>NC_069781.1:180918182-182215325 GCF_027406575.1 Nycticebus coucang | reverse complement strand
ACCACGGAGAAGTAAGAAAAATTATCACATGATGCCTCTGGGATGACTCCTTGTGAGGTTGGGAGGTGAACTGCCAGAGTCAAGAGGAGCCCAAGGAGACACAGCTGAAGTTCATGTGGGATCCTGAGACAGGAAACATGCGGTAGGTAAAAGCTGGAGAAATCCAAATGAAGCACGGGCTCTGGGGAGTGAGACTATATCCAAGTTTGTGCATTGATCGCACCATGTGAACTCTAATATCGTAAGATGCCAATAAGAGCAAAAGCTGGGCATGGGAGGTAGCACATGGGAGCTCTTACTATATTCCATTTTTCTATAAATCTAAAACTGTTCTAAAATACTAAAGTCTCTTTTTCTTTTTTAAAGGGCTTTCTTCCCTGTCTTCCATCCTGCTGCCAGGAACTCAGATGCAATGGCTGGAGCTCAGGCAGTCATCTTGGACCATGAGAAGAAATGCCCCCTTGCAGGGAGATGGAGGGGAGCTGTCACTTTCATGGAGGCGCCATGTGAGCTCTGGGCTACACCCTCTCTTATGCTCAAGAATAAAATACTCTGTGTTTAAGACACTACTCAATCACTTTTTCTGTTTCTGCTTTTGTTTTTTTCTATGCAGTGGAAGCTAATTCCAATGGAGGTTTCTTTTGTCTCTCTCAGTGACTTCAGACCTCAACAAAAGTCCATTTGGGACACTTTCCCATACAATGTGGTCCTAGGAAACAAGCGGCGTTTCTTTCCCTGTGTCCTCCTGAAGTCCTCGTGTTGTGTGTTGGGTGGCAGGTCCTCCAGGCACTGGTTCAAGCTTCCCTGGGTAACAGGATGAGACAAACATGCTTCATTCCAATTCCTTAAAAGCACGGCCAGACCAGCTCAATGGCATTTTGGTTCTTTTCCACATTGCTGGAGTTACAATTTATGTCCAGTTCATCCAGATAAGGCAGAGAGACTCATTCAGCGTTAGTGACCATGGGACTGACAGGCCAGGCCAGGGTGGCTTCAGCAGCTCATGGCAGAGTCAGACACATCCAGCCAACATCATGTGTTTACCTGTGTCCTGCTGTCCCCGTTCAAACAGACGTCAGACACGTGGCAAGCACAAAGGGAGAAACACATTAGTGTAAATTATTGCGTCTAAAAAGAGGGAGTATCGTAAAAACGTTAAATGAGAGACTGAGTATTTATGACTTGAGTTGCTGGTAATTTCATCTTCCATTTGACTCCTCTCGTGAGGTAATTAGAGCCTCTTCTGTGGGGAAGCAGCTCAGTCCAACAGGCTGGGGGGCGGGGGTGGCTGGTGAGTTTCCAGGCCCGCCGGGTTCTCCTCCTTGCCGAGAACCCGCACACTCACCCTGGGGCGATTTCCTTTGTGTAGACAGGGAAGGTGGTGCGGGTCCCAGCAGTGAGGACTGCTAGCAGAGGACATGTGGCATCCTATTTCCTGACCACACAGGGACCAGAGGGAAAGACTGAAGCTTGAGGAATCGAAGCAAGCAGATGAGTCCACCCTGTGGTCCCATCTGTCTTGCCTTCTCCCTGACACTCTGTTGGGCATCAGTCAGGAGTCTCAGCATAGCCAAGTCGGAAGACTCAGCCCCACCTGCCTGCTCCTTTGGGAAATTGGAATGTGGCTGAGGACCAGAGGTGGTGGGAGAGAGGTCTGCACGTGTCTTGGACAGCAGCGGTCCCCACGCTGGCTGCACGGAGTGCTGAGGATGGATGACTCTGGGTCCCGTGCTGCCTCCTAGGCCTTCAAGATCAGCACCCCTGGGGCTGTGGCTAAGAACTCTGCATTTTAGTATCTAACCCAAGAAACATTATGCAAGTGAAGGCTCAGACCCACTGGCAGGAAGATCTGCCTCTGGCACTCCCTGGCCACCTGACCTTGGGCGAATGACTTTCAGTTCTCTGAGTCCCCCATCCTCCACCGGACAATGAGGACAGTGCTCCTCCCTGTTCTGTGGAGCGTTTCCGTGATAATCAAGTGCCTGCTGGTCTGTTGTGAGCATCTGGAGTCAGTACCATGAGTGTCACCTTCCACTGCGGCAGGCTGTTTGGAACATGCCCTTGAAGCTCCCTCCTGTGGGGGCTACACCTTCCCAAGCCCCTCTCCCGTGTGTGTCTGAGCTGGAGCTGAGCTGCAGGTGCCTGTAGAGGCAGGTAGCACAGTGTGGCTGGACGTGCCGGGGTGAGCAGGGCTGTAACACTAGCCAGGAGTTTAAACTTACCCCTAAGGCAGCTGGCAGGAATGAGGGAGGGATTTTGGCCAAGAGAACAACACACTGGGGTTGTGTTTTAGGAGGTTGGTGAGGCTGCAGAGTGGAGGACACCAGGGAGAGGTGACGACATTTACTTTTTATAGCCAGGACTCTGGGTCCCTAGACAGGAAGACACAGGCAGACACAGGGTCCGCCCAGGTGATTCTGCCCTCCATGCAGACTGACTGCTCACGCCCAGCAGTGTCCTGGGTGCCGCTGCCTTTGGTTTGTTCAAGCTGTTTTTCCTTGTCCTTCTGACCCACCTGGTCACAAGTCCCTCCTGGGCCTTAGACCTGTGCAGGGGATGTGAGGAGGGGCCGTGGGTGGGTGTCATTTATGGCTGGGCTACGTGAATAGAGGGCTGGAGGCAGGTCACGTTAGGGAACATTTCCTGGGTTGTAAGCCCCTAATGGGGTGATTCACAGGTGTGTGTGTGTGTGTCTCAGAGGGCAGCAGCCGCTCCCCTAGGCTGTCAGGAATCAAAGTGAACTTGGCTGGAATGTCCATCCCACTGTGGGCTGGTCCCAACCTACATATGCCACTCACTCTGGGAGACTCAGGTTCTCTGGACCTTCTCTGTCTGCCCTGGCACTGAGCCCTCCCTCCTGCCACTGTCCCTTCCTGCCAGCTCAGACACAAGACGTAACCTTTCCACTTGAATGGCAGGAAGGTCAGCTCTGGGAAGGCAGGGACTTTATCCTAGCTAGTCATGGCTGTGTCCCTGCGCCTAGCATGGAGTCTGGCACACAGCGGGTGCCAGGGAAATACTCACAGAACTTGTGACTAAACAGCCCGCCAAAGCGTCCCCCTTGCAGGGATGTAAGTGAACACAGTGTCTTGTGTAGAAGGGTCTGTCTCCTGCCACCCCTCGGCTCCTGCTCTCGTCACCAGAGCAGCTTCACTCCTGCCAAACGTGCGGGGCCAACCCTTGGGGGAAGCTTGAGGAGCGAGGGGTCTTCCCCCTGCAGACTCCTCCCGAGTTGAAGACGGGACTGGCTGGAGATGGAAGAAAAACAACTTCTCACTCGCCGTCACATGTCCATGTCTCTGAGCCTGCTATAAAGGCCAGTGCCAAGGAAAACCTGGAAACAGGCCTTGGGCAGCAGTGTCAGTGTGGAACCAAATCGTCTAGAGGGGGTCAGCAAACTCAGCTGGGGCCCGAATCAGATGTTTTTGTACAGCCTGCGCTTAAAAAAAAAAAAAAAAAATTTTCTGCATTTAAAAATGGCTAAACAAATCAAAAGAGGGATTCTATTTCAGGACACGTGAAAATGGCATGACATTCACCTGTCAGTACAGATAAAGTCTTACTGGGACACAGCCTTGCCCAGTTGCTTAACTATTACCTGAGTTGGTTGTGAGGGCAGAGTTAAAGAGTTGCAGCAAAGAGCACATGGCCGGCAAAGTCACAGTCACTATCTGGCCTTTTACTGAAAATGTTTGCTGACCCCTGGTCTAAAGTGACAACCTTGAAGGCTAAAGCTCACGTGCCCTTGTGACATGGTAGCCCCCGCTGCCCAAAGAACCAGGTCAGTGCAAATATTCCTGAGTGCCAGGTGGGGCTTGGGCTGTCGCAGATGGTGTTTCCCAGGGAGGTCTCTGGGCGGCCTCTTTGAACAAGGCTGCAGGACACATTGATTATTTTAATTTTCCCTGACTTAGCAGCAAAACTCTTGCCTATGAAGTACCCTTCTTGCATTAAAGGTGTGTTGAAAGCTGGCTTCTGCTCACAAACCTTAGTTCTGCTGCCTAAAATAATACTCCAGGATGCTGGCAAGGGAATAGTACACTTCCTGTGAGTGTTCAACTCACATTCTCCCAAAAATAACACGGAGACTGTTAACACCTGCGCTTTCCAGCATTTCCTCGCTAACAACAGGGAGATTAATGGGTTCCATTCAGAATGGACCTTTCTGACCTCATCTATGAAGTCGGGGAACTCAGGAAATTGCTCGCTAATCCAAATCTTGATAGTCCCGAGACCCTGACATTCTTTCCCTCTCCCTCTCTGCAGCCCTACAATGCCCCCATCTGAGCAGGGTTACAGCTTTCAAAGTTTTGATAAGCTACGAGTCAGACCATTCCCCACAGGTGACTTCTAACATGGTTTGTGAGGATCGTTGAGTGGAGAGATCAGAAATGCTGTGACTCCACAGGATGAAAAGTGGCCCGATTAACCCTGGAGACCAGTGAGAAGAAAACAAGAAAAAGGAGAAAAAAATGAGAAAGTCACCATCTCCAGAACATCTCCAGGAGAAGTAAGAAATACACGTCATGTTTCCACACGAGAGATGTCACGTGGGACCACAGACTCCAATTCCATCGATGCTTATTTAGACCCGAGCCTGCACTGGGGTAGGAAATCCTCCCAGTAACCTCCTAAGGCAGTGGTTTTCAACCTTTTTTGTCTCACGGCACTCTTGAAGCTAGAATTAAACTTCCGTGGCGCACTTCAATTATGCAGATCAAAAAAAATATTTAAAAAAAGAATATACTTACTGTGCTTTGATCTTCTTTTGAAAATAATTTAGTTAATGATCTTTACAAATTTTCACAGCACACCTAAGATCCTCTCAGGCCACACCGGGTAAAAATCACTGTTCTACACGGATGTATCTGGAGCCTCGTTTTATCAGCAAGGTCATACAAGGTTACTCATGGAGAGATGGGATTTGAACCTAGGTCTGTTGGCTTCAGTCAAACCCTTTTTCCTCTGGTAGATTGTGACCTCCTCAAGGGAAGGGGCTGGGTCATATTTAACGTCACATTCCCACTGCATAGCACACAGTTCCTGGCACACAGTAGGGGCTTCATAAATGCACATTGAAAGTCAAATGGCCTGTGCCTTCCCTGACCCCCCACGCCGGAGAAAGTGATTTCTCCTTTCTCTCACCTGATGGGATCATGGTCTCTACAAGTCACGTGGAGCTTACAACATGCTCGCCTTACACGTTGCTTGCCTTTCGTAGGTATGTTTTGGAATTTTCAGTTTGTGTGTGGGTAAGCATTCAGGGCTTGAAAGGGTTCCTGGGGAAGAGACTCTTCCCCCAACACCTGTCTCCAGGCTGGTAGTCATTACTGTTGGTTGGATTTGTATTTCCTCCCTCCCTCTCCAGGGGATCACAAGGCAAGTGCTACCCAAATCCAATGACTGTGAGCAGCTGTCACCCATGTCACTTGTAGGCTGAAGTAATCAAGTGTCAGCTCAAGAAGGACCTCCAGAGCCCTTTGGTCTGATGACCAACAAGATTTGAATGGTAGGTACTCTGTTGGCCTTGAATCCCGAGTGGTACATGAGCAGATAGCACCTATTGTCCCACGATAATTTGCATGGATGAAATAGAAACCTCCGTTGTTTCAGCCATTTCAATGCTTTTTTTTTTTGTTACTGCAGCACAGCCTAGCCTCTCCTGACTAATACACCCAGCCTCTTGGTTCCCCTTTCAGGAAGTTCCCACAGTTACCATTTTCTTATATATTCTTCCAGATATAATCAAAATACATACAAGAAAATACGGGTGCGTGACCTTTAACAACAAGGAAATCTTCTGAGAAATACATTGCTAGGCAATTTTGTCACTGTGTGAACATCAGGGAGGGTATTCACCCAACCTAGATGGTATAGCCTACTACGCACCTAGGCTCTGTGCTATAGGCTACTGCTCCCAGCCCACAAACCTGCATAATGTGTTACTCTCCTGAGTGCTGCAGCCAACGGCAACACAGAGGTAAGCATTTGTGTGTCAAAAAGGCAGTGCGTTGCTCTGCAATGTTATGACCTCACTAGGTGATAGGAAGTTTTCAGCTCCATTGTTATTTTATGGGGCCACCATCACATGTACCGTCCACCCTCACTGCCTTGTCATTATGTGGCACTTGACTGTATATAATAACATACGATCTGTGCTAGTCTCTGTTTTGCTTTTTCCCTCCATTTCATATGTATTGGAAATATTTCTGTGTCAATATATAAATATCTGCCCCATTTTTAAACAGCTGAATTATGTTCCACTCAAAGAATGCAGCCATTTATTTAAACAGAACCTACTGGTTGGACATTTAGTTTCTGAGTTCTTGCTATTACAAACAGTGCTGCAATGAATAGCCTTGGAAGTGTGCAATTTCAGACTCATGCAATTGTATCTTTGGAGCAAATTGAGCACTTCATTTTTTCATTTGTAAAATGGGAATACTCACACGACCTTCCTGAACAAGTTATTAGGTGGGTTAATGCCCTAGTGCAGAGAAAGTGCGTTAGGATGTAGCACATGCTACATGATTGAACAAATAATAAGTACATATAATGCAAAAATAAATACATAAACATTATTATGGATGTTTGGGTAAATTAGAGATATGAAAATAGGCAAAAGAAAGTTCCCAAACAGAATCACGTTTGGTGAAGAGATTGAAATTGATAGTGTCATGTAATTGATAATATATGTGTATTGTTGTTAAATTAGTCACGTACAGAAGACTGTCCTTCCTTTATTCACCTGCTTCTGCATTCGCCCATTTGACAGTCTGCAGGTTTTGAGCACACCTACTGTGTGCTACCCATTATGCTGGGAATAGAGAGTACCAAGGTGGATCACACAAAAGCATGTATTTTTATTATCCTAACTTTATCCAAAGGTCAAAAAAAACAAAAACAAAAAACCAGTGTTCTGTTTTATGTCACCCAAGAGTTTCTTTGACGTTGCCAATGTCTGCAAAGTGGATCAAGTTTTTAAGATAATACTTAATCTTTAAGCAGAAGCCCCATGAACTTGCTATGCTGAAAAACTTTAAGAAATAGTCTTTTTTCATTTTTCCAAATGTGGTTCACCTGCTGGATTTCATTAAGTGAATGTGGCAGTGCTGCAGGGTCAGATTTCCCGTGGAACGAGGGTCCTGCCTCTCAGATTGGAAAGCTGTTCTGCAGTAAGTCTCTGCTCTTCCTGCAGTGCAGGAGGGCCAGGTCCTGACAATTTCTAGAATTTGAAGTAAAGAATGTCAATTACAGCCAATATTCCTGCAATAGGTTTATTATGTCTTATACCTCAGTCTCACAAAATGCTATTATAGTCATTTGCTGATGTTAGGCAAATGTTGAGTGATCTTATTTCAATTCTGGCTAAACAGAGATGTTTGGGCTAGGTGGGTGGTTGGACTGCACAAAATCCCCAACATCACCACCATCATAGTCACATTAACATCACTGTCTTCACCATCATCATCATTGCCCTCATCATCATCTCCACATCATTATCGCCACCATCACCATCATCATACCTCCACCATCACCACAACCAGCACTGTCACATGATAATCACCAATATTGCCATCATCATTGTCATCATTATCATCATCTCCACCATTATCACCACCACCACCATCATCATATTATCATCTCCATCATTATTATCAACATCATCTCCACCATCACCCCCATCATCATCATCTTCATTTCTATATTATGATCATCACCATCATCTCCACCACCACCACCACCATCATCATATTATCATCTCCATCATCTCCATCATTATTATCAACATCATCTCCACCATCACCATCCCCATCATCTCCACCATCACCCCCATCATCATCATCATCTTCATTTCTACATTATGATCATCACCATCATCACCACCACCACCACCATCATCGTATTATCATCTTCATCATTTCCATCATTATTATCAACATCATCTCCACCATCACCATCTCCATCATCTCCACCATCACCCCCATCATCATCATCTTCATTTCTATATTATGATCATCACTATCATCTCCACCACCACCACCACCATCATCATCATATTATCATCTCCATCATTATCAACATCATCTCCACCATCACCATCCCCATCATCTCCACCATCACCCCCATCATCATCATCTTCATTTCTATATTATGATCATCACCATCATCTCCACCACCACCGCCATCATCATCATCATATTATCATCTCCATCATTTCCATCATTATTGTCAACATCATCTCCACCATCACCATCCCCATCATCACCACCATCATCTTCATGTCTATCATCATCTCCATCATTTCCATCATTATTATCATCTCCACCGTCACCATCCCCATCATCTCCATCATCACCATCACCCCCACCATCACCATCACCATCATCTTCATCTCTATCATCATATCCATCATTTCCATCATCATTGTCACCATCATCTCCACTCATCATATCTTCATTTCTATTATCATCCCCATGACTATCATCACTTATCTTCATCTCTATCATCATCTCCATCATCCCCACCATCATCATCACCATCATTTCCACCATCATCTCCCTCATATCACCGCCACTATCACCACAGCTACCATTTACTTTGTACCTACTATATGCTAGACAATTTAATATTTGCAACAACTCTAAGAATCAGAGTCAGTTATTTTCATTTTATAGAAAACGAAAGCAAGACTCAGAGAATTTATGTAACGTGCCCAAGAGAAAACAAGTTGTGAGTAGCAGGGTCAAGACTTCAGACCTAGGTCAGCACGATGCCAGTGACTGCTGTTTCCTTAAGAATCTATTCTGAGATTCGATCACATGAAGAGTGACCGAGGAGAATAGAATGGCGAAGATGATGAAATCTACCGGGTCCCATGTGCTTGTTATGTGCTAGATGTCTCCTCAACCATATGACATACGCTTACATTAATTTTCATAAAAACAATAATCATGTCCAGTTGTCCAGTGAGGAAACTGAGGCACAGGGAGGCTGAGCTGCTCAATAGGAGTGAAGCATACCGACTCTGGGACTGGATGGAAGAGCTAGGGGACCTCATAGCTTTCTGCATCTCATTTTGAAGCAGCATAACCAGAGCTTGTTATGAGAACTAAAACAACTTAGATGATGTCTTCTGTGTTGTATTTGCTTAGTGAAATCTCTCATCATTGTTGCTATTACTGATATTATTAGTGCTAGTTTTGCTACTATTGTCACAATTATCAGTATTGAGTTTCTCCCCATTTTGGAAAAACGATGTAGCAGGTTAATTGATGTAGCTGCTTAATATTCCATAGGGTATATCCCTTGTCATCTGCAGATGGGCGTTTGGGTTGTTTCCACCTTTGGCTATTATGGGCTGCTATGGTCGTTTCCATCTGAGTTTTTGGCGAATGTACTTTTCACTTCTCCTGGTTATGTACTTGGGAGCGGGATCGCTAGGTTCTGCAGTAACTCTGGGCCCAATCACCTAGGGAGCTCACAGCCAGTGGCCATCTCCATTCCCGTCAGCAGCAGATGAGGTTCTGAGCTCTGCACATCCTTGCCAACACTTGTGATTATTTGACTTTTTAGAGCCACTTCTCATTCCTGCCCTGCATTTTGACTGAAACAGTATCTGAGGATACAGCTTTATTCTTGATAAAGCCTCCCCTCCGCATTATAATCCTGCTGCTTTACGCTTGCACCAGGCGCTGACAGTGCAAACTGTCTTCAGATACAAACCCCTTTGATCTCCCTGCTGTCTCCCAGACAGGAGGGGAGGTACTGCCGCTCTCATGAGTTAGACAAGGACACTGAGGCTCAGTCAGGTCCTCTGAGGGCCCTGAGTCCAGACAGCAGGACCAGAAACCCAGATTTTCTAAGCCCAGCCCATCTCTTCTCTGCTGAGCCCTGGGCATTTTACCCAGGGCCCCAGCTAGGCCCATGGCTGCTCTGTAATTATTCATAGGAAATGAGAACAATCCAAGGCTGCCATGTTAACACATTACTTGGAAGTTTTGAGTTTGTCCAAATGATTTGGTGGAGAAAGCTAGTTGAGCTTTTCTGCAGTGGTTTCCAGCAGCGAGGGAGAAGGTCACGCTGCTGAGGCCTCCGCGCAATGCCTATTGTTTAGCGTCTGGGGACCCCACTCGTCACAGGAAACCCACAGCAAGGTGAAGGCCGTGTTGGACACATCTTTGAAAGCAGTTCCTCCTGCCAGAAAAGTTCCTTACAGAAGCCACCATCCACCCGGACTTCCTGGAGAACTTTCTACAGTACAAAAGAAAGGAATTCTTCTTTTGGACCGAACAGAGCCCCGAGGTTGACCATGCACAGTGGAGGTGCCGACGCTGGTGGTGTTCCGGCTTTCAAAACAAACAGAGTGAAACTGGAAGTTGTGTGAATATCCAGCCAAGGTCTGGCTAATAAAACACAGTCTGTCAATTAGATGCAATCCAACCATCTATTGAGAATTCCTCTAACCTGGATAGAGCTGGAGAACATTCTTAGTAAAGTATCACAAGATTGAAAAAGCAAGTATTCAATGTATTCAATAGTAACATGAAGTCAGTAGATGAACTCATACCACACAAGAGAAAAACTCGAGTCAACTCCAGTTGAGGGAAAGGGAAGGAGGGAGAGCGGAGAGGGGAGGAGGGGAGGAGGAAGAGGGGAGGATGGAGGAGGGAGGGGGATTGGGGAGCTCTCACCGGACGGGTGCAATGTAAGGCACACCTTCTGGGGGTGGGACAAAACCATAGGAACCTTACCTAATAAACGCAAACATCATAACCGAATCTTTTGTACCCTCTTATTAATCTGAAATTAGGAAAAAAGAAAAATCCTATCCTAGTAGCATGTGCGACATACCAGGAATTGAAGTAAGCAGGTTACCGCACAGCAGTGGCTGTCCAGTGGAGTCACTTTGCTAACTGGGGTGAGATGTCCTGGAGACCCTTAGCAACCTCTAGGGACATTTCAGTCTATAATTGCATGTGCCAATGGCCTATACGAGACAGAAGGCTGCTGCCACCAGATACCCCGCAACGTGTGGGACGGTGCCTCATGTCAAATAAGCTTCTGGTCCCAGCGGCACCCAGATGGAGTCACCTGCTCCAATAAAGTGACACACGTCCCCTTATCAATGGAGGTGTATCATGCGTATGGTTAGGATGCACACCACAATAGACACTTGTCTTCTTGGACAAGGAAGCAGTAGGGGATGTGAAGTTTTGAACTGTTCTGCAGCTTCCAATCTTTTTAAACAAAAAATATGTATTACTTGGCAACTGGATAGAAAGTAAAATAAAGTTCAACAGTGATAACAACAGAAGTCGGGAGAGCCCTGTTCCTGGGAATTCACGCATCTTTCTTCCCCTTGCTCAGGCTCAGTCTGGTTCTCCAGATCAGCCGAGGGTCTGTGCGCACGTCTTGTGATCTTTCCGTGCCCTGGTGTCCCTGTCTGCGAGGCTGACGTCTCGAATTTGTGTTTTGCTGCTTTACACTTTGGTTCTCTCCCTCTTCTGATTCAAGTTAGCACACACAGATTGGGCCTCTGTGATGCAGAAGGAACATCTGGGACCAAGGTCTGTATCCAGAGGTGAAAGAGACTGGTGCTGGGGACGGTGTCTACCAGCCGGAGAGGGGCTGTCACACGCGCCAGAGGGCTGTGGGTTCGGGGCTTGGGCACCAGGTCTGCAAACTCGGTCTGACAATTATCACTCATCTCAGGGGACTGTTGGTGAAGGTTAATGAACTAATGTGGGTAAACACCTGCCACACATTAGGCAACACGTGGTGTCTTATTTCCACTAAGGATATCCTACAATATTCTGAGATCATTCTTATTTTCAATATTGCTTAATTCATGGATTTATTCATTCCTTTGTTCAACAAATATTCATTGGAATGACTGCTGTGTGCCAGGTATGGCTCTGGTTGCTGACAGATCAGCAGTATTATGTATCATTGTGTAACAAATCACCCTCGATCAGTGACTTAACCACAGCAACATTATCTTGTAGCTTCTGACTGTCGGGAACCCAACACCCCACAAAGGTCCCACTCAGATTCTGCTTCCTGAAACTTCTCCTGAAATACTCCAGCATTTCCCAACTATGTGGTGGTCAAGAGTCTTTCAAACCCTGGGGCCCCACCGCCCTTATCCAGAAAATGAGGACACTCGATTTCTAAAGGGCGTCAGGGTCCAGGGGCTAATGTCTTAGAAACAGATAAACCCAGCGTACCTGCAGGGCACCTCTCTGTGTGAGCAGGGGTCCTTTGCTTAGCTATCTTTCTAATATTTCTTCAAATAATTTGTTTTATTTGTGCTTATTTTCCTAAAATCAATACCACTAATAAAGATGACAGTCAGAGGAGAATGGGGCTGTCAGAGCGGCCAGCATGACTCAGGTTTAATTTATAAAACCAGCAAATCAATCATTTGCATATTTCATCGATACCCACATTTGAATACTTCTAGAAAATCCTTGGTGACCTGCCACTCAGGGGATTTCAATTCATCAGTATTTCAGAAACCATGGCTGAGAATGTTTACAGACAGAAATAGAACTGTCCGGAGGAGATGCCAGCCAGAGGGGTAAGCCAGTCTGGATATAAATAAATAAATAATAATAGCTAGAATTTACTAAGCTTTTACTCTGTTCTGGTTGTGATTCTCAAATACTCCTCCTGGGAGCCTGGATGGTGGTTCATGCCTGTAATCCCAGCACTCTGGCAGGTTGAGACAGGTGGATTGCTTGAGTTCAGGAATTTGAGATCAGCCTGAGCAAGAGTGAGGCCCGTCTCTACTAAAAATAGAAAAACTAGCCAGGCATTGTGGTGGGTGCCTATAGTCCCAGCTACTTGGGAGGCAAAGGCAGGAGGATTGCTTGCACCCAAGAGTTTGAGGTTGCTGTGAGCTATGACTCTACGGCACTCTAGCCTGGGCAACAGAGTGAGACTCTGTCTCAAAAAAAAAAAATATATATATAGTCCTCATACTTAACTACTATAACCAAAGTGCAGCCATTTGAGGAGGACACTCTCTTGATCCTATCTTACAGAGGAGTTGAGGAGCCAGGTTGTGAGTGGCAGAGGCTTGGCTGGGACCCCAGACACCTGGCCCCAGAGGATCTACCACTCTGGACAGCAAGGACCAGGGGTTCTGCGTCAGATCTCTCAGGAGCAAAGCCTAGCTCTGTGGTCAGGGAGCTCACCGGGCTCTGCACGGGGCTTCTCAAGTCTCTGATTCCAAAACTAGGGTTTGGGTACATGCTTAAGGCATCCTGCACTCCACGGAAATTGCCTCAAGGATTCTTGGAAATGTGTGTGATTTGCTGTCTTCTTTCCAAGCTATAAAATTTCAGCTAATGGAAAGGGTGAATTCAAAGAATTGCAGCAAAGCTCACAAGCCCAGGGAAATGACTGGTGTTGCTCTCTTGCCTTCCTGACGGAGGCTCCTGGAGTTTGTAACGTGTCACCTGGGTGTCAAACAGCACATGTCAAACCCTGGGGGCCTCGGCCAAACTGCACAGTCTGGAAATGAAGTCGAGGAAGAGAAAGAAAAGGTGGAAAAGTGAAAGACAGTTGGTGCCAGAGTGTAAATCAACCCAGAGCAATTGGCAGGAGTCAGGACGCTGATGGAGAACCAGCCAAATGCCATGGCCTCCGCTGAACAGTAATAGAATTTGCCCTTAATCTTCACACAACCAAACCAAGTAGGAAATTCCATTCCTGCATCCCCACAACACCAAGGGAGAGAGACTGAGGAGGCTCAGCAGCACTCAAGGTCATGTGGCTGGCACATCAGTCAGGAGAGTCTAAGTTCTGCTGCAGTAACAAATACCCCCATGAGCTATGACTCTACAGCACTCTAGCCTGGGCAACAGAGTGGGTGCTTTGTGGCTTAAAGGAACAAAGGTCTAATTATGCTACTGCCCTATAGTATGTGGACCAGGGACCACTATTCTCTATGTGCTCAGGAGCTTAGAGCTTACTGTGTATACAGTAGGGGAACTGGGAAAAGTTGTCTAGAGGCACCTGTCATTGCCACAGTTAGTGAAGAGGTAGAACCCAAGTTTCGTCCTTCTGGGTTTGACTCTAGGTCACTGTGTGCCTTCTGAAAAAATGGACTCCCAGAAGTCACCTTTATTCATTTCCACAGGGCCCCTTTGGTGCCTTCTGCCCTGAAAATACCAAACCAACCCGTGTTTCTGTAAGGGAGATGAACATGTCTATGGGGACACCTGGATACAAGGATAACCTCACTGTGATTGTCTCATTTGCTATTATACCAAGATGATAAACACATAGCAAATTTCCTCCCAAGATACAATGAAAATCTTTTGAAGATGAGAAGAGCAATTGCTCAGGGAGCAGGTTTCTAATCTACACCATATAGTAGCCGGGTTTAAGTCCATCGTGATCCAGAGACCCATCCACAGACCAGGAAGGTTTGCTTTTCTCTTAGTAGATGAGCAGTCCAGTCCAGGCAGGCTCAACCCCTGTGTTCCACAAGGTCATGCAGGGATCGAGGTTCCTCCAGTATCCTCTGCTCTATCATCTCCTAGGGTGATTTCTTGTCCACATGATGGAACCTGATCTGCCTGTACCATGTCAGTGCTCCAGCCTGACAGGAGGACAGCAATGTCTTATAAGTGATATGGAATCTGCATGTCTCCTTGGTGAGAATGTGATCAGATGACTGCACCCAGTTGAAAGGGAGGCAGGGAAGGGGCATCTCTTCCTGGTGGAGGTCACTATACCTCATACTAAAAGCTGGGAGGGGGTGTCTATCACTGCGAAGGTGAAGGGAGACCCACCTGCCCTCCATTCACCCATTGAGCCCCTCCGACTGATTTCTCACCAGCCTGGGTTTCTGTTCCTGGCGCGCTGCCTGGGGACACATTTCTCAGTCCTCTGTGTTCCCCTCCATGAGACCCGGGGACGCTTCTGCCAGCCAGGTCCACACCCATCGAACCTCACTGCCCACTCAGACAGGCTATGCCAGATTCCTTCACACACAGCAGGACTCCATTGTTCTTTAAGGGGCGGTCGGTGTTTGCATGATTGATTATGCGGGCAAGGAATGGAAGCCAGTGACCCTGGGCACCAAATTCCGCCCTGGTTGATGAATAAACCTCCTTTTCAACTCCAGCCCCTGGAGGAGCTGAGGTCTAGGAATGCGAATTTGTTCTAAGCCAATGATTATCTCCTCAGCAGCTCTCCGACCCCTTCTAATATCCCACTGCCAAACTAAACACGGGCACCCACGGGGGGAATGTGTACACAGACGTTCAGGGTGCAGAATCAGGTCCGCTCCCACAGAAGGGCCGGCCTCTCCCCATAGCCCAGAGTCTGAGGGCTGAGGAAAGAGCCCGGGGCTGTGTGAAATATAATTCATGGGCTCAACCTCCCACAAGCCTTGGGAACATATTTTGGGGACTGGGGGATAAATGGCCACTCAGAAAGGTTCCCACCTCTCTGAATAAATGTGATTTCACACTCTGACTAAAATGCCCTAGCAACTTGAAAATAAAAAATGGGCGGTCAGATGGGCTCCCCAATGAATAGCTCCTTGTGAGCTGGGCCTTGCAACTTGGGCCACTTGGAAAAAATCACTTTTCTTATCCTTCCAGGCACTTATCTGACCAGACTGGTCTCCCAGAACATTGAGCTGAGCACACTCTACTCCAGCTGAGTGGCCTGGTCACCGGCTGCCGTCCCTGCCTTGGCTTACACTGAGTGGACACTGAGAGTGCCTCTCTCGCTGCTCTGCTGTCTTATCTCCTAAAACCTTCTCTGCCTTCTGAGCTCAACTGAGACCCTGCCTCCTCCCAGAAGCCCTCCAAGACCACCCACTCAGCCCCCATTCCCATCTCTGGTCAGTGCCTCAGACAGTCCTTGTTGTCCCGTCTGAACATCTGGGACATGTTCCAGACAGACATTGTGACTAATGCTCCGAACGTTTTCGGAAAGGTGGCCTGTCACCAGGAATGGGGTGGGGAGGAACACTCAGGACTGCTTCTCAGGAGGTTGGGAGGAGGAGGGTGGTTTATAACCTGCCCTGACGCTGGACCACGGGTGAAGGGCAGAACTCCAGGCTCAGGCCCCACCCAGAGTCACCGCTCTGGCCTTTGAGCTCAGTCCCTGACACTGCACCGAGCAGACCCTCCTCACACATCTTCTGTGTGGACAGGAATCGAAAGCCCTGCGTCCACCCAGCATCTGCAGGGGAAGAGAGGAAGGGCTGGCCTCCAGCCGGGAGGCAATTCAGGCCTCTTCTGGAACATTCCTGGGACACAGAAGACAGACCTGATGTCCACCAGGCATAGGCCGGGAGCTCAGAAGTCTCTGCACTAGGGATACCACCGTTTCAAAGGGAAGGGAATGGGGGGCAGCAGGCCCTGGCTGCTCCACCTGCATGTGGCTGGGGGACAGGAGCATCACCCATGCTCTCTGGGCTTCTTACTCTTGGCTTGGTCCCCTCAAAGCAGACCTGAGGGTTGAGTGAAGAAGTGGGAGGTGGCTGGGGCAGCTGCAGTAGAAAGCAGGCACCAGTTACCAATGTGGTCCATAGCAGTTCGAACCCACGGAAGACTCCAGAACCCAAAGGAGACCGCTCACCTCGGGGGGGCACACAGAGCAGTGAGGGAGGGGCTGGTGCACCTGCTCCTCACTCCCCGCCGTGGTGGGTGGGGTGGCTTCTGCCCACTGGGGACACACATCGGCTCGAGGCCTTTGACTCCAAGCCAAGGCAGGCAGGTGCTGGCCCCAGAGCAGGTCAGAGGGGTCCGGGCACAGGGACAAGGGCGGGAACCCAGGTACCTGTCACAGACAAGGCAAAACAGGTCCGTTTCATAGGATCACTGTGAGAATAAAACAGACACACAGGCTATTCCTAATTTAGAATATTTTGACACATCAATCTTCCCATACTTGGGCCATATACCTTTTCTGGCTCCCCCCTCCCTTTAGCAGAAGGTCTCTGACTTATGTGTAGGCTGCAGCAGACCCCTTCCTCTGGCTCCCATGGGCCCTGCTGCCGTTGTTACACCCAAAGCGAGTGGAATAGAGAAATGCCAGCACACTGAGTCCAAATCAAGCAGGGTCCCTCATTGATCAGCCAGTCCAAGGGTGAGCTCGTGCCTCAAAGTCTCTCGATCCCCTAGAAGCAGGGGTGGAAAACTTTTATAAGGGGCTTTCAGTAGGGGTGGGGGAGTCCTTAATGCAAGCCAAATTTGACAAGAGCCAACACCTGGTAAGGGGAGTTCTTACAAGGGGAAGCTGGGGTTTTGCAGTGATTACTGAACTCTTTCAGCTAAGCTTCCTGTCCTAAAGGGGGAGTGTTGAAAGCCCTTAGCAAGATGGAGTTGGGGCATAACACCCTGAGCCCACAGGCTCCTTGAAGATGTGTGAAGCAGGTGCTGGGGGTGGCCACATCCTTCTGCCAAGGCTCCTGCAGGGTAACCCATCTCACAGGTCATTCTCTTGGGGTTCTAGCAGCCCTGGCCTCCCACTGCCCAGCACACTTGGTCAAGTCTCCTGTCGTTAGACTCTCCTCAGCTGTCTCCTGCTGGGACCCTGACTGACGACTTGCTCACCTCTGCCTCCAGTGACTACTTGTCCTTTCTGGCTGCCCACCACCCCATCTGTGTTTGGGGAATCTCCCTGCTTTTGTTTTGCGGGGGGGGGGGGAGGTGCACTGTGGGAGTGGAAAATCCCAGGCGGTTGCCATCCTGTCCCCTGGCAGCTGGGATGTGAACGCGTGGGCTGCGCACCACTGGCCACTCACACCAGTGCCGGACTTGGGACTGGGAGTTCAAGGCCATGAGATGCAGGGGCCATCCTGGGTCCCTCCAACAGGGGTGTCTGAGAGACATGGACACTGGGCATGCTGCCCAGATCCCCTGATACCCAGCAGGTGTGGTGACAGCTGGTGCCTTCCGTCTGCAGAGCTTCTGAGTGTGACCCTCCCACTCCCAGCAAGACTCAGCTGCAGTGGTCAGTGTCCCCTGCTAAGTTCCTATTCTCCTTCTATCAGCTAGAGACAGCTCCTGTGGCTTTCAACTAATAACTCTCACAGAGGGTTGGTGCCTAATGGTGAAATTCTCAAATGCTATGGGATCTGCAAAGGGACTTTTACAGATGCCTGCAAATGGGTTTCAGGGAAATGGACAACCCTCCCCTGACAAAAATAGGGTAAGGTTTGCATGCATATTAGGTCTATGTAAATTAGGGACATCATTTCTGAAACAGCGTCCATAGCAGTTAGAGTCTCTGAGGGTTTTTGATTGCAGCTGAGTGTCCTTGGTCTGTTGTACCCAAGGAGGCTGGCTGTTCCTGCTCATCATATATTACATGCCTGGAAGGAGCCGTGGCTTCAAGAGCTTGACCACCAGCCTGGACTGGAACCTGCCCCAAGGTAGCATTTATAGCCTCTGGACTACTGTCTAGAGTTGTGCTGGCTACTGAAATAAATCTGTCCTCACGTGTCAGTGGCTTAATTCAGGGGGGTGTGCTTCATGCTCCCGTAGCCATCAAGGGCAGGGGGGCTCTGGGAAGCCATTCAAGGACCCAGGCTCCTTCCACCTTGTGGCTCTGTCCTCCCTGCAGGATGTTGGTGTCCTCTGCACTCAGCAGGGAGATCAGGGCAGAACCTGGTGAAGACAGCACATGCTTCCTCCATCCTTATGCCCAGGATGTCCCTTCTGGACACATTCTATTGGAGAGGGCTAGTGACAAGTCCCCTGGACCCACTTCCTTGCTCAGTTGGGTGGGGAGTGCCGTTTTGGCTGAGCAGTCACAGCCGCGCCATCGTAGGGGCAGCCCTGTATATTGATGTACAATGAGCTGCCTTTGCCATGCCGGGTGACAGAGATAGAACCAGAGCCCCAAGGAAAGGGACCCTGTCCAGCACAACATCCCCCAGCACAGGGGATAATTGATTTGAGTACTGGCTCAATAAATATCTGCCAAATAAATAAATGAAGAACAAAAGATCGTGAAGAAAGCCACCAGACTCTGCTAAGTCCAGGGAATATTTCCAGGCTGCTCTGGCTTTTCCAAAAGCGTTCGAAGTCTCCTTCTCCAGTTGAAAGGAAAAAAGAATTGGCTGGACGAATATGCCATTTTTCTCTCAGACAGTGGAAGGAAGCGTGCTGACTGTTGTCCAGGACATCCGGAGCCGGGCGGATGGATTCCTCCCCTAGCTAGGCCCAGGTTGTGTGTTTATTGGAAGGGTCTGTTCCTGCTGGGGACAGGTGTCCAAAGCACGGCCAGTGAGAGGATTGGAGCTCAGGGCTCTGCTCAGGCTCGGCTGCCTGGAAATTAATAGCTTTTCTTATTTTTCTGGTGGGAACTGGGAGTTTCCCAGCAAAAGGTAACATAGCCTGTGGAATATTATTTCCTGAGACGTGCTGGATTTCCCCCCGTATTAGTCACTGTGGAATGTATATTATTTTAACTCTTGGAGTTAGATTGAGTTGAGAACACCGGAGGTGGAGTGGAAAGTCACTGGTGGGGCCAGAAGGCGGATAGCCCGGGAAGGAGCCATTCCCTTCCCCTCTCCAGGGCATGAACGAGCTGCGTGCAGGTCCGGAACCTGGCGACTTTCTGGAATTGGGGTCTGCGTTGACCTTTGGCTTCTTGTGGACTAGAAGGGAGTGGAGCTGAGGGGAGGTGCCCCTTAAGTAGTGCCTGGCTCAGAGGGGCACTTGGCAGGGTTAGGTGGCCGTTTCAGGGCCCACCTGCTCTGGGCCAGGCATAGGCTGTGCCCAGGGTTCAGGGAGTGGGCAGCCCAGGCTGGGGTATAGATAGATAACTGAGATATATATGGCAGGAGACATAAGAGGTTTTCCAAGCTCAGAAGAAATGCCAAGTCCACAAGGATGAGGGAGTTTTCTGGATGATAACAAGGTGCCCAATATTAGCACCAGATCCATGAGAGCAGAGCCCAGAGGCTGCGGAGGGTGAGCATTCCCCTGAGCGGCATGGTCCTCAGTAGGTCCATGGTCTCCATCTCCCGTCCCCTGTCTTGGTAGGTGGGGACCCCCCTGGGCAGCCACCCCCACAGCATGCTGCAGGCTGGGGTAGGCAGTGACCTGAGCACCCCCCTTATCTGTGTAATAGCAGCAGGAGAGCTGAGGGGAGGTGGGTTCAGCAGGGGGACCCAGGAGAGGATGCCCAGCTGCAGGCTAGACCTGCACAGAGACCAGCAGTGGGGCAGCCAAGTGCAGCCCGGGCAGGGTCCTCCACTCCTGACCCCACTCTTGGAGCCTCCTTCCATTCAGAGGGATACTGGAGACTAGGTTAAAATAACTCAATATGGCTGGGTGTGGTGGCTCACACCTGTAATCCCAGCACTCTGAGAGGCCAAGGCAGGAGGATGGCTTGAGCTCAGGAGTTCAAGACCAGCCTGAGCAAGAGCAAGACCCCATCTCTACTAAAAATAGAAAAACTAGCCCAGCATTGTGGCAGATGCCTATAGTCCCAGCTACTCAGGAGGATCGCTTGAGCACAAGAGTTTGAGGTTGCTGTGAGCTATGACACCACTGCACTCTACCCAGGGAGACAGAGTGAGACTCTGTCTCAAAAAATAAAAATAAAAAATAATAAAATAACTATAAACAAACAGCAGAGAAAATCACAGGTAAACAAACTGCGAAAATGTAAGACACAAAAATGACCCAGCATGAGTCTCTGCCTTCTCCATGCCCCCAGGCCTCACGGCACCCACCCAGCACCAGCGTCCCTTCATTGCCACCCCATTCCTTCTCCCCCTCGGAGGGTCCACTACCCACCTTTACTGAGCACCTGCAGGGTCAGGCCCCAGGGCCTTCCCCTGTAACCCTGATACACACCAGGGCTGCATGGGGCTCAGTCTCTGCGTGAAACTGCTCTCCAGGAAACAGGGCAGCTGCAGAGAGTCAAGGGAGGGGATCTCTATTCCAGGGGTCTGCATACTGGTGTCAAGGGGAAGAGAAGGGGCGTGTTCATGTTTGGATCCAGGGGTCTTGGCAATACACCATCCCCTCTCCCGCCTTATCTCTGCCTTCCTGTGGAAGAGACTCGTCCCACGCAGCGCCTCCCTAAAGTGGCAAACCCAGTCATCCCACCAGCTTGGCAATGCCCAGACACCTTCCGAATGTCCCGAGCTCAACCCTCTTCTGTGTGCCCTGAGTACACCACTGCTACAAGCCATGGCTACTCGGAAGCTGGATGTGGAGCCTGTCCCTCCTGGCCATCTGGGAAGGGCAATTCTTCGAGTAGAAATTGGTGATCCAGGCACGGAACATGAGAACCCACCACTGCCAGGGCTGAGAGCCTGCACGCACCAAGTCAGCTGTGTTGATGGCCGGGATAGTGAAACTTGTCCAGCTTTGCTGGTAAATAGCCACTCCCTTGAATTTTCTCCACCTTTCCCCCCACTTTGCCATGTTGAACGTGACCAGCGCCTGGTTGAGGAGGGGCCAGGAGGCAGTGTCTGTACCACAGCAGTGGCTGGATGTTGGGGACATCAGCACAGAACATAGGGACCGTCAGAAGCCAGGGCTGGGAGTGAGGCTGGGACATGGTTGGGTGGGGACACTCGGACAGCTCTGCAGGCACTGCATATGGGGTGGGGACATTTGAATGGCTCTGCAGACACTTCACATGGGGTGGGGACACTTGGATGGCTCTGCTGATGCTACATTTGGGGTGGGGACACTCAGACGGCTCTGCAGACACTGTACTTGGGGTGGGGACACTCAGATGGCCCTGTGGACGCTGTATGTGGAACAACTAGGGTGAGAGAGGCTGTGTGGTGACTTGGGGGACCAGCAGGCACCCGTGCTGAGCACCCCCACGTGCCAGGCCCTGTGCCACATGCACTACACGAGGAACAGTGTCATCCTCCCTGGCCACAGTTCCATTCCGCCTGCACAAGGAAAGAGGTACCCAGAGAGCTCAGCAGAGTTGCCCAAGGCACCCAGAGTACGGATGTCAGAGGTACCATCAGCTCTTTATACCTGGCACGGTTTGTCTGCCACACTGGCCTTCTGACCAGAGAGGGTTCAAGGGCTGTGGGAACAAGAAAGACCCCTGGTGGGGGTCAGCGGGGTCTTCAGGGTCACAGCACTCTCTTCTGTCTATCCCTGCCCCGCGTTCTCCTCCCTTTATCACCCTGGCGACCTGAGAACGTCCCCAGGGACTCCCTGGTCAGCACTGTGAGGACGGGGTGGGGTGGCCTCACCTTACAGAACTCACTGGCTCCCACACAGTGAAGCGGGAAGAGCTGCCTCCAGGGATGATGCCCGGGGTGGGTGCTCTGCGTCCTCCAGCCTCTGGGCCATCATCCCTCTTCACACAGAGGGGCCACTCAGAGCTCCTCTTTTTATTACCCCCTAGGACCTCAGGTCCATGATTGACCTCACCCAGCCCCGAGTAAGTACTTGAAGTCTGGAAAACTCAGGCAGCATTTCAGGAATCTCTGGAGTCATGGCCGACTTGACATGGCCATTTGATTCCTTAAACATCATGGCAGGATTACCAAGGGTGGGGGGTGTTGTTGAGTCCATTCCCCAGATCCCCCCCTCCAAATAGTCCCAGATGTACCTCCAAGAAGCTTTGAGCTGTAGGGAACATGAAATTCCAAAAAACGGTTTAAGTAGGAAGATAAATATTATCTCACTAAAGAAGAAACTTGAGGTAAGTTGCTCCAGGATTGGTTCAAAAGTTGAGGGTTTAATTGATGAATTCATTGACTCATTTTTGCCACAAAATGTCTTCAAGGGCCTACTTTGCACCAGCCACTGCACAGGCACTGGGAAACAGCAGTGCAGAAACAAAGTCCCCGTCCTGTGGAATTTACAACTGAGCATACGCCATTAGGGACTCGAGATCTTTCTCATCTGCCCATGCCCAGTGACGTCCCCCTCGTGAATGTGAGACAGCTGCCACGTATTTATGAGTCAGCTTTACAAGGCAGGAAGAAGAGGATAGACTGTGCTCCATGCAAACCTCTTTTTATCACGAAAGCATTCTCTAGACATTCTCCCTACTCTGGGAGAATTCTTGTTATTTCTTACCGGCCAGTAAGGAGTAACACCAGGGAAGAACAGAACAGCTACTATTGGCTTAGACCGATCAGGTTCCATCCACATTGCCTCCCCCCAGTACTTGCACAAAAATGGGGTTAACAAGAAAGAAGGGGGACCAGATGATGTCTGCTGGAGAGCATCAGACTCACCTCTGACACTGTCATTGTCACCATCAGATCTTGGCCTGAGACAGCAGACAGGGCATGCCACCA
The DNA here is from genome assembly GCF_027406575.1 of Nycticebus coucang. Classification (NCBI taxonomy): domain Eukaryota; kingdom Metazoa; phylum Chordata; class Mammalia; order Primates; family Lorisidae; genus Nycticebus; species Nycticebus coucang. The sequence continues at coordinate 182,192,047 of NC_069781.1, read as the reverse complement.
TCATGTCTGGGGTCCATGTTTCCTGCCTGGACTATTAAACCTGAATAGCAACTGTCCAGCTCTGTCACGGGGTGTGAGTGAAACAGGACACTCCCTAGTCCAGGCTCTTTTCTCTACCATATTTGCAACTTGGGGCAAATGACTTAGCCTCTCTGGCCAGTGGTCCTCTGTGTTAAATGTCCCAGAGGCGTCTATGTCCCTGTTCCTTGACTTGGGGACATGGCATGCTAGCAGGGATAATAAAAGCAGGGGTTGAAGTGAGTTTGCAGTAAAACCTGTCTCGCTGCCCTCTGCCTTGGTTACAAGGGGGACGTTCCCCAGGTGGTTAATGCCCCCTCAGCCTTGGCCTCAGAGTGAATACACCTGTGGCTTCTCACGGCTGAGCCCCATCAGTGATGAGAAGCCATACCCAGTCGGGCTTGCACCTTGCACAAAGCCCCTAGCTCACCCAATCTGATCTGGCTGGCCTCCCCACCCAATCCCCACCCCACACACGAGTGGGAATAAAAATCATGTTGTTAAGCCTCTGAGTTTCGTAGTGGTTTATTTCACAGTAAAAGCTGGCTGATACCTGGCTTCACTTTCCTTGCAGTGTGTTGGTGAGAACCCCATAAGGTATGTACCCGCAGCACTCACTACAAAACACCAGACCCACAGCGGGTGCTCAGGATGTCTTAATTCCCATGTGGGTATTGACTGCCACCTCAGAGAGGCTCTAAGGCAGGGGGTTTCCACCTTTTTTATCTCATGGCATACTTGAACCTAAACTTTCACGGCACACTTAAATTATGTTGATCAAAAAAAAAAACAAAGAAAGAAAGAGTAAAAAAAGGAATATACTTACTGTTTTGAACTTCTTTCAAAAATAATGCAAATCAAAACCACTCAGATATCACCTAACCCTGGTGAGAATAGCCCACATCACAAAATCCTGAAGCTGCAGATGGTGGCGTGGATGTGGAAAGAAGGGAACATTTTTGCACTGCTGGGGGGACTGCAAACTAGTATGACCTTTATGGAAAGAAGTATGGATCTTTAAACATTTCCATGTCACACCAGTTGAAAATCACTGCTCTGAGGCATTGGAGGTAAATGTCTGTTTCTCTTTATTTTGACAATTAGTGCTGCCGTCACTGACCTGGCTGTGATTGCTCACCACTCCTCCATGGAACACAAGCAGACAGAGGTCACTGGTTTCAGATGTCCCCTGATATGCTCAGCTCTGTCCTCAGACTCTTGGGCTGGCCCTGGGGAGGCCAGCTGAATCACAGACATACCCTGGGCCTCTGAGTATCTGATATGTTCATGAAGCTGGCAGGCAACTCAGAGGCATAGCAGAGACACCCATGAGCCAGATTCTCACATCTTAAATATGTTCCCTGCTCCCTGAAAAGGACTAGCAAGGTCATGTCATACTTTTAATCTCTCAGGCCCCAGAGGCACAGGGGGCCTCTTTAGTAAGAAGTGAGACCAGCACAGTTGCTCAGATAGGGTTGCAACATGGACCAGGGCTCACTATGTCTTTGTGGTGCTCCATGTTTGTTGTTCTTGTTTCTGAGGTTTAACAGTCCTTAAATAAATCCACATTTGCCATTCCAGCTTTCTTTTGATTAGTGTTTTCATATTTATCTCTTTTTAGCCTTATTTATGCAACCCGTTGCTGTTTTTATATTTAAAGCGTATTTCTCATTGGCAGAATGTAGTTGGATCTTTTTTCATTTAATATGACAATCCTAGCCTTTTAATTAAATTTGAACCATTTACATTTAATGTGATTTGCTATTTGTTTTTGTATTTGTTCTATCTATTCTTTATTCTCTTTTCCATCTTTCACTCTCTTCTTTTTGATTAACCCAGTATTATTATCATTCCATTTTATTTCCTCTTATTGGATTACTAGGTATAACTCTTGTTTTATTATTTTAGTTTTTGCTTTAGGGTTCAGAAAGTATACATCTTAAAATGACCTTTGTCTACCCCTAAGTGGCATTTTTTCATTTCACATACTGGGGGGGGGGTGCCAAAAATATATATACATATTTTAAGAGCTCTTATTGGAAGTAAAGCAACCATTCCCCCAAAATGTACCTATTGCAGGCAAAATCGATGTGAGTTGCATGTCCAGATACACTTGACCAGCAACAGTACCTTCAATTCAACTTTGAAAAGTCATATAGAGATAAAGTTGCTTAAAATGTGTATACATTTTTGGCACCCTTTGTATATTGTAAGTACCTTAGAGAAGAATACCTCCGTTTTTTCTCTCTTTACCCTTGAGCTATTTTGTTGAGCAGTTTACTACCACATATGTTACCAACCCAAAGCACATTGTTATTATTTTACTTTAAATCATCAATTGTCTTTTAAAGATACTTAAATTATAAGAAAGACATCTTTCATACTGATGCATGTACTTGTGCGTGTACGTCATACAGGTCCACACTTCCATTTTATCCTTTTCTTTCAGCCTGAAGGACTTCCTCTACCATTTCTTGTAGTTTGGGTATCTGAAAAAGTCTTCATTTTGAAAAATATTTTCACTGAGTATGAAGGTTGGAAGTTGATTTTTCTTACAATACTTTACAGCTGTTGCTCCACTGTCTTCTTGTTGTTGTTTTTTGTAGAGACAGAGTCTCACTGTATGGCCCTCGGTAGAGTGCCATGACGTCACACGGCTCACAGCAACCTCCAGCTCTTGGGCTTACGCGATTCTCTTGCCTCAGCCTCCCAAGTACCTTTGATTATAGGTGCCTGCCACAATGCCTGGCTATTTTTTGGTGGTTGTTGCAGTGGTCATTGTTGTTTTAGCTGGCCCTGGCCAGGTTGGAACCTGCCAGCCTCAACCCACTGAGTTACGGGCTCCGGCCCCAGGAGTTGTTTTTTTTTTTTTTTTTCTGTAGAGACAGAGTCTCACTGTACCGCCCTCAGGTAGAGTGCCGTGGCGTCACACGGCTCACAGCAACCTCCAGCTCTTGGGCTTACGCGATTCTCTTGCCTCAGCCTCCCGAGCAGCTGGGACTACAGGCGCCCGCCACAACGCCCGGCTATTTTTTTGTTGCAGTTTGTCTGGGGCTGGGTTTGAACCCGCTACCCTCGGTATCTGGGGCCAACGCCCTACTCACTGAGCCACAGGCACCACCCGTTTGTTGTTGGTTTTTAGCAGTGTGCCTGAGTGTAATTTTCTTCATGTTTCTTACTTGGGTCTTGTGATAATACTGGTATATAGTGTTTTTTTTTTTTTTTTAATGCAAATTGGAAACATTTCAGCCATAATTTCTTTAATTTTTTTTCTGTTTCTTCCGCCCTCCTTTGGGGGGAAATTGTCCCACACCTCTCTTAGGCTTTCCTCTTTTCCAAACTTTACTATCTCCATCTCTCATTTCCGACAGTTTTTATTGCAAGGCTTCAAGTTCCCCAATCCTCTACAATGTCCAATCTATTTTAAATGCCATTCGGGGCATTTTTTAAAATTTGCTATTATCTTAACTATGTAAGTTTGCAGGTTCCACAAGTTCCTCTACTTAGCATTTTCATTCTTTGTCTAACTTTTGGACATAATGAGTGCAATGATAATCACCATTTATGCCCTTGTCTACTAATTCTACCCGGGAGTTTTCTTCTGGCCATTTTTGATCACTTTCTCATTATGAGCTATATTATTCTGCTTCCTTGCATACCTGATAATTTTGGATTGGATTCTACATATTGTGAATTTTACCTTGTTGGGTACCGGCTATTTTTGTATTTCTATAAATATTCTTGAGTTCTGTTTGGGAACATAGTTACTTGGAAACAGCTTGATCTGTTCAGGTCTTCTGATCTAATTCGTTTCTCATCTCAGAGAACACCGTCCTTCACTGCCTGGTATCCAGTGTCTTGACGATTTTAGTTTCATGTATTTTATCTATTTTTTTTAATATATGTTTTAGGTGAGAGGATTATTGAGATACCTACTAATCCATTTGGCCAGAGGCAGACATCAAAAGCAATTTTTATGTAGTTAAAAAGTGAACAACTTTGATAATCACTTGAACATTCAGGATGTACACAAACTGGGTTAAGTTTTGTTTTTTGGGTTTTTTTTACTAAATAAGAAAGTAGGCAATTGACTCATGGTTTGAAACTTTGCTCTCTGTGTGTGTAATTCTGGGGTAAAGTTATTTTCAGGTGAAGAAATCAGCCTATCATTAGAGCCTTTCAAGCACTCTCTGAGCTCATCTATTTTGGAGGTAGCTTCTTTTTTGGTCAATCAGGAGACCAAATGACAGCATCTCTCTCCCACCTACAAAGGGCATGAGACCACGGTTATTTTCTCTGCTGTTACAGAAGCGGAGAACCACAGCCAGCTTTTGGGCATCACTCCATGTAGGCATGGATTGCCCCAGGCACGGTTTCTTCCCTGAGACATAGGTAGGAAGCTGGGCCCGCCTATGTGGCAGAATGCTGCAACGCGGGGAGTGCGATGCTGACAGTTACTTCCGGACAGCTGTTCAGAATCCAGGGATTTCACACATGCTCTGAAAAGGGGCAGGGTCTGCTGTTGCTCTGTGGGGGGGTCTCATGGATGCCACATGTGAGGCCTTTCTGTCACATCTAGAGTATTCCCCTCACCCCAAATCCTGTTTGAATCTCACCTGGAACACTTTGTTTTCTGAGCTAGCATTTCCTTTCCTCTCTGCTGCTCACGACCACCTTCAGTCCCCACCACCTCCTTATCGGATCAATATCCTTACAACTGTCACTTTACAGAGGAGTGCACAGGCCCACGGTGGGTTCCTTCCCCAGACTGTGCTCGCTGGCCAGAGGCACTACCGAGATGTGAATGGACTAGGTGCCCCATCTCTTCTCGGCCCCCTGCACTGGCTCTTTCGAAAGTGAGTCACCAGGAGGATGGCTGCCAGACTGCTGGGAGAGGTAGAGAGAGGCTCTGTCCCAGCTGTGCATTCATTAGATGCAGCATTGTAAAAGATCGCTTGGCAAAAGATGGGCAGTAAATTACATTACTCAGACCATACACTCGGCAGTCAAAGGCATTGTCTTAGAGAATCGAGCCCTGGCCTCTCCAACATGGCCTCAATTACAAGCCACGACAAGACTCCGTTTCTCTGGACTGGGCTCCAGGATGCCCCCAAAACGGTCCTCGGGCCCCTTCCTGGGCCCTGCCTTCCCCCCAGCACCCCTTCAAGGATGGTGGCCCCTCAACTTTGTTCTGAGGAGGAGGCCTGGCCGTGTGGCCCTCCCCGCCGAGGCCTGGTTTAAACGCCACTCTGCCCAGAAACCACAAGTTTATGAATCCCAGAAGTTTCGCTTGCTCAGGTCTGGCGGAGAGCTTGGCTGACATTACAGGAGACATTTTTCTCTGTCAGGCAACAGAACACAGCACAAAGAAGCCAGCTGCAAGCCCTCAGAGCCCAGGTCTCTAATTAAAACAGTGGAAAATTAGATAACTTCACAAATTCATCACTGCCGCCACTGGCTGTCAGAGGAAAGGCTTCGGGGTTACCCCCCACCTTTTGTTTATACACTGACGGGGTCCCTTCAGTTGCCCTTTGCATGTGTGAGCGTGTGTCTACGTTTCATCTTCCTCCTGCTCGGCCCCATCTACTTTTTCTTTCCTTTTCATCCCAGCCAATAAAATCCTCATAGTCCAGCGGTTCACCAAGAAGGGAGAATTTAATAACATGATGATTTTTATCACCTGTCTGAGCTTAAAGAAATGTGACTGTTCAAGGTGATTTTATAAAATGTCCCATTCAATTCTCCCTACAAGGTGGTTTTATCAACTCCGTTTTACAAAAGAGGAAACTGAGGCTGAGAGAGCTCACTGGTCCAGGTTCCCTAGGCATGGGCAGAGCTGGGACTTGAACCAAGCTCTGCCTGACTGAGAAGAACTTGCTGTTCACCTCGCCCATATCCGACTTGACATAGGCTCTGCGGCCTTACTTGCATCCCACCTCGTGCCAGAGGTTATAGAAATCCAAGCGCTAAGCATAGCGGTGGTTCTGATAGCTACCATTTATGGTGCTTACTAGCACACACTGTTTTCCCTTCCTGAAAACAGCATGAGTTGGGGCCTATAAATATTCCCAGTTTACAGGGAGGAAAGTTGAGGCTTAGAGGTGGGAGCAGACAATGTGGGTCAACTCTTGATCCTTAGCCCCCATCACTAGTGCCCAGATCTCTCAGCCAGAAGTTTTTCTCTGACCACTGGAGTCTGCTCCATCTCACAGGCTTGGCAGAGACCACAGTGCTTGGGGTTTAACACCCTTGGGAGCATAAAAACCCCTAAGCTCTTTTGCTCCAGATAAAATACCTTGGAGGCCAGTTCTATGTGGTTCCACCAAGGTGCCCAGTCAGCCTGAGCTCCACTTGCCCCAAATGCTAAGTGCCTTGGTAAGGATCCCTTTGTCAGCCGTCTCTCTGACTTGCCTCTCTGTTCCCTTACTGCGGCTTCTGGAAACCTCCTCCCAAATAAACTACTTGTATTAAGTAGTTATTACTTCCCTGTCTCAGGAAAGACAAAGAGGTTAAATGGCTGAAGAGGCAACAAGGGTAAGTCTGTCCAATTTCAGAGGACAGGTTCTCACAATGAGGGTAGAACTTCTTGGAACTGTCAATTGGCCTTCATGAATGTAATTCAACCTGTCATTTTTAAAATAAAACAAATGCTGATATATACATTTTAAATGAATAAAGCCCACATAAATCTAAAAGAAAACATCGATACTAATAGCAAGAGCTAATGTTTTCTGGGCGTGTCCTACATACTGGACACCATTTTTATTTAGTGCCTTAACCCCCACAAATATCCTCTACACGAAGACTATGGTCATCATCTAAAACCAAAGCTCAGAGACTTGAAGTTATTTCTCAGAACTACTCAACCAGTGAATGGCAGAGCTGTGGCCCCAAAGTGGTGTCACTGGGCCCCAGAATCCACAGTCGCTACATGGCTTCCAAACGTCATGCTCTCATCCTGAAAATGCCAGTTCAACTCCAGGGAGAGTGAATACAACATAAACACATAACACAAACACAAAGGTATTATAGTATAGGGTGCAAATGCTCATATATATATATATTTTTTTTTTGTAGAGACAGGGTCTCACTTTATGGCCCTCGGTAGAGTGCCATGGCCTCACACAGCTCACAGCAACCTCCAACTTCTGGGCCTAAGTGATTCTCTTGCCTCAGCCTCCTGAGTAGCTGGGACTACAGGCGCCCACCACAACGCCCGGCTATTTTTTGTTTGCAGTTCAGCCGGGGCCGGGCTTAAACCAGCCACCCTAGGTATATGGGGCCGGTGCCCTACCGACTGAGCCACAGGCACCGCCCAAATGCTCATATTTTTTAAGAGCAACGAAAGACTTAAAAGATATTTTGAGGTTGTTCCTAGGCCTTTGATTGGTGTTTCAGCAACTTTAGCATTTGGTATACTTTATCAAAAAGTTTCCATAGATGGGGAATTAGGTGATGATCATTCCGGTGGTGGTGATGATGACAATGATGATGGTGGTGATGATGATGACAATGATGATGGTGGTGGTGATGATGATAATGGTCATGATGATGGTGAAGGTGGTGATGATGGTCATGATGATGGTGAAGGTGGTGATGATGGTCATGATGATGGTGAAGGTGGTTATGGTGGTAATGATGATGGTGAAGATGGTGATGATGGCCATGATGATGGTGAAGGTGGTGATGATGGTCATGATGATGGTGAAGGTGGTGATGGTGGTCATGATGATGGTGAAGGTGGTGATGGTGGCAATGATGATGGTGAAGGTGGTGATGGTGGTCATGATGATGGTGAAGGTGGTGATGATGGTCATGATGATGGTGAAGGTGGTGATGATGGCAATTATGATGGTGAAGGTGGTGATGATGGCAATGATGATGGTGAAGGTGGTGATGATGGTCATGATGATGGTGAAGGTGGTGATGATGGTCATGATGATGGTGAAGGTGGTGATGATGGTAATGATGATGGTGAAGGTGGTGATGATGGTGAAGGTGGTTATGGTGGTAATGATGATGGTGAAGGTGGTGATGATGGTCATGATGATGGTGAAGGTGGTGATGATGATAATGATGATGGTGAAGGTGGTTATGGTGGTAATGATGATGGTGAAGGTGGTGATGGTGGTGATAATGGTAGTGATGATGGTGATGATGACAATGATGACACATAGCCACCATTTCTCCTTTGTTCCTCTTGCCTGGGAGGCTCTGGCTCTTCCCTGGTACTATATATATCTCTTTATGGCTCCTTCACTTGCTCTACCCTCCAGTCAATGTGCCTGCCCAACCACCTTGTTCAAACTGGTAGCCCTTCATCCTTCAGCAGCCCCCACTCTGCTCCCATGCCTCTGTTGTACGTGCTCCCAGCCCACCCTGCATCACACATTGATTTGTATATTTATTGACTGTCATGATCAGTGGGGTGGGGACTTTGTTTTGTTTAGTATCTACTAGAACAGGAAGAGAGGGAAGGGGCAGACAGCAATGGGGACAGGAACCAGCCCACAGTCAGAACCCAGGACCCTAACAGAAATGCATGCTCCAAAGCCCGCCACAAGGGATGCTGTGGGAATCTGGGTCCCAGCAAAGTCTCCCAGGCACTTCTGTGGAGAGCAGATTGGAGATCCACTAATTTAATGTTTGTTCATCCAACAAACGCTTATTGCCCCAGGCTCTGTGGTGTGCCTTGAGCCAGCTCAGAAGCTTCAGTGTCTGGGACCACATCTGGGTTCACATCTGGGTCTTTCAAACCCTGGGTGGACTATTTAATCTCCAGTTTCTTCTCAGTAGCAATGATAAAACTGAATGTGTAGTGACCACCCACTATGTGCTTGCTATGAGGTAGTCACAGTGGTCTGCCAGGGAATGCTTAACAACTGGCTGTCCAAGTTTACAAAAACCTGAATGGTGGCATCTGCCAATCTCTGTGGTGCAAATACTGTCATTGTATCCAATTTCAAGCTACCAGTATGAAGTTACTGAACAAGGAAGGGGAAGAAATGAGCAGTCCCTGCTCCATACTGAGTATTTCCACCAAAGGAATTCAATAAACATAAATAACCTCAAGGCGGAGATAAAAGTAAAATGAAGTGGGACAATTAGGAAGTGATGGTTTTTGAGGGTTCATTATCTTTGTTTTTAATATAGTTTATTTCATTCTAGATGTACATAATTTAATATTTTGTAATGGCAACGTTCTTTAAGCTTTACTAGTTAGCTCTTGCCATGCGAGTATAAATTGGCTCTAGTTCCTCACTGGAGTGATTGTCCCCATGTTACAGATGAAGACTCCTGAGGCACAGAAAGGTTGAATAACTTGTTCAAGGTCACAGGCAGAGCCAGGATTCAAACCCAGGGAGTCTGCCTTCACAGCTTACACGTCCAGCCAATGGAAATAACAATCAGAGGGTCCACTAGAAGAGTGCCCAGCACATGCTGGCTGTTATTAGCAATGTTCCTGCTAGTGCAAGCTAGCGTTCATAAGAATATCAAAATACAATTTCTGGCCTTGACAAACTTAACATAGAGGATGAGACACCTACCTTCTAGGCAAAGCAGTTTGTGCCAAAACAGAAGCATCTACAGCACAGACACTGTTGGGGACACAGAGGAAGAGTTGATGAACTCTGTTTATGGGACAAGAAGGACATCAAGGAAGCAAGAATATTTAAGATGGGTTTTGAAGGATGAGTAGGAGTTCACCAAGCAGTTTAATGAGTCAGGAGGATGAGCAAAGTGATCTGTGTGGCTAGAAGAGCCTTTGATTCTCTTCCTTGTTCTGCCCCCACCTGCTATGTAAGTTAATGCAAATTCTGTCTGCAAAAGGGTCTCAGTGACTTACTTCATCCAGGAAGATGAGCTCTTGCCATCTTCAGCTCCAACCTTACCTGGGCTTGGGTGGCCTCCTCTCCCAGAGAGGCTTCCCTATTGAAGCAGTGAAACCTCATGGTCTGGGCTTGATTTGTGACCCCATATACTTCCTGATGCATCTTGGTTTCCCTACCCACAAATGGAAAGGTGTAACAGATCCTGCTTCTCAACAGAGTCACGAGGCCACATCGTAATGCTTAGCACAGGGAGGGAGGGACCGTGTTTGATACATGCCAGCTGCATCATGGGACCATCCCTGGAAACACACACTGGTCCATGCTGTCTCTACACCAGAGCAGGGAGCTCTGCACACAAGCCAGGTAAGCTGGGGAGGGTGTGTAGGGAGCTACAAAGCCCACCCAGACCTAGCCCCAGAGGCCCCCAGGCCAGGATCAGTATGGGGGGCAGGAAGCCAGTGGCCAGGTCACAGTACCCTGTCATCCTGCCTTGGCCCCACAACGCAAAAGCTTCACAGGGCGATGCTGCTACACTGTGCCCTCTGCATCCCAGCCCTTCCTTTGAACTCTGACAGTAATTTCATAGATACAAGCGGCTGCCAAGCCAGCCTGTTTGATGTTCTTTCCGGCTTTTGTAATGTTACTTCCTGTCGGGGATGGGGAGATGGGTTATTAAAGTAGAAGGGTCACTTTCTGGCATGAAATTCCCAACATGCAGAAAGTCAGCGTGAGCCCACCTTCTGATTCAGATGTTCTGGGCAGTTCAGGACACCTTGTCTCTTTGTTTCTTTTTCTTCTTTTAAGACGAGCACCTTCGGGATCATCCACCGGAAATGTACCTGTGGAAACAGAAACACAAGGAAAGGCTGTCAGCTTTGGGAAGTACTCAGTTCCTGTGAATTAATTGTTGGTGGATAGCATTTGAGACTCAAATATAAAAATAGTCCCATAAATTATAGACACAAAGCCTTGAAATATTTGATGTGAACAGTAACATATACGCTGGATATAATGTAAAATATAATATACTTAATATGATATGCTATGGTATAACATGATATGATGTATCACATGCCATGATATACCAGCAGTGTGCAACAGGCCCAGCACATGCTTCCGTGAAGGGCTGGGCGACAATGGGCATTTCAGGCCTTGCAGATGACACTAACCGGTCTCAGTTACTCAGCTTGGCCACAGAGTAGGCGGGCCTGGTGGGCCATGCCTCCAGGAACGGCATGATGGTGCTTCCACCACACTTTATCTGCTCTCAGGAGGCCTCTCCTTCCCCCATGGGGTAAGCGCACTCCAGATGTGGCCACAGACACCCAAGCTTAGGGTGCCCACCTCTGCCCTACGGCGCTGGTTTGGAGGTCAGAGTAACTGAGACTGTAACCCTGGCTCCAAGGTTCACCAGCTATGAGACCTCTGCGGAGTCACTCGCCCTGGGAACCCCCATCGCACCACTGAAAAACGGAGACCAGGGTTCATGTGAAGCTCTGAGTCATCAAGGGGTTACATGTGGTGCCGTGTGTGAGATACTGACCGCAGTGCCCAGCAGGGTGACACAAGGTCATGGGAGGAGGAGGAGGATGAGGACGGTGAGGATGGTGATGGGGGTGAGGGAGGAGCCCTGGGCAGGGGGAAAAATGGGCTTGTCCTCCAGGTTCTGCTCAGCTGTGGACTCTGGGTCCACAGACCTGGGAAAACCCTTTCTCTTGCTCAGCTGGCAGGTAAGGAGGCTGGACTTAAGGGTGTTCAGGCTTCCTTCCTGCTCGATGGCTCTGGGCTCTGGCAGGGCCTTTTAGTTTTTTTCTGTTTTTTTTTGCAGTTTTTGGCCAGGGCTGGGTTTGAACTGACCACCTCTGGCATATGGGGCCGGAGCCCTACTCCTTTGAGCCACAGGCGCCGCCCTGGCAGGGCCTTTTATACCACAGAACTGCACAGTGGACACCAGCAAGGACGAGGGCCACTGCAGCTGTTGTCCCCATAGCCATGGCAAAGCTGAGAGCTCCAGTGGTCTGGACCTGGCCTTCACCAGCTGCTCTGTGGGCTCGAGTTAAACACACACTCATTCATTCATGTAAGCAATTATTGAGCACCTACTGCACACAGTGTGTTGCTAAGACAATGTGGATGAGAATAATTAGATGGGTCTCCACCCTCCTGGGATGTGCTCTCCTGAGAACTCTCCTTTGTGGGGGAGCAAATCTGGCCTGGTTGTGGTCACTATAGCAGTCTGAATTATGACCCTCCCTACAAATATGTCCACATACTAATCCCCTGGACCCTGTGGCTATGACTGGATGTAATTAGGGACCTTGAGAGGAGATCATCCTGGTTTGGGGTGGGTTGTACATCCCACGACAGGTGTCCTTACAAGAGACAGAGGGGCAGGTGCAGATACACACACACCATGTGACGACAGCCAGGGGCGGGAGCCACGAGGCCACCAGCCCCCAAGCACCTAGAGGCTGGAGGACACAGGGAAGGGCCTCCCTGGAGCCTCCTGGGGGAGCATTGCCCTGGCACAGCTTGGCTCGGTACCTCTGTCTTCCAGAGCTGGGAAGGAACAACGTCCTCTAGCCTTAAGCCATTGCTTTGTGGCCACTCGTTGTGGGGACCACGAGACACCATCGCAGTCACCCAGCCCAGCCTCAGTTCTTCCCTGGGGCCGGTCTTGCCTCTCACAGGATGCTCTTATCCCTTGAGGAAATGCTGTCTCTTGATAAGTGGAAATATTTCTTCAGTGAAGAAATTGCAAGTACAAGCTTGTTAATGAGGTTCAATGTTCCGTTTCGATTCCTGGGTCAAAGGCTGGCGCAGAAAGGATTTTTCAAATTCAGGGTGATGCCTGGACCAAGGAATTCAGGAAGGAATTGATTAAAATGTTATTATAAAATATTATTAACATATGTGTTAATTTTTTTGTTTGTTAGGGATCAAACATAAGGTTTTCTCGATGTTATGAGAGCTACACAATCCATGTAAAATAAATACTATAGATTCTAATCCATTAACTTTCCACATTATATCTTTTTTGTTTTATTTGTTACTTTTTCCCTTTAGTTTAGTTTGGGCTTTATTGTTAATTCATTTACTCATTTCGTTTGTTCAATTCTGGTCAATAAATCCTTATTGAGGGTGCCCAGCAGTTTGAGAAAACTCATCTGATTATTCCATCTTGGAAAGTATTTTCATCTTCTAAGCCTCAGTTTCCCCATTTGTAAAATAGAGCTGGAACAGGGGACTCACCATTGTGTGACTACCAGACAAGAATCAGCTTGTCAGGATGTATGGTGGTGCGGCCCGCAGTGGGCGCCTGGCGCACCCTCGCCTTGTTTCTCTGTTCAGGATGAGGACAATGATTCGTCTTATTGCAATGACCCCTCAGGTGCTTTCTCAGACCATTTGCTGGACCGATGCTGCTGGTCCACTTCAAGGTCAGACAGAATAGAAACCCCGACATCTCAAAGGGGGTAGCCCGAGACCCCTGGGCAGGATGGAACCCCGCTGTGCCTAACTTCTCACAAGCGCGGCCCTGAGATCCCCACAGCCATGCAGCTGCTACCACCTGCACCTCGCCCACCTTGGTTCACAGACAGCACAGCCAGTTTCCGGAGGGAGAGTTCAGGGACAGCCGAGGCCCCCTGAGAGGCATCACTTAGGTTCTGTCGGTCCTCAGCTGGGATGAGACATCCACAGACTCTTCGCTGCCACCCCGTCTTGCGAGTGGCACTGCAGAGTCCTCTGCCCTGCCTAGGAGTGAGCCCTGAAGTGCTCCATAAGACAACGTTATTCATTGAATTCTGAATTCTGGGCTGTGTCTTTCCCACATCAGACGCTGCTGTTTTTAATCAACCTGGATAGGTTTCACAGGTTCGCTTTTGCTCCATTTGCCCTGAGCTGCAGCTGTATTCAATAGTTAAGGAATTTCATTATTAACCTCTACTCTTTTTTCCCCACCAAACACGAGTAAGACTGTATGAAGATGAAAAGAAAAATGGGCTCAGGGAACCGTCATAACCATCATCGACATCCTGGTAGGAGCTCTCTTGCCTCTTTCCTGTGCACAGACACACGTGTACACTTGGGTAAGAGCTGTCTGCATCTCTAGGTGTGCTATTTATTAACGGGGCTGTGCTGCTCTTTCCAGAACTTGCTGTTTCTCTGCAAAACTATAGTCAGCCCTGGGCATCAGTTCCACATCTGCAAATGCAAAAAATATTCAGAAAAAAATTGAAAATACAAATAAAAATCAGGCAGTGTGACAACTATTTACACAGTATTGACCCTGCATCAGGGGTTGTAAGTCATCTGGAGATGGCGAGAAGTGTGTGGGAGGAAGTCCTCAGGTCACAGGCAGACACTTCACTGTCTTATATGAAGAACCCGAGTGTCCGTGGGTTTGCTATTCACAGGGGCCTCAGCACCAGTCCACACTCTGTGTGCTTAGAAGCCAAGCGCGGGTTAGAATTTTTTTTAATGAGTGTATATGTACAGAAAAGCATCATCTGTACTGTTGGAAATGAAATATTTTCATGCAGTTTTTAGGGAAATTCATGTCCACCCCTCTGAGCAACAAATGACCCCACCCTCCAGCCCCCTGAAATAAAAGGAAATAAACAAAACCCAATCTACACTGGGTAGAGATGATTCCAAGGTGGAGACATGGCAGGATAAACTCAAACTGAGGCCTGCTCGCTCAGACAGACCAAAAGAGGACTTGGGCCGGGAACCCACATTGCCTCATCCCTCTGCCCTGGGTGAAGGGGGGACCCCTACATAAAGGGGACAAGGCTCACGCTGGTGATGACATGTCTGTGCTCAGTCCCAGCCAGGAGCTTGACCAACAGAACAAGAAACTGAGGGGACAGAGCCCAGCCCCCATGCTCTGCTGTGCAGGGCTGCAGCAGCTCTGGGCTGGGGACCTGGGCAGGGACGGCTTGGGCCGGGAGCACAGTGCCGTGCTGGGAAGGCTCAGCTCCAGGGCTGGACCCGTCTAGGCTGGCCCCTGCTTGGGACAGTCCCACTTTCTTCATCTATAAAGCATCTTAGCCATGGGGCAGACCCACAGGGCTGCTGGGAAGACTGGGTGACAGGGGCAGGAGCAGTGGACACAGGGATAAGCTCTCAACAAGCACAAGGCTCTCCTGATACCAGCAGTCAGAACTGTCCAACCACGGGCACTCACATGGGCACTGAGTTTCCCATCAGGAGAAGCGTCCGAACACTCACGGGTGGTGTGGGGAGGATTCCCACACAGAGAAGAGGCTGGATGCCTCTGGGCCCGGCCTTCCACCCTCTCTCTAACACCCCCGGCACCATCAAGACGTGGCTCCTCCAAGGGCAGAGCCCAGCCTTTTCCCACGCTTCCCACCCGGTCTGTCCGCAGCAGCGGTGACCTTTTGGCCCGGGACTGGGCCCTTCTCATCTCCCTCTAAAGCCCCTCTCAAAACACTCACTGCCACTGCAAATTGGTTTCACAACGTTTGATCTGGGTCGCTTAAAAAAAAGAATTGTCAGTCTTGCTTTAAAGGCATGACAATTCCCCGAACTGAAGCTCTCAGCACGGGCACTCTTAGGAGGATACCCCTGGATCCTCAGTTTTAAAACATCTTTTTTTTTTTTTTTTGGCTACCAAATGATAACAACTTCCTCATTCTTTACTCATCACACCACACGCTCATGGCAGCCAATCGGAGCATGAGATAACCAGCATGGCCACTGCCAAAAGCAGCCGGACTTGACCTTTAAGTCAGTCTGACTTGGGTCTGTGTACAATTTCTATTAGGTTTTGTGAAATTATGAAAATAGCTCCCGGGTCACCATCACAACCTACTTGGGGTGATGGAAAGGCAGCCTGCCCACCACCCGCCCACCCCGCTTCCCTCCCCTCCTCACTCCCTCATTCCTTCCCTCCCTCCCATTCCTTTTCTCTCAATCACTATCCTTTTAATCAGGCATTGAATTGGTCGTCCAGTAAGTCTTCATCGGGTGGACACTGCCCCGGGCCCTGTGCTAATATCCTGCTCCCACGCTGCCAGCCCCTGGGGACCTGGCAAGAGGCTGTCTGTAGCAACCAGCATTTTCAAACAGTGAGACGGGCACATCCTGGACCCTGGAAGAGCAGTGACAAGAGCCGACTTCTACGGTGCAGGGCTGCGGAGGACTGAGCCTGGAGTCCTGGGAGGGATGGAGCTTGAGTTGGCCCTTGGAAGAGGAGAAGGAGGCCCCGGTGTGGGGAAGGATCTTCAGCCTCGGGAACAGCAGGGAGACGGCTGCCGCTGAGCCCAGGGGGTGGGAGCGGAGCCCACGTAGGGCCGGCAGGAATGGTGGAGGTGGGGTTGCACGTGCTCTCCTGAGCCCTGGAGATGGTGACGAACAGCTGGGGCAGACTTCTGCTCAGGCTGTCTACTCTGAACAAGCAAATCACAGAAGGTCATGGCCAAGAGTGCAGCCAAGGTGGAGCCAGACCCAGTTACTTACTGCTTTGAATCACGTTACTACAAAATCCTGCCGGCTCTGCCTTCATCTCAGGGGAGAAGCCCTATCTTCCCTGGGTGGTGACTCAGCTCTGTGGCTGCACTCTCAGGGGCACCTGGGCCCCTTCACAAAGCTAAGGGCAATTGAGGAAGACACTGGTGCGGGAGGCAGGGAAGCACGGTGGCCCCCACGTGGTGCAAGACCCCAGGTGGAAGCCGAAAGCCCTCTGTCGGTGGCCGATACCCAGGACAGCCTCACACTTGGAGACGGAGGTTAGGGACATGACTTGAAGAATGTGCTCTGTGGCTGGCCTCACCGGCCACATGCAACAGACTTAAGACAGAGCGGCCCTAGGGAAAGAGCCGCCTTTTTGCATCAAAACTGGGAGGGAAGAAAGGGCTTCCTTTCTTCCTTCCTTCCCACACAGAGAGGCCCCGTGTGCATCAGCCTCAGCCCCCCAGAAACAGAGTTGAAAAGGACTGCAAGAGACAAAGGCTGGAAAACTCTGTGACTGCTCCTAACTACATAAACTCCCCCAGGGCCAAGTGCAGACACAGGGCGTGATGCCTGGAGACCCTGCGGGTTGGAGAAAATGAACTGGGGTGAAGATTAATGGCCAGACCTTCCCAGGAAAGCCCAGCAACCCCCAGCAGCCCCTTTTGGTCCAGAGAGAGAAGTGTGAGTGCTAAGAAGGCAAAGAAGGACAGCCGAGGACCGGTGTAGACGCGCCGGGGTCTGCTGCAGCGAGAGCCAGTGTGGCCTGCAAGGTCCCCACGAGGACAGTGCTGCTGACCAGGCCTCAGCCCACCAACTCCCACAGGCAGGAGGTGACTGTGGACACTGGGCAGCCCCTGAGGGGGACACACCTTTGATGTCCACTTCATGGGCTAAGAGCCAGCCGGGAGCTCCTTGCAGCGAGCTCCCGGTCAGGTGGTGCTTCTCAGCCCAGGGTGGGCACCCCCAAGGCTGTCACCTGGACTGCAACAGCTCACAGATCAGGCATGTGGGCCCACCCTTCACTTTTCAGAATGGGAGTGCTGGCAGGTGCCTTCCAATACCCGCTCCCCCACTGTGTTCCCACCTGTGCACATCAGATGTGGCCAGAGGGCAAACTACTGGTCTCTTTGATTGACACTCACCAGGAGCCCCTACACACATCTGTCATGGAGAACACCCCATGTCCCTCAAGATCCTGTGTTTGGGGTTAGAATAGACTCCGTGTGGGACTTCCATGCTGCTGCTTAGGGACCATGATCATGTCCTCTGTGTGGGACATGAAGGCATATTGGTGACCAGAGCCCAAGTTGTGTGGGAGGTGGCAGTGCTCACTGCGGCATACCCCCGCCACTGCGTAACAAGCGGCCCCAAGGCTGAGGGCTGAACGTAACGACTGTCGTCACCATATGGCCCTCTTTGGTGGGTCGGGAATTCAGGCAGCACACAGCCAGTCTAGCTCTCTCTGCTCTGTGATGTCTAGGCTGGGTGCAGAACTCGAGTGGCCAGGGCTGGACAGCTGGAGAGTCACCCAGACAGCTCCCCCTGTGCCTCGACACTTGGCAAACGAACTTGGACTTCTGCAAACACATAGCATCTGGCAAGCTGGACCATTAGCAGGCCAGGCCTAGAGCTGTGCCCTGTCCTTTCTGCTGCAACCCAGGGGCAGAGCAGCTGGAAGCCCCCAGAGGGGCGGTGGCCTCACCGTCGGGAGGACTGAGTGCAGAACGTTGTGTTGGCTCCTCTGTCCTCCAAACCCTGCCAGTCAGCCAGTGGCTTTGAACCCTCCCTAGGGCAGGACTCAGTGCAGCAGACACAGTAATGGCTGCAACAGCAGCTGGGGGATTGGGGGTTGCTCCATGCAACTCCTCGTTCCGAGATCCAGGCGGCCACAGAAGGAGAGAATTCTGATCCCTGCTACCACGAGGCTGGACCTTGAGCACACCACGCTCAGTGGAATCGGAAGGCCACTTCCTGTGTGATGCATGTGAAATGTCCAGGAAACACAAATATGGGGCAGAAAGTAGATTCACCGGAGCGATTGCTAAGTGTATATGGTGCTTCTTTTTGAGGGGACAAAAATGCTCTGAAATTGATTATAGTGACAGTTGTATATTATCTCTGAATATGCTGAAAACCACTGGATGGCACACTTGAAAAATGGCATTGAAGGTAAAACTACCCCTTGATTATTAAAATAAAGGACTGGCATTAAAAAAAAAGGCAAGGTTTTATTACAAATTTCATTCCATCCTCCCGCTGGGCCATTGGACAAGATAAAATCCCAAGAGCTTAGATTTGGGGTTCAAGTCCTAAAGCTTTGGTGTCCCAGCTGTGTGACCTTTGGCAAGATTCTTAACCTCTCTGTGCCTGGGCTGCTGCATCTGGGTAAAACAAAATGATAATAGCACCTTCCTCATGGGACTGTTTGGAAGTTTAAATACAAGACTCCAGGTCAGCTCCCTGAAGCCTGGCCGTCCATCTTTCGCTTCTGGATGGATTCTGGTAGCCAGTGCTGTGGGCTGGGCCTTCCCTGGGGTCTGGGCAGGGCTAAGCCACAGGGACATGCGCTTTGCTGGTGTCAGTGTCAGCACCTCGGCAAGCCCTGCACTTGTGGTTTGGAGAAATAAATGACATGCTGATTACTTAATCCTAAAACAACAGGAATTTTCTCTTTTTTAAGGGGCAATGACAGGAAGCTGGCAGTGTTGCAGAACTGGCCACACAAGTCTGGGGGGCAGAACCGGGGGAGGCAGCAGTAGACAGAACTCAGTGAGGCTTTAGGGCTGGCCTTCTCCCGGCAGTTTGCTCCCAAGCCTGTCGCAGTCCATGTCTGGAACCTCGTCTCCACTCTGAGAACACGGCTCCATGCCTCGTTTGGCTTGTTCTGTGGCTGTCCCAGTGTCCCTGAAGCCCGCAGGAGTGGGCTACCTGTTCTGACAGAGGTGCTGGTGGTGCGCTGGGTCCTTGGTCTCTGGACCTCAGCAGGCCAAGTCATTTGGACTTGCCGTTAGGCTCCAAAAAAGTTAAGTGTTCACAAAAGGAAAATACTAAAATAACCCTGGCCACCAGCCACAGAGTATACTCAGAGCCCACTGTCACCAAACCTGGTTCCATCCATCATTTGGTCCTTCTCTCATTGGACAGTGGTTCACTGCACATCTAAGGACCTAGTCCCAAGCCCTCTGTGTGTGCCGGAGACAGTGAGCCAAATAAGCAAGCAGGTCCTCAGGGAGCTCCGGGTGGAGCAGAAGTGCCAGCGCACAGGACAGCACTTTAGCTCTAGGAGAGACAGCGGCTTCAAATAAAACGTAAGGCAGGGCCCATGGGAGTCTCTCAAACCTTTCCACTAACTGCAGGATAGAACACTGGCCTCGAAGTGGTTTGTATACATCCTTAACCCACGACACCCCAGTACATGTGACCTTACTGAAAATGAGGGTTTTTGCAGATGTGGTTACATTTAGGGTCTAGAGGTCAGATCATCCTGGATTTAGGATGGACTCTGGATCAATGACTAGTGTTCTTGTAACAGACAGAAAAGGGAGATTGGAGACCCAGAAACTCAAGAAGGTCACGTAAAGATGGGGGCAGAAGTTGGGCTGATGTGTCCAGAAGCCAAGGTTAGCCTGGAGGCCCCTGGAAGCTTCAGGAGACAAGGGAGGACTCTTTCCTGGCACCGACACTGTGATCTTGGGCTTCTGTCCTGAGGATGGTAACGGAATACGTGAGATGCCCCCAGAGTCACCATACAGAGGGAAAATGGGAAATTGCAGCCTTATGTACCTTTATTTACAAAATATTTGTTACAAAATTTTACAAAATACCTGTATTTATAAAATATTCCCTATGTATCGGCCACCTCTTTGTAGAATTTATTAAATAAAGAGAGTCTTCAGACACCCTGCGTTTTCTGTGGGGTCCGGCCCTGCAGTTTGTGGTCATTGGGATAGTGGCCACAGAGGATGTATAACCACCCAAAGAGGAAAAGGCCCACCCATGAGATTCACTGTGAGCGAGGGTGAAGCTGTGCGCACCCTGCAGGTGCCACTGTGGGCTCCATCTGTCCCGGGGCTGTGACGAAGGCACCTGCAGCCCTGGGAGGGACCCTCCAGCCCTGGCTCCTGCTCTCCTGGGAGGCTCCCACCTGCTTGTCCCTCCGGCTTCCCAGGGCTGCCCTGGGAGGCTGCAGAGTGGGAGGCTCAGAGAGGTCAGCACACTTGTCCAGAGCCATTCAGCTAGAGTGTGGAGAAGCAAGGATGCAGTCACCCGTTGAGCCCTGGGGCCGCAGTTCCTAAGGCCCGGCCCTATTTTGCATCCTTAAATCCCACTGAGGCAGATATGGAGTCTGGCTTTGTCCCTCTGAGGCTGAGTGGACCACGTGGATTGGCCCCACTTATCAGCCCTTCCCCAGAGGGGGCCTTCTCAGTGGGGAGGGCAGCTGTGTCTGCACAAAGATCCCTGCGTCTTTGACAACCGAAATGGCCGGTGCTGATTGACAAACGAGCTGGTACCTGAGCGTCTCAAGCAGGGTAATGACATGGAGGGTTCGCTCGAGGGCCGGCAGGGCAGACCAGATAAAAACAAAGGGCCAGGCCAGGCCGAAGGCAGCAGGCTGGCTCAGGGACTGCACGCAGGACAGGGGATCAGTCACTTCTGCGCACTGGGTGGTCCTGTATGAGCTGCCTGTCAGCTCCTGGTTCTCCCACACCTCCTCCCCTTCGTAGGGTCCTGCAGATATCAGCGTTCCCACCTGTCAATCAGTCAGCAGCTCAAGTATTTCTTAAGCCAGACACTGCCCAGGCTGGTAATGATGACAATAACAACAACGGCGTCAATAGCAAGAATCTTAAAAACTTGCTGCTCTGATCATGGCTGGCATCACAATTGCATTTCATCATCACGACTATTTAAAATGGGTGTGATTGTTATTGGCTTTTACAGATGAGAAAGCTGAGGTGAAGGGATCACGCCACTGCCCTGCTCTAAGTGTTAGAGGCCAGGTCTTTTACCTGTGAGCCTGTCTCTCTGGCTCGGGAATCTTCTGCCTCAATGAGGGACACTTGGGTAGAAAGGATGGCATCCTGGGCCTCTCAGCTTTTTGATCTTAAAAAGAGACATAAAGAAGAAACAGTTTGCCTTCTTCTGCTGGACGTTGTGACATATGCAAATGATGGCCGGAACCATGGCAACTATTTTGTGACATTGAAGAATAGGCTGACACACTGAGAATGGCCATTTATGGAAGAAAATGGGCCACATCCAAGAGATAAAGTCTGGAATTTTTTTTTTTTGTATTTTTATGTTTTAATGCTCTCCCCATGCCACCTCATTTGTTTCTACTCTCTGGGTGTAAACAGTTTGGCCCATTTCCTTCCATAAATGGCCATTTTCAGTATGTCAGCCTGTTCTTTAATGTCACAAAATGGTTGCCATGGTTCTGGCCATCATTTGCAGATGTCACAATGTCCAGCAGAAGAAGGTAAACTGTTTCTTCTTCATTTCTCTTTTTACAGACACTGCCCAGATTACAATCCTGTGACACCCTGAGGAGGGGACCAGAAATGCTGTGCTCAACCTGCTGACCCACAGAAACTGAGATTTACATAGAACTAAGTGTCTTGTTTTAAACTGACACTGAGTTTGTGGCCAATTGTTACACAGTAGCAGAAAAACAATACAATGTTCAAAGCTAGGAAATTTAAAGGGTGTGCAAAGGAAGTCCATTAGAAGTCCAGGTCTGGCTCCTCACATTGCAATGCCTGGCACCCACTTCAGAATATTTTTAATGTGCACTACAGTCTCACAGGTGGGTACAGGCATTTGTTTTCATATATGTATCAGTGACCCTTTTCCTTTTATCAAAATAGAATATGCAACACACATGCCTTAAACAAACCTTCCCCTTTTTTGTTTAACAGCGCATCTTACAACTCTTTTTATTAGCTCCCTCAGGCCTCCCAAATTCTCTTTCTTTAACGAAAATGGTTCTGACCAGACCTTTTCCTCCTCAACTCAAGTGGACCACAGGAAAGCAATCTTCCCCAGTCCGATTTCCGATGAGTGAAGGTTTGGCAGAACCTGACTTTCAGGTCTCTGAAAATGATTATGTCAGCTAATGGATGCTTAGAGCCTATAAAATTCACAAGGCTGTCAAATTGCTTCCAGACATGGGAGCCATGCGCCGTAGGAGGCCTGTGAGCTCAAGGCTGCCTCAGCAGAGGAGGATGATGCCACTTTGCGGAGGCAGGAGAGAGGGGGGTGGAGGAAGTGGTCCCACTTTGCCGTTGGGGTATTTTGGCAATTTGAATGTATTTTATTCGGTTTTCTCATTATAAAGGGACCAGAAGGTGATTTACTAAGCCCAGCAATACAGAGGTAGGTAAACTTAAAAGACAAGGTAGAAGTTTACTCAGAGATGCTAGTGAAAGTGCTAGTTGAGTGTGTGTTTGGGAATATAGTTGCAGCATACCTGGTAGTCACCCCTCAACGGAAACTCCCCCATGTCCGTCAGAAAAGGAGCAGCTAAATAAAACACCCACATGATAGAATACCAGCAGATGTTAGAAAAAAAGAGGTGGCAGTGTATTGATGCAGTGAAAAACTGAACAGCAGCAAAAACAGGGAGGTTCACAGCCACAGGCAGTGGCACGGTTACCTCCGCCTATGGAATGTGGAGTCAAGGAAGCCAGAAACACAAGCACACACGCTGTGCAATGCCATTGACGTACAGACGTCCAACAGGTAGAGTTGACCAGCATTGGCAGAAATCAGCACAGCAGTTACCCCACAGGGGAGGGTTTCAGGGAAGGGATGGCTGCTGGGGGGCAGGTCCTGTTCTGTCTCGCTGTCAGGGTGCTGGTTACATAGGTGTGTTCCGTTTGTAAAACTCTATCCTGCTCCACACTTCATTCTCCAACCTGCTGTACTCTGACGGCACCTGCACTTTTCTGTAGGCCTCTTACACCTCAGTTAGCACCTCTTGCAATGACAAAGTGTGACCAAGTTCATCATTCGAATGTAGTACGTTGCTACCAGATGACACATTTAGAAGTCCAGTGAAAATGGTTTATGGATGATCCCAAGTCCAAAATAAAATAGTTTCATTCAAAAAAGAATTCAGGGAGCTAATAAAAATGGTCATAAGACGCATCCTTAAATGAAAACAGGCAGCAGGGAAGAGCAGGAAGAGGCCGCAGGAGACAGGTTGCCTAGCAACAACCCCAGCTCATGTCTTATTGGCCAGAGCAGAGTCACATGACTGCCTCTAGCTGCAAGAGAGCCCAGGAAATGCACTCTCTTTGCTGAGATCCCTTGGTAGGAAGGTGACAAAAATGACCTTGAAGGCATAAGGGATATCTCAACCACATCCATAAAAAACAAAAATCCCCCGATGAGTCCACTTTGGTGCCTCCTGGCTTGAAGTCCAGGATCTCTGTGGCCTGGCATGCCCGACTGACCACTTGATCCACTCATCTGGCCACGGGACCTTCCAGGACTTCCTGACTACTCAGGGCCATTAAGAATCACGTCACTTGGGGTGGCACCTGTGGCTCAGCTAGTAGGACACTGGCCCATATACCAAGGGTGGTGGGTTCAAACCCACCCCCAGCCAAACTGCAAGAAGAAAATAGTCGGGCGTTGTGGTGGACGCCTGTAGTCCCAGCTACTTGGGAGGCTGGAGCAGGGGTATCGCCTAGGCCCAGGAGTTGGAGGTTGCTGTGAGCTGTGACACCATACTGAGGGCAATAAAGTGAGACTGTGTCTCTAGAAAAAAAAAAAAAAAAAAAAGAATCACGTCACTTAAGGGTGGTTAAGACAAAAAGGAAGAGAACTGCCATTTGTCAAGGACCTCCTGTGTATAAAGCAGCGTGCCTCACAGAAGTTCTCACAAGCCCACCCAACAGCCTGAAAGTGAGGATTACCACCCGTTTTACAGATGAGGCCACCCGTGCATGATGGTGATGGTGACTTTGTTCAGGTGGGTGTCTGATGCTGGGCGCCATGTGTTCATTACTTTGCCTACACCCTATGACCATGGTTCTGTGATGACACCACTGTTTGGAGGGCCATGACACTTGGACTAGCCAGGAAAGTAGACCAGAGAAGTCGACAGTGTGCTCCAGGTCACTCCACGGGAACTGAACTCACCTCTGCTCCAAACCCAGCTCTCACTGCTCCCCACTCTGTGGTGCCCAGACTGACCACAGGAGGCAATTTGGCAGGTCCAGGGAGGAGTGACCCATATACCTGGAGACTCTGGAAGGAAACCAAGGACATGGAAGGTGAAGGTTGCTGGACAGCTCCGGGGTAGGAAGGGCCAGCTCAGAAATTAGGTGTTCCTGACTGCAGAGACAAAGCCCTTCCCACTTCATTCCCAGACCTGCCCCTATCCATTCACCGTTCCCTTCAGAGGCCGATGAGCCACTGCAAGCCCCATGCGCCTGTGCAGAGGATGGGGTTGTGCACGAAGAAGGAACTCCAAATGTCCCGATGCAATCAGTCTGCAGGAGTACTCAGGGTGCCCCAAGGGCTCCCCTGAGGGACCCGGAGGCTCCTTTCTAAGTCAGATCCATTGGACCTCTCAGGTCCAGGCTCACGCGTTGTGGGGCTTGTGCTGCCCCCCATGGCCCTCCTTGCTGAAAGACCTCCTGAAGCTGGAAGAAATGGCACCTGTGGGCAGACCCACAGCGTCTCTGAGCCCGTGTGTGCCTGCTGGCTTCTACTCTGGATGGGCCTTTGCTAGTGAGAACACCCAGGAAGGCCCAGTCACCTGGCCGAGCTGCCTTCACGACTTTTCCAAAGGAGCTGATTTTCCCTCCATGTCTCACCCAGGCCCTTCACAGGTTGTCATGGAATATACAGAGAATTCGACAGCTCTTTGGGGATGATTTATGGGCCCCTGGCTGGGGGCCCATCCGTCTCCATGAGACCCCACTCCTGGGGCCAGGTATTGCAGGGGTCGTGGCCCTGGGAAGGTTACCAAGGGTCAGATAAAAGTGCTGTTGAGTCTGTCAGTGACCCCTCTGTGGGACAGACCTCGACTGATGGGGCTTTGCTTGAGGAATTAGTGAGATTTGTCATGTCTCTGTGAGAGAGGGGAGGGTTACTGTAGGCTGGGGTCACTGGGTCACTTCGCTTCAGTGCCTGGATGACTTGTGGGTAACGTGCTTGCCTAACATCTCCTGAGGAGTCACACATGGGTGGCACCACACACAGATGTCACCAAACAGGGTCTAGCACACCCCAACACCCCACCAGACCAACCCCAAGAGCAACCATGGAGGCAGGAAGTGGGTGACTAAAGTTTAGCTCTGGCACCGTCCCTCGAATATAGCCAATGCTCCATGAATAGTAGCTAAATAAATGAACAGGTGCCTGGCTGATGCTCTTGTGTGTGACTGGAGGTGGTGCCCAGCCCCTGCTTGGCCTCCCATGGGCAGCGCAGAGTCACTGCCCTCCAGGGCACACGGTCATGGCCCACCTTCCCTGAGCCTCGGGCTTGGCCCTGATGCTTCAGCAGTGGGTCTTTGCCTCCAGAAAGCAGGTTGTGAAAGGAGGGAAGGTTCCAGCAGAGAAGGGGTCGTGCGCCTCGTCGGATGCCAGAGTGAGTGGGTCCAGGTGTGAAGCAGCCCCAGTTTGCCCATTCATTTCAGAACTCGGCTCTCTAGCCTTCCCTTTTACACCAATGCTTTGCCGATGGTTCCTTTTCTGTGACTGGAGTTGGTTCTGTTGCTTCCAACCCTTGCAATAGCCAGCTGCTCCCACACACACAAAGTAATAAGCCCAGGGGCCAGACCACTTTCCTCCCACAGCCTCAGCCTCCTCATCTGTAAATAGGGCCTTTGAGGATGCAGTGAGGGTGTGTTTACGAAAGTGGTTCAAGTGCCTGGTGTGAAAGGAGCTTCGCTGTGTTCGTGGGCACGGGCTGGACACCCTCTTGCTGGTCCCGACTCCTGGGCAGGAGGTGCGGGAGTTGGTGGGCAGGACCTGTGGGAGCTGGGGGGCAGCCCCTTCCGCACTTCCTCACCCCTCAGAATCTTACCTTCACCCCTGCCCCTCCCCCTGATCTTACCTTCACCCCTCCCCCTCCCCCTGATCTTACCTTCACCCCTCCCCCTCCCCCTGATCTTACCTTCGCCCCTCCCCCTCCCCCTGATCTTACCTTCACCCCTGCCCCTCCCCCTGATCTTACCTTCACCCTTCCCCCTCCCCCTAATCTTACTTTCACCCCTCCCCCTCCCCCTGATCTTACCTTCACCCCTCCCCCATCTTACCTTCACCCCTCCCCCCCCATCATCTTACTTTCACCCCTCCCCCTGATCTTACCTTCAAGTGTTCATTGTGGCCAGAAAGACCAGGAAGGCCGAGTTTGAGCTTTGTGATTCAGAGCTTGGATGTTGGAGCCTGATTGCCTAGGTTTAAATCCTGTCTCACCACCCATGAGTTCTACGACCCTGGGCAGGGGATTTAATCTCCCTGAACCTCTATAAAGTGACAGTGACAGGGAGGGGTGATGGATTAGCAGGGTCACATCTAGGAATCAGTGCCACCAGCAAGAGCTGTTGCCTTTTATGAAGTAGAGACTTCTGCTGAGGGGGAGGGTTAGGCCTTGGGGTGTAGACTGGAGTCCCCTCAAAGATGAGGACAGCTCAGCTGGACAGGCAGTGCTGGGTCCCTTAAACATGGTTGCTGCCTCTGCTGGGCTTTCCCCAAGCAGGTGGAGCATGAAATGTGAATGTCCTGGATTGGGAGGTGAGTCTGGGGGTGCAGCCAGGGGAGCAGGGGATTGAAGGAGGGAGGGGACCCATAGGACACATTGCTGACCAGGTTAGTGCTGGGTTTGTGCTCATACCTGCTGGGGACCTGGAGACAATGGAGGGCACCCCTTAGAGCTGTCCCTGGGTGCAGGTGGCCTGGGCCTGACCCCCCTATGCTTCCAGCCCATCCCCTGTACAAGTGTGTGATGACAGCAAAAGAACCACAAAGGACCCCGAGAGAAGCCACCAGCCATCTTGGCAGGACATGGTGGTGTCTCCCACCCATGCTGGCCATGTCTCTCTGTGGGGTCACCCACTCACTCCTTCATTGACCCTATGACACTGATGTGCCTTTCCCAGGTCCACAGCCCCGGCAGAAACACAGATGCACTGTCCATGTGCTCATGGTCCAGGAGGGAGGGCCGCACTGAGGAGTGGCGGGCAGTGCAGGCAGCAGTACTCCCGGACTCCTGGCTTACCACCGTGGGGGTGGTGGAGGTGGCAGGGGCCTTTCCCTCTCAGGTCCGGTTTCCCCTCCTGGGTGGCTCGACCTTCATGCAGAAACATGGGAAAGCATCACGGGGCATGGAGCCCCTACCCCACCCCACTCCTGGGTCAAGGCTTCTAGAAACAGCAGGAAAGGCAGTAAGCACTTTGCCCGTCCCCCCTGGCATGTGGGATGCTGGTGCCATGGGAAAGAATTCTGCTGAACGCTCTGCACTCCTCCGGCAGAAGCAGCTCTTCCAAAGGGGGTTTCCCAAGCCGCGTTTGCTGTGTGCAGTTTTGTTTTCCTGGGGGTGTCTGTGGGAGGGAGGTTAGGTGCTGAACAGCAGAATCTTTGAAGCCCCCCCACCCCGACCCCATGATCTTTCCGAAGCAGCTCCAGGCCCCCGGAGGACGCAGCGAACATTTCTTGGAATTGTCCCGCTTGCTCCATTATGTTTCAGAAAGTGCAACGCCGGAGGCATTTTCGTAAGAATCAAGATCTGAAACCAACATTATCTTACTCTCTTATTGTTGGCACGGGAAGGAGCCGGGCCCCGGCCAAGTGAAACATGTCCGGCTTCCAGCAAGTCCCCAAAGGTCAGAACCTCAGAGAGTGGTGAATTCGCATTTCATCTTAGGAAAAACTCAGAAAGGAGCACCGGGACATGGGGAATATTTTCAGTAACTTTATATATTAAGTAAAAAACAAAACAGGAACACACGAAAAAGGAAATCCCTGGTTGAAAAGCCCAATGAGGTGAAAAGGGCACGAGAGAGCCCGCAGAACGCCGCACGGGCCCTTGCTCCCGTGCCGTGGCCGTTCTTTCTCCTCAAAACATCTCCGCTTTCTACTCGTCTCATGTCCTCGCATGAAACCCAGATTGGAAGCCTTGGCGTCCGTGACAACTTCCTCAACGCTTCGGTCCTGTGACTCTTTTTTTCATACTCACACTTTGTTGTACATCGTGTGGTGTTGCTTACTGTGATTTTTGCCCAGTGTTGTGATCATTTGCAAACACACAGGCCTCCCCCTGCGGACACAGGGCTACACACCCTCGCGGGTGCCTGGCACATCTCTAGGTCCATGGCAGGGGACGCATGCCTATTTATTCCACCCACTAATTAGCTTATTTAAAACATGGCCTCCTCCGTACTTGACAGCGATTCTCTAGGCCCGAGAGTCAGTACACACAGCATTGTGTGCACGGGGCCCCAGCGCCTGTGTGAGTGTCTTTCCCATCCAGCTGGTGTACAAGCTGGAGCTGTCTCCCAACCTTAACATACACAGGCACCATGAGAATGCAAAGTTAAAGTTGGACCAGAAATAATGAAGCAGCAGACAGACAGATTCCTGGGAATCTGGAATGAGTTAGTTGCTGCAATTAAACATAAAATTTTACTCTGCACTTCCTGGCAGCCAGGACAAAATGGAAATTATTTAGCATCAGCTGCATCTTCCTGTTTCTCAATGCAAGGAGGACCCTATTTAAGGTTGGTGGAAAATGCTTTTGACTTTGTTTCATGAAAGATGCAAAACATTAGTCACGTGCTGCACTCAGATCTGAGGTCGTCCAAAGGTAACGGGAAGAGGCCACGGGCCACAGAGTGCCTTTTGAGACCCACTGCTCTCAGCTGGGATGGTGCCATGGGGACAGCGTTGCCTGCTGCTGTGACAGCGAGCTCCCACCCCTAGTTTTAGGGCAGTAAGAGGAAATTTATTGCCCGGGAAAGAATTATTTGCAGGTAGAGTCAGCTGGTCCCTATTTCCCTCTAGAAGGTGACTCAGGGACTCAGGACCCTTGCCCAGTGG
This sequence comes from Nycticebus coucang, assembly GCF_027406575.1. Taxonomy (NCBI): domain Eukaryota; kingdom Metazoa; phylum Chordata; class Mammalia; order Primates; family Lorisidae; genus Nycticebus; species Nycticebus coucang. Next base: position 182,162,663 of record NC_069781.1, on the reverse strand, counting down.
CCCTGCCAGCTTCTGAGCCCTGTGGACCTGGTCAGCAGCTGGTGATTAGAAAAAAGGAGAGATAAGCAGGCCCGCCCTCTTCTGGGCCCATCACATCCCCTCAGGTCCCCACGAGAGTGTGTCCCCCCCCCGGTGTCCCGGGGCCACCTTCAGGTGATGGCTCTGGAGCTCCCATGACTCCTCCTTAAGAATGGAGGTCACGCCTTCATATCAGAATCTCCAAGGACATTATTCTGTGGCAGAGCTCTGGTGGGCTCAGGGATGTGTCCCCAGGTTATGGACGACGCGACCTACTGCATTCCATATTTAGCTCCTGGAGGTCCCGCAAGGATAATTTATTCTTAAATAATTAAATTAATAGACAAGCCCGTGACGCCTTGGTGCAGTGTCTCTGCACAGCACCTTGTTGTCCATGTGGCCGCTTACACACAGCGTCACTTTTGTCTCAACTCTCACTCGATTTCGTGAGCCTATGTTTACCCTGAGCGAAAGTCCCCACAAGTCCCTGACTCTACCAGACCCTTTGAAGCAGAACCCTCAGAGGAGTGCATTTTAACAAAGCCAGTGGTTTCCCAGGGAATGTGTCTGCTGTCCCCTGACCTGGAAGAATCTCCGCTTCTGATGATACCTGATTACTACAAAGCAAACCCACATTCTCAGGATGCAGAAAAGGCGAGTGGATGTACAGCACCTTAGCATTAAAACCAAACCCAGCCCTCAGAGTCAGGGAGTTGGGTTATAAGTAGGATCCCAGTAGAATAAGGTGGTCTTGGCACCTACTTTACAAAGCACTTAAGCAAGACCCCCACAGAACAGAGAGTGTCATCCGGATATTTCAGGGTGTTGGCATCCTTGGCGCCTGGTCCACAATCATGGGACAGCAGTTTAAGTATTTAAGTAGCTAAATGTTTCTCTCTTTCGTCTGCCTTTGGGACAGGGCTATGAAACACTCCGTATGGATTTGCTTAGGGGCAGGGCAGTGGGGAGGAAAGAAACCTCTGGTTGTATTACAACAGCAGTTTTAGCCATCGTGTCCAGCAAATATGAGAAAGCATTTTTATTTCATTATTTTATTTTATTTTTTTGAGACAGAGTCTCACTCTGTTGCCTTAGGTACAGTGCCGTGGCCTCAGCCTAGCTCACAGCAACCTCAAAGTCCTCCTGCCTCAGCCTCCCGAGTGGCTGGAACTACAGGTATGTGCCACCACACCCAGCTCGAGAAGGAATTTTTTAAATATATATAGACTCATTATTCAGGGAAAGAGAGTTAGTAAACAAAACACACTCAAGTCTGAAGCCAATTGGAGTCTAAAAGCCTGTGGCTCAAAGGGGTAGGGCACTGGCCCCATATCCTGGAGGTGGTGGGTTCAAACCCAGCCCCGGCCAAAAAAAGAAAAAAGCCAGATCACACTTTCTTTTCCTAGAGCAGACGGTTATGATAGGATCTTGTTCATTTCCTTCATCCTTGGATTACGGTGTTTTATCCCCTTAATAGATTTTTCCACACCAGTTCATAAAAACATTGAATGTCCTACTTATGTAAGTTTACAGGTAGAGAAAGAAATCATAAAGAAAAAGATTAACACATTTAACTATTTAAAACTGTTTGTTTGTTTGTTTGTTTTTTGCCTGGGGCTGGGTTTGAACCCACCACCTCCGGCATATGGGGCTGTTGCCCTACTCCGTTGAGCCACAGACGCTGCCCCTGTAAAACTGTTTTATTAGTCCAATACACAATCAGAAAGTAGACGACAAATTGGGGGAATGTTTTCATAAAAGATGGTCTGATTTTCTTTCTTTCTTTTTTTTGAGATAGAGTCTCACTTTGTCACCCTCAGTAGAGTGCAGTGGTGTCACAGCTCACAGCAACCTCAAACTCTTGGGCTCAAGTGATTCTCTTGCCTCCCACGTACCTGGGACTACAGGCACCTGCCACAATACCTGGCTATTTTTAGAGACACGGTCTCGCTGTGGCTCAGGCTGGTCCCAAGCCTGTGAGCTCAGGCAGTCCACCCTGATGACAGGCGTGAGCCTCCATGCCTGGCCTGGATGGTCCGACTTTCCCACTGGCCTCTGGAAGGTGAAGAGGAGGCAGCGTTAATGAAGGGCTGACATAAATCAGCATCATTAATATGCAAGCGACACTTGTAAATCAGTAAAATAGAGGCACTTATCCCAAGAGTTGAAAGGCAAAAAATACTGTCAAGCAATTCACAAAAGAAGAGACTCAAATGACCAATTAACACAGAAAAAGATTCACTCACAGGAACAATCAAAACACACTGAAACACAGGTGTTCTTGTTTTCCTGCCAAATTGGCTAAGAGTTAAAACATTGTTATAATATTCAGTATGAGATTGTGGAGAGAGGTACTCATTTTGTACTGCTGGTAAGATTACAAATTGATACAACCTTTGGGAGGGCAATCTGGCAAAAGGTATTAAATGCCTGAAAAGTGCATGCCTTCCAAAATAGTCATTGTTATTTGTGGGAACTGGTTAAAAAAAAATTCTCAGAGATGCCGCAAATATTTACAGGTACCTAGGGAGGTAGATAGATGGATGTTTATTATAGCATTATTTATGTATTCTGTAAAAAAGTGGCAATTATGTAAATAACTAGTGTGAATCGGGTCCATAAAGGATGGGCCATGTCCACAAAGAGATGCTTTGTATTGTGAGAAATCACATTCTTAAAAAGAAAATTTAAAGGTCTCAGACAGGTTTACAAAATATAGTACGAATAGGTCACAAGGCAATATGGATGTTATGATTTAAAAATTAAGAATTTCATTTATCGGTCTAGAAAAAAACCACTGGAAATAAAGTCAAGTGTTCACGATGACAATCTCCGACTATAAGCGCAGGCAATTTGTGGTCCGTGGGAGGAAGACCCTCAAACAATTGTTGCCATGTGCGATTTTGATTTTTAGTTTAAGTGCTTGCCTCTGTTCTCCGCATTTCCTACAATGAACAGAAATTTATTTATCCTAAAAAAACAAACCAAAAACTAATGAAATCTTCCTGTGTCCCCTGGTTCTGTGTCCTCTGCTTTGCTTCATGGTTTGTGACTCAGGGTGACCTTTATATACAAACCAGAAATATTGAAGGTGAGAGCAAGGCAACGGGGAAAGGATGGCTGCTTGCTGGAAGAATACACATCTGTGCAGGTCCCTCCTGATCGGCCTCCTGTCTCCTGGCTGTGGACCAGGCCCAGGACACACAGCAGCCTCAGAGGAGAAGCCTCCCGGGCAGGTCCGCTCCAACCTCCCCGCAGCTGCTTCCATCCCAGCTGTCCCTCTATTTATCTGCTTAACAGTTTGGATTTTCTGGAAATACATTTGAATAAAGAGTTCTGTAGATGTAACTAGTTTAAGAAGAGTTGCTTTGGGACACGAATCCATCTATGATCCACCAAGGAACATGAGCCTGTGATAGGCTTGGTGTTTAAAGGCTGGAGAATCTAAGACCCAAGCCCAACACAAGGAGGAGGTTAAATACGAGGCCACGTTTACCCAGTGGGTGCAGGCTCTGTCCTGATGGGTGGCAGCTCTCTAAGTTTCCACAGCAGTGCTAGGAAATAGGAGCTTTTTTTTTTTTTTTTTGCAGTTTTGGCTGGGCCCAGGCTTGAATCTACCACCCCCAGTATATGGGGCCGGTGCCCTACTCCTTGAGCCACAGGCACCGCCCTTTTTTTTTTTTTTACAGAGTCTCATTTTGTCACCCTTAGTAGAGTGCTGTGGCATTATAGCAACCTCAAACACTTGGGCTCAAGCAAGTCTCTTGTCCCAGCCTCCCAAGTAGCTGGGACTACAGGTGCCCGGCTACTTTTTAGAGATGGGGGTCTCCCTCTTGTTCAGGCTGGTCTTGAACCTGTGAGCTCAGGCAATCCACCATCTCGGCCTCCCAGAGGGCTGGGATTACAGGCTTGAGCCACCACACCCAGCGAAATAGGAGTTCTTATTGTTCTTACTTGACAGATGAGGAAACCTAGGCCTGGGATATATAAATGATATCTAGCCTGTGGCTAATTTCACAGTCCCTATTCTTAATTGGTCTGTGACCCATCACCTTGGCAGTGGGGGAGGGGAGGGTGCCACTGGTCCTTGGAGGCTTAGAAGACATCACCTGACTGTGGGTGTGTGGGTGACTTTGGGAGTGCTGAATCAGGCCCTGGAATCTCAGGCTGGGGCTCTCTTGGGGGCGGGGTGGACACCTGCTCAGGAATGGTGGATGGAGTGACAGCCCATCCCACGAAAGATATATCCACATCCTAACCTCCAGACCTGGGAGTGTGATTGTCTTTGAAAAAGCGTCTTTGCGGTGACATTAAACCGATGATCTCAAGATGAACTCATTCTATGTGGTCTGGCTGGCCCCTAAATCCAGTGTGACGAAGAGACAGAAGGAGACGCCCACGTGGACCAGGAGCAGAGACTGCAGCGACCCGGCCAGCAGCCAAGGGGTGCCCGCAGTCACCAGGAGCGGGGAGAGGCAGCAGGGGACCTACGGAGGGAGCACGGCCCTCACACACCCTGATTTCTGGTCTCTAGAACCAGAAGCGAATAAATTCATGTCATTTCGAGCCCCTTCATTTTACCGTAGCTACGGCAGCCACAGGAAACCAGCACCCGTAAGGACACTGACCAGGGCAGCTCTGTAGCCTTGTGTCCCTGATCAGCCTGCTCCAGCTCTGGGTACCCAGGGGGAGAGTCCTGCCCACATCGGATGACGCCGGTGGAGACTTCACCGTGTAGGAATCCACACGGCTGGTCTCGCGGGCCCTGGGAGGGACCTAGAAATAGCTCAGGCCCAGCGCCCTTTTTTGGTTAATGGACTGGGTTCACGGTTCCTGCCACTCCAACAGCTGCACCAGGCGGGGAGGCTGCCGGGAGCCTGGCCCCGTCCCCTGCCCGGCTTATCTTGATGGATTGCCGCTCAGGAGGGAGATGGAAACTTGAAATGCTCTGCTCCGCGCAGCTCCCGCAAGGCCTGGTTGGTTTTACTTGCAGATCCAGGGTCATAAATGTCTAAAAATAGGCACAGGGCTGCCAGTCCCATTGAAGGGGATGCGCTGATTTATGGAGGTGCCTGGCATCGTCCTCGGGGGGTTCTGAAACTTGTTGGGATGATCCCGCATGTGACAGTCGTGCGTGTCACCCCCAGGCCTCCTCCTCCTCCTCCCTGGCTGCTCATCTTCTTTCTCTCAAAGGCAAAGAGATGGTATCCTTGAGGACTTCCTGGATACCCTCCACAGAAGGCAAACAGCTGGTGCTCTATAAGTGCTTCTCTGATGGTTTGAGGTAAAGATATTAGAACCCTCTTCTGGGGCAGCTAAAGGGAGCCAGTCAGGCTGATGAGAAAGAAATCATCTCCCATCACATCTCCACTGAGTGTCAGAGCCAAGACCTTCAAGGAAGGGGGATTTTCCAAAAAAGAAAAATATGGGGAGTAGGGAGGGGGTGTACGTGTGACACCCTAAGAACACTGCTGCTAAAAGTATATTTAGCCAATTCTGTTTGGATAACAGAGGAAAATAACATTTGCAGGGCCCCAGCTGAGCCCTTTACACCTGCGATCCGGTCCACGAAGCTGAGTAGAAAACACAGAAGGGTTTCCTGCCTCCCCATGTGGCTCTTTCTTTTATCAAGATGAGAAACACAGGTGACAATAAAAAGTAAGTATCACTTATAACCCCACTATTTAAATTCTTCCTTTTAGTTTCTTCTTATTGTTGTTATTCATGTTGTATGTACTTAAACTCTACACCCTACAGGGCTATTTCCCATCCTCTCTCCCTTGGTATACAGCTGACCTGTTTCGGAAGCTCTGTAAGACATGTGAGGGTAGACTGGAAGTAATCCCCCAATCCAAAAAGAAACACTTCACTCTCAGCATTGCCCACTCTCAGCATCCAAACCCACTGTATTATAAAACTGTAAGATGATTTCTTATAGACTTCAACCACATCAGGGAACAGTCCAGTGACCAAAGAAAGAATGTCTTATCACCAAGTGGCATCTTCTTAGGCACAGGGTAAAACGAGGTTCGCTAGAAGAGACTCACAGGATGGGACTTTGCATGCGGGTGATATACTGAGCAAGAAAGACCTCCCAGAGAGGGGGGTAGAGGGCTGGGGGAAGCAGGGCCAAAAAGGAGAAGCCAAGGGACATGGACATTTCAGGTAAAGTCCCAGGCTGAGCCCGATTCTGCAGGGCTGCTCAGAGTCCATGTTAGGAGACGGCAGCTGGATAGGGCCTTAACAGCCTGACCCAGTCAGTGTACTGTCCAGGGCCCTTCAGGAGGGTGCAGACTCCCAGGAAACTTCTCTGCATCTGTAGGAGAAGCGTCCCATAGTTTACAGAGAGGCACAGGTGCAGGCCATCAGGAGCACCACACTCAGAGGTGGGGGTAGAGGGATGGGTAAGGAGAGACGGCCACACACAGGGAGATGGTCTCAGAAACACTCTGGGGTATTTCCAATGAGATCGTCTCAGAAACACTCTGGATGTTTCCAATGATTTTTGCTTTTATAAACAATGGTGGGCTGAGCACAGTGAGTCACACCTGTCATCCTAGCACTTTGGGAGGCTGAAAAGGGAGGATTGCTTGAGGTCAGGAGTTTGATACCAGTCTGAGCAAGAGCATGAACCCCTCTTTACAAATAAAGCCAGGTGTGGAGGGCACGGCTGTAGTCCAGCTACTAGGGAGGATGAGGCAGGAGGATTGCTTGAGGTCAGGAGTTGGAGGCTGCCGTGAGCTATGATGATGCCACTGGGCTGCAGCCTGGGTGAAAGAGGCCCAAACAAACACAAAAACAACGCCGCACTGACCATCTTTGTATGAAAATTTGTGTGCACACTTATTCATTTCTGCATTTTACACATGTCTGGTTCTTTCCTTAGATAAATTCCTAGAAATAAAATTTCTGGATCAAAAAGTATGATGTGTTCTAAATTTATAAAAATAGTCACTTTCAAGATAGGCTGGACAGAGTGTACACCAATTTTTATTCTCCTCTCTGACATGGGATGTTATCATCAGAAAAAGTCTTTGCCAAGCCAATCAATGAAAAACTATTGACTTGCGTTTGCTACGTGTGCGACTTGGGTTAATAGTGAAAACGTTTTCTTTCATGTTATTCATTTCCGTATTTTTCTTCACGGAATTGTCTATTTGAGGCTAGGACTGCATTTACTATAGGAGCTCATGATTTAGCTTATAAACAGCTCTGTGGGTCCTTCTGAAAGCCTTCAGAGTCTTATTACCTTTCATAAAGTCAGCCCTCTCATGAAAGGGTGCTGGGAGCCAGGGGTCCTCCTGTGAGCGTGCCCGGCTTACAGGGTGATAAATTTTAGTTGTAGGAGTCAAGCAAGAGGCCATCCTGGAACCTCCATGCTCAGCTCTGTGCTGGAGATGCTGTCACCATGACGACCATTATGAAGATGGCGTCACTTATAAGACAGCCCCATCTCCACTGGGGTGGTGGCAGAGAGCCCTGGTGTGACTGTGGAAAGCCACGTGGCAGGCATCTAGCGGAGCTAAAGGGATACAGTCCTGCTCCCCAGCAACTCTGCTTCCAGGACATACTCGACATGGAAAGTCCGGCACTGGGCTTTCAGAGCAGCCCTACTCGTTGACAGCCCCCAAATCAGAAATAAGCCCAACACCAAGGCAGGATACACGCGTGCAGTTGGATTTCATTAGCACTGAGAGCGAACGATCACACGCAGCAGCTTGGCTGGAGAGAAGGCGGGAGAAGGGACGCCACGCCGCCCCCATGCCCCCAGCGTGTGTCCTGAAGCAGTCAGCGCTGATGATGGCATGAGAGGTCAGCGTGGTGCTTGTCTTGGGAGGGGACGTAAGCTGTCGCGCTGGACGGCCACATCCCCATTCCTGGTCTGGGCCCTGGTTTCACAGGTGTGTTCAGTTCATGGAAATCTGTCACGTGTGTCATAAATGCCCCCCTGTGTGGGTATTAGATGCCTTTAAAAATAAATAAAAATAATTAGAAGCCCAAAGGAAGGGTTTCATCTAAGTGGTTACCCTCCCACACAGCACCACGGAGACCCAGACCGCTGCCGCCTGCTCTGAGCACTGCACTTCCGCAGCCTCCCCTCTGTCTCTGGAGCCTCTTACTACTTTCTCCCCACAAATGTTGGGATGCAGTGACCACCACTGTGGGGAAAGAAGCCCAGGTCCTGGGTTTTCCTTGCAAAACTCCCTCAGGGTGTGGATGGTGATATCTCCCCATCACTGAGCTCCAGGAGGGGACCCAGAGCCAGGGTCACCAACACACGGCTGACTCGGAAGCCCCCAGGAGTGAGCTGAAACTTTCTGCTCCTCCAGAGGTTGCAAACCGGTGGTCTCATTGACCACAAGGCTGTGAATCATTTTTAAAGATTATGCACCAGTATTAAAAAATAGGGAAATCTCACATAAAGGTCTTGATGCTGGGTTTCTTTTGCAAACACCAGAAAATCCAGCCACACTGAGCTTCACTCTTGAAACACCCGGTCACCTGGCACCCAGAAGGGGCTGTTCCCGCCCTCACCAATCCTGGTCCCTCTGTCCCTGCAAGACTCTGGGACCCTGTTCTGTGCAGTAAAGTCTGAAAGTGCCGTGTGTGTGTGTAAAACTCTTACACATGGCTGTTTGCACATCCCTCCCCCCAATTTAATACATATTCCTGGAGGCAAAAGATTCTGACCCAATGATGTTATTACCTGTGGAGACTGAGGTGGAGACCCTGACCTCAAGAAAGCATTTGAAAAACATCCTGTGCATGCACCAGGCACTCTCACACACATCCCATGATGCACCAGGCGCTGTCACACACATCCCATGATGCACAGGCGCTCTCACACACATCCCATGATGCACAGGCGCTCTCACACACATCCCATGATGCACTAGGTGCTCTCACACACATCTCATGATGCACTAGGCCCATGATGCACCAGGCGCTCTCACACACATCCCACGATACACCAGGCGCTCTCACACACATCCCACGATGCACCAGGCACTCTCACACACATCCCACGATGCACCAGGCACTCTCACACACATCCCACGATGCACCAGGCACTCTCACACACATCTCACGATGCACCAGGCGCTCTCACACACATCCCATGATGCACCAGGCGCTCTCACACACATCCCATGATGCACCAGGCACTCTCACACACATCCCATGATGCACCAGGCACTCTCACACACATCCCATGATGCACCAGGCACTCTCACACACATCCCATGATGCACCAGGCGCTCTCACACACATCTCATGATGCACCAGGCGCTTTCACACATTGGCACTCCAGAGGCTCCAGCATTTCCCCACAGGACACCACCGGCCCCCTCTCCTGCTCCCATGCCGTGGTGCACCCCCTCTCGGTCCTCCACCATCATTCCAAGCTGCTGCTTCTGGCAGCCGAGGCCAATGCATGTCGACTGAGGGGAGGACCCTCAAATTAGCACGGGGATGGGAGGTGGCGCCCAGGAGCACACCTGTGCTGGTGCTGGGGGCCACCTCTACCAAGTACTGTCCATTCAGTGAGAATTCACTGTCTCACATCCAGCTGAAGACCTTCCTGTACCCGTACACAGACAAGAGGACGAGGACATGGACAGGATGGAGGACACCACGGCCAAGGAGGAGGAGGGTGAGTTTGAGGAGGAGCCTGAGGAGGAGGCGGCAGAGAGCCAGCCCCTGCTACCAGGTAAAGCGTGGAAGCAGAGAGAACTCTACTGGCTCACAACCTGTGCCCTGGCGTCTCACTGCGGGCCCTTGCTGCTCTCTCTGCAGACATCACCGTTAAAGCATTCTCACAGTGGGGGAATCAAAAGTCCCTCCCCACCTGTCCCAGGGCTCGCCCCACCTTCTACTGGGTTCCTAGAGATCTCTGTGTTCCGGGCTTATAGAAACAGCATCCAGATCTCTGTCCAGCCCCCTTCACACGGCGTTCTCCCTGTGTGCCCATCTGTGTACAATGTCCCTTATCTATATGTATAAGGACACCAGTCATATTAGATGAGGCACCTGCCCCACTCTGGTATGACCTCATCTTAACCTAACTAATTACATCTGCAGTGACCCTATTTCCAAATAAGATCACATTCTGAGGTCCAGGGGACCAGGCTTTGGAGGGATGTGATTCCACTCGCACCAGCAACCATCCCAGCGTGAAGGATGACAACATCCAGCCTGCAAGATGGGTGGAAATCAGTTCAGCTAAAGAAGAGGTAAAGGAGTTCCAGGCAGAAGCAACAGAGTGTGCAAAGGTCCTGAGGTTACAGCTGAGATTAAGAAATGCCTTTCAGAGGGATTCTTGGGGCAGGGGACTGAGTCTCAAGAGGAAACCAGGGCATGCGAGATGTGCACGCAGAATGATTTCTTTTTGTAAATTCCCAGGCATGTTCTTATACTCCCAGGGAAAATCAGCAAAGGAAAAGATCCTTGCAGAGACCATCTCCGGGTGGTGTTGGGACAGCACTTGAGTGCTCAGGGGTGGGCGGGAAGCAGGCAGGACAAGGGACTCTGGTGTTCTTGACCACATCCACTGTTCCTCTGTGAGGATATATTTCCCTGTGCAGAATGGTCCGACCTGAGCAATTACCAAAACTTTTAAAGGCTTATGCAGCAACTTCTTCCAGAACGATTCACTTCAGCCCTCCTCGTAAACAGATTGTAAAGGCGCAATCAACCCAGAGCCCACTCTGCTGTGATAATCTGATGTAAGCCAGGCACTGATTTATATGCACCAGTCCAAACAAACATACCTGTGGACCATCAAACTGGAATTTCTTCCATACTTTCTTCTTATGCATTAAGGAACTGCTTTTATTTCTCTTTTGCCGGAGGGAAGTGATGTATTTATTTTGCGGAAAGAGAGAAGCGGTATGTGAGATGATAGGTAAAGGGCCACGTGGAGGGGGCTGTCAGCCGGCTGGGGGCTGAGATTCCTTTGCAGACAGGGCCAGTTCAGAAATGAGGGACTAAGGAGGCATACTGCCCAGCCCATTTTATGTTTATGTCTAAAAAAATCTTAACGCAGCCCACATCATTGGTGAACACTCATCAGTATTAACTCAGGGCCTCTTCCGTCTCCATTTCAAAGATGGGTAAACTGAGACGACCGTGGTGTCCAGTCCTCTCTGCTGGAAAGGTGGGCTGTGTTCTTCTCTGTCTTTCTCCTCTTGAGCTCTTAAGTTTTGGTTCTGAATTTTCCTTCATCATCTTCATGGTAAAATGTTTGACTTGAGCCCCCTGCCCATCACCTGTCCTTCAAGGACATTGGCAGGAGTTTGATTTCCAACTCCTATGCCGCCGCCTCCTGATCTTCCGCCCTCTTCCTTTTCTTCAGCAACATTCTTGCAGAGCTCGCAGTGACCACACTGGCTGGGATCCCTCACCACTGCTGAGATCCACCACCTTTGTCACTAGACTGCGCAGTCCCTGGGCACCAAAGGGACAAAATGTGTTTCTTCTCCTCTTAACCACAAGTTCATTGTGTGACTCACTTTGGTCAAGAGAATGAGTCAAGGTGACAGTTTGTGAGTCCCGAGCCCCGACCTTCAGGAGCTATTGCCGTGAGATGAACACGCCCAGACTAGCTCACTGACCCCTGTGGGGGGTGAACCGCACCGGCTGAGCCCAGCCTGGACTGTCGGCTCACGCCAACCTCACCCCACCACTCACTGCCACTAATACCTGGGGTATTGCTGCTGTTTCTTATGCAGCATTTTGGGAGCCACAGATAACTGCCACAATATTCACTGTAGCATATTCTAGTCACACAGAAACGGGTGAAGAAGACAAAGTCATCTGTGATTGCTCTGCTCAGGGAGAGTCTCTGTGAGGATGTCCATGATTTTCTTTCTGTCATTGTGCCCTGTGTGTGAATGTGACTGTGAGTTCACAAAACAAGACTGCACACTCTGAGTGTGTTCGTGATCTGCATTTCTACCCTCAGTCGTCAGCAGGGAGTCTCATGTCCTTCAGACCTCCCAGGGCTTTTGCACATGCTATCCCGGGTGCCTGGACAGCTCCCCTCCCCTTCCCTTAGCTGAGTAGCTGAGTTTACTCCTCCCAGGATCAGGGGTCTCCCTCCACTGGGGTGTTGCCTGCCCCGACCCCCTCTGTCTGGGCGGGAGCATTCCAGTCCTGTGTCTACCCATAGTCTGCGGGGGTGGGGGGTGTCCTGCCCCTCCAGGCTGGGAGCTGCTGGAGGGCAGGGACTACATCTTGGCCTGGCACATGATAGGAGCACAATCAATATTGGAGAAGTAGAGTTGTGGCATGACAATGTAGTGTCATATGGATGAAATGTGACACTGTGACCTGTTTTCCCCTCATTAAAGCCCAGCTTGCTTTTCAATGGAAAACCACCCTGGTCTTTATGAAATGCCTGTTTTACATGCCTAGAGAGAGACCTTTCTGCCTGTTTTCTTAAGCTAGGGCTTGAGGGATACTTACATAGAATGATGGAACACTTTCCTAGATACACAGTCCTGTGTCTGGGCCCTGCTGTCTCCTGCTCCCAGCCATCCCGGTTGCCAACTCTTAAAGCCTAGAGCACTTTTGCCCCAGTATGTCCTCTGCTCAACCACCATCAATGGCTCCCCAGGTCCCTGCAGAGTATGCAGCCCAGCTGGTCACTTAACACAGCAAGAACAGGTGGAGGTGTGGGCAAGTAGAGGCTGGGAGGAGGGAAAGTGAGCAGGGCCTGGGACTCTGCATTTCCATCAGGAGTGGCACTCACTCACTGAGTCCCAGGCACTGTCCAACTCTGAACCACCATGATTTGCGTTTCTGTGCTGAGGTCTTCCCCAGACCACACGAGGCCACTGTGCCACACCCAGGGCTGTAGGCAGCAGTGCCAGGAGCTGACTCCCCAGGAGCGGCCCCAGCACACACCAGCACCTGTCCTCCACCTCCTTGGGTGGACAATTCCAAGGCGTGAGCTTTTCCCAGATCCTTACCTCCCTACAAGGAGGCGGGGTGTGTGTGTATCCTGGGCCCCCTGGGGGTGGCTGGACAGAGAACACGGCCCTTCATCTGAGCTTCTCCTCTGTGTCCCAGCCTAGGGCCCTGGCGCCCCTGCACTCCCAAATAAACTACTCATGCTTGAATCTTCACCTGCTCCTGGAAGAACTAAACCAACACAGCACTCTGGGTTGAATTGTACCCCCAGCAGACATGCTGAAAGCTCTCAGCACCTGTGACCATGACTTTACTTGGAAATAGAATCTTTGTGCATGGAGCAAGTTAAGAGGAGCTGGTACTGGGTTTGGGCGGCCCTAATCCAGTGGCCGGCATCCTTCTAAGAAGAGTGAGATTTGGACATGGACACACAAGAACTCTGTGCGACCATATAAACAGATGGCAGTGATGCATTCACAAACCCAGGGACACTAAGGCTTGCTGGCATCATCAGACGAAGAAGAGGGGGAAGAAAGATTATTCCTTGGAGATATCGGAGGGAGCATGGCCCAGCCTCCAGGACTGGGAGACAGTAAATTTCTGTGTTTTAATCTACTCAGCTCGTAGTCATGTGTTATGGCAACCCTAGGAAGCTTATACAGACACCAGGCTGTGTGTCCTTGGGCAAGTTACTCAACCTCTCTGAGTCTTCCTCCTCACACATAACTGGGTTTTTTAGTGACCTCCTGGGTTGTGGGATAAGGCTCCGAGCAGAGTGATGGGAAAGGTCGAACACTATTCTTATGTCCTAGTAGAGGGTCAGAAAATCACTGTTGTCACCATCACTTCTGTGTGGTCTATAGGAAAGTGGGCTTGGCTTGCACTTACAAATACATAGCCCTTGGAAATAAAGGATGTGTGACCCAAAAATGAGTATTTTTAAACCCTCGTCCATAAGTGCCGTTTTTCTGGAAAGATATATAATTATAGGCATCAAAGCCTATAATAAATACAAGTAGCTTTTGGTCCTATAGCTCTTTCTGAGGAATTAATCTCAGAGATTAACAGGCAAAGATTTAGCTAAAGGATGCTCAGGGCAATGCTGTTCTATAAAAGCACTGGAGAGGGAGCTGGGTCATTGATCCACTGTGTCCCTCTCCCTCTCGTCATTAGGGCTGCATCAGAGGAGACCAGTCCCTCCAGCACTCTGTCTGCCCGCTGTGCCCTGTCCATGTCCCAGAGAAGGTGCCCCAGGCAGAGACACAGGGGCTTCCAACAGGGAGACTCGGGATCTAAAGGTGAATTCTTAGAAAGGAAGGGCCGGGCCTGGGGGTTTCTGACTTGGGAGCCATTCGAAAGGCTGGGACTTCCACACGTGCTGCCAGAGAAGATGTCCATGCAGGATTCACTGACAGGAAGAGGAAGTTGCAGGAAAAACACATGTGACATCTTTCTGTTCTGGCGTGTTTCCATCAGCAAGCTGGTGGGACTGGGGTGAGTGAGGTGCACAGGCCTCTGTCCACCTGCCCCCTTCTGCCTTGTCTGAATTGTCCTTGCCATTTAAAAATCAATAGAAATAAATAAGCAATGCCACAGATTAAAAAAACTAATGGTCTTAAATAAGCACACGAAGTTATTAGCCCCAGTAACTCAGTAAGTTAATAAGGAGGTTGCAAAGGTGTGGTTCTATTTTTATACCACTTTGCCTGTGTGTGTGTGTGTGTGTGTATGTATCTATATGTCTATTTATCTATCCATCATCTCTCTGTTTTCAACCAACTATTATCTATCACCTATTACAGTGATTTTCAACGGGTGTGCTGGGGCACACTGCTGTGCCACACTGCTGTGCTGTGAGAGGCCCTTAGGTGTTTCAAGACATTTTTTAAAGATCACTAATTAAATTACTTTCCAAAGAAGTTCAAAGCACAGCAAGTATATTTTATTTTCTACCTTTTTTTTTGATCAACATTATTTAAGTGTGCCATGGAGGTTTAACTATAGGTTCAAGTGTGCCATGAGATAAAAAAGTTGGAAAACGCTTATCTATTATCTATCATGTATTATCTATCTCTAATCTTTTATTATCTATCTGTCTATATCTAGGGAAGAGAGCAAGGTCACGAATTACATTCCCAGGACAAGTGAAACATGAATGTGATTCCTGGCTCTTCTTTGGTGTTCTGTGTGATTAGAGTTTCGTGTGACAAACATTAGGTACCCATGTGCTCTTCACAAGTTCTTAGGACCCCAGCTCCTGCAGGTGGGCGTCGGGTGTCAGAGAGGTGCCTGGGCAGGACAGAGAGAGGGAACGTGGGAACCCTCCTGGAGGGACCATGAGTGCCACTCTGGCCACTTGTCAGGGTCTTTGTGGGTCCACTGACCTACATAAGGGCTGTCCCCTCGGGTGAAGGGCAGAGGCCTGGCTCCTGCTGACTCTCACAGGGCTCCTGGGGTCAGCAAGCAGTCTCTCTTGCTCCCCTGTCTGGAGGCAATTGAAGGTGGAGCAGAATGGGGTATCCCAAGGACGGCTTGTGAAATGGGAAGAAAAGAGGATGAAGGACAGACTTCCAAGGACCTGCCATGGGGCAGTGGGGGCAGGGAGAAGAGCCGGAGGAGCAAATGGAGCAGGGAAGGGCTGGAGAAGGGTGGAGAATGGGGCTGCTCCCTGAAGTCCTCCTCCCTACATCAGGCACACAGGCCACCTGATTGCCCAGAACCTCCAGAGCCCCTTAGAGCTCTCCAGCCGCAGGGCCTTTGCACGCACCAGTCCCTCTGCTTAGAATGTTCCCTCCCAGCTCACTACATCACTGGCTCCTTCTCACCTGTTGCTGTCAGCCCAGTTGCCACCTTCCCATCAGATGGGCCATCCCTGCCTGCCCTGGCTGCCCCTCAACCCCCACAATGGCTCTGTTGCACCCCTGTCCCTCTTCCTCCAGCCCTATCACCATTGGAAAACAGCCTGGCCTGGTCTGTATGGTACCTTCTCTGTCATCTTCTGTTTCCCTACTAGGACATGGGCCAGGGAAGGGATGGGCCTGGCCTCTCTAGCTCCAGCTGCCCAAAGGGCAGGGCCGCAGAAGATGCGCAGTGAAGCTGGTCTCCTGTCCCAGCCCCTGCTCCTCACCAACGAAAGGACTGGGGGCTGTTGTCGGGGTCCTCACCATGCAAAGGAAAGAGAGGCTGAAGTGGAAAGCTGGCCTCATGCTGCACTTCCTGCTGGAGTTCAAAGTCAGCCCTGCCCCTGGAACTGCCATTACCAGTTTAGATTGTTCCAGAATCCTGCTGTAGGCTGTTCAAAAGGCTCCCAGCTGCTATCAGGAAATAGCTCAGGAAGGTCTCTGTTAAACACCAAGAAACTGAGATGCAATCGGCCAGCCTGGAATTCAGGAAAGCGCTGGTTCTGGAGTTTAAGAAAGAAAGAACATATTTTAGGGCAAGAGGCTACCAGCCTGTTGCCCAGCCCTTTCTCGCCTTCCACCTGTCAAGCGGGCCATCTTCTGTCTCCTGTCCCCCTGTCACTGGAGGCAGTGACGGGTGCCGAGGCCGCCCTGCTCACGGCACGGGGAACACTCGGTGATTGCGGCTTCCTCCTGCTGACTGGCGTCGGCCCCTAATCTTTCAGTTGTGGTCTCGAAGGCCAAACATGAACCAGGATTTTCCATTATGGTTGCAATTTTGGCTTGTAATTTTATCACTTGAATCTAAATCCACTTCAGAAATGCCATAAACTAATTGTCACTGAATAAACTGAAGCTTTTGAGTTTATAAAAGTGATTTCGTGAAGAAAAAAAAAAGGAAAATAGAAAACAAATGTTGCCCACAAAATTGTTGGCAAAAAGGTAAAAACTCTATGGTTGTTGTTTTTTTTAAAGCATTCCCCCGTCTGGGCGTGAGCCCTGCCCACCAGGGCTGCAGGGCCCAGTCTCTGGGACTGTTTGTCTTGGACCCTGTGGGACTCATTTCACATTCATCCCGGGAAGCTGATGGAGGAGGTGTCGGGCGGGGTCAGCCAAAAATAAATGGCCACAAATCAGATCGTAATCCTTATCCAGAGGAATGAACCCTGTTTCCTTGATTAAAAGTAATAATAATAATAACAAAGTGAACGTCAGGGTTAAGTAAATGTGAGTTAATTACCAAGCTGCAACCGTGTTCACAGTTTCTGAGGCTAAACACTGCAGCACACCCTGTCAGTTTACGTTAGGCAGCGATTTGAATGACTACTAGGGAGCTGTTTCATTCCACTCATATTAAGAAACAATATACAAAGGGTATAAAGTGATCAGCTCTGTTTATGCACAGGGGAGCGTTATAACATCCCCCAAAGCAGCGGGGCAGGAGGAGACCACTCACAGTCTGGATAGGCTGAGCATTTGTGAACAAAAACCTTTGGAGAAACTTCTAAATGCAGACAATCTGGGAATGGTCAGACGCAAAGCCCTCAGCACTCTGGGCAGAACAGGGACACACAGAGAAGAGTGTTTCCCTGGGATGTGTAGCTTGTGGATGAGAGAGTGTCCACAGAATACCACCCCAGGTTGAAAGGAGCAGGACTTGGGACCTGCTGGGCTCCCGCAGAGGGGTCTAGCTGGGAGTGGTTGCGGTTTTCTGGATTCCAGAATCTTTGGGGACCCCTGAGGTCCAGGAGTAGGGATCTTCCATCTTAGAGGCAAAATAAAAGAAGTGGAGACTGCAAACGTGTTTCCTGCCTGGTGAACCTCAGCCAACGGGAAGTGAGGATGGGCCAGTGGTCCTCAAAGGCCATCTGCAGACCAGCAGCAGCATTGCCCAGGAAAGTGTGAGAAACGCAGATTCCCAGGCCCTACCCAGACCTCCCAAGTCAGAGTCGGAGAGAGGGGCTGTCCGGGTGTCACATGCCTGCCTGACGCAGGTAAGGCCTGAGACCTGCTGTTCTCAGCAACCGGCATTTCCTTGGGGTCCCCCTTGGGTGCATGTGGTGGAAGGGATCCACCCTGACCAGTGGAGCTCTGGCTGCCGGGCCATTGGCAAACCCTCTTTCTCTGGTGCTCAGTTCAGCTCCAGGCTTACTGGGTCCAGCCTCACAGACTCTGCAGTAAATAGCATGTCAGGGTGACAGTGGTACATGGCAGCACAGCTCAGGTGCCTGCCCCATCCTGCAGATGGCAGCTGAACAACCCAAGCTGTCATTGTCAGCTGGACAGCTAGGCACAGGGCTCTGTCCAGCCTGGTCTGCAAAATCTGACCATGGTTCCTTCTCCGTCACTGCTGTCCTCCTTCCCTGGGCCCTGCTGCAGCTGTGCACAGGCTCTACCATGGGGGTGAGCCCCAGCTCTGCCCTATTCTCACTAAGGTATCCTGGGGAAGCTGCTCAGCCTTTCTGAGTCTCAGCAGATCTGCAAGCGGGGATGAAAATCTCCAACTCATTGGCTTACACGGAGAATCAAAGGAGACCCAGCACATAGCTGTGTCTGGCTCAGTCAGTCGGCCGGAGCTGCTCATCCATTACCATTGTCTAGTCGCACTCGGAGACTGTCCGCCCAGCTGTGCCCCAGCAGCCTCCGTGACACACCTGTTCTAGAGCCCTTTGTGGGCTCTCTGCTGAAGCCCTGGGTCCCTCACCCTTTACAAATTGCCACTTCCCTTTCAAGTGCACTTGGCCAAGATAAGGCACTGGACAGAAACAGGGTCACCGGGTCACCCTCTCTCCTAATGTCCTGGCGTCTCCCCTTGAGGGAAGGAGCAGCCTCCCAGGCTGGCTTCTGCCCCCTCTGGTGGGATCAGGATTGGGAGACGTTCAGAACTGGAGGGTCCCCAAGAGCAGCTGTCCAGAACTCCCTGAAGGGATAGAAAGTTCTAGATTGAGCTATCCAGGGCCCAGATAAGTAGCCATTGGCCACATGTGGCTGTTGAGAGCTTGAAAGGTGGCCTATGCAGAGAGGAACCTCCTCCTTATTTTACTTTATTTTATCTTGATTTACATTAGGCAGCCACCTGCGGCTAGTGGTCTCCCAGCTGGACAGGGCAGCATCAGGGAGCATGTGCTGTTTGCACCCTGTGCCCTGAAGGCTCAGCAGGTGCCTTCAGGCTGCACCATAGAGGCAGAGATGAGGAAGGCTCCCTGAGCCCCTCCTTAGGGCTCCCTGAGCCCCACCCCTAACAGGGCATTTCCTCTCATTTACATACCACGTGGTTCAAAGAAAGCTTAGAAAAAAATACCTTAGATTGAACCTGGGGGTCAAGGTGAACCTCGTGGGACAAAGGAAACAGGGAGCATCCTGGGCAGGAGGACAGGCCCCCACCGCACCCCCCTGCACAGCAGGCCCTCCTCAGGGAGAGAAAAACCAATTTCTGGATGCACTCAAGCCCCTCTGGGTGAGGAGAACCAGTGAAAATCTGCTCCTATGGACCCCAGCCTCAACCCCCAGAGCTGGGAGCCCAAGGGCCCTAGTAGGTGGAGTGGGTATGTGCTCAGGCCCCCTCTCTCCGGTGGGGGACCCCCAAGTGGCGAAGGAAGAGGAGAACTGGGGAGCACAACAGGGTACACTGGAGAGGGAGCTGTGGGCTGCTTTCCCCTTGCCCCGGTGAGGCCACCACCTGCAGCCGCATCGTCGGGAGAGCAGCAGAGGGGCTACAGGCTACAAAGGGCTTAACTTTCTTGCTCTGTGACCTGAACTGACACAGAAAAGTTTGTTAGAAAGGGTGGGAGTGGCTCAGCACCCGTAGCTCAGTAGGTAGGGCGCCGGCCACATGCACCAGGGCTGGTGAGTTCCAACCCTGCCCCGGCCTGCTAAACAACAATGACAATTACGACAATAACAATAAAAATAGCCGGGCGTTGTGGCGGGTGTCTGTAGTCCCAGCTACCTGGGAGGCTGACAAGAGTGAGTCACTTAAGTCCAAGAGTTTGAGGTTATTGGGAGCTGTGACACCACGGCACTCTACTGAGGGCGACAGAGAGAGACTCTGTCTCAAAAAAAAAAGGAAGCGTGGGAGTCTGATCCATCTGGGTTCAAATCCTGTCTCCGCCGTGTTTGTTTTGGGATCTTGGGAGTTAGTTCGTCCCTCTGAGTCACCATTGTCTCATCTGTAAGATGGGTACAAAATATAAAAGGTAAAACCCCCAAAAGGAAGTTGGAAGCGCCACACTTCCTGACTTCAGAACTGAGTACAAAGCTGCAGTAATCAAAGCAGTTTGCTGACGTACGGACAGCCATGCCGGCCAGTGGGACGGAGCGGAGGACCCGGAAACGCATGGGTGGTCAACAGACCTTTGACAAGGGACCCCGTGGTGCAGCCCCGTGGTGGGTGAGAGTGACGGTGAGCCCCAACCTTCCACTGCGGACAGAAGTTAGCTCTGAATGGATGGAAGACATCAGCATGAAAGCGAAATATGAGAATCAAAACTATAAAACTCTTAGAAGAAAACACGGGAGAAAACGTTCCTGATATTGGATGTGGCGACGATTTCTTGGCTCCGACACTGAAAACACAAGCAACAAAACCACAGAGAGGTGCACTGAAAGCGTGTGCACAGACGTTCACGGCCGCGTCAGCAGATAGATGTGTGTAAAGGCGTGTGCAGCTGTTCACAGCAGTGGGATTTATAACAACCCAAAGGCGGAAGCAGCTCAAGTGTGTATCGGCAGGTGGAGGCACAAACAAAACGTTGTCTGTCCACACCATGGAATATTGCTCAACCACATGGAGGAAGGGGAGGCTGATACAGCCTCAAGGACACCAGTGGAGTAAACCAGTCCCAAAGGGACAGATATATCATACATAAGGCACCTAATGTGGGCAAATTTATAGAGATAGAAAGTAGAATGCTAAGTTCTCAGGGTTGGGGGAATAGGGTCGGTGTTTGACAGAGACCTTCCTGAGCTATTTCCTGATAGCAGCTGGGAGCCTTTTGAACAGCCTACAGCAGGATTCTGGAACAATCTAAACTGGTAATGGCAGTTCCAGGGGCAGGGCTGACTTTGAACTTGAGCAGGAAGTGCAGCATGAGGCCAGCTTTCCACTTCAGCCTCTCTTTCCTTTGCATGGTCAGGACCCTGACAACAGCCCCCAGTCCTGCCATCGGTGGAATTCAGGGGCTGGGGACAGGAGACCAGCTTCACTGTGCATCTCCTCCGGCTCTGCCCTGGGGGCAGGTGGAGCTAGAGAGGCCAAGCCCATCCCCTCCCCGGGCCCATGTCCTAGTAGGGAAACAGAAGATGACAGAGAAGGTACCATACAGACCAGGCCAGGTTGTTTTCTGATGGTGATAGGGCTGGAGGAAGAGGGACAGGGGTGCAACAGAGCCATTGTGGGGGTTGAGGGGCAGCCAGGGCAGGCAGGGATGGCCCATCTGATGGGAAGGTGGCAATTGGGCTGACAGCAACGGGTGAGAAGGAGCCAGCGATGTGGTGAGCTGGGAGGAAACATTCCAAGCAGAGGGACTGGTGCGTGCAAAGGCCCTGCGGCTGGAGGTGCAGAGTGGGCAGGAGGGGCTGCAGGAGGGAGTTGTCATTTAAAGGGTACAGAGTTTCAGTTTTGCAAAATGAAAGGAATTTGATGATGATGGCTGAACAGTAGTGTAGACACACCATGTGTGAAGCTGTTTCCTTTGAGGAGGGTCACATGGCAGATTTTAAGCTGTGCGTATTTTACCATAGTAAAATAAAGAATGCATAAAATATACGTGAAGTTGAGATGAAATGATGCATCTAAATAATTCGGATTTGGTTGGCAAACAGTAGGCGCTCATATATTTCATTGTTTATTATCATCATGATTATGATACCCCATAAAAGCTTGTGAGATGCCTCACGGGGGAGGGAGTGTTGGGGGGAAATCAGCCTCCTCTGTAGATCCACGTTTCTTGAGTCAGTCTAAGTAGAAAGATCGGCCACGTGATCCCATTTATATTATAAAATCGACTACTTAAGTCTTGAAAATTACAGAAGACCAGATAGGCTGAAATCAGTCCCATTCTAGTAATCACGAGTCCTTAAATACCTGTGGAGCATCTGATATGTTCTCTCCAGCCCCGCAGTCGCAACCCCTGGACCATGTGTTGCCCATTAAATCCCAGGACACAGGGCCCCTTCCTGAGTCACCTCTTACGTTTCACAAGAGCTCAGGGGCCCCTTCCAGACGCTCTTATGCTTCCTCCCCTGCCTGCGAGGAAGGAGGCAGAAGCCATTTAGGGATGAGAGAGGCAGAGTGGCCCCCACCCCACCCCCAGGGCTGTCCCTATCTGTGCTCGTGACAGCACTCACCCTCCAGGTTTCCATCCCCGACAGGGCACAGCCTCTTAATGGTCAAGTGTTTTTAATAAAGGGCCATCAACTCTGGCTGGTACTGTGCAGACACAGGATGGAAGGTGGGGGTGACTGTCCATGAGATGGTCACCCCTCAGGCAGCAGTCTGGTGTTGGAGCAAAATTCCTATTGATGCCTTTTTCTAGAAAATCACTTCCCCTGGAACTAGAGATGATCTCTCTCTCTCTCTCTTCCCCTCTTCCCTCTTTTTCCTCTTGCTTGGGAGAACATTTTGGGCCATGGCCAGGAGAAAGACCCTGGCCTGGGCACCAAGTCCAGCATCTCTGCTTAATAAGGAGCCAAGAATCTCTCTCCTGGCAGAGAAGGAGGACAGGATTTATTCTTCCTTTCATGTGGAAGCCATTGCTATGTCTGGAGCCATCAGAAATGTACCCACTTTAAAAAGTCCCCAAGAGGCTGCAAAAGCCACCCTGCTTCTCCTCGGTGAAGGGGGCTTCTGGGATTTGAGGCTTTGGGTGCTGAGACAAGACAGTTCCAGGCAAACTGAGAATAAGCTGGTCCCCCCACCCCCTGTTCTCAGGCCAGTCTTGGACATCCTGGGCTTTTCCTCAAGCCTGAAACAAATCCCTGCAGTTTGCTTGAATCCAAACTGTCATCCAAGCCCCTGTCTGCTGAGACCCCCTAATAGGATCTCTGGCAGTGAAAGACGGCATCTGATCTTATCACCTTTTTGCCTGGCAAGCTTGGCTCCCCCAAAATAACTTTTATCTGGAAATAAAATAATGCAATTAATGTCCGGGCTGTCTGATACCTTCTCGGGTGATCTCAGCTCAGATGACTTAATGGATCTCCTGTCTGCTAATTGTTTGGAGCATTTATTAAGTCAAAGGCATCTGGTTTAAAAACAAAGCCTCTGAAGGCCTAAGGAGCTTGTGCGATGGAATGAATACATGGGAATGGGTTTTTTTAATTTTTTTCTTTACTTTTTTTTCATTTTCTCTTTCTCTATTTGGATCTAAAATGGCTCCTCTCCCCACCCCCGCCCCTTCCCGGGGCAGGAAAAGTGCGTGCCCCTCACAAGTGTCTCGGCCGCATTTACGTCACCAAGGAATTTTCTTTTTCTGGCTCATTCTCTGGCATCGCCGGGCCGAGAGGCTCCAGGAAAATCGTAAACCCTGTTGAATGGCACCGCGGTAACGGCGGTCCCATCGGAACATGCTTGTGTTTTTTGTCTTGTAATGTCAGAGCAAACTTGGCTGGGAAGCTCAGCCCGCCAGCTGTGAGTTTCTGAAGGGAGGCGGGCAGCAGAGAGAGCTCCCTCCGGGTCCTGGGGAGGGTCAAATCAGGACGCCCCTCCCGGAACTGCCCTGCTGGCCCTGTGAGTGCATCCAGAACCTTCCTCTCCACACTTGGGGCTGGGCGCCTCACGAGCCAGCGGGAAGCCTCAGGGCGAGGATGAGCTCAGCCGGCCTGGTCTGCCAGGAATAGCTCAGCCAGCCGTGGGACCTCTGGGGCAGCACCTCACCTCTCTGAGCTCCAGTGCCCGTGTCTTAAAATGCCGGGAGATTGGAAAAGGTCAGGAGCTTTCAACTCCATCTGGTCCTGGAACCTGAGTTTCTATAGAAATCTTCCCAGAATGTGTCATTTGTAAAACAGTGAAAAGTTGCAATTCTTCTATTTGAAGCAGACAGTTGGCAGCTCAGCCCCATCTGCCGGGTACCCCTGCCACCCTTCTCAGGAGGAATCTGGGGGTCTTCTCAAAGCCGATAAAAAAAAAAAAAATACCAGGCTGGGTACGGTAGCTCACGCCTGTAATCCCAGCCTCGGGGAGGCCAAGGCTGGTGGATTTCCTGAGCTCAGGAGTTCGAGGCCAGCCTGAGCAAAAGCGAGACCCCCATCTCTAAAAATAGCTGGGTATTGTGGTGGGTACTTGTAGTCCCAGCTACTTGGGAGACTGAGGCAACAGGATCACTTGAGCCCAAGAGTTTGAGGTTGCTGTGAGCTGTGATGCTACAGCACTCTGCTGAGGGCAACAAAGTGAGACTAAAACACACACACACACACACACACCACCAAGTGCTCTCTGAGGGGGGATTACAAGCTTCTGTGTTTTATGATTTGCCAAAACCAGCTTGTCAGTCAGTCATTCAATCAATCCACCCATGTCCATCTACAGCTTTCTATGTTTGCCTATCAGCTAGATGTATCCTTGATTGTTCCCAAACTTTACCATGTCTGAGGATTCCCTGGAGACTTTCTTCAAACATAGTTAGCAGGTGTGATGTGGTGGCCCCGGACCCCACTGTGAGTATCCCCGGACCTTCTGCATTTGATCACAGAGAAAGTTTGTCACCTTCGACTTTAGAAGTTTTTGCAGAGAGTCAGACGTGATCTGGGCCAGCACAGTGCTGTTTGCTTCTCACCCCCATCAGCCTGGAGGCCACCGCTCTGCAGCGGGAGGCCTGACGGCCTTTGCATCACAGGACATTTACACTTACTAGCTTAATTCTTCCTCTATGGCGGTGCATGAAAATCTGACCAGCTGTAGTTAATCAATGAGATTCGCATTCACATCCCCTACAATCCAGCTGTTTCCCACCCGAGGGAGTGTGTGCAGGGTGATTCTCACAGATCCGTAAGGGACAAGGACAAAGCTGTCCCACACAGTGTGGCTCACGACGGCTGGAGCTGGGGAGCCCACTGCGGGGCCAGTGCACAGTAAGACGTGGGGGTGCCCACAGGGAGCCCCAGCCACGAACTATGGCTGCAGACTCAACACTGTGTGAACCCTAATACTTTTCTGAGAATAGAGGGAAGAGACAGAATAACACAGGTGACACAGGACAGTTTAAGCAGATTGCACACAAAAGTTTGCACAAGGACTCTCTTTGGAGATGTTGGTACAGCTGAGCAAGTGGTGAGAGGGAATGTGAGCTCCCTCCTAACCCACTACTGTCTAAACCAAAGCAATAGGGCCTGGGTTTCTGGGAGAAACCCACAGAAAGGAGATGAGAGAAATAAAACCAGATAGGGGCCCACTTGGTCCCAGATGAAGATGGTGCAGCAGTGGCAGAGGGCTGGGGTTCCCTCGCCCAGCACCTGAGTCAGTCCAAGGAACCAATGATCAATCCACAAAGAAAAATAGAAGATAAAAATACTGGTCTTGGGCCCCCACGGATGGTGCAAGAGAACGTCCTGCCCCGCTGCCCTCTTTCCCTGTGCTCGCCTCAGGCTGCCTCCTCTCACCATCATGACCACGCCCTGGCTCTGTCCAGACGCCCAGTCCTCCCTGAGGCATGGGGAACCTGGACATGTGGCCAGTGGAAAATTAAGGAGAGAGAAAAAAGAAACGGCTCCTGGGGCTTCTTTTCCTTGTTCTCCTCCTCCCCGTCGTGATTACTGGAGGGTGGGTGAACTATCCGTGTGCAGTTTGGCACTTAGTCTGTTTGTGGGTAAACTCAACCACAAAAAGGCAGGTCAGTGGTCCTTGACCCCAGCTCCGTCAGCATTAACCGAGGTACTTGCTTTTTTTTTTTTAAAGCACACTAAATTTGCAAGGTCCATCCCACACCAGGCTGTCTCTAGGACTCAGGTTAACCATCTGCAGTTTAAAAAAAAAAAAAACTGTTTCCAGGTGTTTGGGATGAAGCCCAAATGGGAGCCAGACTTGTAGACCCACCTGGGGCTGCTCCAGGTGCGGAAAGGCCTCCCCTGCGCCCCCTAGTGGTGAGGACGGAGGTGCAGGTAGGAGGCAAAAGAAGCCAGATTTTATGGTGGAATTTAACCCCCATGTCAGGACATCAGAGAGCTGTTTGGCTGGAGACCCTCTTTCTTCCTTTCATTCACATCTGTGCAAGCCGGTGCTCAGGGCACAGTCCTTAACCACACACCACGGCTCAGAGGACTCTCTGCTGACACCCAATACACAGGACAGCTGTGGCTGATGGGAAGCAAAGCCCTGGGTGTGAGTGAGAGACTTCCAAAGGGTTTGACCTGAGAGGTGAATGCCTCCCCTTTGTTATGACCAGCAAACATAGACTGTCCCCAGAAGGCAGGGCTGAGCCTGGTGTTCACCCAGCCCAGCCCTCCAGGAACTAGAGTCGTGGGGGAAGGTGTGAAGTGGCCACACAGCTCACCTAAATGGAAGCTCTGATGAGGCTTAACCTGAGACCTTGTACACGTGACAGCTGGGGAAACAACACCTAGGAGAAGATCCTTGCCCAGCTCCGCTCCCAGAGGAACCACTGGGATGTTAGTTATTGCTGAATGAACAAACAAACTCCCACCAAAAGCCCACCTGGGAAAACTCAAGAATTTCCAGAGGTCTAGAAGTCTGAGAGCAGCTGGCATCCTCCCTGCTGAGCACCTCCAAACCTGCCCGTGGGCATATGTGAAATAGGAGTGCTGCCTTCCCTTGGGGGCTGAGGGCACAGGCCGCTGTAGACCCCCAAAGGGCGTGGTGCCTGAAACTGTGCTCTGCCCAGCAGGCCCTGCCAGGTGAGCTGATGCAATCCTACCTGTTGAGTCAGGGAGGTGCTGGCTGTCCAGAAGTAGAAGATGACAGGAAGGAATAGCCATCTAAGCCCTGGCTCTGGGGTGGGGGGAGGTGGCAGGGGAGATCAGAGGAGGGAGGGAGAGTGGGAGGGATGGTGGCTTTATTTCCTGGGACAGGTAGAGAATCCAGGTGACAGTTCAGAGAGCGAGCAGGTCAGCATGAGGGGTGTGTGTGTGAGTGGTGAGGGTGTTAAGTGTGCATCCTGTCTGCCCACCAGCTCTCTCCTGAGCTCCCTCCTAACCCACTAATGTTCAAACCAAAGCAACAGAGCCTGAGAGAACTCCCCCAAATTTCTAAAGATTTGAGAAATTACCAGAGACAGCCCAGAGGAAGAGGGTCCTCTTTAGACTGGCTGGAAAGGAAACTCAAGTGTGGTGGCCCTAGGACTCTTCAGTGGGAATCCAGAGAACAGCAAAAAGCAAAGGTTCCCCTCGGGTGACTCAGTACACCCTGGGCAGTGTGCACTCTGCCTCCCTTGTCCCAGCCTCCTGGCTCAGAAATGAGCCCCCAGGCATCACCCCCAGAACCTCCCATCCCTCATGACTGCCTTAGGCCCAGCACAACCTCTAGGGTCTGAGCTTGGTGGGTGGGTCAGTGCATTTGCTTTTGGCCCTGCTTCCTAGGTGACAATGAAGATGAAGATGAGGATGGGGATGGGAACAAAGATGGAGTTGAAGATGGGGATGGGGATGAAGATGGAGGATGGGGGATGAGGATGGGAATGAAGATGGGGATGGGGATGAAGATGAGGATGGGGAATGGGGATGAGGATGGGGATGAAGATGGGGATGAGGATGGGGATGAGGATGGTGATGAAGATGGAGGATGGGGATGAGGATGAGGATGAAGATGGGGATGGGAATGAATATGGGGATGAAGTTGAGGATGGGGGTGGGGATGAGGATGGGGATGAAGATGGGGATGAAGATGGGGATGAGGATGGTGATGAAGATGGAGGATGGGGATGAGGATAGGGATGAAGATGTGATGAAGATGGAGGATGGGGATGAGGATAGGGATGGGGATGAAGATGGAGGGTGGTGATGAAGATGGGGATGAGGATGGGGATGAAGATGGTGATGAAGATGGAGGATGGGGATGAGGATAGGGGTGGGGATGAAGATGGAGGGTGGTGATGAAGATGGGGATGAGGATGGGGATGAAGATGGAGGATGGGGATGAAAATGGGGATGAAGATGGAGGATGGTGAAGAAGATGGGGATAAAGATGGGGATGACGATGGGGATGAAGATGGGGATGAAGATGGAGGATGGGGATGAGGATGGGGATGAAGATGGGGCTGGGGATGAGGATGGTGATGAAGATGGGGATGGGGATGAAGATGGAGGACGGGGGATGAGGATGGGGATAAAAATGGGGATGAGGATGGGGATGAAGATGGAGGATGGAGATGAAGATGGGGATGAAGATGGAGGATGGGGGATGAGGATGGGGATAAAAATGGGGATGAGGATGGGGATGAAGATGGAGGATGGGGATGAAGATGGGGATGAAGATGGAGGATGGGGATGAAGATGGGGATGGGGATGAAGATGGGGATGGGGATGAAGATGGAGGGTGGTGATGAAGATGGGGATGAGGATGGTGATGAAGATGGGATGGGGATGAAGATGGTGATGAGGATGGAGATGAAGATGGAGGATGGTGATGGAGGATAGGGGATGAGGATGGTGATGAAGATGGGGATGGGGATGAAGATGGTGATGAGGATGGGGATGAAGATGGAGAATGGTGATGGAGGATAGGGGATGAGGATGGGGATGAAGATGGAGGATGGGGATGAAAATGGGGATGAAGATGGAGGATGGTGATGAAGATGGGGATGAGGGTGGGGATGAAGATGGGGATGGGGATGAAGATGGAGGATAGGGGATGAGGATGGGGATAAGATGGGGATGAGGATGGGGATGAAGATAGAGGATGGGGGATGAGGATGGGCATGAAGATGGGGATGGGGATGAGGATGGGGATAAAGATGGGGATGAGGATGGGGATGAAGATGGAGGATGGGGATGAAGATGGAGGATGGTGATGAAGATGGGGATGAAGATGGGGATGAGGATGGGGATGAAGATGGGAATGGGGATGAAGATGGAGGATGGGGGATGAGGATGAGCATGAAGATGGGGATGGGGATGAGGATGTGATGAAGATGGGGATGAGGATGGGGATGAAGATGGGGATGGGGGATGAGGATGGGGATAAAAATGGGGATGAGGATGGGGATGAAGATGGAGGATGGAGATGAAGATGGGGATGAAGATGGGGATGGGGATGAAGATGGAGGATGGGGGATGAGGATGGGCATGAAGATGGGGATGGGGATGAGGATGTGATGAAGATGGGAATGAGGATGGGGATGAAGATGGGGATGGGGATGAAGATGGAGGATGGGGGATGAGAATGGGGATAAAAATGGGGATGAGGATGGGGATGAAGATGGAGGATGGGGATGAAGATGGGGATGAGGATGGGGATGAAGATGGGGATGAAGATGGGGATGAGGATGGGGATGAAGATGGGGATGGGGTTGAGGATGGGGATAAAGATGGGGATGAAGATGGAGGATGGGGATGAAAATGGGGATGAAGATGGAGGATGGTGATGAAGATGGGGATGAGGATGGGGATGGGGATGAAGATGGAGGATAGGGGATGAGGATGGGGATGGGGATGAGGATGGGGATGAAGATGGAGGATGGGGATGAAGATGGAGGATAGGGAATGAGGATGGGGATAAAAATGGGGATGAGGATGGGGATGAAGATGGGGATGGGGATGAGGATGGGGATAAAAATGGGGATGAGGATGGGGATGAAGATGGAGGATGGGGGATGAGGATGGGCATGAAGATGGGGATGGGGATGAAGATGGAGGATGGGGGATGAGGATGGGCATGAAGATGGCGATGGGGATGAGGATGTGATGAAGATGGGGATGAGGATGGGGATGAAGATGGGGATGGGGATGAAGATGGAGGATAGGGGATGAGGATGGGGATGAAGATGGGGATGAGGATGGGCTTGAAGATGGGGATGCGGATGAGGATGGGGATGAAGATGGAGGATGGGGATGAAAATGGGGATGAAGATGGAGGATGGTGATGAAGATGGGGATGAGGATTGAGATGAAGATGGAGGATGGGGATGAAGATGGAGGATGGTGATGAAGATGGGGATGAGGATGGGGATGAGGATGGGGATGCAGATGAAGATGGAGGATGGGGGATGAGGATGGGCTTGAAGATGGGGATGGGGATGAGGATGTGATGAAGATGGGGATGAGGATGGGGATGGGGTTGAGGATGGGGATAAAGATGGGGATGAGGATGGTGATGAAGATGGGGCTGGGGACACTGACCCTAGGAGGCCCTGCTGGGTCCAGGCTCTGCACTGAGGCTGGCACTATTAGCCCTAGGGAGACCGTTCTGTTGTCCCCACAGAAGGAAACAGGAAGATGACAAGGAGGCAGTCAGTGCAGAATGGCGCAGAAAGAGAGAGGGGTGAGCAGGGCTCCCTGGAGAAGGGGGCGAGGGCCCGACAAGCAGCTCCTCAAATGAGCATTTGCACACAACTTACTGTCATTTGTCCTTCCTTGAAAAGCCTTTGCAAAGATCCGGTGGCTAGCTCACTTCACAGTAGAGGTTTATGCGGAAACTGAGATAAATTTTTAAGAAGTCACCAGGTCCCAGGGGGCACACTCCATTCACAGGCCCTGTGTCTCAGAAGGGATCTCCCATCCACAGCAGGACCTTTTGTCTCAGGAGCAGCAGCAGTTGGACGGTTGGACGTCTGGCAGGAAAAGAAACGTCCCAGGAGAACGTCTATTCACGTTCATCGGAAATGGCAGGGACGGGGCCAGTGCGAGAGCAGACAGCAGGGCGGGGCGAGCCAGGGTGGGGGGAGGATCATCCATTCATTCACCCAGTGAATACTTCATTAGTGCCTCCAGGCCCACAGAGCTGCCATCGCTCTGCCCTCAGACGCACATCCGAGAACCAGAGAAGGAGGGGAGGTGTGTCCCTCGGTGCCGTCCCCCCACAGGTTCCCAGTTCCACGTCCCTGCCTGTCCTCCCAACAGGGTCTCAGGGCTGTGGGCTGCATCCTCTAGAGCCCGTCCCAGCTCCTGTGGTCCTGGCAGCTGCCCTGGTCCTGTGAGGCTGGAACGCAGGGCTGTAGGCTCCCAGGCCCCACACTCCGCCTTCCTGCCACCTGGGGAACCTACTCCTGACCTCCACTATGGTCACCAAAAGGCACCTTCTGTTTTCCCCGCATTAGTAAACATGGTGCAGAGCCCACATGTTTACCTGGGTCACCCAGGTAAAATTGCATTTGCAGAAAGACAGGGACTGGAGGGACAGATGCATCCTAAAATATATATATAAAAACAAATATGTAATAGAGTTATTTATATTATTATTATTTTATACATGTTTATTATACAGATATACAAACATATTACATCATGTGTTTCACATAATATATCACACAAAATAAATATAAGAATATTAAAAGTATGCCTATGTATAAAGTATATAAATAAATGTACATCTAACTTTCATAGAAAATCATTTTGCATCCCCTTCCTAGACAGCTGGGGAGGGCAGGGGTGCCTCTGGCCAAGAACGAATAGCCCCCATCCCTAGCAAGCACTGTTGAAGGAAAAAAAGCCATTTCTTAGGGGGAGGCTGAGGTCCCCAGGCCTGGGAGCCTGGGGTCAGTTGTAGCAGAGAGGCAGAGAGAGCCATCTTTCACAGCATCCCCCAGAGGTGGGGAAGCTCATAAAAGTCCCCTGGCGGTTTATGAGGTGGGTCCCTTGCTCTGGGCAACGGTCCCCTGAGACGAGAGACTATTAAAATGTAAATGACCAGCCCGTCTGGGCTCTCCTCCCAGGCCCCCCCCAGCCTGATCCCAGCTGAACCCCCACTGCTCTCCCAGGGGTCTTCACCAGCCCCGCCCTGAGGCCTGGCCAGGCTCTGGGAATTCACACCAGATAAGGCATCCCTGTCCCACCCAGGAGCCTGGCCACAGCTAAGTGAAGACATTTTCCGTGCCGTGGGAATTTAATAAGCATTGTGATAGAAAGTGGCCATTGACAGCAATGCTTAAAGTCACCCCTTAAAAATCACATACTGAAATATAGCAAAGGTACAGAAAAGCAGACAGATCAGAGGCATGCAGCTTCCTGGATTTTGGTTCAATAATCATTGCCCTGCCCCCCACCCTCCCAGGGCCTCACTCTCCAGCTCCTGATAGCGCTTATCAGTGGCAGAGCTACGGGAGCTGGGGACAGAGGATTTATTGCAGGGAGTGGCCCCTGCACTGCTGGGAGGAGCTGGGGGCCAGAAACCAGGCCCTTCCCACGGAGGCTTCTGGAGCCTCCTACAGTGGAAATCTGGAAAGAAGCATGTGGGGAGGGGCAGCCGGAGCAGAAGCCTGTAGAGGACAGTTGCTTCTGTGACTGATGGTCACAGGGGGTCAGGGAGGCTGGTAGAGGGACAGGAAAGGGCAGAAGGGTCAGTCACCACCCACCAGCACCTCCCAGCCCTGCTGGGACAGCCAGGGCAGCTGCTGGGCCTCTGCCCCCCAGGCCTGTGTGCCTCCCTCTTTCTGCCAACTACGACCCTGGGCCTTGTAGGGGGGAAAGTGGCTCCAGCTCAGCCAGGTTGACATAGCCTGACACCCCTTCACACAGGAATCCAGGGACCTGTTTTTGAACAGTATAAAGGGATCACGCAGGGTGTGCCCTTTGGCGCCTGGCTGTTCTGCCTGGGGTTGGGTCAGTGAGATTCGCCCTGCTTTCACGTGGCAGGGTCTGTCTCTTCTCATTTTTCCATAATTCCCCACCATCTACCAATCCCGAGACGCACTGATCTCCGCAACTGCTGAAAGACTTCCCCTCATTGGCGATTTCAGCCAGCCCTGTCTGCATATGCTGGTGATGGTCTCCTGGGGACGTCGGCACACACGTTCCTTGGGGTCGCTGGGTCAGAGGCTGTGCTCACTGCCTGTGTCCGATGTCAGTGGACATGGCCAGTTCCCAAAGTGGCTGCACCACCTCATTCTATTCTGTAACTCTGTATCTTGGGTTCAAGTGCCGACCCATTCCTTACTAAGCCATTTGACCTCAAACTGTCGATCTAAACCAGTGTCTCCCAACCTTTTTCATGTCACAGCACACCTGAATCCATAGTTAAACCTCTGTGGCACACTTAATGTTGATTAAAAAAAAAAGAGTAAAAAGAATATGCTTACCATACTTTGAACTTCTTTGGAAAATAACTTAATAAATGATCTTTAAAAACGTAGGTGGCAAGGATGGCGCCTGTGGCTCAAGGAGTAGAGTGCCGGCCCCATATACCAGAGGTGGTGGGTTCAAACCATGCCCCGGCCAAAAAAAAAACTGCAAAAAATCACCAGTGGGCCCCAGCACACCGTTTGAAAATCACCGGTCCAACCTCTCAGAGCCATGGTTTCCTTCTCGTCTATGAGACAGGGATGAGAACAGTACACAGGGCCTTGTGACATGAGGCCATCCAGGAACGCGCTCAAGACAGCAGTGTCACACACAGATTCTCCAGATACAGGGTGGACATCAAGTTTGCGTGTAATTTAAAGTTACAACTATTTCAAATTACATACGAACTTTATGTCCACCTGTATTAGTTGTCACAGATATTTTTATTTCTAATAATGACAACGGCTTTAGCAAATCCTATTGAGGCCACTGGATTTTATCTGTACCTTGCACAGATAAAAGGGCAGGGTCTTGAACCCTTGTCATCTTTGAAGCCCCCTGCACGTCACCCAGAGCCTGACACAGAGTAGGAACACAGAAAATCTTCCTTTCACCAAGTTAAGCAGAATTCCTTATGCTACAGGGTGGGTACCCCGGTCACGACACTCATGCCTGGTGGGCCCTGTGGGGGGAGTGGCACCGAGTCTCAACCCAGAATCCCGAGTGCTGGGACTTGCTATAAGTCAGATGAGCTGTCTGAACTTGCACAACACCCTGCCAAGTGGATGGGGAGCCGTGCCCAGCAGACCCGGGCGACACCGCCGGGTGCACACCCAGCAGGCGGGGTCCCCAGCTCTCAGCTCAGTCCAGGTCTCTGCTCATGGCTGAGGAGGCTGCTCTGCCCACTGAGACGCACACGGTGAGTGTCCTTGGGAAGCTCATGGGGCGGTGCGGGAGGAGAGCTCAGGACTCTGAGCCCCGTAAACGCCGTCAGATCCCTGCCTGCTGGCCATGTGACTCCGGCAGGTCACAGGGTCACTGGGCAGTAAAAGAGAGAAAATGACACCAAAGAGTTTTGTGAACAGACTGGACTCTAGCAGCAAGGCTGGTGCATAGCGCACTCTCGACAATTGCCGGCTGACGGGCAGATGTAGGGAAGGGCAGGCGTGCCTGCGACCTACCCTGTGCCAGCCACCTGTGCCCACACTCAGCGAGTGGAAACACCAGAGGGCAGGCAAATGCGGACTTTAGATAAATGACAAACCACCTTTACAAATATGCCCCATGCCACTCAGAATCATTCATTATGATTGGAAATTCAAAGTTAGCGGGGTGCCTTTATGTTACCAGGCAACACCCAGTCACCTCCCAGATGGCAAAATGCACCCCCTAGTTAGTGCACAGCTAGTTAGGGGGCACCAGGGCTGAAGACCCCGAGCCACTGCTTCTGCCCTGGAGCACCCTGCAGCTTCCTGGAATGATGGAGAATTTGCCAAACTCGTCATCACAGGGTCCTTCATGCAGCAGGCAAGACTCACCATCTCCCACCAAGACCCAGTGTGCTCCCAGGGGACAGTTTGGAGAGACACCTGTGTTGAGCCAATCCCAGGCCCACCTGACCTATGATGCCCCCTCTGTGCGCAGAGCTCTCTCCGCTGCCCCAGGAGGACTGGGAGGGCTGGAGGGAGACCCACAGCTGGAGAGCAGAGGCCCCGTCAGGCCCTGGCAATGGGTCTTCCTGCTGCGCTGGCATTCCCCTGAGCAAGGGTCTGAGGAAACCCGTTAAGGAAGCCGGAGGCCAAGGGAAGTTCTTCCTTCGGAGGGTGGGCGCACTCACAGGAGGCGAAGGGGACAGAATCTTGCCATTCTATTTCAGGGAAAATGATACAAAAATAGGGTCCACATGGAATTCTCTTTCCCCACCGCTCTCTGCTGGAGGAGGCCTGGCTGGCTCCTAGCACTCGGCGACCCCCTGGCTTGGAGGGACTTCCACAAACACCTCCAGGAAACACCTTATCAAATACGGTCCCATATGTGCACCGGCACACAAAAATAACCTCTGAAAAAAGCACTGAGGATGGATATTGAACTTGCTTTGGCAAAGGGCTTTACGTTTATTTTTATTAGTGAGGACTCCAAACCACCTCAGATTTTTCAAAGGAAATTAAAATGCAAGAGATCAAGGGATTTACCCAAGGTCACGGAGCACAATAGATGCTTTCCCGATCTTCCAGTTTCCAGGCAATCGCTTGCCCTGAGAAGTGCGATGGCCTCTCTTTCAAAACTTTAAATATAGTAAACATGTAAGGCCCCTCCTCCCTGCCCCTCCGGCCAGGTCACCTGGCCCAGGGGTGATTATTCTGACAGGATGCCAACTTGAAACCTCTTCCAGTTTTTGTGAACACCACTGAAAATATGATCGTGGAGTTGGAGAAGTTAAATGTGCAAGGTGACAGGGACACCATAGTGTCTGTCTTCTGGAAGGACACGGTGGCCAGGTCACATTGAGAAATCTGAGGAGAGTTGGACAAAAGATTATTTAAAAAGTTGCGAGCAAGGTGTAGGGCTGTGTTTTCCAACCATGTTTATCTCTCAGCATGCTTGAACCTACAGTTAAACTTCCGTGGCACACTTAAATTATATTGATCAAAAAAAAGAATACACTTACTATGCTTTGAACTTCCTTCCAAAATAATTTAATTAATGATCTTTAAAAATTTTTGAGGCACACAGGTTAAATACCTGGTGTAGGGAAGCAATGTTGAGTAGTGCTGTCCCCCAGTGTGGCACATGGGGGTTGAGAAGAGGTGAGGGAAGGACTGGAGGTCAGGGATGTGGGGGGCAGCCCAGCTGTAGGTGGGACACAGCAGCTGGACCCCACAGGAGGGTGCCAGGGTGACAAAGCCACCGGCAGCTCTATTCCTGCCCCCCCAGCCCTTGTAGCTACTCCCCAAGTTATAGACAGGTAGAGATAAGTGGAGCATCCCGGTTGGAAACCATGATTTTCCTGCCTTATTTATTCAGCAGATATTTCCTGAGCATCTAGAGAGCTCCAGGCAAGAAAAGGTTAGAAATTTCCACCTTGACCTTCACCTGAAACAGCGTTCCAAAAATATCAGCCACAGTGCCACTGTGATGTTTCCCTCCCTTTGTGGGGACATCAGAAGCAGTGTCTGTAGGGAGCACAGGTACACTAATTTCTGAGCGATGACCATCCGCAGGAAGGGATCCAACACACACTGAGGGACTCTCTGTGCTACAAGCATCGCAGCTGCATAGAATAAGGTGACAGATGTCAGTGAAGCCAACCACAGCACTGGCCTCCTTGGGACCTTTCTGGATTATGCTTACATTCCTGCCATGATTATCACCAAGTCCCTTTGTTTGAAAAGCATTTTGGGTAGGACCCTCATAGTCACAAAGTGGCTGCAGAATCTCCAGATATCACACAATGTCCAAGACCTGGAAGGACCCTTCCCCCTGTGTGTCTCTGAATTAGAGGGGAAATCCCATCTCAGTAAGTTCCTGGCTGACACCACCCTCTCCCTCCTCAAGGGGCTCCCATCAAGTCTCATGTTGCTATGGAAACCAGGTTACTGGCAAATGGCAGAATGACCCTGACAGGACTCTACTCACAGAGAGCTAGAGAAGTACATGGCAGCCCCTTACAGAACAAAGTGCAGGGTCTATCAGCAATCGCTAGGAGGTGTGGACGGGGTTCATAGGGTGGTAACGCAGGTTGTCCAAACCAAGAGAACTTGCCCCCAGTGGGTGACTTACAACCTGATTAACTTGCAAAGGCAGTTGCATGCCAAACTCTTTAAATTCAGACATCATCTGCTGTGGGACATCATTAGAAACTGAGATTTGAAGGCATAGTATAACGATTGATGATGAATATTCAATACGTACAAACATGAGCTTCCCAGGCAAACAGAACACTATATCTGTAACATCAAAATACATAAGCTAAAAAGTGCTGCCACAGAGCGCCTTCTGGAGAACTTTTCACAAGCTGAACGGACTGAGGGGCTGCAAGTGAGTTTTCTAGTTTTCTCTGAGGGTTAAACTTCCTGAGGGCAGCAGCTGGGTGTATCATATCCACGACTACACACAGCAGGTGCTCAGGTGCTCACACACAGGGAGGGAAGGGAGGCCGATGGGCACCTCATTGTCCTGACAAACCTCCTTCAAATAAGGAAAGCTCTGCTCAGTGCTTGAAGGTCTTCCCTCGCGGTTCGAAGGGAGAGTCATCCGACTGGAAAATTCTTCTTGCTGATTCAGGCTTTATGAAATGCTCTGGACTGCGGAGGGTGGGGGCAGGGCAGTTTCCTCGGAAATGTAGATTTCTCTGGCATCGTCCTCACCCCAAATCCCCCTGAGTCATGAAACACAGGCACAGTGACTCACCCCAGGGTGCAAATTCACAGGTCATGGTCAGTCCATGTTTTGGTCCTTATTCTGGAGTTCTTACTCACGATAAGCCCTAAAAGCAGGTGTGGGGGATGGGTAGGTCGCAAGTTGAATGTCACTACAGTGGGGTTTCCCCCAAAAATGGGAAACCAGAACTTTGCCTTTAGAGAGTCCTGGGATTAGCT
Organism: Nycticebus coucang; assembly: GCF_027406575.1. NCBI lineage: Eukaryota > Metazoa > Chordata > Mammalia > Primates > Lorisidae > Nycticebus > Nycticebus coucang. The sequence goes on along the minus strand of NC_069781.1, from coordinate 182,125,072 downwards.
CCTGCCTCCCACAGGCATGGGCCATGGGGCCCTGCAAGTTAATGTAAACGGGTTCTAATCTCTGTTCCTGTCACCTGCAGGGCTGGAGGGAGCATTAAAAGAGATGTTTGCAAAGCACCAGGCAACTTTCTGTCCTAGAATGGAGCTGTCCCATTATTTGAGGGTGGCTGTTAGCTGTGAAACCCCCCCATTTCTTTGTCTCTGCAACTCAGCATCCATCTACCTATTTTTATCTTCCCAGTTAGTCCAAAAGAAAACAGATGTTAGGAAGGAAGCGAGACAGCACGCGATCTGCTTCCCTCTCCCTTCCCGTAACCTTCTAGCATCTCCTGTGAAGGGCGATGTGGGGATGAGGTCTTGTACCATCCACATCTCAGGGCCATCTGACTATGCCTGGGATTTGGTCACTGGGGAAATCTCTGGTCCATTTCCACATGGATGAGGGAATGTACAGGACTCTGTTCCCAATGCCAAGGCAAACCAGTCACCCCCTAATCCAATTACCCAAGATCATCAGTGGCTTTGGACATGTCCCCAGTTGACTGTTCCAACAATTTGCTGCTGGCAAGTGGTCCCTTTGGTGCATGATACCCTCAGTAGTCGAGAATTGAGTTGGTTCAGCCCCAGCAACTGGTGGGGCTGAGTTTGGGGTTTTTCACATCGTTCCTTTGTCAATGGCTATTGAGAGAATTATGATAACGTCCTCACAGAATATGGCCCTCTGGTCAGTAGACAGGCAATTCTTGGGCTGTGACTCATTAGACTAACTTAGTTGATTTCTGCTGTCAGCAACCCAGAATGGTTGTTTGGAGAAAGGAATTGGATTAGACATTGTGAGGACAGTGGGTAAGCTGGTGAAGCCAGACAAATTTCCAAAGAATTTCTGCCTCCTCCACCCAACACTCCTGTGTTTCGGTCTAGGGCAGAAAGAACATTGTGCTTTTTTGTTTTACTGGAGTTGTGATAGCAATGACTCTCCAAGCCACGGTGCCTTGCAATGAACGCTGAGCGCTGTGCCTGTCACCTCGGCTGATCCTCCCTACGACCTTGTGAACAGTGAGAGTGACCCGTGAGAAACTTTGCAGGCCCAGAACTCAGGACGGGGTGAGCAGAGCTGGGGTCCTACCCCGGGCCGCTGGGTCTAACGTCCCCAGCCTAACTCCTTCCATTCCTTCACTTTTGTCACTGCATCCCTCTTGCTGAGGACACACATTCGTTCATGAGTCCGAGATAGACATCTTGCCTGGCTCCACTGGCGACTGCCACCCTCTGTGTCAAACACTGAATGTGTGTGCGCCCGAGCATTAGTCCATGTGGAGGCCACCAAAGTATGGGAGTCCTGAGTTACCCCCTCAAATTGTCACAGTCTAGTTTGGGGAGAGGACAAAATAAAGAGAAGTAGGAATGCTCATTATAGGTGGCCAGATGGGTAAAGGTGTCAGAAGCTGCCCTGGGACAGAAGACCCCAGAGACCGTGGGTGGAGGTGGGGGCTGGAGCTGCCCAGGAGGCCTCTGGGAGTATGTGGGTATTCAGCAAAGTCATGTTTTATTTTCTATTATTTAACCTTTTTTTTGCAGGTTTTTTTTTTTTTTTTTGTGGTTTGAACCCGCCACCTCTGGTATATGGTGCCAGCACCCTATTCCTTTGAGCCACAGGCACTGCCCTAAATATTTTATTTTTAAATAACGCCAAACCTTCAGGAAAGCTACAAAAAGAATATGAGGAGTCCTTGGGTCTCTCCAGATCCCCCAAGCGAAACCATCCTCCCCACATCTGTATCGTGGCGTCTGGCAAACACGAAGCCTTTGCCTCTACACAAACCAGCGAGAGGGGATGTATTTCCCAAGGATACCTCCTCCCCAACCACGGCGCAGGTATCAAAACAAGGAAACTGTCCCTGAGACAATGCTGTATCTGCCTCAGAGAGCTGGTTCATGAGTCTCCAGGGGTCCCCTGAATGTCCTTGACAGCCAAAGGACCATATACTGGATGTGTGTTTTTCTGGTTCAGAATCCAATCCAAGATCACAGGTCCCATTCAGTTGTCCTGTCTCTTTACTCTGCTGTATTCCAGAATGTTCTTGGGTCTCTCGTGACTGTGCTGTTTTTTAAGAGTAAAGATTGTTACCTGGTTGACGACTCTGTATGGATTTGTGAAGCAGCATGGTATCCTCCTTGGCGCCTCATGTCAGAAGCCCCTGTGTCATCTGCCCTGTCCCCAGTACTGGTGACAGATCACTTGATGAATGAAGGCAGTGCCCCACTGGTCTCTGCCCTGTAAAGTCACTTTTTCCTTTCCTGTAATTAATAAATATCGCGTTGAGAAATCATTTGAAAGGATGCAAAAATCTTCCACCTGCAAACTTCTCCTTTCCTTTTCCCAGGCATTTCCATCCACTATAATTAGCATTTAAGTCATCTGACAGAGACCCAGGCACTGTCTATATTTTCCACAGGTCTGCTTGGGTGTAAAACATAAAAGGGCTTTGCTGAGGAAACAGGCCATTTGCAGAGCAGCAGTTGGGTCCCACAGGCTTCACAGCTACGCAGATAATCCTACACAGGGCTGTCTGTGTAAGAAGCTCTCTAGTTTCCTGGGTCCCCCCCCTTGCCTCATCAATCACCTGCCCCCAATTTTGCCCCAAGCTCCTGCCAGCAAAGCTCAGCTAATGGACCCTCCTATTGTTGTAAGATAGGCATTTAACTTGGAGAATGGAGGATTAAAACAACCCTGCTGGGAGACGAAGCCACCGTAGCCCTGAGTCAGGCTAATGGGCTGGGGTAAGAATGCTTAATCTCCAGGGAGTGCCCCAAATCTGCAGACAGGCTTCCAAAGCCTTGCTTTGCATTTGGAAGTCTAGATTAACAAAGGAGGCAGAAACCTCACAAGGCAAGATTTCCAGCCACTGATTGAAGCTGGCTGTCCTTAAGCCACATGGCAACTTGGTGCAAATGAGAAAAGGTGCTTTTCCCCCTGGCAAATATGGCCCTGAGCCGAGTGCAAGGCACGGGGAGGCTTCCAGCCCCCATTTGCCTTCTTGGCCAGGGACCTTGGTCAGTGAACAACCTGAACCACTGCACCCAGCAGCCCAGAGTCTGAAAGATTCCTGGACGTTTCTTGTTGCTTTTCGCAAATCCTTCGGCTGCCAGCCCACATAGAGTAAAACAGGCAGTTGGCAACTATCAACATCTGGCTGTGTACAGGTGTCAGCTCCTTCAAATCCTTGCTTTTGTGACTTGATAGCACTTGGGTGGGCTCAACCCGGCTAAGGAGCAATTGAGTTAAGAGGCCTCTGACGGGCACCTTCATTTAGAGGAGTGGTGAAAGAATGGCCCAACATGAGAGTGAGACGTTCTTCCACAGCCCGTGGCTTTTCTGGAGCTGCTAGGATTCCCAGAGCCCATTCGTCAGCTGCAACTCAGGGACTCAGGGCTGTTCCAACCTCACGCTGCAAACACCTGGGGATGTGGGAGGATGCGGTGGAGGGCAGAGGTAACCAGGGAGGACCACCCGGAGGAGCGGGCAGGTGAAGAGGCCGCTTACATGCCAGGCCAGGAGTCCCACAGGCTCACGCATGTCCCACGTCAGCATTTTCATCTGGATTTTGCAGAAGAAAATGAAGCACAAAAAGTGCTGCAGAAACTTGGCCGAAGTCTCCCGGAAGTGGTCACACTAGAAGTGAGTGTCCAGGATTTGAATCCAGAGCTAAAACGTTGAGCCCATGGCTGCTTTCTCCTTTCCTGGTGTTGCTCTGAGCTGTCTGAGGATTATTTCCACCAAGTAGAGCTTTAGTGCCACACCCTTGTGGAGTGGAGGAGCCCCATGTTGAGGAGCCCCATCATAAAGGGACAAATGTAACCTTCAAAGTTTGGGGGATGTATCCAGAGTGGCGCCTGCCGCATCATGTGAAGGGCTTTCTTTCAGCTTTCATGCTAGGGCACTCGGATGCAATGCATTTGTGCCAAGCAATTGTTTTTTTGTTTTCTGTATTTAAAAACACCCCCTACACACACACACACACACACACACACACACACACACACCCTGAATCTTTTTTTTTTTTTTTTTTTTTTGTAGAGACAGAGTTTCACTTTATTGCCCTTGGTAGAGTGCCGTGGCATCACACAGCTCGCAGCAACCTCCAACTCCTAGGCTTAGGCAATTCTCCTGCCTCAGCCTCCCGAGTAGCTGGGACTACAGGCGCCCGCCACAACGCCCGGCTATTTTTTTTTTTTTTTTTTTATTGCAGTTCGGCCGGGGCTGGGTTTGAACCCGCCACCCTCGGTATATGGGGCCGGTGCCCTGCTCACTGAGCCACAGGCGCCGCCCACACCCTGAATCTTTAAAGCTACCTTATCCCCTCTTCACTTTGGCTGTTAGGAAGCTCAGAGTTAGAAATTACACATAACGTTAAATAAAGAGCTCCTGTTTCTAAATTTCTCCCAAGCTATATTTTGGTTCTTATTTTCACAGTCCTTATTTCTGCTGTATTTAAGTATTTAAATAAGATAGATAAAATGATAGAGATTAATAGATGGATAAAATGTCCTACTAATCAAAACAACCATTATTCCAATCCAACTGTTTCACTAGGTTAAAATTTAAATAAGAAGAATTGTGTCACTGTGGAAGAAGATTTCATTGAGCAGGAAAGACAGATGTGGGAGGGAATAATTATACCCCAATTTAACAATTGGACAGAGCTGTGTCCAAATTGCATTAGTTGTATTTTGTCCCTGCTGTGTAATTTATTCTTTACATTATTACCTCCTTTAAACCCTGAAGGATTCCTAGATTTTTATAGAAGAAAAATGTAAGTGCTGATACATTTAACAGAAACCCCAAAATAATGGTGATTTTAACATATGTGGGTTTTTTTTTAATTCGTAAGAAATATCACAACTAGGCAGTCCAAGGTCAATGTAGAGGCTCCACAGTCATCAGGGACTCAGATTCCTTTTATCTTTTGCTCCACCATTCTTAGCATCTCATGGCTCAAGGTGGCTGCAGGAATGCCAGCCATCATATTTGCATTCCAGACAGCAAGAGGCAAAAGAGGAATACGCTCGTACTTGTCTCATTCTCAAGATAGTTTCTCAGACGTCTTACTCAACAATTGTTCACTTACATTTCTTTGGTCAATCCTTGCTGCAATAGAGGCTGGCAAATTAGAGTCTTCTGGTTGAAAACAGTACTTCCCCAGACAATGTTCCTAACTGTGTTATTCAGGGTAGGCCAAGTGCTGAAAAACAATCTCCAAATTTCCGAGGATTACTAAAGTAGACCTTACTTTGCTCACCCAGCAGTAAAACACAGGTCGAGGGGCGGTATGGGGAGGTATGGGGAGCTAGGGTTATCCTTCCATCTTCTACCCTCCACCCCTGCAGGAGGTCCCTCCACCCAGGCAGCCAGTGGGAAAGCCAGTGAGGACAGCGCACAGGGGCCCTCCGAGGGCCTGGGCTGGAGGGTCCCACGCCATTGCCAGCTGGTCCCATGTCCACTTGGGAACTGCCGCACACCCACTGCCCCTTGTTCCCAAAGGCGCGCCGGGAGATGGGTCTCCTCAGACTGGGGAGCAGTAGGCAGTGCTCTCCAGGCAGGGCTCTCCCTCATGACCTGAATGGGCCATTTGTGGCTCTAGTGACAGACGCAGGCAGTAATTAGGCCTGTTTAGCAAAGATGAGGTGAAAGGTCAGACTGTGAGGCTTCCAGTCTCTAGTTACAGCCTGGCGGCCCCTCGGAACCTTAAGAAGGCCAATGCTGGCACAGGGCCGCCTGCTCCCAGAGGCTTTCTGAGGGTACAGTGCCCAGGAAGCGAGGGGACCCCTAGCGCCCCAGCAGGCTTGCACCCCTGGGTCCCCACCCACCCAGCTGTGGTGATATCATCATCAGGTTGGGGGACACGCCAGGCCATCCACAGACCATGCGGCTGAGTCACTCTCAGTCCCCAGCTCACCTCTTTTTTCTTTTTCTCATCCCTTAAAAAATCTGACTTTGTTTTATTTTAACCCAAAGCAGATGATCCAGCTCTGCCCCTCCATGCTGACCCCCTGGGAGGATGTTCCTGGGGTCCCTGGGCCAAGGGTCAGGAGAGCATAGGGGCTGCTAGGAGTGGACTGGGGGCAGCCTGGGAGCCTGCCCCAGGCCCCACCCTCCCTTCAGCCCCCAGAGGCTCAGTGTCCTCAGCATCTCTGCCCCCTCTTCCCGAACCTTTAGCATCTCAGAGGATGGCAGCTGACAGCCCAGAGGCGGGGTCGTCAGAAGAGGCAGAAACATCCCTTTGAGAAACGAATCTGGAGTCTCGGGCCACCCTGTGAGCCATGGTGAGCCCCTTCTCTCCTCCACCTCTGCCACTGGCTTCCCCCAGATTTATCCCTGAGGGTGTGGAGAACTCAGGGGCTCTCTGGTGCAAAGAGCATTCCTATGAACCTGGCAGAGAGGGAGCCGTAAGCACCTTTCTAATCTCCCCTCAGAGGGCTGGATGGAGTGGGCTTCTGACAACACACAAGCAGACACAATTTTCCTGCCACACCCTCTCCCAGGACAGTGGGCTGTGCACAGAATCCCTCATCAGATCCACCCAGGGGCTCCTGATCCTGGGGTCAGATTCACATCCTTGGGTGCAAGGTACTGGGGCAGAGACCCGCTCTCTGGGTCTCAGTTTCCCCATCTGTAAAATGGGACTGAATGCAGAGCTCATGTCCCAGGGCTATGTCAGGGCCACAGCTCCTGGGTTAGTGGAGGCTCTCATTCTTCTTTTAATGATTGTGCAAAGCCTTCCTGGGACAAGGATTGGTCTTTCTTGCCTCAGGGGACCTCTCCCGCCCCCCCACTTAAAACCCCAGGGCACTTTCCTCTTTCCAACTTGGCTGTTCCTATGTACAAAGGAGGATTCGGCTGGGGCGTGGGCAAGGGAGAGGTCACCATCCACCAGGGGAAGGCTTCTCCCAGGCCCGGTCACTCAGGACAAAGGGCAGAGGACGTCCTGACCTTCCAGCCCCTCTGGCCTCTCATGTGGCAGCCAGGAGGCAGAAGCTGGGCCCCGCCCTGTTTGGCAGATTCAGCCTGTGAACTTGATGAAGTCTTTGGGGATACGGCAAATTTTCTCTTAGACAAATATAACTTCCTGGTTCAGAAAACCTAATGGTTTAAAAAATGTGTATTTTGAAGCTTCAACCCTCTTCCTGCCTCTTACATCACCTTTGGCAAAGCAGCAGTGGGGTGAATTGAGGGTACAGGGACTCAGCACCGAAGGACGAATTTTCCTTGAGGATGCTCTCCGGTGGGGGTGCCCAAAGCACACAGGACGTCCTGTCCTAGAATGTGCGAGACTCTCAGGCGCTGGGACCATGGGCCAGAGCCGGGCGAGAAGCTTGTCCAAGCCCACCTGGCGCCTGCCCCAGAATCCGGGCACTCGCCTGCCAGACGGGTGGGGGATGCGGGTGAGGTAGCTGTAGCCTCTGGTCGGGGGGCTGGTACTGGTTACGCACCTTTGCTGGAAGGGGAGACGGAAGCGGGCCTGATCTATGTGCTTGTTTTTGAGGAGGTCACCAAGTGCCCTCAAACGCTCATGTGACTCCAGGGGAGCTCCTGGGATAACCCTGGTACCTCTAGAGGGCTGCTTTTTTGTCATATTGAGCAAATTAGAACCCAAGTGTGAAAGCCACCAAAATATACAGCCCTTGAGAATGAAAACAATGGGGAGAAATTGTGTTACAGGGAAAAGACAACCTTGTTAAAAACAAGATGAAGCTCAACTTGAAAGATGACTGAGACCTCCCTGAAATCAGTGAGGCTCTGAACTCCCACAGAGCTTGAAAGTTGTCTGAGCAAATATCTCTGTCACACAAGGATACAAGATTGTTTTTATAACTGGCAGCCAAGTGAGCTTTGAGGGACTCACGTTTAACTCTTGTACAAAAGAGGAACTTAAGTCACTTCTGAAAGTATCAAAGAATCATGGTGTCTGGGTGTTGGCTGATGGAAATGTTGAGACCAAGAAAAAGAAAGCCTCTCAGGCCCAGGCTCAACTGACCCAGAGGACAGGAGGCAGCTGGCTGCGGTGAGGAGCCGGGGTCAGGGGCGCCGGGCAAGCCGTTGCCATGGGGTCCCCTCACCAGGTGATCGCGGTGGGTTTTGCTGGCTCTGGTGCCGTCCTGAGCTCTCCCCCTTCACCCCTTCACTTGCTCTTCACACCCTCTCCATGACATCTGTCCTATTGTTACTTCCATTCTGCAGAGGAGGACAGTGAGGCCCCGAGAAGCTAGGACACCTGCTGAAAGCTGCCATGTAAGTTCTGAAGCCAGGTACAAACCATGCCATGACCTGAGTACAAAACCACCTCCGGCAACAGCTAAGTGTCTTCTTTCCACACCTTGTGTGCAAATGTGTTTGAACTTTATGATATTGCCAGTATCTGACTGTTTTTCACACTTCCCCCCCACCCAAAATAATGGCAATTTCCCGGCAGCTTGGTCTAACAGTGGGCGTCCAGGAATAGCAGCCTCTGCCCACCCACGGAACAAGGTGTGCCCTGTCCTCAAGGTCCCCTGTCAGCCCAGCTGGTGGCCCCACAGGTGACAGGAAGGACAGAGGATTTATAGCAGATGACAGAGGAACTCAGCAACCCCGGGAAGAGAGGGGCCTTAGCAGAGAAAATGAAATTCGTTGGGATAAGGTGACCATGCCAGTTTTTAAGCTAAACGTTTGAAAAGGTAACCCCATCTCAGAATTCACAGGTCCTGTGTTTTGCCGAACCCCGCATTGGGAGGTCAAACTTTCAGAGTGAGTTAAAAGGTGTTAGTACTATCCAGACGCGCCCACATATAGGATTGACTTTTGTGCCTTGCATGTGACATTAGTGTGCCATCAAAGTCTTGGGGACTTCATAGAAGTAATTGGACATTTCAATCCTACTTTCACAGATGAAGATGCGAGGGGTAAAAGGTGTGTGTGTGGAGCACTGAACCCCAAAAGCTACAACGCGACGCTCCTGGTCTCTCATTCCCACCAGTTGTAACGGTTTTCTGCTCTGCTGTCATTTTTCCTGTTTCCGCTCAAGGTCACCAACACCAATTAAAACGCTTAGTGGTACTTCACTCTTAATCTATTGCAAATCAGATTTAGTAATAATCTCGTTCCAACTCTCTGGTAGTGGATAAAAAAAAACTCTCTTTACTCTCTGAGATTTTGGTTTTGGTGCTTAATTAGCTTGGTTCCACCATTATTGTGTTTTAAAAGTAAAACATGATTTCATAATGAACAGTGAAACCACAGAGGAGATGGTGTTGCAGTTGGAGGCGTTCAGATAAGCAAGAGTCAAACCAGATGCTCGCGTGCCTGGGGTAGGGAGAGGGGCTGTACCCCAGATCAGACTGAGCCTGACGTCTGGGCTGTCCCAAGCGTTCAATGTTTAAACCGCTGGCCCCCTCACCCATATTTCACGCTATTTGAAAAGAACATCAGAATTGGGAGGGCAAGAATGGGCCGAATTAATCAGAATCTTTTCTGGACTCCAACCCTGGCTGCTGCGTGTTTCTTTTCTGGGCAGCTCTTGCCCCAGCCTCTCCCTTGTACCTCTGGATTTCTGGCTTACACCCTGTGCAAGTGCGACTGTCCCCAAAGAACTGAAAGTTGCACAGCAGCTGCTTGATGGGGAGGATGTCCTGCTCCCATGTTAGCCTGGACTGTCTCTGGGTAGAACTTCCTGAAACCTGCAAGACACCCCCCACACACACACCATTCCAAACATGCACACCCTCAGAGCTGGGTTTGCTTTGAAAACGTGGAAAAAATTGGCCTGAGATTCACGAGGATAGTGGAAAGCAAATGTGGCCAGCAAGAAAACCCATGTCTGTCAAAGGGTGGGGCAGGAGGGCACAGAAGGGAGGGCGTCCAGGGCGGGAGTCAGATAGGAACTTTTTCCTACACTGGTGAACGCCACAATTTTGAAAGTGCTGTGGCAACCGGAGTCCCAGGCCTCTTCTTAGCCTGTGTGCTTTCCTTCCATCTAGAACAGAACTTTTCACTCAAAGGTTTGAAAGTCTGTGGCCCGCTAGGAGCCAGGGTGCCCAGCATCCCTGCCTGAGCTCCACTCCCATCCCATCTGCACCACCCCCTGTCCGTGCAAAAATGTCTCTCAGGAAACCAGTCCCTGTTGCCAAAAAGCTTGGGGACTGCTGCCTTAAATACACACATTTTATTGCTTGCAAGTTGATTTAATAATTATCGAGCAGAAGCATTCTAAAACGTAGGAACGATTAGGTAGCTAATCTTCGGTTTATGTGGTGAGCATTAGTCAGGCATCTACCACTTCTCTATGAGAGAAGAAAATAAGCAGATAAACGGGGTGATGCCGGGCGGTGATATGTGTCTCGGAGAGGAGACAAGGGAGCAGGCAGGTGTAGCTCCAGAGACTTGGAGGCGCCCACACGCCACCAGGCGGTGCCCTTGTAACAGCTGAGGAAACTGAGGCTGAGCAGTTAGTAGAATGAACACAGCAAAGTCACCTGGATGGTGGCAGGACTGGGATTTAGATCGAGATGTGTCTGAGGCCAGTATCGAAACTCAACTATTTTGTTTACTGCTTAGAACATCATCTTTTTTCCCAGTAATTTAACTTGCTTTCTCATGTGGCCCTGTCCCCCAACCCCTAGAAGTGACCGTTCCTTTTACTGATGGGGAGTTGGAGGACGTGCTCTGCCCAGGGCCCTGCCAGTGCTGGGCAGCTGCCCGGGACTCACTGTCTCTACATGTGAGAGCACAGAGGCTCCCACTGGCTCCATCCTGCTGGGCTGCTGGGGACATCTGAGCGGGAAGGACTCGCATCTCTGTGCACAGTGGTCTCTGATATGGGTCAGTCTACAATGCTCGGGCACCAGCAGCCCTAGAGCTGAGAGAATATAGATTTCAGTAAAGATTGTCACAGAAAGACCCCCTTAACTGCCGTCAACTTTAACCTCCACTGCCCTGTGCCGCTGTGTACATTAATGCAATCATGGGATACAATGCGCTGGTTTTACGTACAATTTGAAATATTTTCATCAAACTGGTTAACATAGCCTTCACGGCATTTTCTCAGTTATTGTGTTAAGACATTTATATTCTACACTTGGTAAATTTCACATGTACCCTTGTAAGATGCACCATAGGTGTGGTCCCACAAATCACCCTCCCTCCACCCATCCTTCCCCCCCCTCCCCTCCCTTTCCCCCTTCACCATATTCTTAGGTTATAGTTATAAGAAAGCTATATATTGGTTTCATAGTAAGACTAAGTACATTGGATACTGTTTCTTCCATTCATGAGATACTTTACTAAGAATACGTTCCAGCTTCATCCATGTAAACATGAAAGAGGTAAAGTCTCCATCTTTCTTTAAGGCTACATAATATTCCATGGTATACATATACCACAATTTATTAATCCATTCATGGGTCGATGGGCACTTGGGCTTCTTCCATGACTTAGCAATTATGAATTGGGCTGCAATAAACATTCTGGTACAGATGTCTTTGTTATATTGTGATTTTTGGTCTTCTGGGTATAAACCTAGAAAAGGAATTATAGGATCGAATGGCAGGTCTATTTTTAGGCCTCTAAGTATTCTCCAAACATCTTTCCAAAAGGAACGTATTAGTGTGCATTCCCACCAGCAGTGTAGAAGTGTGCCCTTTCCTCCACATCCACGCCAACATCTCTGGTTTTGGGATTTTGTTATGTGGGCTACTCTTACTGGGGTTAGGTGATATCTCAAAGTAGTTTTGATTTGCATTTCTCTGATGATTAAGGATGATGAGCATTTTTTCATATGTCTGTAGGCCGTGCGCCTGTCTTCTTCAGAGAAGTTTCTCTTCAAGTTCCTTGCACACCCATAGGATTACTTGTCCTTTTCTTGCTAATACGTTTGAGTTCTCTACGGATTCTGGTTATTAAACCTTTGTCGGAGACATAACCTGCAAATATCTTCTCCCATTCTGAGGGTTGTTTGCTTGTTTTACTTACTATTTTTGACTGTGCAGAAGCTTTTTAGTTTGATCAGGTCCCAGTGACGTATTTTTGGTTTTGCTTCAATTGCCCAGGGGTCGGGGGGGGGGGTCCTCCTCATAAAATATTTGCCCAGGTTGATTTCTTTTTATTTTATTTTTACTTTTTAAAAATGGAAACCCAGCCCCACGCTGGGCCTGCTGTGCTGGGGTCCCCAGCCCCTCCCTGGGGCCAGGCTGACAGGAGCTCCCAGAGCTTCCACTTTCTGCAGCATCTGGAAGTCTCTGCAGTTTGGATTTGGCGCTGGGGGCCTGAAACTGCTCTAAGGATGCCTCACCTATGCTGAGCCCACCTCTGCTTTAAGAAATTTCCTGGGGGAAGCATTTCTTCCTTTTATACATACAGTATTCAAGTACATTTCCCCTGGTCTGAGATTTATTCTGTTAGTTAGGAAAGGGATAGATGCTTATTTGAACAAAATCAGCTGATGTGATGAACACCAGAGGACAAGTCCTCCCCCACGGATTCCACACCTGCAGGGAGAGGTGCTGGGACCAGCATGCAGGATTTTTCTACACGTGTTCAAAGCTTTTCACTGTGCGCTTTCTTTACAGAAAGGGGATCACCTCACACATTGTTCTTCAACTTGCTTTTTTTAACTTATTTAGTTTACCAGGGCTCACTCTCAAAATCAGGATGAGAGAGTCTTTTGCAACCAGAGTACTGGATCAATCGAGGGAGCTGAACAATCAATGCCATTTCTTAAAGTCAGTCATTTTCTTTGGGCAGTGAGAACTACAACCCTACCCATTTCCCCTTTTCCTTTGGCTGCTAGGAAGCTCAAAGTGTAATTCTATTAGTAGCTGATGTCATGAACTCCCCTGGAATTGAGTTGGTAGCAGGAATCGGCACCTTGCACAGCGCACTTGTTTGTACCCTCTGGATTAGAAACTTCCTGTGAACAGGGGACGTTCTCTCCCTCTTTGTGTTTCTCCCTCCATGCACTGCCCGGCGGGTGCACCGTGGGCTTTGTTTAATGATAAAGGCAGGTGCCTGGCTCGTCCTCCACCACTCGCTTCTCTCTTTTCACTGGTTTTTGTTTTATTGAAATTTTCTAATTATCTTTCTTCTTATTCTGCTTTGTTTTAAAGACATACTAAATTATTTGGGGCACCAGGTGGGATATAAAACTTTATAGATATTTTAAAGCAAAAAAGGAGCCATCAAAATAATGGAATGAACTGATATTAAGCCCAGATCACCCACCGTGATCATGCATGGATGCTGCTTCCTCGGATGATCTTTTTTTTAACTTGGGGAATTATGCCACCAGAAAACAACAGAATGGCATTTATAAACTCTTAATTATTCTATACTAAAGAGCTGCAATGAGAAAGCAAAAAGGGAAGTTTCCAGTGAGTAACTAAATGCAGTTACCCAAGTTGGCTAAATGCGGTAAAACAAAGGAACGAAATGATCACAGAATCATTCCACAAGCCGGGACGTTGTCCTGATGCCAGGACAGCCCCAGCAGAGAGGGGCCTAGTCACGGGCTGTCATTTATTCAGTGACAAGAGACTGTTGGCCTCTCCTGAGTGCCAGGCTCGGTGTTAGGTGGCAAATAGGACAGAAAGATAGTTTCCTTCCAAGACAAGGGACTTCTGAAATGTCTACATCAGAGACTGGGGACATGAAGCTTGTTCAGAAAGTGGATAACCTAACCCTGTTGTGTTTACTTAGGCTCCTTGGGGGGATCTGAGGGGAGTCCCATGGAGGTTGACAGTGGGCTATGACTCCCCAGGTCACATCTGGGGCCACCAGTGCCCAGGGGCTGGGCACCTAGCAAAAGAGCTGCACACAAAGTCCTCCGTGATACCACAGACCCCTCAAGCCACGCTGGCAGACAGTCCCTCTCCCTCTCCGCTGGCTTGTCTCTGTGGGATGTACCTGGGGGCATGGTCTGCCCTGGCCCACCACCCCTTTTCTGTGACCTGTTACTGTCCACTTTTCCTCACTGAGCACCAATAGCAAATGGTGTTGAAAAACGGGGCCTGAGAATCCCTTTCTCCGCACAGGTCTCTACCTCCTCAGGTGCAGTGATGCACCTGTCAAGGACCCAACGGCCGGTGACATCCAGGGATGCCCAGCAATGCCCAGTCTGCCTAGTAATTCCCATGATGTCCAGTCATGCCAGCAGTGGCCAGTGGGAATGGTCCTTTCCACAGCCCCAGTGTCAGCCCGCTCTGAGCACCTTTCCCCTGCCGCGGGCTCAGGGAAGCTCTGGGCCCACCCCCTGCGGTTTCCCTCAGGTCTTCTCCACTGGAGAACACGGAGGAGAAGGCGGAGGGACAGAAGAATGGAGAAGGAGGAGAGGGAGGGAGAAGGACAGGGAGGAGGGGAGATGCGCGGAGTAGCACCGTCCGAAAACTCAGCTGCTAGGTTTTTTCCAGAGTACCCCCGAGGTTTGCAGACAGGTGCTCCTGGTGGTGAACGACCTGTGAAACCCCTGTGACATCTGGGAAAGGAAGAAGTGGGACTGGATGTGCCTTGGTCCCTTCCAGCTCTGCAATTCTCAAATTCCCCGCAGTCAGCACATCCTGGATCACGTTCAGGGCTTGCGGCACTGACGGTATCGCGCCGACCTGCACGCCGCTCTGCAGTGAATGAGTATTATTTCATTACAAGAACAAATTATTATTATTTCCAAATAGAGAGCAAAATGGGGCCCAGGGTTATTAAAACCATACCTCCTGAGGACACTCGGCTCCTGTCTGAAGACATTGATCTCTCCTCCCGGACAGCTAAGTCTGGAGAAATTTGCTTCTAATTATCAATCGGCACTGACTTAATGAGCCATAGCTGTCTTATCACATTTAGAGTACATGTCTACTTAAGATAGTTAATTTAAAGTGATATCCTTAATTTCCTCATGGTTTCCAAAGTTTACATTAACTTTAACCTGCTTGTTTGCAAATGCGTTAGCTCACTGATGACCTTGAGACAAATGCCACGCTTTGGTCTTTATTTACTCCAGGATAACAGGCAAGTTTGAGTTTCCCATCACTGCCCTGTGCTGGCAGAATACAGGTGACAATAGTCTCTCTCACATGCACATGTCACCCTGACTTGGAACAGACTTCCAGACACATGACCGTGACGGGCTGGCTGTGACTGACACTGGCCGAGCACTTCCTGTGTGCCAGACATGGGACGCACTCTGCAGCACGGTCTCATGGCATGGAGCCTATACCTGGAGGACAGTCTCCGTGACATGCCCACTTTACAGAGAAGGAAAGTGAGGTCCTGGTTACACAGCTGGTGACCAACAGAACAAGGGGCTACCCATGTCTAGCTGCCTCTAAAAAGCTGCCCTTTTAAACATAGTGGCTATTGGGATAGACATTGTCATGAACTCAGCACAGGTGGGACAGTGGTGGACAGTCAGGGTGCCCAGGAAGGTGCCCAGAGCCAGCAAATGTTGTCCCACTCATCCTTTGCCCTGGAATTCTGGGGTGGCCAAAGCTGGCAGCATTTAGTACCCACCTGGCAGGTCCCTGTGTCCATCCTGAGGGCAGGTGACCTGGCTGAGGTCACGTGGGTAGGACAAGACAGGACAGGAAGCCTGCATGGGAGTGCAAGCCCTCCTGTGGCCTTGTGCCTTGATGGCAGCACAGGATTCCTGTGCATTCCACCTTAAACAGAGCTCCAGGCTGCTAGCAGGGTCCCCAGGGTCTGCAGAGCCTGTGTCTCCCTCTGAGGAGGGGCTGCTTAGTTGGAGGGCCTAGAGCGGGTGATCAGGAACCCCTGAAGGAGAGGTCCTCACTGCCCCAGAGGAAGGAGTGCACACTTCCAGGGGCTGCTCTGGGGACTGAGGAAAGAGCCAAGGAAGGGCCTGACCCCCAGTAAGAGCTCAGTAAGTGTTCCGTCCCCTGCGTTCTCCCCTCAGCATCCCAGCTGCCAAAACCTTCTCAATGATGACACAACGGCAATAGCTTTCATTCTGAGCTTCCTAGTGACCCAAGAGGGAAGACATGATAATTACATATTTTTTCAAAGCTACTAAAAGGGAAAAGTATTGTACTCTTGCTTACAGAAATAAAATTTTTGTTAACATGAAATTTTTTTAAAGCATTTCCCAGATAGGGAAATGCCCCGTGGCAGGCCAGGTGAGTAGACAGTTCAAAGAATGGACAGCAGCAGAATGACACGGTCACAGCCCACAGGGAGCAGCAGCTCTGTGCTGGGCGGGGGCCCACGATCTGTGTGTGGTCAACTTGCCATTGTCTCCTCAGAGCAATCATGAAGGGAGCTATTGCCAGGCCTGCTCTGCAGGATGGATGTGGTGGCCCAGGCTGTGGGTTGGGCTGTGCCTGAGGCCTTGGCGGGTGGCACTGGCTGCAGCATTTTCTCCAAGTTCACAAGCCATCTCCTGCAATTCCCAGCAAGATCTACCAGATGTGGCCATATTGCCTGCCATGCTCCCACATCTGTCATCTGTCTGGTCCAGGACAAACCAGTGTCTACCTTTTGTTCCCTGAGGCAAAGAGGAGGAACATCTGTCCATGGAGGCTGCATTGCTAGGACCCACTGATTGGCCCCTTGGCTTCACTCTGACAAGACACCTGCCCTGAATGGAGAGAGGGGCCCTGGTGTGTCATTCTCCAGTTAAACGTCAGGCAGCTGTTGTGTGAGGATGTCTGTTACAGGGCTTAGTGACACTCCCTTCCCCAGGGGACTAAGGGATTCAACATTCTTGCTGCTGCAGTCATAGGAAAGAAAAGTCTTTTTATCTCCTTGGCCTTGACACCACCAAGGTCCAGGTCTGAACTGAGGAATGATGGTGAAATCAGAGCACAGGGAGTGAGTTTCGGGCAGCCCCACCCAGGCCCAACCCAGCATCAGGAAGGAAAGCGGGAGGATGGTCAGGCCCAGCTTGGAGCCCTCACCCTTGGAGACCAGGGCCCAGAAGATACTTGCTGGAGCTGGCTGAATAAACCCTGTGTTCCATAATTGATCGAAAGCCATCTCAAAAAAATCAGGGTTCTTATACATTACAAGTAAGGTTATAAAATAGTACAGTCACTTGGGAAAACAACTGCATAGTCATTCAAAATGTTAAACGTAGAGTTACTGTATGACCCAGAAATTCCACTCCCAGGTACGTACAGCTAAGAGAAATGAAGATGTCTGTCCATACAAACATTTTTACATGAACGTTCACAGCACCGTTATTCACAAAAGCCAAAAGGTAGAACTGATCCAAATGCCCACGACCTGGTACATGGATAAACAAAATGTGGTCTGTCCAGACGATGGGATATGGTGCAACAGAAAAAGGGATGAGAGGCAGACACCTGCAGTGACACAGATGAAACCGGAAGGCTGATGCTGGTGGAAGAAGCCAGCCATGGAAAGCCACATCTCGCGAGATTCTATTTCTATGAACGGCCCAGGATGGGCGTGCCCTCAGGAACATCTCTCACCAGGGGCCAGGAGGGGGGATGTGGGGTGACTCTTAAGGGGCCCAGGGCTCCTTTTGGAAGTGATGAAATGTTCTAGAATTGATTGTGGTGATGGTTGTACAACTTTGTGAATGCACTAGAACCATCAAATTGTACACTATAAAATGGGTGAATTTTATGGTGTGTGAATTATTTCCCAATAAAGCTGTTTTTTAAAAAGCTATCTCAAAGCCTTGCTAGACCTTGATTTTTGAGGCTTCCTCCACCTGGCACTGTGTTAATCAAAGATTACGTGGCTGCACCTGGACACCCAGTGATGTTTACAAATGCATCCTTCAGACCTCACCTGCATCGGTGATTTGAAGGGGGCATTTGGGATAATCCTCTAGGTCAGCCTTTTCCAAGGTATGAATCCTTTTCCCTGAAGAGAGGGAGAGACTGGATTTAACAAAGCCCAGTCTCCTCGGGGCAGGCTTGCTCAGAGCCTTTACTGCAATGATGTGAGCAGAGCTCCAGGAGGAGGGCGGCGGGGTCACATTTCCCAAACTGAGCTCTCCAGAGAGGCTCTTGGGAAGTTTTTTTTTTTTTCTAGTTTTTTTGGCCAAGGTCAGGCTTGAACCCGCCAGCCCCAGTATATGGGGCTGGCACCCTATTCCTTGAGCCACAGGTGCCACCCACTCTTGGGAAGTTTTTCAAGGAGCATCTAAAGAGATTAGTGCTTTAGGGAACCCTTCTTGAGAAAGTTTTTTCCAGGTGATTCAAATCCTCTAGATTTGTCAATTGTCTCAGATGTGTGGCTATGGGTGGTTTGTTGAGTTCTTCCCTCCCCTCCCCTCCCCTCCCCTTCCCTCCCCTCCCCTCCCCACCTCCCCTCCCCTCCCCTTCCCTCCCCTCCCCTCCCCTCCTCTCCCCTCCCCCCTCCCCACCTCCCCTCCTCTCCCCTCCCCTCCCCACCTCCCCTCCCCACCTCCCCTCCCCTCCCCTCCCCACCTCCCCTCCCCTCCCCTTCCTTTCTTCTTCTCTTCTGGACAGTTGACTCAGTGGATAACAGGAAACAGTAGTATAAATTAGCCCCAAACTCTTATTAATGTAAACTTAGTCGTTATTTTGCCTCTTCTTCTCAGAGGCTTCAGGCACTGATCATTATTTCAACATTCTGTGTCCATCTCGTGATTTTCTGGGAAGAACAGAAATACTCAACCATAATAAATAGATTGAATATTCCCCGGGTACCGGCCCGCAGGCTAAGTGGTTTATGTGTCTTAGTTCCTTTAATGTTCACATTTTCTGTAAGGCCCCAGTGACCCGTTGCATAGAAGAAGAAACTGAGGCTTTGGGGAGTTCCGCGAATTTCCCAGTGTCCACACCAGAGGACGTGGTGAGCCGGGATGCTGTCATGGAGCCTGAATGCTGAGTGCAGCTTTACGCTAAATAGGAACAAGGTAACAGATTAATGGCCCCAAGCCATCAGCATCAGAGAACGTGGTGCACTGATGTTTTTATGGAGGGGGAAAGGCACCATGTCATTCCTAATTTCTCCAAATAGCATATAATACACAAAATCCGCACAGAACAAACATGGGGAACTATTTTAGCTCTCAGCCAACTGAAGCTACACTTACTTTGTAACTCTTTTAAGTGTGCTAAGTATATACCTGGGCAGATTTGCACAGCTCAGAAAACTATCTAAAGGTTTCACTTATTCTATACACTTGCCTTTTTTGCAATATGCTTAAAGACTTAGGTTCCAGGAAGAATTTTTATCATTTCTCAACTTCTGCAAAAACAAAAGTTTTCCCTGTTAAACATCAACAGTCAGTACTCTAAAAAAAAAAAAAGAAGTGTTTTATGGTCTTTCCAGAGTCATGGGTTGAAGGGATCCAGGGATGATCTTGGAACTGGGTCTCAGGGGACTCTTGTTCATTAAGCCCTGGGGGCCCAGGATTCCATGGGCCATGATGAGGGGTCATAGGTGAGGAACCCCTGAAATTTTGTGCAGCCCCTGGGAATGGCCTCTCCTAGCAGGCCCCTTGGTTCTCTGCTATTTTGTTCTCAGTTTAGCTTACGACCCACAAATACTCCACTTCCCTCCTCCCGGGGGCGGAGAGAGCGACTTCCACTCTTCTGGAGTCAGTGTGGAATAATGTAAAGTCTCCCCACGCAGAGGTCTGGGCACTCCCCTCCCCTGGTCACCATCGGGTCAATATTTGGAATCTGCCAGGAAGTAGGTACTTGGGTTCATGAAACATGTCTTATATATTTTTTTTACTTAATTCCAGGAAATCACAAATAACCATTCCAGATCGGCTAGTCTATGTTTTCCCCACCAGAAAGGAAGTTTGCACACTTTAAAACATTTTTTATAACAGGGGAACAGTCATAGTACTAGTAATTTACGTGCCTATAAATTATGGTACATCCATAGGATGGTGAATTAGGCAGCCATTAAAGTGACGTTTATAAGAAACCTTTAATGACTTGGGAAAGTATTTATGATATATTGATGGGTTAGAACTGATACCAGCTTTATAATGGGTATGCTGTAGGAAACATCTCTCTCTATATTTATCACATTTATCATTTATCAGATTGAAAAGAAACTTACCACTGTGTTAACCACAGTTGCTTCTGAGTGGTGACATCTCATGTCACTTTCATTTTTCCTAAATACTCTCCTAAATTCTCCCCAAAGAAAGAGTATTATGTTCCTAACAAAAACCGAGGGACAGTAATCAAACACTGTCTCTGATCACTGAATGAGGGGACCAAGAGCACATTAGCAGTGATGGTGCTTTAAGCAGGAAAGGTTTCAAAATGATCTTTACAAATTTAAATCCGAGTCTTCAGGTTTTATTCATGTTCTTGAAAAACAGCAGACACCATTCCACATGCTTATTTATTTCTCCTTTAAGCCTCCAAGTGAGGAACCAGACTCTAGTTTCCCCTCCGCTGTGAACTGCGGAGATGATTTTGTTTCAGAGTTATATGGAGAATTCTGAATGTTTTCCAGCTCAACCTGTTTTCCGTTTTCCCCTCTGTGTGACTCGGTGTACACGTCCAGGGATGGGGACTCAAATCCAGTCTGTGATTGTGGCCTGGTCCCCAGAGACGGGAGCGCCCCACGCTGAGAACCCTTCTGGTTTCAGGGCAAGAACCAGGACAGTTGGCGTAGGACAGTTCCCCACCAGTGTGGCGGCTGGAAGGCTGGTCATGCAGCCCCGCTTTGCAGGAAATTCAGGGACACTTGCGCCCGCCCTGCCCCACACCTCACCAGCCCTGGGGGCACCCAGTAAGGCTGCCCCCACATCCCCCACCTCCACCCAGTAAGGCTGCCCCCACATCCCCCACCTCCACCCCTGGTCAGCGTAGCGCCTCCAGGCCCCCAGAAACCGGATTGCAAGCCCTGGGCCAGCGCCAAGGTAGGCACAGACTCCGAGGAGCTCACTTGAGGGCCCTCCCCTGACGCTGGAGCAAACAGACTCCCCTTAAAGGTCACTTCTTCAGGCTCTGGCTCCGTGGCCAGAGGAAGCTGCAATCATTTTTCAGGGCTGTAAATGCCAAAAGAAAAGTGCACTGACTCACAGCTTTCCTCCGTGCCCCTGGTCAGCGTAGCGCCTCTTCACGAGGCATTTCCTTGCCAAATAAAGCTGCTTTTTCCAGACTGAACCCGGAATAGACCTCGAGTAACCTTTGCTCAAGGGTCTTGGGATGCAAGCTTTTAAATTTAGTTTGCAAACCCTGGTGCTTCCCAGCCAACAGTCCTCAGCCCACGGAGAACCTTTTGCACCACCACCTCCGTCTTCCTTTGCACCCTGGAATGACTAGTTAAGAGATTTGGAACACAGGGTAGATTCTTTACATTAAAAAGTATTATGATGTGCATGCCCTGCTTGTCTTTTGTTTTTTGGTTTCTTGGGGTTTTTTTTTTTTTTTTTTGGTTGCTTTGAAATAATGAAAATTTTATTTGTATAGCCCAATCTTTCTCAGATTAGAAGCAACCTATAGCTTAACTTTTGACCTGTAGGCCCTATGAACACACAAGTGCTCCAGGAACATAAGTCAGATAGAAATGAGGTTAAGATGAAATTTAAAGATTAATTTCAGTGAAGCTGAGAAGTCTTATGTCCAAATTACAGATAGCCATCTTGCGAATGAATGGGCCCCCTTTTAAAAAAATGCTTTTGTTCCTGATAGAGGCTAACTACTTAGATTGTTGGGCTAGTTCATACTAAAATGTGACTGACTGATGCTACAGCATTTCCTTAAGACACCCATGGACTGGACATCCAGGGAATGAGGTTTTAAAGGATAACATGAGGCCTAGCTAGGTAGCTGAGAATCAGCTGGGTGGAGGAGATTAAGTGGGATCATTACAAATACCTCTTCTTGTTTTCTTTTTTTTTTTGTAGAGACAGAATCTCACTTTATGGCCCTCGGTAAAGTGCTGTGGCATCACAGCTCACAGCAACCTCCAACTCCTGGGCTTAAGCGATTCTGTATGTGGAAAATCTAGTCTCTAAAACTGGCTTCTAGCGGGAAAAAGTAGAGGTAAGTGCTTTGGACTAATATGGAGTCTATATCAATTAAATTAGAGTTTTTGCCTCATAACCTCTAAGCCATAAGGCAATGGAGAAGTGACACCCTGAGTCAACTGGGTCCTCTTAGGGATCAGTTGATCTTCTGCTTCTCGGAAGCCCCATAGGTCAGCTCTGCCTTTGCACGAACCCCAAGCTGGGTGGGTGTCTGGAGGTGGCTCTGTTTCCTTGGGCAGCTGAAGAAAGAGCCTGAAGGAGAATAAATCGTTAAAGAAATCTGTAGTTTGGGGAATTATTTTATTTTTGTTAGGTCTCCAACCAGCTTAAGGTTTCCTCTGTGAAGCTTTTAATCGGTGCAAAGTTTCCTCGTGTTCAAGAAATGCGTTTCAATTACTTATTCCGCTTCTTTAGAGCTGCGTGGCCCTTGCCAAGTTACTTAATGTCTCTGCATCCAGTGGCCTTGATTGGAACATGGATGGAAATGGCAATATGTGTTTGCAGCCCTGTGCGGGGCTCAGGACTCTGTTTCCAGGGTCTCAGGGTGGCTGGCCCATCTGCGCCATCTCTCAAGGGTTACTAGATCAAGGCTGGAAAGGTAGGGGACGATCTCGGGCAGGCTGTGCTCCCGTCTAGGCAAGCGTCCAACAGACCAGAAGCCCGACTGTCTCTTTGGATAGAAACAGTTGAGCTGATTTCAATATTTAACGGACAATGGGATTGAAGTGCAGAAGTAGGGGGGTGGATCTGTTGACCACTCAAAGCCTTGGCAGCATGAAGATCTAATTCTAAATAGCTGGGCCAATCCACAGGTGCACAAACTCCTGAGAAATACATGCAAAATAAATTTTTAAAACCCAAAGAGCACAAATGAGATGCTATTTCCTACCTTTTGCAGTATCCAAGTGTAAGGACAGAGTATGGGGCAGGGCTGGGAGCTGGGACCCTGGTACTTCCTTGCTGGCAGACAGTTTTGCTGGGATGTACCATTTTGCACATGAATGTCCCATAGTCCACTTATCCCAACTCCAGGGATTTATCTCAAGGAAATACTTGGGTCAGATGTGCTTTATGGTGTTATTTATAACAGACAGTAGCAAAACTTGGAAAAAGTCTGAATGGCACAGCTGGCGAGTGTGGAATATTATACAGCTATTTGGAGACGATGTTGCTCCAGCTCTGAGCTGCCTGCTGTGGAAACACACCCTGCAGGAGTGTGGCATTAAGAAAAAAAGCCGAGCAGCACAGGAATCTCTCCGGGTATAATTTGCATAGACAGATGCTTAATGAAACATTACCAAAATGTTATTAATATTAATTTAGCGAGGGGTAATCATCACTTTGTTTCTTTATGCTTTGATAATTTTGGTAAATTTTTATAAAGAATTCTTATTAGAGTTTTAATTTTGGGAAAATAACTAGCTGAGCCCTGCACAAAATCTCTAGCTACCCACCTAATAAGATGACATCCCAGGACAGAGAACTTTCAATTACAGCCGAGGACAGTTGATGGATGGCAGAGCCCCCCAGCCTATCTCAGCTGATAGGACGATAACCCTTGGGCCTGGCTGGCTGCAGACCACAGGGCTGGCCGCAGACCCTGCAATCCCGGCTGCTCTCAGAAGTAAACAGGAAGCAGGGCCAGCGCTGAGAGCTGGTGGGGGACATGCCCCCCTGGGCCCAGAGCAGGAGACCCTGCCTCTCACTCCACATGGAACAAAATTCCCAGGAAACAGGCAGCAGGCATGGACGCTGGACGTTGTGGGAGTGTCAGTTGTCAGCTAGCCTCCAGTTCCCCCTGGAGAGGGAGGGACAGACAGGTCAGAAAGATGCAAACAGGAGGACACAGAGAGACAGAGACAGAGGGAAACAGGATATTGGACCCATTTTATTGCAGGATCCTTTTTCAGGAAATAATCATCAGAATTAAAATGGCTGAGTTACTCCCTTAAAGGTAGGGATGCTGTCATGATCACTCACTGCTACCACCAAGCAAGTGACAGACACCAGCTCACCATCATTTGGAGCAAACCTCAACTTCTCTCAGCTGGAGTTTGTCACCATTTTTGACTTTGTCACCCTACCTTGCCAGGCTCGGACTGGACATTGGGAAAACTGAATCCTATTTGCTCTGCTTGCCACAGGGGATTTTAAAGGAGATTGAAGGAGAAAGTGAGTGTAAAGTCACTTAAAAATAAAATGCTGCACCCATACATGATGCCATGTTTGTATTCTAGAACTACTTAAATTGAATTCTAAATTACTTTAAGTTAAAAAAAAAACTTGGAGAAATTATCTATCAAAGGAGTACTCTTAAAAACAAAAACCCCATGGAAAGTATCCTATGTATAAAGTTTATTTCGTTTTTCATTCTTTTACTCATTCCTTCATACATTCACAATTATTTATTTGGCTCTTCCAAAGTACCACACTCTGTTCTAACAAAAACAGGAGATACAAGCCACAGCCCTGGGCCTTCACGGAGTTTATGTCACAAAAGAAACAACCGTCAAAGATGTGGCCGGCAAAGCTCATGGCAGCCGATGACCCAGAAGGATGGACACTGAACGAGAGGCTACAACACGTTGTCACTATTCCAGGAGAGAGAGACACCCAGTATTTGAGAAAGAACATGACCCTGAAAGCCAGATTTGGTGGTGACTTTGCACTGCCGAGTCTCTGCCTGCAGGACATTTGCAGGGACTGCAGATGACCCCCAATTCCCTGGGGCAATCCAGGCCGAAGGGGGTGTCCCTCGGAAAGAGGGGCAGCCCAGCCCAAGCTGGTATTTTTCCAAGATGAGCAGCTCCAGAGCCTATTTTGTTTCAAAAGATACAAAAACTTTTAAGCATTGCAAAATACCTTCAAACAAGATTTATCAGAAGTTGGTAGGTATTTTTCTTTTAATGATCACTATTTTGACATACTTTGTCAGTATTTTCCAATGACTTTAAATTAAAGCTTTCAGGATAGAAATTCTCCCTAAAATGACAACAATAATAATAATAGCCAGTGTTGGAAGTCATAAAACATCAAAATTACAAAACCATGTGAAAATAAGATTAGAATTAAACAGAGGGTTGGGGGGATTTTTTTCTCTCCTTTTTGAGTATATTTCTGTTTCCCAGAGTATTGTTTGTGCAAAAAATATTTTTAAATAATTTTAAATCAAGAGTTTCAGAATAGCCATTCTCTCTGTGACGGTTAACAGCTGACTAACTGTGGACCAGGCACCCTTTTAAGTGGTTTTTACACATATTACCATATTTGATTTTCACAACCATTATTATCCCTGTATGAGAAGTGAGAAAACTAACCAAGGCACACAGAGAGGTTAAGTGATTCACCCAAAGTCACACAGCTGGTGAAGGGGCAGAGCAGGGATTTGAACCCTGAGCTCTGTCATCTGTGCATCCAACCCCTTGCCAGACAGCCCTCAACTGGGGATGGGAAGGAGGATGATGGGCGACTTCTGGACTGCATACTGGGGTTATCTGCATTCGCAGCTCTAATTGGCCCCCACTTTGTGGCTAAGTCCCATTCTGATCCCCATTTTATCAGTAAGGGGACGTCGTCAACCTGCCCACATCACAGACCGAGTTGCTGGGAGAGGTTGGGAGTCACGCCTGGGTCTGTGTGACACTGTCGCCTCCTCCATTCAACAAAACATAGAATGGCAAAGTAACATCTCTGCGTTAAAGAAAATAAAAGTTGTGATTCTACGTGGCTTGCTTGAGTCACAAGAGAGGATAAATTTACAGGGAGAAATAAATAAACCAGCCTTAACAAAATAATCTCCACCCTAGCTTTGCTCCCAGGAAAAGCCAGAATCTCAGATCTTACAGGAGCATCCTGCGGCGTGCTAGAGACTGCCAGACACTGTCGCCCCACAGAAACGCTGGCTCCAGGGAGCCACACAACTCCTGGAGAGAATTAATCCAGAAATTCTGAATGCCTATTATGCCCCCCTGAGAAAGTGAGCCCTGAACCCAGCAGACCCTGGGGAAATAGTTGTTGGTTTGCTCAAATTTGTCAGCAGCCGTTGCCACCTGAGAGGCTCCTGTGCCCGTGGGATGTCACCCGCCACCCGTAGTCAGTGAAACTGGTTTCTCCCAGGCCAGACGCCCCTCCTTTCTCCCTCTCTCTGCGCTGTGCCTGGCCTCTGGATTGCATTAAGCTGCATAAATAACAGGTCAGATGTTCCCCTGGTGAGGAAAGGGCAGATGGGGAAGCCGGCAGGTCACGACCTTCGTGTTTCTCAGCAGGAGTCAAAACGCCTTCCATGCTGAGGAGGGGAGAGGAGGTCTGCGTTATGCTTGGGCTGGGCCCTGACAGCAAATGCGATTCCTACTGCAGTGAACGCCGGGATTTGTTTTACAGCCTGGCGTGGCTCACCCTGGCGGCTCCACAGCTCACATCTGGAGGGGAATGGAAAGGGCCCGTGCTGGGTCTGCCAGGAGGGGAAAACTGGCAGGTTTTGATAGCCCACCCTTGGAAGGGGATGTCATGGCTTCTCTGTGCCTCAGTTTCTCCAGCAGTGGAAGACAGTGTGGACAGTCCCCAAGTCCCACTGATGGGAGGGACCTGTGCCTAGAACATGCAAAGCTCAGGGTGCCTGGCACAGAGTAGGGTCCACAAATGGCGAGCATCCTACCCCCTTGGTACCGAAGACAGAGGGGCTTTGCTTTCTGATTCCTCCTCCTCCTCAGCTCAGGGTCCCCAACCCTGGGAGGGTGTGTGGCTCAGACACTTGAAAGATGGATAGAAGATCACAGGTTCAGAGCTTGTATCTCAGATGTACTGTCCTAGCCCACATTGGCTTCCCCAGACGAGGGGACAAGACCTGACCCTCAATCTGACGTGTCGTGATCTGCCCGCATCTTCACTGGGCACCAGAGCGGCTGTCACCGAGTGACCCTGAGATGTAATTCAGTGGTTTAAGAGGAAGGAGGAGTGAGACGTGGGACAGGGAGGAGGACAGATGGGAGAGAGAAGGAAAGTAGAAAGCAGATCCAGACTAATTCAGCCTTCACGGCCCCTGCTGACAGTGCCATGATGCCTGTTTCATGGATAAGCACACGGAGGAGGCTTCAGGGAGACGGGGAAACTTGCCTGGACCTTGCTGGCTTGTGAGACGGAGCCACTATTCCACCTCCAGGGCCTAGCGAGGGAGGGACTGCACCGTGGTCACCACCTTGGGTCCCTTATGGGCACATTGTGGTTCTTCACCTGTCCAGATCCGGCCTCCCTCCAGGCCACTGTTGGTCTGTCCTCCCCTTTGTGACCCTGGGAGGCACAGCAATGCTTGTTTCAGCAAGAAGAAAGTGACCAGGGTCCTTCCTCTAGGAAAGGCCTCCTTACACTTGTAATAACTCACTAGTAATTTAATACTGTCCCAAGGAATGGGGCAAAGTGGTACAAAGACGCTTGAGGGGCGGGACACATCTGTCTTGCCTGCCCAGGACAGCAGCATTTGTCCCCCACCAGTTTATTGCTATCCGCAGCTTTAATGTGGAGACTTTTGCCTGGTAACCATAACTGCAGCTGCTGTTTCTCCAGGTCTCTTCCGGGGCAACCTCCCTCAATCCTCAAGTCAGGGCCTGTATCACACCCATTTTCCGGATGAGGAAACCGAGGCCAGTGCACTAGATGGAGGCCTCGGAGGAAAGGAAGGCTGGATAGAGGGACCCACACACACAGAATCTCACTCAATGCTGTTTATCAAGGAGACTCAAACTCAAACAGACCCCCCGAACAAAGCTGCCATGACCTGGCTTTGAAGTCACCTGTCCGCTGGCCCTTGGGGGCTGTCTGTCCCACACCCTGTTCCCTCATCCTGGGGGTTCTCATTCTCTGAGCCTCCCAGGGCTTCCTTTCCTCTGAATTTGCTGTCCCCTCCAGGCGGGGGGCTCCCCAGGCCTCAATGCCCGGGCTGTTCCCCCTCATAGTAGGCACTCAGCTGCTTGGGGAGATTGCAGAGGGCATGGTCTGAGCTCCCCAAGGAGAGGGCTCCCTGGAGCTGCATGGCTGGCACCCTCCATCATGTGGGATCACGCCCAGGACTACCATCCTGTGCTCTGGTCTTCAGGGCATCCGCCCGAGGAGGCTTCAAAGCACATCTGCCAATAGATCAACCTTCCCTGGCCATGACAGCCCCTGGGCTCACCTCCCTAAGTAAACCCGTGTAATGAAGACAGATGGCCTCAGGCAGGCGCGCTGGGAGCATAGAACAGCCAGGGGCCACACAGCCCATCCTGGGGTGGTGGTCTGGGGTATCGCCAGGATGGGGTCTTCCAGCTGAGCATGTGCCCGCATAACCCTGATAAGCAGGGTGAGGCTGAAGAGGTAGCTTTGTTCCGAGGTGTGGGCCTCCAGCCAATACCACAGCAGCCCCCCTTGACCAGCGGGCAGCGGCTTTATCAAGCTAACTCCTCATTAGGCAGGTGTCTGGGATGTGGGGACACCTCAGAGACATGGGCTTTTGGGGGGTAGGATTGGGGGATGTTTGAGGGGAGGCTCTGGACGGTGAGGAGAAACTGAGGCCTGAATTTCTGTCCCGGCTTCCTGCTCACCTGGGCCAGCCAAGGGGAGGGGAGGGCAGGGCTCGGTCAGGTGGGGGGGGGGGGACAGCAAGCCTGCACTGGGGCCCTTTCAGAGCACACGGCTGTCCTCCCTCACGGTAGGCACATTGTGACACAGGGTAGAAAACCAGCTTGCAGCCTCTCAGGAGGGGTTTGGATTTCAAAGGACATTTGAGAGGGAGCCAGCATCCAGGCGGGCAGCTGAGCCATCTTTGGGCAGGATGCTGGTGGCCTGTGAACGGAATGGCCAGCATCTGTGCTGGAGGTGACGCCACTGTGAGGCTAATGTCCACGTGAGGAGGGACAGACACCAGCCACAGCCATTCATGCACCCTGCACTGTAGCCTTGGTGGTCACCCAGCTCACCAAGGCTGGTCACCCAGCCTTGACAGGTGAAGGGACATTCCCCTGTTGCTATGACTTGGAGGCTCCTGTCCCTCTGCTGCTTCGAGCAGGCCTGGCTGGTGGGGGGCCTGGAGAGTGGCAGGTCAGCCCCGGGCCGGGTGCGTGTTTGAGAGACACCTCTCCAAACGTCCTGTGCTGGAGAGGAGCCGCGCGGCCAGGGCGCCTGTGTGTGACTCTGCGTGTGCGTAGGCAGGGTGGGCAGGCGGACGCCTGTGTGGTCCGAGGGAGCCTTGCGTGTGTGGTCGTCCACCAGCCCGGCACTGCTCATCTGTCCAGAGGCTGCTAACTGCCTGCCCGATGACCAGTGTGTTTACTTTAGTCCTGTCTGCACTGACTGAACTCGGAGCCTGTCTCCTTCCAGCTGGTCCTCCTCAGGGGGAGAGGGAACAGGAGGGAGGGGCACCAGCCTAGAAGGAGGACATAACAGAGAAATGATGTACATGTGAAGCTCTGGAGTGGACAGGCCGTAAACGGGGGCCCGTATAAATCAAGACGCCCATTTATAGGTCATTTCACACCCATCCTTTCTCCGGCACCGTCCGACCTCCCCCCGTCCCCGAGCGTCATGCCCACCTACCTGGGCCCCAGCACACATTTGCTCAGTCGGCCCAGGTTCATAAATTGCCCCTGCTGAGCTCTGGCCGAAACGCCGTTCACGTTCCCAACCACTGAAATAAAAATACGCACACACGTCCGGGGGGGTATGTGTCGTCTGCATGTGTAAGAATCTGGCTGAGCATGCGTGTCACGGGCCCCTGGCAGGCTGGGTGCAGGAACAGCTGGGTCGGTTTGGAGCGTCTGGGCAAGTTGGGCCCTCCCTGTCCTCCCGTCTCCCACAGAGGATTTCAGCCTGTGCCCACCTCCCAGGGAGACACCTCAGGGCAAGATGAGAGAACGTCCTTTGGGGGTAAACACCCTGTGTAGATATGGGGGCGCCTGGCCTGCCCCCCCGCTGTGCAGAATTTCAGAGCTTCAACCGATTGTTCTGAGTACTTCCCTCTCTAATTTATATTTTCCCCTCTCATCACTGTTTCTTCACTGATGATTTACTCTTTTGTAACATGGGTTTCCTACATACAATTTCCTTTTTTTACTGAAAAGAAGTTTCTAGAAAGTTTGGTTCCAGGGAATATCAGACTACAACTTCGTGTTAAAGAGAAACTAAGAGTTGCACGGAATATAAGAAAATCGTCAGACGGCGTTTGTGAAGTGGCTTCGTTCTTCAGAACACTGTTTCTTTGAACCCAAAAGAAGGCCATTTGGCCAACTCCCACTCAGTAACCGTCAGCTCCTCCCGGTTACACATAAGCACAGGGAGAAATTGGTCCCACGCCTCAGGACACACCAGTCTTCTGGCCAGATCAGGTAAATTACAAAATGTGTGAATTGAAAATAAACAACTAACTTAATCGGGTGACTTCTTTTACTGGAGAATCCAGTATTTTATTGAGGTAAAATTTACATAACAGAAAACTGGCCAGTTTAAAGTGTACCACTCAGCGGCCTATAGTGTTTGTACAATGTTCAGTATAATCACAGATGCACCAGCCCTATCTAGTTCCCAGACATTTCATCGCCCCAGGAGGAAGCCCAGTCCTATTAAGAGCCTCCTCCCCCGACCCCTCCTCCTCGTCCCCAGCACCCATAGTCTGTCTCTCCAGATGAACCTAGAAAATTAAGAATGTCTTAGTCACCAAAAGCGCTCCATGAAAATAGCTTAAATCTCTGTTTTTTCTTTCTTTCTCTTATTGTGAAGATAATACATACTCATACAGAAAATTCAACCCCTATAAAAAATATAAAGACATTTCAAAATTGCCCCCTCCAATCCTTCCCTGAGAGTAACTACAGGGATTATTTGGGGACCCCCTCAGCCTACCCTTGCCCTAGATATCTCCCTGTATAAACATTCATACAGCCTGCCCGTCTCAGAAACTGGTGGAATCATCTTAGAATCCTGGTTCGGAGCCTGATGTTTAAAACTTAGCCATATATGTCACAAACTTGTTTCCATGTCAACACAGGCGGCTCTGACGGCTCCTTCCCAGGACTGACAGTTGCTTCAACCAGCCCCCCAGGGGGGCACGATTAGGTGTGAGCATATAGCTTTCCTTCAAATGCATTGGCTTTCTGGGCCGTGTTAACTGATGGGATTTAGGAGGACTTGCTCACAGGCCAGAGGGATTGAGTAAGGATTTAAGAATTCCATGAAAGAATTCAGGACTTACTGACAGCCGCTAATGAGACCCAAGTGAAATGCAGACACACCTGCTGAGTGCACCTTTGCCGACGTGGGCAAAGAGCAGATCCAAGTGGTAAAGTACCCATGTTCTTCATATTAATGTGAAGCCAGGAGACATACTTATACACACCCACATAAGAGAAAAACTCAATTTAATTCAAGTTTGGGGTCAAGGGGAGCGGCCAAGGGGGAGGGGGGCGGATGGGCTCTCACCTAATGGGCACTGTGTAAGGGTCCACGGCACACCTCCCGAGTGCAGGACACCGCTACAACAGGGACCTCACCTCACAAACAGTGTAACCTAATAATTTATACCCTCGTGTTAATCTGAAATTTAAAAACCATTTAAATTTTAATTTTAAAAAAGGAAATGAAAAAAAGAGCAGATGCAAGGGGCGTGGATAAGACCCATGGAAAGAGCTGCCAGGACATGTGACCTGCTGGCAAGTGGACACAGGCAGGTGTGGGCTGGCCATTCACACCCAGTGCAGAACAAGTGGTTTTTCCAGGAGACGTGGGACGAGGGAGGAGCGGGAAGACGGATGTCACACCTGGATGCTCCTCGGAGAAGCCAGGTGGGATGTGGGGTGTGTATCAGCCAGAAAGAAAAGACGAATTGTCTTAAAGGGGTACGTCTATTTTCCAAAACCCTCTTTATTCAACTCTACATTTTGTTTTGGTGACATATGTTGCCACACGTGGGGATTTTTTAAAGTTAATCATTTTTTCAAAGTTTCCTGGAGATAAGACAAGTGAGGCAGTGAGGGCAAGAGTTGGGTAGGTGCGAAAGGTTGATCTTCGGCATATCCTGAACTTTTTGCATTCACTTTGATTCTTTAGGATATTGCATTAAAATGTTATTTGTTGCAATGCTGAGCTTTTGGATGCTACCTTCCATGTTGTACTGAGCGGAGGGCCTCACTCACCTCCCCCTGGCCCTGGCCCCAGCTCTGCTAGACCATCTTGCCGGAGGTCAACAGCCAGAGAGTGGCGGAGGGGGGATTCAAACACAGGGTTTTCAGTTGCCAGAGCTCTTCCGCTGCACTGTCGGTCCAGAACTGCAGCTGGCAGATCTCTGAATCTCTCTACAGCCTGGGTTTTGACCTGCCGGGCCCCTGGGGTTCTCAGTTGAGCAGATGGAGTGAGGGACCGAGGGATGGACTGTGCGAAGGTCCCTCAGCATCTGAGGGGCTGGCACGTGGAAAGATCATTCTTTCTGTGCTGCCTCATCCCTCAGTCTCCACAGCCTGTCACAAGACCCCTTAGATGTTTGAGGTTAGGAAGGATCTTAACCTTTCCTAGGGTTGGACTTCTGCAATGTAGGGTATTTTACCCCAGGCTGAACAATGATTCCATTTAAAGTTCACAGATTAACACTCCTAGGACGCAGAGTTTTGTAGAGAGGAGTTGTGTATCTCATGTGAAATATGTACTTCTTGAGAAACCTGATGACAAAACATCTTCCCTTTTTTTCTTAATGTACAATCTTTTAAAATAAAATTTTTCCAAAGTCCAGATTCTGAGAATCTGGAGAAGGGACAGTTTATAGAGTGCATGGGAAGAGTCATTTAGAAACTGATTTCACCATTGACCAGATGGCTCTGCCTATCTTTCTGTCTTTTTACAAAGTAGTAATTTTGCTAAGTGTACACATTTGTTCACATGTACACACACACACACATACATGCACACGCGTACACACAAACACACACAAAGCAAGACTCAACTCTGCCCTGACACAAACTTGCAGGGTTGGGACAGCCCTGGCCCTGTGGGATGTTAGCTTACCAACTTTAATTAAACAATTGACCAATTCAGTTAAAACAAGGACAGTGCAATTATTTGTCTGAACTAAGCATTTTCTTGAGCTGAATTTATCTACCATTAAGACAGAGGGGGAGGGAAGGGTGGGCGCCCACCCAGCGCCCTTCCCCGGTGGCTTTGTGCCCTCGCTTTGCAGATTCCGATCAGGGGGGATGGGACAGTGGGACTTACAGGACACTCAGCTCAGGCCCGTGTTGGGGGGCTCCTCCCCACCAGAGTAGATAGCCCTGTTGCCTGAGGGGTTTTGCTTCTGCTGTACGTAGATGCTGCTGGGGACGTTCATCAGAACATCCTTTTGAAAAAGTGCTATTTGATATTACTTACAGATCTTCTGCTGTGTGCAAAGGCCTCTGCTAAGCGACTGCAGAAAATCCTAAAATGAACTCGGGTGGGGAGACCCGGAGGGAGAGCTGAGCGGGCACAGAGCTGGCCCACCTCTCCTCCAGGGGTGCCATTTCCAAGGCCAGCATCGTCACTTCAAAGGGATGCTTAGCGTGGACTTTACACGTTCCTTTTAAGAACTGTATAGAAACAGTTTACAAAAGTAACACGTGTTCATCATAGAATACCTAAAACACACACCAGAGCACAAAGGGGGACAAACCACTAGCGAGAGGTTGAGCGCTTTTCACCCAAAGCACATCCTAGGGTGCAAGTTGCACACAGGCACCGGGGTGCATGCTGGGAGCAGAGCGGGGCCTGTGTCAGCACCCAGCCATCGGTAGCTCCTGTTACTACTATTAGTTGTTACTTTGTCCTTATACAAACAGGATTGGCCTGCACACATGCTCTTTTGCAAATTGCTTGCTTCGTTCAATGGCCTGAACATCCCTGCTTCAATATTCTTCTACAATAAGATCCTTCGTGGTCAGAGAGTAGGATGCTGTGTTAAATCCCTCAGTGGTCTCAGTTCTTCCCTTCTGGACTGTGCAGCAGCAGAGCTCTCAGTGCACCAGCAGGTCAGCTCTGCCTTCCCTGGAATGGTAGAGTGGGGATCTGAGCATCCCACAGGCGTCTCCAGGTACCTTGGGCTTTGGGGAGGCAGCAAGGCTGAGATATTTTGGCCAATTCCACATAAATCTGTGTGATTCAGTGAACACAGCTCTATGCAAAGCTCCCGTGTCCTGCAGGGATGCTATGCCCAAGGAAAAAAGCAGAACAAGGCGGTGTTGGGGGGTGGGGGGTGGGGGACCTCCTCAGATTAGGGACTATGGTCAATCTAACAGCAAAGGCCAGGGAGGCGTCTCCCTCCTGGGACACTCCGAGTGGAATCATGAGTGTCGCAGACCCAGGGCAGGCTGCTGAGCTCTAGGGGAGGGAGCAGAAGTGGGAGCATTGGCTGAGAGCAAGAGTGGTCCCCAGCTGGAGGCGAGAACCCCTCATTTCAGCTCATTCGCACCCTGCTGATCAGAGTATGAATGTTGTAACAAGAACAGCTCTGAACAATCCTGACCAGGAGCCAGGGCAGTGTTCTCCAAAAGCTTCTGTGCTTCCCACAGAGAACCGGGTTTCTCCGCTGGCCTCTTGCCCTGGGTGGGGTCTGCTCTTCCTCTCTGGGTGGGGCCAGGGCACATGAGCTGGTTCTAGTGGGCAACGTCCATAAAGTAGCTTAACAATGAGGCTCCTGGAGTTTAGTTAGTCCCACCTGCCAGGGGTGGGGCTGTCATACCCCACAGGGTATCTGCACCTGGGGCCTTTGGCCCTTGTGCCTAAATTTTCTCCCCAGCCCAGTACCAGCCATTTACAAACAAGGCTTGACAGAGAGGACTCTGCCTCCTCCTCCTGCAGGAACTCAAATGTCCTCATCTAGGATGTCAAATAGCAGTTTCTAAACAGCACCTGGAGACCCCAGGATGCCAAATTAGCTGATGTGTGTTAATTAGTATGCTGGGAAGAACTCCACACAAGAACATTTGAAGTTGGTGAAATCAACATCATATGGCTTATGGGGACACAGACTCCCAACTCACGCTGGCCTGCCTGGATGGGGGTGGCAGTTCAGCCTCTGTGGAATTCCTGGGTGGTGCCAGCAGCGGGACCTTTCCTCTCTGGCGTGACTCGGAATCTGGCATGTCAGGAGGCCCTGCGGGACTTCCCTGGCTTCCCTGACTTTGGAATTTGGGCCACGGTTGGGACTGTTTAACATTGCATGGAGCTGGCCAGAGGCTCCATGGACATTCCAAAGAAACAAATGCTGTCATAGGTATTTCCCTGGAAAAGGAGATGAAGTACACATGTTTGCTTGGGAAAAGACAGAAGTAAGAATTCAGGGCTGCATTTTTCTGGACGTTCCGCTGTGATTATTGCTGGCCTGGGGTAACTGAATGTTCTAAATGAGCATAATATATTTTTACCAATAACATCTGAACTGATGGGGAGTATTCCTTCTGTTCTGGCTGATTGCTATGTGACAAATTGCCCAAACTATAGTGGCTAAAATTAACCATGTGATTTTGCCAAGGATTTTGTTGATCAAGAATTCAGGAAGGGCTCAGCTGGGCGGTTCTCACTGGGGGTCTCTCGTGTGGGTGTGGTCAGACGTGGACTGGGTTGGATGTTCTAGATGGCCCACTCTTACACCTGATAGTCGATGCTGACTAGAGACTGGGAACCCAGCTGGGGTGGGGTCAGAGGACCCACATGTGGCCCCTCCAGGATGGCAGTTTCAGAGCTGTTCTGTGCACAGCACAGCTGGCTTCCCCCAGAGTAAGCGTCCCAAGAGGACCAGGAGTGACACAGAGGCATTTTCACTGTACAAAACTGAATGAAGAGGTTCTGGGACAGTCAAAAGAGGAACAGATCCAGCCTTTCACCCAGAAGAGAGGGTGTGGGATGGGAAATCAGGCTGTGGCCATCTCTAGTCTATGCTCTCATATTCATTTCGGATAAAGGAAGGCTATTCCTGCTTGGGAAATCAGCACAGGATAGAATGCAGGCCATCTTGACTGACCAGGAGCCGCAGTTCACACTGTTGCAAAAGTCTTCGGAAGAAATACCAACTGAACACCCAGGCCGGGACGCCAAGATGCAGTCATCTCGGGAGCAGCCTGGATTGCTTGGGGTTGGTGTTTCTCTCCAGGGGACAGGAGACCAGAGGATGCCAGGCTGGGGGAGGGTGTGAAAGACCAGGTGCTGTTTTACGTGTGTCCTTCAGCTCATCAGGGAAATCCAGTAAGGATGGTGCCTACCGGAGTGGTAAATGTCATAGAAAATCTAACTAAGGAGAAGTTCTATCTAACCAACAGGTATTTTGTCTCCTATAACAAGAATCTGGGGGTAGGCAGCTCAGGGAGGCGGCATCTGCTCAACCATGCGCGGGGCCTGAGCATCTGCTCAACCATGCTGCCGGGGCCTGAGTCATCCCTCTTCCTCTTCTGCAGCATGAGTGTCTGAGTGTGTGTCTCTGTGTCTGTGTGTCTGTGTGTGGGTCCTCCTGTTCACAAAAGTCCTTCTCACCTCTGGAAACATGTAACATGGTCAACACCCTACACCCTTCCTCTTTGCCAGGCACTATCCCGAGAGCTTCACATATATTAATTCATTTAATCCTTCTCAAGAACTTAGGAGGAATGTACCATTTCCTAATAGGAGTATGGAAGCCGGGGAGGTTTAGCCACTTACCAGTCTTGAGACCAGCGAATGTGGGTGCTGAGTCTGGCTGCAGACGAATTTAGCCACCATCACCTCTATCCAACAATAGTTCAGGCAAAAAGAAATGAGAGGGTGGGAGTTCCCAGAAACCCCCTCTTTATGCCTCTTTGGCCAGAAATGTACCACAGAGTCAATTATAACCATAGGGAACCTGTGTGTTCTGCTGGGCACATTCCTGCCCCCAAAGGAACTTAGGGTTCTGTTAGTAAAGAAAAGTAGAGAATATTAGGGGCAGCCAGCAGTTGCTGAAAGGTAGGCCATTTATCTTTCTGGGTCTCATTTCCCCTAAGTTCACCCTATGATGGACCACAGAGCCCAGAACTCGGGTCTTCAGAAGAGGTTCGGCCCATACAGAGAGGGAACAGTTTGGCTCAGCAGCCAGCCAGAAACTCGGGAGGCTGAGGGTTAACACCTGGTCTTAGCATTAGCCAAATGTGCTCAGCGCTGTCAGGTAGTCTCAACACCCCCTGCCTGTGAGCACCTGGCACCTGGAGCCTTCATAAAAGGGGCCAGACCACCCGGTCACCCTGGCTGTAGAGTGATGATACGCTGGTCTGCTGGTGGGGGGAGGGGTTACAGCGATGGGGCTTGACAGCCTGGTGCCCCTTCCAGCATCCACCTGGCCCACCCAGAGTGAGCACCCCATGCCTGGGACATGCCAACCACCAGGCAAGCAAGGCTCTGTCACCTGGCCTTGGTAATTTTTTAACTGCCCTACTTCAGAGCTTTAGGTCCTGTCTCTGTCCTGAAGATTCTTGCATCGGGTGACTTCACTTTGAAGTCATTTCTGTAGACAGCCACTTAGGGAGAGCCTGAATGGGAGGAGGAGAGTCACAGAGCTCCTCGTTTTCTAGTCAAATGGCCCTGGATTCATCCCTTTGCTTCCCAGACTCCCTTTGAGAAGAGCCTCCAGTGCCTACTCTGGGGCCTCTGTGCAGGAGGGCAGCTGAGGACGGGGCTGCAGGCTAGGGAGGCAGAGAAAGCAGCCTGTCTCCACCTATTACTTACTTATTTGAATAACTGATGTCTAAGCATTAAACAACATAGCAACCAAAGCTTAGAAAAGCAGAATGAAAAGCAATCGCCCCACCCAAGCCCTGGTTATCAATAAGTGAGTCTCTCTGGAACTTGGAATGCCATCTAGCCTGCAGTGGGCAGCCCTGGGCTTGGTCCACCAGCTATGATGTGCATTTTACTCTGAAGGAAACACACTGGCCAGAGGAAGTGTGAATTTAGCTTCTTTTGCATTTGAAGGGAGTTCAACTGCCCAGAACACTGCTCTGAGCAGCTTAGCCCAAGGTATTTCTCTCTGGAATCCACGGTCCTCACCCACCCCCACAGCACACACATGCACCCGCATTCCTTGGTGGAAGGAGACTGCTGGAGAGGCTTGGAGGCCGCAGGACACTCCTGGGAATGTACTAACCAAAGTCCTTGTTCTCCCTGGCGGTGTGTAAGCAACAGGTGAGCAAGCCGCTTTACACCAAGTCTGTGAAAATTTTGATGCTAATTCTTCATCCATTGGCAGATTTCTTTTCTTTTTTTTCTTTCATCAGCTGGTGTTGAGCTGCTGTTTGAACTAGGGGGCAGAAGAGATACTTATATATTTGGGAATTAGGCCCAGGTAGAGGATGGTAGAGACATAGTTTTTCTTTAAAGAATAAAAAATGTGCAAGTAAGGGTAACTAACATCTAGATCCTCCCACAGCGAGCTCCCTGACGGTTTTTTTCTGACCTAAGGATCACAAGGGTCCCCCTGACTTCTAGGCTGTGTAATTATGTATTTTGCCAAATTAGTTGTAGCACATTTAATGACTATTATGGGGGCAAGACATGATTGCAAGAGGGACTTTACCTAACAATTGCAATCAGTGTAACCTGGCTTATTGTACCCTCAATGAATCCCCAACAATAAAAAAAAAAAGAAAGTATACTTTCTAAAGAGAAGAAACTATGTTTAAATAATCAGTGTGTGTGGAGAATATCATGTGGAAACCCAGGAGAGAAAAATATTTTCAGTTCTTCAAAAAGATTGAATATGATTATGTTGATAGGAAAAAATTCTACAAAGGGTAAGGATTTATGAAAATCCTACAAATCAACTAACATTATTATTATACATAGATGCGGTTGGGTATATTATCACATATTATACGCATTATGATGTCTATCATATGCAAAATTGTTATAACTTGCATTGATAAGTAATAGAGACAATATGGTTAAAATATGATTTTAAGATATATATAATAATTATGATATTGATAACTTACTAAGTGTTTTACTTCTATCTCCGCGTCTAAGCCTGGTCTGCATCCTATGAGTCGGACATAATTATTATCATTGTCTCCATTTAATA
Organism: Nycticebus coucang; assembly: GCF_027406575.1. NCBI lineage: Eukaryota > Metazoa > Chordata > Mammalia > Primates > Lorisidae > Nycticebus > Nycticebus coucang. The sequence continues at coordinate 182,086,030 of NC_069781.1, read as the reverse complement.
GGTGTGAAGCCAAGGCCAGAGCGGGGAGGTCACATACCCCAGGTGGCAGCCCGGGACTCATATCCCACCTCGTAACCTGCACATCAGGAAGCGTTCCCGTGGGGCAACGTTCACAGACAATCATTTAGATACCCTTGTCGTGGACCTTCAGGTAGACATTCTCATACAGACTCAGTCTTAACATGAATGCAAACATCTGGCGATTCAATTCAGGAAATCCTGAGAGTCACCAGGTGCCGGGCAGAATTCCTCATCCAGGCAGGCCAGAGGACGGGGTGAGGTCCCCATCCTCTGACTTCTCACCATCTCACTCTGCAGAGGGGTGGGGAGGACGTGACCCCAACATGCACACCCGTTGCATTCATTTATTTGCGCCCAGTCCCCGCCTTGGCGCCCCAGGGCAGGAGTGCACCTGGAGCCATACAGGCACCCGGGGAGACAGGCCTGTGGCCAACAGGCCATAGGACATGCCTAGGGAGGGGCACAGCCTTTCCCAGGGGGCAGGAGCCACCATGGCATCCGCCACAGAGAGGGGAGAGGTGGGCGCAGGAGGAAATGCGGGAAGGGCGCAACCACCTGGAGCTCTGGGTTCTGGACTTTAGGATTTCACAGACCATGACAATTTCCCTTCAAACTGAAAAAGAAGTAACTTGGGGAGAGTCTACCCAGAGTTGTCAAACGTTTGCTTTTGTTTTTGTCAACTACAGACCTGACAACTCCTCAGCTATTGTCACGGTTTTCTAAAGGGGCAAGTTTGCATTAATGTTAAATTCTGAATGGACAGATCACATGGCCCTTCCCTTACCTCCCATCATCTGTCCTCAAAGCAGAGACTCACGCCCGAGACCCCTTTGCCCTGTCCCCAGCAGTGTGCCTGCCCAGGTCATGGCTGCCAGCACCTGGTGCTCTTGGTCTGGGGCTGCCTCTGAGCTCTGCTGCCTGCCGACCAGCTTCAGTTCCTGGGAGCTCCCGTGCACGCTGTCGCTCATGTGTGCACGCTGGCGCTCATGTGTGCACGCACGCACGGACACACACACACACACACACACACACACACACACACAGAGGCATCAGCATCTACCTAAAGTTGGTGCACTCCAACCGCCTCTGCTGGGCTGACTCCCAGGGGTTCCCAGCAGGGTTAATGGCCTAATGACCCCCTACTATCCTCTGCCCTCTGCCCCCATCTCTCTTCCTCTCTCATCTCCCGACTTTCCTGGGATTATTAGCTAAACATTTTTTTATGTGAACCCTTATCACTTCCTCTCTTGGGAAGGAACCCAAACTAAAACAGTACCGAAGAAAGTGGCTGCTTCTCTCAGGCATCCCCAGACCAGCCATCCATGAAAACTGCTCCTATGAAGAAAACAAGGGAGGGCGGAGGCTGTGGCTCAAAGGAGTAGGGCGCCAGTGCCATATACGGGAGGTGGCGGGTTCAAACCTAGCCCCAGCCAAAAAAATAACTGAGAATTAAAAAAAAACAAGTTTAGCACCCACACCCTCATGGTGACTTCCACAGTTAGAACCATCCCAGGACAAACTCAGAGCATCGTAGAACCAATCACTCCTAGAAGCTGCCCAACTTCAGGTCCTGGAATCTTCTGGAGGGTTTGTTTTTTAGCAAAAGGAGGCTCCCCAGCTGGCCAGGGCACCTGTGCATGAGGGCCAGCTGCAGGGTGTTTTTGAGAAAGAATGTTTGGCTGGAGCTGGAAAGGGGGTCCTCATGGGGGGACCCTGCATGAGAGGCAGCTGTTTGCCCTGGGTAGGTGATCTCTCCAGCCAGGCTGGGCACCACAATGGACCAAGCTAAATCTGGAAATTCGTGAGCACGTGTCCTTGTCTGGGCAGCGGGAGGACTTGTGAATGTGGGTAATGGCAGAGGCAGGATTCCTACCTACGGTCTCAAATCCTGAAGATCTGCAGCGGCACAGAGCCAGCAGCGTAGATACGGGCTGGGCTGGTGGTTAACTTGGGGAAGTGAGTCTACTGTATTGGCAGCTCCCTCCCAGCCACAAACAGCTAACCAGGCTCAGAGAACCAGGAAACACAAAGCAAAATAGAGCAGCACTGGGCTCGGAAAAACAAGAATTGTTTGATGGTTTCCACAGGTGACCACTCCTGGTGTGTGTAGAACTTTCACTGTTAACTACATGTGTGTTTAATTCTCATAGCAACCCTGTGAAGTCAGTAATACCATTATCCTCATATCATAGATGAGGAAACTGAGGCACAGAACAGTTTAAGACAATCTGTCTGAGGTTAGCAGCAACCAAAGTAAGAAGTGGCAGAGCCAGGATTTAAGCTCAAGCAGTTTCTGTAGAATATTATTGCTTTTTCCTCATTAAAATAACTCTTAAAATGAGGGACATAGCCATTAGCTCTGTGAAGGCCTTCAGAGGTCTTTCTACTCCACTTTACAAGCTGCTTTTTCTTTTCTTTTTCTTTCTTTCTTATTTATTTATTTATTTATTTTGCCAGCTGCTTTCTTTAAGGTCTCCTGGTCCAAAAAGGCTGTGGGAGCTCCACCCATTGCACCCACATCCCAGGAAGAAAAAAGTGGTGATGGGAGGAGAAAGACAAAAGGCTACCCTCTCCAGATGAGTCAACCCTTTGAGATAATTTCTTGGGAGTCCCACACAATAGATTTGGCTTATAGTCCAACAATAATGATAAATATTAACAGGGTAAGAAAATATATAATAATAATAAATAGAAACCCTTATATCTGCCTCCTTCCTCTGCCTGCAGCCAGATAATAAGAACCAGGTGAAGGCAGCGCCTGTGGCTCAAGGAGTGGGGCACCAGTCCTATATGCCGGAGGTGGCAGGTTCAAACCCAGCCCCGGCCAAAAACCACAAAAAAAAAAATCTGTTAAAAAAAAAAAAAAAAGAACCAGGTGAAATTAAAACAAAATCTGCCATACCCTTGAATTCCCAAATTTAAAAATGCTTTGGGGAACTAGTACCCGAAGTCCTCATGTGGGGATGGACCATGCTCCCGGGTGCTGGTGGATGTTACAGGATTAGAGTGAGCTGGTGGAGACCTTCCAGTTTCTGTGTTTAGATAAAGTCGGCATTGCCAATTCTCTGGCAAGCCTTGCTTTCAAGTCCTCATTGGTGTAATTGAGTGAACTGCTTGACAAAAAAGACTCACTCTTGTTTACATCTGCACCCCAGGAGACCCAGTAATTGCCTCCCCCAGTCCTGGGAAGGTGTGAGAGCCAGATGCAGCCCTCCGCTTTGAGCTGGGTCAAACAGGCAGCCCCGTGGAATGCTCCACCAAGCCAGATCTTCGCAGAAGGCTCTAATTTTGTTTTGTTCAAAAAAGGTTGTGAGTTTGCAGAACGCAGCACACAACCAAAGCCAACTTTAAGCACCAAATCATGTCAAGTGGATGTCTGGTGTTTATCCCCTGGAACACCTTTCCTGGTGTCTCCAGGACCTTTGGGGACTTGGGGAGGGGAATGGTGCGGCTGTTTCAGGGTGGGCTCCGTCTTAGCTGTTTTGTTTGGCCCCCGAGCCTGGGGGAGTGAGCCCTTTGCCGGCTGTCTCTGGACAAGGTTCAGAAGTTAATCTAGACACAGTGATTTTCAACCGATGTGCCATGAGAGGATCTTAGGTATGCCTCAAAAAATTTTAAACATCATTAATTAAATTATTTTAAAAACAAGTTCAAAGCACAGTAAGTATATTCTTTTTTTTTTTTTACTTTCTTTTGACCCACATCATTTGAGTGTGCCACAGAAGTTTAAAGATAGGTTCGAGTGTGCCCTGAGATTAAAAAAAAAAAAAAAGGTTGAAAAACATTAGTTGAGAGCCATGCTCCAGCCTCCAGCAAGCTGTGTCATCTTGGCAAGGTGGCAGGACCTTTTGGACCTCAGTTTCCTCACCTGCAAAGTGGAAACATCATGGGTTGCTGTGACCCATTCCTGAGCCGGGGCTGTCTGCAGCCACTGTGTGTTGATTGGCTACGGGTACAAAAACAAAGTCAAGAAAGAGAAGCTGAAATCATTCACCAGCAAAGCGCTTTCCTCTCCGGTAGCCCATCCCCATCCTTGCATTTCCCAGTCCCCGGGTTGGACCCTCTCCTTCCCCTAGGACACTTCTTCTAGGCAGGAGCATTGAAAGTGGCGGAAGATCCCACCCTTTCCCCTTCTGGATATTTCTACTTGCTTTCACTTGAGTCCTGCTCAGGGAGGGGACAGTGATGTCATTAGGATGTGGGTGCCCTGCACAGCACAGAGACTCAAACACCCGGGTGAAGAGCACCCGATGCCAAGGAGGTTGGAGGGGGTTGTAGAGAAGGTATTAGTCTTGTCAGTGCCTAAGACTCAACGTTCCGGGGGGTTTAAATTTGATTTTCTTGGCTGAGAATTCAGTTCTTGGCTTAACCACAACTTCAGGAAATATTAACAATTTCCCACTAGAAATGGTGTGCGTGTGTGTGTGTGTGTGAGAGAGAGAGAGATACATAATTTTATTCTGGAAAATTCTAGAAAATACTGACAAGTTCCCCACTAGAAATCGTGTGTGTGTTCATGAGCGCACACATAACGTTACCCTAGGACAACACCGTGTCTCATTGGCCAGAGGCCGCTCACACGGCCATTGCTGGGCTGGTCACTGACAGGAGTGAGCTCAGGCTACTGAAGGTTGATTTAGTCCTGACCTGACATTGGAGACATTGCCTGGAGAGAGCGGTGCTTACACAAAGTTGGGGTTTTCTTACCAAGACAGAAGCTGGGAAACCATATCTGGTATAAATGATAGGTACATAGACAGGGGAGTGGGCGGATGGGTTTATAGACAGACAATTGGATAGACACAGACATAAGCAGAGCTTCAAACGTCTGGTTAATTGAGCCTAAATTTACTGATAACCAGGAAAAGGGATTGTTGGTATTTCTTCCCCTTTAACAAATCCAAAGATATTGCTCCTTCTGATAGTCTTTACTTAATTGCTGAATCTCTTCCTTACTTTGCATAGAAATAACCAACTTTTTGGCAAAGTAACTGAGTAATGGACTATAGGGCCTGTAATGGGCCCTACAATCTCCAGTTCTCTAAGGCAATAGTGTTCCTTGCATGAATGAAGCAATCTTCCCAGCACTAGCTCTTAACTGCTACCCTGGCCAAGGGGGTTCCCATGGGGAACCCTGTAATTTACTGTGATTCAAAACTGCACTCATCTGAAACTGATGAATCTACCTGCCAGAATCTACCCTATACCACCTGCTTCAGCTGGGAACACTAGGTCAGGCGGGCCCCGTGTGTAATATCCCCAGCCCCCGTGGAGCCACAAAGGTGAATGATGAAGAAGTGACAGCTCCTGTGGGAGGCCAGGGCCTTGAGACCCAGTCCAGCTGTCATGTCCAGGCCCTCCTGGTCCTCAGGTTCTTCATCTGTACAATGAAGATCTCTTTGATGTGAAAATTTGCGGCTCAGGTATCCACGGATAGGATAGGAGCTGTAGGAGAGGAGGGCGGTGATGCAGAACTTAACTGAATGGAGGTAGTCACCATGGGAGGAGGGAGAGGGCAGAGGACACTGTCACCAAGCTCTGCCTTCAAGCTCTACCTTGGCCCCAAATTTCAGCTTCTGATTCACAATAAATTCCAGCATCCCGAATTCACCTTGGCCAGGGCAATATTTACGGCCCATGTCGTACCAAGTACCAGGGAGACACACCTGTCCTCAATGCTGCAGCGCCCTGAGATGCCACCGAGATGCCATCCTCCTGACCATTTGGCCCTTTGGTTGTGGTGGCCATTTGCACACTAAGCTCGGGCACACTGGGATTCCGAGAAGCCATCTGTTTTCCTGCCCACCTGAGCTACCTCACAGCCATTTCTTCTCTGGGTCTCATTTTGCAAAATTCAAGATGATTCGGCTTTATTACATAGACCCAAATTAACAGTAGCTTACACCAGGCAATGGCTGATTTCTTTGTCTACACACTGGCAAGGTGAACTTTTTTATTAATTTCAAAAAATGTAAGGGTACAAGTATTTTTTGTCACGTACGTGAATTGTGCCCTGGTGAAGTCTGGGCTCTCCGTGCACCTGTCACCAGAATAGTGCACACTGTACCCACTAGGCGGATTTTTGTCCCTCACTCCCACCAACCTGAATTTGACCACTAGGTGGAGAATGTCAGAATTGGGGATGTCAGGTCATGGCAAGTCTCATCAGTGGGTGTGGAAAGAAGGCGAGCTGGAGGACAGTGGGCCAGGATTAAAGCCCTCTAGTTGGTAGAATTTTTTGTTGGTTTCCCTCACGTCTGTTTTCTTTTGGTTCACTTCCCCTGCATTTTCCTCTTGCTTCCTCCTTCTCCTTAATTTTTCTTGTCTCTGTGCTTGGGTGTTGGAGTGGCCCAGGAGGTGGCTCCTGGAATCCCCTGCTGTCTCACTATGCTCCCAGAACAGAACAATCCAGCCGGAGGTGGCTGGAGTCCAGTCACCCCAGTCTCACCATGAGCAGCTTGTGAGGAGGTGTTTTTGGTGCACCATCTGGGACCTCCCCCCACTCTAGTTGGTAGAAGAAACAGGGTGCCATCAGCCCTCCATGGTGATCTCCAAAGCAGGGAGACCACCGAGAGACAGTCAAGATGAGAGACAATTTGGAAACGGCCTTGGTGGAAGAGGAGCGTGAATAGCTGAGCCTTTCTCTGGCAGTTACGGAAAGGGATGGAGCCACATTCCCCACGCGGAGGGCCCAGGGAAGCTACACAACAGGGAGAAGCTATTTCAGTCCACAAAAATGTCTTCAGTTCTGTGCAGGCATTTTCAGCTCCATAAGAGCCTCCGTCCTCACACCAGCCCACCCTCAGACAAAAACCAAAGCTGCCTGGGGGAGGGGGCGAGCTCAGAGACACTCAGAATATTTCCTTGATGGCACCGATCTCTTAAGCCCAAATGCAAATACTAATTTAGAGAAAATGAAATCTTGGTTTCCAGATTTGTACAGCTTTACCGCCTCTGGCCTGTGCTGTTGACGACGGGAGGCCGGGTTCCTGGAAGAGGCATCCGCTTGTGTAAACTCTGCTACCCCGTCCTGATGTCACGCCTCAGGATTTTATAACTTCCAGTTTCTGGTCTCTTCTATGGGACTTTCCAAATTCTGCCCCTTTTCCCAAATGTAATGTGGAAAACTAATTTGAAGCCATAGGGATTTAGCTCTGAATGAAGGTATACAAGGCTCTTTCATTTATTTGAAAAACTTTGTTTTGTAGGGCGGTGCCTGTGGCTCAAAGGAGTAGGACGCCAGCCCCATATGCCGGAGGTGGTGGGTTCAAACCCAGCCCAGGCCAAAAACTGCAAAAAAAAAAAAAGTTTGTTTTGTAAGGGAAGGCTAAGAAAACAAAAAATAATGATTAGATTATGTGAAGCTTACTATGAACGGGCCAGGCACCACGCTCACCAATTTGCACACGTGACACCATCTATCCCCACCAGTGGTGTGAAGTGGGGCTGTCACTGTCTGCATATCACAAACAGGAGGGAGATGGGGAGCTCTTATTAATTTTTAGTTGTACTGTTTTGCTTGACTAGTTGATGTAATATTAAACTTCTGTACAAAACTCACAGCTTTTGCATGAAAAAATCAGGCAGAAGGAGATGGATTGTTCCGATTACTATTTATTTCTGTGACTTGACACCAAATAGCAAGGTTGACTCAAACCCTGATGGGGGCAGCTCATTGGTGAAGCAAGGCTGAAAATCGGGGGCCCTGAAAGACACCATGGCAGGGACCTTCACCTTTGGCTTTTGGTACCCCCTCCTGCTTCCTCCTGGTCTCTGGAGACCTGAGTGGGCTGGGATTTATTCCCCCATGTGTTTGCCTTCCTTATCCGGGATGAGGAGACTGAGGGTTTTGAGCACATGCGGCTGTATTTTTCCTAATGCCACCCAAGAAGCCATAGACTCAAAGGGATTAAAATGCCTCTCTCCTGAGTGTCTCTTCAGGGGGGAACTCAATGGTGGAAAATGAGTGTGAGTGCAATAGGAAGAAACCTGGGGTCAGCCGTCTGCTGAGGCCTCCTGGGGTCAGAGCCCACGCGTTGAGTCAACCTTCAACTGAGAACAGGCTTGGAGGGTCTTCCCCAGAAGAACGTCAGACAACATGCTGGCGACCCAGGGAGGCTTCTCAACCATGATTAACTGACGGAGGCTGGGAGAATATCAGTGTGTCTTATTCTGGAAGGTCCCAAGTGTAGCTATGAATTGGACAGTGTGAGGTATGCTGAGGGGTCATGTTGGTGAAGGTCCCTGCAGTGCAGGTTATGGGGGCATCTCAGTGGAGAAGCAAGACTGGAAATCAGGGGCTCTGAAAGTCAATAGACTTCGGTTCCAGTTTTCCCTCTGGGGAGACTTCTGGTTCCTGCCAAGGTGGAACAGACCCTCCACTCCTCCAGGGCCTGCCTCACACAACTCAACCCCTAATATAATACCAAAAAACCACACACAGGTATGAAATGAAGAAGGCAGACTGCTTAGAGACCTCAGGACTTACGGAATGACTGGGCAGAAAGTTCCCTGAATTTCCTCGTCGTTGTTCTTCTACCCTGAAAGGTAGGGTTCTGGAGAAGCTATAAGCTCCAACAAGCTCAGACAAAAAATGAACCCAGTGGCTCAGCATCTGTAGCAAAGTGGTTACAGTGCTGGCCACATGCACTAAGACTGGCAGGTTTGAACCCAGCCTGGGCCAGCTAAACAACAACGATACCGCAACCAAAAAAATAGCCAGGCGTTGTGGCAGGTGCCTTAGGCCCAGCTACTGGGAGGCTGAGGCAAGAGAATCGCTTAAGCCCAAGAGTTTGAGGTTGCTGTGAGCTGTGATGTCACAGCACTCTACTAAGGGTGATATAGTGAGACTCTGTCTCAAAAAATATGAACCTAGAAGAGCCCGTTTCCCTGGTCAGCAAACCAGGAATGATGTGAATTAACAGAATTGGAAACTCTTATCATCATACCCACCCTTCTCCAGCCAGCCAAACACCAGTGGGAAAACTCCCTGTCCCACTACAGTTTTAGAGGGGCTAAGTGGGAAGCCAATCTTCTACCCCCGCCCCCAACCTCACAGAAGCAGCACTCTGGTTCTCCCACCCAGAGGCACTGGCAGAGCCAAGCAGCAACCTAATCATCCATCCCCCACCCAGGAGAAGCAGGCCATGCCCTTATTCCCCTGCTGGAGTGGTATCGGTGGGCTGTGTGGGGAGCAAAACCTCCACCCCCATGCAGAAGCCAGCAGGCTGACTGTGACAGTGTCAGGTGGAGCCAGTGGCACTCCTGGCTCCAACCCCACCCTCCAAGTCAGTCATGCACAGTGGGGAGCTGAGCCTTCTACACCTGCCCAGCGTGGGTGAGTCTGGATGGAGGGTGGGTGTGAGGATGGGCCATTCTGTAGTCAGGTCCACCCCACCTGCGAGTGAAATCCAAACAGAATAAACCCAAATAAATCCGAACTAAGACATATCATGATCAAAAGTCTGAAAACTTGAAAAGAAGAGTTACCCACTGGGGAACATTGATTCAATGGCCAGTGGCTTTCTCTTTGGAACCATAAAGGACAGAAGTCAGCACGACATTTTCAGCACAACATTTTTCAAATGATGAGAGAAAAGAACTGTCAACCAAATTCTATGTTCCGTAAAAACAGCCTATAGGATCAAAGGGGAAATGACAAATTCTTGGGTAAAGAAAAACTAAGAGATTCCGTCTCTAGTAGACGTACCCTGGATGAATGGCTATGGGAAGTTATCCAAGGAACCTCAGAAAACAAAAAAGAATGGACAAAAGTGGGATAAAGGTAATAGCCCTCCCTCTTCTTAAGTGATATTTGATAGTTAAAGTAAAAACCGTAACATTACCTGAGGGGATGCTCAATGCGTATAGAAGAAACAGGTAAGACAATTATATTTGAAAAGTAGGGATGGTAAAGGTACCTAAATGGAATTCAGTTTCCTAAACGTCACTCAAATATGAAGTTGTGTAGGTATAAGATACCATCTGCAACAGCCAATAAGAAAATCATAAGCCATGAGCCCCAAAACTATAAGCCAGGAACCCAAAAACATTTTGTAAGTAACTCCAAATGGCATTCCAAAAATGTTCATGTAATCTATAAGAAGTCAGGAAAAGAGAATCAGAGGAATGAAAAGCAGAGATAACAGAAAATAAATTTTAAAATGGCAGTTTTAAGCTGTAATATATTGATAATCACTTTAAATGTAAATGTTTTAAATAGAATAATTAAAAACAGAGATTAGTAGTTTTTTTAAAAAAAAACAACTTCATGCTTGTCTACAAACAACTCACTTGCAATATAATGGCATATATAGGTTGAAAGTATAAAGATGGGGAAAGATACATCATACAAATATTAATTTTAAAAAGACGCAGCTATACTGATAACAGTAGTAGACTTAGAACAAAGGAAGTCGGTCGGGGAAAAGATAGACATTGTGTAATGATAAGAAGGTTGTTAGATAAATCTCATCTCTACCGCTTGCCACCTGATACCAAGCAACGTAACTACTTTGAGTCTCAGTTTCTCCATCCCTAAAATAGAGGCCATAAAATAGTTTATACAATATTATCATGATCATACTTAGTATAGGCCAGCAGATGATAAAGGCTCAATAAATGATAGCTGTCATCATTGTTATAAATAAAAATGTGGATTAGTCAGGAACACAGGAACCACAGCAGTCTTGTGTGTGTGTGTATGTGGTGAAATATTCATAACATAAAATTTACCCTTTTGACCATTTTTAAGTACAATGCAGTGGCCTTAAATACCATCCCCACTACCCATCGCCGGAGCTTTTTCACCTTCCCAAACTGAAATTCAATATGCATTAAACACACCAGCCATTTTAAAAGAAAGCTTTGAATATAAATAATTTTTTGAACCAGGTATTAGAAGATTAAAAAGGCAAACGGAGAATTTTGAGACACCCCAAAGGTGGGAATTAATTAGAGAAGGACTCAGCTGTCCCCTCTGGGGCTAAGGAGGACAAAGGGATTACAAGAATTTGAAGACTTGGAGGAGGGGTCCTGTGAACCCCCAGAGCCCTGAGGAAACAGAGCTGAGCAGAGGTGTCTCTGCGCGGTGTGACAAGGGTGGGGGGACAAACCCTGCAAAGTGAAACCGGCTGCCCCTGCGGGGTGCAGGACCATTGGTGCTGTGAGGTTGACTGTCGGGACCCAGCGCGGCTCCCCTGCCGTCCCCTGCTTTGCCCTCTTGCGCCCCCTATGTGTGGAGCCAGGCAGGGACGTGTGGACGGCAGAGCCATGGCCAGCGTCCCTGTGCAAGGACCGGAAAGGCCTGGTGTGAGCTTCCGATGGCTGCCATAACACAGGGCCACAAACTGGGAGGCTTGCAGCAACAGAAGGCCACACTCTGGAGGCCAGAACTCTGAAATCGGTGTGTCAGTTCCATCCAGACCCACAAAGGGAGGATCCTTCCTGCCTCCTCAGCGCCTGGTGGTTCCTGGCTGCCCTTTCCTCATTGTTCCCACCTCCGCCTCCACCTGCACGTGGTCTTCTCCTCTGAGTCTCTGTGGGTGGGTCTTCTCTTCCTTTAAGGTCATCCGTCATTGATTTGGGCCCCAGTCTGATTCATACAACAGGTAGGTCTGGAGATGAGACACCAGAGCTTAACCAGCAAGGCATTGTTCTGAAAGTCGGGGCATAGGGCCCGCTTCAGTCCACACGAGAAACTCGAGCCTTTTAGAGCCTCACTTTTCCCATCTGTAAGATGGGGGTTGGATTAGCAAACAGGTGAAGACCAGCCACGTGCAAGGCTCCATGTTACATGTGCCGTGTACAAGAGAACAAGACCCAGTTCCTGCTCTTGAGGTGCGTCCCCAAGAGCACAGGTGAACTCCAGGTAGAGAGGAGCGTGCCCAAGGTCCACAGTGTGTGGGCAGTCCAGGATTCCTGGGCCAAGGTCCTTGTTACTTTGACCTGGTGGGGGTTAAGACCCCAGGTAGAGTGTGAATGGGCAAGTGGATTTATAGGATTGCCAAGCCTTTCCCCTAAGCTTTCTGATGGAGTTGAGGGATCCCAGGCAGGGCACAGAACTCACACACTCGCTGAGTGAAGTGGTTTTCAAAGGACAGGCCGCGATTTCCATATTCATCTGACCTGGAGTAATGTAAACTGCCTTCCTCACTAGAACTATGGTTTATTTGTACAGTTTGGGCCATTTCTGTAAACATTTGACCCACTTGGAAATCTAATCCAAAAGGAAAGCTAATGAGGCTTTTATACTGTGCGGCGGAACTTACGGTTGACAGCCGTGGGCAGTTTATTGCAATTTATTAAATGCTGCATTCCAGAAGCAAGGTTAAACAGGACCTATATTATTTTGGGTTTTGTTTTTGTTTTGTTTCCTTTTGTTTTTATACATTTCAAACCCTGGGGTTGGGGGGAAGAACGCATGAATTTGTGAAGAGGGGTGAGATTAAATGTCCCCTGTGGGTAGGTTCTCTTTACTGCAATAGGCCCTGGCACACTGCACAGGGCTCCTTAAATCTGCCTGGGGTTAGAGTGAGGGGCTCCCACACAAGCAAGTCCCCCCGGGAGGTCCACAGTTCGCCTCATTTCAAAGCATGGATGAATCCTTGCAGCCTGCCTTCTGCCTTAAGTATGCTAAGGACATGGTAGGATACGAAATGTGGCTTTTAAATAAAATAATTAATTGCCACCAATTTATGTTTTAAAAATAATTAATATATAGCCAGCACTGTGGCAGGCACCTGTAGTCCCAGCTACTCAGGAGGCTGAGGCAAGAGGATCACTTGAGCCCAAGAGTTTGAGGTTGCTGTGAGCTATGACACCATGGCACTCTACCCAGGGTGACAAAGTGAGACTCTATCTCAAAAAAAAACAAATTAATATGGATTTTGATAAAATGGGACTTGGTGCTGCTAGTCTATCAGAGGGAGAAAGAGAGAGAGAGAACAGAAGGGGGGGACACATGCTATAGATAGCAGATTATTGGCCTTTAAATTATTATTATTATTGTGTAGGTACAATTGGAGGGAATTGAAGATACATCATAAAACATTATAAAGGAGAAAAATGAACGCATCAGTTAGCTCCTTAAGAATTCAGGAATGCCTTTCCAAATCTTTAACCCCAGGTATGAATGGCCTGGACACTGGTCTCTCACACCTGCTGACCAGGCCAGAGGTGCCGTCCATGGTGTCATCTGGGCTCACCAGTTGGGTTTCAGGCCTGTCATCTCCTGTGCCTATGCGGTGTCTCCAAGAACAATTGCATTGGCAGCTCTGGCAATGAACTTGGCTGATCACAGGGTGTGCACAAGAGCCCCTGGGACTCTGGTCAAACTTACAGACCCTGGGGGCCCTCCCCCCCCCCCAAGAGGTCTTGACTCTGCCTATTCACCAAGGACCTCAGGTGCTACCCTGGACTCCTGTGAGAACACAGACCCTACCTAGGTTGTTCCCCACACGGCACCTTAGCACACACTTCTAGAAACACAGCTAATGTCTGTGAAATGACTCAAGACTTCTGAGAAGTGAATGGAAAGGGTGTGTTCCAGTCAGGATCCCAACAGGAAGCAGACGGACCACTCAGGTTGAAAGAATTCCAGGAGGATGTGCTTACTATGCAGGTGGAGATGGGGGTATGTGAGCCACGTGGGTAGGCCAGGAAGCCGGGGCCAGTGGTACTGGAGCTGCTACCACTCCAGGCTCCCAGGAGTGGGGAGCAGAGACGGGCGCAGGGCTCAGGTGGAGAGAGGCAGGTGGGAGGGGCCCCTAGGAGAAGCCGAGGGGACTCCCAGGAGGCCCTCCCCAAGCTGAGTAGCTGAGCTCAGCCAGAAAGACAGTCTTGTATTTTTTCTTAAATCCATGTTGCCTCTGTCCCTGTGGTCCGTTCCCACCACCAGTGTCCCCTGCACACCCTCCTCATTTCACACCTGGTTTACTGTGTCACCGCTTCCAGGCTTGGCTTCTTCCCCAGCCCCAGCTCGTGTCTTCCAATCTGCCTTCTGGATGCCAAGAGACGGAGATTTCTGGCGCCTACACCTGAGCATGTGCCAACCTGTTAGAGCCCCTTTGGAGTCTCGCTGCCTGCAGGACCGAGTCCCACCTCCAAGCCCAGACCCCAGTGCTGTCCCCAACTCTCCGCTTGCCTCCCTCCGGCCTCATGCCCACTCCTGTGGACACCACCCTGAGTAGCCGAGAATCCCCAAGAGGCTCCTGGCAGTTTCTCTCCCGCCTTTGCACACCTGCTCCTTCTGGCTGAACCCCTTCCCTGGTCTTGGGGGGTTCCTGGCCTTCCTTGAGGTTCTCTCTGGCTTCACCTCCTCCAGGAAGCCTCCTCTGACTACCACCTCTACACCAGGTCCCTTCCCCTGAGCACTCTCCAGATCTCACTCCAGGGAATGAAGTGTGTGTAGTGGTTGGTGGGTGGACACAGATGTTCAAGGTTGACGCTTGCCCAAATGCCAGGAGAAATGAGACCCGGTCAACCTAATAGCATCTGCAGTCCCAGGTCCTTCTCTGGTGATGCTGTTGTAACCATTGTCACTGCTCCTTCACACGCAGGCAAGCAGGATGTGTCAACTGGGTTTGGGCCAAGGTGGGCCCTCCCGAGGGCATTGGCCAGACACACTCCACTCACTGACAATCTTCCATCCTTCACTGGTTTCGGTAAATGCATTGCCCTTTGGTCATGTCCCCTCTGTGCAAACCCAGAGCCCTTGACCCTGGAACACAGAGTGGCCTGGGTGGCTGCCAGGAGCCCCTGTCAGGCAGGCGATGGCCAGAGATGGGGGTGGGGTTTTGTGTGTCCCCAGCCTCAGAATCTGCATCGTGGAGCCCCACAGGCTGTGGGACACCCAGACTGGGTTTGGCCAGGGTCCTGATTTGGAGCACAGTGAAGCCTCTATTCTGCTCAGCCTGCAAACCGCCCCCTTCCGGGGCGTCCCCGTCTCAACTGCATTTGCGGTCACATCTGAGCTGTTCGATTTCACCTAAATCAGCAGCACTCAGGGTGTTGGTCTCAGCCCTGTGGATTCAGTGACCATCACTGCCAATTACGTGAAATGCCAGTTGCCACAGCAATTCACCTTCACACAGGCCAACAGAAGAAAAAATCGTTCCTGAAGTTAATTAAAACCAAACCGAGACCAGGCGGCTCCTTTTGGGGGTAGTTGACCCCGGCTCCCTTCCTATCTACACTTCCTCCTCGTGGGGTTGAAGCTGATCCCACCCAGCCCCCATGTTGATTTTTGCACAATTCACCTTTGTTGGGATCCGGGTTCTATTTGTTTGAGCAGTTGGTCAAATCAACAGCCCACATGGGTATCTGCGCGTGATGGGTGAACTGCACCGTCCATCGGCTGGCCGCAGCGTCCTGCTCCGAGTGCTTTCGCCTTCACAGAGGCACACGCAGGCTCCAGGATTACGAAATATCAAGTTATATAGCTGGTGCCGAGGGAGAAGGTAGGGCGGAGTGACGCAGTCCTGGGATATTGGGTTACTCCGGAGACCAGTTGATTTCTTCAGCCCGTCTGAGCCTCTTGCATATCACCGGGGGTGAAATTGATTGTGAAGCGACTGGCCAGAAGCTTTTCCTGCCAGACCCTGCGCTTGGCCTGTCCTCTGGTGTGTGTGATTTTCTACCGAGCAAAATCTTTGTTAACAAGAACAAGAATTCATCTTAAAGAGCACAGCATTCATTATGGAAAAATCCATGACAGTGGATAAAGTGATAATCTTACAGTTCTGGGCTACACTATACATGTGTGTATGTGTATATATCTATATATTTTTAATTTTAAAGGTATCTCTTAAAGTATTTATGTTTAAAGACAGCAGCATGGAGATATAAATTTAGATACTATGCAAGTATGAAATTCAATGAGTTTTGATTTGTTCCATTGTTAACCTTTTAAAAATTGGGGTAATATATATACCATGAAATTTACAATTGTAACCGTTTTAAGTGGTTACAATTGTAACCACTCAGTGACTTTAATTACATTCTCCACGTTAAGCAACCATCACCACTGTTTGTCTCCAAACTTTTTTTTCTTTTTGCAGTTTTTGGCTGAGGTTGGGTTTGAACCTGCCACCTCCGTCCGGCACATGGGGCCGGCACCCTACTCCTTTGAGCCACAGGCACCGCCCTTGTCTCCAAACTTTTACCTTACCCCACAAAGACTTCTGTTTTCTGTGGTGTAAACTCTACACAGATCAGAGCTTGTGGGAACGTCCAGATGACAAGTAAAGACATACGGCCAAGTCTCCACGGTCTTAACTCCAAAGTGCAGGCACCTGGCCCATTGGTTGCTAGAAGGTTTTGGTTCTTGAACTCTGGTTCCACAGAGGAAGGGAATTCTGCTTAGGGTGGTGGACATCTGGAGTGGTGTTAAGTGAAGGTGCATGCTCCATACTGGTGAGATTTGTTGCTGGAATTATCTTGAAATTGGGGTGTTGGGTTAGCCATGACGAGGTGTGGTTCCCCACCTCTGGCCCCCTCAGCCTGCTCTCTGCCTGTCACCAGGGTGACTCCATGAAAATGTTGGCCATTTCCCTGGGACACCCACAGGTCCCTTGCCACCACCTCCACACCCTCTCCCGCCTCCTCCCTTCCTCAGGTCACGTCTATCTACTCCCCGACAATGTCAAGCTCAGTTCTTTCTACCTGGCACTAACCATTCGTATATCTGGACAGGTCTTCCCCCAAGTCTCCACACAGCTGCCCCCTCTGTGCCCTTCCTGCTCCTGCCACCCCTCTTTCATTTTCTCCTGCTGGGCCCGACCCTGCCTTCCTCATCAGCTGGTTGATTTTCCCACCCCCAGCCCCAGGCAGAGTGGAGCTTCCTGAGTTAAGGACTTGGGCCTGCTTGCTGTGGCAGCCCCAAGGGTTAGGACACTCCTTGGCCTGTGGTAGTTGCCCAGCTGACATTTATGGACTATTCCAACGTCCCCCAGTGAGCTGCGGTGGTGACATTGTCACAAATCCCTTCCTATGATGTCCCACTCTTGGTCTCAAGAGCTGCCTCCTCCTTCCCTACTGGAGAACGCGGCTCCATGGACAGACATTTGGGGCATTTTTATTTTAACAAATAAACAAATGGAGCTGCTGCCTCTGAGCAGTCCCAGGTCTCCAGAGGCTGGATGAGGAGTGATTTACTGCATGGCTGGGCTGCAAACCTCTCACCAGAGCCTGCCTCCAGCCTCTTGGGCACCCAGCTCTGCTCCAGAAGAAGGGCCATTCATAAGTCTGTGGCTCCAGCAATGACAAGATAATTATCACCGAGTTGGTGGCTCTGGCTCCTCCTGTTTTCCTCCAGCCTAGAGGTGACGCAAAGACCCAAGTCTTGCATGGCCAGAGCCAGGCGCCGGGCAGAAAGCCCAGGGCGTTTAGTGGCACAGCCTGCCTGCTTGTCCAGCCTCAGATGTCCAGGACCAGATGGACAGAAGCCTGTTCACACTACAGGGTGGATCCCTTGTGGGATAATGTCACTGGTAACAGTCACTGAGAAAGACTAGAACCCCCAGACCCTGTGGAAATCCCAGTACCTGCCCACTGGGATGAGGATGGGGGCCTTGTTCTGAAGACTGCCCACCAATACCCTGAGCAGCCAGTGCCTCCCAGAAACCTGGGGCCTCCAGGATAGGTGTCAGCTGGCACTTGAATTACAAAACCTGGCTGTGAAACTCACAGCAAGAGCTTCCCAGGAGAAGTTCAGCTCGCAGGTCACTGTGCTGGGTAATGAATTTACATGTTGAAGCAGAGGCCACGTCTAGTCACAACACAACTGGTAATAATAGAAACAACTCCCAAGGCGTTCAAGACACAGGGCACCCCATAGTCACATGCCAGAGTAGCACCCTCCATGCCTAGCCTCACTGGCCTCCTGTGGCCTTGGTCTGCTCCCCTCTGGGCAGGCCATCAGGGACCCAAGGAATTTCTGGAAAGCCAAGAACAATGCCAGGACACTTGCAGGAGGAAGCTCCTTCCTGTGGGAGGGAAGAAAACAACTCCCCAGGGAGCCGGGCCAGGCGGGTCCTGCTGCAGAAACAGCGGCTGCACCTCCCAAGGTTCCCAGGCGCTGGAGAGAAGAATAAGGCTGCAACCAGGACCTGTGAACAGGACAGCGTCAGCGGCTTCTCCAGCCCAGATAGCATCCAACTCTCTGATTTAAATATTACACAAAACGCCTTTCCTCTTTACTATTTTGTTTTCACCTCATCTTCACAGTAAGTCCCAGAGGGTAGGCTAGAAGGTGGGGTGGGCGGAATTTAAAAGGACAAAAGGACGTGGCTGTCACAGTTCCTGGGTGTGAGAGCCGGGTAAGAGCCCAGGGATTTGCTCCTCCTGGTAGGAGCTCCCCCAGCTACAGCAATGGGAATGCATTTTTCCATTTAAAGTATCAGGGATAACGGGCGGGTTGTGCAGCTCTGTAAACTTAAGTTAATCTCCCCTGACTTTGGCCTCTCTTAGTATCATTTTGACGTTACTGCTGTAGTTTTTTGCTAGTTGATTCATGATAGTCTCTCCTCTTGTTTATTCCCAATATTTATACCCCCGCTTGAGGTAGAAGCTTGGAAAAATGCTTCAGGGCTAATGTTGACTAATACACCTCTCGACCTCATACCATCTGGACTATTTGGGAGAAATCTGGGCAGCTCAGCCATCTGGATGGCTTGTCCCTGGGTCCCCCGAACCATGACATGCTGGCTCCTCCCTCTGCCTCCAGAGGCTTCAGGTCCCAAAGACTCAGTTGGTGATTTATCTATTGCCATCGTCGGGGTTTTACTGGGGTCTCCATAAAATCTGCTTATTGACTTAGAAAGGTTTATAGTCAGTGTTATGTTTGGGGGATTTTTAGGTTCTTCGTGTTTGGTTTGTCATTTTGAGAAAAGCCACAAATTTTGTTTTGTTTTGTTTTAAACAAAGGAATTTCAAGATCAGTGGGGAAGCTGAAGAGAACCCCATGTCATGCAAAAGGGGGGGGCATTTTCTGAGGCTTTCTCAAGGATATGGAAATTACAAAAATTGGGGACAAGTCATCTGGCATTTTTAACACCTTCAATTCTCAAGTTTTTAGATCTCCCTCTCTCTCTTATATACACACACACCCTGATGAAATAGCTGAATGAGGTTAAAAGAAAGAAAGCTTCAGGAGCAAATAAAAGTTATCTCCACAAAGTTTCCAAGGAATTCATGGTTCTCATACTTAGACACAACTAAAACTCAGCAAACACTTGCTTTGCCGAGGTAAAGCAAGTGTTTGCATTTAGACAGAGTGTCAAATGTGTTTTATAAAGGTGCATGCTGTTTCTTCCGTAAAGAATGTAAATTTTAAAACTAGCAAATATTTTCACCCTCGGGCCCAATTTCTCTTAAAAGGTTTAGAAGGAAGTCAAAGGCAACTTTTCCCTGTAAATAATATAAAAATGTCAATTTTTTCCGCAAGCAGGTATTTGTTTTTTTCTTGTCTCAGAAGAAAGCAAGCTTTCGAGTGCTGCCCAAGGAGTTCACCCCCTTTGTTTGCGTTGCTGCAAAATCTGAAGTTTGTGAAAAGCCCATCTCCTCTCCTCCCAGCCCCTTTTAAACATTTCCCCTGCAGGAATTTTGCTTTCCACAATTTCAATGATTTTAACGTAAGAGTCGTTCAAGACATGTTCCATCTATTCCTGTATTTACATTTATAAAATGTACAAAGCCATCTCAGGCTCCCAGTGTTTGTAGTAACCACGCTGATAGCAATATGTGTTATTCGTTTTACTGTTGATATAGACAAAGCACAAACTGTTGAAAGAGTTTTCACAGGAGCTCAAACTTAGACACAATACAAACCAAAAGAATTTGTAAAACAGTTCAAACTTAACAACTAATTTTTTCAGGGTTAATATATCCTGATTCCAGGTCTTAGGAATAAAACAACCTTCATTTTGGCCATGGCGGGAGCTGGTTATTAAACAGAAACATAGAAATACGAAGTTCTTCTGTCATTTGGAAGGGATAACAAGGGGAAGGGGGTGGGGAGGGACATTAATAGATCACAAAAAACACTCCTACTCCCGCACACAAAACAGTAAACATTTCCAACAACCGCCAGAATAAATCACAGCAGGCTGTCTTCCGGCAGGGACAGATTAGCCACCCCACGGGCATTCACCTCACTGCTGGGAAGAAAGCGCCCTCGGCAGACTCTGGCCAGGAGGAGAGAGGCCCGCCTGGACACCCTCTGCCCAGCGTCTGCTGACTTTGCCTCGTCCCTCTGCCTGCGAGGGTGAAGCCAGCACCTTTGGAGAGAAGGGGGACATTCAGGGGGCTCTTCCGAAGTCTCAAGATCAAAATTTTAAAGAACCAACGTCAGCCAGAAAATCTATCTGGTGTACTTGTTACGCCTTTAATCTGGATTTCTGGCATCATACATGCAATTCGAAACATGTCTTGCACTTTGTCAAGAAATATAATACTTAAAATTGTAAATGTCCTCGTCCCAGATCCCGTCAGCTCTCCCTCCCACAAGCGGATGAGAAGCGGAAGGCCGCTCTTTCCGAGGCTTCTGTAAAGGGATGAGGGGAACTTGCTCTGAGTCTCCACACAGGAGCAGTATAGCTGGGCTGTGTCCCCCACCCCCCACCGCCTGCCCCTCACAGACAGGAAGGGACAGGCCAGCTCACACCAGCATCCTGGCACCAGTACTCACGGCACCTTTCACCTGCAAAAATGTGCAGACTTAGAAGGTAAATTAAGTAGTCACCCTCCATGTGAATAGTTGGGTAAATGCACACTCCCTTATAAACAGGTGGTGAGCCGTCTACGCAGGCGGCTGTGTCTGTGTGACTAGTGGTTGATAATCCTGACATATGGAACAGACCCTGGGATTCTCACGGGGGCGGCACTGCCAGCCTGCGTCCTGGTGTTGCCAGAACTTTCTGCTAATAGATCCTGTCTCTGTGACTGTGCGTGCGTGTGTGTGCACGCGTCTATGTGGGGGGGGGGGACTTTAGCAGAGGTACTGAAATGAGGGAAGCACAAAACTGGGGTTGGGCAGAGACAAAGCAAAACGGGGGGGGAACATGGTGGCCGAGAAGCCTAAACCCCTGAGAGCTTTTAAACAACTAAAAGGGCTTAATTTGTAGCTGGGAGGGAATCTCTCTCTCTCTCCGCCTTACTTCTGATAAGTCCCACGTGGGGTGTACAGAAGGAAGATAAGAAGCATCTTGTTTTCCCTCCCAGCTTTGCTGAGGAATAATTGACAAATAAAAATGTCCCTGTATCATAGGCCTGCACCACGATGTTAGAATGTGATGGTGCACCGTGCGGTAGTTACCACCCGCAACTTAATGGCTTGTTGTCCTCTCCCGTAGTTAGGATTTTCTGGTGGAAACACTTGAGATCTGCCCTCCCTGCAAAGTTCAGGGACGTGATTAGAAGTGTTAGCTCTGGTCCTGAGGGTGGATCGAGGGGCCCTGAGCGCCCCTGAGATGTCTGTCCTGCAGACCAGAGACTCCCAGACTGACCCCTGCATAACCCCGGCAGCCACCTTCCACTCTCTGCTTCTCGGCCTGTGTGAGTGAGGTCGGGCGGCTCTGAGTAACAACTGTCTGTCCTCCGAGTTAAGCCCTGAACAGCGGAAACAGAGCAACACCAGCATATTAGGTCCTCGAGTGTGGAGTGGGGGGTCTTGTTCAGGGGTCGGGGGCGACAGACAACTTCTGGTTTGGCCCAGGGTCATTTTTCCTATCACCTAGCCAGGGTAGGGGCAGGGGAACGAGGACAGCCCAGTGCCTGGGACTGGTGGGAGGCAGGGGCTGGAGATGAGGGGTCCCTCCTGGCTGTCCCTGAGGAATATGGCCAGGTACCCCAATCTCCAGGGCCTCAGTCTGCCTATCCCCATGGCTCCACCTCCCCCAGATGTGGGTGGCCCTGGGGGGGGTGCGGTCTATATACCAAGATTCTCAGGCCACCCAAGGAGAGGGCTATGCCTCCCAAGTGAGTCGTCCTTCTGTTCTTAATGGACACAAGGCTGGAGGGCCCATGTGTACGGTCTTGTTCCCATCAGTTTTCCAGGGTAGAACAGGTACCGTCCGCCTCAGTCCTCAGCTTGCACTTGCTCCCGGGAGCTCCAAGCCCAGGGCAGCCCGTGCCCAGCCACGCGTGGGCTTGCTGAGTCCCACATCTGAGAACCGTGTGGGGTGTGAGAGCCACGCCCTGCAAGTTGCCTTCAAACCCTTAGGGAACCCACCGAGACCCTCACCAAAGCCCAACTGCCAAGGAGGCCTGGGAGGCTCCTCTGAACAGACTGCCCCCAACACAACAACTTTTAGGATCAAAATCTGCCCAGGGTCCCCCCCACGACCCACCCAACACAGCCCCAGGAGGAAAGGGCAGGAAGGTGGGTTCCTGGGCTGCATACCCTGGCCCCAGCCACCATTCCGACCACAGCTCATAGGTCCCCCTTCAGAGTCCGGGACCTGCCCTGTCCAGCCTCTGGCTTTGAATGTGTCATGGGCTGGGAAGTGAGGGTGACAAAAACAGATACCTTCGGGGAAGGAGAAAACGAAAGAGCTGGAAAGGGGGTACTTAAAATGTTCAAACGTGTCCGATACCTTCGCCCACCACTAGGCTAAAATTAAACATTGGCAAGGATGTGAGTAGCCACTCAGGAGTGCAAACTTCCCTTTTGGAAAAAGATTTGGCGGTGTCTTCTAATGCTGAAGTCATGGCTGATGGGTGACCCAGAAATTCTGCCCCCAAGTTCAACACAACAGGAAGACCAATATACGTGCACCCCCAGATGTGCAAACATGCCCTGTTCATACAAGCCAGGAGCCTCCCTGTGGCCCTCTAGGGAGGACAATTAATGACCATCAATTTCTTTACGAGGCAGAATTCACACAGCGGCAAAGGCAGGCCAGCAGACGACGTAACAGCTCCGGCTCCCTCCGTACCTGTGGGCTGCCCGCACCCCCACCCCACTCACAGGACCCCCAAAATCCAAACCAAGCTCTCCAGGCTGGGGAGCAGCTGCTTTGAGGAAATGAAGGTTATGATCAGAATGGGCCAGGGCCTTGGAAGGACTCCTACCATTTTACTTCTCAGTGGGGGTGACACAGGTGCATTCACTCCAGATCTTATGTTCTTATGTTCTCTCCACATATGATCTGAGCACTTCTCTGTTTGTGCTTTACAGAGAATACAAATGATCTAAAACTATATTCACGCACCAGTAGAGAAAGGGCCGGGTTGGCTCTGGGGGCCCAAGGTCAGACCTGTACCTGGCTTGCTGGGTAATCATGGCAACCCAGAGGCCTCCGCACTTCTTCCTCTGAAAAGTATGGGATACAGAAAGCACCCCTTTTGTGGGAATGTGGATCTCTTAGAAGCTCTTCATATCCTTATCCAGAAAAATGCACAAGTGCAAGACATTTTACACAAAAGTTCTGGGGGTTTATGGAGCTCCCGGAGGCTCGCGAGGGAGGCCCAAGCAGACCACAGGTGGCCGTGGGGTGGGGGTGTCTGCATGAAGACAGCTGAGTCCCCGCTCCTACACGTCTCAGTCATGGAGTCCTGGGTGACAGGCTTGGTGTGTGGGTCTCAGCCCCCTCATCTGTGAAGTGAGGAAGATGAAGCTCATGGTGGGGGAAGCTTCATGAACAGGGCACCCCAGGCGCTCAGCTCAAAATGAACACAGCTCCTTCCAGCTCTACAATTGCCTATGAAAATCCACCCTGGAGACAGAATTGAGTAACACGGGGCTTGTGCTCCTCCATGTCACGGCCAGATTTGCTTCAGAGAGACACAGTTTTGGCACGTGGGCTCTCTGGAAACCAAAGTCAGTTTGCAAGTGAGATGACACACATGTCCAGTGACAGCGTTTTAGGCCTTCTGTGTGCAGAGAAGTTTCCAGAAGGATAATCACTCCAGCCCAGAGACTGCTGGGCAGCCCTGCATGGCCTCGGGCTGCGTGACTCTGGTTTTATGGCCATCAACCTTTGGCCAGAACACTATCTGGAGCCTTGGCCAGAGGCTCCCCGGGCCTTCGGAGAGGCTGTATCACACGCCGGGGTTCCCAGACGCACTTTCCAGCACTGGCTGCGGCTCTTCCCCTGTGCAGGCTTATCTCCTGTCATGCCAATAAAAAAGAAATATTTGCAGCAATAACAAAGTAGGTCCATGGATCAACTCTGTTGCTCCCTTAGTTATTAGGAAAACGTTTGCCTGACGGGAGCTGCCTGGGGTTAGGGAGCTGGTGTGGGTGGGGTGGGGGTGGAGGATGGGTCACATCCCCTCCGTGCCCCACTGTCAAAGGGCACGAAAAGCTTCGAAGGGTTCATGGTGGTTACTCTCTACACTGACGCTCCTGCTGCCAAGAACTACAGGCAGCCGCACTTGCAGGCTTGCCACCCTCGGCGCTGCATTAACCCCCATACCACCTGCCCCAGGAAGGACAGCTTTACACCCAGGTTACAGAGGAGGAAACCGAGGCCTGAGGAAACCAGGTGTCCTGACCGCAGTTGCCATTAGTGGGCACTGGAGCTGGGACCTGAGTCCAGGGAACCAGCCTCTCGCTCGCTGCTCCTCCCAACACCTCCACATCGCGGATGTGGGGACCATTTCTCCCTCGTCCACGTGACAAAAGAGACTGATAAACCAACTGGGAAATTCATCCGACAGTAACTGGGACCCTGTCTACCATGAGTGGGCAGCAGCCAACCCCAGGTGAGGGGAATTCTGCATAACACCAGGGACACTCTGGGACGCTGTCACAGCCTGGGGCACGTGGTCACCAAATGTCATGTGGGATTCTGGATGGGACCTGGGGAAGAAAGGGAATACTATGTAACAACAGAGGAAATCTGAATAGAGTGTGGACTTTCATAGTAAGGTAATAACATGTCAGTAGGGGTTTTAACTGCTGCACGAATGATTAGTTTATTAAGTGCCCTGCACTAAAGTTAGAAGTGTGATAAAGGGAACCTGGGAATGGGGCGTGTGGGACTGCTGTGCTGTATTCTCAATGTTTCTGTAAATCCAAATATGTTCTAAAAACTAGACTATTAAAAAGAATAAGATGCCGGGAAAGATGGATAGAATGATGGAGGGAGGGAAGGAGGGAAAGGGACTAAGCAGGAATTTCAGGCTGTGCACAACTGTGTGTATTTACCACGTAATTTTCCTATGTTGAAAATTGTTTACAATACAATGTTGGAAGATAAGAAAAATCAAGGCTGAGGAAGGCACCCAAGCCTCTCCAAAACTGAGCTTCTCCTTAGCGGGGCATGCTCTTGCGTGAAGAAAGAGCTCCCGATGGCTGTGCTCAGAAGCTCCATCCCCATCGCACTCTGGGACATGCCCGGGAGCTGTGCAGTGTAGTCTCTGACCCTAGATCCCTTCTTCCTGCAAGGTGGGCCCCAATCTCGGCAGGGCGGGGTCCAAGCCTCAGAACGTGCTGGAGAGGGAAATCTGGGGACGGAGATGGGCCATGTGGGGGTCCCCTCCTCCTCTGTAAGGCCCAGTCAATGGTGTTCAGAGGGTGGGGGTTTGCAGGCACTTCCTCCACCACTGATGGGGAGAATTTCACACCCCAGGACTAAAGAATCTGCCAGGCTTCAGCAAAAGCCTACAAAGAGGAAAGAGAGCATCTGGTAGCTGGAGGCAGCCCTGGGGGACAGAGGGCATGTTGGGGGCCTCCTCCGACTGATTGAGGATGGGACATACAAACAATCCCAAATGCTTCCAAGCTGGTCCTCGAGCAGAGAGGATATTTGTGGTAACGGAGAAATTTGCCACCCAGCTCTGTTGCTGTGGTGTCGTGTTTCTGTGGCCACAAGTTATTCATCCAAAATTGGTCTTTGCTAAGAAACAACAAGAAAAAATTCCATACTGCAAAATGGCATCTGAAGTGATCTTCCATTCCAGGGTGGATATTGG
Organism: Nycticebus coucang; assembly: GCF_027406575.1. Taxonomy (NCBI): domain Eukaryota; kingdom Metazoa; phylum Chordata; class Mammalia; order Primates; family Lorisidae; genus Nycticebus; species Nycticebus coucang. The sequence continues at coordinate 182,060,092 of NC_069781.1, read as the reverse complement.
GGAAATGAAAGGGCAAAAAGAAAAAAGAAAAGAAACAGAAAGTAGAGAAAAGAGATGGACCTCACGAGTCCCCCTCCAGCCTCGTCCCCAGTGGTGGGCACCAGCAGTGGACCTCACGAGTCCCCCTCCAGCTTCGTCCCCAGCGGTGGGCACCGGCAGTGGACCTAATGAGTCCCCCTCCAGCCTCGTCCCCAGCGGTGGGCTCCAGGCTCCCCATTCACGGAGTGAGGCTGATCTCAACCTGAGAGGCTGGGCTCTGCCTGCCACACGGATGTAGGATTTCTCTCAAAGAGCTCAGGGCTACAACCCCTAGATAGCTCCCCCACCCCCATGCAGGAGGCTACAAGCACACTGGAGAAGCCACTTATGGGGCACGGCGGGGTCTCCACTTCCCAGGAGGTGTCTCCCCACCCCCATGTGCCCTTCTGGGAGGAGCATGTTTCCTGTCAGCCTCTGGACCAAGCCCTCACGGGGAGCGTGGCCTGGCAGGGTCTGGCTCGCCTGCAGAGGGCAGCTGGCCTGGCCATCCCTGGCACCAGGAACCACAGCCCTTCCTGAACCAGTGACAGCCCCAGCTCAGCACAGACCCTGTCCAGGTGCTCAGGGACACTTGGGGTCAGACCCGGGCCATGTGTGCAGCAGGTCCAGTCGCTTGAATCTTGCCAAGCGGCTGCAGGTGGCAACGGCAGTGACAGCTGCCTGTGGGGTCAGGGAGGGGCGAGGAGGCAATGTGGTGCTGGACCTCAGTGAGGGCTCCATAAATGGCCTGATATTGTCGGTGGACGACTCTCTCTCCCCAGAGGGTCCTCACTTGCCTGCACCTGAGCAGCGAAAGAGCTGAGATTTGAATCGGAGCAGGGAGCTAGGGATCTCAGGGACTCCAGGTTACTAGGAAGAGTGGCGAGCAGGAACCCCCACCCCTCCCCAAACGGAACCTCCCACATTCTGGTGTATCACAGCTGGACATGCCGCAGGGGCTCCCACCCCTCTCCACCCTCCTGTCCCTCGGGGGCAGGTGGGGACCAGGAAGGAACCACAGACACCCCTGGTCCTCACTGGACCCTTCCCAGGACTGTCCCACCCCAAACAGGCATCAGTGGTGGCATGGACCATCTTCCACGTAAGCAGATGAAGCTCCCATTTCTATGCGCTCGTGAGTTCACAGCCAGGGGTGAGGAGACCCACTCCCCACCTCTCCACCCCACCACTCTCTGCCAAGTGTAGCTGTGGGTTTGTGCTAATGAGCATCACGATATGGTCACCTTTTCTTCTTATTGTTTCCTTTGATGACTGGCTTCCCAGAAAGCGAAGCAGACTGGGTTTGAGCTCCACAAATGAATGAAACCCTCAGCCTCCCACGGTCCCGCTTTACACCGGGCTGGTAGGTGGGCTGGCAGCTGCTGTCCCAGCTGGAGAAGGTGCCCCTTAGGCAGTGGGTTCCTTGGAGAAGGGCCCCAGGGGTGTAGAAAGAAATGTTCCTCAGACCCTAATGTGCCCTGTGTGCCCAGGGCAGTACCTCCTACTACCTACACACCCTGGGCCTACCCACCCTTGGGGGTCCTGACAAGTTCTGCAGCTGCCAAGGGATCGTGCAGGGGCCCAAAGTTCCAGGACCTCAGATGACTGTGGGCCAGGACTCCGAAAACAGTCTACCTGGTGCCTTTCACTGCCTCACCTGTCCATTTATCCATTTGAACAATCATTCATTCAATCAACAAACATGCCACAGGGCACCTCTGGGCCAGGTGTGGTTCTAAGCTAACAGGAGCTGCAATACCACTGCATCCTTAAAGCCTAGACCAACCCGTGCCCGGTAGCCAGTGGGAACATGATCTCAGGGAGTGGACTGATGGCTGGATAGGAGGGTGGAAGGACGGGTGGACAGGTGAGTGGGTGGACGGACGGGTGACTTTCATCCCTAGCAACTTATCTTTGCTATGTTCACATAAAATTCAAACATTCTCTCTCAGTGAACAGACCACCCAGCGGGACATGCTCAGGCCTCCATTCTCTTAGGTCCAACACTCGCTGGACACCTACAGTGTGCTCAGCACTCTTCAGGGCCCTGAGAGTTGTTGGGGATACAAACAAATTCAGAGCTAGAACTTGCTCAGGGCATGAGGCTTCCGTGCTCTCTGCCCTGCAGACATGGCTCTTCATCACTGCTCTGCACACGGGGACACTGGGGTGCAGAAATGTTAGGGACTCAGTTAACCAAGGTGACTCCATCAGCTGACTTGAGGCTCCCATGTCTGTTCCAGCTGGTTCTGAGGCACCATTTTCATCAGGAGCAGGATGAAGGCAGGAAGAGTGTGCCACGCAGATGCGTGGGGGGCTCTCACTGCTCAGGAGAGGGAGGCGAGGGGGACAGAGCCAGGGAGGCAGGAGAGCTCCAGCTGTGAGCTCCGAGGTCAGACAGTGTGGAAGGCAGCGACCCCTGATCAGGCCAGAGACTAATCCACCCTCAAATGCAACTGGCCACTGGGATCAGGTTTGCACTTCTCCCCCCTCCCCCTCCTTACCCACCACTACCACCAACAACAGTAGCCACAGCTGAATGAAATGGATCCCGTCCCTGTGCAGGGCTGAGAGTTTTAAATGCATTATTTTGTTTGATTCTCCTAAAGGAAAATCATGAGACAAGCACTGTTGTGATACCCCCTTTTAATAAATGAGGAACTGGGGTACAGAACAGTTGAAAAGTATGCCCAAAGCCAGGTGTGGTGGCAGGTACCTGTAATCCCAGCTGTATGGGAGGCTAAGGGGGGAGGATTGCTTGAGTCCAAGAGTTTGAGACTATATTGAGCTATGATGATGCCACTGAAGTCCAGCCTGGGCAACAGAGCAAGACCCTGGCTCTTGGAAGGAAGGAAGGAAGGAAGTCAAAAATAAATTCAGTCTTGCTTGGCTAAACCCAAGCGCCAGGACTCAAACAGAGATTCTGGACTCTGAAATCAGGGCCCCTGCCCACCCTGCCCATGGCTCTCTGTTCAGAATTCTGCCTAGGTTGGATGACCCCCTATGAGTGCTCGCAAAGTGCAGAGTCTGCTGGAAGTGTCCCTGTGTGTAGCAAGTCACCGAACCCTATTCATTGCCCCAGGCCAGGGGCAGTGATGTCCCTGTAGGGTCCTCAAGGAAAAGATGCTCCAGAAAACCCTAACCCTAACCCTGGGTGCCCAGGAACCAGGTGGCAGGGCTGAGCTTCGGTCCCTGCAGCCAGATGCCCAGGAACCAGGTGGCAGGGCTGAGCTTCAGTCCCTGCAGCTGCCTTTGTCACCACCCCATGCCACCTCCTGCCCTGATGGCCTGTGTTCCTGTGTTCTAGCTCATCCTCTCTGGACCTCAGTTCTCCATCTGCAAAACTAGAGGATTCATTGAGAGCTGTGGTTCTCACTCCAGGGTGACTTAACTCCCAGGGACACTCAGCAGTGTCTAGAGACACTGGTCATCCCCACTGTGCAGTGCCACCAGCATCTTGTGAGTGGAGACCCAGCTGCTGCTGAACTCCCACAGTGCACTGCTCAGCTCCACTACAAACAGCAACCCAGACTCAGATGTCCTCAGATGGAGAAGCCCTGACCTCGCCCGTTCCAAGCTTCCAGAAACTAACATCCAAGCTGCTCAGAGATGCAATTCTCTGTCAAGATCCTAAAAGGAAACCAAAAAACATCCTTCCCTTTCCCCCTACTCCAGCCCCAGAGAACACAGCCTGCATCACGTACACGGAACCCCACAGAGCTGGAGCCAGAGCGGCTTGAGAGTGAGTGAGTTCCAGGCAGGAAAGAGACTTAAAGTCCCAGAGGGACCCTGATCTTACACTATGTAATATCTGCACTCAGTTGCAAATATTTTCTAATTGCTGTTCAATACAGGGCAATGGTTTCCTTCTTTTTCTTTCTTTTTTTTTTCTTTCCTCCCTGCTGCCCTCAGATTGAAGCTCGGTGAACTCTGGCGTGGGCTGTAAGAGCGTCTTTATAAAGGGTTGCATGAGATTTCTTAAGGAGGGTGATGTATCACGTTACTAATTCCCTTAATTGCATGTCTGGGCTAAAAACAGACTCTCTTAGTTTTCGTAAGAAGTTACATTCTTAATGACATTAAAACACGACGGCAAATGAAGCTAAATGCTGACTGATGTCCTTAAATCATGAATCAGTCTATACAGTGTTTACCTAAACTTGTTTACCCTTCTTGGTCACTCATTTGGTAGGTTTTGCCAAAGCTGGGAGAGGAACAGTGGTGTCAGATTCAGTATCTGGAAATGACTCAAGAATTTTTGTTTTCTTTCGACTTTTTAGCCCCAGACTGAGTGGATGCTGCAATCATGTAGTAATCAAAGAATTAGAGAGAGCACGAGGCTGCAGGCTGATTCATTTCCCTGGATTTTTGCAGAGTGGGGAGGGCAGAGAAGCTGCAGGACAGATGATGTTTTTCCCTTATGGATGAAAAGCTCTTCATTTTGAGTGGTTGGTTCTTTCCTTTTTAAAAATGGATAGGGAGACGTGTGATTAATGGCAGAAAACAGCCATGGAGGAGTGCCTTCCAGAGGCCAGGTGTTCCGCTGAATCTGCTCTTTTTGCTCACAGAATCTTCCCCGCAAACACAGGAAGCAAGCAGCAGCATCCTTTGCAGACCACAGACCAAGTCCGTTGCCCAGGACGATACAGCCAGGGAGCAGGGACAGTGAGGTTTAAATCCAGCTCAGCTGCTTCGACTTTAACCACTATGGTCCTGCCTAGATCTAGCTCTGGAGGTTCCAAAAAGAGCCAAGACTGAGACCCATCTGTAAAATTTGTTATCACTTGTAAATCCCTCCGTGCTTGGTAAATTATGTTGACCTGGTGACTTCGCCTGCCCTGTGGGTTCAAAAACAGCATTTGAGCTCAGTTTCTCTCTCTCCTGCTCCCATGAGCTCTTTCTTTCTCCCTCTCTCCTCCCCACGGACGAAGATATCCACATTTTATCTCAAAAAGAAAACCCATAATCAAATACTGCACTTTACCTAAGGAAACACATACTGATGATACCTGAAGCTTACTTTGAAATACATCAAAAAAAGGTGTGAGGTATGGATGGACAGAAAGATGGATGGAGGACAGACATGGGACCAACAAAGTCAAGCACCAAGTTAATTATAGAAACTGGACACTGGGTACTTGGATGCACTGCCCCATTCTTCAAAATTTCTGCATGGAGGCAAACTTTCATTAAAAAGGTTTTAAAAATGTAGAATGCAGACACTTAATGGAAATCCAAAAGATGCACGTTAGAAGCAAGTCTTCCTCCAGATCCTCCTGGCCCCCAGTCTTTCAGACTCCTTAGTGCCAGCGATGCCGGTAACTGGGCTCCTGGGCTGCCCACTGAGGGACATCCTACACTAGTCCAACACATGTACGCTTTATTTTCAATGACAGTCATGATAACTAAAGGTTAAACAGCACTTGCTACATGCCAGGCACTGTCCTCAATATTTAACATATATTGATTCATGAAGTCTCTTCAATAACCCTACACGGTGGGTGTTATTTTCTTATTTTATTTATTTATTTATTTATTATCTTTTTCTTTTTTTTTTTTTTTTTGAGACAGAGTCTCACTTTGTCGCCCTTGGTGGAGTGCTGTAGCATCACAGCTCACAACTCTTAGGCTCAAGGGATCCTCTTGCCTTGGCCTCCTAAGTAGCTAGGACTATAGGCGCCCACCATAACTCCCGGCTATTTTTTAGAGACAAGGTCTTGCTCTGGCTCAGGCTGGTCTTGAAGTCATAAGCTCAGGCATTTACCCACCTTGGCCTCCCAGGGTGCTGCGATTACAGATCTGAGCCACAGCACCCGGCCTGGGTGTTGCTATTTTCCCCATTTACAGATGAAGAGAGTGAGGCCCCGAGACAACAGATAAATAACCTGCCTGGCTTCACGCAGGTGAGTCGACTTCCTCCTTGCTCTGCCACAGCTCACAGGTGCCCAGTTAGCAACACGGTCCACGGGCCGCCCCACCTGCACACTCTGGGCCGCCTCTTCGCTCTCGCTGGCCACCCTGCTTTCCCTTTATCGGGTATGTCATGGTCTATTTGATTCACCTCCTGCGAGTGAGTGACCCGTTTGCTGCCGCAGACCAGGCTGCAGTAAGTGTGCAGAGAACCAACACACTAAACTAGGAGACCAATTCCCAAAGGTGGAGTTGCTGAGGCTAAGAGTAAACGCGCTTTTAGGTTTCATGGTAGTGGCCAAGTGTCTTTCCAAAGGGGCTGTGCATGTGTGCGAGCGCTGGCTCAACCCGACGCCGGCCTCAGCGTGTCCACTGACCCTGTAGCCCACGGCCCCAGCGTGTCCACTGACCCTGCAGCCCACACAGGCCTCCGGGGCAGCACAGTGAGCCAAGTGCCTGGTCACGCCTCGCAGCCCTGCCATGCTGGGAAAAGTCTCACTGTGGTTGGAGTTTAAACCTTCTTCCCTGCAGATGGGACAGAGCATCTTTTCACATGTTCTAATGCTTTCCTGCTGCTGCTCCTTCAACTGGCCCATTTTCTTCCAACTCATGCATTCAAGGGTTAGACACAGGTTCATTCCTCTCTCCTAATGCTCTCACTGAGAGTAGATTAGACAATTACATTCTTGGGGAAAAAAACTATCAGCCTGGAAGGATGAAAGAGAAACCTAAAAGTGGAGAGAGTGAAGCTGGAAGGAGGATGACAGAGCCTGAGTGCGCTACAGAACCCAGCAGGACTCCAGGGCCAGACTGCCCACTTGCCGCTCACCACGGTCAAACCCTCTCATCACATTTCCCAGAATACCAAGACAGGGAAAACACCCGAGGGGCTTGTGCCGGAGCGTGCATGCACACGTCTATTAATTACTACATGGGTATTTCAGATTTGAACTTATAAAATCTAGAGAAAAAAAAAAAGAAAGGACAAAAAAGTGCTTGGAAACTCCATACATGGAGGCGACGTAAACGTCTATAATAATTTGGGGACTTTGTAGATGTGTCCATCTCAACACTCTGCATCTGTGGTCTCAGAAAGAAACTCATGTGGTTCCCGCAGCGCCCCTGAGTAGTTCACTGGTATTTATGAGAAGAACACAGTTTAGTTGCGTTTTTTCTGCTCTAGCTCATTTGCACGTAACTTAGGAGGACAGCACTGTGCATTCTTGTGAAATGGTCCCACAGTCCTCTCTCTGCCCCTTGAAAGCTGCCCAGTTCTTGGGGACATTTAGGGAATTCCTTAACCCACTTCATTAGGGAGAGACAGGACTTGGATCTGGGGAGAAAGAGCAGCCTCATTTTCATTTTCTGGGCTATATTTTTTTTATTGTGGTGAAATTGCAAACTTACACCCTGAGACTAAATTTAAATGGGAAAGGTCTGCCCTTCGTGGGTGGTCTTCCTCGAGGCCTTTAGGGAGAGATCGATGGAGCAGGAGAGTGCGTTTAGCAACATTTCCAATAGGGTAATGACAGCAATAATGATAGCTGTCCCACTTGGGAAGGGGAAATCACAAAAGCCGACATGACAACAAAATAAACAAGCGTGTAACGCCGGCTGGCCCGAGGAGGCCTGGCCTGCTCTGAACTTGGAAAACATCAAAGCGGAGCTGGTTATCGGGCGTCCAGGCTCCAGGCTCCGCTGCGTCCTGCCCAGTGCTTTTTATCAGCCATGTGGATGAGCTGCAGGGCGCTCGCTGAGCACAGCTGTGGGGACCCTAGACCTGGGGCCACAGAGTCCAGAGAGAAAGGAGGTTCAGGCTGCAGCTGACGGACAGGGATATGCGATGAAATTTCACAAGGATGAGCAAATCCCATGTATTTAGACCCCCTAGATTCTGACCCGCAAAGAGCACAGAAAGAGCCTGGACTTCGGTGCAGCAGACCAGGAGGGAATCTGCACCTGTGCCCACCGGGCCCGTGGCAGCAAGTCCCAGAGCCTTGGCTTCCCCATTTGTTAAAGCACTCCATTCGATATGTGGTGGTTTGTTACAGCAGCCATGGGCAGCTAATACGCTCTCCCAGATGAAGAGGACTTCTTAGTCTTGCCTAACCAGAATTAACTCCTGATTATAGGGTCTCTGATCACCCACCAGGGCCAGGCTGTGCCAGGCTTAGCTGTCAAATCCTTCCATGATCCCAACCATCCACAAAGCAGGGGCTATAATGCAGCTCCCGCAGGCGAGAGGCCTGCCTGAGGCAACCTGGCCAGGGAGGGGCAAGGGAGAAATCAGAATCCAGGACCACCTGGCTCTCAAGCCAAAGCTCTTTCCACTCTACCAAAATTTCCCATCTCCTTCCAATATGTGGCACCAGAAGTGGCCACGGAGCAAAATACCCCACCATGCTGTGCCAAGCCCAGCCTCCCTTCCTTTTCCAACCCACATGGAAAGGAAATCCAACCCATCTGTTCCCAACTCATTTACACATAATTCATCAAAACCTTCTTCAGTTGGAGTCATCTGAAACCCAAAAAGCCTAATGAGCTATTTTTCCTTTGAACCAGGAAGCTGATCCTGCCAACTCTGAACAGAACTGAAACTTGGAAAGGTCCAAATTCTGTTCCCAAATTAGAAGCAAGGAAGTTCGGATGAGATCTCCACACGGCAGAGTGTAATTAGGACCAGGCTATCTGTCCCCAGTAGGGTCAGGACCTGGACCAGCCCCAGGACAGGCAGAGTCTTAGGAAAACTATGGTCAGCTCTTCTCCTCAGCCTCTGAAGTGAACAAGCAGGTGGGCTTGGAGGGGCACAGTGATGCTATAAAGAACACAAGAGTAAGAGATAGACCAAGCAGGCACCTGCGCTGGCCCAGCACAGGTGTGAGAACTGTACACGAACCGCCTCATTGCTTCCCTGACAGCACAAGGTGACAGGTACCACCATCATCTCACTTTACAGATGAGAAAACTGAGGTCACACACAGATTGGTTAAGAAACTTACCCAAGATTACATAGCCTGAAACCTGGGAGTGGGGTCCCAGAGTTGCCAGGTAGGTCTGGGGCAGGGCCTGAAACTCTGCACTTTGAACAGCCTCCCAGGAGATGCCTGTGCTGCTGGTGTGGGGACCTCACTTCCAGGAGCAGAGGCTTAGGGCAGAGCTCTTCAGTCCAGACTGCTCACTAGAATGACTGGACACAAGAAAACAACAAAACAAAATAAAACAAAAAAACCAGCAACTCTGATGCCCAGGCCCCCACCAGACCAATGAAATCAGAATGCTTGGATGGGGACCAGACATCAGCTTGAACTAAAGTTGCTCAGGTGACTCTGACATGCATCCTGGGGAGAGCCACCAGGTCTTTCTCTTCACCTGAAAGGCATCGGCTCCCACAGAAAGCTGTCTCTTCTTAGCAAGGAGTCAGCTGAGCTGGCGTGTCAGGGACATACTCGCAGGCCACTCCCAGGCAAGCCTGCCACAGAGCTCGGCCCAGGCTCCTCTGGGCCTCACCTGCAAACTGGGGAGAAGGTTTGGGATGTGATAGGGAAGTTGGGAGGATGAAGGAGTTAATTTAGGGAAAAATCCTGCAAAGGCTTCCTGGTGCATGTTGAACGCCAGAGGTGTCAGCTGTTCTGACCATTGTGTGTAGCGGGGCATCTCCTACTGATGTGGCATCTGCACTCTACAGGGCTCTGCAAGTCAGATTCAATAATGAAGGGCAGACAGTAGATGCCGGAGCCCACTGCATCCCTGGATCCTCCCTGAGGACCGGGAGCCTTTGCCTGAATTAAACAGCCCCCTCTCCCACCCCATTCCCACACAAGCACACACTGTCACAGCCTAGGCACCCATGTGTGTTTATTTTCTCTGCCCTTCACACTTTCCTTTTAGGGCCCCCTCCCACTTTGCCCCCAGGCTTGTCCAATTCTGTTCAGAGCTCAAGGCATAGCACTGAAGACACACACCTGGTTGCCCTGCGGTAGGTCAGTGGGTGGGATGGATGGCCATCCAATGGGGAGCACCATGTGGGTATTGCCCAAGTGTCTGCCATGCTGGGAGATACAGAAGGCACAGATGTGGATGGAGTTCCCCCTGCAAGGAAGCAGAAATATGGTGTATAGGACGGAGCCCTGTTCTGTGGTGTGGGGGAAGGAGCCCGTGGTCCATGCAGTGTAGGGGAAGGAGCCCATGGTATGTGCTGTACAGGGGAAGGAGCCCGTGGTCTGTGCTGTACAGGGGAAGGAGCCCGTGGGCTGTGCTGTACAGGGGAAGGAGCCCGTGGTCTGTGCTGTACAGGGGAAGGAGCCCGTGGTCTGTGCTGTACAGGGGAAGGAGCCCGTGGTCTGTGCTGTACAGGGGAAGGAGCCCGTGGTCTGTGCTGTACAGGGGAAGGAGCCCGTGGTCTATGCAGTGTAGGGGAAGGAGCCCGTGGTCTGTGCTGTACAGGGGAAGGAGCCCGTGGTCTGTGCTGTACAGGGGAAGGAGCCCGTGGTCTGTGCTGTACAGGGGAAGGAGCCCGTGGTCTGTGCAGTGTAGGGGAAAGAGCCTGTGGTCTACGCAGTGTAGGGAAAGGAGTCCATGGTCTGTGCTGTACAGGGGAAGGAACCCATGGTCTGTGTTGTATAGGGGAAAGAGCCAGTGGTCTATGCAGTGTAGGGGAAGGAGCCCCTGGTTTGTGTTGTATAGGGGAAAGAGCCAGTGGTCTATGCAGTGTAGGGGAAGGAGCCCGTGGTCTATGCAGTGTAGGGGAAAGAGCCTGTGGTCTATACATTGTGGGGGAGGAAGCCCACGGTCTGTGCTGTACAGGGGAAGGAGCCCGTGATCTGTGTTGTTTAGGGGAAAGAGCCCGTGGTCTATGCAGTGTAGGGGAAGGAGACTATGGTCTATGAAGTGTAAGGGAAGGAGCCCACGGTCTATGCAGTACAGGGGAAGGAGTCCATGGTCTGTGCAGTGTAGGAGAAGGAGCCCCTGGTCTATACAGTACAGGGGAAGGAGACCAGGGTCAGTGAAGGGCAGAGGTATAAAAGTAGGAGCAGTTGATCTAGAGCTGCACCATCTGGGTGTAAAACCTGCTCATCATCACTTACTCGGGGTTAGCACAGCTCACATCCGTTAGTTCTCTGCTCATCAAACTGCCTGGCTAACGTCTCAGCCCCCAGCTCCTCCCGCCTCGCCGGGGACGCTCTGCAGGGCACTGAGGCCGCTGCACGTTGGTCGGCTCACTGCAGAGAGCTTCCTTATTACAGAAACTTGTCACACGGCTTATCTATACACAAATGGATTTCTAAATTAGCCCCCTCAAATGTATAAGATTTTAAAGATATAGAAACAACAGAGATTAATCTAAGGCCCTAATTGACCTCCACCTTTGAAATTCGTCTCACCTCAGGAAGCCATTGCCTGGGACCTAAGGACGCCAACCACGTGGAAGCCACGCAAGCAAACAGGAAGTCCCGCCCACAGGAAGTCCCGCCCACGGGAAGTCCCTTCCTAGGGGCGGGCCTTTCCTCTTCAGACCTGAGCCCTCGAACTTGGCCCCTCCCAGCCACCTGTGGCTACAGAGCACTTGAAATGCACCTGTTTTAAAGGGATGTGCACTGTAGGTGTAAAGTACCTGACCTATTCTGAATAATTAGATCGGAATAACTATTGAATAACAATTTCAAAAATAATCCCAGTAGACCAATCCTTTTTATGTTTAATTGCAGGCTGAGATGATGTATTTTGGATAGATTGGGTAAAAATGTTTAAAAAATTAATTCCACTTGTTTCTTTGTACGCTTTTTTAACGTGGTTGCTAGAAATTGGTAAATTACATGTGTCTTGAGTTATATTTCCGTGGGGCAGCTGGCCTAAGCGTCTCCCTCTTTACATATGCATAACGATTTACACTTTCCAAGGAGCATTTCCCTTCCTTGCTTCTTTTGATCTCACAACTGCATATGGTTAGAATTTTCCCATCTCCATTTTATGGATAAAAACGGGCTTCTTGGAGAGATAGGAGACTAGCCCCAGGCCACAGAGCACTGGGGACTGCTGAGTGTAGGACCAGACCTCTCTCTGCCGTCAGGCAGTGTCCCCTATTGTCCTAAGAATCCACTGGCCTGCTGTCCCAGTTGAGGGCTCCCTGCATTGCCCACATGGGGCTGCTAAGGCTTTGAATTGCACCCAGGTTAGGTATCCTTGGAGATCTAGTACCCAGGGGGACATCTGGCTCTGACCTTATAAGCCTTAGGGAGCTGCAGAGCAACTGGGGAGGGGGTTGGGAAGGAAGGCAGCTGCCCTCCCCACCCTCTGGCTCTCCTGACCTGAGCCCTCCACGCTACACCTCCGCCTGCTCTCTAGTGTCCCCATCTCTCCAGGCCCCACCCACCCCCCAATTCCCCAGTGCTGAGCTTCCTCATCCCTATAGCCATCCTCACCTCTGTAGTCGCCCTTCACTGCCCAAGGAGAGTCGGGCCCCGTGGGAAGGAGGCTGCCACACTACCCCTGTACAGCTCTGTTTCCATTAGGGCAACTGTCGACAGGAAGATGTCACATCAGAAGATGGATGCTGGTTTTGTCCTGTAAGTCCTAAGACCTTGGTGCTCAAGGTGGCCCTCACAGACCTTTTCTCAGTAAATTACTGCATTTATTTAGCCTGTGAAGGGGTGTGTAGCAAGCCTGCCTGCCCTTGGAAGTGGCCGTGACCACCACCCCTAGATGGCTATTTGGGTATGGCTGTCCCTGGAGACACTACTGTCTACCAGAAGCAACATCAGCGTCAGCCTGGTTCAAATCTCCTGTCTTCTGGCATTTCCGTAAGCATCAGAATCACATCTTATTATTCCTTTCAGTCGTAGGTAGACATGGCCTCAATAGCACATTTTAACTGAGTTAGGACAACATAGTGTGCTGAAGAGGCCACAGACCTAGAAAGCCCCCAAATAAGGTCACCTCTCACAGCCCCCCCCCTTTCTGGGTAGGAAATAATAGCCATTCCTTACAGTGTGTCCTCATAAGCTCGGCGCTGTGCTCAAAACAGCGCTCACTAGGATTTAGTAGCCTCGTTTCCCCAATAGGGAGACTGAGATGAGGGGAGAGGGAGTGACAGCCAGGAATGTTGGCAGGAGAACTTGACAGGGGCTGTGGTGCAGGGCATCCTCAGCAGAGTGAGGGTTACGTAACCAAGAGGCATCATTGCATCCCCCCTTCCCTGCACACTGATTACCAGGTTGATGAAGAAGTCGGGGCACATCCTCCTGAGAGATGCTGTTATGGTAAGTCTGGGCTGGAGGAGGTGGAATCCTCGAACCCTGTTGGTGAGGGGGAACATGGTACAGCCACTGTGGAAAGCAGTCCAGCTCTTCCTCAGAATGTTAGACCCAGAGCAGCCACATGGCTCAGCAATTCTACCTCACACCCCAAATGATTGGAAACAGATTCTCAAGCAAAAAGGTGTACACGGATATTCACAGCAGCCTAGGCACAATAGCCAAAAAGTGGAAAGAACCCAAGTGTCCACCAGGGAGTGAATGGGTAAACGAAATGCGACCGATTCATACCACGGAATATTACTCAGCAGTGGAAGGAAGGAGGGGAATTCCGATCCATGCTGCAACGTGAGTGAACCTTTAAAAGCTTATGGGAAGCAAAAGAAGCCAGACTCAAGAAGACCACAGGCTGTATGATTTGTTCCTATGATACATTAGAACAGGCAAACCCAGAGAGACAGGAGGAATTGTAGTGGTTGCCGGGGCTGGGGACACAGCGGGGGACATGGGAGAATGTGGAAGGACCAGCACCGGGTCTGGGTCTCCCTCAGGAGCGATGGCAACACTTTGGAACTAGACAGAGATGATGCAGAGCAGGGTCAATGTACCGAATGCCACTAAACCATTCGCTTTCAAGTGGTCATTTTATATCGATTAAAAAAAATGACAATAAGTTTGGGGCCCCTGAATGCCAGGCTCCCGGGCTGCAGGTTAAGTTGTAACTGACCCTGCCAGACGCTTACGTGCCGTCTTCTGTTTTTTATGTCTTTTGCTGCCCACGGGATGGAGGGACACTTCTGACCGACAAGTGGAGTGTAACTGCTGAGGCTTGGGTCTGGGGCAAAACACCCCCAGCTTCACAAGCACCCAACCCACTGAAGCCAGGGTCTCCTCAGCCCTGCCCCAGACTAGCTGGGCACTGCACACAATTCCCAGGTCCCAGAGGGTTTTCACTGCCACAGAAAGACGCTCTCCTTTTCTCCGCTTTCTTTTAACCACAGTGGAGGGTTTTCCAGCCGTTTCCCCTCCTCCAAGCAGCAAGTCTCTGGTGCCTCCTCCCCCGCCTCCCAGTTCCCTTATGCAGCCTCTCCAGCAAGTTCCCAGTGGGCAGCAAAGATTGATAATTTCCAGCGAGGGGTCCCCACCTCCATGCTGGGACTCTCTAAAGGGAATTAGATGCTTTTACAGAAAGAGAACCGTTTCTCCATTTTTATAAAGCCCAGCAGCTGCCCTCCCACTGTCTGGTTAATGAATTTAGAGGTCTCTTCTGGGCCAGGCTCAAGGTGAAGGTGTTAAGAAGTGAAGTAAGATGTTTCAAAACCAAATTGGTCACTAGAAATTCCTGCTCCTTAAGTTAGAAAAAATAGGTGAAAGTCATAACACTCTGAGGCAGCAATATGTGGAGAAATGAGTGCACACTTACACTTCATATAGGTGAGCAGCCGGATTTTCTTTTTCTCTCTTTCTTTCTCTCTCTCTCTCTTTCTTTTTTTCCAAGTCTTACTCTGTTGCCCCGGCTAGAGTACAGTGGTGTCATAGCTCACAGCAACCTCAAACTCTGGGGCTTGAGCCTCCCAAGTAGCTAGACCCACAGGAACCCACCACAATGCCCAGCTAGTTTTTCTATTTTTAGTAGAAATAGGGTCTTGCTCTTGCTTAGGCTGGTCTGGAACTCCTGAACTCAAGTGATCCACTCACGTTGGCCTCCCAGAGTGCTGGGATCACAGGTGGGAGCCACCACGCCCGGGCCCTTCAGACCTCCCTGCAGGATGATTCAGAAGTACATGTCAGAGCTTAGAAACCCTCAACCCCTTTGGACACGTAACTCCATGTGGAATCTACCAATGGAAATAAACAGGCAGGTTCACCCTGATTGATGCCCAAGGATTTACATGTACATCATCATTTATAAAGGTGAATATTCAGGAACAGCCAAGGTGCCCTGATGGCTTTACAGAAACACAAAATGTACTACTGGGGAGACAGTAAAGCTGCGTCCTTGGCAAGGTTCTGTCCTGGGTTTTCCGCTCACCGGCAGCACTGCTCACCTTCCTTCCCCACTGTCCTTGTTTTCCACAAGAGGATTTGATTTTTCAATTTTAAAACATGAATTTCCCAGATAATGTTTAAAGAAATAGAAACATTTCATGATGAAACGGTAATAAGAAAAACAGAATCTAAAATTCTGTGTCAATCTGGATTAACACATACATAGAGAGAGAGAGAGAGACGGTCATTGATGAGTGCAAAAATGCATATAGCAGTGAATTCAAGGATGCCAGGGTTGTAGTTGATTAATAAATACTTTTTTAAACATTTCCAGTTCCTAATAAACTTTCCATAATGACAGTTTTTTGTTTTATAATCAACCTGGAACTCATTTTATTTTATTTGAAATAAACATGTTTGTTCTGAAAGCTGCCCCTTGTGAACCTAAATGGCTATAAAGGAAAACATAGGGGTGGAGCCTGTGGCTCAAAGAAGTAGGGCGCCGGCCTCCTATGCCAGAGGTGGGGGGTTCAAACCCAGCCCTGGCCAAAAACTGCAAAAAATTAAAAAAAAATTAAAAAAAGGAAAACATAGGAAGAAAGAAGATTATAGTACATCACACTTTTTAAATTAAAAGATCGCACATGGACAGTTATCATTCCAAGAGGGAAGAGTATGTTGGAAGGAAAACTCTGATTTTATGGGTCAGGAGACTGGGTTCCAGGCCTGCTTTCTGCCAACATGCATGGGGCTTCTCTGGGAAAAGGAGATCAAATGCCTACCTTGCAGCTGTGATGTCGTTGGGACAACGGCTGTGGACTCTTTCCAAGCCCCAGGGAGGAACCTTGAGTTTGGGAACTTCAAAGAATGGACAGCTCTTCCTCCCTCTTCTGGGTGGAACTAGTTTGCTCATTGGTCCTGCTAAGAGAGGGGAAGCCCTGGGCTCTGAGTTCTGTCCCCACTGGGCCAACGACACCCCTGCCTGGGCCGCCTTGTGACATCTTCATCCAGGCAGGGGGTTGGGGACAGCTCTGGGACTGACCTCCACCTGGACACTTGCTCTCTCCATGGGCCTCAGTTTCCCTCGCTGTGAAGTAGGGGGTCTGTGGGTCAGTGTTCCTGAAACCTCCTCATTCAAGTTCCTTCACCACCATCATAAGTAGTACTTCCTACTTACTCAACCTTAGTCGTTTTAATTAAAAACGATAACAGGAAACTTTCTGTGGCTCCTGTAAATGCAAAAGGATCACCTGCCAATGGCCGTGCAAATAATGCAGTGAAAACAAAATAATACTATTGAGCACCAGGGACCCTGCAGCCTGATGAAGTTGGACGCCAAAGACCCGAGCTTTTTCTTAAAAGGAAAAGGAAGCCCTGGCGGGAAGCTGTCAGACAAAATGGTGGTGAAGGGACACTCTTTAATGTAACCAGAAAGATAGCCAGCCGGTATAGCAAGAGAAGTCCCATCCCCCTTACAGTGAGACGTCTTACTCCTCTGTCCTGTGCCTTGCAGAGATGAGCAAGTGAGGCCCTGGCTCCCAGGCTGCCGTCCCAACGTCCCCACCATCCCACCTGCTCTCCCGGACCCCAGCAGGCTTGCTGGGCTGCAGGCCCACTTGGTTTTCATTAGGCCCCAGGACAATGGAGGGTGTTAAGCTGTTTATTATTTCAAGTCAGCAGAATTAGTGGAGACTTCATGCAGGTTCTTAAACCCAGAAATCCAGCCTCCTCAGAGCAATGCAAATTACAAATCGCTCTCAAATCTCTTATTAGTGATGCTCTTAACTGTTGAAAGATCATGGGCCGTTAAGGGGCCCGAGAAACCACAGAGACCACCACAGAGCCTGCCCCAGAGCCAAGCGGAGGGCTGGACATAGGGCGGGTTTTCCCAGGTATCTGGGGAGGATGCACGGCTGGTGTGACAGCACCACTTCGCCCTGGTGCTGGACTTGGGCAGCCTCCTGTTGTTCATCGCCTCTCTCCTCCACCCTGCCCATGGGGAACGTTAGGCCCATTTTGCAGATTTTTTAGCAGAGCTCAGCAGGTTAAGTTGTCCTGTAGGAAAGTGTCACTTGTGCATCCACTGAAAATCTCACTCCAGCCTCTGTGTGAGGTGGGAGGCGTGACTGGGGCTCTGGGAACCTGGTTGAACTCAAAGGAAAAACCTGTCCGCCTCATAGGACTTAGGTTCTCTCGGGGGAGTGCGGACATCAGGCAAACAGGTGGCGTCAGGCAGAGAGAGTGCAGTGAAGAAAAGAAGTGAGAGAAAGAGGCAGGCAGAGAGGTGGGGGAGAGGGCAGAGAAGATGCTGCTGCCTGCGCCTCCAGCCCTGGGAGGGGACGTGTGGCCAGGCTGTGTCAGGGTCCAGGTGCTGGTTCTTTTTGTCTCATGCCTCACATCCTGTCCCAGCAAAGATCAGTTTGCTATTTCCAGAAGGGCTTTTGGACGTTCCGTTACAGGATGCAGGGTGCTTGGGGAGCGGGCCCAGAGCTCCCTCTGTGTGTGTGTCGATGAGGATCTCAAAGCAAAACGTTTCTAAAAATAAAAATCTTTGACCAAAGCCAAAATAATGACAATAACCCATCCGTCAAGGGCCTACAGAGACAGGTAAGGCTGGGGGCTGACAAGTGGCCCTTAAGCTAGACGGCCCAGCTTCAGATCTCAGCTCCACACACGGCCGTGGTTACGTGGCATCACCAACCCTGTGCCCCAGCGTCAGTATCTGAGACCTCAGCCTGGGGTGAGGATGAAGTGGTGACGGCGAGTGCCCTGTGTGATGATTTTATCGTTATGACTCTGTGCAGGTCCTGGGGGCCCTGGGCCAGGCTTCTGTGAGCACAGGGCATTCTCACCTACATTCTTGCAGGAAAAGCTTTCAGCCACATGTAGGAGCTGGGGTGAGGCCTGTGAGGACAGGATGGCAGGCCTGTGGGACTGAGAGGGTGCCAGCAAGGGATCCTAAACGATATCTCCCGGATCTGCCCTCCCCTGGAGAGGTAGCACCCTGCTCCAGCCTCACGGGCTGTGGGAACCTGGCTTTGGGGCCCCAGCTCTGCAGAAACTCCCTCCCCTGAGGAAGGGCACTGACACACCCTGTGCTCCGCACACCTGAGTCCAGGGAGGCCCCCACTGTGCAGCAAGAGGGGCTGTGTGTCTTCCCACCACCACTGTAAAGCAGAAAGCCCTCCTCGTGCCCAGAATCAAAAGGGCAGAGGGCCGCTGCACCAGCCAGGTGCCCACGTCTGCTCGAAGACCGTTCTGCCTTCTTTTTGTCTCACGCCCAAATTGTGTCCCAGCAAAGATCAGTTTGCTACTTCCAGAAAGGCTTTCTCTTTACTCTTCATGATCCACACCCTCAGGGCTCAGGAACGGGAAGGAACAGCCTCAGCCTGCCCTGCTGTGGATAAGGGAAAACTCCCGGCAGTGGACACTGCAAGGCCTGCCTCCCAGAAGAGGAAAGTCAGGCCTTGGAAAGGAAAAGTGGCCCAGAGCACGGCACAGCTGCTGGGGCTGCCGCGCTGAAGACACCTCCTAAGAAACTCTCCTCCACTCCAGCCACACGTCCCACCTGAATAACGGCCACCCCCTCCTCTCAGCACCACTGCCGCCTGGAGCTCAGGGCTGCCCACCTGGGTTTATATCCGAGCTCTGGAGCTTACGTCTGTGCGTTTTGGGGGCACTTATCTGTGCCTCACTTACTCTGTCTATCACATGGACACGAAAAGTACCTGCCCCATAGGGTGATGACCAGAGTGAAACGAATTCAGCTGAGAAAGGATCCTAAGACACTGCCTGGCTGCCCAGACACTCCACTCTGCTAACTGTCATGACTGAGGTTTGCAATTTCTGGGCAAGTTTAAGTGGGCTGATGGAGCAGCGTGATTACTTGGAACAAATAACCGTGATTTATGCATTATTTCAAAAAGATTTGTATTTTTTCCCAGGAGACGTTTAGATTTTGCCTTTTGTTTTGCCCTGCTGTATTGACTAAGGAAAAGAAAGCCACATGCTGATAGAAGGAGGCACCTTTGGGTCAGTCCCTGGCACACGCTCATTTGGATATCAAGGCCCTGGGCAGGGTCCCTTTAACAAGGGGCTGTTTCTCTTTCCTTGAGACCTGACCAGCCACAGGGACAGAAGAGATGTGAGCCTCTGGGCACTGTGTCCTGTGCTGAGAGTGTTCCTGCTTCACCAAGAACCAGCCCCACATGCCCTCACCCGGCCTTCGCCTCCCACATCCCAGAGGCTGGGGACGTGCTGGTCCACTGGGCGTCTGTAGAGTTAAAGACACAGAAACCAAGCCTCTGAAAGCTCCGGTTGGCTGAATAGATGCTTAATCCTACATCTGGATCTAGAAGCAGCAGGTGAAAAGCAACACTGAAGCAGCCCCGTGCCCAGACGTCTGAGTCTTGGGTGCAGCCACATCCGGATCGGTGCTGTAAGCTCTCGGGGGGCTGAGAACATGGGGCAGGGATGGGACAGGCCTCTGCAGCAGAAGGGCCCTGCCAAACGGCCAGTGGGGTGATGCAGGACCCCCTCCTGACCTTGCTTCATCTCTGCACTTTCCAGCCAGCCCACCTGCCTCCCTCTCACTGGCTGTTAATGGCTCCCGGGCCTCACCTCCCCCAGATCTCTAACCCTAAAGTCTTTCCAACTCCACTTTCTTATCCGCCCTCCCTGCATTCCATCTGTCGCCCCTTCATCTGTCCGCTTTCTGGTTTCTCTTGCCGGGGGTGTCCCAGGCACCCAGTCCTGAGTTATCATCTCCTTCCGGGCCTCAGCCCCTCTACTTTGATGCTGAAGAGGTGTAAGGTCGCTGCAGGCCCCAGCAGGGAACAAAACCAGGCTTCCCGGGCTCTGATTGATTAATGGAAGCCTTGTGGCCTGGGAGGGCGTGTTCCACCCCACCGCGCACCCCACCTGGAGTCCAGACCCCCTGCAGACCTCCCGCCTGATGCTTTTCACTCACACGCTCCCTGCCAGCACCAAGCACAGTGAATCTTCAGCCTCTTTTTCTTAGGTTTTCTCTGGTTGCGGATATCAAGGTTCAGGTGGAAGGTGGGGGAGTCAGAACCCAACCTCAGGACCCTCAGTTCCCTTGGTGTGGCCATTTGCCACTTCCCTGTGGGTCTGTTCAGTGTCCATCTGCAGGGCCACTGTCCCTCCCGGCAGTCTGCACAGTGGGTAGCAGTGTCCGCTAAGAAGGAGGGTTCAGGAAGGGGATTGTGAGATGCACCTGGAACACGCCTGGCCCTGTGTGTTCCTGCACGGGGCCCCTACCCAGCCTGCTCCTTGGTGCATTACAGACACATCTGAGGGGTGATTCATTTGCTCCTCTCAGTACCATCCAGTGGGACTTAAAGGCAGGAGCCAGCCTGAGTCTCCACAGTGGTCTGAGCTGAAAGATAAACTGCGCCTCTGTTGTGCTGGGGGAGGGGATGCAGTTTCCCAGGCAAGGTCCCTGGGGGAGATTCAGCTGTAGGGAGGGATCTGATGTGTCTTCTGGCAATGCTGGAGGGACATTACCAGCCACTTCAGAGCCATCAGATGGGTCTGTCCGGTGGTGTCCTGTTCCAGCCTGTTCATCAGGTCATCAGATGATTAAAATAATAAAGAAGTGGACAAAAATATCAACTCATATTTTCAAAGTACCTTTTATTCCAAAGACCACTTCCAAGGGTGAAAGAAGAAAGACAGGTGGTCGATAATTTGCTTCCCCAAGTTCACAGCTTACACCGCAGCTTGGGTAGCATCTGAACCAGTTTCCTTAAAGGCTGACTTAGAGGTGGCTCTCAGCCCTGTCCCCATGTGCCAGAAAGACTTAATGACTTAAGAGGAGGCTTCTTGAGAGGTGCAAAGAATCTCATTGTTGGGACAAGCCTTAGCGCTTTTCACTTAGGAGAAAATGCAGAACAGAAACAAAGGCGTTCCCACGGTCATGCAGAAGGTGGGAATAGACAGCCGATCTCCCACCTCACTCACCTCGGAGGAGACCACAAACCCCAGCTCAAAACTGGCTCGCAAATCATGCATGTGTCTTGAGAGTGGAGAGGGCTGACGAACATGGGGAAGGGGGGATTTCATATTCCAAATGATTTTTTTTTCTTTTGAACGTAGACATCTGGTGTCCTATAAATAAAATTCAAAATATAAATATTGTAAAGCCCATTAGAGAGTGGTTTTACGTTTGGTGAGAGCACGGGTCAGCTGCTAGCCCACTGCACCGTGGTGGGAAAACATCACCCCACACGTGGGTGTTCTGGACTCCAGCAGCCGCCCATGTCCCCGTGGAGGCCGTGCCGCGCCGTGTCCTACGAATAAACATTAAAACATGGGTCAATTGTCGTATATTTATTATGTTGCATGAATGGTTTTAAATAGCTGCCTGAAAACCTTTCTGCTTTCATTTTATACGTGGGGAAAAGAATACTCTGTGGAGGGAGAGAAACACACTTCTTGTTGTGAGAACACAAATTCCTGTGCTCACTGCTCAAGCCTCAGGACACGCACGGGGCCAGATTCTAAGATCAGTTTTTAAATGCGCTTCGAAAGACATTTTCCGTTTGAGACGTATTAAACACAAGCTTTATTTAATAATGCTCCATTTGACTTATCCAATTTAAATATTTGCTCTGATCAGCCATCACTTGATTCTGGCTTCGCTTAAGGCCGAGGAATAATTTCTGCGGCTTATTTTTCTTCGGTGCCAGGTTGATTCTGGAGGCAGAGTGACTGCTCTCAAGTTCCCTTCATTTCTCTTACCCGTGCTGCGGGTGGAAAGGGACAGAGCCATGAAACCCTCTACCCAGGGCTGCTTCATACTTGCCCTTGTGTCTGTCTGGCTGAATTCAGAAAACAGCATTTAGAAGACTCCTCCTCAGCAGAGAACTATACGGAGAGGTTTTTGTTTTTAAAGGAGAACATTAGAAGAGAAAGAAATTCCCAAAATTCCTAAAATGAACCTTTTTTATTTTATTATTTTTTATTTTTCTTTTTTGAGACAGAGTCTCTCTGTTGCCCTCAGTAGAGTGCTGTGGTGTCACAGTTCACAGCAACCTCCAACTCTCGGGCTTAAGCAAGTCTCCTGTCTCAGCCTCCCAAGTAGCTGGGACTACAGGTGCCTGCCACAACGCTCGGCTATTTTTTTGCTGTTGTTGCTGTAGTTGTCATTGTTTAGCTGGCCTGGGCTGGTTCGAACCTACCAGCCTTGGTGCATGTGGCTGGAGCCGTAATACGGGCGCCGAGCCTATAGTGATCCTTTTTTTGTGTGTGGTTTTTGGCCGAGGCTGGGTTTGAACCGGCCACCTCCGGCATATGGGACCAGCACCCTACTTCTTGAGCCACAGGCGCTGCCCTTGGTGACCCTTTTTGAGATACGTTCTCCTGTCTTCCCTCGGCTTTTCCCCCATTTGGGGATTTTTCTAACAATGGTGACCACTAAAAGATTGTCCACTAGGACCCAAGGATTTTAAGACAATGAAATACTAAGACAATAAAATATTTTCATATTTTAGTTCAGTATGTTTTAAAAGAGGGAACGCCACTTCTATTTCTTCTAAATTTGGAAACATTTTGTAGGGATCCTTCGGTTTCCATTATTACCATTGTTCTGAATATTTAAGAAACAAATCTTGAATTTTATCTTTGCATGCTGCCTTCAAAGTCAGCCACCTTGAAGTGCCAGATCCCCTCCCCTCCACCCCGAGGTATCATAGAGTCGTTCATAACACATGAACGCCTGACAGCTTCACTCCCGGTACCAGCCCAGAGAAATCCACTCAGTGGTGAGGGTGGCGGGGACACTGTCCCCATCTGAGCAACCTCCATAAAGGGGCTCTGCTCCCAGACTGGGAGGAGGGGGTCTTTTCAGTGAAAGGGGCATTTATCAGTGCTGGACCAGTGCCTGGTTTACGGGTCCTGGTGCAGGGAGGGAGGATGCCGCCCCACCCCGCCTGCAACCAGAGCCCCTTTGGGGCCTGAAGTGTTTACTGGCAGGGTGATTTACACCCTCCAGGTGTTCGTTGGGGAAACATCTCAGCTCTGAGCTGACCAGTGATCGCAGGGGATTTGCAGACTCTGGCATTTTCCTATTCATAAGGGTCCAGGGGCCAAAAAGACATTTTAAAAAACCCTGTCTCAGAGCAGGTTCCTTTCCTGTGATTTTCACCGTGTCAGCCGAACTGCCCAGCGCTGCCCCGTGGGGGAGACGCATGTGGCTGGAACTGTCCTGCTCCTCCGACCTCTCGTCAGATGAATTTCTTCTGCCAGCTCCTGCTCTTCAGCCTTGTGGTGGCCCTGTAGGCCCTCAGCCGGGTGTCCCCTCTGCTGGTCCAGCACCCCTGGGGCTTTCAAAAGGGTCCTGCTAAGAGGTTTCTGTTCTTAACGGACAATGGGAGTCCGGCGGCACAGATGCGTTGCAGAGCTCAGCCTCTTTTCACCACGCCCGAGCATCTGCCTCTGCTGGGTGCTTACATTTTAAGGGATTCATTTTTTCAGGACCGACTTTCTCAAGAGCACCACATTCTGCTGTTTTTGCTCACATTCCAACGCCGGAACAGTGTTACTACCGCTGTTGCTCTGTCGCTGGGCGTCCCTGACACCTGCAGACTTCAGCACTCGGAATGCTGAGCTAAAACACAACCCGAGAAATAAAAACGGCTTTTTTGCTTGTTAAAGAAAATATATTTTAAAATTTGTCTTATCATAGCCATCCCACTCCCGTTTAAAGGCGTTTGGACATTTATTGTATACCCACGTTTACGCTTGTACTAATCTTTTCTTCAGCTACTGATGAGAAAGAAAACAAATATATTTTTGCCTCATAGAAATACGTGTGTATACATATATATGTATAAATTGGAGGCAAGGTGAGGAGTCTTACAGGAACATTTTATAAAAGATATGTTGTATGTGTTTTCGTTTTTACAAAAAAAAAAAAAAAAATCCACCCTCTTCCGTGATCTAGAAAATACTAGGCTGATCTTAAGTGCACATTTCCACTTAGCTGGTTTTCTCTCCTTGATGAAATTCCCCAAGAATAGTTCTTTTGCTCCCTTGCAAAATCTGTGGACATAAAGCATTTGGTCAAATGCAGACAAGTTATTTGCCAGTTTTAGCAAATAATATCAGTTCTTCTGCCTTGTATGCTACACTTTAAAATTTTTTTGAGCCAATGACTTGAATACTAACAAATTCACTTAAGCATTCAAACTTCCCCTTTCTCCCCAGACTATAAATATATAAACCTCCCCGACATAGAAAAAAATATCATCGATTTGCCGAACCAAACAGGGACGCGTTTTCACCAGCAGCAACTGTGGAAAACTGTCAGCCCTGGAGCAAGGAAGAAAGAATCCAGCAATAAGACAAAAACTGTAATTTCCAAGCATTAGGTCGAAGCCCTTTCAAGAGATTGTGAACTCGCAGGGAAGTGAACGGCTGTGTTCTGTGAGCACGCATGGCCTAACGTTGAGAACATGGAAATTATCACGCCGACCAAAGAAAATTCAGTATCAAAAAGAAGAATTTTTGCCCTTCCTATAGACTTATGAACTATGTGCATCTGTGATCTTTATTCTTCATCTAATAAGATGCCTCAACAGACCTCCATTTGTGCAGAAGACACAAGAAAATATGTGTGATCCACTCTGTTCTGGAGTATTACCGGAGAGTGTTCAATTCCCAAACACACCGACGTAGCTAAGAGCACAATGTAACTAAACTACCAGTTCATTTATCTTAATTTCACTGGAGCTGTCCCCAAAAAGCAGGTGACTATTGAGAAAAAAATTTTTTTATTCGAAATAACAAAGAAGATAAAAATTAATGTCATTCCATGAGGTCTGAACATTTGAAGGCACGAGAGAGTTAGCCAGGGCCTGGTAAATGGCTAAACAGATTAGTAGCCTTACTTTTCAACATATAAACATCTGAAACCCGTTTCCTGTTTAAGAAAAAAAAAGTCTAGGTGGATAACCTCGGGCACTTTTTTTTGATTAACAAATGTGAATTGTACATCATGGCGGTGGAAAAAAAATGGTCCACGCTTGGTGGTCTTTCTACAGTCTGTATATGGGAGAGAGAGAAAAAAATACAAAAATAAACGTTACCTTCTCACTTTCAGGGTGGGCAATGCCATTTCTGCAGCCGTCCAGGGCTCTGGCAAATGTTAAAGCTGTCACTGCAGACAGAATCCCCATGGTCTGTGTGCCTCGATAGAGTCCGAAGAAAAACATTCCTTGCATTCCTGGTGCTTGGTCCTATCTCCAGGCCTTGGACGCGGCCTGCAGGCCGGGGTCACCCCGTTGATGGCCTAGGCCACGGCTAATCTAAACCCATGCCTTCCCCAGCCAGCCCTGCAGCAGCGTAAAACTGTGACCAATTTGCTTCCTTAGCCTAGAGGAGGCAGCAAGTTGATTCTCAACCCTTAAGGACGGAGTACCAGCTGCGTTTCGTTCCACCGAAAAGAGCTTAGCGGTTCTGGCACATTCTGACAAGATACATTTTGTAGGGCTTACGCTAAAATTTGATATTGGAAGTTGGGATTCCAATTTTATGTCGCCAATGATAACAATAGCAGCTGGGGGCCTGTAAGAAATATGTGTGTTCCTTCTATTTAAGAGTTACATAATAAAAGCTATCTATGTCAAACACCTTATAAGGGAAAGACTTCGCCTGAATGTCGATATAATGTATAATACTTCTTCAAAGTTAGATGGGACCAAAAAAAAATCCATTATCATAGTTAGATGGGACAAAAAATAATCCATGTATTATTTTCGGTTTGGACTATGAGATAAGTAGGGGCTTTACAAATCTTAAATAAGCATTTCCTTGTTTTAATTTACAAATTCATGGAGTGACCTTTATTCGATACCGTTTCTGCATTAAAAAAATATTGATGCATCATTTTTGTTTTTTCAAATCCTTCTGATGAAAGTACACAGAAGGGCACGATTTTACCTCGTTTGTTTGATTTTTATAATTTCCAGGCGTGCCGTAAAAGCATTCACTGGCCCTTATAAGCCGGTGGCTTCTTTTGTTTTCTGAAAACGATTGTGGTTTTGGAGAGTCACTGGCCGACCATAACGTTCCTAATTCTGATGAAGAAAGGAAAATCTTTCCCAGCAAAGGAGCAGCGTCACCAGCTCAAGGCGGCCCCGGCAGCCACAGGTCAGGGGCCTTCCAATCCTCCCAAGCTTGTCCGACAACACCATCACACCAGATCATGTTTTCTGAGGAAGGGACCCCACCACCACCAAGCTGATAAAGACGCTTGCTCTCACCAGATGCCCTGTCAGGGGCCTGCCCAGAAACCCTAGCTCCCTTCTTTATCTCTTCTGCTCGGACAAAGAGCAGAGCAGAGCCTAATTGAGACAAGGAGAAAAACCCCAATTAGCAAAGCCACGGTCTCTCCCACACCCACACGTGTGGGTTCAGCTCCCTCTCTCCAGTGTGACACGGGCTAAGGAGAAAGCCCCGCCGAGAGGTGGCACGCACAGTCAGCTGGACGTTCTGTGTCCCCGTGCCAGCCCAACTTCCCCGCAGCAGGGGTGGCAGCCTCTCTTGGGAAACACAGAAGTCGCAGCAACACACGCAAACCCCACTCCTTCTAAGGACCCGCTGGAACCAACCGATGTCAACTTAAACCCAGCAAAACGCAAGTGTCATTTCTTTTCTTTTCTTTTTTTTTTTTTTGGTCACAATTTGAATGCAACAGCTCTAAGCAAATCCAATCTCAAAAAGTAACTTACGAAGCTGCTCCTTTCTCTTGTCAGAAAATTGCTTCAGCCTGAATGAAAGGCAATTTCCTTTTCTTTTATAACAAGAGGACCACCCATCTCACTCTGTCTCTTCCTCCAGTTTTGCCACTAAATACTGGCCCTTATAAAAGAAATGCTGTCAATTGCCAGGATATTTACTAGTCTGAATTTTTTTTTCTTTTTTTTTTTTTTTTTATTGTTGGGGATTCATTGAGGGTACAATAAGCCAGGTTACACTGATTGCATTTGTTAGGTAAAGTCCCTCTTGCAATCATGTCTTGCCCCCATAAAGTGTAACACACCCCAAGGCCCCACCCTACTAGTCTGAATTTTATGTTGGTTGTGTGATTACCGACAGAGAGGACACTGCTCCAGGTAAGGACACCCAGGTAGGAAGTTCATCTAAAAACTGTATGAAAATGGGAAACAAAAACAGGATGGCCCAGAGACCCCTGCGGGGTCACACCTGACACACTAGCTCTGTTACGTTGCCTCCGTGTCTCCCCACGACCTGGACACGTTGTCTTCACTGGGAGAAGGTAGCGGTAGAGCGGTAGGCAACAGCGTTTGCCTTAGTAACAGCCTCACGGAGGCTTGCAGGAGGTGGGGGGGTCCACTGTTACCTTTTTTCATTGTCTCAGGTGGAAAGCTCCTTTGCCCCTCTCCTCCAGAGCAAACCCAGGAAGGCAGGGAGCATCATTACCTTCATTTTGTAGATGAGGAAACTGAGGCAAAGAGAGGCCAACCCAATGCTGAAAACCAAACCCCTAGATAGTGACAAAGTGACTGCATTTGGAGCAAAAGCCGGGCTGTCTCCCCCGAGCTGTGGTAACAGGAGGTAAATGTGGGCGGTAAAATCCCTGATCACACTGCCTGGGGTCAAGCCCCAGCCCCCCACCTGGGGGGATATGAACCTATTCTGAGCCTTAGTGTGCTCATCTGTGAAACGGGGATAGCAGTGTCCCCTCCGACACACACAGAGAGCTGTGACAGGGATTTTGTAAAACAAGGCATGAAGAGCATCCGTCCCATCAGAAGCATCCAGCAGATGCCAGGTGCAGCGGAGAGGTCTGCGGTGTCCACATACCCGGGCTAATCCTATTCCCCGTCACTACAGGCTCACAGACTGCAACACTTGCTTCAAAAATTCGTCTAGGGGTGGCGCCTGTGGCTCAGTGAGTAGGGCGCCGGCCCCATATGCTGAGGGTGGCGGGTTCAAACCCAGCCCCTGCCAAACTGCAACGAAAAAATAGCCGGGCGTTGTGGCGGGCACCTGTAGTCCCAGCTGCTCGGGAGGCTGAGGCAAGAGAATCGCGTAAGCCCAAGAGTTAGAGGTTGCTGTGAGCCGTGTGACGCCACGGCACTCTACCCGAGGGCGGTACAGTGAGACTCTGTCTCTACAAAAAAAAAAAAAAAAAAGAAAAGAATTCGTCTGGAAGCCCGGCCACATTCCCAACTGCCCAGAGAGCAAAGCTGGTGGGGCAGTGCTGTGTGGCCTCCCAGCAGCCAGGGCTTAGCCAGGCAGACCCATGTCCAGCTAGCAGCAGATGGCCTCAGGTGCCCCACACGCCAGCCCTCCCAGGGATGGACCCTGGCTTCCCTGTGGGAGTTTGAATCCTGAAACAGAGTCACCCGAGTGATGGCACAGGAGACCCAGCCAGCTCACTGGCCACCCACCAGCCTTTGGGCCACCCTGGCCGCCCTCTGCTTTCTGTTGGATCTGTTTGGATGGCAAACCCTTCAGGGAGGCCTCCTCCACACTCTTCAAAGCCCCACCCAGCCGTTGCCCTTCAAACCCTGTGTTGATGGCTCACAATGAGCCACAGAAACAATAAACAGCCCGGCGCCCTGAAGCCAGAGCCGGCTCCACTTGAGGCCGTGGGGACTTCCTCACTGCAGGAGCCTGCCCTGCCTTGGAGGCCAGGCTTCACAGTCCTTGGGCACTTGAGAGCCAGCCCCGTGGACCTGGTTCAAATCCCACTTCTGCCTCCAAGGAGCTGTGCTTGCTCAGGCGAGTAGTTTGCCCTCTCTCGATCCCAGTGTCCCAGTCCATATTTACAGGGAATGGGAGGAAACAGCCACAGAGGTACGTGAAGTGCTGGTTTATAATTCCTGATCAAGAGCAATCACTGTGCTGCTGTTTAACCCAGGAAACAAAAAGAAGATACCCAACTTTGTTGAGAACAACGATTTGTTGTTTAAAGTAGGATGCCTACTCAATAGTAAGGAAAGTGAGAAAAAAAGCAAATCGCCAAACCCTGCCCTCAGAGCGCAGGCTGGTCTGCAGGTTTTCTTCCCACCTTTCTCCTTTGCTAAATGAAATCCTAAACCACCGAAAACTCACTTTGCTGTAAACAAACACGCTGGTCTGGGTGGCATGAGGCCGTTCTTATATTTAAGTACTTACACGCTCATAATTAAAATGATGTCAGTATTGGGAAATACTTGCTGGGCGAGGGCCACAGCTGCACCCGGGACCTCACCCGACAAACACAAATGTTGTAACTTAGTGAGGCTTGTACCATCATATTAATCTGAAATATAATAAATAAATAAAATTTTTTTAAAAGACAAAAAATATTTTGCAAATATAAAAACTTGAAAAATACCGTGGTAGGGTAGTGGGTGGGTTTTTTTCCCCCTTTTCTGTGATACCTCTTTTGTTAATGTCTTGTATTTTTTCTTCCTAACTTTTTCCGTGAGTGTCTTGTTATATAAATGCAGTCTTATACTCCACACCTCCCTGCCAATGTGCTCTCGTGGGGACACATTTCTCCCTATTTGGGGACATTTAACATTGTTTCAGTTTATCTCCTTAACAGGAATATTTTGCCCATACAACTTCTTATCATATATTGATTTCTTTCTTTGGGATAGATTTCCAGTAATGAAAAAACAGAGCAAAGGGATCGGCATCTGGTGACCCTTGACAGATTTTGATGTCACTTATTAAGGAGCCGCCTCCCCCAGAGGACAGAAACTCCTACACCCTGGGAGCTCTCGAAGGTCAAAGGTCAGTGGAAATGACCCGACAGTCTTTGCCTCCGAGCTGAGGAACCTGCGTTACCTTGTGCGGAGAAGTGGACCTCATGAGAGAACTTGTGGTTTGTAATTGTCACAAGTCCTTTGGGGAAAATAGCTTTAAGGACGAGATTAGCATTAAGGGAATTATTTACAGAGAATGGGAGGAAACATTTCTGCTAATTAAGAACCACACAAAAAACTAGAAAAGGGAAGGACATGCATTGCCTTACCAAGATAAGAACAGAGGACGGTCCCCAACCACGTCGGTGGTGGAGGGAGATTCTCAGAGCAGGTCGCAGGCTGCGGAGCTGCTCAGCACCCTGGGATTCACCCGGTCCAGATTCTCCCACACAACAAGCTCGGGAACCCCCAGGGGTCCGGCCAAAGTGCAGATTCAGATCCTGCAGCCTGCATGGGGCTGAGGTCGTTCATCATTAACCAGCACTGGGCGAGGGGGTGGGGGGAGCGAGGTTTCTGGTCCAGGGACGACCAGGGCTTAGACCAGAACAATTACTGATGTAACTTGGTGGTTGTGGCTCTCTGATGCCTTGTTTGAGAAGGATTTGAAGCAACAGTCCTTAACTTGACTTTAGAACCACCAGGGGAGATAGTTTTTTGAAAACCCCACACATAGGTCGCACCCCAGGCTAACTGAACCAGAATCTTTGTGGGGTGATGACTGGTACCAGAATTGCTTCAAAGCTCCCAGGGAAACCCAATGTGCAGCTGGGGCTGAGAACAGGTGATTCAGATGCTGCATAAGGGCCGGGCAGAAGGGAGCAGAAAGGTGAACTAGTGATATCGACCAGGAGGAAGGCATGGGCAGTGTGCTGAGAGGGCTGTTACGGACCTGTCAGATGACAGAGGGCAAGGGACGCACCCAGTCTCAGCTGGAGTGAAGTCAGGGTTAGTCTCTTCAGACTCCTACATACAGGCTCTGGTATTTATTCAAGAGTCACAGGCGCAGGCAGAGATCCCTATCTGAAGTATACCTTTCAGTTCAAACTTTGCAAGCCCACTGCACCGTTGGTCAAGAACAGCCAAGCAGAAGTTCTAACATCAGGGCTCCGGCTTAGCAGGAGTGAGGGCCGAGGCTAGTAGAGACCAGGAGAGGAGGAGAGGGGACTGAAGGGTGACTTGGATTAGTCCCAGAAGCCAGGAGCATGCCTGGGAAGGCTGAAAAATGGGGTGTGTATTGAAGTGAGTCCCACCGTTTGGGATCCTAAGAGTTCCTAAGAAGGGTTTGGGCCGGGGCACACTGCCCAGAGACAAACTCAGCAGACGGCAGCAGATCAGGGCATCGGAATCAGGAGCACGGTTTAGGAACTGGGTGTTTTTCCAAAAGCACTGAGGGTAGAAGTCAGGAAGCAGCCACTCTGGGGACGTGTCCTGAGGGACCCTCAGGATAGCAGGAATGCTTTGCATTTTTATCTGAAGTGTCCACACAGGTGAAAATCACCAAGCTATGCATTTGAGATTCGTGTACGCTACACCCTTCCTTGTCTGTAAACTGGGCTTCAACTACAAAAAAGAAAAAAAATTAAAGGCAAGTCACTCTTGATCAAGGGGGTCTGAAGGTAGGTGAGTCCGGCACAGTAAGATACTTTGAGGACAACAGAGGAGAGAACATTCACATAACTCACGTTATGATACATTGTTATAATTGTTCTATTTTATTATGGGTTCCTGTTGTTAATCTCTTTTTTTTTTTTTTTTGTAGAGACGGAGTCTCACTGTACTGCCCTCGGGTAGAGTGCCGCGGCGTCACACGGCTCACAGCAACCTCTAACTCCTGGGCTTATGCGATTCTCCTGCCTCAGCCTCCCGAGGAGCTGGGACTACAGGCGCCCGCCACAATGCCCGGCTATTTTTCTGTTGCAGTTTGGCCGGGGCTGGGTCCGAACCCACCACCCTCGGCATATGGGGCCGGCGCCCTACTCACTGAGCCACAGGCGCTGTGCCTGATGTATAAACTATGCTTTATCCTACGTACACACATATAGGAAAAAACACGGTGTATGTGGGGTCTGGAGGTAGCCACAGTTTCAGGCACACACGGGTGGGGGGAGTCTTGCAACTTTCCCACCCTTGTAACAGGGGGACCACCAAGTGTTATAAGATAGCTGAAAAGGCATCAAAAATAGGAAAAAATCTGAAGGGATAATTAACAGAAAATGAACCAGTAAAACAAATCAACACATGGAGTGTGTTACTGTAAGACACAACCCCGGCAAATCTGACAGATCTTTGTCTGATTTCCTGCCATTTTTTGGTGGCTTATTATCATGTTCATGTTGAATGTCACAGGACATGGGAGGGAACCCCAATCTTCTTGTCCTCATCTGAGTCTACTCTGAGCTGGGTTAATGGTGAAGATGCTCAGGTGATACTTAAGGACTGGCAGGGAATACTCCCTTTGAAGGGTTGAAGACCTGAGAGGTTTTAAGCAAGGAGAATCCGCAAACTAATCAGGAATGGATTATGTCGAAGCTCTAATTAAAAATAAAATCAATACTGAAATGCAAAATGGAAATTGCACTGAAGCTTTTCCTCTTTCTTTGATGTAGCAAATATAAATCCATTTTCTTTAATGAAAAAAATTATTTGTTTCTGGAAGGAGTGTAGGTGGGGCTGAGGCTGTTTCCCCAGGTGAGCTCAGGCTGCATTGGGAAGGGCTGTGAGGTGCAGGCAGAAAGTCTGAGCAGGGAAACTGTCGTCAGAAGGAGATTTGGAGCCAGGGTCAGATGGCAGGTGCAAGGTAAGACCCCAGGGCCCCTCCTACAGAAGCAGGTATGGCCCCCACAGCCTGGGCAGCCTTGATAAGAGAGTTCCCAGGCCCCCATGGTCCTTGGATAAAAGCAGCCAGTGTTATCACGGCTGGCATGTTTCAAAATGAAATGTGACTTCTAAAATGCCCTCCCCTAGAGGTATGGAAGTGCAGGGACACACATGCACATTGAGGTGTGAATGGCCACCTGCAGGCCCTGTCCCCAAACTAGCATCGATGAGGATCTCTGGGAAACTGAACAGGGTGTGGGGAGGACCCTCCAAAGCAGGAAGGGTGGGCTCAGGCCAAAGCCTTCCCCATTTGGGTGTGCGGCCCTTAGGGCTAGCCACTGTCTGTCCTCACCACATCATAGAAGATGTCCCAGAATTTTCACATTATTTTAACTTTGGAGCCCCTTTTAGCTGGGTGCCAGGGAGTGTCAAAAGACCTTGAATGGTCCCCCTACGTAGAAGAAATGAACTGTTAATTCAGCAGTGAGTCCATCCCCGAGGGGGAAGTTGAGGCAGCAGCTGCCCTCCCGGAACGCCCATTCCTGCTGGCCAGGCCCACTCGGAGAAAAACAGCAACACTGGAATTGGAACAGCCGTACTCACTGTGACCTGGAATGACCCTGCACAGGCCCTTTACCTCTCTCCGCCCTCCTCCCCAGCACGGGGACTCTATTTCCATTCTATATCCCAGAACTGAGGTTCTGCGACTGCCCCACTCTGGGGCAGACCTGAGGTAATGCTCCGTTGGCCGGCTGACCTCCATAAGCCCCTGCCACGCTGGTGGATACCCAGGACCTTTTGGGTTTCCTAGAATAAGTGTCAGTTCAGAGCCAGTGTCCTGCAGCTCCCAAAAGTTCTGAGTATTTCATTTCCTAAGACAGTTATGTGGTCGGCAGCCATCTCCTCCTGCCGCCCTCACCCCCCTGAGTCATCCTCCCACTGCAGCCGGAGTGGTCTTCCAATCCACAGGTGTAAATACGTCACCTTCTTGCTTACAGCCCTTGGTAGAGTGTCTGTGTGGTGGACTGTTCAAGCCTGGACGCTTGAGAGTGAAGGGGAGGGGCTGATGTCAATAATTACAACAGCATGACAGCCACAACATGGACGCATGGGCACCGTGAGGTTTCTAGGGCTCAGAATGCTGGGTCCTGGCCCCCACGCCAGCCTTCACTCACTGCTGGGGTCCACCCAGGCAGGCTCCGGAAGCCCAGCTGGCCTCTGAGCCACCTCACCGGCAGCTTCCTCTTCCTCTGTCCCCTCCTCATCTGGCACCTTGGTTCATCCTTTGGACGTAGACAGAGGTCCAGGCCCCAGAGAGGCCAGGGTGGTTCGGTGATGTCCCCTTCCCATCACCTCAGCATGCCCTGGCCTGGCCTGTCTGCTGGACTCCGAGGCAGGACACCAGCTATCCTTTCATGGTTGGCCTTACCCAGTATGTGGTGGACGGCTGTGTCTGCTGGGTGAATAAATGGACCCCATCAGATGCCTCCTACAGGTCAGAAAAGCAAGTGGCTACAAGTCTACAGGGAAGTTTAGCACGTTCCACCAAAGAGACACAGTGTCTCCAGGCCACCTGGCGTGAACATGTCTGGGTTTTGAAAGGCAGCCATCGGTGGAGGGAGATGGAAAGAGTGCGACAGTGAGCCCCACTGGGTGGTTTTCCTGGCCACAGGTGGGATCAGGGGCTTTCCAGCTCACTGCCCCATGGCCGGCTACCCAAGCGGCAGGTGTGATGTGGGTAAGGCGTCCTGGGGGCAGGGGTCCCTGTAGACAAGGCATGTAGATGGAGCGGACAAAAAGTGTCTCGGAGGAGCAGAGGGGCCCCGCGACAAACCCACACCACGCTGGCGAGAGGATTACCAAAGCACCCCCACCCCATACCCCACTGGGGTGAGGATCGGGGGAGTTGCCCCACTGCCCAACCACCCCTGCCCCCAGCCAAGCTCCCTCGTGCCATCAGCAAACCACACGAGTGTTCACAGCGGCCCTGGAATGTGGGAGATGGAAGGCTCTGGACCAGTGGGGCGCCAAGCTCTGTGGAACCAAAGTGTAGTGGAACTTTCCAGAACAGCCGCAGAACGAAGCCATTTCTTCTAAGCCAGGGGTAGGTGGCTTCTCCTCACAGCCCTACGTCATTCTAATGCTATTTCCTTTTATTATAAATAGGAATTTTGCTCAAAGGGGTACAGCCTCATACCCCTCCACTGCTTTGTACTTTAATCAGGGCTTTCCTGCCGAAAATGTTTACCTTCCAGCAAAGAGGTGCTAATTTTATCCTGCAAAAGTGGATATCTACTTATGTCCCTTCTACCTTCGAGAAAGATAACCCAAAGCATATTATGTCATCTGAATACAGCATCCTTCGAGATCAAAGGGCGTAATGTACACAGCTGCCACAGTTGATGGAGCAGCTATTGGGCGACTCTTCCGCCCGGCCTCATGGGCTCCATTGATAGACCAGCTTGGCCATTTCTATGAAAGAAACTCCCCGGCGCTCTGTTTGTGCCAGTTGATTTCAATGATATTGGGAGGTTTTGAAATGAGACTCCAAAATAGATATGCCCTTCTCACCCCTCTGTGTAAGCCCTCACCACAGGAAATGGCACAAGTTCAAATTTTTGTGATGGAAGCAACGTGGAACAAGATAAGAAGTACATTCCCTACAGCAACATTTTTATGTTTAAAATACGGTCAAAATGATCCATCACCGAATGCCACCTGGGTGTGTTTTTCTTTGACTGGAGCCCTCACTGTGGTTCTAGCTCAGTGTTTTCCAGCCCCCCTCTGGGTCCATTCCATTCCAAGAGCTCCTCCCGCGATAGGCTACACGCAGGTGCACACCCTTGTTTGAACTGTTCAGAAACTAGATGTTGTCTTCAGACACACTTGCAGTCTGGTGTGGGTGGCCCCATTCCAGTCCAGACATCTTGCCCTTCGTTACCCAAAGTGTGGCTCCAGACTCCAGCATGGTCTGTGAGCTGTGAACGCAGCAGCCGAGGCCACACTGCCAACCTGCCCAACCTCGGTCTGCATGTGGACAGCCTGCCTGGGCAGCATGGCCGTGTACCCAGGAGCCTGGGAGCCCTGGGCTTGTCTATTTCATCTTTCTGAACTTATTTACTGTTTGTAATTTGGTTGCCAATGTCTAAATCAATCACCACTTAGCAGCCATCCGCGACCGAGGATTTGACAAAACTATGTGAGGACGTGGGAGCCAGGATACTTAGGGCTCCAGCAGCCAGCTGCTTGGCCGTCTCCCTCGCCTTCCCGACACCCTGTGGAGAGGCAGGACCCGTGATGGGATCCAGGGTGGAGACATCCTGGGAAGTTCTCAGAAACTTCAGCGACTTGAACCCAAAGACTCCACTCTGAGATTGTCACGTCTGAAGCAGAGATGACAGCATTTTTAATGCATGAAAAGGTGACGTTTCTTAGAAAGAGACCGAGGAGGGGAGTGAATATGAAAATGGGATGTTTGGAGCAGCTGCCACATCTTGGGATGGAGCTTAAGAAAAATCAAAGATGCCTCCTCAGAGCATTGATGTCATTTGACTACGGCCTCCAGCTTTCCTGTCCCAGGAGAAAAGTTGCCCCATGTTCACCCTCTGTTCCTCACGAATGAGGCTCATGTAGCTGACAGCATTCCTGGTGGGCTCACATAGGCTAGAGACCACCTTCATCATGCCCACCCCCTCAGCCTGCTTACCTCATGCCCAGGCCCCTGTTCATCACATGGCTCTTCTCTAAGCTTCTGAGCTATCTGGTGCGTCTCGGGCAAGCCCCCCGGGATATGTGCCTCTTCCCTGCAAAATCCTGCCTCAAACTCTAGCTCAGGAGTGAGTGGTCAGGGGATATCCAGGGGGGATAACAACCGCTGTCTGGTCTCTGGCCACATTCTCAAATCTAAGAGAAAAATCAGAGAGTTAGTTTCCCCACATTCCCAGATCAATGAATACAACCAAATGATGAAATGAAACCCAAGGGCCACGCGTTGCCTCTGAGCCCGGAATCTACAGCCAGATTCCCCGGGGAAGGCAGGCCTCCCGCCACCACATCGTTACCCAGCCCCACCATTACAGAAGCCAAACCCCTACTTACAATCAGAACGAACTTCATGTGTGACCAGGAGGCAGCTTGATTCCAGGAATGCCAGGCAGAGCCCCCCTCTTACCCCAGCCAGCCTCCCCAGCTGGGTCTCCTGATGCCGGCAGAAGTGCCCCAGACCACCAGGGCCCACACCCCTCTTCCCATGGGCACTGTCCTCCAGGCACTGTCCACTCCTCCATTGCTCATGTTTACTTTTCTGGGTGAAACTAAGCCTGGCTCCAACAGGGCAGTGATGGAGAATCAGGGTTTCAGAGCCAAAGATTTTACATTACGAAACGAAAAAGCACACAGTTGGGCAGGGTACCGGGGAAGGAGGAAGCGAGCTACTTATAGTTGGCTTCAAAGAGCACAAATTCGTGCCACCTGGTGGGAGGGCAGGGGCAGTACCCAGCCAGAGATCTCAGCAGTGTGTGAGTTCACTTCCAGTAGTGTCACCCAGGAGAACGTAGAGCTTCCACACAGACACGCGTGTGCAGATGCCAAATGAAGCGTCGTTTTCATAGCAAAGCCTTGGAACAACCTCGATGCCCAACAAATATGGGATCGTTAAATTGATAAACGGTAAGTTGATGAACAGCAAGACTGCAGCCATTAAGAAGTGTTTTTGTACAGAATAGTTAATGCCAAAAAAATTCATAACAAATCATATGTTCGAACATGAAACAAATACCAGCCTGGGATATGTAACTGGACGCCACTTACGCAATCTACTTATCCGAGTCTGCAGAGCCAACTACACCTTGGGCAAGAATGCCATTGGTGGCGGACTCTTCCCTGTGGTTACCACGTGCAGGGAACCGGGGACCTGCCTCAAGCACTTTGCAGGCCTCCGTGCCCTTGACCACAGCCGCCCTCTAAGGTACAGTCCATTATTATAGAAGCCCGGACTCCGAATCACACAGCGGATCAGTATCGGATCTGAAATTCACACCCAGGAGTCCCAGACCCCAGGCCTTT
This sequence comes from Nycticebus coucang, assembly GCF_027406575.1. Classification (NCBI taxonomy): domain Eukaryota; kingdom Metazoa; phylum Chordata; class Mammalia; order Primates; family Lorisidae; genus Nycticebus; species Nycticebus coucang. The sequence continues at coordinate 182,022,297 of NC_069781.1, read as the reverse complement.
TAGCTGAATGGTGCACACAGAAACGTCTCCATTGAATATATTGGAATGATTGTCAGTGGGGAATGGGGTGTGAGGCAGAAGATAAAGGAAATAAAAAGCCAACCAGAGAGACAGGGTCTGGCCTGGTGTGGTCAGGAAACTCGGGCCTGAGGTCCGAGGGGGTGGGGCGAAGACACCAGGAGGGAGCAGAGGTGTGTGGGGCTGCTCTCCTGTGACCCTACACACTCTGTGCTCTCAAACGCTCCCACCTGCCCCCACTGGCTTCTGTTCAGGCTGCCATGGCAAACACCACAGACTACATGACCCAAGCAACAGACACTCATTTCCCAGAATCTTGGAGGGAGTTCTGACATCAGGGCTCCAGCACCACTGGGCTCCTGGTGCGGCTGCTGGGCTGTTCGCAGAGAGCGGCTTTCTCATGGTGTCCTCATATAGCAGAGGCAAGCGTCATCCCTCTCAAGCCCTTCTTATCAGGGTGCTGATCCCATTCACGAGGCTCCACCCCAAGATCTCATCACCTCCCAGCACCACCACATCGGGGTTTCAGATCTCCCCAATCCTATGCATTTGGGGGGTGTATTCCATCCATAGCTTGCATATGTCTCAATCTCCGGCAGGCTTCCTAGGGGGGCCCTGCGGTGCCCCAGGGCCCATGTCCCCCCAACTCAGCTACCTCCCTCCCCTGGTCACAGCTGACTCTCTCTAGTCTTAGCACCAAGCCCAGAGTGAAAACAACTCCCCGGCTGGGGGCCCATCTCTCACCTCGAAAGGTCATTTGATTGACTCGGGGTCCAGAGAACTCAGACTTATGGGAAGAATGTGCAAGTGAGGGTGGAGCTGGAATAGAGACAGGTGATGTGTGGAGGGCAGGGGTGCTGGCCCAGCTGGGGGGAGCTGTGCCTTCCACAGGTGCTGCGAGAAAGGCCGGGGGGAGCAGGAAGGGTCGAACCTCACAGGAGCACATGCAGGGAGGGGAGAATAGAAAAGGAAAGAAGAGAGAACGAGACAGAGGAGGGAGACGGAAAGATGGAGACAGAGGGACCCGACGGAGCCCTCTCAGCTCCAGGCTTTCTCAGTTGAAGCCCATTCAGTCCAACAACCGCCCTCCAAACAAGAAATGTCAAATGGCCTGTGCTGTTTATTTCATCAATTGTACAATGTAGCCTGATTGCAGAGATGTGAAAAGTGGGAAAGTGTGCACCTTACAGCAGATAAATGCCTACGTGTACGGCTCTTCTTCCCACACGCCGTCCGTGGCAGACATTACTAGTCGATTATGGCACTGTTTCCCGCCAGGGCCAGATGTGATCTGAGAATGGTTCTCAACACTCCTGCCACCACTGATTAAGAAGGAGCATGAAATGACACCTCCATATGAGTCCTGGTCAGGGCCTGGGATCGCTTGGGTGAGATCAGGCCAGTCCCTCCGTGGGGCAGGGAGCCATGGGATAAATCTCAATTTCCTGTCCTAGAGAAATCAGTCCGTGATTTAGGCAGGCCACCTAGAAAGTAACTTGAGGGCTACATCCCATTTTAAACTGCCCTCCACTTACTCTGCCCCTTCCCTCCCTGGGGACGTTTCTCAAGTGGTTCTCATGGTTGACTGTCCAGAGATCTCGGGATTGCTTCTAGACCACCCCACGAAGCAGTTTTACCAAGAGAAAATACTGTATTCGCTGTTCACAATATAAAATTATGAAAAAGCACATACAGGGCATTCTACCAGTCAGCTGGGGGTCCTCGGTGTGGTGAGAAGGCCACCACTCACCGCAGCGCATCTGCACCTGTCTCCACTCCCACACTGAGAACCCTCTTTCTCCGCACTTGACTTGAGAGTAACGTAACACCCATCTGTGCTGGAGCTGAGCAAACCTATTTTGGGGGGGATTGTGACATCCCTGGAAGAGAAAGCAGAGTGATTCTGACCTGGGGGGACACTTGGTTGTTGGCACAGAGGACCATTCTAAGGACATGAAGTTGTCTGTCCCTAAGTTTACCCCAAACCCGGCCCCATGGGCGGATCCCCAGGGAGGGAGGGAGAGAGAGAGGCTGGGCGAAAGCAAAGCTGTGTTACGTTTCCCAACACTTTGGAGTTAGAGCCCAAACCATGTTGCTGCGGGGTCTCCTGACACTGGGCAACATGAAGTGGGCAGGGTCCTCCCCTCTGGTCACCCACGGACAGCAGGGGCAAATGAAGGCTGGAAGAGATGCCAGGGCAGTGCTGTGGGTCCACAGGGCCTGGTGACACAGCATTGGTGGACTCGGAGCGGCCCTGATGGAAAGACCTTCTCAGGATCCTCTGGCTTTCCCAGGACAGGGAGCATGTGCTGAGTCAGGGCTCAGAAAGGTCCTTTTAGGGAAGAAAATACTGATGAGCTTTGGACCCTAACTTCCACTAGGCAGTGAAAGCCCCTCTGTTTTCATGTAGGGTGATGCAAAAGTAGACCCTAAAACAAAAACTGGGTTCAGGTGGCTCATCTGGGAGGTGGGAGGTGATCCCAGGACACTCAGAGAGAGGAGGAAGGAAGACAGATGATACCAGTTGTGGAAATGAATGGTCAGCTGCTGTGGGTATCTTCAGCTTGTCCCCCTGAGGAACCTCTGGGAAAGAACACACAACCTGCTCTGAATCATTCTGGAGGGTGGGGGTCAGGGCTCCCATCCAGGGACCTTACGCTGTGGGCTCCAAAGACATAGGGCGGGTACTGGCAGCATCTGGGCCACCGTTTATAACCACTGAGTGGTAAGACCCAGGCAAAGTCTCCGGGGCATTATTTAATCTTAGCAAAGTTCAAGAAAGATGCCATAGAGTCCCCCAGGTGGGTGAACTGGGGCAGTTCAAATTTGTACCTTGGAGGGAATTCAGGGGCAGCAGCGGGTGAGCACGAGGGAGCCCAGCCCATGATGGAGAAGCTGAGGAGGACCCGGGGTCAGAACTCTGCCTAGTCTCCTGACCTGTGTCCCATCCCCTCCCTACCAAGACCAAGTTCAGGTGGCACCCCTCTCAAAAGCTGTGTGGTCTTGTTTCTTTTGAAAAGCAAGCAGAATTGTGGCCATTTTAAATTTAGAGGGAATTTTAACCAGAGTAAAATGTCAAAGGGGAAGAGAGATGCTTGGGTGTCCATTGCTGCAGAAGAAACCACCAAACTCAGACAGATTCTGACGGAAAACAACCAGGTATCACTTCTCATGATGGAGTGGGTTATTGGGGCTCAGCTGGACAGTTCTTCTGGTCCCCAAGATGTCAGCAGGGGCTCTGGCCATCTGAAGGCTCGTCCCGGGTGGAAATCTGCAGTACTTGTTCATGTGACTGGCAGTGCTGCTGTTGGCTGGGAGCTCAGCTGGAGATGGATCGGGGTGCTCGTGACACGGCACCTGGGCTCCAAGAGGGGACGTCCATGAAGAAGAAATCCAAAACTGAGTTCTCTTAAGCCACACCTTGGACATTGCATAGCATCGTCCCTACCACATTCTACTGGTTAAAGCCTCTGTCTATTTCAGACCCAACTGGAGAGGAAACAGACTCTACAGCTCAATGAGCGAGGTATAAAACTCTGTAACTGAATTTCATCGACAACCCTCTGCCACTCACCAGGGACAATTATTTATAATCCTAAATGTGGATTACATTCACTCCCCATTCCATGAGGACATCAGATCCCAGCTAGAGATCAGGACCTTGTACCCTCAGTGCAGTGAGGCACTTTGGGTTTCATTACTTGAGTTTAGCTTCTCAACTCTGATTCCTCAAGACTCATGAACTGAAAACACAAGTTGTCTTCCCACAAACGCCTTGTATACATGGACATGGGACCAGATGTCCATGATAATGTCGTTCAAAAGGCTGATGAAGGCCACAGCAGTCGCTGACCCAAAGCAATTCTGAAATTTGGCTGGCCCGTGGCACCAACCCCCCAGCTCTTGGAGGGGTCTGTGTTGTGTTTAGTGCCCTGCTCTGCTCCCTGGAAGTGACGCCTGCAGCTCCCAGGCCTGCCCTTGAGCCACCCTTCCCTTCCCCTAAGAAGTGGCCCATGTTTGTAACTAACTGGCTTCCTCAGCCTATTTCCTGCCAAAAGGCCTCTTTTTATTTTGCATATTGTTTTGGTCACAGCTAAAAAAACACCTTTAAGTGGGGGAGGGATGTTTTAAATGCTACATTTTATTCTACGCCATAAGACGCAAAGTCTATGCACAAATATGTTCAGATAGGCACAGAACCCCAGGCCGGGTGCTGGGGTCAGTGCCCTCAGGGTCCTTAGCAGCCTCCTTGGCTGGCTTAGGGAGTCCAGCAGGCACTTAAAATCTCTCTGAGTTCTCACAAAGGGTTTTTCACCTGCACCCCTAAGCTGATTCTGACCCCAAATCCACATTTTACCGACAGCATCTGAGTTGTGTATTTTCTCTAGGTTGTAATTTATTGTCAGGATATTTTACTTTCTGGAGATACTGCCCTGGGTGATTTCTAAGTCCTTTAAATCCTGCAAGAAAATTGAAGAGTTTTCCTCAGTTCATCCAAGTCTCGCTCTCTGCAGAGGCACCTAGAACAAGCCCCTTAGCCCTTTCAGCATTGAACAAATAGCCTGATCCAGATACACAAGTCAGTGAGGTGGGTGTCCTGTGCTCCACATTACCACAGGTGAAACCTTCTGTAACTGTGCCAGCAGCACACGGCCTGGGCCCTCTCTTCTCCCGCCCCCAGGAGTGACGTCTCCGACGCCTTCAAAGTCATGTGGGTGCTCTCCCCGTTGGCCTGCAGGCCCTCACCTAGTTCCAATCTCAGAACCGTTACCGTGTGTCTGACATTTGTGTTATAGTTGCACCCCGCTTCTGGTAACGATTTCTGTTTCAACGTCTATCACTGCTGTACCAGCCACTTTAAAACAACAACCTGGAAACCTTGGCTTTCCTCCGGGAAAGTGGCCGTGCATGGCAGCCGGCTTCCAAGGGAGTGTTGCAGCGTGAAAAGCCGATGCTTCCTATGTCCTACGACTCAGCCTCAGAAACTATACAGCAGCACTTCTAGCTCATACTGTAGGTCAAAGGAAGTCTCAGAAGCTTCCCAAGTTCAAAAATACAACTTTTTGGCTCGGCGCCTGTGGCTCAAGCGGTTAAGGCGCCAGCCACATGCACCTGAGCTGGCGGGTTCAAATCCAGCCTGGGTCCACCAAACAACAAAGACAGCTGCAACCAAAAAAAAAATATATATATCCGGGCATTGTGGCAGGTGCCTGTAGTCCCAGTTACTTGGGAGGCAGAGGCAGGAGACTCGCTTGAGCCCAGGAGTTGGAGGTTGCTGTGAGCTGTGATGCTACAGCACTCTACTCAGGGCAACAGCTTGAGGCTCTGTCTAAAAAAAAAAAAAAAAAAAATAGCCGAACATTGTGGCGGGTGGCTGTAGTCCCAGCTACTCGGGAGGCTGAGGCAAGAGAATCACCTAAGCCCAGGAGCTGGAGGTTTCTGTGAGCTGTGTGATGCCACGGTACTCTACCGAGGGCGATAAAATGAGACTCTACAAAAAAAAAAAAAATATATATATATATATATATATATACACACATACACACACAACTTTTAAGGACAGGAATGCCATAGAATTTGTGGCTACCCAGCATGATGCTCAGACAGAACCTCGCGAGGCCACGCCCACTGCCAGGAGAGACCCATCCCCCTTCGGGTCCTCTCCCCCTGTGTGTTGGAGGTTGTCATGGAGAACATGAGACTAGACTGAAGAAACGTGTATCCTTGCCCCTCCGCCCAGGGCCCCCGAGCTCCCCGTCTCTGGCAGTCTCTGCCGTGCCTTCACCCCCGTGTCCTGCTGCCCCCAGGAGGTCCCCTCCCCTTGCTGAGATGTGCCAGTCTTCTCAATTTCCCCTCGGCTTTCCCCTCCTCTCCACCTTAAAACTGTGACATAGACGTAGCTGCTGATTCAGACTCCAGTAGACCCTCCGTAGTTGACCTCTTCCCTACACTGACCACCTCCTTAGGTTGGCCTAATGTTCACAGACCAGACGGGGACCACACGTACGTATCAGTACAGCAGGCCTGGTTCCTTACTGGCCACCTCTGTGTGTTGACCTTCTACCATCCCTAGAGTGGTCAACTTACAGGGGTTCGACAGTACTTATTTCTCTCCCTTTTATCTCTTTAATTCTAAAAAATAAAACCCTGAGGTGGATCCTGAACACACAAAACAAAACATTTCACCAATATTGATGGTTCCTCTCCCTCCACCAGTCAGTGTGGGAAGGGCATGCCCAGGGGAAGGCGACCCTGAGTGTATGCGGTGGCTAAACGAAACCACGGCCTGGGAGCCGGCCTGCTCGCCCTCTTCTCAGCCCTGTGGACCTGGGTGGTCTTGTGGGCCGTTTGTACGTGACCCTGGTGCCTCTGTTTCCCAGCAGAAGTATAAACATCACTATCCTTTCCCATTTGAGGATTTTCTCCCCCAGAAACTAAAATGTTGGACTAAAAATATTTGTTCGAATGTGAAAATGAAACCACAGAAAGTCATATGTGTACAAAATAAGTGTTCCGTCCTAGAGATTAACTAATACAGGTCTTGACGCAAGCCGCTTAACCCCCGTGGGTCCAAACTGTCGGCGCGTAGCAGGAAGAATGCGGGTCCAGATTAGTAGCTCCCAACCTCAGTGGCAAGTCAGAGTCATCTGGGAAGATTTTTTTTAAATGTCAGTGCCCAAACCCCACTGCAGACTCATTACATCAGAATTTTAGGGCGTAAGGCCTGAGTGGGCCTTGAAATTTTTTAAAATTCCATAAGTAATGCCAGTATGTAGCCAGGATTGAGAACCTCTGAATTGGGCCCATAGTTTTAAAACGATTTTTAATCAGAAATGCATTATTTAAAACAAAGCTTGCGCTGAGCCCCTGTGTGCAGTGCAGACTCACATGCAGTGGCTCTGCTTGAACAGGAGAGGGGCCCAAAGCTCTGTCCACTCAAACACCCCCAACCTTGGAACTAGCCCCTGGGGCCCCTTTCAGCCCCTAGAACCCTAGAGTTCTGCCGAATATAGTTTAAAGCTGTTGGAGACGAGACAATTTCCGAGACGGTTTAATAGAACTGAACTTCTAAAATCACATGGGCACAGACAACCTCTGGAGTGTTATTTAATCCTCTCACAAACATATCTTCCTGATAAAACCAAGTCCCCTTACCCCGTGTCATGTCTGCGTCATGTCTGGTGAGGGACCCAGGGGGAAGACGTGGCTACAGGAAGAAAATTTAGCCGGGGAGTGACTCCCACTGGTGCTGTCGCCAGACGTGGGGCTGCCCAGGGCCTGTTTCTCTCAGAGGCCAAGGAAAGAGATTGCAAGATGCTCCAGTGTGCACGGTAGTGGGCGAGTAATTATCTCATCAGAAATACCCCAGCACTAACTCCTGCAGCTGGTGCAGGAAGTGCAGGGGATCCCTCGTTCATATTCAATGGGGTGCACTTGCATCAGAAACAAGACCTCACTCAGGAGGTCCCCATTGTGGCCCTGAAGTATTTAAACAGAATTCCTTCTCCGGTACAAGTTGAGTGTGATAGGTAATTCTATTCCACCTCGACTGTGCTGCGGATGCCCAGATAGCGCATTACTTCGGGTTGTGTTTCACCTTCCTGTGAAGGTGTTTCCGGGTGAGACCAGCATTTGAATCAGCAAACTCAGCAGACCACCCTTCTGTGTGTGAGTGGGCACCACCCAATCCACGGAGGGCCTGAGCTGGGCAGAGGTGGAAGAAGGTTGAGTTCAGCCCCTTTTCTCCCTGCTTGCCTACTTGAGTGGAGCACTGGACTGGGATCCTCACCACCGGCTCCCCCAGTTCTCAGGCCTTTGGATGGAGCCACAGAAAAGGCTGAATGTCGATAGAAAGAAGCCAGGTAGGTGAGAATATCTACCATATAGTTCAATTTATGAAAAGTCAAGAACAGACAAAATTAATCTATGGTTTTGATCCTCAGGGTTCAGTGTGACTGTCGCCTCCTCCTTGAAGCCCTCCCTGTGTGCACCTGTGTACCCTTTTCTGCCTCTTATAAAGTCACATTCATGGACTTGGCGTCCACCCTAATCCCGTAAGATCTCTCTCATCACATATGTGCAAAGACCCTATTTCCAAATAAGGTCAGATCTTGAGGTTCTGGGTGAACATGAAATTTGGGGGACATTCTCAATCCAGTACATACTTCTTTTATTGCAATTCCTGTTTGAGATTACTGAATGTCTATTTCAGGTGACGGAGTGGTCTCCGTGAGAGTGGACTCCATTCTGCATCCTGGGTGATGAGGACAGGGCTCTGCAGACCAGGGGCTCTGAGCACCTGTCTCCTGAGTGCATGAATGATCAGAACCAACTCCCTTTGCAGGTGCGAAACCCATGCACTGCTCACTGTGGCTTGGTGGCCAGTGAGTAGCCAAGAGCAAAGCGAGAGACCTAAGTTATTTAGTGGCTATTCGGTTCTCTTTACTTTTAGGTGGGTCCCGGAACCCTCGAAGCTGACAGCCAGGATGGTCTAGCAAGTGTTGGGCGCTTTGAGGCCCTGTGGCAAAGCAGCGTGATGGGAAAAGATCAAATCTGTGCTTCTCTGTGTGGGCGGGAAGGGCTTGCTCTGGACATTTTCCAGGAGGGCAGAGGCTGGGTGACTTTTTATGAGTGTTTGCTCCAGCTGTCGGTTGGTGATTTGGTTCCTGGAGCAGCTGGAAGCAGGCAGCAGGGCCTCAGATTCCAACCTACTTTGCAACCTGCTTCGTAGTTACCAAGAAATCTGTGGCCTGTGAGTTGGGCAATCCCTGCAAACCCCAGATGTCCCAGGAGCAATGGCAAACCGGTCGGTGGGAACACCCCACCTGCATTCCTAAGGGCTCAGCTTACCCATGCCCAAAAGGTCTCTGGGTGCTCCCCGGGGGTCTGCAGGATGCTGACAGGGACCCGGGGTCTGCAGGGATGTTGACAGGGATCCGGGTCTGCAGGGATGTTGACAGGGACCCGGGGTCAGCAGGGATGCTGACAGGAACCTGGGGTCTGCAGGATGCTGACAGGGATCCAGGTCTGCAGGGATGTTGACAGGGACCCGGGGTCTGCGGGGACACTGACAGGCCACTCATATCCTCTACTCTGTCCCCTCAGTGATGCCAATCTCCAGCCCAAAGCCTGTCACTTGGGCTCCTCCAGCTGAGAAGCCCTCTGCACTGGCCTCTGGCCTCAAGTGTCCTCCAGCCACCCTGGTCCCATCCACCTTGCTGGCCCCAGGTGTGCTCACCTGCTAAATTAGCTGGGTCCGAGGGAAAGAGAGGAAATGGCAGAGAGACCATTTCCTTAGAAATGGTCGTCCCAAGGCAGCACTTGGCTTCAAGGGAGGCTGTAGATGGGTGCCCATGAGCTGATTCCTACTTGAGGGCCCTTCTTCGTACAGGAGGAGGCAGGAAGGATACCAGCATGCAGATGCTGCAGCAGGCCCGCCTGCCCAGCAGTGGGGGCAGAGTGGCTCACTGGGCGAGGGAGGAAAGGGCCCACTGCAGCCTTTCTTCTGCCTCTCCCTGCTTCTTGGCAGGGGAGAAGAATACCTCATTCTCTATTCCCTGGTAGGTGTCACCAAAGAAATGCTCAACATTAAGTCAGAACAGGTGGCTTTGTACACAGTTGAAGGGTCGCAGTTTGTAGCAAACTACACAATTTGGAAAGAGGTACCAATAATTTTAAGTGTACAGATTATTTGATCTAGCAATTAAATTTCTAAAAATTTATTCTATAGTTATATTAGCATAAGAGATGAAAACATATGAAAAAGCTCGTGCAGCATCATTTAATCTAAGTATCCATGAATAGGTAACTGGTTTGATAAATGGTGGTATATCCTTAACAGTAGAATAGTATATAGCCATCAAAAAGAATACACCGTATCTGTGTACTATATGGAGCAATTATCTATCTATACGTATATATACATGTGTATTATATATAAAATATATATTTAAGAAGCCAGAGAGAGGCAGATTTCCCATGTGTGTGGTTGGGCTGGGCAGGGCAGGTTTGCAGGACACATGTTTGCATGCATGGACTATTTCTAAGAAAAGAGATGGATGACGCTGGTGGGCTCCTGGTACAGACACAGAGCTAGGGAGAGGAGGGAGAACTCTTTGCTCTATCTGCTCTTCGTGCAGGTTTATTTTTGCAGCCACATGCATACATTCCTTCTTTTAATTTTAAAAGCCAAATGAATAAATAGATAAATAAATGAGGACTAAAGATTTCTGGGGGTGAAACTGCTATGGTTGGGTTGACTTAAACCATCGGCTGCTGGTCTCTCCCACCAGAGCTCTTGCCCAGCCTGAGCAGACCCTCTCCAGGACTGACACTCAGCTCTCTGGAAACTATCGAGGTGATTCTTCTGTTTATGAAACCTGAATTCAGCAGCTGCCTGGCAGAAACACCCCAGATCCGGGGCCTGTATTTCCCAGCAGGGACTCTGCTACCCGGCTCTCATTGCCATGTTTACTGGGTCCCCATGGCCTAATTAGGTCTGCTCCATGCAGAAACAGATACTTCAGAGACTTGTCAGGACACACACCACCCTGAGCACGGTGATTCTACACTCACGAAAAAGACAACATCAACAACAAAACAAACCAAGAAACCTAAACCATGAGGAGAAGACCCGTACGACTGGTGTGTCGGGAATCACATGCACCAGGGTGCTCCGGGGGCTGGTTTTAACTGGGAGGATGGCAATTCTCCACTTTCTTCTTTTTGATTATCTATAATTTTTAGTTTTTCTGAAGTAAACACAAAAAAATGCAGTATGAGAAACAAGGAAATTTGTTCTCTAATAGCTTCATTGAGGTACAATTCACGTACATATTAGTTCATTCATTGCGTTTGATTCAATGGTTTTTAGTATCTTCAGAGATACGTACAGCCAGCAGATTCACAGTCAGTTTCAGAACATTTTCATCAGCTCAGAAAGAAACCCTGCACCCTTGGCAATCACTACCACTGCCCTGAGGTCTCGGCAAACACAAATCCTCTCTCTGGGTCTGGACATTCGCCCGTCCCGCACATCTTCCACCAACTGACCAAACAACAAGGGGCCTGTCACTTTGGCTTCCCTCACCAGCTCCATGTTTTCCAGATTCTTTTGTGTGTAGCAGGAGTCAGAACTTCTTCCTTTCGACGTGCCACAATATTCCACTAAATATTCTATTCTTTTATTAATTTCAAAATTTTAACAGCAACTGTTAAAAAAAAAAGAAAGAAACAGTAAGCCCTTGGCTTTTGAGAAGGTTGTACAAGTGTTTCCCAAGTTTTCTCACTCTACCTGTGGAGACCAAAGCTCATCTGCGGCCCCCCAAGTTCTCCTCACCCTGGGAGTTCAGATGCTCACAGCTTACCTGCTGTGGTTTCTGGCCCAGCAAGTCAACGGGCCATATGGGAAAAGGATTTGACTTGGGGGGAAAATGTTTTTAATAAAAAGTCAGACATTTAGGGTCTCACTCACCATCAAACCGGCCCCTTCTCTGTAGCTGTTCATTTGTGTGAGGGAAAGGGGCAGAGAAACAGTACAAGGAACACGGAATGTGGAACAGCCGTAGCTAAGAGGGGGACATGAGGGTACATCCTGCCTGCTCTGAGAACTTGTCCTGGGGCATCAGTGCCCACAGAGGGCTAAAAGTGGAGAGAGAAACTGGACGCTGCAAACTGAGGCCTCAGTCCTGCCAGGGTCCCATGCAGCTGTGTGGCCTTGGGCAGCTTACTGTACCTCTCTGCGCCTGACTTTCCACGATATCGTCCATCCCACATCCACATCTACCATGTGACCCTCCTCCTATGGAGAGGTGTGGTCCCTGTCCCCACCCTCAAGGTCTGGGCAGGGTTGTGACCCACTTATCATCTCTAGAATTCAGTGGAGGTGACGCTGCATGACTTTGGAGGTGAGGCCATAAAAGTGATGCAGTGTTCACCTTCTTCTTTGGGACACTGGTGTTGGGAGCATGGGGCTGCCATGTTGGAAGGAAGCCCCAGCTGTGTGGAAGCCCACGGGAAGGGGACCAGAGGGCACTTTCAGTCTTGATATCCTCGCAGACCAGGTGGGAGCCTGAAGATGGTTCCAGCCTCCAGCCACTGAGTCACCACCATCCTGAGCCTCCCCAACAGGAGCCCCAGCTATTGTAGACCAGAGATAAGCCGTCTCTGCTGTATTCTGACCCACAGAGCCCTCAAGCCTAATAAAATCACTGGTTTGGTTTGTTCTGCAATAGTTATAACTGCAGCAGGAGGATGTTGGGAGGATCCAACGAGCAAACCCACATACAAGGCGCTGATGGAAGGAGGGCTTGCTAAGCCCTAGCTCCCCTCTCCGCGCTCCTCTGGGCTCCTGTGCTGTCTGTTCACCAAGGAACACCCCAGAACTCAAGAAATTAAAGAAAGTTCTAGGCAGCACGTGCCCTGTCCCCTGCTGCACTGTGGGTACCTGGAAGGCGAGAGCAGCTGACTCGTCTCCATAGAGCAGAACTGGCACACACAGGCCTCGATTAGGACCCGATGAATGGGGTGGCACCTGTGGCTCAGGGGTAGGGTGCCAGCCCCATATGCCAGAGGCTGCAGGTTCAAACCCAGGCCTGGCCAAAAGCTGCAAAAAAAAAAAAAAGAATAAGGACCCGATGAATGAATGAATGTCTTGCGGACCAGACGCACCTAGTAGGCAGAGAGACCAGACAGTTGTCACCTCTGTAACCCTGATGGTTTGCACACAGTAGGTGCTCCCTTAATTCTAGTCCCTAACTTGACAGTAACACCACCCTTTCTCATCAAGAGCTTTGAACTCTTTCCCTTTAGTTGGATTTTTTTTCCCTAAAACCCTTTACTTTTTAAAGGATAATGTGGTAATATAAGCCAACCCTGAACTATCTGTTTAATCTTCTTTCTCCTAAATATTAGCTCAGTGGGGACAGGAGCCTGACCTCTCTGTATACTTTTCTCTGTGTATACTTTTGGCCAGAAGGCTGGAAAAACCAGCACTAAAGCACGGCGCTTGGAGATTCTGAGAAAAGATGGGAGCAGACGCCTGCCAGAGGCAGGAAGAGCAGCGTCCGGAGGGCAAGAGCAGATGGGACGCGTCCCTTCTGGAAGGGCTCTCTCCAAGGGTTTGCTTGTCTTACATGTGACAAGCCACTTGCACCTCTGTGACCTAACTCAAGGAGAGGACAGTTTCCAGCTGTGGCTGGTGCCCGGACCTGCCTTAGCCTGGCTGGGAATGCCTTCACAGAGCCCAAAAGATGTGGAGTGGCCCCTTTCTGGCGCATTCCTGCTCACGATGCCACGAGGGGCTGGATCGTGGGGACACGGAACTTGGTCAATTTATTAAAGTCTGTGAATGGTCAACTCAGAGGGGCTGGGTTGTATGGTGTGTAAATTAAACCTCAATAAGATTGTTATGAATGTGCTCATTGGAAAAATCCTATATACATATCCATGTATGCTCTTACATACGTGTGATGTGCATGTTACACAGGTATGCACACGTGTGTGCTCATATCTACACGTACAGACACACAGGATACATGTACGTCATCCGATATGAAGAACGGGCCTTTTCTAACCTGGAGGGCCCCCAATTGTGAGGCAGGAGACCTGATCCTGGGCCTGGCTCAGCGCTTGAGGGCTGGGTGCCCCTGCTTGGCCACCGGCCCCCCTGCCCAGGCCTTGTGACGTAGACATAACATTCACCTAATTTTCTTTTCTCTCCAGCATTGTATCTCATCACAGCAGCCAGAGCAACCCTTCAAAAGCATCCACCCTCTGGCCAACCCCTGCAATGGTTTCCCACTGCTGTCCGGTGGGAGCCCAAGCTCTTAGGACGGTCTCTGTGGGTCCTTACGAGGCCCTGGACTAGAGAATTCTGTCATGATGGAAAGTTCTAGATCTGTGCTGTCCAGCAGAGCCGCCAGCAGCTGCAGGTGGCTATTGAGCAATTGAAATGCAGCTGGTTGACTGAGGAGCTCATTTTTAGATTGGCTTAAAATTTATTTCACTTGGCCAGGCACAGTGGCTCACACCTGTAATCCCCGTACTCAGGAAGGCTGAGGAAAGAGGATTGCTTGAGCTCAGGAGTTTGAGACCAGGCTAAGCACAAAGGAGACCCCCATCTCTGCTAAAAATAGAAAAACTAGGTGAGCATTGTGGAGTGTACCTGTAGTCTCAACTACTCAGGAGGCTGAGGCAGGATCACTTAAGCCCCAGAGTTTGAGGTTGCTGTGAGCTATGATGTCCCAGCACTCTACCCAGGGTGACAGAATGAGACTCTGTATCAAAAAACATTTTTTTCACTTAATTTAAATTTAAATGCAAGAGCCACATGAGGCTAGTGGCTACCAAATTGGGCAGGGAACCCCCAGACAACATGCCCTCCCCTCTCCACAGTGCCCCCGAACCTCTCTGGCCACTTCCCCTGCATATGCACCACTCCACACACTGCTCTCCCTCTGCTCCGGGCACAGTTCTGCCCCAGGGCCTTTGTATCAGCTGTCCCCCTTCACAGTCACCCTGGTCACTCACCTCCATCCTCTAGGATTTTGTCTATGAGTCACGTCTGCCCGGAGGCTGATTTTGGCTCATTTGAAACTGCGAGCACCCCACTGGCATGCCACTCCCTCCCCCTCTCTGAGTCCTGCTCCCCAGTGTCACATGGCAGGGGCTCAGCAAGCATTTGTTGAATGGAGACTCTTGCCTGGTTTTGCTTGTGGAGAAAACTGACCCCTCTGTGTGCCATGTTCAACATCTCCATGTCCTTCCTGGCTTCATGGGACCCCAATCCCCTATCTCACCCATGTCCAAGGAGCTAGAGATCTTTGCACTGAAAGCCAAGCTGCCCTCTCCCAGGTGTCCTGCTGACTAGCTCTAACCTGCTGGTGGCTAGAGGGCCTCCGTCTGGCAGGGCCAAGTCCCCGGAGGTGGCAAAGCTGCAGCCCCCTTCCAGACCTGCCCCTCAGCCACTTTCCCCAACCCTGCTCCCCTCCTGCTTTGAGTGGAGAGGCAGGCTGGTGAGCACGCCATCGTGGGGTCCTCCAGCTCACTCAGTGGCGGTGGGAGGAGGCGAGCTCTTTAGTGGGAGCCAGAGGTTTGGATTCCCATAAACACAGCACCAGATGGGTGGTGCCTGTGGCTCAAAGGAGTAAGGCACCAGCCCCATATGCCAGAGGTGGTGGGTTCAAACCCAGCCCTGGCCAACAACAACAACAAAAAAAAAAAAAAAAACAGCACCAGCAGGACCAGAACCCAGTTCCCTCCTGGCACAGCCCCAAACGTGCGTTTTCCAAGCTGTAAGTTGGTCTGCTTCCTCCCCTGAAAATTGACCCTTTGAAACTCTCCACAAACCTGAATCCTCCCCAAATACAGCTATGTCCTAAACTTTGTTCCCCCTAGAAATCCTCTTTTGCTTTTCTGGAGGACTCTGTAAAGCACCCAGATCTCCCCAAACCAGGGGGAGGCTGTGCGTTTCCTGGTGACAGACCCCCTTGCCCCGAGCTCAGGCACCTCTGACAACAATTTACAAACGCGGGGCCGCTTTTATCGCTCAAGAAGTGCTTTAGTCTTGCAGCCAAACTAAATCTTTAAATGGCAGAGAGGCATTTGGGTTTCTCTCTGCCCAGCTGACAGTAGGTTTACAGTGTATAATCTGGCCTTTGTAAAAGCATTTGTCAGCCTGGATATTTCAGCTGGAGCCCGACCACCCATGCAGAGGACAGGCAGGAAGTGGGCCTTCAGTTGCACCAACAGTCAACTTGGAGGTTGGCTGCAGAATCACAGAATTCCGTCACAAAGGGGGACTTTTTTGGCATTATCTACTTGCATCTCTGAGGCAAAAGCAGCCCTTGTTTATACGAAGCTATTCCTGAACGCTAAATTTGGAAATTGTACATATTCCTCTAATCCGCTAGGCCCCGAGCAGGACGGGGCGGCCTCTGAGAAGCCTCGTCACTTCACTGGCGTTCCACAGGGTTCCTGCTGAACCGCCCAGCATGACCGGGAAGGCCTTGGGGACCCAGTGGCACAGGCCCCACCAGGACCCAAGCCAATCACTTGTCCCGTCAGCCAAGGAGGCGCTCTGTAGCCAGGCCGGCGGTTTCATTTTTAAGTGTCTGTGTATAAATGCATCTGACACGGCTCCCTCTGGGCCAGCCTGGCCTGGTCCCTGGCAGACTGTCAGGGGTTTGGTGGGTCTGGGAGGAGGCAGTGGGGGCTGGGCACGAAGGCATTAATTGATAAGGAGGCCCGGGAGCCGGAGTGGCCCAACAGCAGGGGAGGAATGTAAAACAATAAATCACACTCATGTTTTATCTATGTGCTGAAGACTTTCCAAGGGAGGAAATCGCACCATTTCAGGCAGCAGCTAAAGGAGGTAGAGTCCGAGATGGTTCATCGGAGAGCCAGCTCCTCCCTCCCCAGACCTCTACCTGAGCAAAGACGCCAGAATTGCCTTGAGCCTCCCTCTGCCACTGCAGCCTCTTACTGCCACCATGGGGCTCCTGGAGGCCCGGCCTCCCTCTCCACACCTGCAGCTCCAGCCTACCCCGCCTCCTGTCCCACCACCTCCCCCTGCAGCTCACACCTCGGGTGGTCTGAACTCTCTATGACATGGTCACCTCTGGAAAGTGAGGACCAGCTGGCCAGTGGTGGCAGAGATGTGTAAAACTGTGCATGGCTCTCCACGAGCTTCCTGACTGCCTGTCTTCTCACCCCTTCTTGCCCTGGACCTTGGCCACCCCAAAACAGGACCCTTCTCGGGGCACATAGGCAGAGACAGAAGGAAGAAATTGCTGGTACAGTTGGAGCATGGACTACACACCGAAGTCCCATGCTGGGTGGCTTTACCCCGTCTCAGTGGGATTTTCTCAAGCAGAGCCTGAGCAAGGATTCTGGCATGAGCAGATGACCCAGGAAGCAACCCTAGAAAACACCAGCCAGGGAGCTCGGGCAAGCGACACAGTGGAGGAAAAAGCCAACAGGTGGCTCGCCAGGCAGTTCCGTTCCCATGGAGACCACCAGAGCACCAGCCTATGGCCTATGGGGGAGCGCCATGGACCAGCGTGGAGCCTGTCAGAGTCGTCCACCCCAAGGGAACAAGGGGCTGCAAGAGTTACCCACGACCTCCCAGTGCCTCTGGCTGAGGGCTACTCCCATGTGGCCTGCTGTCCCCAGCAGTGGCCTCTGTGTGCAGGGACAGAGCTGTTCTTACAGCTAAACAACGCTCACACGCAAAGAAATTCAGGTGTCAGCAGACGGAACCTGACTGGCACTTGAGGAAATGGTGAAGATGAGGGATGTGGATGGCGTCCAGACAGACTGAGGTCACTCATCTAGAGAGGATGGACACGGTACCCACGCCTCCGTGGTCTTACATCCTTATACCACACCACTGCCTTGCCCACCAGACCTAAAACCTGGTTTGTCTGGTGCAGAGACCTTTCTCCAAGTTGGGTTTTCATTTCAGTTCATGCCTTATTAATTCAATGAATGTCCAGGAAAGCTTCCTGGTTTCTTGTAAGAGAAACATATTTTATCTGGACAGATTTCTCAGAGGCCGTGTTAAAAATACTCCAGCTCTAAAGGCTAATGTTATGCTTAAAGTGGTTATAACCAAATTCTATTGGGAATATCTCAGCTACAACCAGATCCAATTCAAGTTTAGGCCAAAACATACTTTATCCTCTAACAAATTAAGACTCTAATATATAGGAGAGCTGCAGAGATCGGTTTTTACTGAATAACCACACGGATGGATAATGGGTTGAGTTGAGTGCCTATTGCTGCACATGTGTGTAGAATACGTCTTGATCTCCTGAAATATTAATGGCTTCGTGCAATTTATTGTCTGGAGCTAGACTTCCATGCAGCTAGAATTCACAAAAGTCACCAAGAACTATATTAGAAATCTGGGCCTCCGTTTCATTGTTCTGTAAAATAAGAGTGTTAGATCATGAAAAAACATACCATGCTCATGGCTGGGAAGAATCAACATTGTTAAAATGTCTATACTACCCAAAGCAATATATAATTTCAATGAAATTCCTATTAAAGCTCCATTGTCATATTTTAAAGATCTTGAAAAAATAATACTTTGTTTTATATGGAATCAGAAAAAAATCTCAAATAGCCAAAACATTACTCAGAAATAAAAACAAAGCAGGAGGAATCACGCTACCAGACCTGAGACTGTACTTTAAATCGATAGTGATCAAAACAGCATGGTATTGTCACAAAAGCAGAAAAGTAGATGTCTGGAACAGAATAGAGAACCAAGAGATGAATCCAGCTACTTACCGTTATTTGATCTTTGACAAGCCAATTAAAAACATTCAGTGGGGAAAAGATTCCCTATTTAACAAATGGTGCTGGGTGAACTGGCTGGCAACCTGCAGAAGACTGAAACTGGACCCACACCTTTCGCCATTAACTAAGATAGACTCTCACTGGATAAAAGATTTAAACTTAAGACATGAAACTATAAAAATATTTGAAGAAAGTGCAGGGAAAACTTTTGAAGGAATCGGCCTGGGTGAATATTTTATGAGGAGGACTCCCCAGGCAATTGAAGCATATCAAAAATCCACTACTGGGACCTGATAAAGCTAAAAAGCTTCTGCACAGCCAAGAACATAGTAAGTAAAGCAAGCAGACAGCCCTCAGAATGGGAGAAAATATTTGCAGGTTATACCTCCAATAAAGGTCTAATAACCAGAATCCACAGAAAACACAAACGTATTAGCAAGAAAAGAACATGTGATCCCATCTCAGCGTGGGCAAGGGACTTGAAGAGAAACTTCTCTAAAGAAGACAGATGCACAATCTACAAACACATGAAAAAAACCTCATCATCCTTAATCATCAGAGAAATGCAAATCAAAACTACTTTGTGATATCACCTAACCCCAGTAAGAGTAGCCCACATAACAAAATCCCAAAACCAGAGATTTTGGCGTGGATGTGGAGGAAAGGGCACACTTCTACACTGCTGGTGGGAATGCACACTAATACGTTCCTTCTGGAAGGACGTTTGGAGAATACTTAGAGACCTAAAAATAGACCTGCCATTCGATCTATAATTCCTTTACTAGGTTTATACCCAGAAGACCAAAAATCACAATATAACAAAGACATCTGTACCAGAATGTTTATTGCAGCCCAATTCATAATTGCTAAGTCATGAAAGAAGCCCAAGTGCCCAATGACCCACGAATGGACTAGCAAATTGTGGTACATGTATACCATGGAATATTATGCAGTCTTAAAGAAAGATGGAGACTTTACCTCTTTCATGTTTACATGGATGGAGCTGGAACATATTCTTCTTAGCAAAGTATCTCAGGAATGGAAGAAAAAGTATCCAATGTACTCAGCCCTACTATGAAGCTAAATTACAGCTTTCACATGAAAGCTATAACCCAGCTATAGCACAAGACTATGGGGAAAGGGCCAAGGAAGGGGAAGGGAGGGGGAGGTTATGGTAGAGGGAGGGTAATGGGTGGGGCCACACCTATGGTGCATCTTAGAATGGGTACAGGCGAAACTTACTAAAGGCAGAATACAAATGTCTACATATGATAACTAAGAAAATGCCATGAAGGCTACGTTGAACAGTTTGATGAGAATATTTCAGATTGTATATGAAACCCGCGCATTGTACCCCTTGATTGCACTAATGTACACAGCTATGATTTAACAATAAAAGAAAAAGAGTATTAGATCAAATCAGTGGGTCCCAGTATTTTTACCACAAAAAGCCCCTCTTGTTATTTTCCAACTCAGAACACACTTGGGAAAGGTTCTTGTACGTGAAGAAACTGACTTTGTCAAAACATAATTAATACAAATTAGAAAGGGGCAAAAAAAAAAAACACATATAATTGGGAGTAAAATATGTCTCTGGGGGCACCTACTTAGCACAGGCAGAAAGACCACAAGGAAGGTCCCCGTTTCCACTGGGTCTCATAAAACATCAAAGTGAGCCCCAAGACTCTCAAGACCACTTCCCAGGATCTGCACTGAGAATTCTCTCAGGCTTAACTCAGGTTCTACTTGGGTTACCCATCTTTGGAGAAAGGTTCCTGCCTTCTCAGGAAGCAAAGGAACTTGGGCAGGAAGGGGATCGTTACCTCATGTGGCTCTGTGGTCCAGATCATACTCAGCTCCCGGCGCAGTGACCCTTGTCCATGGTCTGGCCCTTTCATTCTCAGGCCAACTTTCCAGCCCACGAATATCTGTTCTCTTGGTTGTCCTTAATCTGCTTCAAAAGGTTTTGGCCACCAGACACGCTCTGCCTTCTACTCCCGAGTCCCTCTGAGCCCCGTAGCTTTGCCCATTGTTTAGGGGTTGCCTCCTTGTCTCAGTGTGGGTCCCCTGAAGGACTTGAGCCCACGTGGTTTCTGTGGAAAGTGGCCCCTGATAGCACAAAAGAGGAAATGGGGGGACCTCCAGGGAAGGGAGACAAGCCCAGAGCCCCTGAGAGTTACCTGTGCGTGCAGCTGAGATTCCATCCCATGGCAGACCCTGTGTGAACCCCACAGAATTCACTCAGAGCTGTCCCACTGAAGAACAGGGGTCTGCGGAGTCCACCTGCCACCTCCAACTCCGGGACACTAGATCTTGGCGTTTCTGGGCGGCCCTAGGGGAGCACTGAAAATTCCCACAGCACCGGAGAAAATTGTCAGGCAGGGGTGAGAAGAGATGCAGAGGCTCGAGGGTGGGAGGCCACCACTGGGGCCCCTGAACCAGCCAGCAGTGCTGTGGGTGGGGCCAAGAAGCACCAGGGGCCGCGGGGCAGCAGGGAACTGTACCACCTGCCCCAGAGTGGGGGCCACTGGCGGTCACCCAGGCAGCAGACACCGTGGACACTCTGTGTGTTACCTTACCCCCCACACACACTGATGCTTGTGTGTATTACTGGTTCCCCCCTCCCATTTTATAGATAAAGAAACTGAGGCTTAGAGAGGTTGAGTACACTGCCTAAAAATATGTACCTTGTGAATGATATAGCCGGGACTTGCACCCGAGGGCCCCTAGGGAAGAGGCGGCCCCTCTTTCTTCTCTGCCGGGACGGGAGGGCCTACCACTCTCTCACCTCTGACCCCAGCACGCCTCAGCTTCATTTAAAGTGTTGCCTGCCTCCCTCTCCGGCCCTCTCCTGCACTCTGCTCACGAGAGGGTGCCCTGGAGCTGTGCAGTGGGCTGCCGGCACAGAGGGCACACAGGCTGCTGCCCGCAGGGGCTCTGCCCCCCACTGTAGCTACAGGGAAGAGGAAAACAGAATGTTGCAGAAGAGGCCACAAGGGTTTTGTCAGGGAGTGCCAGCCCCGTGTGACTGGTGCCTCCGGGATGGGGGTGGGGGAGAGAAGGCATCAGGACACCTCCCTGGACAATGCTAAGTCCCCCTCCGACCACACCGAAGAGGATTTCAGGAAGAACAAAGAGTCGGTGGGCTGGACAGTGGCCCGGCCCTGGTCTCCTTGGTTAGGGTAATTCCAGGACAGACGATGATTAAATGCCTCTGGTTTTGGCTTTGAACCCACAGAGCTTGAGGCAAAAGGAGATGATCTAAGAGCCAGACCCATGTGGGGCCATCAAAAAGGGAGTGGAAGGCTGCGGCTGAGCCGTCTTTCCTTACCGCCCTGGGAGCCTGAAGCTGAGCAATGCCTTAGGAGAATGCAGGGCCCAGGAGTCAGCGAGACCTGGGTTCAAATCCCCCTCTGTGGTTACCTAGTCACTGATGGCATCAGTTCCCTAGGGCCACCGTAACAAAGTGCCACAAATAGGGCAGCCTGGAAGAATAGAAATTGATTCTCTCGGGCAGCGCCTGTGGCTCAGTGAGCAGGGCACTGGCCCCATATGCCGAGGGTGGTGGGTTCAAACGCAGCCCCAGCCAAACTGCAACAAAAAAATAGCCGGGCTTTGTGGCAGACGCCTGTAGTCCCAGCTACTCGGGAGGCTGAGGCAAGAGAATCACGTAAGCCCAAGAGTTAGAGGTTGCTGTGAGCCGTGTGACGCCACGGCACTCTACCCGAGGGTAGTACAGTGAGACTCTGTCTCTACAAAAAAAAAAAAAGAAAGAAATTGATTCTCTCACCCAGCAGGGCGTGGCCCAGGGGCGCAGCGTGGAGCCTGGTTCTCTGCATGCCCCGCTCAAATCCCAGGGCCCAGGAGGGCTTAGAGTCCCCCTAGGGTGGGGAGAGGAAGAATCTGTGATTTGTAATCTCTTATTTGGTAAAATAAAAGTTGGAAACTAAATAGCAGACCTGGAATTACCTGTATTTATTTGCCAGAAGATCCAATACTTTCAGAACTCCTAAGCTAGAGGAACGACATCCCTTTGCCTATGTGACCTCATCCAACTGCCCGACTGCAGGGAAGGCTGGGAGATAGAATCTTCCATGTGCCCAGCGAAGAGGAGCCAGGTGGGGAACACAGGATTGCTAGGCCAGGCCTCCAGAGTCACTCATCCCATGAGCAAACAAAGCCTCAAGCCCTCCCCGGTCTGTGTATGCTGAGGCCTGTGGGGGAAAACACCCTGGGCAGAATGGAGCTGAAGGGAGGAGTGTGGCACTTGTTCTGGGTGTACATCCAGAGTCTGGCTAGGCTCACTCTTGTGTCATCCGTCCACGACGTGTCAGCAAATTCTCAAGCACACATGACTGAGAAAGCAGGAGCAGCACCTGTGATCATGCCTCTTTCACAACCTGCAGTGATGGCCCATCCCTCTGACCACCGCACAACCCACCTGGGAGTAGCGGGATGTGGGAAGAGGCCCCGGCTCTCAGGTACTGGTATGGCCACAGCCCAGCCTGCCTGGCTCTGAGAAGCCCAGGGAAGAAGTCTCAGACCTTCCTGAGGTCTGGGGTGGGCGAGACAGGGCTGACAGTCCCTTCAAGGACCCTGAAGCTGGTCGGACACAGGTACGCTTAGAACACACGTCTGGTCCCGAGACACCGCTGCCCTGTGCCAAGGCTGGTTCTCCTACCTGCTGTGTTCTACTGTCCCTGCCCATGGCCTGTCTCTGCAGCCATCAAGACTCAACTTAAATGTCCCCTCAGGGAAGCCACCCCACTGTGCCTACTCAGAGTGGCCTCCCTCTGCAGAATCAGGCTCACTTTGCTCAGCTCCCTGGTCTGCTGTCAGAGTTAAATGTGCACGTGTGTGGACGCCGGCCACAGGGTGTGTGGTGTTCACAGCCCTGTCTATACTGGCACAGACACAGGGATGCAGGTGGGCCTGTGAATTACGACCCTGCCACTTGTTACCTTGAACATGGGGACTTTAATAAGAATGACTTCACAGGGTTGTCGTGAGGACTGAGTTCCCCGGCACAGACACATGTGCCCCATTACACTTCACTTTCCTGTGCTTCGCAGGTAACTGTGTTTGCCACAAATTGAGAGTCTCTAGCAGCCCACATGTGGCAAGTCAGTTGGTGGCATTTTTTTTCTTTTTTTTAGAGACAGAGTTTCACTTTGTCACCCTCAGTAGAGTGCTGTGGCATCACAACTCACAGCAACCTCAAACTCTTGGGCTTTAGACATTCTCTTGCCTCAGCCTCCCAAGTAGCTGGGACTACAGGCGCCCGCCACAGCGCCCAGCTATTTTTTGTTGCTGTTTGGCCGGGGCCGGGTTTGAACCCGCCACCCTTGGTATATGGGGCCGGTGCCGTACCCACTGAGCCACAGGCGCCGCCCAGTTGGTGC
Source organism: Nycticebus coucang (assembly GCF_027406575.1). NCBI lineage: Eukaryota > Metazoa > Chordata > Mammalia > Primates > Lorisidae > Nycticebus > Nycticebus coucang. The sequence goes on along the minus strand of NC_069781.1, from coordinate 181,998,574 downwards.
CATTTTTCCAAGAGCGAATGCTCACTTGGTCTCTGGGTCATGTTTTGGTAACTCTCACAATATTCCAAATGTTCGTTATTATGATGTCTGCCGTGGCGATTTGTGACCAGTGATCTTGATGTCACTGTTGTAATTGACTTGGGTGCCAGGAACCATGCTCAGCTCAGACAACAAACGTGACACATGTCGTGGGTGTTCTGATGCCCCGCTGACCTGCCACTCCCTCCCCTCTGCCTCTCCCCTCTGGACCCCTAGTCCCTGAGAAACAAACAACAATGTTGAAAATAGGCCAAACAATTACAGTGCTGCGGCCTCTCTGTGTCACTCGAAGGAACACCTCTCACTTTAAATCAAAAGCTTGAAATGAGTAAGCTTAAAGAGAAAGCTATGTTAAAAGCCAAGATGGGGGAAAAGTTAGGCCTCTTGCATGACACTGTCAGCTGAGTTGTGAATGCAGAGTAAAAGTTCCTGAAGGAAATTGAAAATGCCTCTCCGTGAACACATGAATAAGCAAAGCAAAGCAGGTGGGCTGCACACTGAGACAACCTTTTTGGAAGGAAGTAAGAAGAACCCTCAAAGAACTCTAATTAGACCTCCCATTTGATCCTGCAGTCCTATTACTAGGCATCTACCCAGAAGAAAAAAAGTCATTTTATCAGAAGGACATGTGCACTAGACTATTTATTGCAGCTCAACTTACAATTGCGAAATTGTGGAAACAACCTAAATGCCCACCCATCCAGGAATGGATTAACAAGCTGTGGTATATAAGGGCGGCGCCTGTGGTACAAGGAGTAGGGCACCGGCCCCATATGCCGGGGGTGGCAGGTTGAAGCCCGGCCCCAGCCAAAACTGCAAAATAATAATAATAATAATAACAACAACAAAAACAAGAAACTAAGAAGAATATGTTCCACCTCCATCCAGGTTAATGCAAATGGTGTAAAGATGCTTGTTTTTTGTTTTTTTTTTTATTACATTGGATTCTTGCTTTTCCATTCTTGTAATGCTTTACTATTCTATACCATGGAATACTATGTAGCCGTTAAAAGAGATGGAGACTTTACATCATTTGTATTAACCTGGATGGAGGTGAAACACATTCTTCTTAGCAAAGCATCACAAGAATGGAGAAGCAATCCCATACATCAATGGAGAAGGGAGATGAATAGAATCTTCTCTAAAGACAGACAGACGAATGGCTACCAAGCATATGAAAAAATGCTCACCATCCCTAATTATTAGAGAAATGCAAATTAAAACCACCCTGAGATATCATCTAACCCCAGCAAGAATGGCCTAGATCACAAAATCTCAAAACTGCAGATGCTGGTGCGGATGTGGAGAGAAGGGAACACTTTTGCACTGCTGGTGGGACTGCAAACTAATACAACCTTTCTGGAAGGAAGTATGGAGAAACCTTAAAGAACTCAACCTAGACCTTCCGTTTGATCCTGCAATCCCGTTATTGGGCATGTATCCAGAAAGAAAAAAAAACCTTTTATTATAAAGACACTTGTACTAGGCTGTTTATCACAGCCCAATTTACAATTGCTAAAATGTGGAAACAACCTAAATGTCCTTCAACCCAGGAATAGATTGGTAAGCTGTGGTATATGTATACCATGGAATATTATTCGGCCATCAAAAAAATGGAGATTTTGCAGCTGTTTGTACTAACCTGGATGGAGGTGGAACACATTATTCTTAGTGAAGCATCACAGGAATGGAGAAGTATGAATCCTATGTATTCAACTTTGGTATGAGGACAATTAATGATAATAATGACATGGTGGGTCATGGGGGAAGGGGTGAGCAGACAGAGAAGGAAGGAGGAGGTGTGGGCAAGGGAAAAAAATGAAAAGAAAAGAAAATAGTGACTAATTCTCACATAAATTGGATTTAATTTTGACCAAAGTACATTACTTAAACATTAATTTTTAATTCAACTTGTTAATATGTTGTTTAGGATATTGCATCCTCGGGCAGCACCTGTGGCTCAAGCAGTAGGGCGCCGGTCCCATATGCCGGAGGTGGCGGGTTCAAACCCAGCCCCGGCCAAAAACCACAAAAAAAAAAAAAAAAAAAAAAAGTATGAGGCTTTGGGCCGTGCCTGTGGCTCAGTGAGTAGGGCGCCGGCCCCATATACCGAGGGTGGCAGGTTCAAACCCAGCCCCGGCCAAACTGCAACAACAACAAAAAAAATAGCTGGGCGTTGTGGTGGGCGCCTATAGTCCCAGCTACTCGGGAGGCTGAGGCAAGAGAATTGCATAAGCCCAGGAGTTGGAGGTTGCTGTGAGCTGTGTGAGGCCACGGCACTCTACCGAGGGCAATGAAGTGAAACTCTGTCTCTACAAAAAAAAAAAAAAAGGATATTGCATCCTCATTTATGAGTGAAATATGTTTGTAATTTTCCCTTTATAATAATATATTTTCTCCAATTTTAATATCAGGTGTATCCAGATTAAGTAGAATCATTTTGGAGTGTTTCTTCTTTTTCTATTGTCTATAAGATTTGGCATGATCTGTTTTTTGAAATTATTTTTTACTTTTATTTATAAATATTAGTTGTCTATTTTTTGAGACTTAGGGAAAAAAATAATAAGAAGAAGTTAACTGATGACTCCATACTGAACCTCAGAGTCAAAGCATTCTATAATAGACATACTCTTATCTGACAATGTGAATGTTACTTTCTTTGCATTATTATTATTATAGCTTAATATTTCAATGCAGTAATCATCTGATTTCTTTTCTGAATGTATTTATTGTCTTTCATTCTTTATGAGGTTTTTGTTTCTAGTCCTTATCTTAAACATTGTTCTTGTTATTAAATGTTAAGCCTTTTTAATTCTGTGAAGGCAAAAGTGGAAACCTAATAAACACATGTATAAGTAAAAAGAAAAAAAAAGAAATGGGTTTGAATCCCACTTGAGAAAAAAGTGATAAGGAGACATGGATAGCATTCTTCTTGGAAAGCAGAAAGGATACAGTGAAACAAGGAACTAAAATCTGGTTCCTCTTAAATTTGTTCATTCCCAGCAGTGTTCATTTGAATGACATTCCAAATTATTACAATTCTTACTATCTCTTTGTAGGAGTCACGATTTTTGAGAAAAGATGTATCCTCCCATGATAAGCAGTATGAAAAATACAGAACTTTGTTCCAAGATCCTTTACCATCACTATTCTAAAGAGTAGTAATAGCTATGTACCCAACAGAATATATGTATGAATTAATTATGCTCAAGCTAAATATGGCTTTTAGCTCTGACTAAATCAGCTTCCTACTGTTCCTTTCCCTAACACTAGCAAAATTAAATAGGTTACAGTTTGCTATGGAAAAAAAAAAAAAAAGAATGGAGAAGCAAGAATCCAAGGTACTCAATTCTGATATGAGGACAATTGATGACCTAGTCCATTTTGGGGGAGGAACGGGGGAGAGGGCCAGAGGGAAGGGGTTGGGGGGGTCACGGTATGTGACACACCTCTTGAGGGAGGGACACAATTATAAGAGGGACTTTATCTAACAAATGCAATCAGTGTGACCTGAGTCTTTGTACCCTCCATTGAATCCCCAACCATAAAAAAAGAAAGAAAAGCAGCCTTATTGCTGATATGGAGAAAGTTCGCATAGTCTGGATAGAAGATCAAACCAGCCACAACCTTCCCTTCAGGCAAAGTCTGATCCAACAAAGTCTTACCTGACTCTATTCAATTCCGTGAAGACCGAGAGAGGCGAGAACGCTGCAGAAGAGATCTGGCCTCCGCTGGAAGCCAGCAGAGGTCTGCTGATGAGATTTAAGGAGAGAAGCCACCTGCATAGACAAAGTGTGAGGTGAAGCTGCAGGTGGTGACAGAGATACTGCAGCAAGTTATCCAGGAGACCTCGCTGAGGTCCCTGGGGAGGGCGGCCACACCAACAGCAGATTGTCAATGTAGAAAGAATGGCCTTCTACTAGAAGAAGATGTCAGCCAGAAGTTTATGGCTAGAGAGAAGCGGTGCTTGGCTTCAAATCTTCAAACGACAGGCTCGCTCTCTCATTAGGACTAATGCAGCTGGTGACCAAGATGGAGCCAATGCTGATTTCTGAAATCTCTAGGGTACGTAAGTGTTATGCTAAGTCTACTCTGCCTGTGTTCTACAAATGGAATGAGAAAGCACATCTGTTTACAGAATTGTTTTCTGAATATTTTAAACCCACTGTTGAGACCTTCTGTTCAGGGGGGGAAAAAAAGATTCCTTTCAAAATATTACTAGTCATTGACAGTAACTCAAGAGCTGGGTGGGGATATAAGGAGATTAATGTTTCCATGCCTAACACGACATCCAGTCCGCAGCCCATGATTTGCAAGTGTTATTATTTAAAAATACACCTTGTAAGGTTCTAGCTGCCACAGATAGGGATTCCTCTGATGGATCTGGGCAAAGTCAATTGAAAACCTTCTGGAAAGAATTCACCATTCCAGATGCCACTAAGATCATTTATGATTCTTGAGAGCAGGTCAAAATGTAAAAATATACACAGTAACAGGAGTTTGAAAGAAGTTGACTCCAGCCCTCATGGCTGATTCTGAGGGGCACGAAACTTCAATAGGGGAGTCACAGACATGGTGGAAATCGCAGGAGAAGTAGAATTAGGAGTGTAGCCTGAAGATGGTGCTGAACTGCTGCTGTCCTGTAGTAAGAATTTAATGGATAAAACATCTCTTCTTATGAGTAAGCAAAGAAAGTGGTTTCTTGAGACAAAATCTGCTCTTGGTATAGATGCTGTGAACACTTTTGGAATGAGAGCAAAGGATTTAGATCATTATATAAACCTAGTTGACCAAGCAGGGTTTGAGAGGATTGACTCCAATTTTGAAAGCGGTTCCCCCCCGCAGGTAAACTCCTATCAAACAACATCACAGGCTGCAAAGAAATCTTTCATGAGAGGAAGAGTCAGTTAAGGCAGCAAACTATCACCGTCTCACTTTAAGAAAGCCACCCAACTCTTCAGCAGCAACCACCCTGACCGGCCAGGACCTCAACAGGACACAGGGCCCTCCACCAGCAAAGATTATGACTCATGGAAGGCTCAGATGGTCATTAGCATTTGTTACCAATGAAGCACTTTTCATTAAGACATGTACTTTTTTTAGACTTAGTGCTACCACTCCCTTAATAGAGGGCAGAATAGTATAAATGTAACTTGTACATGCCCCCCAAAACCAGAAGTTCACGTGGCTAACCTCGCCATGGTGATCTGGAACAGGACCTGCCATGCCCCGAGGCACCTGCCCAAGGGGCTAGGACACACCTGGAAGGTGCTTCGAGAGTGTTTGTCATCAGGCTGTCGGTGTACTTACCCTGGGAAGCCTTCTGTTGGGGGTGGCACCCAAAGGACTGTCACATGGCATTAGAATAGGGCTCCCAGAGGAGTCTGTGATGGGTTGGAATCCTGCCTCTGCCCTACACCAGCTGCCATACTTGGGGCATTTTATCGACATTCCCATGCCTCCGTCCCTGTACCTGTAAAATGGGCCTGATGATGACAGTACCAGCTTGGAAGGGTAACTGCAGAGGTCATGGGGAGACTAACCCAGGAGAAGTCCCTGGCCAGGACCAGGGAGTTGGCCACAACCACATGTGAGCTGCTCAGAGTGACAGCAGCCAGCCTTGCTCCTGGTCTTCCCAAGTGAGTCCCAATGGCCTGAACAAAATGCCAGTGATGTTGCCAGCCACTGGCCAAGGATGCTCAGGGCCCAGTCAGGACCCAGCAAGAGCTGTACCCCAGGGTCCACACCCCTAAATGTGGGGAGCGTGGAGGGTGTTAAACTCCCGCCACAGGCATTTGGGATGGGGCTGAATGGAACGCTAGTTTCATTCATGTGTTTGCTCCCCACACAGAGATTGACCAGCTGAACCAAGTAAAGAGAGTGAGAGAAACCCTTTGAAGACTCAAGGACAACCATGGAGAAAAATGACAAAACACAGGGGCCATTCCTCTCCAGCTTCAAACAGCCACCTCTGAGCAGGACCCAGGGCTACCAGGGTCTGCCCCGGGCTCTCCCACCCAACCCCCACCTCTGCTGGGAGAAGAAACAAATCCTTGGACAGGATCCATCTTTAACTCACTTGCTGTGTCTGAGGCCCAGACACACGCTGTTTAGACAGCCTGTTTCGGTGGGTGGTCAGGTCGGGAGACCCAAGTGCAGAGTTTACAGAAGGCCCTGGCACAAATGAACTGTTGACGACCAACTGGAAGGGCTCAGTGAAATCACAACATGTAAAATGTGAAAGGGGCCGTTTTCCATGGGGGGGGGGGTGAGAAAAGGCCCGTTTGGAAGGAATTCAAGCAGCCACCCCAGGGCCATGCACTGAAGTCTGGCCACCGAACACGTGTGCCCGCCATGAGCCCCCTCCCCTCCCCGCCAACACACACGGCTTTTTTTTTTTTTAACATTTCATAGATTTAAATAGTCTTTCTGCATCAAATACAAGAAACAGACCGACGTTTTCTCATCCCCTGTTACGTGGAAGGCTAATATTTGGCCATTTACGCTCCATTGGAGACCATTTCTGGGAGAACACGGCCCCTTTCCAGGTTGGTGGCCGCCCGCCCGGGCCACCCGCACCCACCTTGTCGGCCAGCACTTCCCTGCAGGATCTGAGCGGGGTGGGAACAAAGGCTTGGCGACTGTGCAGCTGAGTTTTCAGGCCCTCAGAATTCACAAGCACACCCTGCTGCCCTGGGCGCCAGCGTCGGCCTGAAGACCTAGGAAAGCTTGCTCTATAAATGCAATGCTGAGCAGGCCAGGACATCCCGGTCAGAACTGTGGCCACCACGCCATCCTGGTCTAAAATCTGGCCCCATTAGCCGCAAATGCCTGTGGTTTTGATGGATTTAAAGACCCCAGAAAGTCCCTCCCCAGTTCCTCTTCTCCCCAAAAGTCACCAGTAGTCACCAGTATTGTCATTCCAGAAAGGTTTTTGGTTTGGTTTTTTTTTTTTTTTTTTTTGTAGAGACAGAGTCTCACTTTGCTGCCCTCTGTAGAGTGCTGTGGTGTCACACGGCTCACAGCAACCTCCAACTCCTGGGCTTAAGCGATTCTCTTGCCTCAGCCTCCCGAGCAGCTGGGACTACAGGCGCCCGCCACAACGCCCGGCTATTTTTTTGGTTGCAGTTTGGCCACGGCTGGGTTCGAACCCGCCACCCTCAGTATATGGGGCCAGCGCCCTACAGTTTGTTTTTTACTATTACTCTCATAACTATCGAAAACACCTGACAACATTCTTTTTCACTTTTTAAAAGTGTCCTATTGCTATTTTGTTCTGAAACATTGTTACTCTCCAATCTCTTTTCAGAGGTCCTGGACATAGATACAAAATATTCTATTGCAAGAACTGTTACTGTTTCACATTCCTGGCCTATTAAATGAACTTTGTTTCTATTTTGAGTTCCTATTTTCATCAGATAAACTTTGTTACTGTCCTATCATCCCTGGGGTGAGCAGAGCCTCTGCCATCCAGGCTCCTGCTACATACTGGTGGTGGTTTGACCGTTACGTTGTTGCCGTAAACATTCTCCCACACACATCCATGCGTCTAAAATACATTTTTACAAGAATTTCTCCAGATTTTCATCAATTTTACCAGCTATTTTATCACTTCTCTGGCTATTGGTAAGAATATGTATCTTTTCAGCAATGAAGACGTGTTTATCTTCTGCGAATTAGCTCTTAATATAGTTGCCTATTTTGTATCAGATTATCTTTTGTTTTTGACTTGTTTAGAACTTGGGTAATTACAATGCTCACAAACCCTACTGCCTATGATATATCGAATGCTGATCTAAGCACACTGGGGATGTCATCTAATACAATCCTCCAGATAATTTTTAGATGAAGAAATAGGGAAGGATGGGCTTCTATACGGACACCTGCCGTGACATGACGTGACCAGGCAGGGCCATCATTTACGTTGAAAATAACTTCTTCTAGTCTGTGGGGGGGGGGGTTGTTTGTTCGTTTGTTTGTTTGTTTTTTAACCTCATGTTGTTAATAGTAGGTTTGTCAAGAATAGGAAAATTTTGTATTTTAATTTTAATAGGGTCAAATTTATCTGACTCTTTTATAGTTTGTGATATTTGTTTGTTATTTAAGAAAAGCTGTTTTGAACCTAATATTATAGATATTCTCCTATATTTCCCTCTTAGAGATGTAACATTTTTCCTTGTACATTAGGATATTGATCTAAATTTTGTGTCTATACACATCTAATTTTATTTTATCAGATAAACATCGCTTTGAGGATTCATTACTGATTATGGCTTGATACGTGCAGCTGTCAGACTCAGATGCACACCCGAGGGTCCAGGCGTGGTATGAGACATGCCACACGGTCACTGCAAGGACACAGGTCATGGGGAGACCTCCAAGACAGTGGAGACCTTGACCAGCCATTGCCTTTGAGATTACTTGGAGGACAGAGATTATGATTCCATGAGATCCATTCGGGTTTCGCTCAGCCCTATTTGTAGACCAACACTGCAGCTCACTTGGTGGCTCCCCGTCTCTCCCAGGCTGAGGCTCACAGCCCTGGCAGGCTCTGCTGGGAAACCAGCCTCCTGAGTACCACTGTTCTTACCTCTCATCCCAGCCTCCCTCCAAAGTGTGTATCTTTACCAGGGTGACAGGGCAGATCTATTATTCAAACATATACCAAATTCTCATGGAAGTGCTCTCTCTCCTTGGTTATTTCCCAAACAGCAAGGTGTCAACTTCTGGCAGCCAGCTGACTTTAAGAGGTACAAGGAGAAAACTTTATTGTCATAGTAAGTATCTATTTTAATGTGACACCAAGATAATGTGACATGCACGGCCCAGCATTGGGCTGCTCGGGCTGTGCTGATGGGCACGGCAGAGCAGGACAGGCCTGGGGCCCACCACCATCCCGCCCCACCCCTGTGTCAGCCACAGCCTGGCCCTAAGCCCAGCCCCATCCTAGCCAGCCGCGAGACCCTCCCTGTCCCTCACCCTGTGTAAAATGGGGCCAGCAGTCTGGCAGCCGCAAAGGTTAAATGCCCACATCTGTAAAATGCTGAGCGCAGCCTGCTGTGAAGTGAGCATTCTAGATGTGTTAAATATTAGTTAAAATCTGTTAAAAAGTGATTCCATTTAAAGAAAGATGTTATTGTATATAGTAATTAAAATGACTTTCTAAAACATTTTCATTTAAGGAAAAATGGCACTGGCATTTTTTGGCTTAGGAAATAAGCCATGGCCCTTGTGTGTCTAAGTTCCTCAGGGTTGTCAGAGGATGGCCTCTGCCCCAGCTGCACCTCAGAAGCACCAGAGGAGCTTTGAAAATGTGCCAGGCTGAGCCGCACTCCAAGCCCTTGGAGCAGAACCCTTGGGCTGGGGCCCCTTGCCAGGATACAGCAAAGCTCCCTCTGATGGCCTGGTCTGTGAGGACCCCGGTCTGAGCACCTGTTTCCCTCTGGGTCTGCAGGACCCACAGGCGGACTTCAGGTAACCTGCACTCACGGTGAGGCTCTGGGTGCCACAGGGACAGCAGCTTCAGCCCTTACCATGTGTGTTTTGTTGGGGAGGTGACTGTACCCACAGAACAGGATGTCAGGCATCCAAAGCAAGGTGGCTCTTGAGGGCCAGTTCCCCGGACAGCAGTGGGGGCCAGCCATCGGGGCAGTGGAGGCTGGGCCACCCAAGAGGTGACAGTGAGGGTTCCCACTTCAGGCCAGGGAGTTTTGGCTCCTCTCTGAGAGTCACAGAGCTAATGAGGGCAGCACCGGGGTGGGGCAGGGGGTGTGGCAGCACAGGGAGACCCTTCAGGGGACCTGACCTCACTCTTTCTCACCCCCTCACTTCCTGCTGGGCAGAGCCCTCACTGGCAGAACCAAGGGCATTATCAGTGAGTTGGAAAAGGGCTACTTCCCAGGGCCAGAGCAGAAGGAGAAGGCTGAGGGGTGAGGACCCCTAGTGTTGAGAGAACCTTCTGGAAAGCATGACACCCATTGGAGTTAGCTGGGACAAAGCTTGAACCCTGGGTGGCCCTGGGTGTGGGGAAGGGACAGATAGAGTATGCATGTGAACGTCCACCAGAGAGAGGACCAGGAATCAATGAGGCTCAGGCCCAGAGGCCCCCTAGCATGTCTTCACCCCTCGTGGCCAGAATTTCTGAGCTCTTGGGAGCTCAGTCCTCCTGGCTGGAGCCCCTGGGAAGCTGCCAATAACCTGGGCCACTGTGCCTAGTGGCCAGTCTCCTGGGCAATCATGCTGTAGATGAGCCATCCACTGGTCACATCCCAACACCACAGTGCCAATTCCGTCAATAGTACTTTTTTTATTTCAACCATTTTTATGGAGACTTTTTCTTTTTTTTGAGAGACAGGGTCTCAAGCAGCTGAGGAGAACACAGCCCTTTTCATTGCCTGGTTAGCTGAACACCTTTGTTGCACGTGCTGGGAAAGCTCCTTCCTCCTCCATTAGGACCCTACACATGTGAACAGGAAGGCGAGGATGAGGTTCCTGTGGGATCGTGGGCTGGTCACTGCCCACGGGGCTGTCCATCCTGCTGCAGGCAGTGAGCTTCTCCCCCTACACGGAGCTATCTCCTATTCCTACCCACTCCCCACACACCCCTGGACAGTCACATGCACAGCTCACCAGGACTCAGAGCATATCCACAGCCATTTTTCTCCTGTCTCAGCCCTGCCACGCAGATGATAAAGGCGACCCTCGCCTCTGGTGGAGACTCCATGGCTAATTAGATCCAGATGTGGCCTAATTAGCCAGTTGGCAGGAGGGCCGCCTGGCCTGGCCAGCACCTGAGGCCTCCCTGGCCAATCACAGGGCCCCAATGGCCCAGGAGGGGCACATGTCATGGCCGGTCTTCTCCACTGCACACAGGAACCCATCAAGTCAGCATGTCCCAGAGCTGCCTGGCCGGCTCAGCTCTCTGGAAAGCACTGAACACAGCTGACCTTCACAGCACACAGAGGCCTCCAAGCGGTAGCTCGCTGCCCCCGGGCTCCTTCTGGAATGAAAGAGAGTGTGTTTTCCTCTCCTCCATAGAACCTTCTAGATCCATAGTTCTCAAAGTCTAGGGCCAGGAGAACCCCTAGAGTAGCAGTTCTCAACCTGTGGGTCACGACCACTTTGTAACAATGAAAATGCATCCTGCATATCAGATATTTACATTAGAATTCATAACAGTAGCAAAATTATTTATGAAGTAGCAACAAAAATAATTATACAGTTGGGGGTCACCACAACACAAGGAACTGTATTAAATGGTCACAGCATTAGTAGGCATTAGGAAGGTTGAGAACCACTTCCCTAGAGGGTTTGCTAATCCACAGATGCTAGGTCCCCAGCCCAGAGTCTCTGATGCAGGAATCTGGGGTGCACGGAGCACGGAGGGACGGGGAGGTTTAGGGGCCAGGCCCTGAAGTGGCGTCATCTCTCCACCCTGCTGCAGTAACACAGTTCGGCTGTGGCCTCACCTGATGTAGAGACTGCTGGAAAATGTGGCCCAGCTGGGGGCTGAGAAGAAAAGGAAGAAGGTTTGTGAAGAGCCGGTCTGCAGCACCCCTGGCAGCACTGCCCACCGAGCAGAGCCGAGGGGACTCTGCCCCAAGGTGCATTTACCCAGAAGAGATGGGAACTTTCCACAAAACACTTGCTCACAAAATGTTCACAACAGCTTATTCCTAGGAGCACCCAACTGCAGACGACCCAGCACCCATCCACAGGTGAAAGGACAAACAAACGGGGGGCGGAGGGACACCCGCAGGACGGGACATCACTCAGCAAGGAGGACAAATGCTTTGCTGATCAGCACAGTGACGTGGACTGTCTCAGAAACACCACACTGCTGAGGGGCCGGCACAGGTGAGCACTCGCTGTCCCTGCTGTGACACTCTGCAGAGAGAGAGGGCAGGTCTCGGCATCTGCAGCCCAGACAGGGAGGACACAGCAGTGAACCAAGGCATCCCTCATGGGATTTCCCTTCCAACCGGGTTCTCTGGGTGTGCTAGACAGAAAAATGCTAAGAAGAAAAAGATCAAAGAGCCAAAGCAGCCAGGATGTGGAGTGCAGGGAAGGACGCTGGCCGTGGCCTGGGATGGTGGCAAGAGGGCATCAGCAAGAACCCCGAGGGAAGGAGGGAGATCTCTGAGCAGAGCTTCCCACGCAGAGGGAACAAAACGTGCACGGCCCCAAGGCAGAGCCCGCCGGGGCCTGGGCAGCAGGGGGGACACACAGTGAGGTCCTGAGAGTCTGGGCTGGGCGTCCCAAGGGCCTGAGAGTCACTGTGTGCTGCTGCTGTACTGTGGGGAGCTGGGAGCATCCGAGGGGACAATCAATGCGTCGTGGGCACTCTGGCTCATGTGGAGGGGAGACATGTTAGCAGGATTCAAGCAAAGGGAGGGGAGGCTCACACTGCAAGAGGTCACGGGGAGGTGGGGGGAAGAAGCTGGATTCGGGGTGTATTTTGTAGATCTGTAACAGACTGAGCAGCCTGTGGAGAGAGAAGGAAGGCAGCCTGCGTGTCCGCAAGGAGAATGATCATTTGTTCTTTCTTTGATACACAGCTGGGAACAAAGAAGCAAAGGTCCTTGCCTGGCCGGACAACACCATCGAGGAAGGGAGGGTGTCTTTTTAAAAATACAGGCACGAAACGTGTAAGTTGCAACAAGTGCTGTAAAAGGCAGACAGGAAAACTGCATTTCCTAAAAATGTTGGCTCTGGGCAGGCTGCGATGGCCTGTCCGTCTCAGCTGTGGCCCCAGCATCTAGGAAGTGCCTAGCAGCATGGCTCCTGCTGACACCAGAAAAGCAGCCTGCAAGACGGGGTCTGAGAAGGGAGCTGAAGCAGCACAGCTGACCTGGCCTGCTCAGCTCACATTCTCCCCACACCCCGTGATCATCTAGTTAAGGTTTCACCATGATTGTGAGGCTATCTGGCCCAGGTGACTCTGAGGAGGGCGTTATACAGAGACAACAGGTGTGATATTGGTTGAGGTTACTTGGATGATATAATGTTTACACTGACGATTCTCTCAGATATTTTGTTGAAATAAAATCACCTTTAATAACATATTAAAGCATTTTGCACTGTTAGAACGAGTCTACTTCAATGTTACTTCCTATCAGATAAAGTTAAAATTTTCTAGGTTGGTTTCCTTGTATTTCCTTGTATTTCATTATAAAAGTTAGCAGAATTGTAAGATGCTGCTCTCCCTATTCTTCAGAATCTCTGCCCTTCTGACAAAGCTTATTTGGACCTAAAACCCTGTCTCTGCTGGACAGTGACAGGTGGCCAGACCCTCTTGGTCCAGTGACACTGCTGCCTGATGAATATTTGTGGAAAAACAAATGAACGTGGGTGAGGTGGGTCACAGTTACTGAGTTCTGGAGTGCAGCAGGCTCTGTGCAAAATGCTGTGTGCGTCAGGTCTCAGATCATCCTCACAGCAACACTTGGGTGGGGGCGGGTGCTTCCACATTTGACTGACCAGAAAATGGACTCCCAGAGAGGCTCAAAACTCATCCAAGGTCAGCAAACCAAAGAGCACAGGTGGAATCAGGCTCCAAAACCCCGTTCCCCACAGTCATGAGCCTCAGCCTTCAGCCACCCTGCGTGCACCGTCATCCTCTGAGCACCGTCACAGCCAGCCAGATGCCCGTGCTTCACCCACCCACCCATCCGTCTGCCCAGCCACCTGGCCACCCCCCAGCCATCCAAACAGGCAGCCCTTCTTGAGCACCAGGCCGTGGAGACAGAGCAGGAACCAACCACACATGCTCTTCCCACCCCCGGCAACTGCAGACTGCATGAGAGGCCCGCTGAAAATGGAACCTTGGAGGGCTCGTGGGAGGGAGCCCAGGAGTGTAAACAGAGACACATCTGCTGGCCAGTGGCAGGGATGCCACCTGGAATGGACCGTCCTCACACGGAAGCCAGGGCCTGCCCCGGAGGAGTTGACAGTCTGTACTAAAGTGATGCCGTGACAGGGCTGACCCCAGAGGAAGATTGTGAAATCGGGAGAAGCTTTCTCTCTCCCTCTGTTTGGAAAAACTTCCAGCACCCACACCAGGGGCTCTCACGCAATCCTCTAAATGCCAGAAACTCCCACCCAGGCTTCCCAAGTACCAGAATATTCTCTCCCTAGTAGATGATTGGTCCTCCTCCTGAGGGTCTAAGGTCACTACCTACCCTGAATAACAATGGGCGCTAAGGACTCAGATAACCACACACCCCATCCAGTTAACATGCTCAGGTATCATCCTTTCCAGAGATAACCACACACACACCCCCCAAGTTAACATGCTCAGGTATCATCCTTTCCAGAGTTGCTCCAGAAGGTCTTCAAGCCTCTGACCACCCTCCTCCATTACTCTGCTTCTGGATTACTCTGTCCATTCTCTTTTGGAAACTGTCCCTTCCCCATGTTTAGTCCACAAGGTCCAGGTGGTGGGTCGCAGCCCCCCTTGGCCTGGTGGGTGAACACAGGACTCAGACCCAGACAACCACGGTCATGTCACACGACAAGAGGGAAGCCCAGAATGTTCCCCGATCAGCTCTCCACACTGTCACCAACCTGGTGGTGTGTAAGTCCGGTTGCCAGAGGCCAGAACATGGAGAAAAACTCCCTGAAAATGAAACCACTGTCCAGCATAGCAGCACCCAGGGATGGAAGAGAGATGGATTTTGACTATACTATTCAAACACCTGGGCCCATCAAGGCCTGAAATCCTGGGATGGGTCATTGTATTATAGGAGGCAGTATTTTTTTTCTGTAGATGTGGAATCTGTCACTTAAAACTGAGCAAAACTTGACTGCTATGACAGAGTCACGTAGGACCATAGGGCCTGGCGGGACACGATGTGAAGACCAAAGTCCTAGCCACTTCCTCCAAAAGGCTCCTGACTCCCCTCTCCTGTCCCTGGACACACATGGCCCTCCCTGTCCCCCTTGCCCTCCACTTCATCAGACACTTCAGACCTTGATATCTGGGAGGTCTCCTCTCCTGCTGGAGCGTGTGAGCATCTAAGGGGCTGAGAAGAAGCCGGATGGAAACTCCTGCAGGAGCTGTGCCTGGTGGCCTGTCTGCCCCAGCAGGGCACACACCTGGCTCAGGCTGTTTCCTCACCTGTCAAGGGGGCACCCTGTCACTGGTGCACTTGACAGGCTGCAGTGACAAGTCATGGGCCAAGCTCACCTGTGACTCTGGTCACACAAATGGGGGAAGGAAAGGCTACTCGTCCCTTGGACCCCCAGCTCTGGTCACCACGCAATGTTGTTTAGGCTTCAAAACCTTAAAGCCTCGCATTTTTTCAAAAAAGCCATTAGCTTACTGTTAATTTTTAAGCGAGTGAAAGTAAGCAGTGTCCTGTGCGTACAACAGCCTCCACCCCCACTTCCAAGTAGGTGAGGGGGCCATCAGGAAGAACAGAACCAATGTGTTGAAGGGCTGTTAATTATTTCCAGGTGGTGGAATTTCAGGTGCTTAATTAAATTAATTCCATAAAATTAACTTAATTCTTTATGCTTTTTATTTAGCACTTTGTCAATTTCCTATCATGAAGATAAATTCCTCTTCTAATCAGACTAAAATGAATTTTATTTTAAAAGAAAGATGGAATTAAGAATAAAAATGACCTGTACTTCACAGCTGGCAGGAGGGAATGAGCCAGCCACTGACAGGATAGGACCTGGGGGGACACCAAACTGCTGGCGTTGCTGTTGTCTTGGGGATTTCAGTCCATTGAGCTCTACAATGGCCGTGAATATGGGGTATTTTTGCTAAGACTGTAAAGGAAGTAGGCTGCCAAATCTCAATGCAGTTTGGAAAACAGATCCTTGCAAACTAAAATTACTAGAACTTTCCAATGATAGAGACTTCTGATATGGGAGGAAAAGTGTCCCCAAGTGTAGACTCAGACATTGAACTGCTGGCTACAAAGCTCTCCACACCATCTCCATGCAGACATCACTAATTGATTGCTGCACCCATCCCACCAAGCCCAGGCAAAGCTTCCTGATGCTTCTCAGAGCGTCACCCCCACCCAGGGGAGTTCACATGAGAGTCAGGATGGGACCTGGTGAGAGTGCCGGGCAGGTGCTCAGCCAGGGTGAGGTGAACACCCCAAAGCCAGGAGCAAGTAGCCATGTTCCATGGACCAGGACAGAGGCTCCTGGACTTAAGCCTGTGTCAGGATCACTTGGGGGCATCTGGACACAGACTGTAGCCCCAGAGTTACTGATTCTGCAGGTCTGTGGTGGGGCTAAGAGCCACGGGGAGGTGAAGCCCGCTGGCCTAGGACCCCAGTTTGAGAACCAGTTAGACCAAGAAGACCTAAGAATTAGTTACCTAGGAATGGGGGCTAATTAGAGACCAGTGAGTCTCAGCATCGACCCATCAATGGTGCATTCAAACCACCAGGGGAATCTGCATAGAAACCTGACTCGACTCCCCACCACCCACTTCTCAGATTCAGATGCAGTCGGTTTGGGGTGGGGCCGATGTGGGGAATCTCCTCGAAATCTCCCCAAGTGGCCCACCTGTGCGACTACAGTTGCAAACTACTGCTATAGACCTTTGCAAAGTATTAGATTTCTATTTTCCTCACTTCTTGCTCTTTGTTTTTGGCATAAATTAGTTGTAATCATTAATGGCTGTAACTCCAGCTCCAAGGATGGAGCCTGGCAGTGGCATTTAATAGTTGCTGGCTGGACGGCTCCTTCTAGGACGGGTGACGCAGGAGTGTGGGGTGAGTGCGGATCTGATGGGAACTTCAGGATCTACGGGGAGCTACTGAAGTCACAAACACAATGCCTGAAGAAGAAATGTTCAGTTAATCTATAATATGCTGTTTGGTCCAAAAATGATGTGGATAATAACTCAGCCATGTTGAAACGCTACTATATTTTGTATTGGGAAAGGAAAAAGGAAAGAAGGGAAGAGGGAGGGAGGGAAGGAAGGAGGGAGGAAGAGGTTTCCAGAGCATCCCCGGCCGTGCTTCAAAGTTGGTACCACACAAGGACAGTGCCAGTTCCTCAGCTGAAAGGCCCTCCCCGCCTTGCAAGCCTCCATCTCAGCAAAACCAGCTGACCCCTCCCGCCTTCTCTTCATCACCTGGCCGTCACTTTCCCTCACTTTGTGATCAGCTTTGTGCCGACCGCATTCCATCAACATTGTTTAATCCTCCCGCCAGCTCATGTCTTGGGCATCACTTTCAACATCTCACAGATGGAGCTCCCCGGAGCAGAACTTGGTACAGCTGAGATTTGAACCCATTCCAGTTTGATTCCAAAGCCCAAGTTCTTTTTCTTTTTTTGAGATGGGCTGGGGTCTCAATCTGTCACCTAGACTAAAGTACAGTGGTGTGATTGATCACATGTAGCTTACAGCAGCCTCAAGCTCTGGGGCTCAAGCAATCCTCTTACCTCAGCCTCCCAAGTACCTGGGACTACAGGTGTCTGCCACAATACCTGGCTAGTTTTTTTGGAGAGATGGGATCTCACTACATTATTCAAACTGGTCTTCAACTCCTGACCTCAAGTGATCTTCCTGCCTCGACTTCCCAGAGTCAGAATTCTTGGGGTGAGCCCTCAAGTTCTTTTCAGAAAGCCAAGCCAAGGGGAGTGGTGCCTCTGCTCACAGCCAGAATCCTGGGGACCAAAGGAAATCGCTATGACGTCATCACTCCTGGCCGCTGGGGGAAATGCCAGGGCCCTGGCTTTGGGCAGCCCTGTGGGACCCCCTGCAGGAACACAGAGCCTCCTACACAGACTCGGCCTGACCACCAGGCCTCTGTGGTGCTTTGATGACCCCTGGGAGCCAGAGCACTGAGTTTGCTGGACGTGGGACCCTGGGCTGGGGAGACATGGCCATGTGTTTGCTCTGACTTCATTTTCACCATGGGGCTACCTGCGGTCCCAGGGCCATCATTGGAATGGAAGCCCAAGAAGGCAGGAGGACAGGGCCGAGGTCCCCACGGGAGCCTCAGCCCAGTTGGCAGGGTGAGAGGCTGGGAGTTCTGCTGTCCAACCCCGAGGCCACACATGATTGCAGGGCTATTTTTAAAAAGATACCAATCTTCATGCAAGGGCCTCAGTGGGGCAGGCCCCTCCTCCTGGGGGCATCTCTGCAGGCTGAGGAGGTTACTCCATCCCAATCACAGTTTCTGGGGTTGAGTCGTCTTTCTCTAAATGAGTAAATTAGCTCTAATGCCCTTATTTGCTATCAACCTTATAAACCTAATACAAACCAGATGGGCCTTTCTTCCCAAACCCCCCACATGGTATGGCCCAGCCTCTTCGGGTCTGCCTTTGGCTAACAGCTTCCTGTGCCCCTGCCCCCTGCCCCCAGCCCCACAAAACAGCCCCTCTGAAAGGAAAAGGTGTTTGGATGGCTGCCCATGTGAGTGCCTCCCAGGGTCCTCCCAGCCCTTCCCAGGACCCAGCTCAGAGATGGCTGGTTTTAGGTCAGCCCCACTGACACCCTTTTTTCTGTTCCCATGTCCCATAGTTTATTATTTTGCAATAAAAAGAGTATTTGTGATTTTTCATCTTTATTGTCCAAAGTAATGTTTCCATTTCTGAATCTTTACCAAAAAAACCTACAGAAGAAAATGTAAAGTCCCTTATAATCTCTCTGCAGAGGTAGTTCACGTCCTGGGAACCAGCCTCCCACTCTCTGGTCTAGGGCAGGGGTCAGGAGACTTTTTCTGTAAGAGGCCAGGTAGTAAATGTGTGGGGCTTTGTGGATCCTACAGTCTCTGTTGCAGCTACTCAACCCTGACGTTGTAATCAGAAAACAACTACAGACAATATGTCCACGCACGGATGTGACTATGCACCAATAAAACTTTATTTACATGGCCCTCTAGTCTACGCCGTGCTGTGCCAGAGAAAGTCTGAGCCCCATAAATAATTTAAAACTTTTCTACTACACACATTTAAAAGAGTAAAACAAAACAGATGAAATTAATGTTCAAAATATGTTTTCTTTAGCCTGATATATACAAAATACTTCAACATGAAATACAATATAAAGATTATTAATGAGATACTTCAAAATTCTTGTGTAGCAAGTCTTCAAAATCTAGACCTTATTGTACATGGACATCACCTCTCAGCATGGACTAGTCACACCCTGGGGGCTCAGGACTTGTGTGGGGTTCAGAATCTATACCCTCCCTCACCTCTGCTCCTTGTACGGCGGCATCCATCCCCCCTCATCACATACGTAGTACTTGGCCGTAACAATTACGTCTCTGTGTTGCAATCTCCTTTTATGTCAAATCATAAATACATTTGATGTTGGTGAGACCATGACTAAAGGAGTAGCCTGAGATCCAGCAGACAGCAGGTGCTCAGTAAGTGCGAACTGCTACGCTGGTTGTTAGCGTGAAGGCAAAGCCCCAGAAAAGCATGGGTCTTGCTACTAGCATTCTCGCCATCCCCATTCCCCAAACTGCAAGGGCCTTCAGAGATCAGTGGTCCAGTCCAAGTGCAGGGAAGTAGATGGTCTGGCAATCATGTCGCCACCTCTGCTGGGCCTCCTTCCCTCTCCTCCACCCCCCAGGAGGGCCCTGCATCCACTTGGTGACTCCTGGGCACACAGAGGCTGTCAAGAGAGAAAGGAGGGGTAATGAGAGTCATGTGGACATAAGCAGAGCCCCCTTGAAGCCTGAACAAGCTTCATGAAATGCTCATGGGCCATGCCCAGGAGCTCTGAGGCCTGGGTGAAGGTGTGCGTGGAGGGGGTCCAGCTTTAGGTAAGGTCCACAGCCCTCCTACCTGAGGCCCTAGCCAGAAGTCAGGAGCCCCTCCTGACTCCTCCCTCATCCTCAGTGAAGAGAGACAGGCAGGGAGCTGGGACCACCTGCCTCGGCCTCTCAGCACTTCCCAGGACTCAAGCAAACCTTCAAATTCCAAATGCAGAATGCCAGTCCTATCACATACAGCCTACACCTGCACACATGTGCACACACGCGCGTGTCCATGTTCACAGATCTACACACAAACACACACCCCACAGGCACACATGCGCACACACACAAGAATCCAGATGCACACACGGTCCACACATGCGCACACACAAGCACAGAGACAGAAGTGTGTGCTCATGAGCACCCCACACAGGCACACGTGGCCCCACTGAAGGCACCTGTTCTGTGCCCACCTTCTCCCACCAAGTCTCCAGGTGAAACGCAGCACCGAGAAGTGAGCGAGTCTGAATTTCAGAGGGAGGGGGCCTCTGAGACAAACACCCTCCCCTGCAGCCCAGCTGTGTGGCCCAGGCACATCTGGAAGGTAATCTCCAGTGGGGCAGAGACATCATCTCCCTGGTCCCCCAGCATCTCCCTAACTCCAGAGGAAGGCCTGGGACTCAGGAAATATTTGTTGAATGAAGAGGTGAGGAAGCAGATTAATGTGGGTGCTTCCCCTCTCTGAGCCTCATAACTTCTCATCTGTAAAATGGACACAGCAAAGCGCTCTGGAGGCTGCAGATGAGGGTTGCCATGACACTTGGGGGTGCTGAACAAGAAGAAATGAGGCTTCCCCACCCCAGACCCCAGCTGCCAGAGGGCAGGGGATTGTGCTGAGTGGCAGGAGAGAGGAAGGAGACTGTCGAGCAAGGGCTCCCCAGGCTCCCCCAACGGCTCCCTCTTGCACGTCCCCGCCACGTTGCCCAGAAGCCTCTAAGGTGGGTGTTGTATGAGTCCCATTTTGCAGATGAGAAAATTGAGACCTAGAAAAGTTACCAGCCCTCGTTCAAGGCCACAGACAAGTAGATGGGAGCTGGGATTCTGACCCAATCTCCTGGGTTCATTGGCTCTCCTGGGTTCTAGCCCATCTGCCCCTTTGGGGACCTGGCTTGTGCCTGGAGTGTATACCTCAGCCCTGCAGAGAGCTTTCAGCCACCACAGGCCCTTGCTGCATCCCAGCAGCCCCAGGGCCAGGCCACCCTGTCCCGGACACTCTCAAGCGCCTCCTGCACAGGGCCTGCATCCCGGGCTGGGGTGCAGCCAGGCTCTGAGCACCCCCATCTCCCTGGCACCTAGAACTTGGCCCTGTGGCCAGGCAGTAGCTGCAACTGCCAAGGCTCATCCAGGCAGAGCCGCAGGGCCAGGCCCTCCAAGGAGCTGGCCTGGTATCTGCTTCAGTGCAGGCCATTTTGGGAAAGTGAGTCAGAGATGGATTCTCCAGTGGAACGACCAGAGACCACCCTCCTGGCAGCATCTCTGGGGCTCCATTCCCCCCAGGGTCCAAGAGGCCAAGGGAGGGGACAGGCTTGGCATGAGGCTGGCGGCCGGGCTGCCTCTGCTCACTGCCCTTCTGCAAGTGCCCCTGGCTCCCTGTATAGGTTCTGAGGCCTCTGGGCTTCCCTGTGCCCAGTGAGCAGGGCCCACCCATGGTGGGGGCCTCAACAGGACCCAGCCCTGCATCCTGAACTGCTCAGGGAGCCCTGCTCCCCTCAGCCTCAGAGAGGCTCCATGGCCCCCCTCACAGGCCTGCCCAGGAGGCAACCAGAGCTGTCATCTGAGGGAGGAGGGAGGAGGACAGAGTTCAGAGCAAGATGGGAGGCTCCTCCAGGCAGGGGGAGGAGGGATGGAGGACAGAGCTCACAGCAGGATGGGAGGATCCTCCAGGCAGGGGGAGGAGGGATGGAGGACAGAGCTCAGAGCAGGATAGGAGGCTCCTCCGGGCAGGAGGAGGAGGGATGGAGGACAGAGCTCAGAGCAGGATGGGAGGCTCCTCCAGACAGGGGGAGGAGGGATGGAGGACAGAGCTCAGAGGAGGATGGGAGGATCCTCCGGGTAGGGGGAGGAGGGATGGAGGACAGAGCTCAGAGCAGGATGGGAGGCTCCTCCGGGCAGGGGGAGGAGGGATGGAGGACAGATCTCAGAGCAGGATGGGAGGATCCTCCAGACAGGGGGAGGAGGGATGGAGGACAGAGCTCAGAGGAGGATGGGAGGCTCCTCCGGGCAGGTGGAAGAGGGATGGAGGACAGAGCTCAGAGCATGATCGGAGGCTCCTCCGGGCAGGGGGAGGAGGGATGGAGGACAGAGCTCAGAGCAGGATGGGAGGCTCCTCCGGGCAGGTGGAGGAGGGATGGAGGACAGAGCTCAGAGCAGGATGGGAGGCTCCTCTGGGCGGGGGGAGGAGGGATGGAGGACAGAGCTCAGAGCAGGATGGGAGGCTCCTCCAGGCAGGTGGAGGAGGGATGGAGGACAGAGCTCAGAGCAGGATGGGAGGCTCCTCTAGGCAGAGAGAAGAGTTAGACGTGAACAAATAGTTCTCAGGATCCTGACTGTAAAATGGCAGGATGAGGCAACTCACTTGGGGATGTTCGGCACACATAGGCACTGAATGTGTGGTGAGAAGAAAAGGGGTGGGGACGCCAACCATGGTAACAATTGTTACTGCTTGTAACAAGGACCATTGTCACAGCAGTGACAGTATCAGTGATGGTGACAGTGATGGTGATGGCACCCCAGGGGCGTGCGGGCACACCCAGGGCCAGCACAGAGGAGAATCTGCCCCTCTGCATCCCTGCACTCACACCCAGGGCCAGCACAGAGGAGAATCTGCCCCTCTGCATCCCTGCACCCACACCCAGGGCCAGCACAGAGGAGAATCTGCCCCTCTGCATCCCTGCACCCACACCCAGGGCCAGCACAGAGGAGAATCTGCCCCTCTGCATCCCTGCACCCACACCCAGGGCCAGCACAGAGGAGAATCTGCCCCTCTGCATCCCTGCACCCACAACCCAGGGCCAGCACAGAGGAGAATCTGCCCCTCTGCATCCCTGCACCCACAACCCAGGGCCAGCACAGAGGAGAATCTGCCCCTCTGCATCCCTGCACCCACAACCCAGGGCCAGCACAGAGGAGAATCTGCCCCTCTGCATCCCTGCACCCACAACCCAGGGCCAGCACAGAGGAGAATCTGCCCCTCTGCATCCCTGCACTCACAACCCAGGGCCAGCACAGAGGAGAATCTGCCCCTCTGCATCCCTGCACTCACAACCCAGGGCCAGCACAGAGGAGAATCTGCCCCTCTGCATCCCTCCAACCACACCCAGGGCCAGCACACAGGAGAATCTGCCCCTCTGCATCCCTGCACTCACAACCCAGGGCCAAAACAGAGGAGAATCTGCCCCTCTGCATCCCTCCACCCACACCCAGGGCCAGCACAGAGGAGAATCTGCCCCTCTGCATCCCTGCACCCACAACCCAGGGCCAGCACAGAGGAGAATCTGCCCCTCTGCATCCCTGCACCCACAACCCAGGGCCAGCGCAGAGGGGCAGATTCTCCTCTGCCAGGGCCAGCACAGAGGAGAATCTGCCCCTCTGCATCCCTGCACCCACAACCCAGGGCCAGCACAGAGGAGAATCTGCCCCTCTGCATCCCTGCACCCACAACCCAGGGCCAGCACAGAGGAGAATCTGCCCCTCTGCATCCCTGCACTCACAACCCAGGGCCAGCACAGAGGAGAATCTGCCCCTCTGCATCCCTCCACCCACACCCAGGGCCAGCACAGAGGAGAATCTGCCCCTCTGCATCCCTGCACCCACACCCAGGGCCAGCACAGAGGAGAATCTGCCCCTCTGCATCCCTGCACCCACACCCAGGGCCAGCACAGAGGAGAATCTGCCCCTCTGTATCCCTGCACTCACAACCCAGGGCCAGCACAGAGGAGAATCTGCCCCTCTGCATCCCTGCACCCACACCCAGGGCCAGCACAGAGGAGAATCTGCCCCTCTGTATCCCTGCACTCACAACCCAGGGCCAGCACAGAGGAGAATCTGCCCCTCTGCATCCCTGCACCCACAACCCAGGGCCAGCACAGAGGAGAATCTGCCCCTCTGCATCCCTGCACTCACAACCCAGGGCCAGCACAGAGGAGAATCTGCCCCTCTGCATCCCTCCACCCACACCCAGGGCCAGCACAGAGGAGAATCTGCCCCTCTGCATCCCTGCACCCACACCCAGGGCCAGCACAGAGGAGAATCTGCCCCTCTGCATCCCTGCACCCACACCCAGGGCCAGCACAGAGGAGAATCTGCCCCTCTGTATCCCTGCACTCACAACCCAGGGCCAGCACAGAGGAGAATCTGCCCCTCTGCATCCCTGCACCCACACCCAGGGCCAGCACAGAGGAGAATCTGCCCCTCTGCATCCCTGCACCCACAACCCAGGGCCAGCACAGAGGAGAATCTGCCCCTCTGCATCCCTGCACCCACAACCCAGGGCCAGCACAGAGGAGAATCTGCCCCTCTGCATCCCTGCACCCACAACCCAGGGCCAGCACAGAGGAGAATCTGCCCCTCTGCATCCCTGCACCCACAACCCAGGGCCAGCACAGAGGAGAATCTGCCCCTCTGCATCCCTGCACTCACAACCCAGGGCCAGCACAGAGGAGAATCTGCCCCTCTGCATCCCTCCACCCACACCCAGGGCCAGCACAGAGGAGAATCTGCCCCTCTGCATCCCTGCACCCACACCCAGGGCCAGCACAGAGGAGAATCTGCCCCTCTGCATCCCTGCACCCACACCCAGGGCCAGCACAGAGGAGAATCTGCCCCTCTGTATCCCTGCACTCACAACCCAGGGCCAGCACAGAGGAGAATCTGCCCCTCTGCATCCCTGCACCCACACCCAGGGCCAGCACAGAGGAGAATCTGCCCCTCTGTATCCCTGCACTCACAACCCAGGGCCAGCACAGAGGAGAATCTGCCCCTCTGCATCCCTGCACCCACAACCCAGGGCCAGCACAGAGGAGAATCTGCCCCTCTGCATCCCTGCACTCACAACCCAGGGCCAGCACAGAGGAGAATCTGCCCCTCTGCATCCCTCCACCCACACCCAGGGCCAGCACAGAGGAGAATCTGCCCCTCTGCATCCCTGCACCCACACCCAGGGCCAGCACAGAGGAGAATCTGCCCCTCTGCATCCCTGCACCCACACCCAGGGCCAGCACAGAGGAGAATCTGCCCCTCTGTATCCCTGCACTCACAACCCAGGGCCAGCACAGAGGAGAATCTGCCCCTCTGCATCCCTGCACCCACACCCAGGGCCAGCACAGAGGAGAATCTGCCCCTCTGCATCCCTGCACCCACACCCAGGGCCAGCACAGAGGAGAATCTGCCCCTCTGCATCCCTGCACCCACAACCCAGGGCCAGCACAGAGGAGAATCTGCCCCTCTGTATCCCTGCACCCACACCCAGGGCCAGCACAGCAGAGAAGCACTGTTGCCTTTCAGAGAAGCTATTCAATGTCTTTGGATTGGGGCTGTCATTCTAGCACTTTCTGGAAGAGGGGACTGGAATTTTCCGTGGAACTTGGAGAGGGAAGGAGGGAGAAGAGGAAAGAGAAAAGAGAAGTGAGAAAGAAAAGAAAAATCCCTGACACTGGCTGGCGCTCTTTGGAAATAGCCCAAAATTCTGTGCTGCAAACCATCACCTTTCTCTCTCTCTCTCTCTCTCTCTCTTTCTCTCTCTCTCTCTGTTGGCAAATCATTGTTCTGCATCCTCAGCATTGCTGATTTGCCAGAACTCTAGGGAAGTCATCTGAGCTCTCTTTGGCAGGGAGGTGTCAGGTTAAGTGGCATCGGAACCAGCGGCTGAAGTCAGCAGAGCTGAGGATAATAATAAAATAAGATTAAAAAACCCCAAACCCAGCCTTCACCTAAGAAGAATCAACAGCCCAGGTGAGGGTGGGCCAGTGCTACCCCCATGCCATGGTGTGGCCTTCTGTGTCCAGCTGTGGTCCCCAAATCCTGGGCTGTGGACTGGTGTCAGGACTGGTGGCCTATTAGGAACTGGGCCACCCAAGCACCACCGCCTGAGCGCTGCTTCCTGTCCTATCACCCCACTCAACCCCATCCATGAAAAAATTGTTTAAGAGTTTGGGGACTGCTGGTGTCCAGGATTGCAGGATGCGATGTAAGGAAAGAGGAAGATGGCCTGGCCTCCTTGTGCCTGCTCTGCGAGGGCTTCCCTCTCCCCGCAGAGGGAACCAGAAGTCTAACCAGGAGAGAGGTTCTCCTAGCACTGACCCCTCAGCTCAGAGAAATATCAGGCACAGCCCCCTGGAGGAAGCAGGGGAGACTGAGTCTGGGGTAAGGCAGGAGGCTCAGACCTCACCAAAGGTGCCCTTGGGGACTTTATCTGGACTCCTACAAGAACAGCTTAGACCCTCTGTTGACTCAACCTGGGTGGGGCGTCTGCACAGAAGCTGAAAGATGTGTTGAGGGCGGCCTGTGAGGGGTGGGCTGCAGCCCTCTGTGAGCACACCATGCTTAACGGGACAACCAGACCCACAGCCCCTCACCTGATCAGCTCGAGCCCTGTGCCAGCCAGGCTCCAAGCTGGCCTTCCAGTGATGTCTTAAGTAACTTCCCTGAGAACCACAAAGGAAGCCCCAGGAGCGGCCCCCACTTGGAGGTCAGTGAACTGAGGCAGATTTCTGTCTGTTTGTGATTCCCACCACCACCAGAGTATCTCTAATGCCTAGATCAGTGCTTGGCACACAGTAGGTGCTTAATAAATATTTCTTGAATCAATGTTATAACCACCTGTACTATGTGTAACTCAAAGACAATGCAGGCTTGGTGCCCATAGCTCAATAGTTAGGGTGCTGGCCACATGCACTGGGGCCGGTGGGTTTGAACCCAGCCCCAGCCTGTTAAACAAACAACAACAAAAATAGCTGGGTGTTGTGGCAGGCGCCTGTAGTCCCAGCTATAAGGGAGGCTGAGGCAAGAGAATCACTTAAGCCCAAGAGTTTGAGGTTGCAGTGAGCTGTGTCACCACGGCACACTACCAAGGGCGACATAGTGAGGCTCTGTCTCAAAAAAATAAAATAAAATAGGGCAGTGCCTGTGGCTCAAAGGAGTGGGGCACCAGTCCCATATGCCAGAGGTGGTGGGTTCAAACCCAGCCCCAGCCAAAAGCTGCAAAAATAAATAAAATAAAATAAAATAAAAACAATGCAGTAGAATTCCTGTTTGCTGACACTAAGTAGCTGGATTTTTGGGTTGTGGTATTCTGGAAAATTCACTGGAAGTAGAACTTTCCTTGTTCCTCTGGGGCCCCTGATTTGTTGCCAGGCGGGCTTGGTAGGCTCCAAGTCTGTTCCTCACATCCTGGGTCCCCTGTGTGTGTCCATGAACTCTCCAGCTGAGGGGTTTAACCTTCCACCCCCAACCCGGCTCTGAGCTCAAAATCACTGCCACGGGTGCCGCGCCTCCTCAGGGCCCCATCCTGATTCCAAAGAGTCCACCAGATTTTTTCTCCCAGAGAAAAATCAAGTCAATCTTATCAAATTAAGCACTGTAAGGTGAATTCCATAGGGGCTGGCCTAGGAGTGGCTGAGTCCTCCCTCCACCCACTGCCCAAGCCTGGGGCGGGCTAATCCATCCCACATGGAGCCCCTGTAGACATTGACCTTTGCCCGTTAACCCCCAGACCCAGGCTGACCTGGCGGGAGAACTACTGTCTGTGTCCTGGTAACCTCCTTGACATAATTCAGCTGGGCTCACACGGGCGGCAGAGATGGCTCGATAACCATGCCACATTCTGGGGTCAAGTTAGCTAGCGGGGCATGGCTGGCAGTCCCTGCTGCCTATAGAAAAACAAAAATCCCCAGTCATCAGTCCCTGCCTGTTCTAAGATGCCTTTGCTCTGCAGACCTGGAAAAACAGCATCACCAGAGCAGGGACTAGAGGGGCCTAGTTGCAAAGGCTCCAAGCCCAACTATTCCCCCTGGGTCCCTGGCTCCCTGCAGACAAGACTCGCTTCCTGTGCAAGAAGAATTTCCACTTCCAGCTGAGGAGACCTCAGCTCCTCCCATCTGGGCCCCAATTTTGTCCCCTTGAAGCCGCCCCTGCAAAGTGGGTGCCATACAAGACCTCCTTGGCAGTGGCTGTGAGGAGCATGTGAGCTGGAACCAAAGTGTGGGGAACAGGGCCCCGGCAGCTGTACCCAGAGCTGGGGCATCACTGCCTGCTCAGAGCCAAGGCCCCTCGGCTAGAGCCTGAGCTCTGAAACCCCCGCCTTTACAGGGCAGTGGCCAGAATGATACCGTGGAGGACCTGGTACCCCATGAGTGGGTATTGGTGCCCGTGTTTATTGCTATTACAACCGCCACCTACCTGGCTAAAAAGGCCACCTCCTTGTGGCAAGTAGAGGTCACCCACAGGGCAGCTGGAGAGGTCTGGCCTCCTGGGTGCCCTCACCCCTCCATCCCCTCCTAGGAGATAAAGCCCCACAAAGACTATCTAGGCTGGACGTGTCAGTCTGTAGCCTGTGTGAGTGCAGATGTGTCGACGGCCAGAGGCCAGCTGCCCAGGCTGCTGATAACCCAGAGACCTGGCAGGCAGAGCACACCCAGAAGGGGCCAGGAAACTCCAAGGAACACCCCTGTGTGGGCGCCATTGCAGGTCCCAGGGCCCCTAACCTTGTCTTCCCACTACCAGGCTCCAGGACATCCCAGAGGGTGAGCTGGGGGGATGCTGGGTCCCCTGGTCCACTTAGCACTTTACAAATCACCCTCTCACCAGGTAACCCCATCTTCCCTCTCTCCAGCACTAAGCTCTGGAAATTCCACCTGTCTTTTAGGATCAGCTGAATTGGAGACGCAGGGACCCCACATCTTAGCAATTTCTTCTCGAGGTTGTATGTTTGAGGTTGCCCATCTCAACACTGCCTGTGATGCAGAATGTTATCTGGACATGGCAGAAGTCTCATAGCAGTGAAGATGATGACAATCTTGCCCACTGCCTAACCGGGGTGCGGGGGGTGTCAATGGGCCAGTGACGGATTTGCTAAACCTATAAAATTGCTTTGTTTTAATTATATAACTCATCCATGTTCGCAGAAGATTGGAAACTATAAACAAAGATGGATCCCATCATCCCACATGACAGATGGGCAGCACAAGTCACCATTTCGGACAACAAAGTCCCATTGAGTCCATGAGCCTGAGGTGACCAAACAGGTACAAGATGAGAGAGAGAGAGAGAGAGAGCACGAGTGAGCCTGGAGGAGGGCGGCACAGCTGGGTTGACTAATGGGCCTGGCCCGGCTCGCAGGGATCGCAGGCACCAGGCCAGATAAGCACCGTCTATGCAGGCCATTTTTCCTCTGCTATCTCTTGCTGAAGTGATGCTAACACACTGTCAGCTCTCGAAATGATGGATGGCCTGGGGCAACCAGCCCCCCACCTGCCCGTGCTGACCCTCAGAGGAGCTCTCAGCACCCACCCACAGGTCTTACCGATGTGCTCCCTTCTGGGGAAAAAATGAGCACCCTGGACTTCTTTCTGGGGCTTCACACTCCCCTGTGCACATCTATGCCCAGCACACATGCGGGGGCACCTTGGCCTCAAGTCAGGAAACTCCCAACACTGGGAACTCAGGAAGCCCAATTGCCAGGAGTTTGCCGAGATCACGTGGCCACTCAGCTTATTACTGACAATTTGGAAGTCTCCGTGGAGGTCGCCCTTAAGTTCCAAAGCAGCTGACACACCACCAGAGTATTTGGCTGACCAGGTGGCCACCACCAGCTGAGAAAGGCCTACCCAGCCATCTGGGTCAGCTTCAGGCACCAAATCACTCAAATCCCACTATGATCTGGGAAGAGCTGACCAGCAGTTTCCCTGCCCCCAGAATCCTCCCAGGCCATCAGGAAGAGTGCAGGGCTCCCCAGTCTTAGCCAGACACTCCAGTTTCAAGCCAGAAACTTCCTGGGAAGCAAAACAGAACTAGTCTGGCAGGCTCCCCGCCGGATAAACATTGGGCTCTCTGATCCCAACCTCCAGAGGTACCCATCTGTCCTGATCGCTCCTCAGACACATGAATGCCTGTCTCCAACCCCACCCTTCACCCCCAGCCATCTCCGGGGAATGACAAACACCGGATAGGGCCGCTGGGCCCTACAGTCCGGATGCCCACTGCCTAGGGCTGTTTTCGCTTGAGCCCATCTGGGAAGAAAAATGTGAGAACTCCTTTTCAGAACATGGTGGCCAACCAAGGCCCGTCCAGTGCCAGGGGCCTGACACAATCGGAAAGGAGGGGCACATAGCGGAAGGACAGGGTGGGGCCCGGGTCACTGAGGGAGACCCAATGGGACAAGTTGGGCTTTTCCCTGTACTCCGCTTCCAAATGCCACAGAAAAGCACCTGGGTTCTCCTGCCCCCAACCTGGGACCCCTTGTGTGGCCATTCTGACCTCCCTCTGGGGCTGCCTCATCATATGAGCCAAATCCAGGCCCACTCTGACCATAAAAACACCAAGTTTGGAGCAACACACATTCAAGATGGACACGCATGCCTTTCTTGTGCAAGCTTTCAAAGCCCTTTCTGAAAACAGACCATACCTTTATTCCGGCTCAAACGCCCTTGTTATTCTGTGGAAAGGAGAGTTTCTCCAAAAAGAGAGGCTCCCACAGTCACACAGCCCCTCACACAATGTTCCTTCCGCAAGACCCCAACCTTTTGACAACAAAGAGCCTGCAGGGTGCAGCTTCCCACAAGTGCACAGGAGCCTCAGACTCCGAGGCAGCGCCTCGGGGACCCATCACATCTTAGGAGCCACCCAGAAAGAAAAATCCAGCGGCCAACCCTCAGAGTTTTCTACAGGCCCCCTGGTGCCAAGGGCTGCTGGGACAAACTCACCCACTAAACTCACCAGACGCTTAGGGAGAAGCTGGGTGTCTTTGTGAAGAAGCAGGACGCATGGTCTGGATTTTCAGAGGACAGGCTTTTGGGAGAACCTGAGATCTTGCTGCTAGGAAAGTTCTACCTCATTTTTAGCCACATGACTGCCGGTAAATGATTTTGCCCTTCTCTGCAAGAAGGCGATAACGGGAGTACCCACCTTGCTTAAGGTGTGGCTGTGGGAACCAGATGAGCTGGTGCAGGTGCCGTGACCTCACAGACCTGGGTGAGGACGTGTGTGACTGAGCCGGGACCCACATGGCTCCTGTAGTCCATTTCCCCCACTTGTTGAAGCCCAAGCTCCATTCCACAACATCCACACGGGCCCAGGCTCCTTCCATCTCGCTTTCCCTCTGCCCCAGAGGTTGTCCCTGTCTGCAAGGCCCGGACTAGCTCATGCACCCCCAGGGGCGGGAGAAGGGGAGCTAGGCAGAGGCACGTGGCCATACCAGCTCCAAGGAACCCTAAAAAATGGAGTCTTTTTTTTTTTGAGCAGTCACTGCCCTTGTTTAAATTAGGGGTATTATTACATAGAGGAAGGGAAAACAGAAAATAGGGGTGACGGGTAGGCTCAGACACACCTGTCTGAGGTAAAGATTTTTATCCCCATTTTACAGACAGCAACACTGGGGCTCAGAGAGATAAAGGAAATTGCTCTAAAGCGCAAAGCTTCTTAGAAACCGCCAGCCTCAACCACTGGGCCGCACCGCCTCCTAAGCAGCGGCCAGAGGGGAGGATGTTTTTCTTTACAGGAATCTCTCGGAAGTGGGGTGGTCATTTGGAGACAGGGTGGGTGAGCAGGGAGCTGGTGAGCTGATATCCATAGGTCCTCAGGGCCTCCCAGGGGAGGGAGCCCACGGTTGCCAAGGCAGAGGCAGGGAGTTCTCAGGAATGCAGCTGCTCCAGGTGGGAGGTGACCAAGGAGGCCCTTTTCCCCACTGGTCGTTTTTTTTCCTGTCTCAAAGGATTAAGATAGCAAAAAGGGAGTCTCTCAGGGAGCTAGCGAGCTCCCCTTCCCGAGCTCCCTGCTGGGCAGTGCGCTGGGCAGTGCCTAGTGGGGCCGGGCACATGGGGACTGCCGGCTCCCAGGGCCATGCTCCACCCCAGAGGGGGTGAAAGGCATGAACCAGTCTGCAGAGTGCTCAGGTGAGAGAGTGCCTGGCTTCCAGCCCCAGTGAGCCCTGGCCTTGTGTCCCACCCAGCACGGTGCCAGGCACCTCATCCCTGACCCAAAAAGTAGGCACTCTTCCCGATAAGGAAATGAAGGGACAGAGGTATGATTAACTAGACTGGTGATTCGGGCAGCCCCAGGGATGCTTTGAACCTAGGTTGCTGGCCACCATTCCGCCAGCCTGGCCCTACATGTAACTGTTTCTCAATGGAGGCAAAGTTCAGTGTTAATGCAGCTCAAGACCCGGTCCCACACTCGGTGCCCGTAGCTCAGCTGCTAGGGCGCCGGCCACATGCACTGGGGTTGGCGGGTTTGAACCCAACCCAGGCTACTAAACAACAATGACAACAACAACAATAATAAAAATAGTTGGGCATTGTAGTGTGTAGTCCCAGCTGCTTGGGAGGCTAAGACGAGAGAATCGCTTAAGCCCAAGAGTTTGAGGTTGCTGTGAGCTGTGATGCCACAGAACTCTACTGAGGGCAAGATAGTGGAAGGGCCCCTCCCTAAAAAAAAGACCCCCTCCCAGCAAATGCTTCCACCAAGTGTCCCTTAGGTAGGATTTCTGGAGACACTCCAGAGAGGGCTCTGGGAGTCCCAGAGTATTGCTGCCCCCCCACCCCCCGGGGGGGGGCTCACACTACCCATGTGCAGATCGCAGCTCTGCCCTTCCTGGGTGTGCTTCCTCTAAGTCGCCCCACCTCTCTGTGCCTCAGTTTCTCCATCTGTAGCAGGAAGCAGGAGTGACTCCCTTTAGCCATGGGAGAAAGCCACCCTCAAACAGTGACAGCGGTTGGCATCACAATCCTTCTTTGTATTGTTTTTTACTTTCTCTTTACATTTAAAATTAGATCACAGCTTTTAGAAATTAAATGTAAGGGTAAAAAAAGAGATGGATGAGAAGGATCTTAAAATAGACCGTAGCCAACTGTAAAGAAACCTCAGTCACCCAGAAGACCAAAAATCACATTATAATAAAGATATTTGTACCAGAATGTTTATTTCAGCCCAAGTCATAATTGCTAAGTCATGGAAAAAGCCCAAGTGCCCATTGATCCATAAATGGATTAATAAATTGTGGTATATGTACACCATGGAATATTATGCAGCCTGAAAGAAAGATGGAGACTTTACCTCTTTCATGTTCACATGGATGGAGCTGGAACATATTCTTCTTAGCAAAGTATCTCAAGAACGGAAGAAAAAGAAGACCGATGCACAATCTACAAACACATGAAAAAAAGCTCATCATCCTTAATCATCAGAGAAATGCAAATCAAAACTACTCTGAGATATCACCTAACCCCAGTAAGAGTAGCCCACATAACAAAATCCCAAAACCAGAGATGTTGGCGTGGATGTGGAGGAAAGGGCACACTTCTACACTGCTGGTGGGAATGCACACTAATACCTTCCTTCTGGAAAGCTGTTTGGAGAATGCTTAGAGACCTAAAAATAGACCTGCCATTCGATCTATAATTCCTTTACTAGGTTTATACCCAGAAGACCAAAAGTCACAATATAACAAAGACATCTGTACCAGAATGTTTATTGCAGCCCAATTCGTAATTGCTAAGTCATGGAAGAAGCCCAAGTGCCCATCGACCCACGAATGGACTAGCAAATTGTGGTGCATGTATACCATGGAATACTATGCAGCCGTAAAGAAAGATGGAGACTTTACCTCTTTCATGTTTACATGGATGGAGCTGGAACATATTCTTCTTAGCAAAGTATCTCAGGAATGGAAGAAAAAGTATCCAATGTACTCAGCCCTACTATGAAGCTAAATTATAGCTTTCACATGAAGGCTATAACCCAAGTATAGCACAAGACTATGGGGAAAGGGCCAAGGAAGGGGAAGGGAGGGGGGAGGTTTTGGTGGAGGGAGGGTAATGGGTGGGGCCACATCTATAGTGCATCTTAGAATGGGTACAGGCGATTGCACTAATGTACACAGCTATGATTTAACAATAAAAAAAATTGTAAAAAAAAAAAAGAATGGAAGAAAAAGTATCCAATGTACTCAGCCCTACTATGAAACTAATTTATGGCTTTCACATGAAAGCTATAACCCAGTTATAACCTAAGAATATGGGGAATGGGGAGAGGGAGGGGAGGGAGGGGGAGGATGGGTGGAGGGAGGGTGATTGGTGGGATTACACCTGCGGTGCATCTTACAAGGGTACATGTGAAACTTAGTAAGTGTAGAATATAGATGTCTTAACGCAATAACTAAGAAAATGCTGTGTTAACCAGTGTGATGAAAATGTGTCAAACGGTCTATAAAACCAGTGTATGGTGCCCCACGATCGCATTAATGTACACAGCTATGATTTAATAATAATAATAAAAAAAAAGAATGAAAAAGAAACTTCAGTCGGCACCGACAGCCACACAGCTGTTCTGTGTACCTGTTGCTTGTGTAACCATGTACATGTATGAGGGACAAAAAGAAACACAATGATGTTTTTGAAATTGCTTACATTTTGGGCGGCGCCTGTGGCTCAGTCGGTAAGGCGCCGGCCCCATATACCGAGGGTGGCGGGTTCAAACCCGGCCCCGGCTGAACTGCAAACCAAAAAATAGCCGGGCGTTGTGGCGGGCACCTGTAGTCCCAGCTACTCGGGAGGCTGAGGCAAGAGAATCGCTTAAGCCCAGGAGTTGGAGGTTGCTGTGAGCTGTGTGAGGCCACGGCACTCTACCGAGGGCCATAAAGTGAGACTCTGTCTCTACAAAAAAAAAAAAGAAAGAAATTGCTTACATTTTAAACTGTGGTTCTTGCCCCTGGGTCTAGGTACATAATCCCAAACTAAGGGAGCCCCGTGCGTGTCGCTCAGGTCAGCCCTGGAGTCAGGACTCCTGTAGGCCATGTACAAAGCCTGTCATCGTCTCAGAACAAATCGGGGGCAAGTGGCAGGGGCCTCATTACACAGCTGAGAAAATGCCCAGGGAAGCCACTGGGCAGTGAGAGAGCTGGGACTGTACCCCAAGGGCATGGTGGCTGTGTCCCACCTCCCAAAGCAGACCCCAAGGCAAGGACTTGAGAATAATATTTTATTTAGAAGTGACGGGCTGAGCAGAGAAGGCTGCTGCCCTGGATTCAAGGGGGCAAGGCCTAGCTGAGGGCGAGCATAGGTTGGTCCCTGGGGCACCCTAGGAGTCATGGGGGACTCGCCCCGAGGCACTCAACAAGGACTACAGGAATGGGGAAGTGACCCCTGGCTCTCATGGTCAGTGAGTTCCAGGCACTTGGTCGGGGTTTGGGGGGGAAGCTCAGGAGGCCCCAGGCCAAGCGACCAGGTCAGGGCTGGCCGCATACATGGGTCAAACAGAAAACTGCCTGGGCCAGCCAGCCTGGGTGGGTGGATCCCACACATTTTAAGGAATATCCCCTATAAAAAAAAAAAAAAAAAGCAATAAAAATAACTGAATTTTAGAAAAGACACAAGGATTATTTCACCGATACGTCTCCCGTAACTGTTGCCTTTGCATGGAGCGGGCAGGGTGGGAGCCTGCACAGGGCGTCCGTCCCCACAGGCCCTGCCTCCCCCGGGCATCTGTGGTTTGCCAGGGGATATGTCAGCAGTGTCCCTCAGCAGCGGGCAGCAGCTATGACCACCTAGTCCTGGCAAGGCCGTTGTGGATAGAAGTCCCTCACTTCTCGGTCCTCACGATTGGACTGACCCCGACCTGGGGCCTTGCCTTTTTTACATTCAAATTAAGGTTAACACGGTGTCCGCAGGGAGGACACACCCACATCCCAGCCGGCATCTGTGTGCTGCTCGGGTGGGTGGACTTGGGGCCTCCGTGGAGACACCTGCTCCCACCCGCTCCCACCCTTAACCCACCTGGGATGTGCAGGGGCAGAGGCCCGACCCCAGCTGATGACCATCCCTCTGCATATTTCCTGCCCTCCTCACGTCCAGTCCCCACACTCATGGGCCAGGACAGGGTGGCAGGAAGGCGTTAGCATCCCCACTTCCCTTTCACATTTTCTTCCCTGCCACCCCTCAGTAGCCTGCCCCACCCACTGTCTCCACCTTTATCCCATCAAAACCTGCCCTTGAAAAAGAATGTGTTGGCATCAACCACACCTGGGGTGAGCCAGGTGGGTCATTGGGTGATTGCCCAGGGCCAGCGGGGTCTTCACAGCCAGGAGCTGTGTGGCCATTTCTGCTAACAGTGAGCAACTGCTTCCCTGGAGCCCCGCACGGCAATCCTGGTTACTGCCCCAGCGACAATGCACAGGCCGGGACGAGGCACTCGCCCAGCACTGCTTGTGACCACAGGGCACTAGCAGCACCTGTCACCCTGATGGCAGAGTGGATGGCAACAGCACCAAGTGTTCCTAACACAGAGGGCTCTAGCAGGGATATCCAACAAGATGATTTTGTGAGACTCTTCTTGCTTATCTATGGTGCCAGATGTCACAAAAGGTATACAGGGGCCTTTTTGTTTTTTGCTCACCAGCTTCTCATAGAGCCGTGTGTTTACTGCGTGGCCAGCTCCCTGTCTTTTCCAGTTTCTGGAAGCCGCCTACTCTCCCAGCTCATGGCCCCTTCCTCCATCTCCAAGGCCACAGGGCAACATCTTCAAATCTCTCTCCCTTGCCCATCTTGTAAAAACCCTTGTACGGCCAAGCCCTCCATATCTGTGGGTTCTGAATTCACAGATTCACTCAACCAACTGCAGATCAAAAAATACTAAAAAGAATTGAATGGCTGCCTCTGTACGAACACATCCCGACTTTCTCTGGGCTATTATTCCATGAATAATACAGCATAATTCTTTACATAGCATTTACATTCTACTGGGTAGTATAAGTAATCCAGAGATGATTCAAGTTTGCAGGAGGAGCATGTAGGTTACATGCAAATACTACATAATCCTCTGCAGGGACTTGAGCTTCCATGGATTCTGGTATCTTTTCAGGGGTCCTGAAACCAATCCGTTGCGGATACCCAGGGATGACTGTAATCTCATTGGGCCCACCCAGATAATCCAGAATAATTTCTCTAAGTTAAGATCTTCAGTTAATCACTTCTGCAAGTGCCCTTTTACCATGCGAGGTCACAGATTCACAGATTCCAGGGATGAGGGCTTGGACATGTTTGGGGACAATTGTTCTATAGACCACAGGCTCCCCAGTCCCCCCAAGTTAGCTGCCTCCATCCAAGTCCTTGTCTCAGGCTGTGCTTCTGGGGAACCCCAACTGTCCCCTGAGATAATGCAAGTCACCATGGGGCTCCCCTGAGTCACCCTGCCCACGTCCTCGGGAGCGCACACCAGCCCTCTGCAAAGACTCTGACCTCATGCAGTGTGATTCCCAGTCAGATCCCACAGCAATCCCCATCTGCTAGTGCTCCCTGCAGCTCTCATGTTTGGGCTGGCTGCTAGAAAACCAACTTCTGCCTCAAAGTAAACTCTACTAACTCTAAAAGAAAGACCCCCACATGAGAAAATATTGGCTGATTTCCCCCAAACTACGGAGAACCCCTCTACATCCATCCACCAGCTGGGATCCCACTGGCCATCAGACACAGGCAGGACAGGACAGACACGTGCTCAGCTGAAGCCACAGCAAACGGATCAGAAGAGAAGACTGCTCCCTGAGCTCTGGGCCTTGGTGCCTGACTGCCCCACGGTCAAATCCCGGCTCTTCTGCTTCCTAACTCAGTGAGACTGTGCAACCCATTTAGCTACTCTAAGCCTCCACTTCCCCGTCTGTGAAATGCCTGGTGACATTTACCTCCCTCCAAGAGTAATATTCAAAATGCCTAACAGCCTGTACAGAGCAGGCATCAACCAGCCCAAGTAGGGGCCAAACGATACGGGAGGCCCAGCCTGGAGAGCTGACAACCGGCCCCTCACCCTGAGTGGTTACGCGGCTCTGCTGAGAGAAGGCGGGTCAAACACTCCAGACACAGGACAGCGCCTGCAAGCTACATCGGCGGGTCAAATGGTTGTTATTCCACCAAACACCATCAGCTTCTATCACATTGCTAAGACCAAGTCGCTCAGCTGGATTCAAACTGGGCCTTTTGAAAGGCAAGTTCAAATAATTGCCTGGGAAGCCAGCATTGCTGATCAAATGCTGGGGTGCCGCAGCAGCAGCCAAGGCCACGCTTGAGGAAAAGCCAGAACTGAGTTTGGCCGTGGATCGGCCACGTCTGGACTTTATCTTGCAAATCAAAACACGCCTCACTCTAGGCTCACACCAAACTGCTCGGGGACAGCCACAAACCTCGGCATCTGCTTGTCGGACAGGGGACTGTGTAAAGAGGTGTCTCTGAAGCCAGGGTGCCCAGGAGGTCAGGAGGCCACTGGCACCCAAGTAGGGGCTGCTGTGCCCAGTGAAGAGAGGACAGAGGGTGGTGGGCAGAGAACAGATGGCTACTGGCTGGTTCAGAATCTCAGGGAGAGCTCGGGACAGAGTGACCTAGAGCCCAGAGAGGAAAGCGTCCGCTGCATCTGGGCCAATTGAAGCCGGAGTCCAGCTGTCCTGTTACCTATTAGGGGACATGAACTCTGCAAAGGCCACCGGGCTTTGAAGACCAAATGTGGATGATTCCTATGCTCTGAGTCACTCTTGGGAAAAAGCATTCACGGACCATGTGCCTTATGGTCCCTTCTCTTTTCCCATTTTTTTCCCCCAAGTTCCCATTCCGTCTTGGGTCTCCAAGAAAATGAGATGGGGCCAGGCCCAGAGCCCTCACTCCTATAATCCCGAGGTGGGTGGATCACTTGAGCTAAGGAGCTCGAGACCAGATTGAGCAAGAGTGAGACCCCATCTCTACTAAACATAGAAAAACTAGCTGGGCGTGGTGGCAGGCACCCGTAGTCCCAGCTACTCAGAAGGCTACTCAGCTACTCAGGAAGGAAGGACATTCCTCAGCCTCAGGGATTCTTGCTGAGAAACAGAATGGTGGAAAACGACAGGATGGGACAAGGACGCAGTACTACCCCGCTGACATCTCAGGGCTGGTCTCCCAGAGGGCACCTCCTCCAGGCAGCCCCAGGAGACAGGAGAAGTTTGAAGCTGATCCACAGGGAATTCAACCACAGCTTTTACACATGGTAGCAAAACAAGATCACCCTTAGGGGTAAGCCCTTCACATGCATTACCGCCATCCCTCCTCACAGTGCCCCACAAAGTAGGTCCTATGCATCATTCCCATTTTACAAAAGAGGAAACTGAAGCCCAGAGAGGCCAAGTAACTTGCCCAAGGGCACACAGCCAGTGCGTGGAAAATCCCAGGATCACCCTCTGGTCTGTGAGATGATCACACAGACAAACTCAGATGCACAGGGAGCTAAAGCCGTGGACTTACAGGATAGGACGTTTTCCCAATGACGTCAGCCCAAGGGAACAAAGAATGTAGCTGGGCAAAGGAGAAGTTCTCTGCTCTGAAGCAGAATTGGGGCAGCCACAGTGGCTCACACCTATAATCCTAGCACTTTGGGAGGCTGAGCCAGAAGGATCGCTTGAGGTAAGGCATTCGAGACCAGCCTGAGAACAGTCTACTAAAAATAGAAAAAGCAGCTGGGTGTGGTGGTGGGTGCCTATAGACCCAGCTACTCAGGAGGCTGAGGCAGGAAGATCACTTGAGCCCAGGAGTTGGAGGTTGCAGTAAGCTAAGATGACACCATTGCACTCTAACCTGGGTGACAGAGTCAAACGCTATCTCAAAAAAAGAAAAAGCACAACGGAAATATTCTTCTAAAAGAAGATCCTAAAACCAGGGCCACTCCATCTGACCTCTGGTAGCAGCTACTTAGGAGCAAGATGGATTTAACCTAGAACAAAACGCCCCTCCACCACCTCAGACTCATGTGTCCCTGTGAGCCTCACAGTGGGGCTAAGTGGAACCTGTAAGTAAAACCCTGTGGTTCCACTCACAGCCTGAGCAGATGCTAGCAGAGGCCTGCCCCCGGAACCATTCTAGTACCTGGACATATCAGTACTCAGACAACTTCAGCTGCCAGGGCTGGCTCCTCTGTGCCTGAGAGCTTCATAGTATACTGGGTTGGACAGCATCCCCTCAAAATCCTGCCTGGAATCTCAGAATGTAACCTTATT
This sequence comes from Nycticebus coucang, assembly GCF_027406575.1. NCBI lineage: Eukaryota > Metazoa > Chordata > Mammalia > Primates > Lorisidae > Nycticebus > Nycticebus coucang. The sequence goes on along the minus strand of NC_069781.1, from coordinate 181,958,578 downwards.
TAGAAATAAGGTATTTACAGGCATAACTAGCTAAGCAAAGATCAAACTAATCCCTGTATGGACCAACTCAATGCATAGAGACATAATAACTCATCTCACAAGAGACTGATGTATATACCAGAACACATGAAACTGGAGTTGTCCCTGCTCCCAGGCTGGCTGGCTGACACAGACAGACATCAGAAGGCAGCTGGGTCATAAGGTTTTGATGATCTTACAGACTGAGTCCCGAATGTGTCCCCCTCTTGCATTCCCACCAAGGGTAGAAACTGTCTCTGTGTTGTTTACAGCTATATTTCCAGGCACAAAGTAGCTGTATTATACATTAGCAGAATGTCAGAGGCTGTGCTGAACACACTCCTAAATCTTGATGTCCCAGCATAAGACAAGTTTGTGTCTCACAGACATGACTTTCCGATGTGGATGTCGCTGGTCAGAGCTCAGTCTGGCTCCATGGTGGTTCAGAAGCTTGGGTCCTTCCACTTGTGGCCTTGCTATCCGTGAAGTACTAGAGTCTTCAGCTCCCAGCCAGGAGATGGAGAAAGACGGGGAGTGTGGTGGACATGACCCACTTCCTAAGCACCTTGGTGTGAGCTGGTGAGAACTAATTGCATGTCCCCACCTGGACATGTGGTCCCAGGCCAGACAGCCTCCCCCCAAAGACAGCTCTATGCATGCAAAGGAGAGGCTTCCCACAGGAACCTGATAAATGTTCGATTCATTAGTCAGCATACTAACTAGCAAGGAACAAACTGGCTTGGAAAGGAGACCCCTTCAGTGCCTGTTGACATGTTGAGCTGGAGCAGAGTGCTTGTGGTGGGATAGTCGGGGTGAGGATGTGGGGAGACTTCCCCACTGTGTCTACCCTACTCCCTAAGTGTCACCACTGTGGGGGTCAGAGGCAGCCAGCACCTCGTCCTCTGCCTGTCTCAGATGGGAGGGGGACATGCCCAAGGTCACCAGGCAACTTTGTTAGGGAGGAGCTGGCTTGGCTGCCTGACCCCCAGGCCATTGCCTGGGCCCTCATTGTTCAGCTAATTACCGCAATCCCAGGCCTGCCGAGTATCTGCGTGGGGCCCTGTGTAAACATTTCCTCTTTGGCAGAGCAGGAAATGGAGGGATAGGAGGTCCAGTGACTTCACAGGCTCCTGCTGCCCTGCCCATCACCCCAGCCAGCCTGGTGCCTGCCCAGGCCCTCCCAAGCCTCCTGAGTTGGTCAGAGCAATGGCCAAGCAGCCAAGTGGCCCCTCACCCTGGATCATTCTCTGCTACCTCCTGGCTGGGTGTTCTTAGCAAGGTCCCTTAGCCTCTCTGAGCTTCCTCTGGGAGTTGGTCGTGTGGACCAAATGGCATGGCGTGGCGAAGCATCTGCCACAGGACCAACAGAGAGTGGGCTCTCACCAGGCTGCCCTGTCATTTTCAAAGATTTTTTCAAAGGACTATTCACTGGGTGGCATACTTTAAAATGGCTAATTGCACATTATGTGATTTTCATTCCAATGAAAGAAAAGATTACATATTTGGTTTTTCCTTCTGCTTTCTGCCCATCAGCACTCAATGGTTAATTGTACGTTACGTGAATTTCACCCCAATAAAAGATTATTCATTTTTCTTCTCTGCTGTCTGCCCATCTCCACTCACACTCATGCACGCTCTCACTCACACAGCACAAGACCAGCCACTGAGCCCAGGAGAGACCTAGAGACACAAGGAGGATGTGGGGATGATCCCCCGAAATTCAGTCCCTTTGAGGGGACTGTCAGAGGATAAATGCTCTCATTGGATCCCAGGGGAAGACAGGTGCCGGGACAGGTGCAGTGAGATGAGAGAGGAAGAGGGGAAACGCTGACCCCTGGACACCCCCAGGACACCACCAGACCTGGTGGGCCACACTCTGGGGAGCCTGCTCTATCCTAAGCGGGAGTGGCCAAGGTGAGGGTGAGTCATGAGTGAGGGAGGGAGCCCACCTTCATGTTTGTCATCACCTTGAAAACTTACAACAACCTTGCAAAGGCAGACTATGTCCCAGCCTGCAGATGAGTAAACTGAGGCTCAGATAAACAATGAGCCCAATGTCACAGAGCCAAGAGTCAGCCTCAGTTCCACCCCTAAGCCAGAGATAAATACATGTTGTAGATCTGGCTAGGGGCACCCCTCTGTCCAACACAATTCATCAGCCTTTCAAAGATCTGCTCTGTCCTAAGCAATGGCTAGGAGCCTCTACACACAACTGATTCTGGACTTTTGTGCTGAAAGGAACTCCAGGATGAGTTAATCTGGCACCCCATTTAACAGAAAAGTAAACAGACCAGAGAGGTTAAGTGACTTGCCTGAGGTCACACAGCTAATTAGGACCAGACCAGATCCACAGCCAGGCTTCCTGCCTCCCGCCACCCCTACCCCGGCCTCCCTGGGCGGGGCAGGGTGATTCTGGATTCAGTGCAGACATCTCCAAAGTAGCCCTGCTGATTCCCGGGGTTTCGACACCTGCAGGCAGGGTAGGTGGTGACCAGCTGGAGCAGATTTATCAGACTTTCCCACATTTTTAGATCTCAAGGTTCATTCCTGAGCTAGTCAAAAATCTAAGACTCATAAAAATCCCTCAAAGTTCTGAAAAGAAAAACGCTGCTTTGAAACATAAGCAACAATTGTCCAATTGCCCATGCACCAAATCAAGTGATTTTTCTCCTCGTGTGGACTGTGGGATTTTTTTTTAATCTCCCATTAAACTTCAAAATTCAGTTCAAAGGGGAAAAAAGGTCCTTCACCTGGGTGTAGTAGGAATCAGACTGCCAGGGATTGGCTGCCATCTGCTGGACAAAAGGGGGCAGTGCCAATTCCGCGGAGTTCAGTTCACAGTGGGCTTGAAGACAGATCAGGGTCCCTGTCCACCCCCAAATCATCATGAATCCAACGGGACAGTTTTCGGCTTGTCATAGGAGTCCCGTCTGCATTCTAGTAACAGCTTCTCAGAACTCAGAAACTATTTCACAGTGTGGTCCAACATGCTCACTCGCACAGCTGCGCCCTCTGTGCTGGGTCTTGTTCTAGGTGGTACAGCTGTGACCAGGATGGTACAGCTGTGACCAGGATGGTGCAGCCATGACCAGGACAGAGAAGGCCCTGCCCGACACAGGAAGCCCCTCCAGCTGAGGCCACAGAAAACAAGCAAATTAACAATTTAACAAACAGCAAAATAACGAACAGCTGCATGGTTGAAAGTGCCATTGACAAACAAGTCACAGGGGCAGGTAACGGAGCAGCACTGGGGGAAGAGGTTGACATGGCCAGGGCAGGGCCCGCTGAGCCAAGGCTAGGCCAGGGTGGGGCTGTGTGAGGCCAGCAAGTTCCCGGCAGCAGGGGTGGCCAGTGCAGAGGCTCAGAGGAGGAATGCTTGGCTGGTTGGAAGGAGAGCAAGGGAGATTTGGGGTATCCGGGATGGAGTGACAGTGGAAGAGCAGGGAAAGATGAGGCCGGGTAGCCATCCCAACAGCTCCCCTGGCCATCTGGCTCAGAGTCGTGTCCAGGTAAACATTCCAGACAATCATGATGTGTTCGAGTTTTTCCCAGGCCCCAGTGAATGGAGGGACCCCTTGAGGACTGGACCTCAGGGTGGGACAAGGCTACAGATGACACAGCTCAGGCTGGGAAGGCTGGAGCTGCCGGGAATCAGCAAGGGTATGGGGACTATCTCACGCAGTCTCCTTGAGCAGCAGCCGTAGTGTTGGACCCCTCATTTCTAAGAGCACTAACTCCCTGCCAAGCCTTTTGTATGAGTTCCCTCCAAAGGGCATGTTCCCCTGGAGCACCAGTGTGACTTCACTGGGAAACAGGGTCATTGCAAATGTAATTAGCTAAGGTGGGGTCGTACTAGAGTCGGGTGGGCCCTGATCTGCTGACTGGTGCCCTTAAGAAGCCCATAGTGAGAGAGAGAGAGACGCAGAGAAGGCCACGTGGAAGGCAGGTGGAGATCACAGCGCTGCCACTAGCCAGGGAACTCTAAAGACTGTCACAACCCCCTGAAGTTACAAGATGCAGGGAGGATTCTCCCCAGGTCCTCAGGGGACACAATACACAGCAGACACCTTGATCTCAGACTCCCAACCTCCAGGATGTGAGAGAAAAAATTCCCACTGTCTAAGCCCCCAGTTTGAGGTCATTGGCGACATAACCGCAGGACTCTCACACGCCCTTGACATGAAGGCCACGTCCACACAGCAGCTCCTCACGACCGGTGCGCTCTCTCTCTCTCTCTCCCCACTTTGCAGATGAGGAATCAGAGGCTCCAAGGGGTGAAGGAACCAGTCAAGGTTGCTCAGCAGAATGGCAGAGCCTGCCCTGATTCCCGGGCACATGCACACCCAGCAAGGGCTATTCCAAGGTTAGTTGCTCCACGATGAAGGGCAAGGACTCCTCACGGGTCCTTCAGCTCCATCACAGGAAGGACAGGAAGTCCTGCTTTCTGGGGTGAAGATGACCCATCACCTCCTGGGCCCAGCCTGGGCTCAGGAGGAGACAGTCAGCAGAGTCGCTCCCCTGCCTGCTGAGGTGGTGCTGCCCTTGCTCTTAGGAGCTGCAGCCCCCTGCTCAGCCCAGAGGAGAGAGATGAGACTGACATCGCATCGCACATTTGGGTCCTGAGCAAACAGCTAAGGCTGCAGAACAGGGGAGGAGCACCTGCCTTACCAGCCAGTGCTCCGGAGACCTAGCACAAGGCTGCCCCCAGCAGGCGCTGTGCCACACACAGCCCTTTAACACCACACACAGCCCTTTAACACCAAGAGCCAGCCCTGACAGGGCGCTGTGCTCAGGCCAGCTGCTGAAGTGCTAAGCACTTTTCGCACTTCTTCCCAAGACACTGGAACCCTGTGAAGTCTGTAGGGTTCAGGATGAGAAGCTAAGACTCAGAGAGGTCCAGCAACTTGCCCAAGGTCACACAGCTCCCTCCCCTTGAACCTGGGCTGACTCTAATGGAATGTGCTGGAAGTCACCCACTGTCTGTCAGCCCCTCAAGCCCCTGTCATTTGCACCATTAAGCCTCAGGATGGTGTGTTACACAAACTCTTGATGCCACCTGCAGTCACCCCTGAGCCACCAACCGTGGTTTTGGGCTCTCCAGCCAGGCTCAGCTTGTGGCACTCCTGTCTTCTGAGCCCCACCTGGTCATCCATATGGAGGGGACCCCTGTGGAAAGCTATAGCTGGGGAGCAAACAGCCTTCTGGAAGCTTCCAAGCACTTGGGCACAGGCAAGTTTCGTCTCAACAACTGGAGCTCTCATAAGACTTCTGAGTAAGAGCTCTGCCCTGTCACCCTGCCTCCCCCTCACCCCCCGAATCTGACCAGGCTGAGCCAGTTGTGCTGGGCAGAGGCCCCAGGGTCCAAGGCCACCCACTGCCCTTCACGCAGTTTCCTCTCAGGAAGGGGCCCTGCCTCACTCTGGTTGAGGTCAGGAAGACAAATGAAGAACAGCTGACCCCTGGCCCCAGGGTCAGAGGCCACCAGTTTGCACTCAGGGCCAGGAGACAGGAGGCTGGTGCCTGCCCGGCACATCAGCCCCTCTGAAGGACAAGGAGGCAGGGGAGAGCTCAGTGCATGACGAGGCCTTTCCCTTAAGGCAGGGGGAGCCTAGGAGGAGCGCAGAGTCGCAGGCCACCAGCACCACAGGGCCCTGCTCTGTGTTGGGACATGCCGCCCCGTGGGGCTTCTGTGTGCAGCTCAGTGAGAGACCTGGGCCTGGGGCCGGGGCCTGGAGCCCCCACAGCTGATGCCCCGCAGCCCCTGCCCCCGGCAGAGCCACATCCACAGCCCAGCCCAGCAGGTGCGTCCCAGAGAACTGCTTTGTGCCTGGGAAAACGGCCACGCCCGTCACACGGGAAGCACCCCCAAATGTCAGTTTTCCCCAAACAACGTTTACCATGAAATGATAAAGGGAAAGTAAGGCTGAACCACACCAATTGCTAATACTTGTTTATTTGTGATGAAGAAACACGGCAATTTCAAATACAGGGCGCCCCGAAAGTCGGCCCTGAAGTCACCATGCGTAGAGAAAATGGGAAATTCTAGCTCAATGTACGTTTATTTACACAATAGTCATTACAGAATTTACAAAGAGGTGGCCAACACATAGGGAGTATTTTGTAAACATTTTGTAAAGTTTGTAGTGACTATTTTGTAAATAAAGGTATATTTACCTCCAGCTTCCCCTTCTCCCTGTGTACAGGGACTTCCGGGTCGACTTTTGGGACCCCCTGTACTTTAAGGCAATATTTTATAAAACTAATAACAGATCATTTATTTTGTGTCTATCATGAAGTCTATACTATATTACATTTTATAAACTATTTATTATTATATTAATTATATAACTACATAGTACTAGATAACTATAGTTGATTACATATTAATTACTACATAACATGATAATGAACGTAACAATCATGTTTCCCAACACCTTCTTTCCTAACAGCATCACTGAGTCATAAGTCCACAGTCACCAGCAGCATCAAGTTACAGCAGGTGTCAGCGCGTCACTTCTTCCTGCTGAGTGAAGTTCCACCCTGCAGACTTGCCACTGTTTATTTGCCCGTTCACCTGCAGAGGGACCTTGGGTGACTTGCATTGTGGGCCACCTCACCGTGGCCACCTCACTGTGGCCACCTCACCGCGGTCACCTCACTGTGGGCCACCTCATGTGGGCCACCTTGTCGTGGTCACCTCGCCATGGCTCTGCCGTGAACATTCCTGTCCAGGTCTCTGGTCAGACAGGCACTCCCATCCCTCTTTCACCCCACATCTCCTATGCCTGGTGGGCACGTGCTGGCTCTGACGGTGTCCAGAGTTAGTGTTTTCAGGAGCTGGTGGACTGTTCTCCACGCAACTACGTGACAATGACCTAGCTCTCAAGGGGCCCCACTCCCACCTCCCCCAGCTGTGTTAACTATTCCATGACAACTCCGGGACAGGGGTATGATATTGCTAATCCTGCCCCCATCCCACAGATAGGAAACTGAGGAACAAAGAGGCAGAGTAACCGGGAATGTTGGGACTCCGCCCCGCTGCCACAACCCAGAGGCCACTTGCAAAGCCCTGCCCTGACCCGCCGTAAGTCTCCTCTGGGTGCCGACCACAGGCCAGCGCTTAGCTGGTGCTGGGTGCTCAGCGGCTCCCTACCCTGCAAAGCCCACACACCTCAGGTGTAACATGTCTTCCTCCGGGCCTCCCATCCTGACCTGTCCCATCCCCCCAGGCCATGGCCATAATTAGTTCACTCCCATCAGCACTTTCCAGCAAGATCCATTGCCCAAGGAAAGGAAAGCACTTCTCAAACCCTGACATCTGAATGTGCCAGGGAGGAAGAGGGGTGGGCCTGGCTGGGCCTCCCTGGCTCCACTGCCCCCAGAGGTCTGGGGCAGCCTCAGGCACAGCTGGAGATGCCGGGAGCTGCAGGCAGGCAGTGGTACTGTGGGAATAAGGGGTGGCCGCAGCTCTCCAGGTTGCAGAGGGACACCTTTGAAATACAGCACTGCAGTTCAGGCCCCCAGGGACAGGCCTAGTCACTCTGATACTTTAGGCTTGTGAGACGCAGCCAGGCTCCCAGCAGCCCTGGCTCCCCCCACCAGGTGTGTGTGTGGTGGGGGGGCTGTGGTCAGCCCAGAGCATTGGAGACACAGCCCAATTAGAATGTGGGGTTTATCCATCCTCGCTCAATTTTTAAAATTTTATTCTGAAGCTTCTCAAACACAGAGAAAGTTAGGGAAAAAAGCAAATGAATCCCGTATAGCCACAACTTAGACTCAACAATTGCTAGTTTTTTGCCAAATTTTCTGCTAAGCAGATAGATATTATTGAACCATTTTAAAGTATCTTGCAGACATCCTGACACTGGGGCAGGCATCTCCAAAAACGGAATTCCTTTTTTGTTATTTTGGGTTTTTTAAGAGATGGGGTCTTACACTGTTGCCCAGGCTGGAGTGATCACAGCTCACTGTAACCAGGAGCTCCTGGCCTGGGCGATCTCACCCCTCAGCCTCCTGAGTAAGGACGTTCTCCTGTGTGAGCACGCTATTATTACCTCACTTAGCAAAAATCCCGATGATTCCCTAATGTCGTCTGATACCTGTCCACATTCGAATTCCCCTAGTTCCTCCCCAGATGTCTTTGATGGCTGGCTTTCCAAAGCAGGAGCCATCATACTTGGCTGTTAACCTCTCCGATTTCATTTAGGGTGTCTACGGTGGAGAGAGCACCTCTCTGCCTGAATGTTTACACACAAGTCCTGCTAAGGGCTGCTCTAGGAACCTGTCTCAGCCAGCCAGTTGAAGGGCTCCCCAGGTAGCTTTTCCAGAAACCTTACCAAGGCACTGGAGCTGCTGCCGAGGGGGAAATCACCCCACGTACAGATGTTTCCCGGTGCCTGAGGCTCCCTCAGATCCACATGCCTTCCCCTTTAAGATCAGGAGCCATGGGCTAAGATCATCCAGCATGGGAAGCAAGTGAGGCATGGGCCTTTATGTGACCCTCCCTGCCCACTGTAGGCTGAGTAACCTTGGGCCACTTCATCCCCTAGCCACCCCGCCTCAGTTTCCTGATGGGTATAATTAGGCACTATCCTCGCTGGGTCGACATGGTACCTGGTTGTGAATAGTCCATATAAAGTGCTATGATTGTTGTTATTTTACCATAAAGTACGTGATTTGCTTGTTATTAATTAAATGTGCTCCCAGCCGCTCAGAAGCTATTTAGAAATATCTGATTCATTCCAGATCTTGAAATCATAAGTAATAGCGACTTTATACATATATTCTTGATTAAATCTGTAGACCAGCCCTGGAAGGGAGGATTCTACCAGACCAGGACGCCTAGGTGCAGAGAGTGGGGAAGAGGTGACATGCCCCAGGACACACAGCTGGGGCAGCCCGGGACCTGCCCAAGGTCCCCGTGCCCTGGAGGATTGGGGATGGACCCAAATGCGTTCCATTTGGGATGCACCCAGGAGACTCCCAGGTGTTACACATGTGCTCACTGCTTTGCTGGAAAGAGTTCTCAGGGCCGGAAATCTGGACCTGCTGTCTCAGCTCCCCTGGCTCTGCCACGTATCAGCCCTGGGAAAGAGCTGCAGAAACACAGCTTCCAGCTCACGGTTCCCATGCAAATCACTCCCAGAGCTGGGGAAAGTGCGAGGCTTTCCGGGGGCCACAGCCCTTCCTTTTCCTCTCCTTTCCAATTCAGGAACTGAGTTTAGTTCCTTTCCCCAAAAAATGCTGGGCAAGAGAGGAAGCAGTTTCTGCCCCTGGCAGCCTGTGCAGGCCAGGCCCGTGTGGGCAGCTGGTTTCCTGCCTGCCCTTTGCCCCCAGCCACCTTGCTTGTCCTCCACGAAGGAACTGACCACTTCAGCCCTGTGTTCCCACTGCTTCTGCCAGGCAGCCCACCCGGATTTTACCACCTCACCTGCCAGGAACAGGCCTAAGGGTGGCCAGAGTGGGGAGAGGCGTCTCCTGCAAAGCAAGTGGGTGAGACTCACAGCCAGTGACAGCCATCTGTGTAAATGCCGGGAAACCCTCAGTACAGGTGACCCCGGCAGGAGATCAGGAGACCAGGAATAGAGGGTGAACAGAGAAACCCTCTTCATCCTGTAGTCGTTCTCACTATTTGAAATGAGTTTTAGCCTCTAATGATTGCCACTTGGAAATCTTTTTTAAAGTGGAAAAATTAAATAATATGAACCCCTGCAGGGCAGAGACCAAGAATAGCCATCTGTCCCCCCAGGGCCTCCAACAGAGAAGAATTTTAGTATCTGTTTGAAAGGAGAGGGGTAGGGGATGCCTGGGGCTGGGGGGGTAGGGGAGAGAAAGGACAAGAGCCCAAGACAGGCTTGGCACCTGTAGCTCAAGCGTCTAGGGCACCAGCCACATACGCTGGAGCTGGCCGGTTCAAATCCAGCCCAGGCCTGCCCAACAACAATGACAACTACAACTAAAAAAAAGAATAACCGGGAGTTGTGGAGGGCGCCTGTAGTCCCAGCTACTTGGGAGGCTGAAGCAAGAGAATCGCTTGAGCCCATGAGTTTGAGGTTGCTATGACCTGTGATGCCACAGCACTCTACCCAGGGTGACAGCTTGAGACTCTGTCTCAAAATAAATAAATAAAATAAAGAGCCCGAGTTAGCCTTTTGGAAAAATTTATTCTAAGCGTTTCCTAAGTGGAGCCAGCCTAACAGGCCAAGGCCTGGAGAGGTAATGTGTGCAGGGGTACCTCAGTGAGGGGAGGGCACGGCGGATGCAGCCAGCATCCTCTGCGGTGGGCGGCCCTGTGGAGACCCAGAGACTGTGCACGCTCCACTCCACGATCCTCACCTTTCTCGCTGACTGCAGCAATCATTTCTCAGATACCAGGTGGAAAAGATAAGGGAATTTTCTAATTTGGGGTGTGCTCTGGCCCTTAGCCACCAGCTCCACCCCCACCAGGTCTGGTTAGGCCCCTGGGCAATGCCCCAGCTAATGCTGGAGGAATGGCCAGCCCCAGCAGGCCATGCTGGGGAGGGTGGCTCCCAGCCTGGCCCTCCGCCCAGCCCTGCCAGGCAGAAGATCATCCCACCCACAGGCCTCCTCGTGCACTGGGGGAGGAAAATGCTCCCAGCTGCTCCACTCTCTCCCTGCAGGTGCCAAGTCCCTCCCCAGCACACTCCACCCACACAGAGGCTGGCAGGTTCGCAGCCACGCTGTGCTTCCAGCAAAGCTGAGTGGGCAAAGAAAAACCCCCGAGGGCGGGGAACCGGGGTGGGGGCCCTGGAATCTGTCCCAAAGGGCATCTGCATGCTGACAAGGAGGTCCAATCCCTGCCCCGGCCCTAGGTGGCTGAGCACTACTCATCCACAGCCTTCCACCCAGCCATGCCACAGTGGGCCTCCAACCTAAGGAAGCCGCTTGGCGAGCACACGACAGCAGGTGGAGGACGCTCAGCTCAGCATATGACGGCAGAGAGTGAAAAACACCCTCGGAGTCCCACGGGCAGGGCTGAGTGATACCCAGGAGGATACAGTGTCCATATCAGAGGAGTGGCTATGGAAGTATGTTCTCAAGATGCGGCTAAATGGGAAAAGGAAATTACAAGATAAATGTGTGTATCACGGCTGAGTTTGCAAAACACCACACGTACCGAGAAAATGTCTGCAGTATTATTTTGGCATACTCCAAAAAATTAAGGATTATTTATGAAGAGTAGGATTGTAGGTGATATTTCCTTGCCAAATTTCTATTAATCTGTGCATCCTAATTTTTTGTGAAGTGATAACTATTTTAAACTCACCTTCTTTTTAAAATGTCATTGACATACATCAAATGCAACTCATTTTAAGTATTTTGACAAGTCCTCAAGTTTATTCCTCCTGTGCAAATGCTACCACAAACAAGACATAGCACATTCCATCCCCCCAGGGTTCCTTGACCCCCTTTTCAGGCAACCCATGCCCCCTCCCCAATCTGAGCCCCCACCAGTACTGGCCTGCTTTCCATCACTGACTGAGATCTGCCTTTTCTAGACGTCATGGAAGTGGAATCACGCTGTACTGTCTCATCCTTGCCAGGCTTCGTTCACTCAGCACGTTTTCCAGATTCCTCCACCAGTAGTTTATTTTGTTTATGGCTGCACAGCTGAATGGACGTACCACTATCTGTCCATCCATTCACTCACCGATGGATGTCTGGGATGTTCTGGTTTTAGGGCGCTGTTGAAAAAAGCAGGTATGAACGCTCGTGTTCACATCCTTCTTGGACAAATTTTACATTTCTCATGGGAAAAGGCCAAGGAGTGAAATTCCTAGGTCATGTGTAAGTGCATTTTAATTCTATAAAACACCTGAAAACTGTTTTCCAAAGTGATTACGGAATTGACATTCCCACCCGCAATGGAAGTTGTGGTAAGTTGTTCCAATCTCCACCAGCAGTCGGCACATCAGTCTTCCCGACAGGCCGTTCAGATGAGCACGTGTCTCGTCCTGGTCATAATTCGCATTTCCCTGATTACTACAATGTTAGACATCTTGAGTGTGCTTATTGGCCATTCATACATATTTTTGTGTGAAATGTCCCCTAATAATTTCCCCATTTTTTCAAAGGTTTGTTGGCTTCCCACTACCGCACATAACAGCTTTTTGTTGTTTTGTTTTTAACCTACTAGGTAAAAGTTGCTTATCAGATAGACGCAGTCTCGCTACTCTCTCCCAACCCAGTGACCAAGGTGAGCTTTTTCATTTTCTTAATGGTTCCTGTTGAAGAATGTAAGTTTTAAATTTTGCCTAAGTTCAATTATCAATGCTTTTCTTCAATGGTTTATGCTTTTTTCTGTCTTACCCGAGAAATCTTTAACTATCCCAAGGTTGTGTAGATTATTTTTGCATTTTCTACCTGAAGTTTTATTGTTTTACCCTTTATCTGTAAGTCTGTGATCCATTTTAATTTCATTTTTAAATGATGTGAAACAAGGTTTAAACTGCATTTTTGTCCATAATCTGCACTAACACGGCAGTCCCTCATCACACTAGCTATCGGGCACTGAAAATGCAGCTGGTGTGAATCGAGATGTGTTGTGAGTCTAAAGCACATAGCCGATTTTGAAGACTTGGCACGGAAAAAATGTTAAAATGCTTTAATGATTTTATCACTGCTTGCTTACATGCTGAAATGATGTCTTCTTAGGATGTATTGAAAGGAAATACATTTTTAATGAATTTCACTTTTTTCCCTTGCCTTCTAATACGGCTACTAGACATTTAAAATAGCACGCATGGTTCACGTCATATTTCTGGTGAACTTCGCTATTCTATCTGGACATCCATTTGTTCCAGCACAGTCAGTTGAAAACACTATTGTTGCCTTGATTGAGCACTCTTGTCATGAACCAATTGACTGGCTGGGCGTGGTGGCTCCTGCCTGTAATCCTGGCACTCTGGCCAGCTGAGTGGATCACCTGAGCTCAGGAGTTCAAGGCAAGCCTGAGCAAGAGTGAGATCCTGTCTCTACTAAAAGTTGAAAAACTAGCCGGGCATCATGGTAGATGCCTCCCAGCTAGTCAGGAGGCTGAGGCAGGAGGATCACTTGAGGCCAAGAGTTTGAGGCTGCTGTGAGCTATGATGCCATGGCCCTCTCTGCAGGGTGACAGTGAGATTGACACCTTTTCCTGTTTCTGGTCTTAATAAGAACACATTCAGTCGTCACTAGCATGTATGATGCTAGATGTGGGTTTTTCTCTTATCAACAAACTTTTATCCGGTTGAGGGAGGTTCCCTCTCTTCCTAGTTTGTTGAGAACTTTTATCATGAATTGGTTTTGCATATTTGAAATGTTTCTTCTGCATGTGTTGAGATGATCATGTGTTTTTTCTCCCTTATTCAGTTAATAGGGTTATTTTCTTACACTTTCCCAGTCTTGCATTCCTGAGATAAATTCTACTTAATCCTAGCGTCTTATCCTTCTTATATATTTCTAGATTCCATAAGACAATCTTTGTTAAGGATTTTTGCCCCTTTGTACATGAAAGATATTTTCTTTTCTTGGAATGTCTTTGTCTGGTTTTAGAATCAGGGTAATGTAGGGCTAATATGTAATTCAATGAATAGACTTACATATTTATTTTTCCCCGATATAGTTGACAACTATCTTCAAGTCTCCAAAAGCTTCTGAGTAAGAAAGATTTCAAAGTTCCTTTTAAAAGATTTCCTTACCCCTACGTCAAACAGCCCAGCTCTTGCGGGACCAGCTTGCCTCCAAAGATCCTTGATAGCCTGTGGGAACCTCGCAGACCATAGCAAGTTAGCAGGGCAGATATGCCCATGGGCATTCAGCTCTGGGAACAAATCGTTTCATCTCCCTAAATGCCTGGTTGAGGCAAGAGGCTACGAGTCAGTCAGTCCTGCGTTAGCATCAGGACTCCATGGTAATTGCTGTGCAACTCCCTCCGAGCCTCAGCTTCCTCCCTGGAAGACTGGAACAATCTATGCCTCTCCCTCTGCTGGGAAGGTCTCCCTCCTGTCAGTATATAGTCACACCCTGTCATTACATCTGTTCCCCATTGCTATAACTCCTTGGGTTTACCCTTTTTTATTTTATTTTATTTTTTTAAATTTCAAAATATTATGGTTACACATGGTAAATATTTTGGTTACTTAAATTGCTTTTGTACACTTTGAGTCCATTTATAAGTGTGCCCACCACCCAGATGGTGTGAATTTACACGTGCCCGCCTCCCTCCACCCACATGTTCGGGTATTATTTTCATGACCGCACATAGTAGGTCTTGATCGATTAGTTCCAATTTGATAATGAACACATGTGGTATTTGTTTTTCCATTGTTGGGGTACTTCACTTAGAAGAATGGGCTCCAGTTCCCTGCAGGTGAGATCACCGTCTTGCCTGCTCAGTGGAACCCCATGGGATGCACACACCACATTTCATTAGCCCACTCCCGTGTTGACCGACCCTGGGGTTGTTTCTGTATATTCGCAGTTGTGAATTGTGTTGCTATAAACATTCACGCTTAGGTGTCGTTTTTACAACATATCCTTTTTTCCCTTTGGGTATACACCCAGCAGTGGAATTGCCAAGTCAAAGGGTAGGTATTCTTTTAGTTCTTCGAGGTATCCACACGTGACTTTCCACCGAGGCTCGACGCGTCGGCTGTCCCACCAACAGTGTATAAGTGTTCCTTTCTCTCCACATCCTCCACCAGTTGTGGTTTTGGGACTTTTTGATAAAAGTCATTCTCGCTGCTACCACCAATAAAATGGAAGCTTCTAGAAGGTTTCCCTTTTATAGAGAAGATCGAGGCAGCTAAGTTAATCCACTCATTATAACCACTGCATCCTGCCCCGGGGGACCATTTGGCTGCCCTGCCATTATTTGGTCTCCCGCCACTAGATCAGAAGCTTCACGAGGACAGGGACACTGTCTGTGTCAACAATAGCTGACACAGCTTTTGGTATGATCCAGATATTCAATAAATATCTGAATGAATGAATGGCCTATATCAAAACTGGTGTATTTATTTTTTATTTGTATTTCTATTCATATATATTTATTTATAGTGATATTCACTCTATTTTTCTACATTCGTATTGATACTGACTCTGTATGTGTATTCTTTTTTTTTTTTTTTTTGTTGCAGTTTGGCCGGGGCTGGGTTTGAACCCGCCACCCTCGGCACATGGGGCCGGCGCCGTACTCACTGAGCCACAGGCACCAACCCTGTATGTGTATTCTGTTACTATGAATATTTAGCCTATATTTGTATTGATAGTGGTATTTATGTTGTCGTTTTATTGGTACTTTCTCTACCTTTATCTTTGTTTTACTATATGTGTGCCCAAAGAGAGCTTGGCCAAGCCATGTGCCCTCTAGAAGCCTCAGTTTCCTCATTCGTTACTGGGAGTAAGATCGCCTGGTCCCCAGGGCTGGAGTGAATGACAGAGAGCCCCATCGGCAGGGCCCTTCACACTGAATGACCACACCGTCCCCCAGGGCAGGAAGCTTGCACATTTTTCTCACTGCTACAGAGCGGGTATAGCACGGCTGCTCAACACAGCCCTGTGGGCCAGTCAGGGCCAGGGGTCCCTGCCTCGCTGTCCATCCAGTCTGCAGTGCAGGAGGCTGGACACCTGGGGAAGGCAGAGGCTTCCCAGCACAGGGACAGAGCCGCGTTCTAGGCTCAGAGCACTCTCCATGAGACAGGGAGAAGGACTGAGCTCCTGGTTTTCAGAGGACCCCAGTGGGCTGCCCTGCAGGGACCACAAAGCTCGGAGGTCTCCAGTACTCTGCAACACCCTGGATCTCCACCATGTCATCAAAGCCAGCCTTGGGGAACATTCACGCCCCCAACACAAACAGGTGTCCCTGTGCTGATCTACAGTGAGTCTAGTCAGCCACGCGTGGGGGTGATTTCAGAGGTGGGGATACCCCTCCATGCTGTGAGCCACTGCCCACACTGACATCCCGGCACCCTTTGTAGGCCCTGCAGGGAAAGACACTCTCCAGGCCGGGCCCTTGGGTCCCACCCGCACAGCCTGACCCCACCGGCTTCAGAGCTGCTTATCATCGGGTTCCATTAATCCCCAGAATCATTGCAGTCCCCAGCACCCCCGGCAGGCGAGCATGTAAAGCTGATTTACGGCTGCTGCTTCGGGCCCTTTTGTGTTCCCAGCCGCCTTGGGGAGCAATTCTTCACCATGTCAGCAGCAGGCCCAGGAGGGGAGGAAAGGGGTGTGCAGAAGACGGAAACGGGACAGCATGTGTGCCCTTACCCCAGAGACCCTACCCCAGTGTGCTGCCGGCCACCTCTGGCCTCCAAGTACTCAGGAGGGCTCCAAGAACCCTGGTGTGACCCAGGCCCTGGCCCACGGGAGGAGCCCCAGGTCTCCCTCTCTTCCTGCCCTCCCTGGCCTGGCCGCCCTGGTTTTATTAGAACCAGTCACAGAAGAGTCTCCTTGCAAGGCGAGGAGCTGAGCTCATCTGCCTCCCGGTCCACAGAGGACATGGCAGCAGTAAGAACTTGGTCGGTAAATCTTCTTCCCAGGGCTTGCCAGCCACTCCCTGAGTCCTCACAACCACCCAGGTCAGTTCTATCACGGGTGCCTTAACAGGAGGGGACACTGAGGCACGGGGGGCTAAGTCCATTGCCCAGTGTCACGCAGCTGGGAAGGACCCCAGCCAGGACTGGAACCCACGCTCTCTGTGTCCCACTGTTTGCCTCTGCAGGGCCCTGGCACGCCCCTTTGCAATCAGGCCCCTTGATGCAATCAGTCTCTCCTTTAGCCCAGGATGGAGGAAAAGCCTCCCAGATTCACAAACTGACCACCTCCTCTTCCTCTGTCACTAGGACTCTGCTATGAGGGGACACTGACCAGGGAGACCCAGCACCTTTCCGGGTGGCGCAACCTCCCACCCCCCAAGAATAACCGAGCACCCACTGCCTTCTGCAGAGGGCCTCCCATGTGCCAGAACCGTGGTGTTGTGCGTCCCCTTGTTTGGTCCTAGCAACCGTGATTACCTTCAAGGCACAGTGAGAAGATGGGTCTGACAGGCGAGGGGGCTGGGCAGGAGGAGGCATGGCCAGGAGCAGGAGGCCAGTGCCTGGCCCCCAAGCCCAAGCCGGGAAAATCACACAGGTCATCTTCTGCGTCTGACCAACCGTTCCTTTGCTGTCTCCTGACCAGACCTAAGCTCCATGGGGCAGAAACCCCACTGCCCAGCACATAGTAGAGTCTTGAATAAACGAACGGCAACAGTGAGCTCTTCCTTATGTCGAAGATGGCGTTAGTGACATCATTCTCCCTGACTGAGCCCGTGCCGGGCTCGGGGCTCCCCAGCACCGGCCCAGCACACAGGGGCTTCCTGGCATCATTCTCCCTGGCTGAGCCCCGGCACCCTCGGGTGACACCTATGTCCTTATCCCCATTAAACAGATAAGGAAACTGAGGCACAGAGAGTTTGCAGGTCTTATCCCAGGCCACACAGCAGGGGAGCAACAAATCTGGGAGTGATGCCCTTACCTAGGAGACAGGAGAAATGTTCTCTCAGCTCCCACTCAGCAGATACTGGTGGAGCAAACATGAACACATGAACGGGGCAGAGCACAGGGCCCGGCCGTGGTCACCACCACCATTCTGTCTTCACAGCTAGGGCTCCAGGGCTACTGGACCCAGGGGGGACTGGCCCGTGGGCACCCTGTGGCAGGCTCTGTGACGCTGCCTGCCTGGCTGGAGTGTCCAGGGCAGATCACCCAGGGGCCATTGCAATGGGCCCGTGGTCACTGCCATGGGCTATGGAGGTCTGGATTGCCCCCAGCTCTGGCACTTACTGGCTGGTTGCCTTTGTAAAAGAAACACCTGCACCTCCAGGTCACATCCTCATAGTGGGGCAATGATGCCCATCCTACCACACTGGGTAGGCAGGGTTAAAGAAGGCAGTGGCAAGTGGGGAGGAGAGGTGGCTCCCAGAGGCTCTCAGCAATGGGGGTGGAGGTCTAGCATGCCGCTGCAAGGGGAGGTCCTTGACCACAGGACTCTGTCTGTCCGGTCACCTGGAAGGATGTCCAGCACATCAGGGGTCAGGAGAGGGGAAAATGCATTTACAAGCATGCATTTTAGAGTCACTTAGGTCCCAAGCCTGCCCTGACCCTCAGTCTTCCTCATCTCTAAAATGGGAGCGATACCATCTACCTCCCAGGTTGTCTCAAGGAATAAAAATGAGATCAATGAGCTGATGTGTAAACAGCAGGTGTCATTGTTATTATTATGCTACTACTATAACAATAGTATAATAGTAATTCCTGAAAGCTGAGATCCTCCCAGTGACATCTGGATCTGGGGGGCTGGGAGCTGGGAAAACTCGGTCTCTGGAAGCTCCATTTGGGAGAGTTCTTTCTTGCAAGAAACTCTTTTCTAATGTTTTATTGGAGAGCAGCACATGCCCAGAAGAGCACACAGATCGTGTGCAAACAACTCCAGGATTTTCCACGAAACAAACATGCCTGTGGGCCAGCACCCCGAAGCCTGCCTTGCACCCCTCACCCACCACTCTCCAGAGGCCTCTGTGACCCCTGGGCTGACCAGGAAATTCCACTATCTCTGAGCCACCTCTGCGTGTCCTTCAGCACCCCGTAAAACAGGCATTCCTCTGGGCCCTGCGGACTTCAGGCGGGAGGATCTCTCTTGTCACCACACCCACACCCTGGGACAAGGCTTGGCACACAGTGGGCGGTCCCCAAATATGTGGCTGCAGGCATTCTTAGGGACCCTGTCCAGTGCCCCGTGGTCCCTCACCTCACACCTTCCCACCGCAGAGCATAGATAGGCAACTGCTGGGTCTTTTGATCTTCCCTGCGGAGGCTTCTGGCTGCAGCTCTGGGAGGGGCCTGAGGCTACCGGAAAGCTTCCCCCGCTCCAGGGCTGGCCTTGCAAAAGATCCAGCCTAGTCATCTCCCAGCCTGCTCCCAGGCTTCCCAGGGCATCTTAGGGAGCTCAGATCGTTCCCTAAGGGGAGATCAAAGACCCAGCCTCCTCTCCAGAGGCAGGAATTTGGACGGCAGAGATAATTGGGTCATGGGCTGCTTGATAACCACAGGAGAGATAATTAAGCCACTTGAAACCCTAACCTCTGGGGCATGTGGCAGACTCAGCCAGATCTGCCCCTCCTATGGTTCTGGTTAGATCAGAAGCCCCAGTTTGGAGGACTCAGAGGGAAAAACCTCAGTCAGGATTTCCAAGAACCTAATAGGACTTTGCAAGAACTCCAGAAACCTGTATTCCTGGTGGGAGTTAACACTGGGGCAGCCACTGTGGACGACCAGTGAGGGTATTGCTCAAGCTAGGCATAAGTGCCATCTCCATGCCTGGGCACATCCCCTACAGAAATGCAGGGCCCATCTCCATGCCTGGGCACATCCCCTACAGAAATGCAGGGACCCCATGCAGTCACCAAAAGGGGCATTCTAAAATGTTCATAACAGTGTCTAAAATGTGCTATAATTGTAACAGGCCCAGACTGGAACCTTCCCATATGCCCGTGGACGTGAGAGGGTGAACGCCTGGGTGTGTCCACGTGACAGAGTGCCCAGCAGTGGCCAGGCAGGTGCTGTTGCCACACTTGGTGGCTTGGAGGAGTCGCACAGCAGTCACACAGATCAGTCCCACAAATAAGAGGCTAACAGCCAGGTCCTCACCCGGGCTGGCAGGCACTGCCAAAGAGTGGCTGTCCCAGGGCTTCTGGGACACAGGCCACCCAACCCTGGAGGCCCAGCCCTGGCGGAAACCCTGTCCTGCTGACTCTCAGGTCACTGTCCCCCCCAAAGCCTCGCCCCAGGTCAAAGATGAAGGAAGAATCTAATTCACTTCGATAAGCTCCGGTGTCAGTGTCCCAGGACACCTGACAAAGGCCCAGAAGTAGGGGCCTTAAAACCACAGAAATGTGTTCTCTCCCCGTTCTGGAGGCCAGGAGTCTGAGACCAAAGTGTCACCATGGGGGCTCGGGGAGGGGGCTCCTCCCTGCCCCCTCCGACTGCTGGTGGCTCAGTCTCTGCTTCCTCTATGTTTCTGTGTGTCCCCTCTTATAAGGACACTAGTCGCTGGAGTGAGGGCCCACCAGGTAATCCAAGATGATCCCATCTTAAGCACATCTGCCGAGACCCTCTTACTGAATAAGGTCACCTTGACAGGTGCCGAGGCCGAGACTCCAACATCTTCCTTGGGGGGACACCAATCAACCTACAGCATCTTCCCTCTCCATGGACAATCTAAGATTCCAGCCACCCAGTTTGAAAGGGCCGATAACTCCCGTTGAGATGCCTGTTCCTACCGTGGAAGGGTCCAGAAGACGTGGATGTCCTGGGGGTGGAGAATGAATGGGAATCTGGGGTCCATGAATCCCCAAAGGGTCCTGACAGAGTTTGGGTTCCCCGGAGCCAGGCCCTGAGGCGAGGTTTCCAGGGTGAGCATTTTATCTGGAGAGCCCTCTGAGGAAACACCAGCAGCAAAGCAGGGGAGGAAGTGAGGCAGAGACACAGGGAGGCCACTGGAAGTGGAATGTCCCCAAGACAGCAGCTTGGGCACCTAGGACTCCGCCCGCTGGAACCTCACACTCTCGGGGCAGGAGTTTGCCCTCCGTGTCCGCTATACAAGTTTCCAGCATTGTAGGCCCACCCTGCGTGGTCTAAGGAGCCTTCCCTGGCTGGACGAGGGCCCTGTGGAGAGCCAGGTGTGAGGATGAACAGCCTCTGGCTACAGACGGGAAAGTGGGGGACAGGGGCAGGACACTCAGCACCTCCCCATGTAACAGTGGCCAGAACCACAGGCCAGGACGACTGGTTTTTCTACTGCATCTCTGAGATCCATTTCATGAATTTAAATCGTTATTCCAAGAAGAGGCTTGTGCTGTTTTCATGTGGCTGCTGTAACAAATGACCCCCAACTTGGTGGCTTAAAACATCTCCGATGGACTCTCTTACAAGTCTGAGGTTGGAAACTGGAACAGTCTCTCAGGGCTAAAACCAAGATGTCCTTGGTGCCTCCTGGAGGTTGATTTCTTTAAATCAACTTTTTTAACTTAAAATTTTTATTTAAAAGGAAAATTGCCTAACACCAAAACAATAGGAAAAGTATGGAAAATGAGCGTGAAAATGAACGTGACCCCAAACCAAAGACTGAAGACTTTGGAACGTGACCCCAAACCAAAGACTTGGTTCTGACCTTTTCTTGCCTTTTCCAGCTTCTGGAGCGACCACATTCCCTGACTCCTGGCTCCTTCCTCTGTCTTCAGAGCCTCCTGCCCCCCTCCCCCATCCCTGTAGAAAGACCCCTGTGATGACCCTGGAACCCCCCACATGACCCAGGATGTTCTCCTGGTCTCAGGGTCCTTAACACAATTAGACCTGTAAAGCCCCTCTCACTACCTCATCCCAATGCAACATCGTCGCAGCCCTGCCATTCTGGAGATCAAGACACAGCAGCTTTGGGGGTCACTGTTCTGTGGGCCACGAGACCCAAAGTCTCTACCAGACAACAGGAGGAGCCCTGGGCCCAGGCAAGGCAAGAATCCTATAGGGACGCCAAAAGCACCAAGTTTCCTGAGGCTCAGCTGGTCCCAAACATGCCCCCTGATTTTACCCCTAGCAGGTCCTGGCAGGAAACTCTGACCACCCCCACCCTGAAGGTTTAAATGAAAAAAGTGTAGTGTGGGGCCCATTATGGTGCTGTAGACGGAGCCCAGGGGACCGACAGCGGATACTGAGGCCCTGAGGAATGAGGGACAGTAGAAAGCTGTAACCACGCCAGGCCTCAAGGGACAGGGGAGGAAATGACATGCCTGGGGCCTATGGAAGAGGGATCCCCAAGCAGGAGAGTCACGTCACGGGCATCATCGGGACCACCGTGGCAGGCTGGGTGTCCCTGCATACTGGGGAGCAGTGAAGCCGACCCAGAAACTGCATCTGAAGCCAGGCAGGAGCCAGCACCTGCCAGAAGGAATCAAAGTGAAAGCAGTGTACAGGACTCGATGGGGTCCCTTGGGTCTTACTCGGGGACTAATAAACAAGGATTAAAACAAGGAACAACAGGACAAAGGCAGTAGAAGAACAGATTTGCCTTTTGACCCAGAAGACAGGCTATTTATTTGGACAAGAACTCATACAAGTCTCTTTTTATCCCCTTTGGAGCATATTTTATGTCGCCAAGAATTTCACGGCTGTTAAAAGCAGCAAAGAAACACGTCTTTTTGAAACAGCCTATTTTTAGCAAAGGGAAGGCAGGTTTTCAAAGCCACATGAGTGGTGCGACTTCAGAAGCTGCTTTTGAAGTGGACGGTCTACTGATTTGCTAAAGCTGAACACAGACACACACCCCCAGGAGCCACCCAGCCACTGCCCCGCCAGGTATACTCCCAGCCCAAACAGGGCCATGTGTTTACCACCAGGCGTAGGAGGGAATGCTGGCGAGTGCCCTGCCCGCATGTCCGTCAGGAGTAAAATGGGCAGATGAGTCAGGACAGTCTCACCATGGAACACTGCATGGTAATGAAAATGAAAACAGGCGATCCCACACTCACAAATGCAACGATAATCAAAAAAGCCAGGAACGGAAGCATATGGCCCAGCACGGTGGCTCACGCCTATAACCCCAGCACTCTGGGAGGCCGAAGGGGGTGGATCGTTTGAGCTCAGAGGTTCAAGACCAGCCTGAGGAAGAGCAAGACCCTGTCTCTAACAAACAGGCAGGCATTGTGGTGGGCATCTGTAGTCCCAGCCACTTGGGGGGCTAGGGCAAGAGAATGGCTTCAGCCCAAGAGTTTGAGATTGCTGAGAGCTATGATGCCACAGCACTCTACCGAGGGCAACAAAGTAAGACTCAGTTTAAAAAAGAAAACAGTGTACACACCCGTGTGACTCCATGCCCAGGAGACTCAGGCTCAAACACCATTGCTTGGTGCTGACAAGGGTCACATGGTGGTTCCTGGGAAGAAGTTGTTACCAGAATGGAGAAAGGGGAGGCCCCGTGGGGGTCGGAGCACGTTCTACCCCTCGTCTGGGAGCTCAGGGCTGCATACCCATGGTGCCAGCCCCCAGGGCGAGCTTGGAGGAGTCTCTTCTCCCTGAAGCAGGGGCCAGGCTAATCCGTGCCCCTCACACGCGGTCACGCAAGTGAGTCTGCCACCACTTCCAGGGGACCTACAGGCCTCTCGCACTCTTTGCTTATTTCCCATATTTCTTTAAATAAACTTTTTTAACGTAAAAACTTTATCTAAAAGGAACGTTGCCTAACACCAAAATAATAGGAAAAGTATGGAAGGTGAGCATGAAAATGGACGTGACCCCAAACCAAAGACTGAACAGCAAAAAGGAGTTTTTGTTTGTCCAGATGGTCGGTTTAATTTGGTTTTTTTTTTTTTCTTTTTGTAAATTTGGTACATTCTCATTTGATGGCAAAACCTGACCTGAAGCGACGTAAGGCTATTTATAGTCTATTTATTTTACTGAGCATGAAAATTACCTTTTCACCAGTGATTCAGAAGTAGAAAAGAGTCCATGGCAGGGGCTCCCCAAGAACCCTCCAAATGTGTTAAGTAAATCGCTACACGGGCACCAGCTCAGTTCCCTAAAACCTAAAAGAAGTGGGACCTTCAAGCGACCGGGCGCGGGAGCCTGGCTAAGGCGCTGCTCTCCTGTACAGTGAAAGATCCTCACGCATCTCTTAATATCCTTGTCACTCTCACCTGCCAAGGAGCTCTGAGCCCGAAGCCTGTTGTTTCCTCAAAGGTGAAATTAGCAGAGTTAGGGGAGTACGGAGGTCACATGAGGCTCCTGGGCAGGGGACAGAGTTGGGGTCTTTTGAACACCATGGCCACGCTCCAAAGTAAACAAATACACAAACATCTTTTATTAAAAACTTCTTAGAAAAAAGGTTTGTGCTTGTAAAAATTCAAATAATACTTTATAAAGCATATAGACTATGGTGCTTCAAATCCTTCAACAAATTTTTTTATTCATTTAACTTTAACTGACAAATGAAGAATTCTATGTCTGTGTTGCCCCGCGTGGCGCCCCGATGCGCGTATGTTGTGGGGTGGTCAAATCACGCCAACTAACATACCCAGCACCCCTTTGATGGCCCTCCCGCTGAGGGGTAAGGTTCGCGTCCCCTCCCCTTGAATCGAGGCAGGCTCTGTGACCGCTTGACCCATCGAATCAGCGGAAATGGCACTCCCTGACTACTGAGGCCAGGTCGTCGGAAAAGCAGAGGGCGTCCTCCTGGCCCTGCCACCTGCTCTGCCCAGCCGTTGCCAGTAAGGAATCCAACCACCCCGAGGCCACCCTGCAGGAGGGGCCGGGCAGGGTTGCTCCAGTCCACAGCCCAGGTGAGTGAGCCGCCACATACACAGGGGAGGGCCAGCGTGGATGTCCACCCTCGAGAGAGCATCTTCTCTGGACGAGTCTAGGTTCAGGATGGCAGCTTTGTTTGCCCCATGGTTGGAGAGAGTTGGTGACAGGCCCTATCTTCCGTGCAGGACAGCGTTTGACAGTTCAAATGCCCCAGGCTTGATGTGTCCTACGTTCTCCTGACAGTAACCAGAGAGGTGTGAGCCACCACCAGGGCCCATCCAGCATCCGCGGGAGAATGAGCTAAGGAGGGAAGGATCCCAGGTCAGCTCTGCACAGCCAGGGTGGGCACCCTGTGTGGGGGCAGGGTGGGAACACCCTGCCAGACAAGGGCTGCTTTCCTGGAGCCGGGCATCCCCAGGACCACACCCCTTCCCTTTACGCCCGTCAATAGCACTAGGGTGGCTGGCTCAACATGTCAGCTGGACTGAGCTACTGTGTCAGTGGCTGGTGATATGTCAGCTAGACTGAGCTATGGGTGTCAGTGGCTGGTGACGCACTATTTCCGGGAGAGATTAACGTTTGGGTCAGTGGACTGAGTAAAGAAGACCCCACACACACACACCTACTGCAGGCAGGCCCCTTCTGCCCGTCAATGGCCGCATATAACACAGGCAGAGAAAGAAGGAATTTACCCTCTCCATGCATGGGCTTGGGACACGGGAGCTCCTGGTCCTTGGGTGTCAGACTCAGACTGAATTACACCAGTTCTCTAGCCCGCAGACAGCAGACGAAGTTAATTCCTTTAAAAACTATTTCTGGGTATTGGCTCGATTGATTATGGAGGCTGAGAAGTCCTCCTTATGGGGGGAGAGGGAAGGAGGAGAGGTAGCTACATAGATAAGTTCTGTTTCTTGGAAGAACTCTGATTGCCTTTCTAAAATTCAGAACAAATATTAATTGCAAAATACATCTGGCTCCGGACATCCACTAAGAAAAGGTGCTGACTCGACATTTGTTTGAGAGAGTTGTGAGTGCACGGGGCATGGAGGATAAGCCCCGTGCTCTTATGAAGTTCGAGATTCAGGTGGCAGTGAGGCTGATGTCCAGGCCACTGGCTGCTGGCCAGTGTCCAGGAGCTCTGCAAGCCCACCTGGACCCTCCTGCTGGCACCTCAGGGTTGTGGGACTTCACGTAGCAGCTAGCTTCCCTGAGAGCCAGCATCCCGGAACAGCCAGGAGAAAGCTGTGTGGCCTTTCTTGACCTGGCCTGAGAAGTCGCATGGCACCGTTCCCACTGTGCTCTGTTGGGGGATGTGGTCATAATCCTCCCAGAGTCAAGGGGAGGGGACAGGGACCCCACCTCTCAATGAGAAGATCGTCAGAAAGTGAGGTGGTCACATTTTAAGAGCATCATATTTCATAAACTTTAGTGTTTGAATTTTATAAGCATGGACTTCTTGTCTAATTATTTCAAAAAAGACATTGGCATATTTGCCTGTTTGCTTTGGAGCATGGACTGTAGAGTCCACAAGACCCCCCCCCTTGCCCTTTACTCAGGACGCAGCCCCCGCCAACCTTGACGCATGCTGCACGCTGACATGGCGTCTTCCACTTTGTTGTAAAGTTGTCTGATGTCTCCATCAGTAAAGATGCCTCTCCCCGCTGGAGGCTGGGGTGCTGGCCAAAGGACAGACGCTCCCCCTGAGCTCCTTCCATGCCGCACAGGGACGATGACCTTTTGGGAAACTCCCTCTGGTCCTGCTCAGTCCCTTTCCTTCCCCCTCTCCCTCCAGACTCCTGCACGCCGGGAAGTCCAGAAGCATCCAGCATCCTCCAGGCCCTCCTTCTCATGCCAAACCAGGGCCCAGAGGGAGAGCAGAGCCTCGGGGCCGAGGGAAGATGGTCATCCTGGTGTTTGGAGGCCAGCAGTCCCCCTGCACTCCACGAGGACAGGGCTCGGCAAAACAGCTTCGGAGTTCTAGGTGGTTTCCATGGCTTGGAACTTATAATCTAATTTTCTCTTTTCCCATATAGAGAAAACACCTTGGCTCCCAGCCAGCCTCTGCTACTCCATATGTGCAGAAGAAGGGCAGGGTGGGGTCCGAGGGGGTGCGCTGTGACCCAAGGAGCAGGACAGGAAGCCGGAAACTCTCCTCCTCCCCACACCACAAGGAAGCTCCTCAGGAAAGGTCAAGACAGCAAGGGGAGGCCTGGATGCCCACTCGGTTCCCTGCAGCCCTTTGGGATGAGTGAGGACCAGTCCCTCCCCAGGACCATGCCTGCTGCTACGACAAACAGGCCCCGGAATGCCAGTGGCATCACCCAGTCCGAGTGCCTTCTTTGCTTGGGACGTGGTCTTGAGGCAGGGAGGGCTGCTTGGCGTACTCAGGGAGACAGGCTCCTTCTCTCTGTGGTTCTGCGCCCCCTCCCCTCCAGTGCCTGATTTCCTCTCTGGGATTCTCTCTGTCCCACCAGCAAATAGGGGAGGGGAAGAAGGTGGGGCAGGTGCACGGTTCTTACCTGCCTGGGCCCAGGATGGACCACGCCTTAGCCAAGAACAGTTCACCTGGCCCACCTAGATGTGGGGGGGGTGGAGCACGAGGTGCTCCAGGAGCCAGCGGGGAGAGAGGCAGCATACTGCCAGCCTGTCCCATGGATATCACAGAAACTCAGGGGACACCTGGGCTGACCAGCTCAGTGCAGGCCTGAGCCCCTGGGCCAGCCGCTGAGCTGTGTACACATGTCAGGGGAAGTCTTACAGAACCCTGGAGGGCAGCTTCTAGTTTTGAGAGCCCAAGACCACGATTTGGAAGGCCATGTCTCTATCAAGTGTGGAATGTATGAAGACACCCTCTTCCCCCCACCACCAACCCTCTGGCTCATCTGTGAACTGATTCCTCCTTCTGGAGTCTTCCCCTCCAGATGCCTGGGTGGCCTCAGGAAATAGTGGGTCCTTACTCTATTTTAACACCTAGATTATGGGTAAGTGCTTTTAAATTGAAAAATGCTATTCACGTATTATTCTATTCTAGTCCAGAAATCTGGGCATTCTTCTCCAAGGCATAGAGCTCCTTCCTGAAATGAGGAGAGAATCACCCACTTGTTGTTCCATCCACAACCTGGACAACTGTGCCCAGCAGCCCTGTCTCCAGTCCCACCGTCTGCCCAGCCTTGCGGGGAGATGACGTGAACCAGTCCCGAGCCCAGCTGGAGAGGTAGAGTGGACAGGAATCAGGGTTAATTAATCTGGCAGTTTTGGAAGCACCACACTGTCAGTCCCCCTCATTTACCCTGAATCCACTGGTCCAGGCCTCAGTCTGGTATCAGGATCCTGAGCTCCAGGTGGGGCTAAAAGTTTCCCAAGGTCACAAAGATTAAAACTCAGACTAGTTCCAAACTTCCAGTTTGCCCGTGCAGACCAGAGCTATCGAAAAGAAATATAATGCCAGCCCCGTGTGTGATTATCTAATTTCTGTATTTCTAAATGCAAAAAAAAGTGAAGAAGGAATATAAATTTTAATAATACATTTTATTTAGCCGTATACGTCCAAAATTCGTAATCAATATAAAAATTATAATGGAGTATTTTACCTTCTCTTTTTCACATGAGGGCTTCAAAATCTAGTACATATTTTGTGCACACAGCACCTCTCAATCAGAATGCCGAGTTTCCACTGGAAATCCTTGATCTGTGTCTGGAGTTCATAAAATTGATAGCTGAGAAAGTAGATTCCAGAGAAACTTGGGAGTTTTCTTAATAATTGAATCGAGTGCCAGTTTTTAAACTAGAATTAATTGAAATTAAATAAAATTAAACATTCGGGCCTGCGGTTGCACGGGGCACATTTCAAGCACTCAGTGGCCACAGCTGACCACTGGTGACTGTCTCACACAAAGCAGCTCAGGGACTCTGGCCCAGTCTGCAGTGACCCCGGTGCCCTCATCACGAGAAGAATCTGTGAGAATGGCTGCGTCCCCAGACCCGTCAGAGAACAAAGCAGCTGTGCTGGGAAATGGCGAATGTGCTGGGACTGCTCTGTCTGCCCTGCAGCTGTGCATCTGGTCTCCCAGGACCCTCATCACGCAGCATCCTGCTGGCCCCAGGCTCCCGCAGTGGGGAGGGCAAACAAATCTTCACAAGAACAGGCCCAGGTGGCCATTGGTGCCTGGGCCACCTTGGACGAGCTGCCCCGGGGATGGGGAGGAATAGGAGTGGAAGAATGGCTTCTGAGCAGAGCCAGCGCCTGGGGATGCTACAGGCCCTGGGCCTCGTGGCTACGAGACTCAGGGTGCAGGGACAACGGGCCAGCCTTCTGTTGGCTTTTTACGGTTCTGGAGGCCAGAGCTTCAGTGAGGCTGTCTCAGGGCTGCGCTCCCTCTGAGGGCTTTAAGGAGGGTCCTTCCTGCCTCTTCCAGCTTCTGGTAATTCCAGGAGTCCCTTGGCTTGTGGCTATATTCCTCCAATCTCTGCTCCCATCTTCCACGTGGCCTTCTCCTCTGTGTCTCTGTCACCTCCTCCTTTATAGGGACACCAGTCACTGGAGCTAGGGCCACCCTAAATCCAGGATGACTTTCCCCTTAGCCCAGCGGTTCTCAACCTGTGGATTGCAACCCCTTTGGACTATATTAAGGTTCGTGGCATTAGGAAGGTTGAGAACTACTGCCTTAGCAGATTACCTGTCCCAGTCTAAGACTCCTTCTCAGGTTCTGCAAGTATGTGGGCTTGGTGGGAAACTGTTCAACTCACCACACCCCTCTTCAGGCAAACCCAGGCCGGGGCATCTTAGCCTTAGGGGAAGTGCAACTCCTAAAATCAATACTAGGGGACATTTATTGATCACTTACCACACAGGCACTATATTACTTCACTCAATCCAAATAGGCAAGATGATAGTACCACCTTGCAGATGGATGCACTGAGGCTGTCAGAGGGGGGGTCACTTGTGCACACTGCCAACAAGCGGAGCAGGACACAGCTGCAGGCAGTCTAACTTCCTGAGTGCTAAGCCACATGGCTGTTCACAACCCCCCAAAATCCAACACCCTCTGTGCCTACGGCAGTGTGTTCCCGATAGCCCCACGAGGAGACGTCATGTCAGCCCCAAACTCAGCGATGGTCATTAAATCAGCAGCTAACCTGCCCTGAGTGTTTATCCTGCATTTGAAACACTTTGGCATTTAATCACTTAATAATTTTACGAAGTATTATATTCATGTCCTAGGGCTGATAAAACAAATTACCACAAACTGAGGGGCTTTAAACAGCAGAAATGTGCCCTCTGGCTGTTCTGGAGGCCACAGTCCGAAATCTGCAGGGTTGGCTCGAAGGCCAGGGGGAGAATCTGCATGGCCCTCTCCCCCAGCCGCTGCTGGTCATCCCAGTCTCTGCCTTCGTTTCACGTGGCCATTCTCCCAGTGTGCGTCTGTGTCCAGACTCCCCCTTCTTTTAGGGACACCAGTTGAATTGGACTTGGTATGTCCCCACCTGAACTTCCACACCCACAAAGACCCTATTTCCAAAAAGGGTCACATGCATGGGGATGGGGGTGAGGAATTGCACGAGTGAACCCACAACACAGCGGTGTAAGGACTTGCACGTGACTCAGGGTGCCCTGGACAGTCCTAGTTTTGTAGATGTGCAAACAGAGACCTGGTGGCAACAGGGCTGGGGCTCTGACGCTGGTGCCCTGCAGAGCCCAGCTCTCCATCCTGCCGTAAAGGCACCCTGGATGCCCTAGGGTTCCTCCAGCTCAGACACGAGGACATTGATTGCCCAGGACAATCTGTAAACTCAGGGCCAGTCTGCTCAGGGTCAAGTCTCTCTGCTAAGCTCGAATGACAACTCTGATCAATGACAACCATTTCCTTACGTAGTTGGCCAGGATTTTAGAAAAGACAACTTGATCTTTCTCTGCTCTTTCCAACCTCAATGAATCTGGAGCAAAGTACGGGAAAGTGCAGGCGCAACAGTGAGAACAAAACTTCCCCTCGTTGGCGGATGCGAGGGACAGCTGCAATGCCCCCCACCACAGAGGGGGTCCCGACACACCTGCATAGCCACTTCCTAGTCTCCCCACCCAGGACCTACCTGGCCCACTCACACCCTGACCTCAGAAGATAGAAGAGAAGGAAGAGGCTGAGATTGCCCCAGGGGACTAAATTCTACCCAGCGAGAGGCCACGCTCAGGACAGGCACTGGGGAACCACCTTCCCTTGGGGCAGTGAGTGTCCTGACAACACCCATAGCATCCCTCCCCGAGCTCAGCCAAATGGTGTGTGAGCTTCAGTGTGTGAAGCCAGCTGGGGACATCAGGAGAGACACTGCTGCCAGCTCCTGCTGCCCAGTCCGGAGAGCCAGCACAGCAGACAAACTGCCCACAGAGGTTGGCAGGCCCTGGCCACTCCCTGGCCAGCTGAGGCTCTCCCCAGGGGGAGGAAGGGAAGCTGGTCCAAATGCTGGAGTTTGGAGAGGCTGCGGCTTTGATCACAGCCATGCCTCTGCCGGCTACAGCCCGGCCATCTCCCTGCGTCTAATCACAGTAGTTCAGGGACGCCAGGACAGCGGACAAGCCCGGCATTCTCTGGCCTGGTAAAGCTGTGCTCAGTGCTAGAGAAGTGAGGCTGCTCCAGTTACTCCCATGAGAAAAGCCTCTTAGAAAAATGCCGAGTGGGGCAAAGGAAGGCTCTTCCTGCCTGCTCAGGGCGATGCCGTGAAAACCCCCAGACTCCTTCTTCCAAGAGACCCTAAGAAGAGCTTGTGGGGGGGGCGCCCTAGGAGAGTGGGGCACTCCAGGGGCCCCTAAGGGGTAGGACAGAGGAGCTCCTGTCTCGCAAATTGGCAGGTGAAATTGAGCAGGAAGGGAAAATTGGCCTGGCCAGGTCAGGGAGGAAGCAGGAAGAATTTGGCTTTGGTAGAAAATATCTCAAAGGGGCGGCGCCTGTGGCTCAAAGGAGTAGGGCGCTGGCCCCATATACCAGAGGTGGTGGGTTCAAACCCAGCCCCAGCCAAAAACTGCAAAAAAAAAAAAAAAAAAGAAAGAAAGAGAAAGACATGGAGACGCAGAGAGACCCTTTCAGAAGGGGCCATGTTTCCCCAAATTAAGGGAGCTTACAGCCTTGATGGACTTGATCCGATATTGTCTAGTCTGGGTTTGGAAAACCTGGGGTATGGTTGACTAGATCACTGCTCAGAAACATTCTCATCCTTCCCCACATTTCCAAGAGAGGAAAAAGAAGGAGAAAGTTTCCAATGAGGGACTTCAGCCACTTGGGGTTGGGCTCCATGGGATGTGTGTGTGTGTCGGGGGGGCGGGGGGTTCTAGGGAAGGGAAAGGACCAGAAGGCCAAGCCTGGGCCCAGAAAGGTGGGGCCATGTGCAGCTTCAAGAGAGGCCTCAGCTTTAGGGCTTCCTGCAGGGACAGGCGAAATTCTCCCTGTGCCCGGTGGAGTGGAAGGATCTCCCCGGCTATCTTCTGCTGGAGCAAGAGCCCAGCAGTGTGGGTGTAGGCCAGCCCCTGACCCCCCACAGTAAGGGGCAGTGAACATGATCTGCCCTGTACTCCTATAAATGCTGTTGTAAAATCACGTAGACTACACATGTTGGTCTAAGAATTGGCTTAGGGTTGCAATTAGATATCTGGTTTTATCAAACAGAATATTTTTAATGAGTTTATTTTCATAATGTAGGGGTATTTTATTTTCAGATGAATTCCCAAATTCCACTGAAACATCAGTTCTGTTTTAAGTGGATCCCCTTTTTCAGCACCTAGCTCACTTGCCCTTTAAAGCCCTTATGCCACACCCAGCAGACATCACTAATGGATCTCAGAGTACATCACACCCCCCCTAACATGCAGCCTTTTCCATTTTCCTCACTAGGTCTCAGAATAAATTCTCTGAAACACATTCCTGGGCATTCTCAAACTGGATCAGCTGTCCCCTCCTCTGTGCCTACCCTATCAGTCTATATCACACAATACCTGATTCTCCTGTTTTCTGGTCTGTCTGTCACCCGAGGGGGACCCCAGGAGCAAGTCCTACTCACCATGAGCCCCAGGGCCCAACACAAAGCCTGGCATACAGTAAGTGGGCAGCATGGAGGTGTCCCCAAGATTCCTTCCATTCTGCCTCTTGGGGGGTTCTGACAGAAGTGGGGCAGGGGCTGAGCCCACCCAAGGTCCAGGTGTGAATCCTTCTCAGAGCTCGGCCCAGGTGAGTCAGATCTAAAACCAATCAGAACAAAGGGTTTGATAGAGGAATGAGTCTGCGACCCAACTGTTGCCCATGAGATGTGATGGGGGTGTGCTGCAGGTTTCTGGAAAAGAAGAGGCCTCTTCTAAGAACCGGCCCTTTCTCCTAAATGGGATGGTGTGTGGAGGTGATGCCTGAAACTCCTGTAGCCATTTTGCCACCAGGAGGTAAGCCAGCTTGGGGATGAGCAAACACAGCAGAAAGTGAATCAGAGAGGAGGAAAGAAATTAGGTCCCTTGGTGACAACCCTGAGAACTGAACCAAGCCAGCCTTGACACCCACCACATCTCAAGAACATTCACAGAGTCCTTTATCAGTGTCAGTCAGTACAGTTGGGTTCGGCCCTTGGTTCTCACGCCTCTGAACTGGCCACTTAGCTGGAGTCTCTTTGCTGCTTCATGGTCTTGGGATCCACAGGTCTTGAGAATAGATAACCTGGCTCGAACCCCAACCCAGTGCTTCCTCACCATGGGGCCTGGAGCAGGCCCATCCCATCTTTGAGCAGTTCCATCCCATCTTTGAGCCTCAGTTTCTTCAGACTTAAAATGTGGGAAGTGAAAGGCACCTCCAGCTCAAGCGTCACCATCACTTCTTCCAGTATGTCCTGTCCTCCCTCTCCACCCTGCCGGGGCTGAAAATCAAGAGAGAATGGACATCCCTAAAATGCCCAAGGAAAGGACCAAGGGTCAGGGTCTCTAATAGCTGTTCTTTCTAGAACGCACAATTTTCCAGCAAACACTGACCAGCCCCGACTCTGTCCCAGGCTCCCCTCTGTGCACCTTGCAAATGTTCACTCGAGCACCTCGAAGCTCTGTGAAGTGGGGACCAAGGCTGTGCCCATGTATAAGTGAGGAAACCGAGGTCCAGAGAGCGGGGCTGACCAAGGTCGCAGAGCTGGTGGGCAGAAGAGCCTGCAGGGCCTGTGAGTACAGTAGTGGGGCACTCCGCACTGCGTCCTGTAATCATAATACATGCACAGTGTGTACCTGGTACGTGCAGACGGTTTACCTGGAATATCTCACCGAACCTCAGGGCAACCCCATGGCATAGATCCTACCGTCTCCCCATTCCACAGATGACGAAGCCAACTCTGAGTGGTAAAGGCACGCTGCATTGTGGGCATGAATGAGTGATTGGGTGAATGAATGACGGTCTGTCAGATGTGTTGAGTGGCCTTGGTGGCTGGATCCTTCTGTCCAGACTGAGTGGACTCAGGAAGTCCCCATTACCCCCAGAGTGTGTCCTTGGGACCAGCAGCCTCTTCCTGTCTGGCTCCCTGACAGCCGCCCTGGGCACTGAGTTCCCAGTGGCTTCAAAGGGAGCCTTGAGCCAGCTGAGGTCCCAGGGGGGCAAGCACAGCAGCCCCTGGCACCCGGCCGCCCCCCTTGCCAGATGTCAGCAGCGCTCGAGGCAGCTTTGGTCTCAGGCCACACAGCAGATGGAACCAGCTCAGCCAGAGCCGGCCCTGCTGGGAACTGCCCTGGCATTTCCTGGTTTTGTCAGCTCCACCAAGCGCCCCAGAAGCCACACATGGAACAAAGTCTCCGGGGTGCTGCTGCAGGCTTAGAGAGGAGAGAAGCTGCACTGCCCCCCTCCAGGTCCTGGGAACTTCTTCCAGCTCTCCCTGAAACGCACGCAACTCAGGGCAGCCAGCGTGCCTCACTCTCATAATCACCGCCCTGTGCCGTGTGGGCTTTTGAGCCAAGTGTTTGAATCCGGTGTTGGAGCCGAGTGTGCAGAGCCTGTGGCAGACTGCCCTCGGCAGGGGGTGGACGGGTGGGTCTGATTTTGCACCTGAAGAAATTTAGTCTGGAAGGTGCCAAGCGGCTGCTCCTCTCACACCTGGTGGGGATGGATTCCAGGCAAGGTCATGGCCTCTAAGCCTAGCACCTGTTCCCCTGATCCACAGATGCTGTGTCCAACCCCAAGTGGGAAGTGAGGGCCACAAACATCCTACCCTCAAGGCATGTGGTACATGGCCTTGGGAAGGGAGCTGAGACAAGCATAAAAATACCTCCCCCCCCCAAAAAAAAAAGGCTGGAAGAGTGGGACAAAAACTCAGAGGAAGAGGAGAGGGCTCCCTCAGAGTGGGGCTGCCCTGTGCACATGGTGTTTGAACGGGAACATTTGGGGCAGCTGAGGTGGCTGCAGCTTATCAAGTCACAGAAATGGCTCAAAGCCAACCGTGTAGAGAGGTGTAAGATCCAGAAGGTGGGAATGGCCTTCAGTGTCTGACCAGGAAGTGTGGACCTTTTCTATGAGGAAGCTATTAAAGGTTTTTGAGCTGGGGTATAGGATGATAAAAATTATCTTCTGGAAGATAAAATTCTGAATCAAAGTCCATCATGGATTCCCTACAGACACACTGAAATCTGTGCTGGCAATGCGTAACAAGGTCTGGGATAAGCTGCTCCTCACTCCTAGGATGGACCTCCCCACTCCCACCCACACTAATACACCTTTATAGATTAATCAAAATTCAGCTTGGAATACTAAAAATTCTCAAGTTTTGAACCAGATAGAAGTTTGTTTCCTCTTGTGTTCAAGAAGCCCAGCAAAAACCAGTCGTGTTGGAGACCCAGGTCTTTCTATTTTGTCTGTTCCACTGTGCAGGTCTTTCTTTTTCCTTCTTTCTTTTTCTTTCTTTCTCTCTTTTTTTTTTTTTTTTTTGAGACAGAGTCTCAGTATGTCACCCCCCTGTAGAGTGCTGTGGTGTCACAGCTCACAGCAACCTCAAACTTTTGGGCTTAAGCAATTCTCTTGCCTCAGCCTCCCAAGTAACTGGGACTATAGGTGCCTGCCACAACACTTGGCTATTTTTTGTTGTTGTTGTCATTGTTGTTTGGCAGGCCCAGGATGGTTCGAACCCACCAGACCTGCTTCATGTGGTCAGTGCCCTACCCACTGAGCTATGGGCACCGAGCCCATGCATGCCTTTCTAGTCCTAAAGTTACCTCATAGTCCAAAATGGCTGCTGGAGCTCCTGCCATCACATTCATAGTCTAGCTAGCTCAAAAGAGGAAGAGGAGGAGGATGGCACGTGCATGCATCCCATACACTGTAGGGACACTTTTATTTACATTTATTCCCTTGGCTATAACTTTATCATTCTACTCTGAGGTCAGACAATTAAGGGCACGAACACATCCTAGAAAAAATGCTACATACCTCACTGCTGAATATCACTATGGTCACTGCACCTACGCCAGTTCCTTGTCTGCCCTTCAAAGCACGTTTTCTAGGAAAAGTTTATAAACTTAATTGTCCTAGCTGCAAGGAGGCTCAGAAATAGTCTTTATTCCCAGTGGTGGCAAGGTGGAGAGCTAAAAACTGTGATTTCTATTACTAAGAAGGATGCTGGGGATGTTCGTCAGTATCTGCCAGACACTCGCTCCACAACAACCCCATGAGACTCTGTCTCTACAAAAAAAAAAGAAAGAAAAAGATATTCAGAGAAACATACTCAGAACTATCCATGAAATTCTAAAAGAATATGTTCAAGTAACCCACAGAAAGGAAGGAAAAGGGAAACAGATAAACAGAGGGAACAAATGGAAGCAGTAAAATAGGAGGCTTAAGTCCCACGCTACCGATAATTATATTAAATATAAATGGTCTAGATATACACCAATTAAAAGGCAGACATTGGCAGAATGAATTTTTCTGACAAGCTAACTACACACTGTCTAAAAGAAACTCACTTGAAATATGATGTAAGTAGACTGAAAATAAAAAGATATATATGTGTTTGTGTGTGTATAGATATACAGATAAACAGATAACCTCTAGCACATTAATCCATAAAAAGGAGGCCTGTCTATATTAACATCAAGTAGACTTTAGAGTGAAAAAAATTATCAGGGACAAAGAGGGACATTTCACGATGATAAGCGTCAACCTCCCAGAACACAGCAGCCCTGAAGGTGTGTGCACCAGCAGTGGGGTCTCAGACTACATGAACAAAAACGAAGAGAACGGAGAGGAGAAATAAAGTCACCTTGACAGCTGGAGCCCTCAACACCCTCTTCTCAGCAACTGAAAAACCACCGGACAGGAGGTCAGCAACGACAGGGAGACCTGAACAGCTCCTTCAACCAGCAGGATCTAAGTGACAGTTAGGAAGCGTTGTAACCAACAGCAGCAGAATACACACTGTCCTTGGAATGTTCACCAAGAGAGGCCATAAAACAAACCTCTGCAAATTTTAAAATATTAGCCATTCATGTGATTTGTATTAATGTCACTGCGACTTATCTCAAAACCCTAAATGGACACTGATACGCCTGATAAACAGAAAGTAAGCCATCCTCTGAATGAATTAAGGGGAAGGGCAATGATGCCTTTAACTCCTACCTTGTCATCCAGGGCTCTGAAATGGATTCGAACAAGCGAGAAACGTGCCCAGGGGTGAGGGATGCATGGGGCCGAGGGTGGCATCAGCTTCTGACTCCGATGGCCCCCTGTAGTCCTGTAGGAACCGACTTTATATGCAGGAGGGGCTGGCAGGTCGGTGATTTACACTCAAGGTTCTGTTGTTCCATACGGGCAACTTTTCTGTAAGTCTGAAATTATTTCCAAAAGAATATATGAAAAAATTAAGAATAATAAATTGGTATCTGAAGCAAACAATGGTAACAACAAAACCCTGAGAGAGATTAGCAAATGTCACCAAGGTTAAAGACCTATTGGTAGGTCCCACCTCGAGACTTTCTCCTTCCTGGGGTCAGCGGGCCTGACACAGCTCCTCAGGGGTATCGGTGTTTTCAGGGCCCAGGCTCAGACCCCCCACCCCACCATTAAGAAACTTTAGAGTAATTGTAAGACTGAGATTTTACTGACAATTACAGTAATTACAATTACAGTCTTACAATTGTAAGACTATTATAGACTGAGCTATAGTGTCAGATCACCCTGCTGAAACCAGCCCAGCTCCCCAGCTGGGGCACGCAGACAGAGCACACAGTCTGTCTGAGCCTCGTTTCCTCAGGTGCCAACATCTGCCCTCAGGTTATTGGACTTAAATGAGGGGAGTATTCAAAGTGCAGCAGAGCCCCGGAGCTGTTTTCAAGCTATTTGCTTGTCAGTTCTCCAGGCCAGCAGCTTGTTCCCCCAAATGCAGGTCACCGCCTGGCTGGATAAGGTCCCCTCTGGAGCCACAGAGGTCAATCCAAGGCCTGGAGAAGTGAGGGTCATAAACCTCTTCCCAGCCCTCCCACCACTGGAGATCAAACCGTTATCGGAATCAAAGCTACCAGCTGATGGATGAGAGTCACAGGACTCCGCCCTGGCAGCCAGCCCCTGGCCGTTACATGGAGCTCAAAGAGACCCCAGCCCCTCACCCGGGGCCTCTACACAGTCTAATCTGGGCCAGAAGGCCTCTGGTCACCCCTTTTAGGAAGATGCTTATCTCTGTCTGCAGAGAGGGAGCCAGCGCGCTGCCCAGGAGGTGACAGCAGGCAGCATGGTGAGGCCATGCAGATGGTGGAGACCAAGCTGGTGGCTGCCCTACTCCCCCTCCCAGTACTCAGCCGTGTACAGACAACAGGAGCCCAAATGGTGCTCAGAGCCAGAGAGTCCTGAGCTTCCACTCCAGAGGCGAGAAACAGCTCTAAACTCAGAGTAGTTTATTTCAGGGGCCTTTGGTGGGGGCCAGACAAGGGCCGGTGTCACTCCAACACTCTGGTCTCTCAGTCTCCCAGAAGGAAGACCCAATACCAGGAGTTGGAAGATTCCAGAAGGGCCTGCCCTGTGGGAGCTGAGTACAGGCCAAGCCTTGGGGGATTCCTGATGGAATTCACAAACTGTCAGGGATGTCGTTTTGACCATCTCTGAATTCCGGGTGCTTCAGACAGAACCTGGAGATGAAAGGACCTCAGTTACTGTTTGGAGGGCCAGGTGCACACTCTGCAGAGTGGCTCCTTGGGTCCTGGCCACCCAAGCTTGAAGCTCAGTTGTGGGTGTGTGGCTTTGCCCAGGGACTTCATGTGTCAACAGGGGTGGGCAAAAGGACCCCTCAAAGTGTCACAGCCTGGACTAAAGGAGCTGGGATGTGCAGATTATGAAAGGACTTGGCACATGCCCATGGTTGCGTTGTTGTTATTTTTAACACCAGGACATTGCTGTGATATAGTTTCAAATGAAACATCAACAGACAATCAAATAGCCAGCAAGCAGAGTCTGGAAAGAAAGTCAGCAAGATGCCAGCAGTGGTAGAATTTGAGTGGCCTGAGTGCTCATTGCTTTATTTGTGTATTTTCCACCCTTTTTAAAGGAACCTGTATGTCCTTTTCAGATGGAGAATTTAGCCCTGCTGCATGATGCCCCAGGGCAGGGGACTGACTGGTCAGGGGAGCTTTCTCTGGTTACTATGCCGGGTTCCTCGGCAGAACCAGGATTTGGATATGAAAATGTCTGACTCTGAAGCCCAAGTTTCTCCACTACCTCACGCAGACTCAGGTGTGTTCTCCCAGGGGCATCTCTGTGGGATCTTTAGCTGGAGCCAAGGCTCCCTAAAATACCTTGGAATGACTTTCAGCTCCTCAACTCCAAGTTACCCAAGCTGCATGCACGCCTGTGTGAGTGTGTGAGCATGTGTGTGTGTGAGAGAGAGAGTGTGTGTGTGTATTTGTCTTTCGGGAGCCGGCTTCTTCTGGCTGTGTGACATTAGGGAAGTTTTTTCCCCTCTCTGGGGAGAGTGGACTTCCACCTCTGAACCCAACAACCTTGGGGTTTTATTGCTTGATTTTTTTTTTTTTTTGAGACGGTCTCACTTTGTCACCCCAGGCTGGAGTGCCATGGTGATAGCCTAGCTCACTGCAACCTCAAACTCCTAGGCTCAAACAATCCTCCTGCCTCAGCCTCCCAACTAGCTAAGACTACAGGTGCCCACTGCAATGCCCAGCTAGTTTTTTCTATTTTTAACAGAGATAAGGTCTCACTCTTGCTCAGGCTGATCTCCAACTCCTGAACTCAAGTGATCCTCCCTCTGGCCTCAACCTCCCAGAGTGTAGGATTACAAGCTTGAGCCACTGTGAGTGGCTTACTGCCCGATGTTTGTGTGGGAGAATAAAAGCTGGACATCGGGTGTGAATGAAAAGACCTCTCACTGGGGGACATCCTAGGTCTCCACTTGAGCAGAAGGCAGGTGTCTCTGGCTGCGCAAAACCAGTGTTCAACAGTGCCACCATGTGGCCACCCCTAGAGCCACAGGCCAGCGAAGGGCCCAAACCTCTCAGCACTCCCCTCCAGCTGCAGTTTGATGGTAGCTGACCCCATGTTGGGCCTAGAAGGCTCCCACCCTGTTAGCCAATAGGCAAAGTAGGACTCCTCGAGAAGGAATACTAGACTTTCTACCAATGAGAACAAGTACAGTGTGATTCCTTTTTAAGAAATGTCTCAGGTCCACACACTCTGGTTTAAGTGTGTTTCCCAAAATCCACATATTGAAACCCTAACTCCCACGGTGAGGCACTAGGAAGTGGGGTGTTAAAGAGGTGAGGAGTCATGAGCGCGGAGCCCAAGTGTCTTTATAAGAGACCCCCGAGAGCCGCTTCACCCCTCACAACAAGCCCCTCTATGGAGCAGAAAGGGTCCCACCAGCTGTGAGTCTGCCAACACCACCATCTCAGACTCCCAGCCTCTGGAACTGTGTGAAAAAAACTCTGATGTTTAAAAGCCACCCAGTCTGTGGGAATTGTTATAGCAGCCCACGCAGACAAGACACTGTATTTGACCTCCAAACTAGGAGACATGGGTCAGACTGGTCATATTTCATAGACCCCACAATTTTTTTTTTTTTTGTAGAGATAGAGTTTCATTTTATGGCCCTCGGTAGAGTGCCTGGCATCACACAGCTCACAGCAACCTCCAACTCCTGGGCTTAAGCAATTCCCTTGCCTCAGCCTCCCGAGTAGCTGGGACTACAGGCGCCCGCCACAATGCCCAGCTATTTTTTTGTTGCAGTTCGGCCGGGGCCAGGTTTGAACCCACCACCCTCTGTATATGGGGCCAGCGCCTTACCGACTGAGCCACAGGTGCTGCCCGACCCCACAATTTTTAAGGGAGGTATCCTATCCCTGGGATAGTTACATGTCAATAAGAAAACGATACCTGATTTGCAAACATTTGATTAACACATTAATACAAAAGCCCCAGGGGTGGGAAGAAAGCAAAGACACATCTGTGCCTGGGGACCCCGGCCTAGCCCCAACTCTGCCCACTTCCTCTTATCCCCATGTGCGTGAGTTCCCTGGCGTCTTTTTTGGCCTGATCCCACTGTGTTCTTTCATTGTTCTGTTTTTGTGACAACAGCTGGTTACCAAGGAAACCTCTCTGGAGCCCAGAGTCAGACCCTGCAATGGAAGTCTTTCCCCACTTCTCTCTGCATCCACAACAGCCGCTTGGCGTGACCTCAGAAAACCCTGCCAAACCCCAAGCAAGGAGCCCACCCCGCCCCACAACCGGGAACTTTCCCTGGGGGCTGAGTACAGCTGAAAAAAGGAAGCAAGGCTGTAATGAGACAGCCAAGGAACAAAATGACCCCGAGACGGCCTATCACCTCAACCCTTCTTTTTAATGTTAAATGTTTTATGAAAGTGTAACATTTAGGAAACGCAGGAGTCCTAAGACTCCTGCACGCAGGAAAGGAGAAGGGAACATCAGCCAGCCTCTCCTGAAGCATCTGTGGTGTCCCTTGTGGCCAGTCCACTCCCCTCTCCCCAGAAGAATAACCACTGTCCTGGCCTCCATCAGCAGAGATTTCTCCTGCCAGTGTTGACCGTGGTGAGAAGGGCCCCACAGTGGCGTTCAGAGCCTGCACTGTCTGCCCCACACGGCAGCGGGAAGGCCAGGCCGGCTGCGGCCTGGGCAGCAGTGGCTCTGTCCCCAGCGTGAGTCATGTTCACTTGTGTGCACAGGAGAGTTTGCTTGTCTACACGCTACTGATGGGCCCGGGAAGCCTCCAGATTTTGTCCTCATCCAGCAATGCTGCTCTGTGTACCCTTGTCTGTGTCTCTGGGTGAACATTTCTCCTGAGTCACCCAGCTGTCACCCCCTTATCTGGGGGGCTGCGTGCTGAGGCCCTCCAGCAAATGCTTGGAACTGGACGGTACCAAACAGCACCTATTTATATATGCCTATGATAAAGACTGACAAATTAGGCCCAGTAAGGGATTAACAATAATAACCAACAGTAAACAGAATAGTTACAATACGATAGTGTAATAGAAGTTATATGAATACGCGTGCATTCTCTCTCTCTCTGGAATTTTCCATTTTGTATCTTCAGAGCTCTGCGGACTGAGAGTAACTGAAACCGTGGGAACCCTGAGGGGACCGCTGTGCGGGGTGGGGCGGTGATGTCAGGTCGCGCAGGGTGAATACCGTGGACGCAGCCACAGAGTCTTTCCAGGAGTTTGCAGCAAATTTCACTCCCTCTGCTGGTGGGAGAGCGCGAGCCCCGGTCCCAGTCCGGCCAGCACCTGTACAGCCTTCTTAGCGGTGTGCAGGCGCTAAGGGGACACCAGAGAGGCGTGTCACTCCCAAGACTCCCCCCAAGGGACCCAGTGCGCCCCCTGAGGGACACGGTGCGCCCCCGCCGTCCGCCCCGCTCGTCCTGTGCACCGGCACACAGAGGCCTGGGCAGCGCGCGCGCCCCGCCGGAGACCACACGGCAGGACCCGCAACCCGGGCTTCGGACCCGTCCTTCCCCGACCCCGAACTGCCCGCGAACCGTGGTTCTGATAAGCATGGCCCGTGGGCCAGCAGCAGCCACATCACCTTGAAGCTTGTTAAAAACGGACGTGTCGGGCGGCGCCTGTGGCTCAGTCGGTAAGGCGCCGGCCCCATATACCGAAGGTGGCAGGTTCAAACCCGGCCGAACTGCAACCAAAAAATAGCCGGGCGTTGTGGCGGGCGCCTGTAGTCCCAGCTACTCGGGAGGCTGAGGCAAGAGAATCGCTTAAGCCCAGGAGCTGGAGGTTGCTGTGAGCTGTGTGAGGCCACGGCACTCTACCGAGGGCCATAAAGTGAGACTCTGTCTCTACAATAAAAAAAAAAAAAAAAAAACGGACGTGTCCAGGCCCCACCCTACACCTGCCACCACCTCCCTCTGCGATGAGGCCCGCGCGGACCGCGGCGTCCTGGGCGCGGACAGCAGCTGCGGACCGGAGGAACGCGCGCAGTTCGCCGGTTTGCTCACTAGAGGGCGGCAGCGCCCCAGCCAGCCGCCTAGCGAGCCGCCCACCGTCTCCGTGGTCTCCACCGGCAGCGGCCGGCAGGGACGGCTGGACCCTCAGGTCAAACCTGCCGCTGGTGTTGGGGGAAGGGGGCGTTTTCACTAACACGGGAGGGGGGGTCGCCTGAGCGCTAGTACCACCCGGCACGGGGACCCCAAGCACCCACGGCTGTGGGATTCGCTGTGCAGCCTCAGCAGAGCCCTGGCCTCTCTGAACCTGTTTCCTCACCGCAAGGCAGAGCTGTTGTATCCAGATGGATATAGAGCCCCCAGCCCCAGCCTGGGTACTTCATATGACTGTTCATGTCTGCACACGTTAAGAAACAGAGGCTGTCTTGCGACATGCCTGTGCAGAGGTTATTCTGGAGGGTTCAGCTGTTACTCTGTGTGTTATGATGTAGTCCGTGGAGACATGTGCTCTCTCGCCAGCAAATGCAACTGGAGATTGTGAAGGCTGTATGTGAGGTCTGGAGTGGTGGCAGCCATTGTGGGCCCATTTTCAACATGGAAACCGAGGCTTCTTGGGTGCCTTGCCCAAAGTCACACATGAGAACCGGTGAAGCCAGGGCTCAAGCCCATGTTTTCATTTTACACTGGACTGCTGTATCTCTGCAAGGTGGACTCAGCTAGAGTGACAATTTCTTTATCAAACCAATGAGGCATATTCTTGAACCCATAACCCCTAGAAGACAGGCTCAGGGAGGGATCGCTGTGCTCCCCACAGATGACGCAGAGGTGTTAGAATCCACGGAACAACTACGTCTATCTCAAAACAGCACCTGGTTACTCTGAGTTTCTGGTAAAGAAATTGGTAGCTATTTCTGAAGATGCCAAGACTCAGGCTCCCTCAAAAGTGCAATTATCTTATTGTGAAACCATAATC
This sequence comes from Nycticebus coucang, assembly GCF_027406575.1. NCBI lineage: Eukaryota > Metazoa > Chordata > Mammalia > Primates > Lorisidae > Nycticebus > Nycticebus coucang. The sequence continues at coordinate 181,914,856 of NC_069781.1, read as the reverse complement.
AGATTTCCCCTGAAATAACAGCCTGGCTCTCCCTGAGCAGAACTGAAGGGCAATTGTGGAGATGGTCAGAGGCCTTGCATTGCTTCCTGCGGACCCACTATAATCAGGTGGAGATTAGAAGATTGCCTTGCCCCACCCTCTAAATGCCAGCCACTAGCGTGTTCAGTGTATTCTGGACGCTCAGCTTCTCCTGTAAATCTCTTGCCTATCTGCTCCAGTCTTGGCACCTGCTTCTTGGAGGGTCTGAACAAGCCCCAGGAATGCACCTGCTGTAACCTGGGCCATGCTTCTGTTTGGGGGGAGGGGCTCCCCTTTTCGACACCTCTGTAGCTTCTGTCCAGACTGCACATTGTCTTAGAATCAACGTTCAGACAAGCACTTTGCTGGGGAAGCACTTTGAAGTCTTGTCAACATACGTGAAACTTCAGGAGTATTTTCAGAAGACACAGGCTGTTCATGTTGGGAAAGCCTTTGGCCAAACCGTAGGCCACAGAGGGCCACAGGGGGTGGGGAGCGCAGGCAGACTCTGGTCTGGGACAGGGACGTTTGATAATGACTTGTGCTCATTCCTCACATCCCAAAACCAGAAGCAGCATTTACAACAACTTCTTATATAACTCAGCACATTCTTCCTCCTCCTTGTGATTGGAGTTTTCTAGAACCGCCGACAACCTTTTTGGTTCATCTTTTGGTTTCAATGTGCTGGTTCTCCTCCTTTGAAAGAGGAAATGGGCTGGAGACCTCAGAGCAAGGTTTTGTTTGTTTGCTTTTTAAAATATCATTAGTGAAGGCAGCTGCCTGTCAACACGCCCCCTACCGAGGGATGGCTGGGCTTGTCCATCCTATGAAAGGGCCCTGGACCACAGGAAAGGGGAATAAGAACCGTAACTCAAGGGATGCAGTTCTAGACTCGAGGGCTTCAAAAGTCAGGAGGACTTCGCCGTTGTCACTGTTGTCATAGTTACTGTTGTCAGCTGTCGTCATGGCCCTGGGCTCTGAGCTTCACCTTCATGATCATACTGAGTCCCCGAGGACATGACATGCTGTCCCCATTTTGCAGATGAGCCAACTGACACTCAGGGAGCTGACATTGCCCCCAAGAAAATGGTGACTCCAAGGCCCTCAACTGCAACCCCACGGAATCCTACTGTGTGCCCAGCACCCTTCCAGACAGCACAGCTGTGACCTCTGACTTCAAGGAGTCACCCACAGTGACAAGATGGGCCCCAGACACCCAGGCCAACTGCAACCGGTCGCTCTCAGGTGTGGCCAGGTGCTGCTGCAGCCGTAGCCTCGGTTCCAACATGAACTCACCCTGTGGTCTCACGGGTGACTTCCCTTCTCTGTGCCTCAGCTTCTTCACACGGATAGTGAGGTCTGGATGCCAGACGGGGGGTGGATGAGAATAGGGCTGCCAGAGCCCGTCCACCAGCGTTTAAATCGGGGCTCTGCTTCTTCCTACGGAGTGACCTTGACCAAGTGACTCAACCTCCCCGTTGTGCCATCTACAAATTGAGTGTCAGAGTTGCCTACAATACACTTGGTATGAGGCCCAGAGGACTTGATCACCACGAGCCCTTAATAAGCAGTATCTGTGGCTAATTATACCTACAGCTGAGGGATTGAGGGAGATGAGCCCCAGACTCCCCTGCAGATGTGTAAATCTGTGACCCTCCCACGCCAGTCACACCTTAAGCGTGTGACTCAGAGCCCGGCCCAGCTGGCAACCCCACCACACACATCTAGTCAGCCAATCTGCGGCATTGTTCCTGGCCAGCTCATGTCAGGCTTTACACAGTGTGACTTAATGAGCAAGGCGTCCAGGACAGAGAGACTCCCCAAAACAAAACACAGAGACAATAAAAAACTGAAGAAAAGAAACAGATGGCCCGTGGGGACACCTGCGGTCAGATCACCCGTGAGCTGGGGGATACCTGCGGTCAAATCACCCGTGAGCTGGGGACACCTGCAGTCAGATCACCCGTGAGCTGGGGGACACCTGCAGTCAGATCACCCGTGAGCTGGGGGACATCTGCAGTCAGATCACCCGTGAGCTGGGGGACACTTGCAGTCAGATCACCCATGAGCTGGGGACACCTGCTGTCAGATCACCCGTGAGCTGGGGGACACCTGCAGTCAGATCACCCGTGAGCTGGGGACACCTGCTGTCAGATCACCCGTGAGCTGGGGGATACCTGCTGTCAGATCACCCATGAGCTGGGGACACCTGCTGTCAGATCACCCGTGAGCTGGGGACACCTGCAGTCAGATCGCCCGTGAGCTGGGGACACCTGCTGTCAGATCGCCCGTGAGCTGGGGATACCTGCGGTCAGATCGCCCGTGAGCTGGGGACACCTGCGGTCAGATCGCCCGTGAGCTGGGGGATACCTGCTGTCAGATCACCCGTGAGCTGGGGACACCTGCTGTCAGATCACCCGTGAGCTGGGGGACACCTGCGGTCAGATCACCCATGAGCTGGGGACACCTGCGGTCAGATCACCTGTGAGCTGGGGAACACCTGCGGTCAGATCGCCCGTGAGCTGCAGGACACCTGCTGTCAGATCACCCATGAGCTGGGGAACACCTGCGGTCAGATCGCCTGTGAGCTGTGGGACATCCACGGTCTAATAGATTAACATGTATAATTGAGGGCCCTGAGGATGGGTGATGGGTAGGCAGAAAAAAAAACCTTGAAGAACTAGTGTCTGAAAAATGTCCAAGTCTGATGAAAACTCCAAACCCACAGATCTATGAAGCTCAACAAATATCAAGCACAAGAAGCATGGAGAAAATTACAAGGGGCCTTGTAATCAGATTACTCAAAACCAGGGATAAAGATAAAATCTTAAAATTGGCCAGAGGGGAAAATACATATTGGAGCAGAATAAAAATAAAAGAAGAGCTCTTTGGGATTGGCAAGTGTTTATACCATGTGTGAGTAGCATAAGACATTTGACGGTGGATTGTGATGAGTTAGATATGTTCATAATAAACGACAGGGAAATCCCTAAGGCCACAAGAAAGAGATAAAGCTCATAAGCCACAGGAGATAAATGTATCATTAGAATAAAATCCAATCTAAAAGAAGTGGGGGGAAAAGAGAGAGAGAAAAAGGAACAAAGAACGGAAGAGTCAAATAGAAAATACCTTGAAGTTGGGTGAATTTAAACAACCATATCCACAATCATTAAAATAAATGGCCCAAACATCCAACTAAAAAAAAACAAACAGATTTTGCAAGGTGGGATAAAAATGCAAGACCCAGCTCTAGTCTGACCACAAGAACCCCACTTTAAATATAAAGATACAATCAGGTTAAAAGTGGAGTGGGTAGGAGGCTGAAGTAGGTTGGGAAAGACACAGGGTTAAGCTGACATCAATAAATACGGCCAGCAGGCGTGGCCACATGAACATCTGAGAAAGTAGATTTTATCATAAAACTATTAGCAGGGAGAGAAGGCCATTTCCCCAAGATCAAGGGGTCAATTCATTGAGAGGACCTAACAAGGCCAGGCACAGTGGCTCACATTTGTAATCCTCCCACTTTGGAAGGCTGAGGTAGGAGGATCGCCTAATCGAGGAGTTCCAGACCCCCCTGGGCAACAGCAGATTCTGTTTCTATAAAAAGTATATAAATTATCCCAGTATTGTGCTGGACACCTGTGGTCCCAGCCGCTAGGGAGGCTGAGCAGGAGCATTGCTTAAAACAGGAGTGTGAGGTTGCAGTCTCAAACCCCCCCAAAAAAAAATTTTTTTTAAATAAAAAATTTTCTCTGCAGTGGACAGGACAAGCCTATATGTTACTCACCTATTAACAAAGCTTCAAGATACTGAGGAAAAACTGCAAAGGAAAGACGCACACCTGTGATGACCATCAGAGTTTCAGCGCCCCTCTCTCAGTGACTGGCAGGGCAAATCTACAAAAAGTGAGTTAGGATGTAGAAGATGGAACAGCATGACAGCCAGGGATCTAACCACGTCCACAGAACATCCACCCAATGACAGCAGAAAACAGGCTCTTTGAAAGTACAGGCACAACATTTATCAAGGTAAACCGCAGTGTGGGGCACCTGGCAGTAACTCCAAATAATTCAAGTCATACAATGTATTTCCTTTGACCGCAATGTAATTAAATTGATCAATAACAAAATGATCTCTAGAAAAATCCAGGACTTAGTCTACCATGAACACACTTCTAAATAACATACGTTTTCAAATGAACATGAAAATAGAAGTTAGAAAGTATTGCAAACTGAGGGTGAGGCCGAAGCAGCACTTTGGGGAAATTTATAGTATCCAATCCACAAAAGAAAAAAGAAAAAAAACGCCCTGACGAATGACTTTATGTCCAGCTGAGATACCAGAACAAGAAGTGTATTTTTTTCTTTCTTTCTTTTTTTTTTTTTGCTATTTTTGGCTGGGGATGGGTTTGAACCTGCCACCTCTGGCATATGGGGCCAGTGCCCTACCCCTTTGAGCCATAGGCACCACCCAGAACAAGAAGTGTAAATTAAACACAGAGCAAGCAGAGGGAAGGGTACGATAAGAAATGGACATAAGGAACAGCAGAAAACAGTGTCAACATCAAAGAAACCACAGAGGTTCTTTGATGAGATTAACATAATTACTAAACCTCCAGCCAAATGGATGGAGGAAAGGGAGAGAAGGTACAAATCACCAAAATCAGGAATGAAAAAGTTCAGTTTAACACAAATTCTACAGATGTTAATATCATTGAGAGAAAACTGTAAACAATTTCAATAAACTTGACACTTCAGGTGAAGTCCACAAATGTCTTGATAATTACAAACGAAGGAAGCTCATTCAGGGTGGAGGGGATCTGAATAGCCACGGGGGTTTTTGCAGGTAAAACCCTTCACGCAAACAGCAGATTCAATTCTACGAATGTTGAAGGAAGAAATAAAACCAATTCTTCACAAACTCATAAAATTGAAGAGAAAGGAATGTTTGCCTACTCATTTTATGGGACTGGTTATTGCTTTATTTTATTTTTATTTATTTATTTATTTTGAGACAGAGTCTATGTCACCCTTGGTAGAGTGCCCTAGTGTCACAGCTCGCAGCAACCTCAGACTCTTGGACTTAAGTGATTCTCTTCCCTCAGCCTCCCAAGTAGCTGGGACTACAGACACCGCCACAATGCCCGGCTATTTTTTGGTTGCAGTTGTCGTTGTTTAGCTGGCCCGGGCTGGGTTCGAACCCACTACCCTCGGTGCATGTGGCCAGCCCCGTAACCACCCTGCTACGGGTGCTGAGCCTGGTTATTGCTAACACCAAAATCAGACAAAGACATTATAAGAAAAGAAAACTGTTGACCAATATCATTCATGAATCTAGATCATAAGTTTGTAAAGTTTTAGCAAATAAAGACCAACTATATAAAAAAGTGGAGAGACTCTGACAACACGTAAAAGGAATAAAACAACATTATCAAGCAGAGTCTATTTCAAGAATATAAGTTTCGTTTAACACTTAAAAGTCAGTAATATAATTTACTATATTTAACAGACTATTAAAAAAACCGTGTGATCATTTCAACAGTTGCTATAAAAAACATTTAACAAAACACATCAGGCAGCGCCTGTGGCTGGTGAATAGGATGCCAGCCCCATATACTGAGGGTGGCGGCTTCAAACCTGACCCGGCCAAACTGCAACAAAAAATAGCCAGGTGTTGTGGCAGGCACCTGTAGTCCCAGCTGCTCAGGAGGCTGAGGCAAGAGAATCACCTAAGCCCAAGAGTTGGAGGTTGCTGTGAACTGTGACGCCACAGCACTCTACCAAGGGTGACAAAGTGAGACTCTGTCTCAAAAAAAAAAAAAAACAGCGATTTCTGATTAAAAAACAAAAACTCAACAAATTTGAAGCAAGAGAACCTCCTCACCTTGACAAGGGCATTTGCAGTTACCACCACCCTAAGTAGTGAAAGATCAAATGTTTTGTCCCAAGATAAGGGCAAAGGCAAAAATGTGAACTCCCACAACCAGTCTATTCGACATTTCACTAAAGATTCTAGTCTGGGGCGGCACCTGTGGCTCAAAGGAGTAGGGCGCTGGCCCCATATACTGGCGGGTTCAAACCCTGCCCTGGCAAAAAAAAAAAAAAAAAAACTGCAAAAAAAAAAAAAAATATATATATATATTCTAGTCTGTGCAGTCAGGCAAGAAAAAGAAATAAAAGGCACCCCATTAGAAAAGATGTCGCCGGGTGGCGCCTGTGGCTCAAGGGAGTAGGGCGCCAGCCCCATATGCCAAAGGTAGTGGGTTCAAACCCAGCCCTGGCCAAAAACTGCCAAAAAAAAAGGATGTCGCCATCAACGATGGTTTGTGCCAAAAATCTGGTAAAATCTACACCTTGAATATGTGTGGTTCATCCTACATCCACCACTCTTCAGTAACAAGCTTGTATAAGGCTGTTCTCTAAAATGGGGTATTTCATAATGAAAGGGAGAGAGAAAGCTGAAATATGGCCAGTGTTAAGAGGTTGAAACCAGGTGGTAGCTGTACTGGGATCATTATACTAATCTTTTAACTTCTTAAAATGCTTGAAAATTTTCATGATAAAAAAGTCCAGGGAAGGAACACGGGCTTTGCAGTCGGACCTTCCAGTCAGAATCAGAAGTCTGATTCTGTCACATTCTGGCTGTGTGAACTTGGCAAGTGACCATCTCCCAGGCCTTGTTTCCGCCTCTGCACGATGGACCTGTTGATCACACGCAGCTCAGCTGGAGCAGCATGGGGCTGGCTTGGGGCCAGGAGTGAAGGGAGCACCCCTCAAAGGCGGCCTTCATCGCTAAGACTCCCTCCCTTACCTGAGAGACACAGAAACTGAATCAGAGGGATCGAGAGACTCAACAGAAGTCACACAGCCAGTGCCAGGGCTGTGCCTGGGGACACTCGCCGAGTCCTACACTTCTTAGAACCCCAAAATAAGTGGCTTATGCAAATAGTGGCGAGACCACCCCACCTGGGATGAGTTCCTCACACCAGCCAGCAGAGGAAGCCAGACTTAACACCCAGACGTATTTTTAACAGGGTGGAGACGTGTACTTTGCATATATTTGTCTTTTCACAGTTTAAGGCTCCAGGTTCCAACCAAAATTAGCCTTTTTTATTTGGCTAGACAAGTAAAATCTCATAGGATAAAGTTTCACTGTCCAATGCCTTTCCCTAGCGTAGAATTGAATTCTGATAAATATATTCCTAAAAACACATTCATTCCTTTACTTGCAATTGTGCTGAGCCCTTGTACCTGCAAAGGTCTCGTGGCACTGGCCGGGGAGCTCGGAGCACAGCCGCCTGAGCAGGCACCTGGGATGTGTGGGCCGAGAGCGCTGCAGCCACTCTGCAGAGATGGGACCAGCAAGGGGAAGCTTTTCTAGAACCAGGGAGGGATTCTGCGTGGTCATTCCCCTCCTGACTTTTTGGGATGGTGCTGTGTGACTTGCAAAGTGCTTTTTATTAAAGGGAGCAGGGAATATAAAGGGGGTCTGAGAGTGCCTGCTTTAAAGAAGGAAACAACCTCTGAAGGATGGTGTTCTTCTTACCCACCTGCCCCCCTCCCTCCTTCCCTCCCACCCGCCTCCCCTCTTAACCTCCATCCTCCTCCCTTACTGTACCTCCTTCCTGCCTGCCTTCCAATAGTGACTAAAAAAACACAGGCAGCGCCTGTGGCTCAGTGGGTAGGGCTCCGGCCCCATATACCGAGGGTGGCAGGTTCAAACCTGGCCCCAGCCAAACTGCAACAAAAAAATAGCTGGGCGTTGTGGCGGGCGCCTGTAGTCCCAGCTACTCGGAGAATCACCTAAGGCCAAGAGCTGGAGGTTGCTGTGAGCTGTGATGGCACGGCACTCTACCAAGGGCGACAAAGTGAGACTCTGTCTCTAAAAAAAAAAGTAAAAAAAAAAACAAAACCACATTCCTGCCAGGCACTCACAGCAATGGTAAAAGACAGGTGTCTCTGTTCTCCCAGAGACCCAGTTTGAAGGACACCGGAACTCTCTTTTAAATCTGCATTTTTAAATCAAGATATAATTAATCTAACACAAATTCACCATTTTAAATCACGTAATTCAGTGTTTCCTGGCGTGTTGGCAGGAAGTTATGACAGCCTGCAAGGACAGCCTGCAGGGCTCTGTTTCCAGGCTTTGCTGCTCCCAACTTCATGACCTTGGCAGATCACATTGCTCCTCCTTGCCTCAGTTTCCCCATATGGTAGTTATCCTAGAGCTAACTCACAGAGTCGTCACGGGTGTCCCAGGTGACGGCTGCCATCGTTATTGAAGTGATGAGTCCTCACCCCATGTGAGCTTAGGGAAATGAACACCTCAGACGCCACCTTCCAGAAACACACAGCCTGGAAGAGGACTCCCTCTTAGCTGCAAGAGAGAGGAGCAAGCTGAAGCCAGCAGGTCTGGGCTGTGACTGACCCTCGCCACCTGGGACACAGCCACTGCCCTGGTTCTGTTTTCCACACACCCTCCATTTCTCCGAGTTCTAAAGTAAGGTGTTTATGAGACTAAGGGACAGGAAATTGAGGACAGCTGCTCGGTTCCCATTTCCCAGGGCAGAGATGATCTGTGGCTGCCCGGGCTCAGCTCTTCATTCCAAGTCCCCTTTGCCTGAAGATGTGACAGTGTAATGGGGTGACATTCATTCCACGAGGACACCAATGTGACCCACGGTGGCCTCACTGCACCTCCGCTCCACTGCCCAGCCTGGCCTGGAGCCAGGATCTGCCACCCACAGGGTTCCACCAAGCTGGCCCCTACCTCGGACTCTGCTCCAAAGTCACTGGCGGGACTTTGGTTCCACTTTGTCATCCTGTGTCCCTGTACCCCCAGATACTTGTCTCACACACAGTAGGTCCCCTTAATGTCTATGGAGTGAAATAAACAGACCAGGAGCTGGCAGCTTCCCTTCATCCCACAAGGAATGAGATTCGAGTGTGACCATGCGTGTTTTCAAGAAGCCACAAGTAGAAACAAAATGAACGCCAGGTCTCCCCGGGGCAGCTGGAACCGGCTCTCGGCTTCTTCCAGAGCCCCCTGTGGGGCTGACACACGAGCGTCTGGTGGTCCCTGGTCCCACCATGCACACAGGCACCTGGCCGGGCCTCAGTCTCGTCACCAGATGAGATCTGCAGTCACACTCCCTTGTCCAAGGGGACTGACCACTGGCTGCTAACAGGCTCTACCCCACAACGGCTCAGCGTAAGAAGGCACCTGCCAATCGGGCCTTTGACAGTATAATAAGGGGCATTTTGTGACAATGGTGTGTTCCTTCTGTGACATCAATTTCAGAAGGTCAGGAGGTGCCCAGAGTGTTCCCTGGAGGGTCTGTTACAGATCTGTCCTATGTGAATTGTCACCCTGGTATGTGGTCTGGGCTCCTGCCCCTCCACCGCCCTGTGTGACTGCAAGCCTGTGACGGGACCTGTCCGAGTCCAGTCCTATTGCTGGCTCTGCCACCCGTGAAGCACGGGACCTCGGAAAACTGGGTCTCTCCAAGTTCAATGCCCTCAAGTGTAAACAGAGATGGGACTGGTCATCACACTCAGGACACCTGCAAGGATCATGTGGGGGTTCATTTCGGCCCTCGGCTTGGGGCCTGGTCCTTAGGCAGCAGCCCTCAGAGCAAGCTGTCACTGCGGTTATCCCACACGGGGACAGTGAGGAGTAGACCTGAAGAATGTGTCCTCCCAAACCAGCAGTCCTGGGGTGAAGCTTGGTTTTCCCATTTACCAAGCTTGCAGGAAGCATGTGGTGGGGAGCCCCTTTCAAACTAACGGTCTATAAATGGGGCACATAGCAGCAGCCATCACATAGGATTTGGGGGCCTCTTACTGGAAGCATATAATGCACTTACGTTTCAGCACCTTTCCTGACGTGGGGACCTCGCTTCGTACCTGTCAGTCCTGCCGGGCACAGAGCCCAGCCCATCAGCTACACCCACATGCCCCATCCTGAGACCGTGACCACATCTTCCCAACCCCCACTCTGATCTGCCACCTGTGGGCAGGTCTCAAAAGCGGCAGCAGATGAAAGACTGTCACCAAGGGCTCAGAGCCATTGGAGAAATGGGACTCTCCCTGGCCCTGATGAGAAAGGAAGGTTCAGAAAACTCAGGCTAAGGAGAGCTGCCCCGTCAGGGCACAGACTTTATTTCTGAGCTTCCTGACAGACACAGCAAAAGGGGAATCTGACTCACTCTCAGCTAATAGACAGATACACCAGTTCAGCAGGGAGGCTTGTTTCCTCCCTGGACCTGACTCTGGCAGAAATCTGAGGGACTTTCACATCAGCAACATCAGAAAGCTTCCAGGTGATGCCTTGGAGAGTAGTTTGGCCCAAAGAGGGGAGGACAGGAGGACGATGGTCAGACGGGAGGCGGTCAGCCCCACACCTGCAGCCTGACTACATAATTCAGTATCCAGACTGGGATTGTTTTGGGTGTGAAAGGCCACAAATAGTTAAAGCAAAACATCAGGCATGCAGTGGGACTGCCCCACGCAGATTAGGACTGTGGTCACCGATACATCTGGCCATTTCTTTTATCTTCTCTGGAAAGAGCCAAGGGCAAAGCCTAGCCATATTTCCGTAAAGTCCATGTGTGAGCTTTTGTTGGGTGCGACCCGACGGTAGTGACCAGTGCTTGTATGAAGTCATCTGCACGACGCTTCCCCGGGCCCACGTCCACTCACCAGGCGTCTGGCTCTGCAGCCAAAGGTGCCACATTCTGGTGAGAGGAGGCTCCGACGTCACTGCCCGGCACCAGGTCTTCAAGGGCCGATGGCTCCTACTTTGTCATTATGTCTGCTGCTATTATTTCAGTGATCAATATTTTGCACTTAAGAAAATTGAGGCTCAGAGAGATTCAGAGTTCTGTTCCAGGTCACACAGTGAAGGAGCCAGGACTTTAATTGAAGGACAGAGCTTCGGACCCCAAATTCCACCATCCCATTAAGCTTAGATCTAGGACAGTTAGAAAGTCTCAGCAAGGCCGAGGTGGGGATGTTAACCCACAGGGGGCATTTGACCATGCCTGGGGATAGTTTTGGTTGTCACAGCTAACCAGGGTTGGGGTACTGCCAGCCTCACTAAAGCTCAAGGCCAGAGATGCTGAGGGACACCCCACGATGCCCTGGATAGCACCCCACAGAATGGTCTAGCCGAAAATGTCAGCAGAGTCAAGACTGAGACGACCTCGGTTCCAGAACGAGTGGTGGACAAGCCTCATCCCGGCTCTTGACAAATTCAAGATGATGATGTCCCAGACCTCATAGCAGAACCTGCACGCAGACCTCTCTGGGATTGGTTGAGGTAAACACAAACAATTGCTTAATATATGGACACCCCTAGAGAAAAAGAGGGAGCCCTGAGATTCCCAGTGCCCAGGCAGCCTGCAGTTTCTTGAGCAGAGCTATGAATTTCTATGGGAGGAAGTCTGCCTGCTTTGAGTCCTCCCTGCCCCACGCCAAAAACTGTGTGGGCAGCGGCTGCCTTCTTGGGATCCCCCTCCAAAACCCTGCAGGCTCCTAGGGAAGATTTATCTGAAGTCACTCTCTCCCTGGGGCAAACTCGGAAGCTGACAGTGGATTTGTAGGGGAAAATCCCCAGGGGCTCTGAGCAGAGGCCTGGCCCAGCCCACACGGAGCCCCCAGGATCCTAGACACTAGTAGCTCTGTCCCTACAGACGGGTATGTCTGGCTCAGATCATCTCACTTTTGCCTGTTCAAACCTTAGAAGAGCCCAGGAAAAAGCAATCTGTGGACCCAGGCAGATCCAAATCCCAGCCCCAGCTCAGCCACCTCTTCACTGTGTAACCTCAAGCCACTACTCCCTGAGCCTCTTAAGGCTTTGGTTAGGAGGGAATGAATAATAATGCTTTGGCTGGGCTCAGTGGCTCAGGCCCGTAATCCCAGCACTCTGGGAGCCCGAGGCAGGAGGATCCCTTGAGCTCGGGAATTTGAAACCAGCCTGAACAAGAGGGAGACACTGCCTCTACCAAAAATAGAAAAATTAGCTAGGCTAGGTGGTAAGTGCCTGTAGTCCCGGCTACTCGGGAGGGTGAGGCATAAGGATCTCTTGAGTCCAGGAGTTTGATGTTGCTGTGAGCTAGGCTGATGCCACCGCACTCTCGCCTGGGGGACAGACTCCTCCAAAAAAAAAATGCTTTATCAAAGTAAAGATTAAAGCTTTTCTCAGTGGCAGTACCATAGCCAATAAGGTTTATCCGAGGCAAGATTATTGCTAATTAAAGAGGTAATAATATAGGGCAGCACCTGTGGCTCAGTGATTAGGGCGCCGGCCCCATATGCCGAGGGTGGCGGGTTCGGACCCAGCCCCAGCCAAACTGCAACCAAAAAATAGCCGGGCGTTGTGGTGGGCGCCTGTAGTCCCAGCTGCTCGGGAGGCTGAGGCAAGAGAATCGCTTAAGCCCAGGAGTTGGAGGTTGCTGTGAGCCGTGTGATGCCACGGCACTCTACCCGAGGGCGATACAGTGAGACTCTGTCTCTACAAAAAAAAAAAGAGGTAATAATATAAATGAAAAAACTAAGTACTCAGCACACCACACATCCTCAATAAATGGTCATTGTCATGGTCATCACACAGCTCCACGGCCCCCAGCCCCACCTTTGCCAACCTTGCTAACTGCCCTCTGGCCCTCTGGTCAGCCCCCAGATATTGTTTTATTGTCAGACTAGATGAGAATTGGCCTGAGTTTGGGGGGGCAATTGGACTTGTTCTGGTTCCCATGTCCTCTGATACCCACACTCCACTGGCTGCCCCTACATCACAAGTCCAAGGTGCCGAGGTGCCATGCTGCAGCCCGGCCAGGCCTGCCACGATCTGCAAACTCTGTGTCACTAAAGTCAGAGCAACAGAGGTAAGGAGAAGCAGGGGTGGTCAGCCAGGACTCCAGGCACCTCTTTATCACCCCTCCCTTTAGAAATGGGGATACTGAGTCCCAGAGGACACAGCGAGGGATGGAGCCAACAGCAGACCCGGTAGTTTGTAATTCCCAGTCTAAGGGCATAAATGGACCTTTGGGGACACTGAGGCCTCCGTGTGCAACAGACCTGCTTCTCCCACCCTGCACAGGTGAGCAAAGAGCCTCCCTCTCAGGCCTCCCCATCGCTGCCAACTGCCCGGTCAGAGTTTCTGTCCCGCCCAGATCAGACCACCCTGAGCCATCACTTTGTTTCCCTCTGCGCCATCTCACGCACTGTGTAAAATTAGCTCAGCCTTGAGTTTCGGGAACAGATACCTGTCACCTCCTTAAGTGGCAAGAAAAAGAAACTAATATGGACTTTCCCACTTTGCTGCCAGCCAGGGCTGGGCCCCCAGCATGCAGGGGTCAGGGGAGAGCTCGGGGACGGCTTGGGGGCTGCAGCAGCCTGAGTTACTCCGGAAGCAGAGGGAAGGTCCCCAGGCCATATTCTACTCTCTCCTCCTGCCCCCAGGCAGCTAGCTGTCCCACCACGCTGGATGTGTGTCTTGTCATTCTTAGGGTTCAAAGTCACCTTTAGACACGCGCATTTCTGCTGCTGGGTTGAAGTGTGACGCAGGTACAGAAAAACGCAGATGTCCTAAGTGTGCAAGGGTCTTTCACACTCTGAGCGTCAGTGATAGCATTGGGTAGAGAAAGGGAACCATATCAGCCCCCCCCAAAGCCCTTCATGTTCCCTTTAGCCCCCCGGGGAGCCCCTATCCCAGCCTCTAACAAAGCAGATCGGTGCGACCCAGATTTGAAATCATGTAAGTGGGGTTATCATGTCTCTTGGGTTTGGCTTCTTTCACTAAGTGTCGTGTTTGGGGAATAACCTGTGTCATTCGCTGTAGACATGGATCATTCCTGTTCCTGGCTGGATTCTTTAGAGACACCACAATGTGTACAGTTCGGGGATATGGGATTGCCACTTCTGTTGCTACAAAGACAACAAAAAACTTGGCAACATCATACCCCACTGAGCACTTACGGGTGAATTTTATTTCTGGTGAAGACATGTTTTGGTATCATGTTATCCTCTCATTCTGGTCTCTTTTTTTTTCTTTTTTAACATGTCATTTGTTTTTAAAATGTATCTGCTGCTGCCTGTGCATCGGTCTGAATGTCTGTGTGGTCGGAGCACGACCCCACTGCCCACCCCCTCATGGAGGGATCTCGGGGACCCCTGCACCATCCCAGGGTACACAACACTGTCACCCAAGTCTCCGGCTGTGCCCCAGCTGAGAATTCCCTGGGTATCTATAGCCAGAGTGCAATAGCGAGGTCACCTGTGTATTCTTGGGACGCTGCACTTTTTAAAGCCCCCCACACATACTGACACCCTGGAACGAATCCAACAGCCCAAAGGCAGAGGTCAGGCTAGGTGGCAACCCAGCATGGCAGCCAGTTCAGGGGAGGGTGGGAAAAATAGAGGGAGGGAACCACGACCAGCCAGCAGGGGCCGCTGCCACCCATGGGATCCTCCCAGCCAAGGCCCACGAGCTGCAGAGAAAATCAAACCCATAGCTGCTATTCCAGCTGCCCCTCTGCCTCCCTGGGAACCTCAGACACCATCTGGAGCTGACGCCAACCCCTGGAGTCCACTGGTGGCGGTGGAGGTGGAGGTTATGAGAGTGTGCTCAGCAGGAGGGGATCCCTGCATCCCACACCTCTGCACACCCAGGTGTTCTCTGCCATGGCCGGGCCGTCAGGACAGGAGGGAGATGCCATCAGACTGTCCCAGCACAGCTCCAAGGTCTTGGCTGAGACATCTCCCAACTTTATGGCCCTACCCTGCTTTGCTTTTGGACTTGGAAAATTGCAAGGCTAAGAAAGAAAGTGAAAGTAAAACAGATACTTGCAACAGAGGCCCAGAGCAAACTGCCCCCCAGGGGACCCGGAATCCAACACCATAGTGCTGACACTCATGTGAATGTCATCTGGGCCTTGAGGACGGCCCAGGCTGAGAGATCAGAGCTTGTTCTTTCCTCTGCTTTTTCTCCTGTGATGATGGAAAGCCATCTATCCATCCATCCATTCACTCACCACTTGCCAGGCCCCTGCTGTGCGCTGGGCAGTGTGTTGGCAGGGGACCAAATGGTCACAAGACCAGGGCCACACCCTGTGGGCTGGCCTGCCCCCAACTCTTGAAGAGCCTCCGGGTCTGACTTACTGAGCTGCCCCACGGTCACCCACCATAGGATGCCACCAACCTGGACTGTGAGTCTCTGGGCATTTACATTCAGCCAACAAACCAACAGTTGTCAATAAAACCAGAAGTGGCCCGTGCCTCTCTCAACTTCCGACAGCCCCCTGGCAGGCCACACAATCCCCTCCAGTAAAGGGTGCCTGTGATAGCTTCTAGGCTGTGTTCTAAAGCGAGTGTTTTTGATTAAATTAACGCTCGAGGTGGGGTTAGACTCACAGTCACGACCATCCACGCGGACAGCTTCACATTGACCTGCCCACAGTTATCCCCCTTTACAGATGAGGACTATGAGGTGCAGACAGTTAAGGGGCTCCTGCAAGTCACCTAGAAATTGCAGAAAGAGGGGTCCGCCCAGAGGGTCTGCAGGACTGGATGGCCAGTCCATGCCACCTGGATAACCAGGCATCTGGAGTTCCAGAAAATGAAGCATTTTCCTCCAACAGCCTCCCAGGAGGCTTTGGAGAAGGCAACACCCTGAGATTTTATGGCCCCTCAAAACTGGGAGGAAAGTCTGTCCAAGAAATACAGGAGTTTTATGACAGCTCCACATCCGGTGATAAATGTGCATGGTCTTCCTTTTCACGTATTGTTTTTTGGTTTGTTATATTTTTTAATTTCCCCACCCTGTTTTTCTTTTTCCTTCCAACATAGGGTTTACCTGTTTTCCAGGTTTTCTGAATTAAGCCCATGTGACATTTGGAATGAGAAAAAATGTTACTTTATGCTACTGGGTCAGTAGACACTGATGGTCTGTAACCCACAGGCCAAGGAGCAGGACGATTGCTGGTGTAATTCAAGTGAGTCGTCTGTATCATTTAGGTGACTTCTTTTCTTGGCGTGTTTTCTAGGCAGACCCGGTGTCCACGACGATTTTTGTAAACATTTCTCCATTTCAGAGTGAAAACATAAGCCTGACGTTGCTTGGGCCTTGGTGCCTCTGTGTTCACATCACAGCCGAGGAAACAGCCCCAGAGTGGCTGGGGCTGCTCCAAATCACACAGCAAGGGGTGGGGGTCACTCCCATCAGGACCAGGGCCACCCCTGGGGCCACGCGGGGGCCAAGAGCAGGCGAGGGCAGCTTGTCCAAAAGCCCCAACCTGCCTTCATACAGCAGCGCTGGGGTCACAGTGGCTCAGCCCAAAACTCTCACATTTGATGGAACTGAGGCTGTGTCTGGCTCTGCTCATCACAACACTTTGCTCAAGGAGGGCAGATGGCTCTGGATGAGTCAGGAGACACCTTTTCTCAGCCATTAGTCACAAAACTCGCCTCCTCTCTCCAGGCCTCAGTCTCCTCATCCATAAACAGTGTGCTGGCCGGGCGCAGTGGCTCACACCTGTAATCCCAACACTCTGGAAGGCCAAGGCAGGAGACCGCCTGAGCTCAGGAGTTGCAGACCAGACTGAGCAAGAGTTTCAGGGTGTTGTGGCAGGTGCCTGTAGTTCCAGCTACTCAGGAGGAAGGGGGGGAAGAGCATTTGAACCCAGGAGCTGGAGGTTGCTGTGAGCTATAATGACCCCTCGGCACTCTAGTGAGGGTGACAGAGTAAGACTCGGTCTCAAAATAATAATAATAATAAAGTGTTTATTAAGGACTGGTTATCTGCCAAATTCATGTGTACCAGCTCATTCAACCCACACAAGGGCCCCACACAGGTAGTTAACCTGAGTCAGGGCTCAGTTAAGCCCTCTACCCTGTTCCAGGCAATTGCAAGCAGAGGCAGGATTTGAATCCGGGCCCCTGGCCCCAGGGTCATAATGACCCTCCTGGCTTTAGCATCAGCTCTGCTCCTTACTCCTACAGAGAGAAAGAGATTCGTCTACGATGTTCAGAGGTGCACAGGAACGCGCTGACGTGGGCCGGCCTCACCAGGGCAGTGTACAGTGTTTTGAGGACAGCCTGTGTGTGATCCCTTGCAGATACAACCCTGGCACACTGACCTCCTGGCCATACAACCAGACAAATAGAGAGGAGAATGGAGCCTCAGCAGACAAGCCACAGCCCAGTCCACCCTCAGGCCTGAATGTGGGAGCCACGACTCCCTCATCTGCAGAATGGGCAGATGGGCAAGGCTGGCTCAGAGCAAGGTGAGCATCCCAGCTTGGAGGTGGGGGTGTTACTCTTCCTGCGTCCCCAATGGGGAAACCAAGGCCAGGGTGGCTGCTGTGGTTGCAAAGTGTTTGGATAAGTGCTAGAAAGTGAGCCCTATAGCAGGGTGCCTGGACCTGGCTTGGGGCCCCAAGAGTAGAGCCCTGAAAGCCAGGCACCTCTATTTGCAGCAGGTATGCCAGGAGCTGGATAGCACATGCCTCCCACCCTGCCATCCAGGTGGCCACTGCTGGACAGCCCCAGGACAAAGGGAAGGGCAGGTCTAGGGGAAGGGAGACACAGCAGATAGCGTGCTGGGGGACAGTCCTGCAATGCAATGCGATGCCCCCATTGCAGCACAGATGAGGAAGCTGACTCCACACAGCTTTGTAGCCAGACACCCGAGGGAGAGTGAGGAGCGGAACGGGGACACAGCCATACGCTGCCCTCTGCAGAGCCTTGGTCTAGACACTGCATGGACTCACTCAGGGCTGGTAGCTCTGAGACGTGAAGGCCTCAGAGAGACGGTCACACCCCAGCTGTTTGTCCCTGAGCTCAGCAACCCGGGACAGACATGGTGTCTACAATGGTGACAAATGTCTCAACCCTACCCAAGTGATTCTCAGCGGGGGGCCTCAGAGCCTCACCTGCCCTTGACTCCCCCTACCCAGGTACCTCCTCCTTGTCACTTGGACTGCCACCCTCACAGACCTGGGGGGGAGGCCAAGGAGCAGAATGACCAAGGCTTCAGAAGCCCCAAGGGACCACTGGGCAGAGGCGAAGAACTTCCCCCTCCAGGCCAAATGTGGTCACCCTGCTGAGCCTCCCATGGGCCTGGGGTGGCTGTGGGTGTCACTCCCCCACGAGGCTTCCTCCATCTGCACCCACCACTGTGTGGCCCTGGGCAAGCGACTTCAGCCTCTGCCTCCAAACAAAGAAGCTAAATGCCTTTCTCATCCCACGGGGTCATGGGTTACATGCTATGATATGCTCTGAATAGGGCTCACACACAGTGAGCACCCCATAAATTATAGCTGTTCCCCAAAATCTAACCACAGCCTACGGACCTGTGCCAACTGTCCTTGGAGAGGCAACAGGGGCCACTGGCAGGCCCATGCACTGACACGGACAGCCCCCTGAACACGGTCCATGCTGGCAGCTGCCTCCCCTCTCTGCCTGAGCAGAGGGGGGTGGGCAGGGCGGGCGGCGGGTACGGCTCAGGCAGAGGGTATTGCTCAATGCCAGGACCACGCTGCATCCCAACGGTCAGGGACCTGGCTGCCAGAGCCCAAGGGGCCTTGCAATCCAGCCTCTGTGGGCCACGGGCTTTTAATATTTTTAGAGAAGTTGGTTTTCGACCAAGTTCCTCTAGTTCGGATTCTTCCTGTTGCTGGTGGGTTTCCGCCCCACTAAGATCCTTGGTGCTCACAGGCTGTCTCGGCTCCCCAGGGGCTTTGCAGAATCAGAGAGGTGCAGCCATCAAGTCACCCAACGACTCCCAGCCCGCCAGCCCACGGCTCCCACCAGCACCCATGTCCCTCCCACTCAGACCGGGCACCCTGAGAAGACCTGCTCTTTCCCTCCGCTCCATGTCCCAGCTGCTCAGTGTCCTTTGTTTTCTTTCCATCACTTTTTCTGTGGACGACCCAGGCCTCACCAGCTATCTAGCTGGGGGGTCGGGGTGGGGGGCTCACAGGGAACATTGATTTCATCCCTTTCTAAGCAAGATGCATCTGTCTCTGGCCCTGAAGACCTGACCATTATTGGGCAGCTTTTTCTTTGTTTAGTTTTGTTTGTTCAGGCAGCAAAAGTCATTCTTCAGATGCCCCAGGTCAGAACTCCAAAGTCAGCTCACAGACTGGCAGAGCTGTAAGACCTCGCCCCCACATTCCTCTCCGGTTCCAGGCATGGCTCAGACGGGCCCCTGTGGTGACAGGGATAGTCGAGGGTGGTGCCATGGGCTCAAGGTCCACCTGGTGGTGTGCCCAGATCCAGCTCAGACCTCAGGGAAGTGCTGGGCTGACGGTGCTCCTAGTTCTGAAGCAGGAGCTTGGGTTTAAAGTCACCCTCTTATTTCCTTCAGCTCCTGTGGCTGCCATAACATACAACCACAAGTTCAGCAGCATGAAACAACACGCACTTGTCTTCTCACAGGTCTGGAGATCAAAAATCCCACATGGGGCTGGCAGGGCTGCTTCTTTCTGGAGCTCCAGGGAAGAACCCCTTCTCTTGCCTCTTCCAGCTTCTAGAGGCTGCCACGTTCCTTGGCCCCTTCCTCCACCTTCAAAGCTGGCAGTGTAACACCTTCCGATCGCTTTCTGACTTTGCTTCCCCTTGTTACATCTCCTTCTCATAAGGACTCTTATAAGACAACATTGGGCCCACTCCAGTCTCCACATCTCAAGATGTTTAACTTAATCACATCTGCAAATCACATCTTTCCCTTCCATGCTAGATAATATATTAACATGTCTGGAGATTAGAGTGGGGACATTATCCTGACAGCCACACTGACCTCAGGCAATTCATGTTCATTTGTAAAATGGGGGTGATAGTGGTGATGCTGCTGCTGCTGATGATGATGATGGGGTGATGAAGATGACGGTGGTAGAGATGGTGAAGATGATGGTGGGGGTGGTGATAATGGTGATGATGATGATAATGGTGATGGTAAAGATGATGATGGTGATGGTGTTGGGGGGTGATAATGGTGATGGTGAAGATGATGATGGTGTTAGTAGTGTCAATGGTGGTGGTGGTGATGATGATGGTGGTGATGAAGAATATGGTGATGATGGTGGTGGTGATAATAATGATGGTGGTGATGGTGAAGATGATGACAGTGATGGTGTTGGGGATGGTAATGGTGATGGTAATGATGGTGGTGGTAGTGATGGTGAGGATGACGATGGTGTTAGTAGTGTCAATGGTGGTGATGATGATGATGGTGGTGAAGATGATGGTGGTGAAGAATATGGTGATGATGATGATGGTGGTGATAATGATGATGGTAGTGATGGTGAAGATGATGACAGTGATGGTGTTGGGGATGGTAATGGTGATGGTGATGATGGTGGTGGTGGTGATGGTGAGGACAATGATGGTGATGGTGTTGGGGATGGTAATGGTGATGGTGATGATGGTGGTGTGGTGATGGTGAAGATGATGACAGTGATGGTGTTGGGGATGGTAATGGTGATGGTGATGATGGTGGTGGTGGTGATGGTGAGGATGACGATGGTGTTAGTAGTGTCAGTGGTGGTGATGATGATGGTGGTGATGATGGTGGCGAAGATGATGACAGTGATGGTGTTGGGAATGGTAATGGTGATGGTGATGATGGTGGTGGTGGTGATGGTGAGGACAATGATAGTGATGGTGTTGGGGATGGTAATGGTGATGGTAATGATGGTGGTGGTGATGGTGAGGATGACGATGGTGTTAGTAGTGTCAATGGTGGTGATGATGGTGGTGAAGAATATGGTGATGATGATGATGGTGGTGATGGTGAGGACAATGATGGTGATGGTGTTGGGGATGGTAATGATGATGGTGATGATGGTGGTGGTGGTGGTGATGGTGAGGACGATGATGGTGTTAGTAGTGTCAATGGTGGTGATGATGATGGTGGTGGTGATGATGGTGGTGGTGAAGAATATGGTGATGATGATGGTGATAGTGGTGATGGTAAAGATGATGATGGGGATGATGAAAATTATGATTTGATGGTACCTACTCCTTTGGGGCTACTGGGAGGATTAAACGAGTTCATGTTTACAGTTCAGACAGCTATAGTGGTCACACAGTAAATGCTACATACGAAAGTTTGTCAAATATAAATGAAGGGAAGATCCTTTTGCCACAGAGAGGGTTCTTCTTCTTGGGTAACTTAAGGAATAACCTGACAACATTTTGTGAGCCCTCGATGAGAACCTACATTTCTAAAATATCGTTAAAACAGCTCCCTACTCCCTGCGGAGATGGACAATTTGTGTACAAGTGGTACACACCTGGGAGGGTCTCCTACCCCTGGTTTGGAAAAGGCCCTAATCAGGAGTGGATGGAGCTGGCCGGTCTACCTCTCAGCACTGCCTGTCCCCCACACTGCCAGCCGGTGGTGCCCTTGCCGCGCTGAGCAGCTCCTGTCCCAGCCGTAGCACTGGTGCTCCATCTTCCCAACAGCACTTCCCCCACCCTACACCATTCCTTTCTCTTCCCAGATAGTTTCTTCTCCTCCATGCTGCAGCCTAAACAGATGCTCCTCAGAGAGAGCACTCCTAGCATCTTCCTCCCAAGACACCCTGTTTTTTTCTTCCAGGTTGTAATTCCGTATTTGTCTGTTTGGTCATTGGGTGTCCATGCCCCCCAGGACCTAGCACCATGCCCAGCAGCTAGTGAGCTCTCAGCTCATTTTTGGTGAATGAGTATTGATTGAAAACAGACAACCAGCCCACTCTTGGCAAACACTCACTGGGCCCCTCCTAGGCCCACACTCTGTCCAAGGGACTGTACATATCAAAGTGACAGGTGCAGAGCGAGGGATCTGCCGACCCGCTGTGCTGGCTATGCAGGTTACAGAACACGGCTGTCACTGAGAAAGGTTCTGTTCCATTGCAGAGCTCCACAGTCAAACCCTGGTTAAAACCCTGGCCCTGTGATCTCCCAGCTGAGGCAAGTCCCACCTCCCCTCCCAGCTCCCCAGATAAAATGAGGGTATGATGAAACTCCCTGTGCAAGCCCCAAGCACCCCCTGGGTGCTGCACACATGCAGCTGCCATCCCTCTAGACACACACATCAACCCTGTGACTCAGGGAGGGCTGGGGCTCCTACCCCCATTTTAAAACTAAAGCTCAGAGAGGTTGCTCAGACTGCACAGGGCACACAGCCGACAAGCAGCCAAGCACTCTGGTCGCCAGCCTGCTGTTCACTCAGCTGCCCAGCGGCCTCTTGGGCTCCTCTCCAATCTTGGTGACCACATACCAAGTTAGCAAAGTGATTGGCAGTATTCCTACAAGATCGGGACAGGGCATGTGTCCTGAGCCTCCCCATGTGAAGGTACCAAGAGTTAAAACCTTGGCCCTGCCCTCTCCCTCTGCCATGATCCCTCTGAGATCAGGCATTTGCAGCTACGTCTCAAGTTTTCCAAAGGTTAGAAGAAAGGGACACCTGGGGGTGCTCCCAGAGCATCTCTGGGCAGGGATTGTGCCAGGAAGGAGGGAGAGAGTCAGTGGGTGCAGACACAGGAGCTGGGGCTCACACGAGTTCAACACAGTGCAGAGAAAAACTCCACACTTGGGGACCAGCTTAAGCAGGGCTCTGGGATGCCTGGCTGAGGGGCTAATCGTGGTTGTGCCTGTGTTTATTTAATCTTCATCATTCCCAGTGGTGAAAGAGCCATGACAATTGAGGAAGTGAGGGGTGGACTTTTTTTTCCTTCTTAATCAAAGTGCAAAGCTCTCCTAAGAATCCAGCTTTTGAGAGAATGTGCTGGGACCAAGGGAGCATACAGAGGCGTCCACTGCTCCACGAATGGTCCTCAGCTGGGCCCTCCTGGTGTGAAGCTGGAGCACCCAGTCTGGGTCCGAGTCGGGGGCACTCAGAGCTGTGTTGTGACATCACTGGAGTGGGCGCACTTTCAGGGTTCAGGGTTGGTTTTTATATCACCCCTGAAAATTCTTGACAGAGCCCTTTCATAATGTGGCTCAGAATATTCCCACAAACCGTTATAAAGTATTTTAGGCGACACATTTCTATAACTGTAGTGTTCTTTAAAACAATTTTTTTTTTGGTTTTGCCCTTTTGCAAAATAACTGTTTTACACCAATGAGAAACTCCTTCTCTCAAAGTTATTCTCAGAATTGTTCTTGCCCGTAGCATTAACAAAAAAGAAAGCTGAGACAAAAGGTTCCAAACCTCCAGTTTTAACCTGGGTGCTGCAAAGACAGGGCTGCAAAGACAGGGCTCAGGGCTGCAAACCTCCCTCTCCCCATTAAGGTCTCACACTGGTATTGTGTGTGACCAGTTCGCACCATTCCCAGTTTCTCTCCACTGATAAGAAAAAGGGTCACCATTGGAAAGCAACCACAAAAATAAGGCCCCCAGACAGCACGACGGCTCTTGCAAAGCAGACCATGTTCAGGTCCACATTATTTTGGGAAAATAACCACTGTGAAACTAACCATTCTCCAGTTCACAAAATCCACATATGGCCAGATGTAGGACAACACATTTTGTATGTGTTTTGTCAAAACAAAACACACACATACATGTCTGAGCACTCAGCAAACCATTAACATCAGTTAATTCCAGCCTGAAAAATGTGAGGAAAGGGGAAGCTTCCATTTTTTCCTTTCTACATTTCTCTATTGTTTACGTTCTTTTTTTCTTGCAGTTTTTTTTTTTTTTTTTTTTTGGCCGGGGCTGGGTTTGAACCTGCCACCTCTGGTATATGGGGCCAGCGCCCTACTCCTTTGAGCCACAGGCACCGCCCCTGTTTCCATTCTTTTTTACAGTACACATGTATGCTTCTTCCATGTGCATGCATTCATCCTTAAAAAATGAGAAAAGAGGAAACTATGATTGAACACTTACTGCGTCTAAGCACTAACTCAGATGCTGAATGCCATTTTAAAAACAAAGAGAAGCAGTCATAAAGTGATCGTCACGGTTTAATTTAACACATACACAGCTCTCTGAAGTGGGTGCCACGCACCTTTCCATTTTATAGACGCAGAATGGACGTGAGATCCAAAGCATCACGGGCAGGTGGCAGTGAAGGGTGTGCGTCCGGGAGCCTCCAATCTGAGCTCCGCGACATGTGTTCTGAACTGGCCAACATCACAGTCAGAGCATGGGGGGCTCCGTAACCACACAGGGAGAGACAAAGGAGCCGAGCTGGGGCAGCAGGTGGGGCTGCCCCTGGGATGGACTGTTGAGCCCCCAGGAGCCACAGCGACCTGGCCGGGAAGCACACCCAGAGTGGGTGGGAGCGTCGAGCCAGGAAGCTCCTCCAAGTGAAGGGGAGTCCAAATCTTTACCAGGAGGCACCTCCACAGCCATGGGTTTGAGATTCTCCAATTTTTTTAAAGCCACTGTTGTTACACACCTGTTCTCACTTCACTCTGTCAAAGTGGGAATATCAAGGAGATGGGGCTCAGGAGGGAGCCCCTTCAAAACCCTCAATAATCCGTTATGAGGATGATGAGTAGGAAATACCGGAGCAGCGTTGCCGGGATAGTAAATCTCAAGCCCGTAAGTGTTGGAGAGAATTTTCTAAAGTACAGCATACCATAAAATTCATCTTTGGGGTCCAGTTAGGACTCCAGTGGCAAGACAGAAGCTCTGTTCCCCAAGCTGTTCCGAGAAAGTGAGTTGGGAGATTCACCCACATTGAGCAGGTTTTTAAACCTGACAAACTTGGTTTGTTTGGGAAGCACTTGCCATTCTAGAACTTTGGCGTGAGACAATTTAATTCCATGCCACTGGTTTTCTCTGTGACTTTGTTTTTCCAACTATAGTTTAGCAACCCAGGTATTTGTGGAGGGAACATAATTGGAGGGCTGGCAAGACACTGCACCACTGAGTTTTCAAGGCCATTGGATCCGGCATTCAAAGCAGGGCTCCGGCACAGTGGTGTAGGGTGTGCACTGCACAAAGCATCTAGTTCTCAAGAGAGGCTAAAATGTGAGCTGTGAGCTGCCCTGTTTGAAGCAAAGGGAACTTTTTTCGTTGCACAAAAGGCATGGCAATCAGCTTGCCAGGCTGCAGGCCTGCAAATCTGCCCTCACCCAGAAGGAGGGCCTTTTGTTAATTCATCTTCCAGGAAGGGGGCCTTTTTCTATTCACACCAGGGTGCTGTCTAGCTACCCTGTTTCCTCGAAAATAAGACGTCCCCTGAAAATAAGACCTAGCGCATCTCTGGGAGCAAAACTTAATATAAGACACTGTCTTATTTTTGGGAAAATAGGGTAGTAGGGACTGGAAGAGCTATGGTGGGAGGGAAGAGAGGCCAGCCCAGGCACAGCACAGAGCAGGAAGGAAGAAGAAGAGTCCAAGAGCTGCCACCGAAGGCAGGTGCCTTAAGCTCCACTGTAGTGAATGTGAAACTTGACCGAGCCCTCACCCTGAGGTTGGCTTCGAGCTCATTGTTAAACATTGACCAAGGTGGGTGGCAACTCCAATCTGAGACTCCCTTTAAAGCCACACCTGTGGTCTTATATTCGCACAGCACCGTGGCACATTAGCAGGGTCTCACGTGGGCCAAGCTGGCAGCCTCTGCTGGCATGTTCTTAAGGCCAAAACAGGCCTACACCTGCCATCTCCATGCAGAGCTGGTTAGCCCTGAAGTAAAGGAAAGCCTGGCCCACAGCCGCTCCAGAGCAGCTGCTATGTTGGTTTGAGTCACATCCAGGCGGAAATGGACAGAGGGAGCTGCAGGGGAAGTTCTGCCTGCAGGAGGGAATGGGGCTGGGGGAACAAGGGGAAGGGGGAGAGAGGAATGAGGCTGTGCCTGCACCGGCTATGCCCCGCCCCCGCCTCTCCGCCCTGGGAGCTGCACGTCCCCCTCCATTTATTCTGCAAACAGGTCTCAGCTCCTCTGATGTGCTAACCACTTTGTCAAAGCAGAAAGCTGGGGACAAAGATGTTACCCCATCCTCAGGGGCCTTTCAGAGTGTCAGACATTCAGGGACAGTGTGTCAGCTACCCCACCAAGCTGCAAACTGCACCATCTCTTACCTTCTCACCTTAATGCCAGGAGGGAAGCAGTGACCCTTTTACCCCCATTTCATAGGTGGAGAAACAGAGGCTTAGAGAGGAGCAGAGATTTAGTGGAGCTCACCCGGTCAGGAGGCGGCAGAGCCTAATGCCTGCGCTCTCGGTGACTCAGAGATAGCCCTTTAAGGATTCCCTTAAGCTAGCAGTAATGCTAGCTATGCTACCTATAAAATGTTGTCCAAATATTGGATGTCCGAGAAATCAAGAAGTTTCAACCCTTGTACCGTACAGTGAACACTCTTGCTTTGAATAAATCCATGCTGTCCTTGAACATCAGCTCAAAGCAGGGCATTTTATGACAGAGGAATTATCAGTTAGCCTGAGTACACAACCAAAGGTCAAAATGGGGTCCACAGATGCAGGGTGTCACCAAGGTCAGCTAAAATGCACAAGCTGAGCTCACTTGACCTAGAACCCCACTTCTATCGAGCTCAACTCCGGCTTAGAGTGAACTCAGCTGGGCCTGAAGTCACAGGCCTGCCTGGCAGAGCCCTACAGTGCTGCCCCAGTGGACACGGCCTCAAGATCCCAGTACAACCTCCAGAGGCTCAGAAAGGCAGGTGTCAAAGAACCCCGCAGCACAAGATGAGGAGGTGCCACTTCAGAGGACGCTGGATGAGTGCTTCGTTCCTCCACGGGTAAGCAACAGTACTCATCAGAGCCGTAATGCTAGCAGCAGCAGTAACAATCTCAGCGGCAACAGTCAGAACTCTGATAAGAAGGGAAACCGCAGGAGTAATGGTTGGATTAGTGCCAACAATTGCAGCAGTAAAAGTAGTAACAGCGCCAGTAGCCGCGGTAACAGCCGCAGTAACAGCAGTGACAGCAGGGCCACAGCAGCAGTAATCGCTGCAGTAATCACCTCGGCTGCAGAGGGAGCCGGGCCCCTGGCACTGGCAGTCCTAAAAGTAATTGTACAGAGGAGGAGAAGGCAGATACTCTGTGCTGCCAGGCGTGGGGCTGTGCAGAGTTCCGTGGACGTACGTTCATTTAATCCTCGCAACATTCTGTGATACTTACTGGCCTCGTCCTCATCACACTGACAGAGACACTGAGGCACAGGCATATCACGGAACGCCGACCAGCATCAGAACTAGGATTTGAACCCAGGAGAAGCATGGTCCTGATGGGTGACCACCCCTAAATTGGAGGAAACAGAACTTCTCAAGAGACCTCTGTGTGTGGCTCAGCGCCAGTAGGGCGCCAGCCACATACACCAGAGCTGGCAGGTTCGAGCCTGGCCCAGGCCTGCCAAACAACAAGGACAATTGCAACCAAAAAAAATAGCCAGGCGTTGTGGCAGGCGCCTATAGTCCCAGCTACGGAGGAGGCTGAGGCAAGAGATTCACTTAAACCCAAGAGTTTGAGGTTGCTGTGAGCTGTGACGCCACAGCACTCTACTGAGGGCAATATAGTGAGACTCTGTCTCAAAAAAAAAAAAAGAGAGAGACATCTGTGTGGCAGTGATGAAAGGCATGTGGGGGTCACTGTAACCTTCATGGGCTGTCTACCTTTTGGACACTGTGATGAGCAAAACAGAGCCCAGGGCACAGGACACCCACCACTGCTTGGCAGTAGAAGGGCCAGATCCCAGCAGGGAATGCCCTTAGGGAGTGCTAAGAGCCAGGAGGAGGAGAAATGAGTGAGGGGTGCAGGGGGCAAACGGGGTTGGCTATATTCAAGGGCAAGCCTCCCCCCAGAGTCAACATCTGAGCAGAGATCAGACTGATACAAAGAGGTAGAGGTGCCAGGGAACCCCTCAGGCAAACACCTTGTGGAAGAATAAGCCTGGCACTTAGGTGCAAAGGAAAATTTTTCCCATTAGAATTTTTTGGGGTGGGGGGGAAACACAAAAATAAAAATATTAAGAGGTAATAAATCACCACTTTGGCAATCTTACAAAGAAGTAAAGAGTCCTCCCTCCACCCTTTCGCCCCAGCCAGCTGTCCTGGTAATGCCTAAAACCACTCACACCCGTGGGGAGTGCCCTCCTGCCTCTCTTTGAACGCAGGCCACCATCTTTTCCCAGCAGCTTCCAGCCCCCCATCTCTGGCAGCACAGCACGCTTCTGCGGCCTGAGAACATTTACAACTTAGAAAGTTAAAACTGCACATAAACTAAGAGTAACAGGCTCTGAGCAAAAGAGTGACAGTCTCTCACCCTGCCACGGGGGCTTGAACACCTGGTCTTCAGGCCCCGTGTGCATACCTGGGGGCCTTTTATCCTCATTTGGAGTTTTGTGGCTATTTTCTGGGTGTTTGAACTTTTTTGACATCTGACTTCTTTCTGCACAGTGTGAGGATGGTGACAAATGAGTCCCAGCACATGACAGACCCTCAGGGGCAGGAGCTCCCAGCAAGGGGAGCTGGAAGGTGCCCCGGGCAAGTCTGACAGGGTGAGAACAGGTAAATAGGACCGTGAAAAGAAAGAGTCAGTGCAGAGGGTTATTTTCAGCATGCCATGGGGCCAGGTTCCAACCACAAAGGCAAATAAGAAAACAAAAATAATGAAGAGATCCGGCCAGCACCTTGGCTGCAGAAACTTTCATGTTTTAGGTAACTTGTTAAAAGAGCAGAACTAATGAGATTTCTCTTCACTCATTGCCAAGTTTCCTTCCGGCCCTCCTCCCCTTCACTCTCTCTCTGCCCTTCACCGAGACCCCCAGAACACAAGTACAGACTGCAGATCCTTTTTGAACCCTCAAAACTCCTAAAGCGCGTGCCTGTTTCCTGGGCACAGCACAGACAAAAGCATAAGATACTTAAACTTTAACCCACCCTTAGATGCTCACACCCAGGACAGGGCAGAGTGCTCAGCCCTGAAGCCATGAGCCCCAGCAGCAGCTCTCTGCTGAATGCTGCCTGCCAGAGCACTACATATCGGAAGCGAAAGACAGTGAAGAGGCTGATGTTTTGGGCAAGGACCACCTGTGGAGGAGCAAGCGTGTGGCACAGGCAGCCCCTGGCCCATGGGCACGGCACTCCCTTGAGGGCAGTGATTTTTCAACTGAGTCCACGCTGGAATCACCTGAGGTTGTTTTCCCCAGGGATGCCCCTCTCTTATCTATGGAATCAGGGGTGGATCCAGCCTTTGCAGGCATCTCCTGTGTGCACCTGCCCTATCTTCCCAAGATGCCTCAGCCCGCCCGTGCCACACCCCGTCGTCAGGCCCCTCCTGCTTAGACGCCCACATGGATGTCCTAGCAGCCACCGCTTATTACCCTTCTATTAATCCGCCCTGTCACTGTAAGCTACTGTGCTCCCTTTGCAGTTGTGCTTGAGTGCCCCGCCCCTGCCAAGGACTCGTTAATTAATTCACACGCAGGTGAATTAATCAGCCAGTGAAAGTATAAGCCCCGGGCACCCCCAACCCCCACAACCTTACCCAGCAATCCTATACCCAGCCTGGGCCTTGCTTCTTTGTGCCCACAGCCAGTGCCTTTTGACACCTTGGCGGCGGCCCCAGCGGCCTCTCCTGCTCCCAGTTCTCCAGCCCAGGCCCTGGTCTCAGCATTCATGCCTGGACTGTCACGTTGACCTTGGGCACCAGCGGTGGTCTTGGCTTCCTTCCACCTTGCTCCTGAGCCTTTACTCCCCACTTCATGCTCTGATGAGGGAGTCTTGACTTTCTCGCTTGCTCCTTGTAGATAATACTGCGGTCTGGGCCTTGCATTCTTAGCTACTTTGAAGCCTCTCCACTTACACATAAGGGCAGCTCTGAGGCCTCTCCACTTACACACAAGGGCAGCACCTCCCTGCTGTCAGAGCTTCCTGTGCAGACCAGCCACACAGACACACAGGCGTCCCTTCTTCCCAAATTCTCTTCACTCTGCTTGGCCTTGACTTCCCCTTCACTGGCTGGGCTTTGGCCTGTGATGACCTTCCCTGCACAGACTCTGACCTCTGGGCCTGGATTTCCCCTACTTCTTGCCCTTGTAGCTGTGTCTGTGTTGACACTTCCTGAGCCCCTCAAACTATACCTCAGACTTACACTCAACTAACGCAGGTTGGAAGGTGAAGATGTGGAACTAGGGAAGGAGGGCAAGTGGATAGATAGAGGGTGGTGGGTCGATGGGTGGGTGGATGGATGGTTAAATGGACGGATGGGTGAAAAGATGGATGATGACGGATGGATAGGTAGGTAGATGGGTGGATGGATAGGTAACTGGAGGGAGGGATGGATAGGTATATTATAGATGGGTAGGGTGGTGGGTCGATGGGTGGGTGGATGGATGGTTAAATGGACGGATGGGTGAAAAGATGGATGATGACGGATGGATAGGTAGGTAGATGGGTGGATGGATAGGTAACTGGAGGGAGGGAGGGAGGGATGGATAGGTATATTATAGATGGGTAGGGTGGTGGGTCGATGGGTGGGTGGATGGATGGTTAAATGGACGGATGGGCGAAAAGATGGATGATGACGGATGGATAGGTAGGTAGATGGGTGGATGGATAGGTAACTGGAGGGAGGGAGGGAGGGATGGATAGGTATATTATAGATGGGTAGGGTGGTGGGTCGATGGGTGGGTGGATGGATGGTTAAATGGACGGATGGGTGAAAAGATGGATGATGACGGATGGATAGGTAGGTAGATGGGTGGATGGATAGGTAACTGGAGGGAGGGAGGGAGGGATGGATAGGTATATTATAGATGGGTAGGGTGGTGGGTCGATGGGTGGGTGGATGGATGGTTAAATGGACGGATGGGTGAAAAGATGGATGATGACGGATGGATAGGTAGGTAGATGGGTGGATGGATAGGTAACTGGAGGGAGGGAGGGAGGGATGGATAGGTATATTATAGATGGGTAGGGTGGTGGGTCGATGGGTGGGTGGATGGATGGTTAAATGGACGGATGGGTGAAAAGATGGATGATGACGGATGGATAGGTAGGTAGATGGGTGGATGGATAGGTAACTGGAGGGAGGGAGGGAGGGATGGATAGGTATATTATAGATGGGTAGGGTGGTGGGTCGATGGGTGGGTGGATGGATGGTTAAATGGACGGATGGGTGAAAAGATGGATGATGACGGATGGATAGGTAGGTAGATGGGTGGATGGATAGGTAACTGGAGGGAGGGAGGGAGGGATGGATAGGTATATTATAGATGGGTAGGGTGGTGGGTCGATGGGTGGGTGGATGGATGGTTAAATGGACGGATGGGTGAAAAGATGGATGATGACGGATGGATAGGTAGGTAGATGGGTGGATGGATAGGTAACTGGAGGGAGGGAGGGAGGGAGGGATAGGTATATTATAGATGGGTAGGTAGATGGGTGGGTGCATGGATGGATGGACAGGTGGTTGGATGAATACGTGGATGGATGGGTTGGTGGACAGGTGGATGGATAGGTGGATGGATGGGTGAGTAGATGGATGGATGGATGGATGGATGAAAGGATGATAGGTAGATGGATGGGTAGGTAGATAGGTGGGATGGATGGATGGGTGGATGAATAGTTGGATAAATGAATGAGAGGATAGATGGATGGATTGACATATGGCTCCATAGATAATAGATGGGTGGTTAGAGGAGAAGAGCAGTGAGGGATGGATAGACAAGTAAATGAATCAACGGATAAATAGATGGATGGTATATAGAGTCAATCAGTTGATCTATCCCAATCTTCAAAGCCCAACATACCTGCAGCAGAGATCACTGGGTCAACCCCTAGTGGCATCTAGAAAGCTTGTCATGCCTACACCCACATTCTGCAGAGAAGTATGAAAGACAGCCCCTACCCACCTGGGAATGCAGTCCAAAGTACTTGGACCCCAGTCTGCTGTGGGCACTGAGTGGACAGGCCACAGCCAAAGTGACCAAACTCTTGGTCATATCCGCTGCTTCACTTGCAGGTCAAGTTGATTGCCAGGATGGTTTACTGAATAATCTGAAAGTTGCTGGATCAAGGGTGATTATTTCGGTGTTCAATGACCATAACTGGGATTCAGCAACTGACAGAAAAAGCATCTAGACCTGCAGAATGACAGTGCTCTCACACGGCATGCTGACATTTGAGTGCCTGTCCCTGCTGCGCAGAGAACTCTGGGAGCAGAGATGGCTTTCTTCTCTGTTTGCCGCCAATAACAGGCATTTAAGTAAAATAACTCTCTACCTCAATACATTCAGTAAATATCTATTAATAATAAGGTGACAGACACAGGAGTGCCCACCACATACTCCATTTGCTCCTTCACTTCTCCCAGCCACAGGCCACCAAATGGGAGCACCAGATCAGCCTGTGAGAGGGGAGGGGGCATCACTTTCAGGCCCATGTGTGATTCTCCCGCTGCACCAGCTGAGAGGCTGTAAGCTCCAGATAGTGGACGAGAACCCCGCTTCTCTCCATTCCACCCCTGTCGGCCTGTGCGTACAACACGTGGCTTGTGAGACAGATGGGTTCCTCTGGTGCTAAACCTTCCCGATCTGCTACTGCAGCATAACTCGGCCCAACCTAACTAACACCAACAGTAATAGGAACGATCACGTCTCTTGACTCCTTACTTTATTCTGAATGCTTAACATGGATCCCCAATTTGTTGAGAAATGGACATATTGATCAATCAGCTTTTGTTTATCTGAAATGAGTTACCTCTGTGTAAGGATGAAATTGTAAATTATTTACCTGCCTGCCTCTAGGGGCCCTCTTCTTTTTTGCCTCATACTCATCAATGGGGACTCCACCTGTGTATCTTTCTTGTTCTCCAGTAAACTACTCCAAAGTGCAAAGGAATCAGCAGACAGACAAGTCCTCCTGGGGTATTTGCAGATCAAAGGCGTTTCCTTAAAACATGGTGGCCCACACTGGTGATCCCAGCACTTTAGGAGGACAAGGTGGGAGGATGGCTTGAAGCCAGGAGTCTGACACCAGCCTGGGTAACATAGCAAGATCCCATTTCTAAAAAAAATAAAAAACTAAAACTGCAGGAGGATATGGTGACGCATGCCTATAGTCCCCGCTACCTGAGAGGCTGAAGTAAGAGCATTGCTTGAGCCCAGGAGTTTTAATGATGACGCCACAGTACTCCAGCCTGGGCAACAGGGCAAGACCCTGTCTCAAAAATTAAAAAAGAAGATCACCTCTTCCCCATCCCTATCCCCAGACTGCCAAGCATTTAAGTACTTCACCGCCCCCACCCCACCCCCAGCCCCACTGAATGAGGAGACAGATCATCCTCACCCCCTTGAGGCTGGCCATTCAGTCTTGTTTTCTAGCCCTGGGGCTGAAACATGAACTGTAAGACAGGACATAAAAGTGAAAGCCTGGGCTCCATCGTCAGCTACACCTGCCACTCAGGGGAGCAGCCTCAGCTTTTATGGCAAGTGGAAATAATGTTATTGTACCCACCTGTCCCCAATTCCCGTGGCTGCTGTAATGACTGACCACAAGCTTGGTGGCTCACAACAGAAATTGATCCTCTCACGGTTCTGGAAGCCAGAAGTCTGAAATCAGTGTTGCTGGGCCAGTTTGAAGGTGTCAGCAGAGCCACACTGTCTCCCAAGACTTTTGGGGAGAGAATCTATTTCCTGACTCTTCCAGCTTCCAGTGTGCTGGCTGGGCCTGGCTGGTGGCCTTAGCACCCCCATCTCTGCCTCCATGGCCGCATCCCCTTACCTTTCCGCTGTGCCTCCGTCTTATTTTTTAATGATTATTATTATTATTTTTTTTTTTTAGAGACAGAGTCTCACTTTATTACCCTTGGTAGAGTACCGTAGCATCACAGCTCACAGCAACCTCCAACTCCTGGGCTTAGGTGATTCTCTTGCTTCAGCCTCCCGAGTAGCTGAGACTACAGGCACGCACTACAACGCCCAGCTATATTTTTGTTGCAGTTTGGCCGAGGCTGGGTTTGAACCCGCCACCCTTGGTACATGGGACTGGTGCCCTACCCACTGAGCCACAGGCGCCGCCCATGCCTCCCTCTTATTAAAACACTTGAGATTATGTTAGGGACCACCCAGATAATCTAAGGAAATATCTCCATCTCAAAATGCTTAATTTGACCACATTTGCAAAGATCTTTCTTTTTTCTCCTTTTGCCATATAAGGTAGCAACCGCAGGTTCCATGGCTCAAGACGTGGACATCTTTGAGGAGCCATTATTCAGTCTCCCACACACCCCATAGGGGGTGAACAATCGTGCCTGGTACATGGCAATGCCCTATAAAGACCTGGTGTCTAACAATAATTATTCAACACTGTGCTGGAGGCCCTTGCAAGCATGTGAGAAAATAAATTATTATCATTGTTATGGCTTAGTTCCCTGAGCCCAGAAAGTGGCCTCATCACCATCTCACATGTTTGTTTGGGAAACTGATGTATCTGCCATCTGCTGACCGGGGGCCTCTACTGTTTTATGGCCACAGACCCTGTGGCCACTTCCTTGCAAAGGGTTAGTAAACACAAGTTACTGAGAAACCTAATTGGGGGGAGCTATTGCTTCAGCACTGGTGTGCAGACAAGCAGAAGACAGCCCGTCGTCGTGGTGTTAGTAAAAGTCAAGAGAACCAACCAACCAACGCTAAGGAGGAGGAACAGAACCCACCCCCAAGCAAGCTGCCAGGCGCCTAGAGACACGGTATCTCATGCCAAGGGAGGGAGCCTTCCCGGGGCCAGACACTTGAGTTGCAGACTGAAACGTCATCTGGTTTCTGCCCTGGGTATGACCAAAGGGGTGGAGGGGAATCACTCTGAACGATGTTAAGTGGGGACAGAGAAGAGAATAAGGGACACTTCTGGACTGGGAAAATTGCCTATGTTTTTTCAGTCATTTTAAATCAACCTTATTAACTCCTCAGAGGCTGGAAGAAATTAACTTTCTTTTCCAGACCCAAATGAATCCCAGTGATGGATGTATTGTTGGGGAATTTTAATAGGAAATGGATGTTGAAGATGACATTAAATTTCTTTGGTGTGATAATATCATTGGGATTATGGAGGAGAAAGCCTTTACTCTCGGCAGACTCTGCTAACGTCTGGGTGTATTCTATCAATGCTCCGGCAACTCACCCTCAAAGGTGGGTGAATGGATATGTGAGTGCAGATACACGAAGCAAATACGGCCAAGGGATAACAGCTGCCGAACGTCGGCAGGGGTAAACACTGGCGTCCATCGCTCTTAACTTCTCTGTAAGTTTGGAAACTTTTCATAATAAAAAAGTGACGTGGGGAGAGAGGAAAGACGGAGAAACGGAAGAGTTCTGCTCATTGTTTTCCCAAGACACAGCCTGATGAGTGGGGCAGGGGCCCATCTGAGGTCAAGAGGGAGCTTCAGGCACCAGCAGTTTATGGGAGTAAAACCTGGACCCCTGGGCAGGAGGTCCAAGAGTGGAGATGGGACAAGGAGAGAGTGCCCTGCCAAGGTGCCCCTTCAGCATTAGGGTGGAACAGAAGCAACACCAGGACCCCCGTAGAGCAAGGAGAACAGGCTGCCTGGGCAGTTCCTCCCGGAGGAGGCTCAGCAAAGCCAGTTGGAGGAGGCTAAAGCTTGGTCAGCTGCAGCAGGGAGCAGGGCTGGGCTCCTGAGAGCTGGCGTCTCCTATGCCCTGTTCTGGGTTTGGGAGTCTGCTCTGACTGTACTTCTGAATACAAAAGCATTAGGAAGCCCCAATTTCCAGGTGAGAGCGCCTACAAGACCCACTGAATCATGGTCTTTCAGACCACTGGGGACTTGAGCTTGACAATGGCTTCCTGTGCCCTCCCTATAATGAACCTGAACCAATCGAGCAACCCCGCCCCTTGAGAATGATTGGCTCGGGAATGGATATGGGACCCCAGTTCTGGCCAATAAAATGCATGGCCAGCCAGGGGCCTTTTGGGAAGTCACGTAGGTAGGGTGCCCTGAAGAGCTGGTCCCTCTTCTTGCTCCGGATTCTGCCGCCCGAATGTGACACCTGGAACCACTGCCACCATCTTGTGACCAGCCCAGGAACAGAGTCAACATCAAGGTTGGCAGAGCAGAGAGGCAAAAGGAACCTGAGTCCTTGAGGACACCTCCAAGCCTGCCCCAAACCGCATGTTGTGTGAAATAACAAATGCCCCCATATAAAACCAGCACATTGTACCCCATGATTGCATTAATGTACACAGCTATGATTTAATTTAAAAAAATCAACACATTGTACCCCACATATGCATAAATGTCTTCATGGTCTATGTATATTTAACTTAATAAAAAAAAAAGAAGAAGAAGAAGAAGGGAAAAAAATACAAAAAAAAATAGCAAATGCCCCCATTCTGCAAGTCAATACCAGAAGGAGCCGGGAAAGCTGAACCCCATACAATACTCTGGCCTGCCTTAGGAAAGGTGGTCCTTTCTGCAGGGTGACACCAGCTTGGGGGGGGGGGACATGCAGCTGGCTTTCAACCCCAGACCAAGAACCCCCATCCCATAAACAGCCCCCACAGCAGTGTCACACACGGTATCTGACAAAACCCCCAGTCTCACCTGCCAGGCTGGTGTATCTGCAGAGATGGAGAGCTCCAACCTCCTCCCTCTGTTTCTGGATAATTCTAGCCTTTGAGAAGTTCAGGGTGGTGCCAAGGGGTGGGTGTAGCCCCCACTGTCCCCCTCAATCAGCTTTTCCCATGTGCTTCCTTAAGGACAATTCACTTTTCCTTGATTCTTACTCAAAGTGCTATTTAAATACAATTTCAAAACCCCACCTATTTCTTCCCGACCAGAGTGACCCCTACACACCCCGTGATGGAAATCCTGGCAACATGGCTATGGCATGAGCCCCCCAACAAGCTCCTCTGTCTGTCTACTCCAGCCCAAGGGCCCTGGGAGCGACATTGAGGCTGAGCCAGGGACCGGGGTGGACGATACGCCTTTTCTAGAGGACGTCCCCAGGAGCCAGGTGTTTCCAAAGTGGCTCCAAACGTCTGCCCTGTTGTTCTTCCACAGAATAGCTCAGGCTCTTGGGAAATGAGGGGTGTTGGTGGGGTTGGGGGGTGTAGGGCAGGATGTACTTCAAGGGCCAGGAGAATATTTTGGTCTTAACTCTTGGGGTTCTGTGCCAGAGGTGACCATGCACTCAACTTCTGTTTCTCGTCTGAAAGGGAGACAGTGTCTGCTTCATTTCTGACCTGCCCTGAATTGCACTGCCAGGACACATGGGTTATGGAGGGCCCTGAGGAAACTTCTGGAAGACTCAGGTATAGAGCCAGGAACACCACCTGCTGTGGTAAACATACCCACCAGCCCCCTGATCCAGCCACAGCCATGTGTGGCCCTCCCAGCCCACAGAGCCGGGATGCCACAAAGAGGCAGCTCCAGGCAGTGATCAAAGACTGGAGTTTGAGGTCAGCTGGGTCCAGGTTGAAGTGTCAGCTCTGTTCTCTGGTCCTGTTGTCCTGTCTGCAAAATGGGGGTGACTTTTGGCAAGACAGAGGAAGACAGTGTCTACGCGGCACTCAGGACGCAGCAAGCATCAGCAGGAACGTCTGGTGATCAGCAAGAGTGCAGGGGGCTTCACGGGTGGAGCCCGCCTTTTTGGCTGTTATCTCATCACCCTGCAGAACCTCTGCTCTAGTTAAAAAGGCAGATTAAACCATGCTGAAGCCAGAACTCAGATAACCTCTTCCAGATGCCCCTATAACCA
This sequence comes from Nycticebus coucang, assembly GCF_027406575.1. Lineage (NCBI taxonomy): Eukaryota > Metazoa > Chordata > Mammalia > Primates > Lorisidae > Nycticebus > Nycticebus coucang. The sequence goes on along the minus strand of NC_069781.1, from coordinate 181,877,163 downwards.
TCAACTCTCTGGCCCAACTGTTGGAAAGGTCAGCGCTCGGCCCCGGGTGGGGTCTTTGAGGTTGAGGAGCCCTTGCTGGAGGCCTCTGAGCAAGTGACTTCCCCTTTCTGTTCCCAGTTTCTTTATCTTAAAAGTTAGAAGCTGGATCATCATCTCCTGGGTCCCCTTTCCTTCAGCCTGCTGAGATTTCCCACTAGCATGGTATCTATGGTGTCAGTTGTGTTTTTAACATTTCCTGTGTGCCCCTCTGCACCAGACACAGGCAGCTTTCAATACGTCATTTCCAATCCTCACACAACCTGGGGAGGTGAGCCGTTTTATCCCCATTGTAAATAGGGGGACACTGAGGCTCAGAGAGGGGACTGCCACAAGGCCACACAGTGCGCGTGGTGGTGATGGGATTTGAACCCATGTTGGTCAAATTCCAAACTCAATGTTTTCCCTGGTCGTGCCCTTAGTTCAAACCCTCTGGAGCCAGTTTAGCTTCTTTGTAAGTGACTTTTCCCTTGATGGATTGACTTGGAATTGTGTGGTGTTTGTGGCATTAAGGAAGACCAAGGGTGGATGTGTTTATGTACCTCTATCATCACTGCTGAGAAGCAGCAGTCAGAACTCTCATGGCAAGGAGGCTGCACAGCCCTCTCTGGCTGGGTACGTGACCGACTGGGCATCTGCTCTGAGTGTGCAGGTAGAAGAGGAAGCCAGGCCCTGCCCTGCCCCAGGAAGCACACTGCTACCACACCACGTGATAAGAGCCCAAGAAAGGCACAGGGAGAGGCCCAGAAGGCTCCATCCAGGCCCGAGAAAGGCACAGGGAGAGGCCCAGAGGGCTCTGTCCAGGCCCGAGAAAGGCACAGGGAGAGGCCCATAGGGCTCCAACCAGGTCCCCGTTGCACTCTTGCCAAGTCAGGAGCACGTCTGACCCCCACTCAGAGGACCATCTCACTAACATCTGCCTCTCCAGTGCCTCAAACACCACCACCCAGCCCAGGGGAGCTAACCGTGCCCATCTCTCCCCATCTTCACAATCAAGGCCATCACGGTGGCAGCCTGAAATCACCCATGGTGACAGCATTTACACCACAGCAATGGGCACTTTTTTCCTAGAATGCAGTTATTAAGTTTCTACCATCACACCACTTTAAAAGCTCCAAATTTCTTTTAAATATCTGGCCTTTTCTTTAAAATTCCTATGTATTTGGCAATTACTCTACAAGACATTATTTTTTATTTTAATACAACAAAACCAGCTCTATTACTTTACTTCCCACCCCACCCAATGCTCCGAGAAGACTGCTGAGTTTGTCCTGTGACTTGGATACATCTGACCACATCTGGATGCTCCAGTTTGAAAAACAGCATCCCGGAGGAGGTGGCAACGAACAGGCACAGCAGGGCAGGGAGACGACTCTGAGGGACGCGACGACGGAGGTACATGTCAGCACAGAATGTGCGGCACCCACAGGGAGCCCTGGTGATGGTGAAGAGTCCGTGCAGGTTCATGGATGGTAAGAAAAGCCCCACTCTGGTGCGGGATGTTGATAGTGGGGGGTCTGCCTCTGGGGGGGCAGGGGGCACATGGGAACTCTTCGTAGTTTTAGTCAATCTTGCTGTGAACCTCAAACTGCTCTAAAAAATAAAGTCTATTTTTAAAATTTTTTTTAAAAGGAGACAGAGCATCGCATGATTTCCAGGTGTCCTTTCAGATCTGAGATTCCACAGGGCTTTGCCTCCTTTCTTTAATTAGCCCCAATGAAAGTAGGATTTCCTGGTTCTGGTTCCTACTCATGGGGGAGAAACTGTGGCTGACACAGGTGCCACCACCTTCACCGTCACATTTTTTCACTCTGTGGTTAGAGTTTGAGGAAGATGACGATGGGGGTGGGGGGCAGAAGCAGCTCCTGCAAGGGTCTTCTGGCCATGTGCACCGGATCAGATCCCCAGACCCTGTCTGCGACCGAGGGGACGAGGCCTGGATCCCTGCCCAGTGGTGGGTGGCGCTGTCCCCAAAACAGCAGGAGAATATGGGGATGTTCGCTGCCACCCATCTAAGCCAGTGGCTGAAAGTACCAGCTCTTGAATCAGACATCCTGGGGGGTCAGATGGTCACCCTGCCACTTACTGCCAGGTCCTCCAATCTCTGTGAGCCTCATTTTCCCCAGCTATAAAATGGGGGTGATGATGTTCACCAACTCCACGGGGATGCTGCAAGAAACAACAGACACGCCCTGGCTGGAAAGACTAGCCCACCAGGAGCTCTCTGAGCATAGGAGCACTGCCCCACCACTCTTAACTTGTGCAGGCCCAGGCCCATCACGCGTGAGCCCTCACTGGGGTCTCCTGCCCACCTGAGATGCCTTAGGGAAGGCATTTCCCTCCTCAACACAGGTGGAAACTGAGGCCTGGCGCGTTTAAGAGACTCAGCCACTTGCTGGAGGGAGAAAGTCAAATTCCTTCTGCCCTATCAGCCTCACCACCCTGGACCAAGAGCGCTCTGCCAAGCACTGCCGTGACCTCCCAGCACTGTGAGACAATCTTAGTCCTTGGGGACAAAAGGTGAGTAATTGAGGACCTGTGCCTTGGAGCCCAGGTGGGGAGCACTGAGTGACCCAACAGGACACCAGGCCACACGAACCCATCCCCTCCCACCCTACACACTGAATCATAGGGAGCAGCACCTCACTGCCCCCTCTAATGAGGGCAGGTATCCATTCCCACCAAGATGGTGTGTTCACATCCACTGTCAGTACAGGGGGAGCTGACTGGCCTCCAATATGCCAGGCACTGAGAGCTAAAGCCTTTCCCCACATCCTTCCCTAACAACCACCATAGGAGACAGGAACATTTGTTGTCCTCATTGTAGAGATGACAACACCCATCTCAGGGTATTGGGCCACATGGCCAAGGCCACCCAGACCTTATGTACATGACTGAGCCATGACTAGCAGCCTGGTCTCACCATAACCATTACCTGGTGGGGAGCCATCCCCAAGGCGCTGGGGGCCAAGTCAACTCCCCCATGAGCATTATTCCTAAGTAACTGTTTCACAAGAAAACCACCCAAGGCAAGCCTCTACTCAGACTGAGAGCTTGTTGCGTGCTAAGCATTTTACAAGCTGTCCTGGCTTCAATGTCCCTGGCTGTGGGGGCCACGGACATTGTCCTGAGGGTGCAGGAGGTGGCACGGAGCGAAATTTCCAGGTATTTTGTCTTGGTCTGCACCACAGGGGACTCAGTGCCATGAGGAGCTCGGCGCAGACCTTCCTCCTGCCTGGAAGTCTACCCAGAAGGATGCTGCAGGTCACAGGGAGTGGTGTCAGAGTCCAGTGTGTAGGCCAGGCTGGTCCCACTGCCCAGCAGGACCCCACCAGCAGATCCCTGCTGCAGGAGCCCAGCAGTGAGGAGGGCAGTTTTATTCCAGTGTCCTTGAACATTTGGTGGTGAGAGCCCCTTCAACCTCTTTTCCTTTTGAAGTTGTCACACCTCACCCTTCAAGTCTGTAGGATAACTGCACAGCCTTCATCTGTTACCCAGGAAAAAGCAGTTTCCCAAAAGCAGAAGATTGGGCTGAGCTGGTCATCTGCGTCAGAGTCAGAGAAAGACCTCTGGGCTGAGAGACCTGAGTGTGGGTTTGGGATGACTTTGGCCAGGGTGGGGGTCGCTTGGGACCACCTGGACCAGGCAGCGCAGTCGCCCACCATGGGACACTGGCCCCGGTATCCCCGAGGACAGGCAAAAGGCAACAGCCTCAGCGACCACCATGCAGGGATTATCTCACAGACGTCGGTGTGCTGCTCCCCAAACTCCCTGCTTAACAAGAGGATTCTGTAGCAATTAGGAAAATGGGTATGATATAATAAGCATTAAAAAAAAAAAATCCTAGTTAAAAATACAGTCGGGCACCTAAGAAAGACCAGAGGCTACAGGTTTGTGTGGGCGGAAGGTGGGGAGCAGTTCTTTCTTTCCTTTTTCAGATTTTATATAATGCGGTCGCCGTATTATTTTTATGATTTAAAAAAGTTGAGGGGGGAAATGTGTTCTCACCAAATCAATAGCCAAGTGAAGGGAGGCAACAAAAAAGATTGGTTTCCCTTCCTCCTGATGGCAGCCCCACCACAGTCTCAGGCTCTCCCTCCCCTGTCCCTGGAACCCAGCCAGCCTGGGAGGCCACACCCTGGGCTCAAGGGTCCCATTGCTCCCGCCTAGGTTTTCAGGCCCCCTAGAGAGCCTCTATGCCCAGAGCACAGCGAGATGTCCAGGGAGGTGGGTTTCATACTCCTACGAAACACCTAGAGAAAAGCCTCACCCTAAAATACATCCCCGGCCACTGCCTGAAATTCCCCACATCAGTCTCCAGGGCTTCCTTTCTAAGCCCTAACAGAGACCACCCGCCTCCCCTAACACTCTGTTTCCCATCCACATAAGGCCTGGGGTTAGTACCCACCACCTCTGCCCTAGAGTGAAGCAGGCTCTGGACATCTCCCAGCAGTCCCAGCCTCCATCCCCAGCTAGCAGGCCCCTCAGTGGGTGTCCACTGCCTCTTATCATGTTGCTGAGGCCCTAAGGGATTCACGGGGCTCCCCACATGGCCCCCAACCCAGACTACCCTTCTTCCCAGCTGCCAACCACACCGAGGTGGCTCCTATTTCTCAAAAGACACCAGGCTCCCTTGTATCTGCTCTCTTGGCCTGACACCTCCTGCCTGCTCCCTGGTGCTGTTCTAACCTGAGGCTTCTACGCTCAGCTCTGAAGCCATCTCCTCCGAGCAGGCTTCCTTGACCTTACTACATCCCCAGTGGGTCCTCCCACCCACCACAGCACTCATCCCATACCCACCTACAGCAAGGTCTGGAAGTTTTAAAACTTTCAATGGAGATTCTCAGTCTCGGCTGCACATTCGAATCTCCCAGGCCTCCTGCAGATAACAGAATCTGGGTGCAGCCCCGGAATAGGGATGTTAAAGGAACTGATTCGCCAAGTCTAGGGAGGGGGAGGTGGGTGTCTCTCGGGGGCTGTCAGGTGAATCCAGCACAGGACAGTGCCGCAGCAAGGCTCCCGAGGCTCTTATGAAGATAGATACGTAACTGGAGATACATAACCCAGTGTTCCCAACAAGCCAATCATGTTCACCTTCAAGTATTTGCCAGAACCTTCAGGGTGAGAAGAAAAGAAGAGAATTGGGAGGGGACCTCCTGAGTGAGGTGACCACCTGTCCCCACCCTGGACAAGTGACCCAGGCTGGGTCTCGAGTCCCAGAGCACTGCCCCTGTCTGTGCCTTGGCCCTGAGATCCTGCTTCAGTTACTAGCTTCTCCTTCCTCCTATTTCAGGCCAGCACCACGACACACCACCTTGGATGGAAACACCTCATTAAGGGTGTTATTCTATCGTTTCAGCTCACTCCTTCCAAATCTTGTATCTCACCCAAAATGCTGGTGAATTATTCTGACACTGTAGCCTTCACTCCCAAACCCACCCCAAATGGACCTACAGGCAGAAAACTAGGCATCAAGGCGGTTAGAGCTTCTAATTAATCTCCACACGAAATAAAAATAAAATGCGCCCAGAACCAAGGAGCCAGTTGGGTTCCGGCATCTTAACGGTCCCTCACATTCACCACCCCCTCCACTCCCAGCTGGTCTCTGCTCAACACGCAACAGGTCGGATTATACGAACAGAAACTGGCTTGGACGGGGTGTGGCGCAGCTCTGGGTGGGAGCCCATCTGCGCAGCGAGGGGGCTGGGAATGGGGGGAGAACGTGGTTCCTCGCCCGGCTTCGTGTGTGGTTTCTGCATCTGCTGGGGCTGTAGGAATGGGATGAGGCCTTAGGTCATGGAGAGTGAAAATGTGGAAGTGGACAGAACTTCGGCCTGCAGGGGGTGAAGGCAAAGGAGGGGGCTCCTTCAGCCTGCCCTTGGAGGGTCCCAGCATCTCTTGTTGTGTGGTCTTAGGCAAGCCTCTTCACTACTCTGAACCTCGGTTTCCTCGGGTGGAAACAAATAGTAGACGTCCTGCAGTAGGCCGGGGTTGTCCCCCACAAAGGTGTCCACATCCCAATTCCCAGGACTGTGACTGTGCTGTTGTCAGGGTGGAAATTTGCTAGGTGTCATGGCAGCTTGGAGAAAGAATTCTCACAGTGACTAGGATAGAAAGAAGGACAAAGTTTATGTCCCTGAGAAAGAAAAAAAGAGAGGAAAAAAAGAGAGAGAGAGCGGAGGGAAGGAGTGGCCAGGGCACACAGAAGGGAAGGAGTAAAATCCCAGGCAGGTGAGGAAAAGCAACCAGTATTTTAAAGGGTCTAAGTGGTGTTTCTCTGCATCAGCAGACAGAAGCAGCTGTGAAGTGGCAGCATTTGTTTTTTATTTTTCCCTTTTCTCTGTAAAGCCAGCTCATCTGAGCCATTGAAATGTGTGTCCTGCAGAAACGGGGCAGAGGTCTGGAGGGGGAGCTCACATCCCGCGGCTGTACAGGGCTCCTCAAGGCTGAGAAAACCAATCTTGGAGAGATGGGTTTGGCTGCAGGAGTTTTAATGGAACAAAACACAGGGGTGGTTGTGTCGTCGTGAGTTTTCTCTTCTGAGAGGCGAGTGTGTGCTGGGAGTTTATTTCTCTTACTTGGTCTGTGATAGTTCATTTCCCTCTTAGCTAGGTTAGCGGGAAAGCCACCTTTCAGCTGGCTGACAGGGCAAAGGGAAATTAGGGTTAAAGAGAGAATTAATAAGGCTGCTCATCAGCCGATTTTAAAATAGAGAAATTTGGGGGATGCCAAGCCAGGTGGATTGCTTGAGCTCAGGAGTTCGAGACCAGCCTGAGCAAGAACAAGACCCTGTCTCTACTAAAAATGGAAAAACTAGCCAGGTATGGTGGTGAGCACCTGTAGTCCCAGCTACTCCAGAGGCAGAGGCAAGAGGATTGCTCGAGCCCGGGAGTACACGTTGCTGTGAGCTATGGTGCCACGGCAGTCTACCCAGGGCAACAGAGTGAGACTGTGCCTAAAAAAAAAAAAAAATTAGAGAAATTGTCCTGAAGTTTCCAGGTAGGCCCAGTGGAACCCACAGTTCCTTTAAAATGGAAGAAGTACAAGCAGGTGCCAGAGGGTGTGAAGCAAGGATTCGCCCAGCCTCTGTGGCTCTGAGGACGGAGGGAGTGGCTGGGAGCCCAGGCCTGCAGCAGCCGCTAAAAGTGAGGAAAGGCAAAGAAGTGCAGCCTCCAGAAGGCCCCAGCGTCAGCCCAGAGAGACCCATGTCCGACTCTGACCCCCCAGAACTGCGAGATAAATTTGTGTTATTCTAAGACAGCAAGGTTTTGGTAATTTGTTAACAGTGGGAATTGGAAACTGACTTGCAGGGTTGTGGGTATGAAATGAACACAGGTGGATGCCATGCTCAGCAGCGGGCGGTACATGGGAAGCACCCAGCAAACAGTACCTGCCTTCATCACCTCTGGGGGTGATTTGGGTTTGGTGCCAGCCACCTCCCTACAGTGCCCAGTCCCCAGGTGTCTAGCAGTCCTGGGGGGAGAAGCCTGGGACACCTCTGACAACAGCTCTAGCCCCAGGGATACAAGACCCATGAAGGGTCACAGCACTGTCTCCTTTTTACCCCCCCTCCTCCCTGGGTAGAGAGAGTCCCATCTCTCTCAGCAGCGGGTCCACAGCAGCTGTGCTCAGCCGTGGTAGCCCCAGTCCACTCCTGATCTTGGGGTGGGGTCCAGGTATCAGGATTAGCTCTCACAGGTGATCCCAAAGGACCTCTAGGGTTAGAAAGACCACCACCCAAGGGCAGGTGCAGAGAACCCTTCTTATTAGACAGTAACAGTGACGATGACGTGCCACCACCCTCTGCTGACAGGACGCCAGTAGAACACTTCATGTGTGCTGTCTACTAAAATCTCTAAGCCTTAATAGTGGGTACCCCACTTCCTAGATGAGAAAATCGGGGTTCAGGGATGTAGAGAAATTTACCCAAGGTCACTGAGTTATGAAGGGACAGAGCCTGGATTGGAAACCGCAACTACTCAGCGTGAATGTCCTCCCGTTAGCCGAGAATGCGAAAATCCTCCCCCAAGGTACACAGCATGCAGGGCAGGGCTCCCCCGCCCCCACGGCAAGGGGGGCTGTAATGAAAGGGACACCTCATTCTGGTTTAAAGAGAACTAGGTTTAAGTTCGGGCTTGGAGCAGCAGGGTGTCAAATATGTCTCTCCATCGCTTATTACTACTTCTCAGTCTGTGGGCTTGCTTTGAAAACACAGGCTCCTCCAAAAAAAAGAAAGAAAGAAAACACAGGCTTCTCCAAAAAAAAGAAAGAAAGAAAACACAGGCTTCTCAGTATCTGCCACACATTTTCAAAAGGTTCTTGCTTTATAAAGGAGCTGAAAGAACAATGTATTTCTGAGAGCCAATGCCTCCAGCCAACCCCCAGACACGGCCTGCAGCCAAAGAGCCAGGTTTATGCCCCATTGCAACGAGGGCCACCAAGGGCCTCAGCGGGAAGGTGTTAGGAAGAGCCTTTGCGGGATTTGTGCTGTGAGTGGGGCAGGGTCCAGGCAAATGTCAGAAAGGGGGTGACTGAATATTTTATGAGGAGGACCCCCCCAGGCAATTGAAGCAGCTTCAAAAATACACTACTGGGACCTGATCAAACTAAAAAGCTTCTGCACAGCCAAGAACACAGTAAGTAAAGCAAGCAGACAGCCCTCAGAATGGGAGAAGATATTTGCAGGTTATGTCTCCGACAAAGGTTTAAAAACCAGAATCCACAGAGAACTCAAACGTATAAGCAAGAAAAGAACAAGGGATCCCATCGCAGGCTGGGCAAGGGACTTGAAGAGAAACTTCTCTGAAGAAGACAGGCACATGGCCTACAGACATATGAAAAAATGCTCATCATCCTTAATCATCAGAGAAATGCAAATCAAAACTACTTTGAGATACCATCTAACTCCAGTTAGATTAGCCCATATCACAAAATCCCAAGACCAGAGATGTTGGCGTGGATGTGGAGAAAAGGGCACACTTCTACACTGCTGGTGGGAATGCAAATTAATACATTCCTTTTGGAAAGATGTTTGGAGAACACTTAGAGATCTAAAAATAGACCTGCCATTCAATCCTATAATTCCTCTACCAGGTATATACCCAGAAGACCAAAAATCACATTATAACAAAGATATTTGTACCAGAATGTTTATTGCAGCCCAATTCATAACTGCTAAGTCATGGAAAAAGCCCAAGTGCCCATCGATCCACGAATGGATTAATAAGTTGTGGTACATGTACACCATGGAATATTACACAGCTTTAAAGAAAGATGGAGACTTTACCTCTTTCATGTTTACATGGATGGAGCTGGAACATATTCTTCTTAGTAAAGTATCTCAAGAATGGAAGAAAAAGTATCCAATGTACTCAGCCCTACTATGAAACTAATTTATGGCTTTCACATGAAAGCTATAACCCAGTTATAACCTAAGAATATGGGGAAGGGGGAGAGGGAGGGAACAGGGGGAGGATGGGTGGAGGGAGGGTGATTGGTGGGATTACACCTGCAGTGCATCTTACAAGGGTACATGTGAAACTTAGTAAATGTAGAATATAAATATCTTAACACAATAACTAAGAAAATGCCAGGAAGGCTGTGCTAACCAGTGTGATGAAAATGTGTCAAGCGGTCTATAAAACCAGTGTATGGTGCCCCATGATCGCATTAATGTACCCAGCTATGATTTAATAATAAAAATAAATAAAGGGAGTGAGTGATCTCTGGCAGGTGATCCATCTCGTCTCTATAGAGGGAGGTGACACAAGGATAAAGCTGTCCCTGCTGTTCCTTATTTTAGCTGGGAAAGGGTAAGAACTGGTGTTCTGTGGGCAGCAGACTCACTTTCTCCTGGTCTCAGAGTGACCTTGTCTGTGGTCTGTGTCCCACAGAAGAACGGAGCAGCTGGGCAGGGAGCCCCAGGATAAGGAGTGCCTTCTTTCTTCCTCAAGAGTAATTAGAGTGAGCCCTTTTTTTTTCTTTCTTGAGACAAGAATCTCAAGCTGTCGCCCTGGGTAGAGTGCCATTGTGTCACAGCTCACAGCAACCCCAAACTCTTGGGCTTAAGTGATTCTCTTGCCTCAGCCTCCCAAGTAGCTGGGACTACAGGCGCCCGCCACAACGCCTCGCTATTTTTGTTGTTGCTGTTCTCATTGTTGATTAGCAGCTGGATTCGAACCCACCAGCCTCTGTGCATGTGGCCAGCACCATAACTACTGTGCTACGGGCACTGAGCCTAGAGTGAGCCCTCTTAAAACTATTCTACAATTCCCGCTTTTCACATTTGCCTTCCCCTCCAGGTCTTAGACATTTCCCATCCCACTCCTCATCTGGCTTATTTGCAGAGTCAAGCATATTTTGCAAAGTGTTTTCCACATAGCCGTGGTTTTGTCAGTTTTGTGGGCATAATAGACTGAAAGAGTTCCCTGAACCTCTGAGTCTGGGAAGCACTGGGTTCTTTGCTGCAGGCCTTAGCAGCTCCTGTGCATTGCGAAACACCCAGAAAGAACTGCAGTGGGGTCCAACTGATAAGACACGGACTCCTGAGGGATGCAGGGAGGCTCACAGGGAGCTCACATCACAGATCCTTTTTCTCAAACATGAGTACCTGGCTGTTGTTCAGAGAAAGGAGAACTGGCTGTGATTCACGAAGGACTCATCTGGTGGTCAAGGCGTGTCAGAGAATGCGGGGCAGCATCTGAGAATTATGCAGAGTCCCAGCCCGAGGGGTGAAAACATGGAACCCTCTCCGAGCCAGCGGTCTGGCCTCCCACGCACACATCTAGACCACAGCTCTCTCTTCTCTGGCCCTCCTTCTCCACCTGCTGCTTCCTACAGGCCTCTGCCCTGTTCCTTGAGGGAGCACGCTCTGTCCCAGCTGAGGCTTCCCGACAGCCCCACTCTGTCCAGACACTGGCAGTCCCCACTCACCTGCAGACGCCCAGGTATGGCCAGGTCCCCTGCAGCCCTCACCAGCAGCCCCTTCCCCAGGGTCATTTCTAGTACCATTCAGCTGTCATTGGCTGATTCCACTCACCATTTAACTTCTCCCTCCCCAGAGTGACTGGCGGGGCCAAGTCTGTTTTGCTGTCTCTGTTGCAACCACAGCTCCTGGCACTGGGCTTGGCACATGGCAGGTGCCCAACAAACACATGTTGGATGACAAATGAACACGAGGCCTCGGCAGAACGTTTTAATATCCAAAAGGACCCTAACACTCAAAAATGTTGGAAACCCCACATTAAAAGGATGCATACATCTTGAACACTTGAACAAAATACATTAACAATAGGGGAAGGGTGACATCCCAGGGCTACAGAGTTTCTCAGAGGGGAAGAATGATAAAATTATTCTAAAATTGACTGTGGCAACAGTTAGACCAGTTTGTGGACATGGTGCGTGTTAGATGCTGGGTCATATGGTGCGTAACTTCTATCTTAACAAAGCTGTTAAAAGAACAGGTAAATCTGGATAAAAAGCACGGCAGCATTCTTTGTGCTGTTCTTAGAACTTTTCCTCACATTTAAAATTATTTCCTAGTAACATTTTGGGTTTTTCTAGGGCCCCAGTTTATGGCTGGGGCTGGGTTTGAACCCACCACCTCCGGCATATGGGGCCGGTGCCCTACTCCTTTAAGTAGGAGTGAAAATGGGTGAATCAGATCCCTGTCTTAAGTGAGGGGGGTTTAGAAATCCCTCCTGCCACCCCGTTCACTGAAGGAGCGTTTACTGTGCATTTATTCCATGTCTAGCTTGTCACAACAGTGAGCTTCAATTTGCTCCATCCTTGGGGTCCCCTGGGGGGGGACTTCCCTGTCGTGAGGAAACTGAGGCCCATGTGGGGGTGGCTTGCCAAGATCACCCTGCAGGAAGCAGGACGCAAACCCAGGATGCCTTTGCCACTGAGCCAAACTGACCCAAGGCCAGACTCTGGCTTCTGTGTCCGTTATGGGGTGTGGGTCCAGAGATGAGTCTGGAGACAATGGGCAGGCTGACCCCTTTTTCCAAAGGGGTCTAATTCGGTCTCTGGCACATGTCCTGCCCACAGCACCTGGGCCAGCTTCTGGCCAGAGGGGCCACAGAAACCTCAGGAGCGCGTGTTGCAACAGCGTGACTCTGCCACACGGCACGGCTGGCAGCTGCTGAGGAAGATGCGGCGTCTGGCTGCCCGACACAGGTGGTGAGAGGGGGCCGGGCCCACCCTGGCCAAGCACAGCAGGGAGTCTGGCCTTGGGGCCCCCAGGCAGCATGACCTGCCTGCTACGGGACACCCCCGCAGCCCCCCTCTGGCAGGTGAGGTGACATCCTGAAACCAAACCTCCCGTGACCGGTTCCCCTTCCCATGCCAGCGAAACATGGGGCTTCCGCCGATGATTCCTTTTTGGGAGTTGCTTGTTCCTTAGTGCAGGACGTGGAGAGCCGGGTTTGGGAAGTTGCTGGGCCCCTGCAGCTCTCAACTTCGCATTTTCACTTTTCTTATCAGACAGGTGCATGAGTAATTTCGGGAGTGGGATGCCTTGGTGCCGTGGAACTACCTTGAGGCATAGGGTCCCCGAAACTTCACTCTCCTCCTGTGTGAGTACCAAAGTAGGAGCCTGAGACGAAACGAAATTCAGAATGAGAAGAGCTGAAATAGAAACGAGAAGGACCAGGACAGGCGCTGTGCAGGTCATGCGGCTCTCCGGCCTCCGTGAACAGCGAGAACGTTTCATGAGCAAAAGCCATCTCCATGGCCACTTCAGGGAGACAGCACCATCCCAGAAAGGGACCAGCTCCCCCGAGCCACACAGACCTGGCTCCACCAGTGAGCAGACACAAAATCACTTCTCTCTGGGCCTCGGTTTCCTCATGTGTCAAATGGGGCGCCTGTAACACCAGCCCACCAGGTTTCAGAGGGTTAAGTCAGCAGGCCTGTCACCCACACTGTTAACTGTGACTTACTGAGCACCTATGTATTCCATCAACCATACGGTATTACCCAGCACTGAGGTTCCCCCCATCACACGCTGAGCATCATGCTGAGAACTGACAGCCCCATTTCCCCGACTGTCAAGGCCCTAGGGATGTTGGTCTTACGATTCCTATTTCAACAGTGAGAACACTGGCATTATCAGGGCTAAGTGGCCAGCCCAGAGTGATCCGGTCTGTGGGCCCCTCTTACCGAAACAACTTAATGAGGGTTGTTCTTTAAGATAAAGACACAAAATTCGGACCAGTTGAGAAAGGGCTGCGGGTTAGCCAGATGTCCCCAAGACCAAGTGACTCCGGTCACAGTCTGGACAGAAATGACATTCAAAGAGCTGATTGCCTATAGTCACCCTGCTTTGGTGACAATCCAGGCAGGAGATGGCAGGGCCTGGGGGATATCTGGGCTCCTAGTCTCTGCAGCTGTCCTAACTAGGACACAGAGGCCAGGAGCAACAGGCCTCAGGGTAAGGAGAGCAGCTGCTATCGGGACTTTGGGTTGAGACAGTTGGATGTGAAGCCATTCCAAGGGCATTCCTTAGACCATTCTGGAATCCATCTCACTGGCACTAAAGACAAGGATTTGGAAATTCTCAGGGCGGGGTGATAGCTACATCACAGGAGTAGCTGTGCTCATGTGGAAAATTCCCAGGCCTGGCCTGGGGAGGTCCAGCCCTAGGAGATGGCAGACCCAAAGTTCCCTCCCGGGGACCCCGCCACATGCCGGTGAATGTGGGGGCACTGCTCAGGGGTGCTTCTCTTATCCTCAGCTGCTGAGGGCCCTGTTCTCCCCACCCTCTCCCCTCCAGGGCCAGCTGGACACCCTGGGTTTCTTCCTTCTTTCCCTGACCACCTGCATCTTCTTTACTTCCTGGGAGGGGGACAAAATGCCAGAAAGGTCACACCCTTGGGGACAGCACTTGGGTGTATTCCTTTTACCTTCAGCAACCCTGGGAAATAGGTACTAAAAGTATCACCCCACCATACAGAGGAGGAGGCTGAAGCACTGGACAGGGTCTCTTGCCCACAGTCACACAGCTATATATGGCCGAGCCAGGAATCTAGCCGAGACACCTGTCACCAAGTGGCAGGACATCCTCCTCATGGCTGCACTCAGTTACAGCCCACATCGGAAGTCATGGTCTTCACTGCCTTGACATCTGGCTGACTCCAGCCACCTTCGAGGCTCCCTCAGGACAGTGCTGGCACCAAGCTATCCGTGCCAGGCCTCGCCCCAGACTCTCTGTGACCTCCTCATCATCCCCTGCACACACACACCCAGGACTTCTCTCGCCCCCAGAGCCCACTGAAGGTCCAGGGCTGAGGTTGCCGCTCCACGGAGTGGAGCTTCTCTCTTCACACTCAAGATTGAGGGTTTAAAAATAAAGAAAAATAAAGTGAGGTTCAAAATTAGCACAAGTTTCGCTACAAAGAACACAAGGTAACAATTTCCTGCATTTTTTTCTTCAGATTTTTTCAAGGCTTCCAGAAAAGTTTTCTCTTCAAAACTGAGCTCAAAAGGGTAAAAAATGCAAATGTGATGGTTCAGTCTTAAACCCTCATCTGTACCCAGGGCAGGGCAGCCATGGAGAGACTCAGGAGAGAGAGAGCCAAACCCTGGAGGCCTGCAGACACCCAACAGGACGTGGGCAGGGATGGTGAGGGCTCACCACAAGCGCAGGCCTCTCAAGGGCAGAGTTGACACCTTCGACTTTGACCCTGGCCTTGTGCTTGGCTTAGAAGATGGATGATGGGTGACAGGTGGGTGGATGGATAAATGAACAAACTGCATTTCTGAAAACCTCCTCACCTGATGGCTGATAGACCGATCACACAGGAGGTGCAGCCACTTGCTTAAGCTGCAGATCTGGGACTCAGACTCAGAGCAGGATCTGAGTTCTGGCTCTGCCCTTGCTGGCAGGGCGCTGTCGGAAAGGGCCTGCCCACAGATGAAACTGCTGATTCTGGTAGCTCTTACTCACAAAGCTGAGATGGTGGGCAGCCCAGGACCACTGGGAACCCCGCGTTAGACCCAGGAAGGGGAGACTGAAGTTAGCCAACAAAGAGTTCTCAGGTGAGGCAGAGTTCCCGATGACTATTCTGGGAAAGCGGAAGCTACTAAAGTGTGATCCAGGCTCATGGACACAGACAAAGTGTAACACAATAGGGAGGCAAGAAACCACTCAGAAAGAAAGATAAACTCTCCACTATCAAAGTCTCCCTGCAATGAGCTGCCCATCATTTCAAAGTAGTCAAGTCCACAAATGGCCAAGTACAGTGGATTCAAGATGCCCACAGATTCTCTGACACCCATCTCATTAAAGATTGAGCGACAGTGAGACCCCGACTCGTGAAAAAAATGGAAAAACCCAGCCGGGCGCCGCGGCGAGCGCCTGTAATCCCAGCGGCTTCCGGAGGCTGAGGCAGCGGGGTGCCCGCAGCCCGAGTCTGAGGTTGTGGTGAGCTACCATGCCCACTGCACTCTGCTCAGGGGCGTAGGGTGGGACCCTGTCTCAACAAAAAAAAAAAAAAAAAGATTGAGCTCTTTGTCCCTTTCTTCCATCTGGTGGCTTCTGTGCCTGCTCTGATGCTATCAGTTCCTGAGCCTTGAGGGTCTGGCAGCTTTTTCTTCCTGCCTCTTGGTGTGTGGAGCAACCATAGAAGGAATCTATTTACCTTGCTGGGGAAACCACACTGAGTGGCCCTGGAGCAATATGGAGACAGAGAGGACCCGGCTGAAACAGCCTTCCCATCATTTTATAAACAAAACTACCTTGGCCCCCAGAGCAGTCCATCAGCCAGCTAAAGTCCTGAGGAGCCCCCGTCACTGGCGTGTAGAGTAAAAGAACCAGCCAGCTGAGCCCTTCCTACGCTGCAGCCCCACAAGGTTGTGAGGTAGAATAAATTGATGGTTGTTTTATATACTGAACTTGCAGCAGTCAGTTCTGCAGCAAACTGACACACCAACTGTTTGAAATGCCTCAGAGGAGAGTTCTGCCAAAGAAGGATGGTGGACCACATGGTCTTTGAGACACCGCGAGTCCGTGTTACAGAATTGACAAGGGTCAGGCCCTTCTAATTTAGCGCTCACTTTTGTTTGAATAAGTAGAGATTGACGAGGCTGAGACATGGACGTAAGATTGGAAATACCAAATCAGTGAACTCAAACATTTCATTTAATCCCCCTTGAAATGAACTCTTCAATACCCCCCTAAGAGAAAGAAAAGTATATTTTTTTAAAAAGACAAGGTAGGCTCGGCGCCTGTGGCTCAAGCAGCTAAAGCGCCAGCCACAGACACCTGAGCTGGCGGGTTCAAATCCAGTCCAGGCCTGCCAAACAACAATGATGGCTGCAACCAAAAAAATAGCCAGGCATTGTGGTGGGCGCCTGTAGTCCCAGCTACTTGGGAGATGGAGGCAGGAGAATCGCTTGAGCCCAGGAGTTGGAGGTTGCTGTGATGCCACAGTACTCTACCCAGGGCGACAGCTTGAGGTTCTGTCCCCCCCCCCCAAACAAAGACAAGATAATAAGAACTTTGATGGTGAGAATTATCCTTCCATCATGTCCAGGGTAGCTAATGCCCATGTTTCCCTTATTCACTCATTTCATTCAACAGATATTTACACTCTCATCCTATTAGAACCTACTGTCTTATAGAAGAGGTGCTATAATAGAAAAGAAAAACTCAGAAATGCATGTATGTGTGCTAACAGGTGGGGAGGTCTTTGAGTGTGCAGTGGGGGGGAACAGTCCTAATCTGGAGAGATTTTCCTAAAGTGGCACATAATATGGGCTCTGAAGGAAGCAGGAATTAGCCAGTCCAAAAGGAAAGGGAATAGATTCCAGGCAGCGGGGATGGGGCGGCGCCTGTGGCTCACCAGGCAGCAGGGATGGCATGTGCCAAGGCCCTGAGGTAGATGGAAGGGGCTGTGACATGCTGCAGAAAGTGAAAGAGAACCATTGTGACTGAAACCAGGATGCCAAAGGGAGCAGGAAGGAGCTAGGGCATGGGTGGGGGGCCGGGCCAGGGTACCAAAGCTTTACAGAAAACACCAAGGGTGAGCCACTCCTTAAAAAGACTGCTCAAATCAACTTTCTGATGAATGTCTTGAATAGCTGCTAGATGAAGGGCAACTTGTTCATAGCAATACTCCTGGAAGGCCAGGGCTGGAAGGGCCACAGAGTTTGGCTCAGCCTCTGCTCTCCTGGGTAGACCAGGCAAGCCAGCAGAGCACAGGTGCACAGGGCAGAGAGACCAGTGCCAGAACCTCCTTCCACCCGCAGGCTCTGCTGCCCAGGGAAAGTCCCACAGTGCATCTGCACCTCAGTTTTCTCCCAGTGTGCAGTATCAGATGGAGAAAAACTCACTTTACAGAGGAGAACCTGATAAACACCCCAGCCAGGTGGTCAAGGTCCATATCCATGTGATAGGACATGACGAGAAGAACACCTCGCCTCTGAGGGCTTCCTCGCCAAACCCAGCTTAATCATGAGGAAAATGTGGGAAAAATCCAAACTGAGGGAAAGTCTACAGAAGATGCGAGCAGTCCTCCTCAAAACTGTCAGCTTCATCAAAGCAAGGAGAGTGTGAGTCAGTCACAGCCAGGCATGCTATTTAGAAGACTAAATAGCACGTGGGGTCCTGGGGGGCCTGGGACAGGAAAGGGCAGGAGAGGAAAGTGAGGGAATGTGGGCTTCAGTTAAAGATAATTGATCAATATCAGTCATTGATTATAACACATAATTATAACAAACTCATTAATTGGGCAGCGCCTGTGGCTCAAAGGAATAGAGCATGGGCCCCATATACCGGAGGTGGCAGGTTCAAACCCAGGCCCAGCCAAAAAAAAAGAACTCATTAATTATAACAAATGTAGCACACCGTAGTAAGATATCAGTAAGAGGGGAAGCTGGACACAGGATATATGCGAACCCTCTATACTAGTTTCTCGTTTTTCTGTAAATCTAAAACAGTTTTTAAAAATAAGGTCTATTAAAATACACTCACACACATTCAATGCCCAGGCCTAGATCCTGGCCTAGATTGGGCCTGGGTGTTGATCTTTTCTGAAACTCCCTGAGGGGCAGCTGGGGTGTAGGGTACCCAAGAACCCTGAGTGGGCCATGAATCAAAGGCTCTGTGGCCGGGATTCCTACCTGATGGGAAAACCAAGCTAGCTGTTCTGAGGTCCCCGTCAATCACAAAATTCCACAGCTCTGGGGTGGAAAAGACCACTAGATTCTGGACACCTGGCTTCTAGTCCAAGATGTGTCCTTAGCTTAGTGACCTTGTGGGCTCTAGTGTCCACATCTTCACAGAGAGATCCAAACTGGGTTGCTGAGAACTGTCTTTCCCAAACAGAGCATTGCGACAGGAGAACCCACAGCTCCCTTCTCTCGGGCGGGTCACCAAGTCCTGACCGACCAACGTTAAGGCCCGTGTTGTGCTGTCAAAGCAGTGTGCTGTGTGCTGAGTGTCATACAGACCGACAGAGTGCTTATGCTCACGAGCCCTGGACTTGGACTCTGCAGCTGAGTAGTAAGCCGTGTGGCTTAGGGTAAGCTGCTTAACCTCTCTGTGTCTCAATAACAAAGTCCTCACAGGGCTGCCATGCAACTGAAGGAGACAACGGGGAAATGCTCTAAAGGTGGTGATTGTTACCCCAGGGGCAGAGAGCCCCACTGGACAGAAACCCTATGTTTGTTCATTGACATAGACCAAGCCTTAGTGTGTGAGTGCCCAGCAAACCATCCAGGGGACTGTTACATAACTAACCCAATTATCGCAAGACATGGAGCCGAGGATTCCACAGTGCAACACGGTGTGATTAGCAACAAGGAGGGAGACCTGTATTTCCTGGAACTAGGGAGAGCCTTGCCTTGTGTGTATGTGTGTGGGGGGTGGGGGGGTGGCTAGTATGGGAATGCAGGCTGTGGAGTCCTCACACCTTTCTAATTGGCCAGGAAGCGGTGGGGAAGAGGTGAGGACGAAGAATCAGATAATGGCCCTTAGGATGCTTTGTCCAACAAGGAGTGTGAGGTTCAGACTCAGGGAAAGTCTGTCTTCACCCACAAGGAGCCCTGGGCCCAGCAATTCTTTGCTCCTCCACTCCCGTCTCCCTGGGGCAGCATCAACCTCGGGCAGGCAGCCAGGGGGCAGCTGTGTCTCCATCCCATCCTCCGCACACACCACTGGTGAAGAGGAAGGAGGGGCCCAGCACATCTTTCCCTCACACCTCATTGGTCGTTATTCAGTCACATGCCCCCTCCTGCACCAATCACTGACAAGGAGAATGGTTAGGGTTAGGGCTCATCCTCTTTGAGGGTGATCAGGATTCCTAGCTGGGTGTGAAGATGGGGACCCCCTATCCTGAATCATACAGAGGAAGTCTGGATATCTGAACATAATCAGCCCTCTGTGAGCCAAGAAGGGGGGAATGTATGTCAGTGGCCAAGCAATGGCCAACTTCAAGGCCAATTCTGGTCCATCACCCACACCTGGTCTTTGAGTCTCAGTTCCCTTCCCTAAGTAATGGGATAGATGTGCAGACAATGTGCTGGAGGCTCAGGTGGCACAAGGTGCTCATGGCCTCTAGCAACAGCAGTCCTCAAGAAATGGGAGTCCCTTCATAACTAGGAGGAAGCTTGTGCACCCCGCAGTGCACATTCACCCTCCTGGCATGCTGGGCACCCACAGAGCCCTTGGTCCTCGGCATACCCAGCAAGCCCAAGCTCTCCTACTGCCCGTTAGGGTTAGGGCTATTCCCTCCAGACTTGAGCAAGGGACTCGGATCGGAAGCTTCCCACGGCCTTGTGCTCCTGGTCAAGGGGTTTGAATTAACTACGCTGAAATGCATCTTGGTCTCCATCCAGTGAGAGTCATGGTTACCTGTAGACTCTCAAGGTCACTGGTCCTTCCCCATGGGTGGGAATTCAGGGGACATGAGTGGGAGATGATGATGAATATCCAGAAATCCCCATTGGCTCAGAATCCATCACTCACCCACTCACAAGTGCATCCACTTGGTTGTTAAACAGCCATCCCCAGAGCACCTGCTACACTCCAAAAAGTGGATGGGACGCAGTCGGCAGCCACTGGGCTTAACTCGACCCACAGGCTGCTTTCGCGTCATTGATATTTTTAAAACAATTCTATGTGAAATGAAACAGAAATTATAAGCCTCATTTAAAAATACTCCTTTTCCTCCCACATGACCTGAGACAGTGTGTCCAGTGATGTCACTCAGATTTTCCAGCTACAAATCACCATTGGCTCAAGCCCAAGAACACTATGGAAACAAAGGAAAATTTCTCTCTCTCTTTTTGTCTCCTCCTCAAAGGTAAGTGAAAGCAAAGAAAAATTTCTTGAGCAAGCTCTACAGTAACAGTGGTTTTGAATGGAAATATCTTCTTGGCTGTGACAGCATCACAGTCGAATCTCACACCCAGAGAAAGGAAACACTGAGTTTAACCTCAAAACGAGGAAGACCATAGAATGAAAAGAAAAAAAGAAAAAGAATCCTCTGCCCAGAAACCTCCCGCCACAGCTTGGCCTGGGAATATCGCAGGAATTTTTCCAAGGAGAAATTTTTCAAGGCTGACCCTAGCGAGGCTGAAAGCTTTGCAGCTAACAGAGAGGGCTTGAGACAATGACAAGGGGAGAGAGGAGGCGAGGGCCAGGTGAGCGAAGGCTGGCAGAGCGAGTCAGGAGGAAGTGGCTTCGTGAGCCATCGACCCCACAGCAGGCGGAGAAGCAGAAACTTAGCCAAGCAAGGTGCGAGCTATTTTCATCCTTGGGGTTTTTACCCCAAGGTCCCTGAAGTGCTCTGGGCAGTGTGGCTCCCCCACCCCCAAAAGGCCAGGCACTGACGGCAAAGAGCAAAAGAAAAGCCAGGTGTGGGTGACAGTCGGGAGGCCGGGGAGCAGGGGCAGGGCCCTGGGCTCCTGACAAGCACTCTCTGGGCCTGTTTCCTCCCTCCCACTGAGGTTCTGTGAGTCTCCTGTGGCCACTGTAATGGATGGTGCAACAAATGACCACAAATTCAGAGACTCGAAACAGCTCACATTTATTCTTTTACAGTTTTGGAGGTCAGGCGTCTGACCCGGGTTTCACTGGGCTAACGTCGAGGCATGGACAGAACTGTTCCTTCTGGCGGCTTGAGGGAGGCATCTGTGTCTGCTGGCCCTCCTCGGATTCTGGCCCCTTCCTCCATCCTCAGAGCCAACAGGTGAATCACTCTGCCCTCTGCCCTTTGCCTCAGGGTCCATCTCCTCTTGGAGCCTGACCCTCCTGCCCCCCAGGGCCCACCCAGATAATCTAGGACTCCCTCCCATCTCCAGGTCCTTAATTTAATCACACCTGCAAGGGCCCTTTTGCCATGAAAGGTCAGATACTTACAGATTCTTTCTGGGGACCACCATGTGGAGGTCTTGGGTGGCATTATTCTGTCCACCAAAACTTTCCTCCCCATGAACCTTCTAAGAGTCTGTGCACAAAGGCCCAAGTTCATACATGTGGGCTTGATGTCCTCTTGAGTGCTAAACCTCTAACAAAGCCCCACCGTCTGAGGCATATTCAAGACCATTCCTCACTGTGGCTTTACCCCAGGCGTCCCGCGAGCCACATGAAGCGGTGTGAATTGTATTTGTTCCCGTTTTGTTTTTTACATCAAAATAAGATATGTGCAGTGTACATAGGAATTTGTTCATAGTTTTTTTTTTTAAACTATAGTCTGGCCCTCCAACGGTCTGAGGGACAGTGAACTGGCCCCCTGTTTAAAAAGTTTGAGGATGCCTGCTCTAGCCCAAAGCTCGCCGTCTGCCCCTCCCTGAGCCGGCCACCCTACACACATGCCACGGAGGGCTCAAGTTTCCACTGATGCCCTTTGCTTCCACCCAGGATGTTCCTCCTTCATCCAGCCCCAGGGCCTAGTTTGCATATCTCCTCTTCCTAGGAACACTCACCACAGGGAGAGGCCAAGTTCTCGGATCAACCCTACCCAGCCCCAGAACACGTCTCCTTAACCTGGGAGCATAGATACAGCTGAACTGTCATGCAGCCAGATTAGGAAGGGATGGCAGGGGCTTGGTCTAGACCAGAGCAGCCAGGTGTAGAGAGGAGCCCAGGGATGCCAGAGCAGGCAATGACAGGCCCCCAGTGGAATCCCTCGGAGCCCCACCTGGCACCTGCTGCCATGTCTGGGACATCAGAGTTTCTCTTGGTTTCCAGTCCAGCTTCTATTGACCAAGAGGACCCACTCCTTTGAGACACTCAGCCACCAGGAACCAGCCACTCAGGGCAGAAACCAGCTCTACCAAATAGCATGGGCTCCCTTCCAGAATCTACGAGTCCATAAGGAGAAGACAGAAAACCCACTGGAGAGGCCGGTAATGGTTTCAACCAACACTTCCTTGTGGACAATCTTATAGTCTCGACAAGAATGTCGTGCTTATAGTTTCTCCTTGCCATCCAACCCACAGGTTCTACTAGAACTAAAAAGACACTGTTGAATGTCCTATAGAAGAATAGACTACGTAGACCCCAGGGGACTACGCGTGCACAAAATCTACTACTTGTAGACGAGATTTTTGCTGAAAGTACATCACCAATATTAAAGTAAAGGCTATTCTTTCAAAAAAAAAAATTAAATCAGGGAGGCGCCTGTGGCTCAAGGAGTAGGGCGCCGGTCCCATATGCCGGAGGTGGTGGGTTCAAACCCAGCCCCGGCCAAAAAAAAAAAAATTAAATCAGCACTTCACCAAGAAATATGCGGCAAGGAGTCAAGAAATATGCGGCAAGGAGTCGACCCCATGACGCACTAGAGAAGTACAATTCAAGACCGAGTGAGCATTTCTACCCCCACCAGAACGGCTGAAACATAATGACTGCAAGTGCCAAGCATCGGGGAGGACGTGCAGCCGCAGGGACACTTGCGTTGCCCACAGCGCTGTGCACCGGGGCAGCTACACACTTGTGATTCAGAAATCCCGCCCTGACGCAGCTGCACCTGTGCGAGACCACCCACCTCAGAACCAGTAGTGATGGCCAAAAACTGGAGAACGAAACCGGTGCCATCTATGGAAGAGCAGGTCCCACATGACACAGTCACCCAGAAAATGAATTCAGTGATGGAAATGAAGGAAGGGCCCCAGCCGCACACAACGGGGAGGCTGTCCGCACAGGAGGCTGAGCAGAAGGCGTCAGGCACAAAGGGACATGAGCTGTCCCCTCTGTTGGACTAACACTCAAAATAACGTGTCTGGGGACTGGTTGGTAGTAAAAGTATGAAGCAGAGCAAGGGAGTGCTTGCCCTAAGTCTAGACAGTGCTGACTTCGGAGGGGTAGAACTACCCTCCAACCAATGTGTCCCCAAGGTGGGGAAGGCCAGGGCAGCCTGAGCCAGGCCGACAAGCGAGGCCCTGTTTGCAGTGGGCTTGCTCTGCAGTACCTGAGGCCCGTTCACAAAAAAGTCTTCGTAATGCTGGCCAGGGGAGGAGACTAGGGGTCACGGAGATTTAAGGGATATAGACGCAGAAGTGGAGATGGTGGACAGAGCAGCCCACCTCGCCCGGCCTCCAGGGAGGGGCTGTGTGTGACGGGGGAGGGGCAGCTGCTATTCACCTGGGTCCCAAGAGGGAGCGAAAGGATCTCAAAATCAGAAAACGAAAGGAACCCTCGAGGGAATTACCTTGGGTTTCAGAAAGGCTCGTGTCCCAAAACTTCTGAAAAGCAGACTCACCCTGAGTGAAACTGATTCTTAGCTGAAAGTCTTACAGTTTTGCTGGGGCCTAGCAGGTGCGGCTGTTTGGAGTCCTCCTTTTCCTTGTGACTACACAAAAGCAAACGGTGTTCAAAGGCCTCTTTGGCTTCTCAAGACCTTCAGAAGGTCTGGAAGCCTTCAGGGTAGCCCCATCTGCTCCCCTCGGGTCACCGTGCACCCCCATCTCCCAGGCACCCCAAACCGAGTCTCCATGCCCCAGCCCCGGGTGCCTCCTGCCAGCCACCCCTGTAGTCACCCACTGGAGACCAGCCGATCCTCCCTTCCACAGGGCCCTCGTCCCATCCTCAGAGCCCCTGGAGCCTGCGTCGTGCCCAGCACAGGTCACAGCATGTCCCCGGTGCAGGAAGCATGTTTAGCCCCACTCCTGAGGCCAGTGAGCATGCACCCGTTTGTCAAGAGCCATGTATTGAGCACACACTATGCGGTGGAGATTCGACAGTACTGGAGACAGATGGGTCCCCTCCCTCTATGATGACGAGTGCCCACTGCTATGTTTTTCCATCTTGGCACTCTTGACATTTGGGGCTGGATAATTCCCTCTGGGCCAGTGGCGGCTGTCACCCTGTGGGGTGTGATGCAGCTCCCCTGGTCCCAGCAACCTGACTGTCACTGTGCCTGCCCCCAGGTCCTGACAGCCAAAAACATCTCCAGACATGGCCAAACATCCCCTGAGGACCACTGGTGACTAACAGGAGAGAATGAGGCACTAATTCAAAGATCACAAGAGAGAGGGACAATTGTGCTAAAATCCCGCCAGCCGGGAGGGAGGAGTCTTCCCAGGGGAGGAAATAGCTCAGTGGTGCCCTAGGATCTGCGCTGGCTCACAGGGGCTCGTCAGGGTCAAACCTGGTCCAATGGCCCCACTCCCCAGTGGCAATACATGCAGAGGTTGGGAAGGAGGAGGCGTGTTGCTGACACACACAGGACTCAGGGACCCTGCCTGCTACAAAAATTCAGAAATCCCAGAGGCCGGGCTGTAAAACCAGTGCCTGGCACAGCAGAGACACATGAACAGATAAGCTCAATCCAGGGGGCCCCAAGCAAAGATGCAAAGGAGGAAAACTGAGTCAGTCGTTGTCCTGCCACCCTGAGCACTGTCCATGGTGTCCTGGCTGAGCAGCTGTGAGCTGGGGGCTTCCTTGGCCCAAATGTCCCAAGAATGAACAAGAACCCTCCGGTCAGGAGGGGCTGCGGTGCCCTGGTGACTGCGCCTTGGACTCCGGTGTTTGGATCCCGACCCCACCCCTCACTGAGTCTGTGATTTGCCTCATCCGAGTTGTTTAGCCCTTCTGTGCCTCCATTTCCCCATCTGCAAGATGGAAACAATAACGCCAACCTCACGGGGGGTCACAATGGTGGGTGGGCATCTGCCAGGGTCCCACTGACTGAGACTCGTTCGAGGAGGAGATGTGCAAAGACACCAACCTCACAGGTGTGGCTGAGGTCTCAGGAAGAGGCTGGCAAACTTCTTCTGTACAGGCATGAAGAGTCACACAGCAAGCATCTTAGGCGTGGGGGCGCAGTGGCTTCTCCTGCAATTACACAACACTGTCGCCATAGCATGGCAGATTCTGTCTGCAGGCCAGATTTGCTGACGCCTGGTCTAAAGGAGCTAGAAGAGATCAGGCAGGGGCCAGAACGCGCAGCAGCAGAACGGTCACCCCCAAAGCTGGTGGCGCCCAAAAGGACCAAGGGAGAGACAGACTGGCTGGGGAGCCCAAGAAGAAAGTCATGTGTGGTCTGCTGCCTCAGAAGGGCACAGTCGATTTGAGGGGACTCAGGGGGACTCAGGGGGATCTCTGGGGGAGCGTGGCCTGACCTCTTTCTCCTCCCTCACTCTGATCTCTTGCCAGGGCTCCCACTGGGGAGGCTGTTAAGGGTCCGTGGTGGTCCCTCTCCTGGGCAGAGAGCAGGCAGATGCTGGGGATCAGCACAAGATGTTCAGCAAAACTAGCTTAGAACATGGCTCAGGTGGGTGCAATTATTAAGCTACCTCCATGAAAAAGCCTTTTGAAAAAACTCTTAGCACCCTTTGGCCAACCCCATATCACTTGGTCATGGGGACAGGGTGACACAAACACTTAGGTGTGCTCGGCAGTCGTACGGAGGGGTCGGAATGGTTTGAACATCCCTCTGTCACAGAGCTGGGGACAGCACCATGAGAGAGAGAGGTCGCCACTCATGGGCCAATTGACCCAGGTAAGGCCAACTTGTGGGGCACGGCCCAGGGGACATCCCTTGAGCCTAGGAGTCAACATGCACCATTGCACACGTGGCCACCAAAACCATCTGGGGATGCCTGAGCCCACGGCGAGGGATCCCCAAGAAGAGAATGTGCCACCAACAACCCCCCCCACGGCTGATAGGAGCCAAGTACCCCTTCTCCAGGTGTGCTGGGCTCCCCATCACGGCTGTTGTAGAAGGATCCCAACTCTAGCATCTGTCCGATGCTTACAATATCCCAGGCACCTAGCTAAGCTTAGGTGGACAATCTCACTTAATCCCCATGACAACTGCATGGCATGAGGACAGTTCCACAGCATCCATGGGACATAGGAAAGATAGATCATTCCTAGCCATGAATATTCAGAGCAGAGAAGTTGTTTCCCCAATATTATACAGCTAGTCAGAAAGGAAGCAGGATCAGAACCCAGGTCAAGCTGACTTCTCAGCCTCTACCTGCCTTTGCAGCAGCCCAACTGGACCAAGGTGGGAATCAGGCATATCTCTCAAACTGTCTCCCCTTCCCCTCTCCACACCCACCAGGTGCCACCCAGCAGTTTTCCCCGGGGGGTCTCTGCCCCTATCCCACGGCACTGTCCGGCCTGGTGATGCAATAGCCCCAGACGGCCTTGCAGTTGAAATGTTCTGAAATGTACAGTAGACCAGGCCATCTGCTTCCTCCAAACATCGCCTTCTGCCTTTGTCGAGAGCCGCGGTAAACGTACAAGGACGCCAGGCAACAGTCACTTTATTTCTGGGCTCAGGATTTCCAACTGGCCTGGGTTGCTCAACGCCTCCTTTCAGACACAGGGAGCAGAGAGGCCAGAAGAACGCTGCAGGAAGTGAAGTGCTGAGTGGAAAGCAGACAGCTGGGGCTGCTAAAATGCACTGTGATTTTTTTTCCCCACCAAAGCTGGTCAGGACAACAGCCAGAGTCCCTCACTCCTGGGTTTCTCCGTACACACCCCTCAGTAATTCTGACAAGCACTCAGGCAGCAGATGCCGGCCTACCCCAGTCTGTACCCACAACTCCTGGCCGCCAGCACCTATTATTTCTCTCACTCTCACGGGGAAACTTTAAGGGATGAGGGGCGGAAGGGTGTAGGGAAATGGAAAACTACACACAAGGCTCTCGCCGAAGCAGCCAAGTTAACCCTAACTGAGAAGCTCCCTGTCTGCAGCAGGCTCACCCATGGTGGGGACGGCGCTTTGTACTGTGTCAGAGCCAGGTGTGACCTCACAAGAAAAAGGCCACATTTTGAAGTAGGTAAGAGCTCCCCTGATGGAGCAAGAGGAAGGTCTGCCCACCTGGGACTCAAGGAATAGAGTCAGAAAGAAGCCGGGACGCCCAGAGATAGGACAGAAGACTTAAAAAGACAGAGGCGGGGGGAGAGAGAGAGACTGGGCGCAGGCAAAGGTGAGAAGGTGGGGTGAGGTGCAAAGGAGAGGCTCCTGGGCTCCCAGGGAAGTTACAGAGCATGGCTGTAAATTCTCTGTCACTCCTTCATCAACAGGTGGAGCTTCTGCCCTCTGTCTTGACTGCGCACAGACCTGTTTACCCAGGAGTGTAAGAGACGTGAAGCCTGGGTCATAGCAGCCATTCAGCTTCCCCTTTGCCCACTGGACTGTCCTGGGGCCACTATGCTGTGAAGAAGCCCAAGCTCCACGGAGAGGCCTCGTGTGTATGTTCCAGTCGGTCCAGCTGTGCCCAGCCTTCCCGTCCTCCCAGCCCTGACACAGACATATGAACAAAAAACCCTCCAGGTGACTCCACGCCCGTGCCTTCCAGTCACTCTCAGCTGAGATCCCAGACGTTGTGGACCATAGAAAGCCAACACCCTTGTACTCTGTCTCAATTCTGACCTGCAAAATCCATTAACAAAATAAAGTGGATTTTTTTTTTTTTTTTTTTGGTTTTTGGCCGGGCTGGGTTTGAACCCACCACCTCCGGCATATGGGACCGGCGCCCTACCCCTATATACCGCTAAGTTTGGGGATAGTTTGTAACACAATAAGAGGTAACTGCACCATCCTCACCCCTGTCGGGCTCCACCCAGACTGCAGGGCAGCCCAGTGGTAACAGGACCCCTAAGGTATTCAAGTCAAATTCTGGGGAAAAACAAACACTGGTGGCGCTGCTTATCTGCAAACACACTGCGAGGCGTAACATCAGACCAAATAAAGCTGGAAAGTGCTGGACTAAATGCGTTTCCTACCGTGAAAGAGACGTTTCAGTATACAGTGAACAGGGTGCATGTCCGAGAGAGGTGGAGGTTAATGTGTGCCCTGGGGGTCAGGACCTCTGGGGTTTCCTCCTTCTTATAGAAAAAGCAGCCAGATTTTCCACTGAGAAACCACCCCCATCCCCCACGCTCAGCCCACTGAGTTGTTAAGCTGCAGTCATTAATGATAGATCATTCTTTGGAAAGAATTTCTAAATATTTCTGAGTAATTAGGTTGCAAAACTTTCTATTATGCAGAATCTGAATCACTCACACAAATAATTTCTTCCTGGTTCCCACAGCTGCTTCTTTGTGGGGAGAAAGTGTCCCCATGGCACCAATGGGTGGATGGCTGCCTGGTCAAGGGTCCCAGGGCCCAGCAGATTCCGCGCATGCTTGGCCCAGGGGTCGTCATCTTCAGCCATCTGGACAACACAAGGAAAAACTAAAATGCTGCATCCCAGTTTTGCAAAAATTATTAAACTGAGCAGCAAGCACTTAGAAAGGGGTTGTTGAAATACATTAATTCCCTAATTTTTGAAGTACAAAGAGGGAGGGAGGCTTGTTTTTCAGAATGTCTCACCAGCTTACCTTCAGGGCCCAAAGCTAACTGTCCAGTGGAAGGTCAACGTCTCAAAAGTTAAGTTCACATCCAGGGCCCTAACAACATTTTCTAGAACTCCCCAGTTATCACCGAAGCATCTTCCCCACATTCCTTCCTCTGCAGAGGATAAGGTGCTTCATTCCTCTCCTCTCCCTCCGAGGCTGCTGGAAGAGGTTGAGTAGGAAGGATTTGGCAGCTTCCTGCACAAGGGTGTTGAACTCCGGGGAGCCCAGACTACACCACATTTGGCCCTGAATCCACAGGCCAGAGAAGAGCTTGCTTATAAACAAAATTCCTGCTTGCCGTGTGAGGGAATTAATGTGACTCACAACAAAGATGGCTTAAAAAGTCAGCAATTCACCAGCTGGCAGCCTCTCCCCACCAGCTCCTACACTATAGAGATCTTATCATGGGGTCTCTCCTACCAAGCTGCCCTCCCAGGACATGGGTGGCTCACAGTCACCTGATCATGGGACCGTGCCTCCGTTTCTTCATCTGTAAGCCGGGACTCGCGTGAGGGCAGGGAGAGAGAGCACACAGCTGCTTTGCGTGCAGGTGGAGCAAGTCAGGCTGTCTCTCCACTTGGTTGGCCAGAGTTGGTGCTTCCCCGCCACTGACGCGTGCTGCTCTGGTTTGTTCAGTGGGAATGTCCTACCAGACTAGAAGCAAACTCCAAGCCTTCCATACTGAGTCCTTGTGTCCTTACCATGTCCTGTGCCTGAGTGTGAGGAAGCACACACCCCAGCCATGTGTGGCCGACCCAGCCAGGGGAGCCCTCCTAGAAGTCATTTGCAATCATGTCCAGGGAAGCGTTGGTAGCCCCAACCTCCTGCTCCCTCTGTAACCTTCTCCTGCACACTCCTGGCTTGGCTCAGCAGCCCAAATAGTTTCCCACCATTTCCACGTGGTGTGCCCCCACTGCGTGAACCAGGACATTGTCTGTGATCAAAGTCTCTATCCTTTTTTGCAGTTGTTTTGGGAATGAGTTAAAAGAAATCTTTAAAATCATATTACAGGCCACCAGTGGCTCACACCTGTAATCCCAGCACTCCAGAAGGCCGAGGCGGGTAAACTGCCTTAGCTCAGCAATTGGAGACCAGGCTGAGAAAAGCAAAATTTCCATCTCTACTAAAAATTGAAGAACTAGCCAGGCATTGTGGCAGGTGCCTGTAGTCCTGGCTACTCCGGAGGCTGAAGCAGGAGGATCACTTGAGCCCAAGAGTTTGAGGTTGCTGTGAGCTATGATGTCACAGCATTCTACCCAGGGTGACAGAGTGAGTCTGTCTCTAATTAATTAAATCCTATTATAGTGCTGCTTTAATTTGGTGGACTGAATTAACATCACACTTTGTAGTATTAATCCCCCTTTGGAGAACCTAGAAGCTGGTGAAAATTATAAAAACCATAGAGCTTTTTAAAAAACCACATCAGCTTTTTTAAAAAGAACATTTTATTAAAGAGTAAAAGAGATCAATATACTTTAAAAAAAAAAAAACACAGAGCACACATCAGCTTTTTAAAAAAGAGCATTTTATTAAAGAGTAAAAGAGATCAATATACTTTTTAAATGGATACAAAAATAAATATTCAGCATATTAAAGACACATGCTTTAACACTCATGTGAGCTGGAGATTCAAGCCTATTAGCTCACAGACTCTTCAGCAAACATGTCTGGTACCTTGCAAATACATAATGCTCACTTCTTGGCCAAGAGGGAAGAGTCACTTCCCTGGCACCTTCCCGTAGTCACATGTGACGTCATCCAGGTCTAAAGGACCTCTTGTTACCATGTCTGACTACACATCACACCTCCACTGCCCTCACGGATGTGGCTATGGGAAACGGAACTGGGCATTCTTTAACTTTTCAGATATTAAATCAGAGACACTCATGAGGACGAGGCCACTAGGCTGGCTGAACATGGGTCTCCCAGCACCTTCCTCCCTTTTCACAATAAGGGTGGACACATAAGGCCTCTCCTGCCCTTTCATGGCAGATTCTGGGTAAGAGATGGTGGCAACTTGGGCAGGGCAGCTGGCGGTACCCAGCACACCAGGGGTGAGGGGCCGACCTTTGCCAATCCAGATGTCTTACACAGGACACGTGGATGTGTAAGGGGTGCCCCAGCCTAACAAAATACAGCATTTGTTTTTAGAAAAAATGTTCAAATATCTTCTAATCATGCATATATAGAAAACAATTCTAAAGTGTCTTCAGAGACACATGAAATAACATATCAGAAGGTCCCAGGGCCTCTGCCATTAGGTCAAGCCGCATTGCAAATCTTCTGCACCTGCTTTTGATAAGTACCATGATGTAAACAGTTTTAACACATTTTGGGTAGGAAATGTATCTTATTTGCTAGTAAATTGGGTAAGTTCTTCCAGGGTTGAAACTGGGACTCCTCCATTGCAATTCCACCATACTACTCTTGTTAAGGGGTAGAATCTGGGGGTGATGTGAGGCCATCCCAAACCTCAGGGAGCACTAGGGGAGGGGACAGTGTCCTCCCCTCCCCAGGACCTCTTGGGACAGCAGCGGTGGTGAGAAGCTAATGCATCCCTTCCATAGCTCTGCAGCCCTCACTGTGCCCACACCAGTCACCACCACTAAACTACAGGCACAAGTGACAGGCTCGTGTGACCCACAGTTATTTTGTAAACTTATGGTATATACCCTGCTCATAAAAATATATCTATATATTCAAAGCAGTTTATAATAGGACATATAAAATACGGTAATTCAAAGTACTAATTTTTGCTTTTTTTTTTAGAGACAGTGTCTCACTTTATCACCCTCAGTAGAGACCTGTGGCATCACAGCTCACAGCAACCTCCAACTCCTGGGCTTAGGCGATTCTCTTGCCTCAGCCTCCCAAGTAGCTGGGACTACAGGCGTCTGCCACAACACCTAGATATCTTTTTGTTGCAGCTTGGCTGGGGCCAGGTTCGATCCTACTACCCTCAGTGTATGGGGCTGGTGCCACCATACAAACTGAGCCACAGGTGCCGCCCCTAAGTACAAATATTTTTTAAAAGGCCAATACCATTTAGAAAGAAGAAAAGGAAGAGGTATCTGGAATG
The DNA here is from genome assembly GCF_027406575.1 of Nycticebus coucang. Lineage (NCBI taxonomy): Eukaryota > Metazoa > Chordata > Mammalia > Primates > Lorisidae > Nycticebus > Nycticebus coucang. Next base: position 181,845,247 of record NC_069781.1, on the reverse strand, counting down.
ATTTAATTACAGTAATGAAAAAATAAATTTATCTCTAAGCTTCCTGGCAACAAAGCCCTCGAGGAAAAGTTTTCATTGTGTGAAGACACAGGCACGCCAGTCCTCTGGACATGAACACGCTTTCCTGCACCCACCGTGGGTAATACAGACTTTCTTCTAACAAGTCAAGAGTTTTGCTTTTATTCAAATTGCCTATCATATGGGTGGGGGTGGATTAAAGACAGACAAACAACCCCCTATTGGTTTGCAATTTAAAGGGAGGCGTGTATCCAAATATTTTTAAATCTTACTAAAACATTTAAAAGTAAAAAGATATTTCACATAGAATCAAGCATATGAAATCATAAGCCTACAGCTCTAACAAAAGATAAAGATAAAAACAGTCTTACATTTATAAGTTGATTTTAAACTTCAAATATCTTTACTTGAAGCAGAATCTGCTAATATTATAGAATGATAAGTCTTTGGAAATGTCAATTAACCCAAAATGCAGACAGAATTAAAGCAACTAATAATTAGGGGGGAAATGTAGAAAATGACATTTTTAATCACAGATTATAGTTATGGTATCCTGACCATTTGGTGTAAGTTTCCGACATTTGTATCTGGACGGCAGAAAGGCGGTGCGACTTTGTTTTAAATGTCAACTCCTCGGTGGATGTCCTTACTACACCAAGAGCAAAGCAAGGGTCCCCCACCCTGGTCAGCGGGACCCACATCCTTCAAGAATTACAGTAGTCATTGTAATAGTGAAATGCAAGATGGTGGCAGCATGGGGTGCCCGGGAGAGACACCTAGACCGTGATTTGTTGGTTTTCCCTGAAAAAGGGTCTCTGGTGTGAGGCACAGATATCCGGGAACATCCGGAAGACCTGGTCCGGCTGGGACTCCTCAGAAACCTGCATCATGGAGCTGGCCCCACAGCTCTTCCCGGCTTCTTCCACCAGCTGCCGGACGTAGAGCTGCTCAATCTAGACAGATCGTGCATAGAGTGAGAGACGGAGGGTCCAAGTGGGGTGGGACTGTCTCTGATCCCAGCCAGAGTGTCTGATTACCCCAGTGTAAAACTATCATTCCAGAAGCTCCACAGTCCTCAAATAAATGAACCCAGACTAGGCAGACACAAAGAAGGAGCCGGCCGTCATATGTACTCTCCCAGTGTTGCCCTGGCCTGGCCAGCCAGTGCCCAGAATTCCACCATTAGAGCTTCATTCCTTTCACTATAATTAAATAAGGGCCTGGAAAGCCCTAATCTGTCACTTAGACTCTAACCAAACTGGTAGAATCTTTCAAAAAAAGGTTCTTAAAAAAAAAAAAAAAAAAAAAAAACGAAAATCCACATACACAAACACTCACATACAGATTATGAGCGTCCCAGATGTGAGAAGATGGCTCAGAGATGGCAAGAACCCACCTCCCCCAGATCGAGGGTCTCGCCCAGGTGGAAAAGCCCGGTCCCTGCTGCCTCTTCTCCAGCCCAAGTATGAGCACGATCACCCGTTCTTACCTGCACAAGAATGAGTTTGGAGCGCAAGGGGGCCATGTCTGGAAACTCCTCCCCGAAGCACAGCACCACCCCGCTGTCGGGGAGCCGGCCCTGGCTGCCGTAGAACTGCTGCAGCTCTGGAACAACACTCAGGTCTCAGGCAAGGCCGAGCCCCACCCCCACCCCCAGCGGTGGGCTCAGAGGGGCAAGACAGCTTAGAAGCCAGGGTACTATGGGATCCCAAACTGGTGGCCTTTTGGCCAAATTCCAACTAAGGGCCCATGGCTTGGCCATTCCCAGGCTGCTGCTGGGCTGTTAACATCTGGATATGGCCACCTTGCCACAGACCTGCCTGGCCCCCTGTGTGAGGACATCAGTCCCTGCCCAATGCCTCTGACCCAGGGTTCTCAAAGTGGAGTCCAAGGACCAACAAAGCCCTCTCCTGGGAGCTCATTGGAAGTGCAGAATCTCTGGCCCCACCTCAGAGCCACAGAACCACAGCGGCTGAAACAGGCTGGGGACTCTGCGCTGCAGCCTGCCCCTTGGTGCATCTGTTGCGTGCCCAGGGGTAATAGCCCCTAACTCTTACCACCTCTTCACCAGGCAGACCCTTGGGGCTCACGCACCTGAGCTCACACACCCCAAGCACCCACCCTTCCAGGAACTCTAGGAGTGGAGACCTGACTTCAGCTCGGGCCCATGCTGTTACAGGGAGAGGAGCAGAGACCTTTGGGGACACAGGGAGGGGAGCTGGCCCACAGCATGCCAACAGAATAACGAAAGCCACGGGCAGCACTTCCTGTGTGCAGAGTCCAGTGCATCTCAGAAGTACACAGGAACCCCGGGTACTTTGCTAAGACACAGGTTCTGATCCCCGAGGCCTAGGGCAGGGCCTGAGGCTGTGTCTCTAACCAGGGCCCAGGGAACGGGCAGTCCTCAGAGCACAGTCTGAGCTGCACAGGGTTAATTCTTTCATCCTCCCAATGATCACACAAGAGAGGAAATAAGGACTCTGTTCCCCGTTTTGCATACAGGGAGGTCACAGCACAGAAAGGCTCCCCAGGGTCACTCAGCGAGAAAGTGCAGAGCAGAATTCTAAGGGGGCCCCCACGGCAGTCACTGCCCCTCACACCTCTTCATCCTCCCATGACTGCAAACAGAACACAGGCAGAGGTGTGACCTTAAGACCCGGGGATAGCAAGGTGACAATGGTACAGACCTCGGAAGAACTGGCTGGTGTCAAAGACCTGGACCACCTCATCGCGCTCCAGCTTGTTGGGCCTGCCCTTGCACACCACGGCGTTGCCGCTGCAGAACACACGGCCCTGGCACAGCCGCTTGACGAACACGCCCTGCCGGCTGCTGTACAGCAGCACCCCACGCTCCAGGTGCCCAAACAGCTTCCGTGTCACCTGCCTCTGCCGCTCGCTGGGGATGTTGTCAGCGGATGGGAAGCGCACCAGCTCCAGGCTCTCAGGCCCGTACAGCTTGGTTACTGGCAGCCCAGGCTGACCCAGGGACAGGCGGCAGCCATCCGGGCTGGTGGTGGTGGACTGGCCCATCAGCTTGCCCCCGTAGTAGAAGCTGATGACCATCTGGGAGAAAACTGCAGACCAGCAGGCGGGTCAAATTCCAACTAAGAAATTTTGGCCAAATCCCAACTAAAGGCCCGTTGCTCCCAGTCTCTCCCCCAGGGGCCTTCACTTCTTATATGTCCTCGGTCTCTCTGATACTCTGGAGAAGTTCAAGGCCACCGTCTATAGTTAGTTTTTATAAGCAGAATAAATACAGAGAATGACTAAGAAAACCAGAGATTTAAAATGTTAGAAACTACAACACTTCTCTCTCTACTTCCTTATCAAACTCTTCAAATGCAAGACCAAGGGAAGGTCTGGTAACTACTGTAATTTCCAAGTCATGCTAAAGGTAAAGGATGTTTCAACAATCGCAATTTCTCATGGAAACAACGCTGTCTCCTCTCCCAGGCATGGCTCATAGCACTGCAGCCTGCTGCCCAAATTCAGAATGGGAGACAGTGGGTTGAGGGGGGAGGATGGGCTGAGATTAGGAGTTCGAGAGCCTGAGCAAGAGCAAGACCCTGACTCTACTAAAAACAGAAAAACTCGCAGGGTGCAGTGGCGGGGACCTATAGTCCCAACTACTCGGGAGGCTCAGGAAGAGGATCATTTGAGCCCAGGAGTGTGAGGTTGCTGTGAGCTATAAGGGACTCTACCCAGGGCGACAGAGTGAGATTCTGTCTCAAACAAAGAAGAAATGCTAAATTTGAATTCCAAGTCAAAGAAGATAAAGACGGAATCTTTTTTATGGCAAATTCACATTCCTCCTTAGGTTCCCTGGGCTTCCAATTAAGAATCTCTGCAAAGCCCTTTATCCAAACCTGTTTTCAGAAAAGAGTCTGTAAAACAAACCAAACCAGTGGGTCCTGAACTGCCACTCACAGAATAATGGGGCAAGGGGCAATACATAGAATGAAGAGATTACTCCTTTTTCATTATTCCTTCAATCTCTGATCACCTCAAAAAGAAAGCCTCGGCTTGGTGCTGACAGATCTCTGACACCCGGTGCCTGACAACCTCCCTTTAAAACAAGGGCATCAAACTCAGGGCCCCAAGTCTCAGATCAGGAGCACAACTCGGCTACTACTTCCTAACACTGCATTTGTCTTTCGCTGAACTCACCTTCGTCTCTGACTTCCCACTTAGACCAGCCTGAGCGTCCCTTCCAGGGACAACTGTTAGGAGGACAACCACAGTCCTCACATCATCAGACAACTGCCACTCGCCTGCTCCCAACCCAGCAGTGAGAAGGAAGAATTGGGGTGGTGTCTTACACCTCAGGTCATGCTTATCCACAGTGTCCTGCGACCCTACTCGGGTCATCTGGACTTCTACTCAAACAGTGCCCGTGCCCCACCCCAGCCAGTAGCACCCCGTACCTGAATGGTGCACATCATAGGTGGTGTACCCGGGCACCAGCGGCAAGCCTGCGTGAGAGGTGGAAAAGCAAGGTCAGGCCGTCCAGGTAAGGGCAGGGACCCACCCAACCACTCCCTCTCCAAAGTTCCTTTAAGGCCACATGTCGCGTGCTCCCAAGGCAACAGCAAGCATGGGCTTCTGCTGAATTAGGTGCTTTTCCCCACCAGAGCCATGACCCATTGTTTCACAAACACAGAACACCAGGGTATGGTGTGGGGACTTCCTCTCTGCTGTGGGGTTTCTGGCCATGTGTCAGCATGACACTGTTTCCTTCCCACCCAGAGGCCTGCCCTGAAATACCACTGGACACGGTGCCCAGTGGCCAGGGCTTATCTCTGCAGGGGAGTCCAGAGCTCCATGCTCACGTTCCCAAGGTTGTCCTTACAGCATTGAGAGGGGCTTCCCCAGGCCTTACATGACACTGACAACCATGGCCTGACAACCCTTGAGGTCCACAGGGCCAGCTGTCACCTCCTAGGGGACAAGGCCGTGGGAAGAGCTTGAGGAGGAAGCAGACCTGTTCCCAGGCTACAGAAGCCTGTGCCCAGGAGGAAGGGTCATTCCAGGTAGCCGGGGAGCTCTGAGTGTGATCATCAGACACTGATAAAGGGCACCCGTCTCTCTAAGCCTTAGTGACACCACAGGGCAGGTTCTGGTGTCTCCATTCCATGAGCCTCCCAGCATGGGATTCAGACCCAGGGCTTAGAACAATCTCCCATCCCTGGTTGGCGCTCTCCTTCCTCCCAGATGCCCTGGGCTCTCTTTGGGTCTGAGGGGGGCCTTAATGTTATCATGGACTGGTCATTACAGACCTAAGGTAGAGCCCAAGGACAGGGCATCAGGGTGGCCGAGAGCTGTGTCTTCCCTCTGGTCTTGGAGAAGTTCACTAGACCCCTAGACTTTCCCTGGAGCCAGGGGTGGGGAGAGAGCAGGCATGAGCATCACCATGGAAAGGGGAACCCACACCCTCCTCGAGGCAGCGGGAAGCCAGACTGGGCTCGTTCCCCTCTCGGGGCTCAGATACCTTCATTGAGATATGGACCCTAGCAGGTCCGACACTCCCCCCCCCCCACTGTGGCCTGGCTATTATCATAAGCCACGCCGACCACGTTGGAGATGACCCCAGGCCCCTGCCCTCACCTGTGCCAGGCTGCTGCGCCCACCAGTCTGGAAGGAGCTGACCCCGACAGGCCTCTGGCGGGGACGGGCTCCTTTTGATCATCCCCACGTAATCGTCCACAGAAGGCTGCACAGTCAGGGGTGAGAGAAGGAACAGCTCAGCCACTGAACTCTCAACACAAGCTCCAGCATTTATAAAAATGAACAGTTTTCATGTCACTGAAACCACACTGCCATCCTCATCTCATGAGGCCAAAGGTAAGCTTCACTCTAAAGACCCTGGACTATAAATTACTCAGGCTTAGCAACCAAACCTGCAGCTGAGTTACTGAGCTCTTAGGGAGCCACTAATAAGTTTATAGGCCTTAACTACAGAACTGCCTGTTCATACCATCCAGGTGCCCTGGTGCCCTGCAGACGAGGACAAGTCCCCAGACACCAACGAACATAATTCTGAGCAATGCCTGCCGCGCCGTGGAGCAGGCGCTCAAGGAGCCACGTGCAGGTTCTCAACCTCCAACCCATTCCTTAAAGGAGGCTGATAAACCCAATTATGAAACATTTTAACATCTGCTTTTCTTGTGACCCTAGCGTGACAACCTAATTATCGCATTCTCTTAGCTGAGGCAGCAGAAAAGCCTCAGACCCGGCCTCAGAAAACAGGACATTGGTGGAGAGACACAAAGCCAGAAATGCACTTGCTCTGCCGGCCGAAGACTACCCAGAAAAGCCAAGCAGCTTGTGCTTGTTCTCCTCCCAAGGCTTCCATTATCGCTGCCTTGTTATTAAGAACTTACTGTATAGGACTCATGCCACCTTCTGCAAGGGTTGCATGGGGTTATTTTCATTATGCAAATGTCCACCTTGCAATAGCCATTAAAAAAAAAAAAAAAAAACACAGTTCAGAGGCTAAGGGTAGAAAAAAAGGCCATCCAAATAGCTAAAACTGGATATAAAGAGTCCTGAGTCTTTGCCTAAGGAGACCTCATGAAGCCCTCACAGCCTGTGAGCCATACCTTTACCTACAGTTCTAACAAGCTTGGCAATCTGGTTTTCCAGCCCATTAAGGAATAAAACCTGCATGTTAAAAATTAACCAGTCGAATAACCATGAGGGCTAGGACAATGGTCCGGCCCACAGCAACCTGGAGCAGCAAGGACCATTCACGTAGTTCCTTTCCCTGGCCTAAGAAGGCAGCCCAAGGCAAGGGAATTCTTTTTTTTTTTTTTTTTTTGTAGAGACAGAGTCTCACTTTACCACCTTCAGTAGAGTGCCATGATGTCACAGGACTCACAGCAACCTCCAGTTCTTGGGCTTCAGCAATTCTCCTGCCTCAGCCTCCCGAGTAGCTGGGACTACAGGCGCCCGCCACAACGCCCAGCTATTTTTTGGTTGCAGTTCAGCCGGGGCTGGGTTTGAACCCACTACCCTCGGTATATGGGGCCGGCGCCCTACTCACTGAGCCACAGGCACCACCCGGCAAGGGAATTCTTGATGGATTTTAAAAGACCACTGTGCAAAAATGTTTAAAATATGAGCAGTTGAGAGCTTGAGGAAACTCCACTGACCCAGAGCAGGCAACCCAGGCCCAGCCCTGGGGAAAAAGAAGGGACAGACGATGGGGGGCTGGCCGGTTAGCGATGCCACTCCTTACTAAAGACACAAGGCTTCTGCTGGCAGGGCCGGAGCCCTGGAAATGCTACCTCCACTTACCTCCTTGATCATCAGCTCATCAATTTCAGAGCGTCCACACTCCATCTCCGAGACTTCATTCACGCAAGTGGGGGTCGCCATGCCTAGTTTGCCTACAGAAAACCCAACAAGCACCGTGACACTTGGCACTGAGGCATCACAACCACCACTGAGGCCTTAACCCGTTTCCTACAAAAGCTGAGTATAAGGAAGTCTAAGCTAACAGGTGACTTCATAGGTTTGGGAAAGGCACAGACTCTTTTCCCATGCCTCAGTCTGATCTCAGCTGATCAGCCAAGTCTAAAGAGAGAAGTTGGTGGTGGTAGTGTGGTGACTTGTGCTCCTAAAAAATAAACACAGCACTTTGGTCTCTTCCTTCTATTTGCTGGGATCCAAAATGAATCTGTATCAGACATGCTTTACGACAGACATTTACTCATCTACAAAGGTTAAATGTATAAGCTGGGGCATTTGAAGACATGCAAAGCTTTCCTGGCCAGTGTGCTGGCAGGCTGGGGTCTTCTTTTTATAAAACCAGTTGGCAGGAAATCTCTTCTCGGTCTTCCAAATATGCAGGTGTGCATCTGTGAACACACCACACCACCCCACACACTGACGGATGCCCAGATGGCACAAGCCCTGCTCAGGACCTGCCTAAGGCAATACAGCATTGTCACCCCCAGACTCTGTCTGTCCCTCCCCATCTCACGCCTCTTCCCTGTCTATGACCTGCCTTATCAAGTGTATCTGTCAGAGATGTGTCCTGGCAACAAGCACTTGGAATTCATTAGTCCTCGTGGCCTATAGAATTCACCATCCGTTCATCGTGCCCAAACTTTGATTTCATTTTGATAGATCCAAGAATTCACTTAGAAGATGCTGATAGGGAAGTGGGGAGCAGGCAAGTGGGCCCCCCCAGTGCAGCTTGCAAACCACTGAAGTACAGAAGAGAGGGAGCCCATTTAGACATTATGCAAATGCGGCGCTGCTCTGCCCCGCGATCCTCCTGCTTTTTTTTAACATCCATACTTGCAGGTGACTCTGGCTGGCTGCACCTCATGCAATAAACAAGTCAGGGTCACCTGCCAGTTGGAGCTCAGCTGATCTTCGGGGAGGCGAGGAGGGTATGACAGAAACTCTTCTAGTCCCCCAAATCACTATTTGCTCTTTGGTGATGAAAAATTATCCAAAACTAGGAAATGAGGCAGAAAGATGATAGCGTGGCCTTTCAGAGCCTCCCCAAGAGTATCACGCAGAGGCCTCCCCTAAAGACCATCTCACGCCCCAAGGGAAGGTCAGTTTGCGGACCTTACAATTTATTATGGGTTAGGGTTGGGGCTCGATGTTGGCTGCCAATCTGCAGATGGTTAAGCTACAAATGCCCCCAAGCAATGGTTGTAATGTCCCTCGGACACTCACAGTTTGGCTCAGCTTTCTATCTCCCACTGACCAAACAAACCGGTGTGCCCACAGTCTGTCCATCAATCTTTGTCTGCCTTCCGTTCCCTCATTATTAAGTTAAATAATTCTCTAACACAGGTTCACTACTTATTTGTCTGAGACACAAAACTTTAACACTTTTTTCTAACTAAACATCAACATTCTCCATATCTCCACAGCATGAGGAGGGCAAAGTCAGGACTTTTACACAGCCTTCATTTTTGGAATCCTAATGGCCTACAGATATTTGAGGGCTGTTTCCTTCAGGAAACATAAGTTTCTATGGAGAAAACCACGTGTGAATATTCTAACTGCTACATAGAATGGCGAAGAAACTCAACGTGGTAAAAGAATATTTTACACCAGTGATGTAATTACATGTTCTGTCATGAGTCAGCTGTGGGCCATAGCAGCAGCTTGGGAGGCTACCCTGAAAAGGGTTCTGAGGCCGGATAAGAGCTCAGTGCATTCCGATTAACTAGTGACGTCTGAACAGATCTGAGCTTGGTGCATTCTGATTGATTAGTGATGTCTGATTAAAACAAGACCAGGCAGTGGGGCATGTGGCAGGTGGTTGCTATCCCCACTTTACTCCCAGCACAAATGCTTTCTGGGATTTAAAAACTGTAAGAAACTTCAGGAATAATCACATCCCAGAGTTTCCAAACAACATCAGATCTACCGACGTACTGAGGGGATGTATCCCATCTCCACAACACAGCCCCCCAGAGCCATGTGCTGCAACTTCCTTTGAAAACTTTACTCTCAGCCCTCATGGTCCAACCCTTCCCTCATGGTCCAACCCTTCCTTGCCCACCATATTCTTCCCCTAGCCTCTTCTGCAAGCTGCTGGAAAACCAAAGGGATTCCTCATCAGAAACTGTTGGTGGACCCTTATTCCCATCCAACAGAATCACTAAGCCCTGGGAAGGTCGGTGCCTGCTGTGGTCTGACTGTAAGTAAGCAGGCAGCAGGCTGGGCTGCACCCTGACTCCCCCACCCTTTCCTCATTCCCTGCCATGGCTCCCCAACGGAAGCTGCCCTTCGGACAGCAGATGGTGTGTGAGGTCAGCGGAAAGCAGCCTCGACATCTGCTTACATGAAGAAAGGAACTATTTGTTTAACTGAGACCATGTGCCCCAGACACCGTGTCTACGCCAAACCCAACCTCTACAGTGAGAGCTTCATGCCAGGGCAGCTCCTAGAGGGTTCAAAACCCGCAAAGGATAGTTACATTTTTGCTCCTCCTCGGGGACGATTCGGTAAACTTTGTATGGCTCGGAAATGTCCAGCTGGGACCGGTCTGTCACTTCCTCAAAATCTGGGCTCTTGTTTAAAGCACAGCGTAACCTCGTCTTCCAAGTGGCTGGTTCAGCTTTATCCCCTTCTTTAAACTTCCCTTTAAAAACTGCCCAGGCCTGAAGAAAGAAAGAGAAGAGCATGTCATACACGGCCGGCCCCCATCACAAACATCTGTCACTGCCACCAGGACCCGACACACCCTTCCCAGGCAGGAGTCTTTCTTGGCCATCAACTCTTGTTCAATTTAGAGACTCATAGGAACTGCAATTGGGCACATTCTTTACTAAATGTGAAAAGAGTCAGGCCAGGGTAGGGTCCCCCAGGTTCACCCAGCCACGCCAGACTTTGAACCCAGGCCCCCAGCGCCTCACACACACCCCTCAATGTGCCTTTTAGCAAAGTCCTTCCCTGGACGAGGGCCTGAGGTTAAGCAGCCCAAAGAGGAAGTGCACATGGTTTCACTAGAATGTTCACAACAAAGAACAAGCTGTTGTTTTTTCAAGTCAACCCTTGGCTAAAATCAAGCATAAAGAGAGAACACTTGCAAAAAGACTGAATGTTATCCACTGCCCTGCCACTGTTAAGAGAAATTTTGTTTTGTATTTTTTTATTTATGCTAGACTTTCTCCCCAAGGCACTGCTGTAAATGCATTGAAACAGTTTCCCTCTTTGGTTTGGGTGTTTTGTTTTTGTTTTTGTTTTTTTTTTTGCAGTTTTTTGGCCGGGGCTGGGTTTGAACCCACCACCTCCGGCATATGGGGCCGGTGCCCTACTCCCTGAGCCACAGGCGCCGCCCAGGGTGTTTTGTTTTTTAATAGCTCTGTGTTCTTACTTCTCCAAACCTTAGGATCTGAATGAGGAAAAGAAATCCAAAGCCGAAATCTTAAGAGTCAAAATGCAGAGTGGGGCAGTGTTTCAAAAATAAGACACGTGACGGGGCATATTTTAAGGATCTCAGATTGGGATACACCAACCATGAAGTCACCAACATCAGGTGAAAATTACCTTTGGTTTGTAGGCAAAATCAGACAGCATCCTCCAGCCAGAAATAATAAGAGATGGGTAGGGAATTCTCGGCTCCACTCAGGAAAATGCAATTCCACAAGGGAAACAACGGTGCCAGCGTGACCGGTCTGGGATGAAATGCCAGGGTCCCTACTCCCCGCCCAGTAGGCATCTACCACTGAAAGGCTCCCCAGCTTAATGCACATCAAACCGCTGGGAAGCTGGTGAAAACACGGGTTCCTGGGCCTCATCCCTCCAGGTTCTGGGTTGGGTCTGGGAATCTGGATCTGCAACAGCAGCCCAGTAGTTCTAATCCAGCTGGCCAGGAGACCACACCTGCAGACAGTCGAGAATGTCCCCACGAGCCACAGCTCCTTCCAAACAGCCCCAGCTTCTCTCCCCTCTCAGAAAGGACAAGAATGTTTATAACTCACCGCCCATGCTTTCTGCTCAATTAAGGCAAAATTTTGCATCCATGCCTGGAGTAAAGAAACAGGAAGAGGATTCCTACCAGTGAGCGTAAGCAGTAATTTCCTTGTCTAAGACAGATGGAAAACTTAGAAATATTTTGTAAAATACGCAGTTGAGTTTCTTGTTCCTCAACTAGACAGCTGAGCGTGTGTTCATTTGAGTGGTGGTCTCAACGATGTATAAGAGCAAACCCCACACTAGATGAAGAGAAATTTTAAATCTTTATTGCTTTAGAGCAAGTTTTCTCCTCCTTGGCAAGGCTGACACCTCAGGGGGTCACTCTCCATGATGGGGCTGTCCTAAAGGCCGGGAAGGTTAGCAGACGCACCTAGGTCTCAACCCATTACGTGCCAGCAGCACCCTCCACTAGCTGTGACAACCAAAATTGTCTCCAGACACGCCCAAGTGTCCCCAGGGAGGTAAAACTGTGACCACCCCCACTTGAGAGCCACTAGGTTAACTCATATTCCAAATGGCTCTGGAAGCACACAGCTTTTGTGGCAGTGTTATGGCCTAGGGCATGCAGCCGTGAGGCACAGCCATATCCACCTGTTCATTGAAAGCTCACATTCGGCCCATGAGGAAGGTCAGGACACACCATCAATCACAGCAGGGCCCCACGGCTGGGGTGTGTCCTGGGTGCCCAGCTGGCAGCCTGCCCTGAGCCCTGTGACACAGCAAGGACAGTCCCTCCAGAGACCTCTCTGGCCAGCTCCAAAAAATCAACTTGGTCGGGTGATTATCTCGAGCTCCCTCGTTGGCTGGAGCTAAAACTAGAGTGATTCTGAGGCCACCGACATCGGCCACAGCAGCTTGTTCAGCCTCTGCCATCTCTCTCCTGTCAAGGTACGGCGTGGGCAGCTGCGTTAAGCTGGGACCACAGAGTCTTCCTGACTTAACTTTATGTCTCCTATTGTGTTTCACAAATTGAATGCTATTTTTTTTTCCTTCCAGGCCTACTGAACCTGAAATACTACCTGTGCCGCTAGGTAAGATTTAGCTCATTGGGGCGGATGAGAAGCAGTGAAAGCTCTGATACACGAACTGATACAGGGCCCCATCTGTATACTGGGGGCTGGTACAAAATGAGCTAAATGTTGGTTCCAATCTCCCATCTGGGGTCTGCCCCATGACGTTGGCCTCTCAATGATGCCTGCAGGCAGTGGAGTGTTCTCCGGGAGTGAGCAGCTTCTTAAGATCCACTTATCAAAGCAGGAAACAAAATGTCTGTATTTTATTAATTCATAAATTTTTGAAAGGTTTTCTTTATTTGAAAGAAACAGGTCTCCACTTAACCAGAAAAGCCCTAACACAGCTGTCTGACCAAGGCCTTGATGCTGACTTCCGACGGTGCACAGCTGTGCCTCTGAGCTCAGGGAGCACCAGCGGGCTCCTGCTGACACCCTGTCTGCATCGGTGCAGCCACACAGTGGCCTCCCCACTCTGGTGGGCACTGAGTCTCCCTCCTGCCCCCATTCCTGCTGAGATTGTAGACTCATTTCAGATTGCCACATCGAGCAACTGCGTAACCAACGGAAACATTGGGAATCTTGCACATTTTTCTCAAGGCTGTTGAAACGGCCATGAAGAGCATTGCATAAGACAGATAAATCTGGGGCTCTATTTCACTGCCCCTAGAACAGGGTGAAGGGAGAAGCCTGTGCCTCCCCTGGCAGTGGCACGCCAGGGCCACTGGTCGCGCACTCTCTGCCATCCTCCTGAAGATGTTTTACTGATACTCAACTGCACCCCATGCCTTTGGCTAAGTCTGTCCATTCCAGCTGTGGTCAGCACACAGAAGGGCTCTTGATGGAATAGGGGAGGCTCTGCCCATTAGGGGATATCTGGCAGTGTCTGAGATGTTTCTGGTCATCACACTGAGGGGAGAGGGTGCTCCTGGCAGGTGGTGGGTAGAGGCCACGGATGCCGCTCAACAGCCTACCAGGCACGGGACAGCTGCAAAGAATTACCCAACCTGAGGTGTCACCAGTGCTGAGCTTAAGGAACTATGTCCTTTAGGGTTATCTACAATACAGAATCCTCAACCTGCATGGTGGGACTTGGGCACCGTTTAAATTTGCAGAGTCATTCCCAGGATAAGTTCACCAGGACGCTAAAGGCACAAAAAACCTTCGATCAAACAGGAGAGAAGTCTGCAAGGGCACCACAAGCGAGAAAGCAAGCCCTGGGATTCCTGGCAGTGTCCAGGCTCTGGGACCCGGCGTCCTTGGTCAGAAGGAATTTGGAGGACATTTGGGAACCATGGGACCTCCTTGAAAGGGAGTGTAAGACATTCCCATATGCGCATTTTTCCTGGGATAGTCAGTAACCAGCATCAGATTCTGAAAGAGATCCGCTACCCCAAATTACGGGTTTAACAGAACTTCGAAAATGCACAGCCCCACAGCATGCGTCAGCCTGCACAGGGCTGAGATGCATCCTACCCCAACCTGGACCTATTTTTGCTCCACTCTGGAGTCAAGGTGTGATCACTGTCACTTTTGTTCTCTGGTGTCAGGAGACAATGGTCCAAAGCTGAGGGGCTAGTGCTGCTCTGGGGTCCTGCAGTCTTGTCCTTCCCCATCTGTTCAAGGTCTCAGGTCTGAGAGTCCCACTCACAGCCCCTTCCCCATCCTCACCCCCAAATGCCCACAAAATAATAAGCACCTATGATTTGCCACACAGGCTCTGGGTCAGACCACCTATGGAACGTATGTTTGCAAACACGAAAGTCTGGCTGACCTTGACCTAGGACTCGAAACCATCCAGGGTGAAACCCAGACAACGGGAGCCTTAGAGATGCCCACGGGAGACTCTGATGACCCAGCAGGTCTGCAGAGCTGGGCTGCCCCATTCCTGGGTCCTCTGCCCAAGTCTGGGTGTAATGGCAAGAACTTCTCTGTCTGGCTCAGGACCGCGGCTCCCAGTGAGACTGTGTGCACCCACACACTGGCTACTTCCTACAAGACCTGTGACTGTGAGACCCCGATGGGCCTCACAGGTCTCCTCTTAGTGCCTCTGTAGAGTGAGGCTGAGAGGGAAGGCAAATAGAACAACTGGGAAAGGCCAGGCCCAGTCCCGAGCAAACGGACCCTCAGTCAACAACGGTGGTCTGATGCACGTTGCAGAGCTAAGAAGTGAGTCTCCCGGTGCTTGGCCTACTTATTATTCTCAAGGAGGTAAGACTGTTTTTAGACGCCCATAGGTTCAGGCCCACATGACCTGGCTGCAGAGGGAATGCCAGATGGCACATCACCCCCAAGCTGACCCGACAAGGCCACGCAGCAGTAACAGCTCTGGCGGAATGAAGATGCAACCCTTCCCTGGCGCCCCGCATCTCCTCTGCCAGCTGCCCCAGGGAAAGGTCTTTCCTCTCCCATGGCTAGTCAGTCCTCACGAAAAGGAAACTCAGCAAGTGAGGAAAGTGCCCTCAATTTCCTCATCAGAAAAATACCACTAATACAACTGACCTCAAAAGTAACTAAATAATGGGATAGACATAAAATCAGCTAATGTACATTTTCGGGACACACTCAGTACTCTTCTACCAATATTTGTTTTTTTAAAAACTGGATTAATTTTTTTCAAATGTTTTATTGTTTGTTTGTTTGTTTTTAGAAACAGAGTCTCACTTTATCACCCTCAGCAGAGTTCTGTGACATCACAGCTCACAGCAACCTCCAATTCCTGGGCTTAGGCGATTCTCCTGCCTCAGCCTCCCAAGCAGCTAGGACAGGCACCCACCAGAATGCCCAGCTATTGTGTGTGTTTGGCTGGCGCTGGGTTCGAACCCACCACCCTCAGTATATGGGGCTGGCGCCCTACCCACTAAGCCACAGGTGCCGCCCAAAACTGGATTAATTTTTAAGCGAATCAGAAAGATGTCACCCAACACCCCCTGAGGTCCATGAAAGGGAACTCGAGCTGGTGGGGACTCTACCTTGAAAATGGAGGCGTCCACCTCCTGGTTATAGTCCTGCTTGCCGGCGTGCTTCCATGGGATCCGGAACAAGCCCTTCTCGTCATTTTCCCAGATCAGCCCCGGGTACATGTTGCTGTCAATCTGCTCGATCAGCCACTGCCGGAGCCGCCGTCCCCCATTTCGGTCACACATCCTTGGGAGGACAGAAACACACTTTAGGATGCTGCAGACACCGTCTCAGGGGTCAGCAACCCAGGAACCACTTACAGGAAAATCAGAGGTTTGCAATGAAGGTGCTGGCTTGGTGGAAGCCCACAGATCCCGGGACTCTGGGCCACCTGCCATGATCAGGCAGTGCTGGCCTTCATGACCTCAAAGCCCTGAATGAAAACTGAAAGCCCCATGGGAAACCCACGTGAGCCCCTGCTGCAGCTCCTACTGCACTCTTCCAGCCAAACCCACCCAGTGTTTCCTTCCACGCAGACACACCCACGCCGCCTCGCTCCATTCTCAGCGGGAGATCGGCACACTCACTTCCACAGCATCAGGTCCTCCCCCACACACACACACAACCCATTATTCTAAGAACCAATTTCCGACAAAATACAGCATCTGTGCCATCTGAGAAAGAGGAAACCCTCATAGGTATGCCTTCTACATGGTTCCTTCACAGCAGGCTGAGTGATAAGGGCATGAGTTTGAGGATGAGAGACTTGAGGTCCCATTCAAGTCCCACCACCTCTCAGAAAGGTGACTGCAAATCATCATTTAACCTTGGGGCATGAACTGTCCTACCCCGGTGGGGTTCGGGGGTAATTCCAGGCACCTGGCAGTGCTATCACGAGAATTCAGATGACGCGAAAAGCAATGACACAGTGCCTGGACCTCAGACATTGGATGTCACTATTATTATCCACACTTTCCTCCTTGAGAACTCTTATGACTAATTGAGAGACAGGGATAATAATGGGGCTACACAACAAAAGATAATAGAATCTTCCAGAAGACTCCATCCTCTAGGGACCTAATCATCCAGGCCACTTGGTGACATCCTTTGAAAGGACATTCTTGCCCAAGCAGATAGCTTTCCCAATGGCAGAGAAAAAGAAAGAACTATCAGGCCATATCGACTTACAGCCAGCACTTACAAGAACAGGGCTGGAAATCCCCTAGGCAGCTGGACGGACGCCCACCCAAAAGAAAAAAATAGCATTTCTATTTTTCTGATTAAAATGTGACCTCTTTAGGCAAACGAGTTTGAAACAATTTCAGTGACAAGATGTAATGTCCCCAAGAATATGATCACATCCAGAGCTGTGTTGGTCCATGAAGTGAAGCAACAGCAACCCTTGTAAGAGATATGTGTTTTGGAAACTCCAGGCCTAGCAGGTGACTGAGGGGATGGGAAAGGGGACCAGGCTCCAGGGAGGGAGGTGAGGTCCCCCAAGTGCCACCACCTATCAGCAAGTTGGCCCTGGATCATCATTTAACCTTGGGCCATGAGCTGTCCTAGCTGGACTGAGATTCAGGGTTAATTACAGGCACCCAGCAGTCTGTCCTAATTTTAACTTCCGTCAATTTTAATTTCTCCATCCAGTAACCCCAATCGCCCACACTGGATTTAAAAGAGGATAAAGTGCATGAAATAGGAATTTGCCATCGATTTGGAAACTCTGAACTCTGTCCAAAGCTTTTTTCTAACTGGACTTTGGGGAGTCATTAGAACCCCTCTCCAAGGCTCCCTCACCTGCAAAGTGAAGGGAGCTATCTCAAGAGACCCAGAATTCTCAAACAGGCTACATGTTTATAAATAAGAAGGGACAAATTTGGGAGGGGTGCCTAGACAGAGAAATGAAACACCCCCAGCAAGCACTCCCCAGAAGCCACTTAGAAAGATGCTTATTCCTGCAGCTCTTCCCTGGGGAAAAACTTCCCTTCAAAATAGTTCTGGTGCCTATTCACACCAAACTTCTAGCTTGAGGAGAGAGCTGCGTGGAGCAGGATGGGGGCTGGCATCTGAGAATGTGTCAGTTAAATGAGACATTTGCCCTTGTCCCCTTGCAACACAGTTCTCAAACTAGAGTCCATGATCCCTAAGCCTCCCAAAAGCAAAAGAAAAATTGTGTCAGTACAGGCATTTTTCTATAAAAAAGGTCAACACTTTCTCATCAGGATTCCTAATGAGTTCATAACCTTAAAACTGTTAAGGACAATTATCTTAGTGATTTATAAGAAAAAGAGAAAAAAAGGGAAAGAGTGAATCACAGAATACAAAAGCTGGAAAATACTTCAGAAATCATCTACTCTAGCCCCCTCTTCATTCAGAAAAAGGAAAGACTGCAGCACCTGGCTGACTGTCAGCCCTCACGCTGTCCCCAGCCACAGGGACGGCTGGTTTTACTCACTGTATAACGAAAAGCTACAGCAATGCTGCAAGACCACAGCATACGGACAGCTCTGTCTCAAGCCCATCTGTGATCACTTCCATTTCTAAGTAGCATCAAGAGTCTAAGATTCTATTACGACGACGACGATTTATAATGATTTATTAAACACCAACAAATTAATTCCATCAAATGCCCAAGCCAAGAAAAATTAATAACCCAGTCACATGTTTATAACTTCCTCTTCCTTGATTTTGAGGTAATAATTCCCTCTATTGACCTAGCCCTATCTGGAGCTAATCTGCATCTCTATAAAGGGTATCCAGGGCATAGGCTTCCCAGAAGGAAAGTGATAAGAGGCTGCCCTGGACCCGCCCAATCCAGGATGTATCTGAGCTGGCCTGCAACAGAACTCACCTTCTCCCTGCCTCTTAGGGCCCCAGGCACTTGCTCTAGCTACGGGCACACCCTGTCACCATTAGACTAAAAAAAGGTCAAAGCCCAACCTTCCACAAGGGCTTGAATCTCCCAAAGCTTTTCATAAAGGAACCTGCCATACCCCCAAAAAGACAAGCTTAGCACCATCATTTAACTACTAGCTCTCACATTGGGAACTTTTCTAGAAAGAAGGTCAACACTTTCTCATCAGGATTCCTAATGAGTTCATAACCTCAAAACTGTTCAATCGTCTTAGTAATTTATAAGAAATTGGGAAAAAGAGAGAGAGAGAAAAAGAGTGAATCACAGAAGATGAAAGGTTAGGGGGGACAATTTAAAATTTTAGAAAATTCAGCCTCTAGTTTCCATTTCTAAAGCCCTTTGGGGCTCTGAGTAAGTGATACATCTCACTCACCTCGGAAAGTCTGTCCTAAGCCCTGGGGCTCATTTTACCACAACAAGGTGTTTCTGTGAGCTGAGCCCACTGAGCAGGACGCTGGGTCGTGATGGAAGCAAAGAACTACGAACCCCACCTGGAAATCTACACTGACTTGTCATTGATCAGAATTTTAAAACCTGCAGGATGCGCTAACCCTCTGTAATCGCTGGTTACTGGGCAGTTTCAAAAATGTGACCCTCCAAGCTTTATTCCACCTAGGAGGATTTCAGAGGGATGGTGGAGCAGGTCCTGTAATAACGAGGTAGTCATTTCCTTCATTAGGAGCCCGTTCTAAAGTTTTCCATGTAAACCAGATTTCGAGAAAAATAAGAATTTTTTAGCATCAACCAATCTTTGGGACAGGCAAGCAAACGATCATCCACCACTCGGACTGTCAGCCTGCGCCCCGGCGCTGGGAAGGAGAAAGCACGCTCGGAACGCGGCGGGGGGACGCTACCGTGGCCGCACGCGGGCGCCCGTCGGGCGCCGGACCCGCAGAGCCGGCCGGGGCTGCCTACCTGCCGCCGCCGCTCCCCGGACTCGCCCGGCCTCGTCGCCGCGGGTCTGCGCTCGCCGTCCGCGTTCCCACGCTCGCCGCCAGCGCCGGCGCGCGCCTTTACGGGGGGGAAGGCGGGGCGCGCAGAGCGCCGGCCGCGCCGACCAATGGGGAGTGGGAGGGGCGTGGCCGGCCGTGCGCCTCGTCCGCTTTCTCGAAGAGCCCAGTTTTCCGAGAAATCGCTTCGCCCCGGCGTGGGTCTGACGGCTGCTAGATCCCTGGCTTCTTCTAGAACAGGCGGCCGAGCCTTTCTGCTCACGTCGGGGACCTGGGGGTGGCGTGGGAGGGGTGGTTCCCCAGGAGTTTCCGAGGGGTCAAGGTCACAGCGGGTGTTGGGGCCCAGGACAAAGGTCAGTGCTGCCGCCGGCCGGGTGGTCCCCGCAGAGTGACCCCGATGGGTCCGCCCGCGAGTGTGGGTGGCGTTCGTGAAGCTGCGTGGAAGCCCCACGCGCCCTAAGGAAGACCCTATTGCACGTGTCCTGACCGTGCAACCCTGCACCTGCCAGCGCTTGTCACCATCAATTAGAATTAAAAACCACTAGGTCCACCCCCGCCTCTGTTCACAATCCAACCCTCCGTAACCAAGGGTGATCAAGCAGTTTCATGGTTACGACCCTGTAGGCTTTATTCCACGTGGGTAATTATTACAGAATGTAGAAAGGAAAGGCCATTTATAGAGGGGCCCTAGATGACCAGTCACCTGCACTTGACCGGGAGTGACAAGAGAATGCTAGCTGAAAAACGTGTCTGAAGCCAGTGCCCGCTGAAGATTAGCATTAAACAGAGCATCTAATTAGAAAGTCCACTTGGGAAGACGACGTCATAAATCCTTTAAACCCGGACCCTTCGGAGTGTTAAGGAGCCCCCACCCCCACCCTGCGTGCCTGCGCCTCTGGGGTCTGCCTCTCCCGGTGTGAACAGGAATTTGTTGTAAATGGGGGTGGGGGACACCGGAGAAAGAAACGAGGAAGAAAGTTCTGGCAACAGAAGGAAAAAGAAAGTCATTGGGTTTTATGGCCCAACTGGCCAAACACCAGCCGCCGGTGTTCACCGGGCTATTTTCGTTCAGGGCTTTTCAGGGACCTATGAAAATGTTTGAGACTGGAAAAGAAATTTTATTGCCCCTACAATAGCAAAAGTACACTGTAAATTGGAAATGAATGAATGTTTAAGAGTCCACAAAATGTGTGAACTTCATGTATGTAATTTATTGATAGATAAATGTTTCACTGAAAACCATTCCTAAGTTAAAAATAACTTGTTACCCATTTCCTAATGCTACAAATCCCAGGAAGCTATAAAGAATCGTAAAGTAAGTGAATTCCTTGTCCCCAAATAATTTCAAACTAAAGCTATTTTTTTAAAGCTCAAACTCTTTTAAAAAATTATTTAGAGTGGTGGTGCCTGTGGCTCAAAGGGGTAGGATGCTGGCCCCATATGCCAGAGGTGGTGGGTTCAAACCCAGCCCCAGCCAAAAACTGCAAAAAAAAATTAGAGAATTTGGGAAAGTTTTAATATGTTCCCTGTGATGTGAGATGGAGCTTCCAGGACTCAGAGCACCTTGGAACTCAGAAGTTCTCACTCGTATCTCCTTGTAACTATTCCCCTTAGCCCTGCACAGATTGACTTACTTACAAATGGTGTTTGCTGCTGCACAAATGTGTGCTCAGATTCCCACTCAGCACTCCACGCGGAAAAAGAGTGAACGCACACAGGAAGTCACAGTGGAGCTCCAGCAGCACGTGCTACCGGCAGTAGGTGTCACTGTGGGCACTACAGGAGTTGCTCACAAGAGACTGGTTTTCATTAGAACTTCTCTGGGTGGGCGGCCCCTGTGGTTCAGTGAGCAGGGCGCCGGCCCCATATACCGAGGGTGGCGGGTTCAAACCCAGCCCTGGCCGAACTGCAACAAAAAAATAGCCGGGCGTTGTGGTGGGCGCCTGTAGTCCCAGCTGCTCGGGAGGCTGAGGCAGGAGAATCGCCTAAGCCCAGGAGTTGGAGGTTGCTGTGAGCTGTGTGAGGCCACGGCACTCTACCGAGGGCAATAAAGTGAAACTCTGTCTCTACAAAAAAAAAAAAAGAACTTTTCTGGAAACCCCGCATTGTCAACATGATGGTTCCTCGCTGCCTAGGAACAATTTCTAATCTTATCTGTCTAGTTCTGCTCTTACTTAGTGGGCACTTATTGAGCAAGTACTATGTGCTAGATAGGGTGCCAAGGATAGGAGGCCCAAAGAATGAACAGGTGTCTTCCTCTGACCATTCCTGCCAGCATCTGGAGATCCTGGTAAATTTCATCCTGACCTCACCTTCCTGCTTCCTTATCACTTCCCTGTTTGATCTTCTTGTTATTCCCCAGTGTGAGCTTTTCTGTCTTTGGTGGCCCCAGCCCTGGCCAAACTGCAACAAAAAAATAGCCTTGAGTCCTCACCTCTCTCCTCACACGTCCCAAATCCAGCCTCGCCTTGCGCCTTTCGAGATGGGTTCAAGGGAGCTGAGTTTTGTCTGCAGGGAGTGCAGGTATCAGCTCCGTTCTCTGCTACCTGCGTTTCTCAGGGACCAGAGCTGAGCCACCCAGGAGGGAGCCTGCTGGTCCCTGGTCTAATCGTCATCACCTCCCATCTCCAAATACTGTCACTTGGGGTGGTTCCACCACTTGGGAAAAGCCTGTCCCTTGCACTGCTGAACGCATCCCCAAGAGAGACAAGTGCACAGAAGCCAGCAGGAGACACATCCGAGAAAGTCAATAACAGCTTTATTCATGGTAACCCCAAAACGTCAGTCGGCAGGTCAACCAGCTGTGGTTCGTCCCTACAATAAAAGAGAACATCACAAAGAACAGACCAGCGCCATCAAGTCACAAGGATGAATCCTGCTGAGTGAGAGAAGCCAGTGCCAAGGAGACCTGGGAGTCTGGTGTCATTATAAAAAGTTCAAGTGCGGGCAAAACTGATACTGTGACAGAGGTCAGAATCGGGTCACAGGTGGGCTGTGGGCGGGGGATTGACCAGGACAATCCACAGAGAGTTTTCCCAGAGCTAGAATGTTCTACATCTTGATCTGAGTGGTGTGTAAACACGTGTGTACCTACAGAAAAATCATCCTGCTGTATGCTTTAGGTTTATGTGACAAAAATGAATACAAGGAGGGGACTGGCACGGGTGTTGGCTCAAACAAAGACTCCCAGCATAGCTTCTCTGGGTCAGGAACTAAGGCCTTGGGGCTGCCTGCACAGGCGGCCTTGGGGCTACAGGTGCAGATTGCTGCATGACTCACCTGGGAACACTAATGCCCATTGGAAAGTTGACAGTTTATCCTGGCAGATAAAGATTCATTCATGAGTTTACTCAACACAGAACAAATGACTGAAGTTTATCAGGCAATTAAATACGCAGTGTGGGTATGTGTGCATGAGCACAGGTAAAGAGGTACATTTTCTCATGCAAGAGTCTGTCTTCCGATGAAGTGAGGTTTCTTCCAGGAGGTAAATGGGGGCCCCATAAGACTGACTTGGGCCCCATGAACAGAAACACTGTGTTCAGAGATTGGGTAAAATTTATCTGTCCTAAGACAGGGACTTTGACCCCATTTGCTTAGCAGTAGTTTCTCTGTTCCTGAAGCAACTTGCTCCGTCGGTTCAAGGTGGGTTTAGGTGATAATTTACTAGTTGTTAACATTGCCCCTGTTTCTTTACAAAGATAACAGATGAAAATCTGAGATACATGTGGGGTTTTTTATGTCCTAAAAATGCATTGCTTTCAAATGCATTCTTGACTTGTTTATTGGCTATTATTAAATGCCTGCAGTGTGCCAGGTATCCAGTTCATAACCCTCCTCCAAGGAATGTCAACGTGTACAAAAATTTAACGTAAAGAAAAAGAAGCTCATTAAGCATTCAGTAACATGTTTGCATTTTAGGTGTGAACTTTATTCCTATTTATTACTAACGTAGTTTGAAACAGTCTTGGGGGTGGGGAAACTCTTCAGGGTAAAGAATTCTAAGCACCTGGCAAAAACATTCATAATATTGGTGGCAATTGTCAGAAAATACTGGTTTACCAAACATGTAAATTCTGCCATGCGATATTAGATGAGTGTTTTTAAGTTTAATATATATATATAAACAGCACCAGTGCTCTTATGAAATATGTAGACCCCCGAGAGTAGCCCCCAGCCTGTGACTCAGTACATTTTGGGTGGGGCCCAGGAATCTGCATCCTCAGCACACCAGTAGCTGGCTTATTCATACTCACTCCACGTTACCTTTGCAGACATGCAACAAATACATCTCTGACAAGTGGATGGTTAAGAAGTGAGTGCAACCACAATAATTTACCTCTAAGTAGAATCTCAAATTTTGAGCATACTAAGAGACTACGTTTTTGGTGGGGGGGGTGACAGTCTCACTCTGTTGCCCCGGGTAGAGTGTCATGGTGTCATCACAGCTCACAGCAACCTCACACTCCTGGGCTCAAGTGATCCTCCTGCTTCAGCCTCCCAAGGAGCTGGGACAACAGGTGCCCACCACAATACCCAGTAAGTTTTTCTCTTTTAAGTAGAGACGAGGTCTTGCTTTGGCTCCGGCTGGTCTCAAACTCTTCAGCTTAGGCAATCCACCTGCCTTAAGCCTTCCAAAGTGCTAGCCTTAAGTGCCCCCATCATGTCCGGCCTCCCCAAGTGCTGGGATTACAAGTGTGAGCCACCAATTAAGCCGCCTTAGCCTTCCAAAGTGCTAGGATTATAGGCGTGAGCCACCACTCCTGGCCAGATGCTGGAACTCAATCTTTACCCTGGCACTTAAAGACAAGACCAATGGCCTTGTCTTCCTTTATAAGGAATCTTCATTGTGGGCTTTGGTGGCAACTGTTTGTCAATAGGCAGCATTTGCTCCCACGTTGCTTCAATCCACTTAATAATGAGCTGTGCTTTATAATATAAATAATGGGCTGAAATGCCCGGTGAGGTGGAAGCCACCTCTCCCTGGATGCATCAAGATCTTGCTAGCTCACCTGCTAGGTGACTGCAGAGACCTGGTATGGTGGCTCACACTTGTAACCCCAGCACTTGGGGAGGTCAGACATGATGGGGGCACTTGAGACTAGGAGTTTGAGACCAGCCTGGGCAACACAGCAAGACCCCTCACCTCTACAAAAGTCATTCCATGTCCTTTGAGAGAGAGTACTACTTAACCCATAACGTCCAAAACTTGTCCCATTTCAAGATTTTGTGATTCCAGGTCAACTTCATTGCCACCTACTGGGTACTTAGCAAAGATTTTCTGGACTGTCAGACACACCCTGAGTTGTCATTTCTGTTTCCTGCAGCTGTGTTTCTCTCTCTGGAATCACATGTTGGCTGTGATACATCCAATAGTGACCTACAAAGGAGGGGTTATACAGCAGAGCAGGTTCTGATGCTCAGAGACGAAGAGGGACTTCGGTTTCCAGCATTGCATTTTAGAACTCAGCGCAGACAACTAAAGGGAAGAACTGATTTGCTAGGCAGCCTGGGGGGAGATGAGCAATAGCAACGTAAAGTTGCAGTTTGCTTTCTCTTTTAGCAAATACTTGCCCTTAAGTAGGCTCATCTGGTTCCCAAAATTCCTGTGGGGCAGGGCAGGCATGATTATGCCCCACTTGACAGATGGGGAAACAGGCTCAGGGGGACTGAAGCCTTCAAATCCAAGGCTCTTTCTCCTCCGACATTCTGCTCTGCTCAGGGGATGGAGGAGCAGCCCAGAGCAGAGGGTTGTCACTCACCCCTCTATTTCCTCTTCTAGGAAATGGAAGGGTTGAAATAATGAGACAGTCCGGTTTCTTCCGGACCTGAGAGCCTGTGGCTGTAGCCATTTCTCCAGGCATAGCTGCTCAATAGACTGAAAAGGAACCAATCAGGAAGTGGGTGGGAGAGAAGCTGAGGACAGGACGGGAATGGCTGGCATTTCTTTACAAGTTAGTCATCTCCTTCTGATAGCCTTCTTCTGGCTCTGGGCTCCTCGTTTTCACCCTTGTCACCCACTCATGCAAATAAATGCATCATCACTTGCCAGTTGAGCTAAATGTGAACAGCACCTTCTCACACTCTGCTCACTAAGAGGTGCAAAAGTTAATTGCGTGCTGGTCCATGCAAAGACTCGGGACTTATGTGCATACTCTTTTCTCACTCAGCTCCATTTCTTGTGTTTCTCTGGAGACCTTGAAGGGTTTGGACTTATCCCTTTGCAGAGTAATTTCCAGAGACTCTTTTTTAGATTTAAGTAAATGGAAAACCTGTTTGTCTCCTCCCAGGATGCAGTGATTCTGGAGAGATGGTGTGAGCTACACATCACTGCTAAACTCCACTGCATTGGCTACAGTAGGTAAGATTATCCTTTCCAGCTATAGATGTCCGATTTCTTTTCCCTAAGAATTGTTCTCACACTTACTTCCTTGTTTGTTGCTTGGATTTGGTTATTTACCGTTTCGATGCATAAATTTCCTCAAATGATTAACATGGTATGTCAATTTCTCGTGGAGTACCTTCCCCTGACATGCAGAGGCATGGCAAGTAAATTTATCTTCAAGTATCTTGAATAACATAACAGAAAGAAGAGTGTGCATCTCATTCATTTTATGAGGCTTTTAGAAACTTTATACCACACTTGAATGAGTAGAGTTCAAAAGATAAAAAGAAAAAAAGAGAGAAGATAAGAAAGAAAATGATACACCAACCTTACTTAGAAACACAGATTCCAAAATCTTAACAGTATTAGAAAATTGAGTTTGTTTGTGTTTACCTGGATGAATTTGGAGAACATCCTCTTTAGCCAAGTAGCACAAGAATGGAAAAGCACATATCCAAAGTCGAAACAAGCAGATGAACAACTGCACACCCACAAGAGAGAAAAACACAAATTCAGGAAGCGGAGGGGGACTGGAAAGCTCTCACCTAATGAGCACACCTCCTGGGTGAAGGGCTCAACTACAACCTGGACTTTACCTGACAAATGCAAACAATGTAACCTAATCGTAGGTGCCCTTATATTCATCTGAAAGAGAAAATAAAATTAAATAAATTAAATTGTTTTGAATCTTAGAAAAAAACGAATCAAGTTTTGTTTTCCAGCTTTCTAAAATTGTGACCAAGTTGGGTTTGCCCCAAGAATGCAAGAATATTTCATCATTAGAAACCTAAAAATGTGATATGCCATGGGAACAGGTTAAAAGAGAAAAATCTATATGATCATCTCAAGCCCTTAATTTTAATCAAAGACACCTAACAAAAACCTGTAGCAAAAATCTTCTGCTCTATATCTGGAAACCAACCTACTAAACATGCAAATGTATAAAGAGAAAAGGGCAGAAAATTGTCAGAAGTTACAAAAGAAAACATTACTTGAATAGAGTGTATACCATATTCATGGACTGGAAAATACCGTATCAGGGACTGAGTAGAGGGTATACCATATTCATGGATTGGAAAATACCATATCAGGGACTGAGTAGAGGGTATACCATATTCATGGACTGGAAAATACCATATCAGGGACTGAGTAGAGGGTATACCATATTCATGGTCTGGAAAATACCATATCAGGGACTGAGTAGAGGGTATACCATATTCATGGATTGGAAAATACCATATCAGGGACAAGAGCCAAGACAGATATGAGGAGCGACGGGGGACTTACTCTACCAGATGTCCAGTCTTAGCATAAATTTTTGGAAGAGAGAGTGACAGCAGCACAGCTTAGACATTTACAATAATAGGACAACAGAATCAGCCTAGAAATTGCCCCACTATCCATGTGGAAACTGGATATGTGCTAGAGGATGAATTGGAAACCAGCAGGGGAAAGGAAGACCGGCCAATAAATGGTGGCGGGACACTGACTATCCACATGGAAAATTGTTAAAAATTGAATTTTAAACAAGTGTGTTAAAAATTTCTAGATTGGGCAGAGGGAGGGTGATTGGTGGGATTACACGTGTGGTGCATCTTACAAGGGTACATGTGAAACTTAGTAAATGTAGAATATAAATGTCTTAACACACCAACTAAGAAAATGCCAGGAAGGCTATGTTAACCAGTGTGATGAAAATGTGTCAAATGGTCTATAAAACCAGTGTATGGTGCCCCATGGTTGCATTAATGTACACAGCGATGATTTAATAAAAAAAAAAAAAAAATTCTACATTGACCAGGAGACACACACAAAATTCATAAGAAATTAAAAGTCTAATTTTAAAAGGCAACATTTTTTAAACCTTAGAAGAAAATATAAGGAAATAACTTTATAACCTCAGAGTAGGAAATGATTTCTTAGTCAAGACACAAAAAAGCACCCCAACCATGAAGGAAATGATTAATACATCTAAAAACTTCCATGAAGCAAGAAAAGGTACACAAGACCACAACCTAGAAGCTCTCCACAACTTAGAGGATAGACAGACTGCTCTCCAGAAAGTACAAAGCCAGAAGCAGACAAACAACTAAAAAGGAAAAACATGTGAGAGATATACGTATAAATAAAACACGAGTTACCATGGGACCTAGCAATTCCATCCTAGGTATATGCCCAAGAGAAATGAAATTATGTGTCCACACAGAAACGTTCACGTGAACGTTCATCGTCACCTCTTTCATAATAACCTTCTGAAACAAGCTGAAGGTCCATCAACTGAGAATGGATAAACGGAATGCCACGTATCGACACAGGAGATGTTATTCCACCAAAGAAAGGAGTCAAGTGCAGGCACCACACAGATGAACCTCGAAAACACCATGCTGAGTTGCAAAGGGTCAGTTACAAAGGGTCGAGTATTGTACTATTGTATTATTCCATTTATAAGAAATTTCCAGAATTGACAAAAGAGGCAGAGAGTAGATTAGTGATTAACTAGGGCTGGGGTGGAGGGGAGTTTGGAGGAGAACAAGGGGTGACTGCCAATACATATTAGGTTGTTTTCTTTTCTTTTCTTTTCTTTCTTTCTTTCTCTCTTTCTTTCCTTTGACAGAATCTCATTGTCATGCTGGGTAGAGTGCCATGGCTGCACAGCTCACAGCAACCTCAAAGTCTTGGGCTCAAGCCTCAAACTCTTGCTTCAGCTGGGACTACAGGCCCCCCACAAGGACCAGCTAATTTTTCTATTTTTAGTAGAGATGGGGTCTAGCTCTTGCTCAGACTGGTCTCAAACTCCTGAACTCAGGTGATCCACCTGCCTCATCTCCCAGAGTGTTGGGATTACAGGCGGGAGCCACCACGAGTGAGTTGTACACATTTTTTTTTTTTTGAGACAGAGTCTCACACTGTCGCCCTGGGTACAGTGCCATCGCACTCACAGGTCACAGCATCCTCAAACCCTTCAGCGTAAGTGATTATCTTGCCTCAGCCTCCCAAGTAGCTTGGACCACAGGCACCTGCCACAATGCCCAGCTATTTTTTTGTTGTTGCAGTTGTCATTGTTTTTAGCTGGCCCGGGCCAGGTTTAAACCCGCCAGCCTCAGTGTATATGGCCAGTGCCCTACCCACTGAACTAAGGGTGCTGCCCAAAGTTGTACACTTTAAGTGGGTGAATTGTATGGTATGTGAATTATTTATCAACAAAGATGTTTTAAAATATTTTATTTAACTGGATAATTCCTAGATGAGAAAATATTCCGAGACACCAATTAGTATGCAGAAAGATGCTCAGCTATCACAGTAATGAGGAAGATGTGAGTTAAAGCAATGAAGTAAGATGGTACGTTCTTCATATGAGCAAAAACCTGAGAGTCTACCAACATCTGGCCCAGCTCAGAAAAGGAGAAATGGGAAACGTTCAAACTTAATAGTGGAGCGAAGCTAACAGAACTGGAGGGAAAGCTCTGGCAGTGTCTCAAAGGGTGAAGATGCACCCTAGGAGAGAATCCTACTGCAGACCAAGGCCCCGGGCAAACCCTCACACACACGCCCAGGGCGAACAGTGAAAGATACCTACTCGGCCAACGTCTGTGATGGCGCAAACCAGGAGGCACCACAGATGCAACAGCACACAAATCGCGGTTTAAATCACAACCCTTAAAACATAAGTCTGAATCACAAACACAAGTTGTAGAACAAATACTCGAAATGTCACGGCGCCTGTATAAAGTCTGACTATAACAACACAGTAACAGCCTCTCTAGCAGAAACAAATCCCTGTCATTCAAAGCAGAATATCCACGTGGAGGCTGTGGGAATTCACAGGCCAACAACATCACTCGTGCGTGGAGAAGCTCCTTCCAACAACTCCCAGGCCGGCCCCAGGGACAGTGCAGCAGCTGGGAAGTGGTGAGGGCGCCCGCCAGGAATCAGAGGACAGGAGAACATGGGTGTTTGGACAGGGAGTACCCTCCACTGCATCAACTCACCCACTGGAACCACGAGGCAAGATAGTAACTGCAATAGGCCTGCCAGGCTGGGTGAGGCTTCCTGTAGGTGGGAGAAGAAGGGCAGAAACTCTGGCTTTGTTCTTGGTGCCTCACGCACAGAGGAGCTGTGTGGTCTTGGGCACCTGGAGCCACCTGGGGAACAGCGGGAGTCACCAGCGGCCAGTGTCTGAGTTCTGCTCGGGGTAGGGAAGCACGCTGGACCCAGGACGGGCTGGCTGGACAGCACCCTCTGTGCGGAGACATCATAGAAGGACACAGGGGGACATTTTCTTTCTTTCTTTCTTTTTGTAGAGACAGAGTCTCACTTTGTCACCCTCAGTAGAGTGCTATGGCGTCACAGCTCACAGCAACCTCCAACTCCTGGGCTTAAGCAATTCTCTTGCCTCAGCCTCCCGAATAGCTGGGACTACAGGCACCCACCACAACCCCCACTATTTTTTGTTGAAGTTTGGCCAGGGCTGGGTTCGAATCCACCACCCACGGTATATGGGGCTGGCGCCTTACCCACTGAGCCATAGGCACCGCCCCAGGGGGATGTTTTCTTGGAACATCATAGGATGACACAGAGAGATATGTCCCTGGAACATCACAGGAGGACACAGGCAGAAGTGTCCCTGGGAACATCATAGGAGGACACAGGTGCATCCCTCAGGAACATATCATAGGAAGACACAGAGGGATATGTCCCTGGGACATCATAGGAGGACACAGGTGCACCCCTCAGGAACATCACAGGAGGACACAGTGGGACATACCCCCGGGACATCACAAGAGGACACAGGGGCATCCCTCAGGAACTAGGGCTGGGAGCATCCTTGGGCGTCTTCATCTCAGGTTGTCACTAGAATTCAGGAAAGTTTTCTGTGGGTGTCTTTTCTCTCTGACCATTAACCTGGGGCTTTCCAAAAAGTCAGTTCTCTTCCTGGCCCGCTGCTTCCTCCAGCCGCCCAGCTGGGCAGTGCCCCACCCATCACCTCATCCCTCAGACACATCCCTAAACTTGAAATGGAACCGGCTTTATGCAGGAAGCTTTCGTTTTTCATGTCACAAATTTTTTGAATGTGGTTTTATATTTATATATGTAATCTTTTTTTTTTTTTTTGGAGACAGAGTCTCACTCTGTCCCACAGGCTAGAGAGCCATGGTGTCACCCTAGCTCACAACAACCTCAAACGCCCAGGTTCAAGTGATCCTCCTGCCTCAGCCTCCCAAGTAGCTGGGACTACAGGTGCCCACTACTACGTCCAGCTAGTCTTTCTATTTTTAGTAGAGACAGGGTCTTGCTCATGCCCAGGCTGGTCTTGAACTCCTGAGCTCATGGGACTTTCCTGCTTTGGCCTCCCAGAGTGCTGGGATTAACTGTGGTTTTACCACTGCAGATCTTAACAAACACTATACAAACTCCACATAGGGAAAAAAATTAAAACTCTTTGCCTCTGCAACAGCCAGCTTTCCAAATACCACTTCAGTCAACCTTGTGAATAGGTAAAAAGTTCACTGAATTTTGCCCTTTAAATTGGTGACTTTGACGGCATGTGACTTCCACCTTAACATAAATGAAAAGAAACAAACAAAACAGTAGCCACAGGCCCAGGAATGGAAACTGTTTAATCTCAGTATAATTTTTTTTCTTTTTTTTTTTTTGCAGTTTTTGGCCGGGGCTGGGTTTGAACCCACCACCTCCAGCATATGTGACTAGCGCCCTACTCCTTCGAGCCACAGGCACCGCCCAATCTCGGTATAATTTTTAGGTATTGTGCTATTTCAGAAAAATTACAATTTGAATGCTAAAACTAAAATCACCAAAATTTTACTCTGCATGTCTCCTAAGATATTGAAACATGGTTTTCTCCAAAGGTTTCCCACTTCTCCATTCTGGTTTTTATTTGAGGAAATTTAAAAATTATGTCATCCAAAGACATTGAGGGTTGCCCGTCGCCTGACTATACAGCTATAATCCGTAGGAGACAAAGAAGGAAAAACAGAAGAGAAAATGAGAGCCGTCTCAGGGTGGCCAGCGGCTTGGAGGTGACTTTTAAGTCAGGACCAGAAGAATAAGAGAAATCGGTTGTGGGGGCTGGAGGACAGCAGGCATCCCGGCCATGTGAAGTCGTGTGGGTGAAAGTGGTTTCTACACGCAAAGCTCAGTGAGCTCTGGCCAGGCAGCAGCTTCCATTGTCTCCCCAGAAGGAGCAGGGACAGGGGCGTGTGGGTGTCAGACTTGAAACTGACCTATAGGAAACACCCGGGCCCAAAGCTGAAGTATTATTCCAAACGCTGTGGGATTTTCCTCCCACCAGAAACACATTATGTAAGTGTCAGGCTGCAGAACATTCGTGGAAGAGATTTTAAATTATCCCCCATCAGTGGTTTCCTGATTAGACAATTTTTGAGGGTAAAAAAATTCCATTCATCAGCCCTCACCATAATTTAATCCTGTTCAGAAGCTTGAAGAGAGGTGGAAAAAATGTGTCATCGTTTTCAATGTTCAAGGCACACACACTTCACCTTGATATGGAGTCAGGAATGCAGGTGAGTAACAGCAACCAAAAATCATGACAAAATAGAATTTGGGACAGGAAAGATCAGTAATCCCCTCGCAAGGTCACAGAAGTTCTTAAACATTTTTGTGTCAGGGACTTTGTGGTGGGCTGAATGATGACACACACACACACACCCAAAAAACAGCTACAGCTGCAACCTAAATTCCAGAACCTGTGAATGTGACCTTACGTGGAAAAAGGGTCATGACAGATGTGATTAAGTTAAGGGCTTTGAAATCATCCTGAATGGGGGGGTGGGGCATGTGATGGGAGTGACGTAGGCCAAGCCAAGGAGCACCAGGGGTCACCAGAAGCCTCTAGAAGCTACCGAGACTGAAACAGGTTCTCCCAGAGGAACTCCAGAAGATTCAACCCTGTTGACACCATGACTCCAGACTTCCGACTTCCAAGAACAGGGAGAAAATATATTTCTGTTACTTAGAAGACCACTGAGTTTATGGCTATTTGTTACAGACCCCTTCGCCCACAATGTAAAGTCTAATGGACCCTTGTTAAGAATGTGGTTTTGAGGGTCGGGCATGGTGGCTCACGCCTGTGATCACAGCACTCCGGGAGGCCAAGGCCAGTGGATAGCTTGAGCTCACAAGTTAGAGACCAGCATGAGCAAAAGCAAGACTCCTATCTCTTCTAAAAATAGAAAAACTGAGGCAAGATGATCACTTGAGCCCAAGAGTTGGAGGTTGCTGTGAGCTATGATGCCACAACAGTCTATCCAGGGTGATAGCTTGAGACTCTGTCTCAAAAAATAATAATAATAATGTTTTTTTCCAGGTGCAGTGGCTCACACCTATAATCCTAGCACTCTGGGAGACTGAGGAGAGTGGATCACCTGAGCTGAGGACCAACCTGAGCAAGAGTGAGACACCTCCACCCCCCACCATCCCCACTAAAAAACAAACAAAAAAAGAAACAAAAAACACAGAATTATTAGCCAGGTATTGGGGTGGGCACCTGTAGTCCCAGCTACTTGGGAGACTGAGGTAGGAGGATCACTTGAGCTTTGAGGTTGCTGTGAGCTGTGACGCCATGGCCGCCACGGCACTCTAGTTTGGGGCAACAGAGTAACACTCCGTCTCAAAAAAGGGAAAAAAAAATAGTGTTTTTTAAAGCATATAATAAAATGCACAGGATTGGGAAAGAAATCAATTTATTGAAATATACTATTCTCCGTGGAGCCCTTAGGCCCCTGGTAAGGAACTAGGAGAAACAGAGAATTTCTTGGAGTTTTTCCCTTGGTAAGAGAGGACACCCCAGGAACTCTGCCAATTTAGCACCTTCCAAGTATGTAGTAGAATTCCTTACCAATAGCCACTAGCCAGGGGAGTGGCCATCTGTCTCCGTAGCCATTCGTTCAGACTTCCAAGGAGGCAGCAGTTTCCTGAGGCCTCTTCCCAGAACTTTCAGGCTCAAGCCCAATTCCGAGCTTCAGTACTAAGTAGGTCAATTAATGTGAAATGTAAGCCCTGAGCAATGACTGTTAATAGGAATAAAGGAAAACAAAACATTTCTGTTTAAGTTTCTGTAAAAGGAATAAAAACGTCATAGGCACGGTGATGCCAGACCCTCAAGGGGCCCCCAGGGGTCCTGGAACACAGGATCTGGCTCACACTCCAGATGGGCTGAGGGTGGGTCTTCACTGCCCAGTGCCAGTCAGGGCTGCCTCGCCACTGGAAATAAACCTCATCACTGGAAATAAAAAATATTTATGACCAACCTTCCCTTTGACAAATACCGGTTTTGCTTCCAAAACATTCAAGATAATCCAGCCCCCAAATCACCACCCATTCAACCTCAGAAAACTTAAAAAAGACCAAAAGTGTTCGGATTGACTCTTAGCACTCCCTGTTCTATGGACTCACTGGGAGAACTGATCACCATGTGGTCTTGGTCAGTCATTCAGAAAGACTTATGTTCAAAGGAAAAGAGAACTCCAGGAGCAGTGGCCAGAATCAGTGCCAGCCCCACCCGGGACGTCCCCCACCTTCAGCACACTCCCTTCCCCACCTCCAAAGAGCCGAGGCCTCAGGGTGCCCACCAACCTCACTGTGCCCACATACCAGGGGTGGGAGACCCTCCTGTCCACCGAGCCTGGGGCTTCTTTCAAGCCCTACTAGTAGCAACAGTGTGGGTGAACAGAGCCCTATAACAGCCCCAAGATCTCCCACTCTAATCCCCACAGTGGCAAAGTTGAAGAGATGCCATACCCCTGGTGATGTTAAGTTATCTGGAAAAATGGATGTCACAGGTGTAATTAAGGCTATCAATTAGTTGATCCAAATGGAGGTTATCTGGGTGAGTCTAATCCGGTGTTTTTCAACTTTTTTATTTTTTATCTCAGGACACACTTGAACCTATAGTTAAACTCCTATGGCACACTTAAATTATGTTGATCCATAAAAACAGTAAAAAAAGAAACACACTTACTGTGTTTCACACTTCTTTTGAAAATAATTTAATGAATGATATTTTAAAATGTTCGTGGCACATCTATGATCTCCCCATGGCACACCAGTGTGCCACTGACCAGTGTTGAAAATCGCTGGTCTAATCTGGCACCATGATGGTTCAAAGCAGAAAGGTGTCCCCGGCTGGCAGTGGAAAAGGGGAATCAGAGTCCGAGTGTGAAAGGGCCACGTGGAGGGCTGAAGAGCGATGTGGGTGACCTGTAGGAGTCTCTGGACAGCCTGCAGGATGGGAAGGGGGAGCTCAGTCCTATGACCCAAAGAACCTGAACTCTGCCATTGACCCCAAGGAGCCCAGAAACAGATTCTTCCTCGGAGCCTCCAGATAGAAGCCCAACCCAGCCAAGCCTTTAATTTTGGCCTTTTGAGGCCCTGAGCAAGAACCCAGTGGAATCCGCATGGACTTGTGACCTGTAGAACTTCATTGCGACTGCATTTTTGGTAACCTGCCATGCAGCAGCAGAAACTCACACAAGTAACCTCCCAACGGGACGTGCGGACTGCTCAGCCAGCTGGAGCTGACCTGACAGGGACGGGCTAGAAGGCACTCCCCTCAGGCCAGGCACAGTCTCCTGCTCCCTGCACCATGGCAGCCACTGGCCACATGTGGCCAATGACCATCAGGAATGTGGCTGGTGTGAATTGAAATATGCTGTGTATGCAGAATACACCAGACACTTAGTATAAGAAAGAATGTAAAATATCTCGTTAATAATGTGTATATTGATGACATGTTGAATTGGTGGTATTATGGCCCCATTGGGTTACATAAAATATGTTATTAAAATTAATGGAAATTTATCCCAGACCTATAGATCAGTCTTTGTAGACTTGGGACCCTGAATATGATGCATTTTGAGAAATTAAATCAACCACAGCAAACCTAAGTCTCCTGGATCCTGACTCTGCAAGGGCTGGGTAGGTGGGGGGAGGACACATGTAATAAATAAATAAAATTAATAGAAATTTAAAATTACTGAAGGATCATGTTGTATTTTGATTGGACAATGCCCCTCATGCCAGCCCTGTGCCAGCGCATCAGATGAGAAAACCAAGACTTTGCAGGGTTGAGTAGATCATTCAATGTCATCTGGACAGTGAATGGAAGAGCTGGGATCAGAACCAAGCCATAGAGACCAGTGCCCACTCTGTACTGCTTACTGGGTCACCCTCTGAAGCAACAACAAAAGTTCATGTTTTACCAGGCACAGTGGCTCTCACCTGTAATCCCAGCACTCTGGGAGGCCGAGCCTAGAGAATTGCTTGAGCTCACGAGTTCAAGACCAGCCTGAGCAAGAGCAAGACCCTGGTTCTAAAAATAGCCGGGCCTTGTTGCAGGTGCCTGTAGTCCCAGCTACTCAGGAGGCAAGAGGATTGCTCAAGCTCAAGAGTTTGAGGTTGCTGTGAGTCACAGCACTCTATCAAGGGTGACAGAGTCAGACTCTGTCTCAAAACAAAAAAAAAAATTTTTTTTTAATTAAAAAATAAATAGAAAAACAAAAGTTTGTATTTTCAGCAGAGTCTTCTACTGCATTAAACCAAACAGGTGACTACAGGGGGAGTTAGACCACAAAGCTGATAGGCCAGAGGACGTTTTTGTGTAGTATGAGGCCATTCATCCTCCAGATTATGCTGTAGGAACTGGCTCTGATGACCACAGGCAACAAGACCTTTTCAATGAGCGATAGGGCCATCCTTGAATAGAGAAATGGTGGAGTTCTTGTTCTTTTTCCTGAGCTAATCAAAGGCTTCTCCATGATATCTAAAGCAATATTATAAGAAAACAAAGGTTACGGTTGGGCCAGGTAGCTCACGCCTGTAATCCTAGCACTTGTGAAGCCTAGGCAGGTGGATTGCCTGAGCTCACAGGTTGGAGATCAGCCTGAGCCAGAGCGAGACCCTGTGTCTAAAAAATAGCCGGGCATGGTGGTGGGCGCCTGTACTCTCAGCTACTCGGGAGCTAAGGCAAGAGGATCATTTGAAGCCAAGAATTTGAGGTGGCTCCCATCAACCCATGAATGGATAAACAGATTGTGGTATATGTATACCATGGAATACTATGTAGCCATAAAGAAGAGGGTGACATTGCATCTTTTATGTTTGCCTGGATGGAGCTGGAACATATTCTTCTTAGTAAGAATGGAAGAAAAAGTATCCAATGTACTCAATACTATTATGAAACCAATATGTAAACACTTACACATTCATACGAATAATGGAATACAAAGATAGCCCAGAAAGAAAAACAGGAGAGAAAGGAGAGGGAAGGGGAGGGGAGAGGGTGAGGGAGGGAGGGTATTTGGTGGGATCTTACCTAATGTACACAACGCAAGGATACATTTCAAACAACTAAGAATATATTATAAATGTCATACCACAAAAATAAGTAAGTGAGGTGATGGTTATGTTAATTAGTTTGATTTAAGCATTCCACATTGTATATCAAGTCATCACATTGTACCCCATAAAAGTATAGAATTATAATTTAATAAAAGTTAAGTTAAAAAATAAAAAAATAAATAAAAAAAGAATTTGAGGTTGCTGTGAGCTATGATGTCATAGCACTCTACCAAGGGTGACAGAGACTCTGTCTCAAAAAGAAAGAAAGAAAGAAAACCAAGGTTATGATCCACAGAACATGATCCATTTTATAAATGCCTTTGCTTAAACCCTATGCATGTGAATTATTAATAAAGAAGTAAAATACGTTGGTTATCTCTGTCCAACTTCCAGGGAACTTGTGAACACCCAGAACAAAATCTCAGTGGCACCTGTCCTTCAAGGTGCCAGACTCTGCCTTCACTCCACTAGGAACACAATCTAGGAACAGGGGAACCTGGCAGTCCTTCCTCCTGCCCTGAAGGATTCAGTGCCCTCAACTCCAGGGCACTCTAGGGGACATTCACAACTGTTCAGAAGTGGGCGTTTAAGGTGGGGCACAGCTCCTGCTGTGCAGCGCTTTTGCTCCACCTGCTAATCCCAGGACGCTTTGTTGTACTTAATACTTTTATTGTCCCATTTCAATTCATATTTAAGTTGCACTCCTTCTTAGAAAATGTTTAGTTGTGGCCAGGCGTGGTGGCTCACACCTATAATCCCAGCACTCTGGGAGGCCAACTAGGGTGAATTGCTTGAGTTCCAGAGTTCAAGACCAGCCTGACCAAGAGTGAGACCCTGGTCTCTACTAAAAATAGAAAAAACTAGCCAGGCATTGGGTTGGGAGGCGGGGGGCACCTGTAGTCCCAGCTGTGCAGAAGGCTGAGACAGGAGAGTCACTTGAGCCCAGGAGTTTGAAGTTACAGGGTTACAGTGACGCCATGGCACTCTACCCAGGGCAACTCATTCTGTGTCAAAAAAGAAAAGAAAATTTTCAGTGTATGTTAGTCCATATATGATTCAGGGTTACTATGTCCAACATGTTGGGTTCCAAATTCTGCCCTCAGAAAAGCTGTTACTGTGACCATGTCGATCCCTAAGGAAGTAAAATGCTGTCCAGCACGGCACCTCCCAGAAGAACTCCTAGGTTCTTAGAGATGAAGGTTGAGCAGGGCTGGTGGGGAGATCTCAGGGTCATGTTTTGAAAGCCATTCTATATCTGCTTTGGCAGTAGCATGTGACACCCTTGGTTACTTCTCAGAAACTCTTGCTGCAAAGCTGCTGACCTTGCTAACACGATGGTGGCCCCCGCGGGGACATGGGCTCCTTCCTGCACTGCACACTCCAGGCTCAGTTGAGCATGACCTGGGAGAATGTGCTTCCTCTGAGTCACAGGACCAGGCAAGGGTGACTGGGGGACAGGGAAATGCAAGATGATCCCCTCGAGTTCCCCAGTTCTTGACCAAAAGTTAGGGTGTATTTTACATTGGAGTCAAACCAACATCCATCATAAACCTAGGCACAAAAGTCTTTACCAAATGCTAACAACTCAGAGCCAGCCGTAAGGGAAATACACCCTCACCAAGGAGCGCGCATCCCAGAAGGCAAGTTTGGGCCAACACCGGAAAATCAACCCATGAAATCCTAAAGAACAAAAGAATAAAAACCGCATTTTGTCTCAATAAATGCCCAGAATGGATTTAACTAAATCAGACATCCGCTCACGATAAAAACAAAAACAAAAACAAAACTCTCAGTAAAAAAAGAACTCTCAGCAAACTAGGGAACTTTGTCTTATCTGAAAAAGGTCATCTACAAAAACCTATGGGCCACATTGTGCTTAAGGTGGACAATCTGAGCCTAGAGAAGTGAAGACGCTTTTCTCCCTGTGCATAAAACTGACAGCAGCTTTACTCTTAATCACTGAAAACCAGGAACAATGCAGATGTCCTCCTGTGGATAAAGAGATAAACCAAGTGTCACCACACTCATACAGTGGTCACAGCTCAGCAGCAAGAAGGAACAAACGGGGGACCCAGGAACGTGGGTGAGTCCGAAACGCCGTAGCTGAGTGGAAGGAGCCAGACATGAAAGACTGTGCTCCTTCTGACTCCATTCTTGAGGCATTCTCGAAATAGCAGCCCCATGGGGAGAGAGAACAGAGCACCCGGTTACCAAAGAAGAGGGTGAGAACACGGCTCTCAGAGTCGGGGGAGGTGGGACCGTTCTGGGTCCTGCTGTGCCACCTCCAGGCTCTCAAGTTTCACGCACCTGTCAAAATGCAGGTGAGTTTTATTGCCTGTAAATTTCAAAATAAACTCATTTCCCGGCCATGCTCTTACTTGTAGTCTTAGAGAGGTCTGACCCAAACTTGCCTTCTGGGATGCGCGCTCCTTGGTGAGGGTGTATTTCCCTTACGGCTGGCTCTGAGTTGTTAGCATTTGGTAAAGACTTTTGTGCCTAGGTTTATGATGGATGTTGGTTTGACTCCAATGTAACACTTATTCATCTGTTAGAATAAGTGAGGAAGGACAGAAGGGAGGGAAAGAGGGAAAAAAAGAGAGAGAAAAGAAAAATGAAAAATGCTCATCAGTAATTTGCTTGAAACTGCATTGAATCTATTGATAATTTATGGGGAATTGACACATCTCAATATCTGGTCTTTCTGGTTTTTCTCCCAAAGAACAAGTCATCTTTTGGACTCTTTAATGGAAAGTCTTCAATTTTTTTCACTTTGGGTCCGGCATATTTTTTATAAAAATGTCCCTAATTTTTTTTTTTATGTTGTTGCTATTGCGAATGAAATCTTTTCTCTATCACAATTTTTAGATTATCATTGTTGGTTTAAAGATAACGCACAGATTTCTGAGTACGTATTTTCTGACTGGCCACCTCATTGTCGCCGGACCAGACTAATTATTTAATAGTGCAATGACAGTACCAGCTTACATCATCCACACATAGCGACTGTCCTTTTCCACTGTTTATTTCTGACTTCCCCTTTCTAATTACGATGACTAATGCTTCAAAAACAAGAGTAAGTAATCTCACTTTTATTTTCTAAGTTTCACCCACACAGAGGAGATAAAACGGTTGTTCAGCTTTCTGCTCTCAAGCGTTATTTTTCTGAAACCTGTATACAGTTACGATTTTACCTCGCACAACAATTTTTTTGTTCATTAAAAATCAGTGGCCCTGGGCGGCGCCTGTGGCTCAGTGGGTAGGGCACCGGCCCCATATACCGAGGGTGGCAGGTTCAAACCCAGCCCCGGCCAAACTGCAACGAAAAAATAGCCAGGCATGCTGGCGGGTGCCTATAGTCCCAGCTACTTGGGAAGCTAAGGCAAGAGAATCGTCTAAGCCCAGGAGTTGGAGGTTGCTGTGAGCCATGATGCTGTAGTACTCTACTGAGGGCGATAAAGTGAGACTCTGTCTCTAAAAAAAAAAAAAAAAAAAAAAAATCAGTGGCCCAACAGGATTAGAAATTTAAAGAGAAAGAAAGCAAATCATTCTCCGATCCTGACATTCTAAGCTTCCTGTCTGAGTGTCTTCCATGTAGCTTTTCCTTGGGTTGTGATCAGAACTGGAAAAGTCTGCTCAGAGACTACAACCACTTTCTGGAGTTTACATACAAACCCCGAGATCTGGACGGCCACCTGGGCACATTCTCACCTTGCCATCAACAATGGACTTAGAAGAGTTGATCACAGGAAAGGATCACAGGTACAAGCTGCTCTAAGGACAGACTGAGATGGAAGGAAGGAAGGAAGAGGAAACAGGCCGCCCGGCTGGCCCCTGCCCCCTCACACTGCCCAGGATGACAAGGCCAGCCTGCAAGCTCGCCCCATCATCAGACACGAGATCGCCAGTCCAGTTCTGTCCCTGCTGTCGAACAGCTGCCTGACCTTGCACGAAAAAGAGACCAAGGTGAATACTAAGGTTGCTTAGATTACATATATCTGTTTCTTTGGGGGACAGGACAACTGAGATGAGGGTGGGGCTGTCAGAGCAAAAAAAGCCGTTCACGATCGTAATTCATGATCGTGAAACCCCACAAACTTTGTGCTGAGACGAATGGCCCAACTTCCTACTGTGTGTGGGACTCCCCTCTGTTACACTCTGGACAGCCTCTTTGAATTGTTCCAATAATAACAATATCTTTGCTATCTCATAAAGCAGTTT
The DNA here is from genome assembly GCF_027406575.1 of Nycticebus coucang. Classification (NCBI taxonomy): domain Eukaryota; kingdom Metazoa; phylum Chordata; class Mammalia; order Primates; family Lorisidae; genus Nycticebus; species Nycticebus coucang. The sequence goes on along the minus strand of NC_069781.1, from coordinate 181,804,021 downwards.
GTTTTTAAGAGTTTAACTTTTTTGTTTGTTTTTATTTGTTTGTTTTGTTTTTGAGACAGAGTCTCACTCTATCATACTGGGGTTGGGTGCTGTGGCATCATAGCTCACAGCAACCTCAACTCTTGGGCTTGAGCAATCTTCTTGCCTCAGCCTCCCGAGTACCTGGAACTACAGGCACCTAACACCACAGCTGGCTGGTTTTTCTGTTTTTAGTAGAGATGAGGGTCTTGCTCTTGCTCAGGCCGGTCTTGAACTCCTGAGCTCAAGCAATCCACCCACGTTGGCCTCCCGGAGTGCTGGGATCACAGGCATGAGCCACCACACCCAGCCAAGAGTTTAACAGTTAGCAGACTCTTAAATTCAGACAAAATCAATTTCAACATTTAAAACTGAAGTGGGCCATTACCTGAGCTAACACAGACTTCACAGCCCCTCTTTCTAGCACACAGCAGTCTTTCCTTACAAAGAATCCTTTCAACAGATGACCTATTATCACATGGATTTAAACAGAATCTAAGTGGTAGATAAAATCTATTTTGTAGAAATTCTATTCATGGCTTGGTACCTGTGGCTCAAGCGGCTAAGGCACCAGCCACATACACCTGAGCTGGTGGGTTCAAATCCAGCCCGGGCCCGCCAAACAATGATGGTTGCAACCAAAAAATAGCCAGGCATTTTGGCAGGCGCCTGTAGTCCCTTGGGACGGACTTGGGAGATGGAGGCAGGAGACTCGCTTGAACCCAGGAGATGGAGGTTGCTGTGAGCTGTGATGCCACAGCGCTCTACCCAGGGTGACAGCTTGAGGCACTGTCTCAAAAAAAAAAAAAGAAAAAAGAAATTCTATTCATAAGTGAGAGGTTCATAATCTCAGGTTATATCCCCGAGGTTCATAATCTCAGGTTATATCCCCAAAAATCCATTGCAGGTTACTTTTAATTAAAAAAAAAAAAATCATCTTTAAAATGGTGGAGAAATTCTTAGGCTAGTCAAAGAAAAAGTATAAGTAAGTTCACAGTACAAATTTATTGCCATGCTATTATACAAAATAGGAAAAGAGAAACAAGAAAGTCAAATAGAATATTCATTTTATATTGCTGCTATAACAAATTGCCAAAAACAGTGGCTTAAAACAACACAAATTTGTTACCTTACAGTTCTGGAGATCAGAAGTCCAATACTGGCCTAAAATCAGAGTGTCTTCAAAGCCGGGCTCCTGCTGGAGGGTCTAGGGGATGAGTTCGTTGTTCCCTTACCTTTTCTGGTTTCTGGAGGCCGCCCAAATTCCTTGGCTCATGGCCCCTGCCCCTGTCCTCAAGGCCAGCAGCTTCACCTCTGACCCTTCTGCAGTCACGTCTTACTGTGCCTCCCTCACCAGGGCTAAGGCCCCTGTGAATACCGCTGGACCCCTGGCTAATCCAGGATAATCTCCCACTTCCAAGTCATCGGAACCTTAATCCCATCTGCAACTCTAATTTCCCTCTGCCATGTCCAAAGGAGTCCAGAGATTAAGATATGGACATCTTGGGTGGTGCCTGTGGCTCAGTGGGTAAGGCGCCAGTCCCATATACCAAGGGTGGTGGGTTCAAACCCAGCCCTGGCCAAATTGCAACAACAAAAAAAATAGCCGGGCGTCGTAGCAGGCACCTGTAATCCCAGCTACTTGGGAGGCTGAGGCAAGAGAATCACCTAAGCCCAAGGATTTGGAGGTTTCTGTGAGCTGTGACAGACACCACGGCTCTCTACCAAGGGTTAATAAGTGAAACTGTCTCAAAAAAAAAAAAAAAAAGATATGGACATCTTTGGCTGGGCCCAGTGACTCACACCTGTAAACTCAGCACTCTGGAAAGCCAAGGAGGATCACTTGAGCTCAGGAGTTCAAGACCAGCCTGAGCAAGAGCAAGACCCCATCTCTCCTAAAAATAGAAAGAAATTAGTCAGGCACCTGTAGTCCTACCTACTCTGGAGGCTCAAGCAGGAGGATCACTTGAACCCAGGAGTTTGAGGTTGTTGTGAGCTGGGCTGACACCATGGCACTTTAGCCTGGGTAATAGAGTGAGACTCTGTCTCAGGAAACAAAAAAAAATAATAAGTACATCTTTGAGGGCTATAATTCTGACCCCCACAAGTGTCTATTCAAGTGTCTATTTGAGAAAAAGATGTGATCAGAGGAAGATAAGCAAGGTCATGCTCACTGTCGCGAACTTTCCAGAATGTCCATGGTGGCGGTCTAGGCCAGTCCCCGTCAGTGCCAGGGCTCTCTGTGGCCTTGGCACTGTCACTGCCTGTCAGCCCCTCAGCCCACAGGGGAGTCTGTGAGAGGCTTCTGCTCACAGTGAGATCAAAGGGAGGAGGCTGCTTTTTCTCAAGGGAAATTGAAAGATTCGAAAGAAATGAAGGAAGGAAAAAAAACAGAAACCAAGAAAGAGGGGGTTAATAGTGTGCATTTAAGAAAGAATGGAGGTACAGAGGCCTACTGAGCAAGGTGATGGAAGGGGCCTGGGGAGACAGTTGACCCTCAAACAGTGTAGGGTTTGAGGCCACCAACTCCCTGCACCATTGAAAATCCACATGCAACTTTCAACTCCCCAAATTTAGCTAATAACAGCCTGCTGACCGGAAGCCTCACAATAACATAGCCAGTCAATTAACTGGCACTTATTTTTTACACCTTACCATATTCTTACAATAAGGTAAGAGAGAAGAAAATGTTATTAAGAAAATCATAAAGAAGAGAAAATATATTTGCTATTTCTGAAGTGGAAGTGGGCTATCATAAAGGTCTTCACACTGAGTAGGGGGAAAGGAGGAAGAGGGGGAGGAGGGGGAGGGGAGGGGAGAGAGGGGAGGAGGGGGAGGAGGGGGAGGGGAGGGGAGGGGAGAGGGGGGAGGAGGGGAGGAGGGGGAGAGGGGGAGGAGGGGGAGGAGGGGGAGGGGAGGGGAGGGGAGAGGGGGGAGGAGGGGGAGGGGGGAGGAGGGGGAGGGGAGGGGAGAGGGGGGAGGAAGGGGAGGAGGGGGAGGGGAGGGCAGGGGGAGGAGGGGGGAGGGCAGAGGGGGGAGGAAGGGGAGGAGAGGGGAGGAGGGGGAGGAGGGGGAGGGGAGGGCAGAGGGGGGAGGAGAGGGGAAGGGGGAGGAGGAGAAGGGAGAGAAGGGGGGGTTGGTCTCGCTGCCCCAGTGTGGCAGAGGTAGGAGAAAATAGCATAAAAGTGGATCTGCACAGTTCAACCTCAGTTTTCAAGGGTAAACTATCCAAAAATATGGCTTTTCTAGTGGTAAGAATATAAGTACTTTTTCACCTTTTTTTGGCATTGTTGAATTATCCTTTTATAATCACTGCATTTAGTGAGGTTTTTCAAAAAAGAAAGTGTATCGTCCTAGTTAAATCAGGATAGAGTTTAGAAATAGATCCACATACCCAATTGATTTTCAGTAAAGTGCAGAGGTAATTCAATTAGGGAAGAATCATCTTTTCAATTAATGATGTTAGATACTCTATTGAGCATCTATATAGGAAAAAATAAACCACAACTCTTCTATCGTATATAAAAATTAACTCAAAATAGGTCCAAGACACAAATGTAAAAGCTAAAATTATAAAACTTCTAGGAAGAAAACATAGAAGAAAATCTAAGTGACCTTGATTTAAGAAAAGATTTCTTACAGCACACAGAAAAAGCACAAACATTATAAAAGAAAAATCTAAAACATTGGACTTCATAAACGTTTTTAAAATTTTACTCTTCACATGACACTAATATAACGAAAAGGCAAGCTACAAAAAAATGTTTGCAAAACATATGCATCTGACAAGGACTTGTTCCAAGAAGTATAAAGAACTCTTGGAACCCAATAAAGAAAACAAAGAATCTAATCTTAAAACGGTCCGTTGATCTGAACAGACACTTCGACACATGAGAGATACGGGTGGCAAATAGGCACAGGGAACACCACTGGTCAGTAGGCAAACACAAACAAAAACCATGAAGAGAGACCTCAATATGTGACTGGAATAATTAAAATTTAAAAGGCAAACAATATTAAGTGCTGGCAAGGATGTGGAGCAACTAAAACTCTCACTCACTGATGGCAGGAATGCAAAATTATGTGGCCACAATGGAGACAGTTGGGTAATTCTTTAAAAAGTTAAACACAAACATACACTGGGAGTGAGCAATTCCCCTGATAGTAATTTACCAACCCCTACCCACCTTCAAAAACACTTGGAAAACAGAAAACAAGGAGTAGGGCACCGGTCCCATATGACGGAGGTGGTGGGTTCAAACCCAGCCCCGGCAAAAAAAAAAAAAGGAAAACAGAAAACAGATGTCCACGTTATCATTTATAGATGAGTGTTTATAGCAGCTTCATTCATAGCAGCCCAAATGGGGAACAACCCAGATGTCCGTCACTTGATGGGTGGATAAACAACTGGGGTGAATCCAGACTGGGAGATACTACACAGCCATAAAAGGGATTAATTACTTACACAAACAATATGGGTAATATTGTTTGCTCACACCTGTAATCCTCACACTCTGGGAGGCTGAGGCAGGTGGATTGCTTGAGCTCAGACATTTGAGACCAGCCTGAGCAAAAGTGATACCCCACTCCTTAGCTTTTTCTACTAAAAAATAGAAAAACCAGCCAGGCACGGTGGCAGGCGCCTATAGTCCCAGCTACAGGGCAGGCTGAAGCAAGAGGATCCCTTTAGCCCAAAAGTTTGAGGTTGCTGTGAGCTATGATGATGCCAGGGCACCCTATCCAGGGCACAGGAGTGAGACTCTGTCTCAAAAAATAAATAAAAATAAAAGAAACAAACAAATAAAAGCCAAACATCAAAGATTACATACTTATCTACACTTATCTAAAAGGCCAAACCACAGTGATGAAAGGCAGCTAGGTGGTTGCAGGTTGTTGGGGACAGAGGGAGGGGATTAACTACAAAGGGGAATGAGGGAACTTTCAAGAAGGAAACTTTCTAGGTCGTGACTGTGGTGGGTATGCAACTATACACATTTGTCAAAGTTCATAAAATTGTTCACTTAAAATAGGTGAAATATATTGTATGCAAATTATACCCCACTAAAGCTGACTCCCGTGCCAAGAAAAGCATCGTGCATTGGAAGCCACCAAGTCAATGGCCCCGGGCAAGTCCACGCATTGTGGTCATCAAGGGGAAGCCAGTTTTCAGTTTCATTTTGCCAAAGGATTCCTCTAAATCTAGGTGAGCAAAAGCAAAACATTCTGCAGAATTTTCAGAGTTTTCCTGATGCCTCCCCCGTTCCCATGACCCCAGCTGGCTCATGGCAGCTGTTCCACCATGAGAGTCCTGACTCTTGGTTTCTCTTCTTACTAGAGGGCTTTGACCACACGCTCAAAAGGGCTGTTGGCTCTCAGCTGCCATGTCAGCATGTACTTTCCAAGCCGTGCTCTCCAGCGGCCTCCCTGTGCCCTCGGTATTCTGTATAGGCTTTGCTTTCAGGGACCCCTGCCTGAAATGTGCATTAAGGGCAATCAGAGAGAGAAGGGTCCTCCATGGGTGGTGCCCATCTTGGGTGAGCGGGGAGGTCATCACAGCCAGGGACACAGCTTGGGTCTCGGCTCCCAGGCCCTCATCAGCACCCTTAGAAATAGCTCGTCCCAGTGGACAAAGCTGCCTAATTATCCAGTCTAATGGGGTACTGTGTGGCCACCCCTCCCCTTCCAAAGCAATGGAGAGTTTCAGGATGGTTTCTCTCTTCCCATCCCAGCCTCTCCCCACCCCATGCTCCCCTGAAAGCGCAGACTGACTCTCCACTGCTCAGTCTCCCCTGCTCTAACTTCTATTCCACCACCGTAGCAGCTGCACCCAGGAAGGACAGGTGGGACAAAGCAGGGAGGTCCCCTCGCTCTTTTCTCTGCTCCCCCAACAGATCCCATGGACAGCCACCTATGTGGGACGGGCCCTCAAAGGACAGTTCCTGCCCCGCTCCGTGGTGAAGGCTGAGCTGGTGGAGAATGCAATGTTGCATGATGACATAGGCGTGAACAGTCAATGGTAAGCCCCTGGTGACTAGAGCCACCCCACTGCGTCCAGGCACCAAGAGTCTCCTGAAGGCCGCGCAGATCCTCTTTGTCACCATCAGAGGAGGTTCAATGGTGACCATCCAGAGGGAGGCAGTGTGGGACAGGAGAATGTGCTCTGAAGGCTGATGAAGGACAATACCCCTACCCATTTGGATAGGAGAGTTGGAAAGGGTGCTTCACACAGAGAAGACAAAACCAGCTCCCAGGCCTAAACATACACAATTTACACAAAGTCTGACTGGCCACATCGCACACCACTAGTTACTGCTCAAGAAAATAAAAAATGAGGGCAGCACCTGTGGCTCAAAGGGGCAGGGCGCCGGCCCCATATGCCAGAGATGGTGGGTTCAAACCCAGCCCCGGCCAGAAACTGGAAAAAAAAAAAAAAAGAAAAGAAAAAATGAGGCTGAGCACAGTGGCTCACACCTGTAATCCCAGTCCTCTGGGAGGCTGAGGCGAGTGGATCACCTGAGCTCAGAAGCCTGAGCAAAAGCCAGGCCATGTCTCCACTAAAAATAGAAAAACTAGCTGGACGTTGTGGCAGGTGCCACCAGCTACTCGGGAGGCTGAGGCAGGAGGATCACCCGAGCCCAAGAGTTTGAGGTTGCTGTGAGCTATGATGATGCCATGGCACTCTACCCAGGGCAGCAGAGTGAGACTGTCTCAAAGAAAGGAAAGAAAAGGAAGGGAAGGGAAGGGAAGGAAATCTGGAGCTTTTCCACTAGAGAAATTCCACATCCAGTGATTGCTTTTCTGCAGAGCTCAGGGAGATAAATGAGCCCTGGTCCTCTCAGCCTTTGTCCTTGGAGCCTTCTCCAGCTCGGCACTGTGAACACTGCGGCCAGAGTGTTCTTCATGGCACAGGCTGACTGTGCCCAGCAGGATGCTGCTGAACATTCCAACCTCTACCCACAAGTTGCCAGCAGCAGCCCCAAGTTCGTGTGACAAGCCACAAACATGTCCAGACACTGGTCACGTCCCCTGGGGTAAAATCACCCCACGAGAACCAGTGAGTCTCAATGTCTCCCTTCCCTTTAGTCTCCTTCGAATCTCTTCCCTCTGCTCCCCAACCATCAAACCTGACCCTCAAATTGCAGTCAACCCTTGGCACCATCTGGGAGCCTGCAGACCCTCCATTAGGAGCCCACAGTGGCAGAGGCGAGAACTGTCCCACTGAGACCACCCGCAGTGTAGGGCCTCAAGGAGGGCCCTGGTGGCATCTAAAAGAGTGGGGTGCTGTGGGCCCCAGGACATGGCCATCGGCAGGGAACAGCACGGCCTGCCCACCTACTCTGCATCACCCCAGTTTCCTCGGCACAAGCTGGGGGGCTTCCAGCTCAGGGACACCTGCCCTTCTCCTGACAATCCCCAGTCACTCTGGGCAATCTGAGACACAAAAGCCCAAAGCACCAGAAATTCCTAGGAAGGGCTTTTCCCCACAGGTGTCGGAGTGGCGGGATGAAAAGAAACTGATATAAAAGGAAACTGAATATCAGGCCACTTCCCATCAGAGGGACCCACAGTGAAGGGCACTGGGGGAGTCCCTCAGGCTGCCAAAGGCACAAGTGTAACCCTAAACGGCCCCGAGGACATACCTGCGGGAGCAGCCCACAGCTTACAAGCCTCCTGCTCCCTGGTTTTTCCCATTGCCTCTCTTCAAGGGGGAGGACCAAGCCAGCATTTGTCATCATCCCTAGATCTGAATGGGAAGTCACTTCCGAGGCTATGAAATGTCATCTGTTGCCCGCTCCTCCTGTTGCCCGCTTCTCCTTTTACTCCCAGACCGTAGGTTCCTTTGGGACATAGACAGGCAGGAGCCCCCAGTTGGCACAGGGAAGATACTCGTGTGACGAGTGTGACTGTGACAATGACAGACCCTTCTTTTCAAGGTTAAGACTGTGTGTCATGAGCTCTCTGTTCAGACAGGGGTCCCGGTCGGAGGCATCAGGTCTCGGACAGAGAGTCTCAGGACTTGGGTGCTCACACCCCCTTCCCCTCCACCTCCTCCCTCCCTGACACAGGTGCTCATATTACAGCTGAAGGCACATTGCTGTTCACCTGCGTCCTGTTGAGAATGTTCTGGATGTCCTGAGTATCTCTGAGCTCCTCCTGTCCCAGATTGAAAACTGCCACCCTCAGCCCTCAGGGGAGGGTCCCCCCACCTTGCAAAAAGAAAGGGGAACCACTGCCCACAGAGTCTTGCTGGTTTGGCAAACACCACGCCTGGAGGAACACCACTCTATGCTCCTCCTTGCAGGGCCCAGACGTCGTGCATGGCCAAGGGACCTCCATTTCCATCCTGGCCGTGGCCCTCATCAAGTCTTCTTGCAGCCCAGGGCCAGACACATTTACCTGGGCATCCCTCTCTCCCAGACTCGCACGTGCCCCTCACTCTTCTTGGGCCTCAGAACCCCCCAATCTTGCAGCTGTTTCACCGAGAAAACAAAAGAACTGGAAAAGAAGGGGTTCAGCCCCCAAGACAGAGGTGAGGAGCAAGGCTAGGCCAAGGGCTGGCAGTTCCCCGAGAGATGTGCTTCCCAGCCCTACAGTCCTCTGGCACCAGCTCGCCACGCCTGGCACTGCCCACAGCACGATGTCACGTAAAGAGGCCACGGAACTCACTAAGCGTATTAACCCAAGAAGGGCTGGGAAGCCCCTGGGGTCAGAGAGTGACATCTTCCTTCCTCTCTTAGTGGATAAATGTGTGCCCAGCAAGTGGGAGCAATGGATAAAAGGAGAGAAATGTGCAAGGAGAGAAAAAATTCAACCAACGTTCCTTCCTAGATCCCAGGAATACAGCAGTGAACAAAAAAAAACGGTCCCCTCCAGGGACCAGGAGGCTGTTCTAAAATGACAGGGGTGCTGGATGTCAAATACCTGGGTGCAGGATGAAGGAAAGAGATGAGGAGGGATGGGGTGGTATGAGAGGAGGATGGAGAGAGCAGAGCAGTGGAGACACAGGAGACGAGACAAAGGGCCTGGAGATGGGGAGAGTATCCTGGGACCCCAAGGAGTCCAGCGTGATCACAGGGCCCTCATGAGGGAGGGAAGGAGGAGTGGACTCAGAGAGAGAGAGAGGTGAAGCTGTTACCAGCTGGCTTTGGAGATGGCGGGAGGGGCCGCAAGCCAAGGGATGCTGGCAGTCTCTAGGATCTGGGAAGGGCAGGGAACAGGTCCTCTCCTGGAGCTGCCAGAAGGAACCAGCAGCTTGACTTTATAGCTGAGTGAGACCCATGTTTGACTCTTGCCTCCAGTCCCGTAAGAGAACAAACGTGTGTTGTTTTTTCACACCTTTAAGTTTGCGGCCATTTGTTAGAGCGCCCACCGAAAACTCATGCAGGCCCTTAAATGTCTTCTGCTCGAGTCCATTCCTTGAATGACAAAAAAGTTAAAATAAAAAACTGAGAAAGGAAATTACAAGGCAGCACATACTGACGAGATCTCCAAACGGAACGTGCGGGCCATGAGCACACTGAGCGCCAGAAGCCTTCTCATTCTGAGCAGGTGTCAGCAGGAAACTTCCCAGGCTGCTGGGACAGAAAAATCTGGAACCAAAAGAAGCTCCAAAAGATCTCCTGGCCCTTGAAACAAGAGCGGTTTGTTGGACACATTACCCTTGTGTTGATTATGACAGGCAGACCACAAGAAAAGGCAAAGTCAGGGACAGTGCCCAAGTGTGGGTGTCCTAGGCAGCATAGGAGCACTTCATATCTCTCCAAGTCTATCATAACAGAGTCCATGCCATGAGGAGCTCTGCACACCGCAAACAATCGGAAAACACCTCATTTTAGCCACAGAAGATTTTGCATCCCTGTGACCTAGGATCTAGGTGTTGGGCAGGGCCTAAGCCGAGGAGGGCTCACGAGTGCCCTCAGGTCACTCACTGTCCAGATTAGATAGTACAGCACTGCAGTGCAGCCCGTCAACAGCACATGCCCAGGTGGTCAAGGGTATGTCTGTGACAGAGGACAAATTGGAAGTGGGCTTCGAAGGTTGCACATAACTCAGACAGGCAGAGGTGGGGCAGACATCTCGTAGTACTTGAAGCCCCTTGCGGGAGTTGGAAGCCTGTCGGCTCGCTCCGCTTGGGGTGTGAGTGACGGGACCTTCAAGAGAAAGGTGACAGTGGACTGAAACCTGGGCTGACGGGCAGGGCTCACACATACTGCCACTCAGGCAAGTAAGGCTTTGCTCTCCTAAAGCTCCATTCCTATGAAAGTCACCACAGGGAACAAATATTTGTCGAGAGACTTTCCTTCATGGAAGACAGAAACAGATGACACACAAACTAGCCTGACAGATAAAGAGAATTTGTGGACTTGTGTAACTGGATGCTCAGGAGTTGGGGAGGTTTCAGGCATGGCTGGACCCAGGACCTCAAGAGATGTCAGGACCCAATGTCTCTCTCTGCCTCTTAGACAAGTGGTTTCTGCCTTCAGGAAAACTGGCTTTCTGCAGCCCTGGGCAGGCCAAGCCCCCGCCTGTTGAACACCCTCAACAGGTAGAGAGAGGACACCTGTCCCAAGGGCTCTGGCAGAAAAAGCTGGGTGCCTGTCTGGGAGCTCTCCCTGACTCGTGGACTCCCAAGGGAAGAGGAGTCTTTTTAAATAATAATAATTGATTGAGGTGAACTTGACATAAGGTAAAAATATTCATTTTAAAGTGAACAATTCAGCAGCATTTGATATGTTCACATGCTCCACCTCCATCAAGTTCCAGAACATTCTATGGACCCCAAGTGAAACTCCATATCCATCAGTATTCACTGCCCTCCCTCCCTCCCAAGCCCCTGACAACCACTAACTACTTTCTGCTTCCATGGATTTGCCTGTTCTGGACATTTTATACAAATTGAATCACACACCACGTGGTTTTTTGTGACCAACTTATTTCATGTAGCAGCTGAGCTTCCCAGCTTCATCCAGAAGGAGCAGGTGTGAGGCTTCCTTCCTGCTTGTCACTGAGTAACGGTCCCTCGTGTGGACACACTAGGTTTATCATTCATCCGTCAGGGGGAGGAAGATGTGTCCAGGTCAGAGAAGGCCTAGAGAATGGGGGCCGAGAGAAGGGCACACATCCTCCTCCCCTGAGGACATGCCAGCATCCGGGTGGTGGCACACTCAATGGTCCTAGTGTGTCTCAGCTTCTCCCAGGGAGAGGCTAGACGATGGTTCTTGAAAGGCTGAACCCCTCCCAGATGGGGATGAGGACACGGACTGGTCCCTGGACATTATCAGGGACCAGCCCCATTCCCCACTGAGAAACAATCAAGTTTCCAGAAAAGGCACCAAAGTAAGACCCTGTGCCCAGCCCCACAGACCCTGAGATAAAAACCTCTGACCTTGGATCAGTGCCCATGGTACAGTGGTTACAGCGCCAGCCACATGCACCGAGGCTGGAGGGTTCGAACCCGGCCCGGGCCTTCTAAACAACAACGACAACGGCAACAAAAAAATAGCCAGGCGTTGTGGCGGGCGCCTGTAGTCCTAGCTACTTGGGAGGCTGAGGCAAGAGAATCGCTTAAGCCCAAGAGTCTGAGGTTGCTGTGAACTGTGACGCCACAGCACTCTATCAAGGGCGACATAGTGAGACTCTGTCTCAAAAAAAAACAAAAAAAAAACCTCTGACCTTCCCTGCCGTAGCACTGACACACATGGGGCTGGGCTCCTCGAGGCTGTGGGAGACCCTGGCTCTTTCCCGCCTCACTGTGGAGATGACACTCCCATCACACAAAAACGTCTGTGAGCACAGAAGCCAAGCGATGTGTAATATTCCAAATTTCTGTAGAACCCTGTTCCTGGGACTGCTGTAGCAATTGGTGGACCAAGGCAGAAAATGACCCTCTCCCAGGTCTGGAGACCAAAAGTCCAAAGTCAGGATGTGGACAGGGCTGTGCCATCCTGGAACTTGTGCCTTGAGGAAAAAAGACAGCCCTCATCCCTAAGTTGGGCAACTCTTTAAGGAAGGCCTCCGGGATGGTTTGCACCATACAAAGTATTTCCATGGTCACCCACTATTTCCCTACAAGTTACTGTAAAGTGCCATGTTGCCATAGCACAATCCTCAGTCCAGTTAATCAGACCTACAAACTAGACGTGTCTCAACGTGCCACCAACGTCTGGGCTGCGGGGTTTCCCCTGCCCTCTCTGTCCCGCACATGACACTTGACATCTGACATGCGGACCAAGCAAGAGTTCTGGTGTTTCTCCCCTTCTGAACATTGGCAAACTTAATTTCCATTTTAGGCAAATGGAAATATAAATGGAACTTCCAATATTTTCTGCCCTGACCCTAGTGGATCATCTTGTGCCCCCACCAGGGTGAGATAACTTAGAATCCTGGAAAATTTCAGAGAAAGAGGACAGCTGGAGGGGTGACAACGTGGTGGCTGCACCATGGGGTCATCTGAAACGCAGAATGCTGGGAAGGAACAGTCATTGGCATAGTCGTGGGTGCAGGGAGGGTCACACCTGTGTTCTCTCCTGGAACACAGAATGCTGGGAAGGGACACTCATTGGCACGGTCATGAGTGCAGGGAGGGGGACATGTTTGTTCTCTTCTGGAGGCTCTTCACATCTGGAAGCCTGCCAGCGAGTGAGGGAGACTCCTGGAAAACCCCTGGGACTTTAGAAAGTCCCATGGGATGTTAGAGCAGCATGTTGTCATAAAAAATAACAAAATCAGGTGTCCTGGGTTCAAGCTCTGACTCTGCTAGGAACACCAGCTATAACAATGACCCCACCCATCTCATCAAGAAATGGAGTCCATTTCCCCATTCCTTGCCTCTGGGGTGTCCAGGGACATGCTTTGACCAGCAGAATGGAGTGGAAATGACTCTCCACTTCTAAGGCTAGGCAGCTCCTAGCTTTGTCCTCTGGGAATATTCTCACCATCATTTGAAGTGTCTAGGGTGAAAGGTTTCCCCGGCTGGCCACCACCACACATGTGAGCCCAGGTGAGACAAGCTGAAGATTCACCCAGACAACGGAATTGTGAAGAATAATACCTCACTGCTATTGTAAGCCGTGAAATTTGGGGTCATTTGTTATGTACCAGCGCTGACTGATACATCTTCCCAGCCCATGTATTCCTCTTCTGTGCATTCAGTTTCATCTTCTAAAATATGACTTTGAATTAGATGATCTCTAGGTCCCTAACACCCTGAAGCTCAGCCACATGGGAAAGAGACAATTGGCTGAATTAATAAATAAAAAGATGGTAAAGATGCCAAGTTACAGAGAGCAGTGCCTGGGCACGAGCATTGGCTCCTCTTGGCTGGAGTTGGTCCCAATCCAACTCAGCCATTGACTACACGGTCTTCACAACCCCGCACTCCTCATAGCCCCACAGCCCTGCTTCCACCACATGCCTTAACTCAAGAGTCCCTTTCATCTCCTGAGCCTGCAGCCTCCTTTGCAAACTGAAAATAGAAATATCCACCTCAAAGAGTGGTCTTGAAGGTTAAAGGGCATGTGTGAAGCAGCTGGTGCCAGGCAGGTTTGGAAAGGTTTGGTGATTGCAAGGTGCAACCTTCAACCCAGAGGAGCTCAGGGACACCACCTGCAGCAGGCGGGAGGGAGGATGAAGTCAGGGCACAGCAAGCAAGAACTCAGGTGGCGTCTTTCATGCCTACAACTTTCGTGACTGGTCCTATCAAGCACAGAGTGTCTCTCTGCAAATTCCAGTCACACTTGCAGAAAATTCATGGGCGTATCAAAGGATTGTCCCACCCCTGCCGGCACCCTTGTGGACTGGTGTAAACATCACAGCAAGTCACCCTGCTAGACTCCACTGTCAACTGGACATTCTCATAAACCTGCGACCCTGGGCTCCCCGTCTTAAGTGAAAGCTCACTTTTCAAAGCAGCAGTCCTGGGTCACTGATACCTCCCAGTGGCTGGGTCATTCTATTTTTTTCTCGCCTGTCTCTAAATTCTTAACTTCCTCATTGGAGAATCTCACTGAGTTGACCTCTCACTTCAGGCTCATGTACAAAGAAGGTTTAGAATCCCAGTTCAGAAATTCTTTCTCTAAAGTAAACAACACTGAATGACCTCTGTGACGCTTGCCTGTGCCGTCTGGGTGAGGAGACCAAGCCCTGGCCACAGATGCTTCCCCAGAGCACTTGACTTCCAGATTACAGCTGCCATTAGAGCGTCAGTCCCAGCCACTCCATCTCAGTGTCTGAGTGTTGTGAAATCTAGAGTATAAAGGGATGTTCGGAAAATAGCCTCTCCAACAGGGTTTCCTTCCTGTGGCCAATTTCATGTAGACATGTCACAATTGCGGGGGAGAAGGGGAATGAGAGGTTAAAAAAATGCACTGGATTTGCTGAAAAAGTTATTTCTTGTAAAAGCTTCTCCCTTCCACTTAGAGAGAAAACAAATAAGCAGATTCCCCCTTCCACCACCATACTTTCCTAAATTTGTGAAAGTTAAGAAAAACTTCGCTTCAGCAAGAGTTCTGTGCCCTGGCCGGCAGCCCCCTGCACAGCCCAGGGCCCATCAGACCAAACCCAGTCCTGTTTAAATGATTCTCGTGATCCTCAGAAAATAAAATGGAATGGAATGGAATGGAATGGGGTCCCCGCTGGGCCAGGCTGAGACTTGGGAGAGGTCATAGAAGGCAGGCTATAAAGCCTTCCAGTGCAGTCACTAGTGAGAAATCCCTCTTAGCTGTAGTCTCGGGTGCCTTTGTCCCACGGCTCCCCTGAGTGACAGGTTGAGAGGCCAGCTTCGCCCTTCTTTTCGCCCATCCCTTTAGAGATGCTCTCCTATCACCATCTGCTTCCGGTGGTGCTGGGGACAGCCCTTCGGGACACTGGCTCACGTTTCTCTGGGGAAAACCTCTCCCACTGCTTTGTCTTTGATGTTCTGCATTTTTACTACAATGCGTTTAACTGCGACTTTCTTCTTATTTGTCCTGCTCCACACCTCATAGGTGGAAAATTCCTGTCTTCCATCAATTCTGGACTGCATTCCTCCCTTTTCACACTTCTCTCCCTGAAACCACCAATGAGATGCATGGTGGACTCCATGACTCTTCAAACTCTTTTTTAATATTAATAATGCCATGAATTTCCCACCAAGTTTTCCATTTGTTTACCAAATGTCTTATTTCTAGAATTGTATTTGTCTATTTTCTTCTATTTTTAGTTTCTTTTGAACACTCCAGCATACTTATCGTCTATCAGACTGCACAGGGGTGCAGCCATCTTGGGAACCTGATCCTGAAGTTGGACGTGGCTTCCATCCATCAGTTTACTATTATTGGGAACAGCTTCCTCATTAGCGTCTATGGACAGAATGAGTGAAATCATTGCTTTATCTGGATCCTCCATTCTCGTGTTGCAAATACAACAATGTAATAGTGGTAGCTAACACTGGTAGATGCCAAGCTCAAGGGGAAAATGATGTCCTTCGATCTAGTCTAAGATAGTCATGTCACAGATAAAGAAAGCAAAGGAAAATTATTAAATAACCAACACTGCAGATCCCAAATTCAAGAGATGGAATACATTTGAACAATCATCACATCCTTTGATTCTATAAGGACCGAAGAGTAGATGTTTGAGGTTTTGCAGGCCACACAGCCTCTGTCATAACTACTTCAGTCTGTGCAGCCACATAGGACATGTTAGTGTCTGAGTGTGGCTCAAGGCTCCCCTTCCAAACACAGGCCGTGGTTGGACTTAGCCTGTAGGCCATGGTTTGCCAAACCCTGATCCAGTCTTGTGCCTTATTCAAAGCATGAACACTTTTCAAAGGATTCCTGGAGGCCTACTTGAATACTTTGATGCAGAGCTCATCCCTTTATAAAGGACTTAGGTAAACAAAAACTGTTAGTAATCACAGAAACCAATATCCACATGCCTAAAATGATCCTTTTTCAAACTTTAGTAACTACTCAAGAGCACCCATAATTTTACTCTGAAGGAAGAGGATGGGGAATCTGGGGAAATTTATGTGACAGAATGAGATTTATCCCTTATATATACAAGTGCTCTAGAAGACCATCTGGTCCCTCTGCAGTTTACAGATGGAAAACCAGAAGTTTCGAGACTTTAACGGACTCGCCCACAATTGCACACCTGGCTCCCAGCACAGCTGGCTTTCTGCCTCCCAAGTCCATGTTTATTCCACCACTCCAAGTTCACGGGATTTCTGGGCCAAAGAGCAGTGATGGGGGCAATGACGGTAATGAGGGGACACATCTGGGGCGTGGGTGAGGGTGATAGCAGAGACCCAGAAAAAAGACAGGGAAGTGGCAGAGCCCCTAGTTTCTGGTTTCTTATTCGATTACTCATCTGTAGACAGATTTGTGAAGCATCACCTGACCCATCAGTCAATTCTCAGCTAATCTGTCAGTGCTGGGAAAACATGACTTTCAACTTCAATCCCCCAAGCTTCATCTCTCAGTGAGTGCACATGAGGCTGTATCAACATCCACAACAAAATGTTTCCAGGCCAAAGCCCTCTCTCCTTCCCTTTGGGGGTCTCTTCCGATACCGTTGGAAGCCCCAGCAGGCCTCACAGAGCAGCCCGAGCTGCCGACCTGCTGGGAGCAAAATGGTGTCCTGCCGCGGTTTGGATCAGCACACCCAGTCAGCTTCCCATATATTCATCTTCCAGGAGACATGTATGCCCGACTTTTAACCCTTTTTTTTTTTTTTTTGAGAGAGTCTCACTTTGTCACCCTCAATAGAGTGCCATGGCCTCATAGCTCACAGCAACCTCAAACTCTTGGGCTAAAGTGATCCTCTTGCCTCAGCCTCCTGGGTAGCTGGGACTACAAGGCGCCCGCCACAACACCCGGCTATTTTTAGAAGCGAGGTCTCACTCTTGCTCAGGCTGGTCTCAAACTCCTGAGCTCAAGGAATCCACGTGTCTCAGGCTCCCAGAGCGCTGGGATTACAAGCGTGATCCACAGCACCCAGCCCTGACTCTTTTGTTAGTTGAGCTGCTTGTATCTTCTGCCCACTTTGCAGGAATCCTTTATGTGGTCTTGACCCTAACCTTTTGCATATACCAAGGATATCTTCTCCCAGTGGGCAACTTGCCTTTAAGGGTCCTTTTGAGGGGCAAAAGTTCTTCACTCTAATATAGTCAAATGGATCTACCTTTCCTGCCAGGATATATTCCATTAGGAACCCCTCCCCACTTCAGGTTTTCCTGCAGTCAGGCCACATATCAAAGAGATGGCTTACAATCACAGGAGTCACAGACGCTTGCTGTCCTGTGGGTGGCCAAGGGCATCCTGTAGGAGGCTGCGGGTTGGCTCCAGGTCTGGTCCTCAGGCTTTCACTGGGGCTGGCATCTCCCTGAGGTGTGGTGTTCTCAGGACAGGTCACAAAGGCACCAGAGACCAAGGCAGAGGGTGCAAGTCCTCTTACAGCCTTGCTCCTGTCCCCTCCACCAGACATCCACTGGCCAAGCCTTTCCCAAAGACAGATCTGCCCTCTGCCCTCAATTTCTGGAGGATGACCTCTAAGGCCTTGGAATGTCATGCCTGACAAAAATGTCTTTGTTTGCCTGAGGGTCACAGAACAGCTGGACAATAACAACATGGCTTGGGGTGGGGGCTCAGGCTTGTGGTAGCAAATGGCCTCCAGAGGGGCTGAAGGCTGCAGTCAGCGTGGGGGCTCTATCCAGTTTCGCACAACTGAGTCCCCGTAAAGACTCTGGACTTGAGGCCTGAGGGAGCTCCCCTGGGTGGCCACCCTCTGTCTATATGGTCATGCGTCAGAGCTAGGGAAAGCAGAGCTATGCTGACTCCATGTTGAGTACGTCCCCAGCACCCGGCCCATGCATCTCTTTCTCTGCTGGTTTAATCTGGAACCTTTCTCTGTAATAAACCATAATCCTGCCTATCAAAGCATTTGGTGAGTTCTTACAGAACTAGTGATTCTCAAGCCTGAGGGTGGTCCTGGGGACTCCCGCACCTGCAGTTGGTGTTGGACGTGAGGACGATCTGTGGACTGTTTCCGCCAAACTCATGCCCAGGGTCAAGCTCAGAGTTGGCAGGGCGGGCACTCTGCCTGCTCTGCGGGGGGTGCTGCAAAGGCACAGTGCAGACACGTAGAATCGTAACTCTTTGCCAGGAGGGACAGAAGAATCAGAACTGTAACCCCCCTCAATTTCTGCTACTGAAACTCACAACCCACTTTTTACATGGTATGAGGCAAGGATGCAATTTCACCTTTTTCCATGTGGCTGAGAATGTGCCCATCTCTATCTGTGTAATGATCCCTATCTCCCCACTGAGCCATCCTGCTGCCTCTGCCTGGTGACCAAGCCTGGTCGTGCAAGATCTGTTTCTGGTCTTTCTACTCTATTTCTTTTGTTTGTTTGTTTGTTTTGTTTTTTTGAAACAGAATCTCATTCTGTGTTCTGAGTAGAGTGCCATGACATCATCATAGCTTGCACCAAGCTCAAACTATTGGACTCACACAATCCTCTTGCCTCAGCCTCCTGACCAGCTGAGACTACGGTGCCTGACACAATACCCAGCTAGCTTTTTAGTAGAGGTGGGGTCTTGCTCTTGCTCAAGTTGGTCTTAACTACTGAGCTCAGGCAATCCACTCGCCTTGGCCTCCCAGAGTGCTGGGATCACAAGTGTAAGCCACTGTACCCAGCCTCTCTACTCTATTCTGTTCATCAATTTCTATCCCTGTAAAATAATTAGTATAGTTTTGAAATAAGTGATACATGAAACAACACATTTCCCTCTCTGCTTTATGTCCTCAGACATGTCCTAGAGAGGCTCGGGTACTGCTGAAGAAGGGGAAATCACGCCCTCCCCAATTTAGGCGGAGACCCTGAAGGACCGAATCCTAACAGTAGAGCAAAGCAGCCTTCCTCCATAAGACATAAGGTACTCCTCACAAGAAGAAGGAAAGAAACATACATTTTTTGCCGGCTACGTAGCTGCAGTAACTATAGCAATGTGACATTGTTGTCAAAAGTAAAAAGTTACCTAGGGCACAGACTACAGAGCCCAGATCCATGCATGAGGGTAAATTTGATTTATGACAAAGATTGCATAGCACAGAGTGGGGAAAGGGTTATCTTTTCAATAACTATGCAGGAAGAATTGGGGATCCACATAGAGAAAAAGCAATTGGACCCCTACCTCACACCATACACAAAAGTCAATTCTATGTGAATTATAGACGTAGGTGGAAAGACTGTAAGTCTTTAGAATTAATGTAAGAATCTTTCTAAAAACTTGAGGTAGGGAAATTTTCTTTTTTTTTTTTTTTGTAGAGACAGAGTCTCACTGTACCGCCCTCGGGTAGAGTGCCATGAGTGACATCACAGGGCTCACAGCAACCTCTAACTCTTGGGCTTCTGCGATTCTCCTGCCTCAGCCTCCTGAGCAGCTGGGACTACAGGCGCCCACCACAACACCCGGCTATTTTTTGGTTGCAGTTTGGCCGGGGCTGGGTTTGAATCTGCCACCCTCGGTATATGGGGCTGGTGCCCTGCTCACTGAGCCACAGGCGCCACCTGGGAAATTTTCTTTAAGACAAAAATTTTCTTTAAGACAAAATTTCTTCTTGACCATAAAGGTAAAGATAGATAAATTCGACTCTACTAAAATTTGAAACTCATATTTATTAAAAGACGCCATTAAAAAGATGATGAGGCAATCCACAGAGTGAGAGGTGTTTTATATACATACCAAACAACTGGTCCTTATCCATGATATATTAATATAAAGATCTCCTAGAAATCAAAAAGAAAATGACAGACAACATAACTGAGAAATGGACAAAAACTTGAACATGCTTTTCACAAGAAATCCAGAAGGCCGAGAAACATGGAAAAACATGCTGACCTCATTAATAATCAGAGAAACACAGATTAAAACCTCAGTGAGGCTCAGTGCCTGTAGCTCAGTGGTTACAGCACCAGCCACGTACACCAAGGGTGGCAGATTCGAACCCAGCCTGGGCCTGCTAAACAACAATGACAACTGCAAACAAAAAATAGCCAAGCACTGTGACAGGCACCTGTAGTCCCAGCTACTTGGGAAGCTAAGGCAAGAGAATCGCTTAAGCCCAAGAGTTTGAGGTTGCTGTGAGCTGTGATGCCATAGCACTCTATGGTGGGTGACATAGTAAAATAAATAAATAATAAAACCTCAGTGAGCTGCAATTACATGTTCCCTGCAGTCTATAGTTCTGGATCAAGTATATAGTGCTGAAAATTCAAACACCAGAATTCATGTAAATAAAAATATTTATGGGAGTATTGTTTGTAATTCCTTTAGCCTAAGAGAAATGTCTGTCACAGTAGAATAGATAGATTGTGGTGTATTCCTGCAAATAAACAAGGCATCAGCAAAGAAGATAAAGGGCCCACAGCTACAGACAAGATAAGTGAATCTTTAATACAACTTTGAGTGAAAGGAGTCACCCATCCCAAAAGTAAAAATGTGTATCTGTGTATCAGATGGCTCCACTGATAGGAATTTTTTTTTTTTGCTGTTTTTGGCCCGGGCTGAGTTTGAACCCACCACCTCCAGCATATGGGGCCGGCACCCTACTCCTTTGAGCCACAGGCACCCCCTGACCACTGATAGGAATTTTGAAACAAACAAAACATTACTAAATGGTACCATTTAGGGACGTGCTCTAAGGTGGTCGAAGCTGAAGACAAAATAAGGACCTGAGCGCCATTAAGGTCAAAGTGGTGTCTCCTGGGGAAGAGATGAAGGCCAAGGGCTGATGGAGGCAGGGATTGGACGATGCAAGCTGGGATTGGCCAGTAGAGGCAGGGATTGGCCAGTGGAGGCAGGGATTGGCCGGTTGGAGCAAGGATTGGCTGGTGGAGGCAGGGATTGGCTGGTGGAGTCAGGGATTGGCCCGTGGGAGCAAGGATTGGCTGGTGGAGGCAGGGATTGGCCATGGAAGCTGGGATTGATGGAGGCAGGGATTGGCCGGTGGAGGCAGGGATTGGCGGATGTAGGTAGAGATTGGCCGGTGGAGGCAGGGATTGGTCAGTGGAGGCAGGGATTGGTTAATGGAAGCAGGGATTGGCCAATAGAAGCTGGGATTGGCTGATGAAGGCAGAGATTGGCCGATGGAGGCAGGGATTGGCCGGTGGAGGCAGGGATTGGCCGATGGAAGCTGGGATTGATGGAGGCAGGGATTGGCCTTTGATGCAGCCACAAGCTGGGACCGCCAAGGACAGTGACAACCAAAGATAAGAATGAGACAGGAAAGATTGTCCCCTGGAGCCTACAAAGATAGCAGAGCCCTGTCTACACCTGTTGTGGGCAGCTGGCCCCCAAACTGTAACGGGAAAAATCTCTGTTGTTTTAGGCCACAGAGTTTGCAGCGCGTTGTTCCGGCAGCCTCAGGAAACTCGCACCCACGCCCAGCTAAGCAGAGCGCAGGCGGAATGTCTGGAGCATTGTCCGCTGTGAGACCAGAAGCTCTCTCCACGTGGGGCACTCCAGGGAACACGTGAAACCTCCTTCTGAGCAAAAGTGAATCGACTTCAGCAAACCAGGTGGTACAAGTCACGATTTTAAAGTCGATCAAGGGGTGGCACCTGTGGCTCAGTGAGTAGGGCGCCGGCCCCATATACCGAGGGTGGCGGGTTCAAACCCGGCCCCGGCCAAACTCCAACGAAAAATAGCCGGGCGCTGTGGCAGGCACCTGTAGTCCCAGCTAGTCCGGAGGCTGAGGCAAGAGAATCGCCTAAGCCCAAGAGTTTGAGGTTGCTGTGAGCTGTGACGCCACTGCACTCTACCAAGGGCAATATACTGAGACTCTGTCTCAAAACAAAAAAAAAAAAGAAAGAAAAGAGGATGGATAACTCACAACACAATGAATAGTGCCAAAGATGGCACACAAAGCTCTTCAACAGCACATCCAGAGACTGTCCTGAGGGATCTTAGAGTCCCACTTCCTCCATTTGAAGGATTAGGGAATTTTGTACCCAAGGAAGAAGTGAACTCACTCTCCCCAAGTTTCATGGAGAGAGGGAAAGGGCTGGGCTTCCGACTCCCAGACCCCTGGGCACCCTCCTGCCTGTGATCCACACAAGAGCACGTGCATGGTTTTTTTGTGTTTTTTTTTTTTAGAGAGACAGAGTCTCACTTTACGGCCCTCGGTCTATAGAGTGCTGTGGCCTCACATAGCTCACAGCAACCTCCAACTCCTGGGCTTAAGCGATTCTCTTGCCTCAGCCTCCCGAGTAGCTGGGACGACAGGCGCCCGCCACAACACCCGAATAACATGCATGGTTTTTAACAGGATACATCATGCATGGACATATGTGTGGGCACATGCAATGTTTCACACATGCGTACAACGTGTTATGACCAAACCCGGGTAACTGGGATATCCATCCATCAGGTCAAACTCTGTTCATTTCTTTGCATTAGGAACATTGCAAATCTTCTCTTCTGGGTGTGGATTACTGTTGACCATCCTCACCCCACTGGCGGTCACACACCAGAGCTCATCCCTTTGGCCTAAATGTATTTCACACCCGTTAACCAACCTCTGCTTATCCTCCCGCCAGCACCTGTCCCAGCTGCTTTGTGCATTTCTGTACTTGGCCTGTTTGAGGAAAACAGGCTCAGGGAGGTGATGATCTCTCAGCAGGCGATGGTGTTAGATGTTAGGCTCAGAGCCCTGCTCAGCAAGCACTCCTGCTTGGCTGCCTCCAGGGAAGCTGGGGGAAGGTTTGACCCAGCTGGGGGTGAGAGCCAAGGCTTCAGGAAAGCACTTCCCTGAGCTTTGGAGGGTGGGGCTCTAAGACAAGGTGGAAGGGAGGAGTTCCTTTGGCAGGAAAAGGAAAGAGGGGGGAAGCCCTAGTCGGACTCTCTCCCATTGCTGCTGCAGCAAAACCAGGGCAGTGACCTGGGGTACTCGTGATGGCGATTCAGATCAGGGGCTCTCCCCTGCCTGTTATCCTGGGAACCTGGATGCCCCAGGGGACATGGTAGAGGTGTGAGTCCTCCAGGATGGCTCGGGATCATCACACAGGTCAGCGCCCGCTGTGCTTGTTCCCAGGTGCTAGCCCTCTCCTGGCTGAGGCCCACCTCCTACACCCCTGTGAGAATCCTGGGCACTCAGGGATCCCCAGGCCCCCACACTCCAGAGCCGATGCAGTGCAGGCTGCTGGTCCTGCTCTGGAGCTCTGAGGGGCCCCAGCGCTGCCCTGCCCGACCTGTGAAGAAGGGAGCAGATGTGGGGATGGGCCTGTGGTCTCTGGGTCCATGTGACAACAGCTGAGGTGACTGTGCCTATCCAGGCTGGGAAACTTCTAGAAATAGATTCAGACATAGAATGCCTCAGGAGAAGGGGTGGCCAGTAAGTCTTCCCCTGGTACTTATTTAGGACTATTTCTTGTTTCCAACTTTTTGATGAAAAAGAATTATTCCTGAGTTGATGCATGTAAGGACTGCCCTTGTGCCCCCCACACACCGCGGGTTTTAGAAGCAGGCATGAGGCTGCAGCCTGGTGGTGTGCAGGGCTGAGCCACAGCTGGAGGCCTGCAGGGGCAGAGGGGCACTGAAAAACTGCCCGCAAGACAGACACGGGGCCCCATTTCATTCAGCACATCTCCCAAGACTTCCTGCCCTCCTCCAGCCCAGACACAGTTCCAGACACCCCAGGGACAAAGCATGGGCACAGGTGAGTGTGGATGGCAGGTGCATACCTGGACAGGAGACCCTCAGAGCAGGACCCCAACTCAGCATTTGCAGAGAGGAAGGGGTTAGGGAGGGGGGGGAGGGCCAGTTCTTTGGAAGAAAGGAGGAGTTGAGGGAGTGCTGTGTCCCCCATGGGGGAGGAGAGAGACCGGGGAGGGAGAGGGGAGCAGCCAGGGAGCTCAGGCCTGGTGTCCAATCTGTCCTCTCCCAGACCCTCTGATGTAGATCTCATGATCTCTCTTTGGGTTGGTGACTTGCCCAGTGACACACAGCATCCGGTTCAGGCCTGGGTGGCAAAAAGACACCTCTGCCTGCACCTGCACCACACTGCCCATCTGAAATCTGACATCCAAATGCCAGACAGCCCAATGCCCAAGTCCCTGTTCCAACTGTGATGTGGCCCTGTGCTGTTGTGTGGTCACTGCACACACAGCTCCACTGCTAGCTCCTAGGCCAGCCACAAGGGACACAGATCTGTGGTCAGGCCTTCCAGCTGGGCTAGGCCAGCTGCTCCCCTACAGCAGGCCTGGGAACAGAGGCTCCATGGGGAACTGAAAAACAGCAGCAGACCCAGCTTGGGGGAGGAGGGGTTCTGGTTCACAGGGATTCAGCCTAGGGACCAGGTCAAAACCATGTTCATATTCGTGTTTTGTTCAATAGCCATTTCTCAAGTGTCTGCCTACCCTGGTACAGGTACACCTCTCGGGGGACCAACCACATCTCCCTTCTGCACCTGTCTGTCCTCGGGGCTCCCTACGAGCCTGGCCAACAGCAAACAGCAGATTTGTCCTTGTTAACCAACTGACCGGAAAGGCAGACTCGGGGTCCGCAGGCACTGGGATGGGGACTGAGGGAACGAAAGGCAGAGCCTCTGTGGGGACATGTGCCTGGGGCCTGGGACTGTCTCACCTTCCCTCCCTCACCACTCTGAGCCTCACAGGACGTGCTGAGATGGGCACGGGGGCTTTGGTGGCACTCCGGAGAAGGAGCCAGGAGACGTGATTCTGGTCCCACTTGTCCCTGCCCTAGGCACACACCTCTCCTCCCTTCCATCCACACTCACCCTTCCCTGAGTCATGGAGGAATCCTCCCTTTGCAGAGACCTGTGCTGCAAAGCAGAGGGCCAAGGCCTCCCCACCAGGGCAAGCAAGGATTGAACTAAAGGTCTCCCAAGGTCTCCAGGGCCAAGATTTATAACGCTGACTTACATAACCACCAGGGCCATTTCCGCATTCAGAGCAGAGGCACCTGCGGAGGACCCGGAGCACTTCCTCTTCCAGAAATCAAAGGCACTCTCGTGGAAGGTGTCTGAGATGTAGGCGCCTCCACAGGAGCTGAGGACACCCCCTGGAAGCTAAGATTCCCACAGATTCTCCTGACCCTGGTGTCCATGTGCTTTCTTATAATTTGCTTCTTTCCCGTAAAGATGGAATTTTTCTAATTCCCTTATGTGAAGTTTTACATCACTATGAATTTTCAGAGCAACATACACTCCCATTTTTTTCTAAGAAATAGTTTGGACCCCAAAGCCAAATACAAAATCATTTTTTACCTTGTCACTGTTTTATTCTGAGAGTTTGAATAGAAACTCAACTGATCACAAAAGCCATGAACCTATTTTGAAAATAACATTTACCGACTTCCCCCTGTCACTAATGTCAGGAGACCTTTATCTGCTTTCAATAGTGGCCTTTGAAATTATCTTTAAAGCTGAGAGTTTCTTTTTTTTTTTTTAAGACAGTCTAATTTTGTCACCCTCAGTAGAGTGCTGTGGCATCATAGCTTGCAGCAACCTCAAACTCAAGGGCTCAAGTGATCCTCTTGCCTCAGCCTCCTGAGTGCCCACCACAAAACCTGGCTATTTTTAGAGACAGGGTCTTGGTCTTGCTCAGGCTGGTCTCAACCTCCTGAGCTCAGGTGATCCACTCACCTCGGCCTCCCAGAGCACTGGGATTACCGGCATGAGCCACCCCGCCCAGCCTTAAAGTTGAGAGTTTCAAGGGCAGAGTGTTTATTTTCTGTTTAGGATTTCATTTGATCCTCGCAACAATTCTGAGGTGGGACTTGTGCTCCCCATTTGACAGAAGGGCCGACCGAGGCTCAGGGAAGCAGTGGGACGCGTCTTCCAGCCTGGGTCTGGGATATTCTCTCCCGTAAGCCCTCCTCTGAGGCTGGGCTGAGACCCAGTGCCAAATGGCTATGTGTCCCCAAGCCTCCCCACAGGATTTACATCCTCATTTCTCCCACCACCAGCTGCACAGCCACTGACATCGTTCCTGAGACCCAGGTCTCTGACAACATGGTGCTGTGTTCAGTGGCTTCACACCTCTCCTTCTGCGGAGCAGAGGCTCTGTGCTCCTTTGTGGCCCACTGTTGTATATTCAGGTTTTGCTCAGCTCGCTGGAAAGACATGACAAGGTT
Source organism: Nycticebus coucang (assembly GCF_027406575.1). Classification (NCBI taxonomy): domain Eukaryota; kingdom Metazoa; phylum Chordata; class Mammalia; order Primates; family Lorisidae; genus Nycticebus; species Nycticebus coucang. Next base: position 181,777,865 of record NC_069781.1, on the reverse strand, counting down.
CAAAACTAGAATCAACAAGATTGCAATGACAAAACTAGACTGTCCCACAGTGCAGCAGGTCTCCGGGAGTCACAAAACAACCCAGAGGGTTCACGTTTCCCCCTGGTTCACCCACACAGCTTCTTGGTGGACGTGCCTGATTCTGAGACTGTTGTCCCCTGTGTAATCGTGACACGAAGTCCACACATCCGGCAGGGGTTGCTGTAATACCTATGTGTCCACCAGTGTGGCTCCAGTGATGGGCTTCAAGACACACCTCTGAAACTTCCCTAAGGAGCCTCTTGATTGTGGCTTTCCCAGGGCAAGGAGTCGGTTCCCAGCACACATGTGCATGCCTACCGCATAGAGAAGGCCAGGGACTTGGACAGGGACATCGAGGGCAGCTGGACAGGACCCGTCCTGCACTAGCTCGCCAGAGCCCATCCTGCGTGTTTCAGGTCAATTCCTTATACGTGATGCCACGGTGGTAGCATGAGGTCAGCCACGTGGGAGTTTTTACACCATGTAACAGGCAAAGACTTGGCAATCAGGGCTTTCCCCAGGGGAGCCGGTTGGTAAGTTTGCCAGCACACCACCACTGGCCAGGGAGGAACTGGATTCGATGAGCTCCAAGAACCTTCTGGCTTCTGAACCAACATTCCTTGTTGCACTGCGAAGGGGTGCTCAGATCTTCTGGCTTGCCTAGAGAGCTGCCCCGCCTCTTCTCCAGCCTGTGTCCCCGCCACCCAGCACAGGGACTGAGGCTGCTTTGCCTCTGCTCAGGGCTGGTTGACAGGCCGCAGACACAGAGCCCTCACCTCCCTCTCAGAGCTAAGCAGGACTCAGCCTGCCCAGCACTTTCCTGGCTGAGTATTCATTTTCTGTTTATGATTTATAGGGGACACGCCACATCTTCCAGAAAGTTTGGAAAGAGATCTGCAAGGAGTTTCCACATCCAGAATCTTGACCCTCATCCTGGCACCCCAACACGCACTGCCTGCCACTGTGGAGAAAGATCCAGAATGTGAACCTGGGTGGTTGGGGGCCGGGTTGCCTTCTACAGGTGGCATTTGGTCCCTTGCCCCACTGATCCTGCTCCAGGATCTGCCAGTCCCAACGATGCAGACCCCAACTTGTTAGAATGGGGTACCGATGGACACTGAAAATTCTGCATGTCACACACGAGAATGCACCTGTCAGTGTCACCTGCAGGGCCAAACCAGCAACAGGCAGTTCGTCGGGGGACCTTAGGTGCTGCACAAGGCAGGGCCCCCCACCCCGGCCTCCATCCTGTGACAGACGTGCCTTCACAGCCAGTGGGCCTGGAACGCTGAGACAGGGCCAACACCTGCTGCCCAGGGGCTGCCTGGACAGGCCACTGACAATGGCCTCTGGGACTCTCCTTCCACAGGCATCATCTACAGCCAGTCCATCCCTCCCTCACTGTGGAACCCAAACCTAACTCTGACACTCAGCCCAACATTGTCTCCATTTCCCCAGCAAAGCCGACATGCAGGAGAACAAGGGAGTGTCACATCCACCGTCCCACCACCTGCTCCACAGGAAACGCATCACAGCTTTCTCCAGGCAGCCTGTGTGCTGGGCAGAGTGGTTGCTCAGCCACTGACTCACCGACCACTGCCAGAGGCAGAGGTGAAAGGGGCTGGTTGGGCCTGCACTGGGGGTGTGTGCGTCTGATTTTGAGAGAATTATGTCAGGAAAGATGGCTGCTGTGATCGCTTGTCAAGAGCCTGTAGGTTACACAGCCAGTGTCCCAGATCTTGAGGGGCTCACTAAACCTCAGCACCAGAATCTCACGTGATTCAAAGAGGAGCGAAGGGCCAGTGTAATGGCTCCTACCTGTGATCCCAGCACTCTGGGAGGCCCAGGCAGGAGGTCCCTTGAGCTCAGAAGTTCAAGAGCAGCCTGAGGAAGAGTGAGACCCCGTCTCTATTAAAAATAGAAGAACTAGCCAGGTTTTGTGATGGGCACCTGTAGTCCCAGCTACTCAGCTACTCAGGAGGCTGAGTCAGGAGGATCACTTGAGCCCAAGATTTCGAGGATGCTGTGAGCTAGGCTGATGCCACAGCACTCTACCCAGGGCAACAGAGTGAGACTCTGTCTCAAAAAAAAAAAAAGAAGAGCAAAGAACAGGATTTTTACATCATCTCAAAGTATCCCCCAAACACTTAGGAAACGTAACAGGGAGGTGACTCTGCAATGGAGAAACCCAGCAGACACCATCTCCACTGAGCAAACAGTCAAGGCTAACACCACCAGGCTGGACAAACCCCCATCACTTCCAGGCAACCTCGCCTCTGGGATTTTCCAGCCAAAGAGCATGACTCGGATCCCCGCGTGAGGCTACATCAGACAGATGCACACTGAGGGCATTTGACAGAATGACTGGTCTGTAAGGTCCAAACACATCAAGGCAGCGAACGCTGAGGAAAGACCAGAGGGCCCTCCAGACTGCAGGTAGCAATGGGCAGACCGTGGCTGGGCCTCCCTGGACAGGCACGTCGGGGCAGCTGCCCCCATCTGCTGGACTCCTGATGGCAGGGAAGGGCACGTGGGAGTTCCCTGAAATACTCTTCCCACATTTCTCTGAGTTTGAAATGGTTCCAAAATTAAGAGTAACAATAAATGCCAGGAGTGAAAAATAAAAACAGGCATAATAAAAAGCAACTGGGCAGACTCAAGCGCCCCCTGAGAGGACCCTCTGGAGAGTCCTCCCCCAGAGCTGACCCTGACTCGGACGGAGTGCCCCACTGCACAAGAGATGCCCTCTGGACGGCGCCCCAGTTTCCTCAACAAAGAAACAGTTGGAGGAAAAATGAAAGAAACAGAAGAGATTGAAGAGATAAATCAAACTTATTTGGACCCAATTCTAGTAAACCAACTTCAGGGAAACTTCTGTGAAAAAATCACAGAAATCTGAACATTGCCTAGATCGTAGATGCTATAAAGGAATTCCCATTAAAACTGTCTACATGAATAAAGAGATGGCTGGCTTGGCGCCTGGGGCTCAGGCAGCTAAGGCGTCAGCCACATACACCTGAGCTGGCGGGTTCAAATCCAGCCCGGGCCTGCCAAACAACAATGACGGCTGCAACCAAAAAGTAGCCGGGCGTTGTGGCGGGCGCCTGTAGTCCCAGCTACTTGGGAGGTGGAGGCAGGAGAATTGCTTGAGCCCAGGAGTTAGAAGTTGCTGTGAGCTGTGATGCCACAGCACTCTACCCAGGGCAACAGCTTGAGGCTCTGTCTCAATAAATAAATAATAACAATATTGCTGTGAAGCTTTTTGGGTTTTATTTTATTTTATTTTTTAGAGACATAGTCTCACTCTGTCACTCAGGCTGAAGTTCGGTAGCCCAATCATACCTCACTGCAGCCTCAAACTCCTGGCCTCTGGCAATCCTCCTGCCTCGGCCTCCCAAGTAACTGGGACTACAGGTGTAAGCCACCACACCCAGCTAATTTTTCTATTATTAGTAGAGGTGAGACCTTGTTGTGTTGCCCAGGCTGGTCTGGAACTTCTGGCTCAAGCCATCCCCTGCCTCAGCCTCCCCAAGGTGCTGGGATTCCAGGTGTCAAACACTGCCACCAACCAGGAAATTGGTTTTTTGTAAGTCCTCATCTCTAAAACTATTTGGACATACTCATGGATAAAAACAAGTTGACGCCTGGAATTGTCTTAAAAACAAATAATGTCCATCAACAGATGAACAAATAAACAAAATGAGATATGTTCAGACCATGAAATATTATCCAGCCTTGAAAAGGATGCTCTGATGTGGGTAAACCTTGAAAACATTATCCTCAGTGAAATAACCAGACCAAAGGACAAATATGATTCCACCCATGGGAGATCCCTGGGGGTGTCAGATTCCTGGAGACGGGAAGGAAAATAGCAGGTGCCAGGGGCTGTGGAGTTAGTGGCTGATGAGGACAGAGCTTCACTGAGAAGAGAAAAAGTTCTGGAGGTGGGTGGTGGTGACAGGTGCACAGTGTGACTGTATTTAACACCACTGAACTGTGCGAGTAAAAATGGCTAAGATGCTAAGTTTTAGACTATGCGTATCTTACCACAATTTTCTTTTAATCCCAGGGTGGGTGACCATGTGCAGACAATTGCCACAGCTGGGTGATGGAACGTGGAGGGGTCTTGAACCATCCACTGCTCTTTTGGGTAAGTGAGAAATTTTTGCACAGTAAAGCACTTTCTTTAAAATTTATGAATAAGATAGCAATGCAAACAGAGGGGCTGATGAGGGCGTATACAGAACGGCTGCAGCACAGAAGAATCTCGCGAGGTGATGCTGGCTGGAATCCCGCGATCCAATTATGTTTATACTAAGACTTCAGTTATAAGCAAAGGCACACATTAGGGGGGGAAAGTCTGGTAGAAAATATGCCAAAATTATACATCTACCAGGTTAAGATGGTGAGATAATGGGTCCTTTTTTTCCTTTTTTTGAACTTTCCCTAATAGAGTTCCTTGTATAGTTTTTAGAAATAAATTACCTAAGGCAGTGACAGGAAACGGGGTGTTAGGAAGCCGCTGTGGGGGGTGCCTGTGAGGGACTTGGCAGTGTCTCTCCAGAGAGCTCCTGGGAGAGGCAGTCTACAGAGCCGCTGGGACAGACCCAAGCCCGGAGCCAGGGGCTCTGGCACTCGGCCTCCCAGTCCAAAGCGACCTGGCAGGGATGGCAATCGTGCAGAGCAGAAAGGTCAGTCCCCTGGGCCTGCTCCTCTGCTGCTCACAGACCCCACTGGGCCCAGCCCCACGGCCCCTGCCCAGTTGTCTCCCTCAACCTCAGGGGGTGCAGCCCTGGGGGGCAGGAGCAGGGCCCCCAGCTGCAGCCAAGGAGGTTGCTTCCTGCGCGGCCTGGCCTCCCCGCCAGCCTGGGGCCTGCGGTTCCTGCCCAAATCTGGGCTCCCCGTTGCTCAACGTGCCTGCTCATCCTGTTCCCCTTTTCCCAGGCAGCCTCACCGCAGGGAAGCTCGGCCCCTGCAGCCGGTGGCAGTTTCCTTGGCTCTGATTGCTCTTTCCTCCCTGGGTTGCCAAACAGCTCATGAGAAACCCCTTTCCTTTGTTTTTTTTATTTTGAGGAAGGAGCCTGGCCTGGTCTGTCTGTACAGAGGCTGGGATGGTCCTAGGAACAAGCCCTCATGCACCCCAAGAACAGCCAGGAGCCCCTCTCCTCTTCCATGGCCCTGAGCCAGGTGCTGAATGTGTCTGGAAGGTACACAGTGATGGTGATGTCTGTCAGTGTCACCCAGCACAGGGAGCACTCTCCCATCCCAGACTCGCCCTGGAGCCCCCCGAGCAGGTGCTGCTATAATCCGGACTGTGCAGGTGAGGACACCGTGGCAGGTGCAGGGGGACAACACAGCCATGGACCCAGGGCCAAGGAGGTCCCCCATGGCCACACCAAAAGGCGTCCTCTGGGAATTCACGCCTGAGCTCACCACTTTTAGATGGAAATTTCAAGGGATGAAGAAAAACACTTACAGCAAAAGACACCTGCTTCAAGGAAGCTCATCCAGGGTGGAGATGGAGAAGTGGTCCCAGCACATGGTATTTCTCATGCCAGCTGAGGGGTCCATGGCACTCGCTGTGTTGTCTTTATACAATTCTATATGTCTGAAATGTTGTATAACAATTTCAAAGAAAGAAAGCCACTGTGTAGTCCTCTTCCCTGGCACTGAGAAAACGCCATGAGGATTATTAGCCTAGAGGCTAGTGGGCTCCAAATGGGAGATGCCCAGAAGCACTATTTATCTCAAGGCACAATCCTAGGGTTCAAGTTCCCAACAGACAACAAGAACAAAATTCCCTCCCTTCCTGTTGCCCAGGATTCCTGGCTTTTGTGAGGGTCACGCCTCCACCCCCAGCAAACAGGCCTGCCTGGGTCACACCTGACAGCCAGGCACCCACCCCCTGCCTTTTTCATGCAACAATCCTGGCTGAGGAGAACCTGCTATATTTTTCAAGACCAAGGAAAGAAAAATTCAGGCTGTTCAGACATCTGAGACAGACGCTGACTCTCCTGATCCTCAGACCTGCGAGGATCTTTATGACGTAAACATCTGAAAGATTTGTTCTCTGGGATTGGATGATAATACGTAATTCACTCACAACACAAACCCAACTTCCCAGCCCCTGGCTATATATTATTATTTCAACAAAATGAGAGTAGGGTTCTATGGCTGGTGATCAAAAGTCTGGTGGCCATCGGATCACGTGGAACGAGCTGCAGAGAGCCTGGATTTGGAAGATAACTCCTGGTCCGCAGGTGTCCTTGTCCCCACACCTGTCCCCTGCTCCCTTTTGGCTGGGGTGGTGGGGGCTCGATCCCAAAGATGGCTTCAAGTTGAAAACACTTTTCCCCTCCTGTCCTCAGTCAGCAGCTGCCACCAGATCATGAGCCATCAGCTCCTCTAGGGCAGGCAGTAAGACAACAAAACTCAACAAAGGACCGAGCGCACCAGGAACCATGGGACAGTGTCGGTCAGCCAATGCTGAGGATGCCCAGGAATTCAGTGATGTGGAGAGGGCCATTGAGACCCTCATCAAGAACTTCCACCAGTACTCTGTAGAGGGTGGGAAGGAGACACTGACCCCCTCTGAGCTACGAGACCTGGTCACCCAGCAGCTGCCTCACCTCGTGCCGAGCAACTGTGGGCTGGAAGAGAAAATTGCCAACCCGTGCAGCTGTAGCGACTCTAAGCTGGAGTTTGGGAGTTTCTGGGAGCTGATTGGAGAAGCAGCCAAGAGTGTGAAGCTGGAGAGCCCAGTCCAAGGGAGCTGAGAACTCCCCCTGGAATGCTTGGCAGGTGTTGGGGAGAGGGGCCCTTAGAGACTGTGGGTCTAGAAATAAAAACTCTTTCACCACCGCCCTAAAAAAAAAAAAAGAAAAAAAGAAAACACTTTTCCTAGAGAGGGAACTATGCCTTACATCTTACAGGTCAGCTCACTGAGCCTGAGCTACCTGCTTGTGACTTGAGGGGAGGATCAGTGAGTAGAAGATCCCCCCGAGGTCCAAGGTGTGCAAATCAGCCCTGAGAAGGGGCATCGAAGTCAGGAGTCTTTGGTCGCAAGTAACAGAAACCCACATAACAGGAAGTCCCAGAGTGGATCTAGTGGGAAGCGGGTCTAGAGATTAAATAAAGCTGTTAGGAATGTGCATGAGTGTGCACGGGTGTGCCTCACGAGTGTGTGTGTACATGTGCCCTGTATTTGTGTGCGTGTGCGTGCGTGGCCGCCTGCAGGAATGTTTTGTATTTCTGATGTGCCTGCATGTGCTTGCTTGAAAAAGATCCGCTGGGCCTAGGAGCTTGAATTCTGGGTTCTAGCACATATTTCTGGGGAGATTATTAGTTTTTGTTGTACTCTCAAAAGGATAGTGACAAAAATTTAGAACCTATGTATTAAGTCAGGGCTCTTTCTGCTGTGAATGGCAAAAAAAAAAAAAAATCCAACTTAAATGGACTTGAGTGAAAAAGGGGAGAAAAGAGATTCATTGGTTCACGTAAGCAAAAGGTCCAGGAGTATCCAAGCTCAGGTAAGGCTGGATCCAGGAGCTCCAACTGCCCCAAGGAGGCTGGGTCTCTCCATGTCTGGGCTCCATGTCCCTCTACTGGCTTTGTCATCAGGCAAGCTTCCTCCACTGAGGCCCCAGCTGTCCAGACTCACAACCCCTGCAGCTCCACACCGTCTCTGCAGCAAAAGTCCTAGAACCCAGGGACCAAAGCAGTCACATGCCCACAGTGAACAACCCCTCTGGCAGAGGACTGGCACATACAGGTGGGCTCAGGTTGGATCCTGCAACCAGCCCAGGCCCAGGCAATGGGGAGGCACCCGCACCTATCTGGCTAAGCATGGGAAGTGTGACACCCTGCCGGAAATCCTAGTGACACTACCAGGAAGGGGCAGTGAGGTGAGGCTGGACAATAAATATCCCCTGTATTCTGGGAAAGGCAAACTCCTTAGACAAGTTCAAGTACAGGTACTCTGGTAGTCTGACGAAACCAGTCCTGGACCAGGCCCAGTCAGTCTGGGCCCCGCATGCAGGGGCGGGCTGAGGGAGGCAACACACCTGGTGGGGGTTGAATGGTGCCCCTAAAAAGTATGTTGGTGTCCTAATCTCATGAATGTGACCTCAGGAGCAAACAGGGCCTTTGCAGATGTAATCAAGTTCTCGCTGCAGTGGGGTAGGCCCTACTCCAACAACAGCTGCTCTTAGGAGAAAAAGGAGGAGATGTGACAGACAGAAGGGAGACGGCTGTGTCACGGCAGAGGTAGAGACTGAGGTGATGCAGCCATAGCCGAGCACCACCAAGAGCCATCAGAAGCCACAGGAGGTGAGGAAGGCTCATCCCTTGGAGCCCACCGAAACCTTGACCTCAGACTTCTGGCTGCCAGAACTGCTGCTCTAAGCCCTCCGGTTTGGGGCAGTTTGTTAAGACAGTCCCAGAACGCCCACACACACCGCAGCCCTGACAGTGGTTGCAACCAAGGAGTGCCTCCCAGACATCCCGACATGGGTGCAGGGTCCCCCCAGCTCGTCCCTCAAGCAGCCACAAAATGCTGGCTCTTCTACACCCCGAGGATCCCCACCTGGGGTTTTCCAGAAAGACCACGAGGGGCTTTGAGGAAGTAGTGGCCCTCATGCCTGGGAAGGCCCTCTGGGCAGCTCGTGACTCTGCTTCCCAGGTGGCCCCAGTCTGAGGAGGCATCCTCCCCAAACTCCCCAGGAGGCTGCTGATCAAAAGGAAAGCCCCCTCCCCCTGCCCCCCAGCCCAGCACAGCCACAGCATGTGTGGAACACCCCAGCAACACCAGGAGCCAACAGGGCCGCCAGCCAGGAGTCCCCAGACACAGAGCCACTGCCAAAATCCCCTGCTGGTCACACTCTCTGACCACATGTGGTCAATTCCAGTTGGCAATCTCTTGTTTCTGGACACTGACTTGTCTCAGTGTCCAAATCACAGCCATGCCCCACCAAGCCAACCCCAAGGGCGCATGCCCTCGGAGCTCAAGTCATGTCTGAGGTCGGAGCTATCAACCACGCTACATGGTTCAAGGTTGAACACCCAGGTTTGAAGGTGGACAGGCCAGGGTTTGAGCCTTGACTCTACTACATACTTGGCACAGCTTTGGGAAGTCGTTCAATCTGTCTAGGTCACCGTCTGGAACAGAAAACCTTACTTCGTACCTTCTAGTACTGTAGTAAGGAGGAAGTGAGACAGTATACAACATGGGCATTGGCATGATTATACGATGGCAAGACGTTTACTGAGAGCCTAATGTATGCCCGGCAATATCCTAGAAGTTAGAGTGACAGTGGGGAACAAAACAGACACCGTTGTTTTGGAGCTTATGAAGATAAAGAAGATGAGGGTGGTGGTGGTGATGACGGTAACGATGACGGTGATGAAGATGATGGCGGTGACAATGGTGGTAGCGGGAACAGTAATGATGACGATGGTGGTAGTGGAGGTGATGATAACGGAGCTGGTGACGCTGGTGGTGGTGATAATGACCGTGGTGATGAGGAGGAGGAGGATGAAGCTAAGACTCCTTTCTAGACTACAAGATTCTCCTGAGCAGGAACTATACCTCACATTCTCCCTGAGTATCTAGCATCATGCCTTGCACATCGGAGGTGCTCAAGAAATGTATGTTGTTGATGGATCTATTCTTCAAGCTGCTTCAAGAAAAAGAGAAGAACCCACCACCGCCGGAATAGCTCAAGCTGGCCTGTGATACAAATGTCTTTGAAGTTGTGTGTTTTATTTTCAGAATTAACTTGAGCTTTTTATTTCATTCCGTTGTATACCCATGTTTGTTTTACTTATAAACAATAAGAACTTTTTCCAAAACTTTGAAATAAAATGATGCCCCAAGAAAACATGCCTTGTTTATATCTGTGGCTTTTGAGACACAAACCACGGACACAGTGACGCGCCCTTCCCAGCTCCCTCAGCCACTGCCACATTTGTCCAGAGGTCTACAGAGGCCAGGGGCAGAAGCACAAACCCTGGCTGTTAAACCAGTCTAGGGAAAACACTTCTCTCCTGGGGGTGCTGGGGCCAAGCCTTTGGAGCCAAGGGTCTGTTTGGCCAACTTGAGAGGCGCGCTGCGTTCTGAACAGGCAAGGAAGCTAGGCCTGGATATAGCTCCTTTATTCTCAGAGCCAAAAAGAAGTCAAAGGAGAAAGCCCTGGCTGGGGGCACAGTAGCTCACCAGCACTCAGGGAGGACCAGACAGGAGGATGGCTTGAGCTCAGGAGTTTTAGATCAGATTGAGCAAGAGCAAGATCCCATCTGTACTAAAAATAGAAAAAATAGCCAGGGACTTGTAGTCCCAGCTACTCGGGAGACACGAGGATCACTTGAACCCAGGAACTGGAGGTTCCAGTGACCTCTGATGCCACCACGTGCCCTACCCAGGGTGACAGAGCAAGACTCTATTTCTTTCTTTCTTTCTTTCTTTTTTTTTTTTTTTTTTAGAGACAGAGTCTCACTTTGTCACCCTCAGTAGAGTGCTGTGGTGTCACAGCTCACAGCAACCTCCAGCTCCTGGGCTTAGGCAATTCTCTTGCCTCAGTCTCAGTAGCTGGGACTACAGGTGCACGCCACAACACCCATTATTTTTTGTTGCAGTTTGGCCGGGGCAGGGTTCAAACCTGCCACCTTTGGTATATGGGACCAGCACCCTACTCACTGAGCCACAGGTGCCGCCTGCAAGACTCTATATAAAGAAAAAAAGAAGGCTCTGAAAAGTTCTCTTCTCTAAAAACTTTGTTTGCCCTTTAAAACCTCATGTTTCCAATGCAGGGCCACATCATGAGGCTGGACAGACCCTGGATGACAAGGCCACAGCATGGCGTCTGGTCTTGCCTCCGAGAGGCAGTCTGCAAAGAGGAGCACGAGCTCAGTGTAGCCAAAGTGTCAGGATCTGCTCAGGAATCCTCACAGCATCAGAAATTCTATTATGACCCCTCCCTCCAGATAGTGACAGCCGGCAGGAAGAGGGCAGAAGGCTCACCCAGGACCCCTCGCTGCCATCCCGGCAGCCCCTGCCTCCCTGGGTTTCCATTCCTGGCTCGTGAGTCTCCTCTCAGCTGTTACCCAGTGCTCATCTCCACAAGCGAGGGCATGGAAAGCACTGGGGATAGTGGACTACACGTGAACAACACTACGAGTTCAGAAGCTAATTGAAATGTACTGAGCAGATGAAATGCTGGGCTGGACCCCAAGGATGAACACCCACCCCTCTAGGGCCCAAGCTCAGCATCCAGGAGGAAAAGAACCAGCAGGGGACCATCCAGCCCCTTTCCTCTGTGTCTGAGTCAAGACCTGCGGGTTGAGCTTCTTAACCTGACCAAAACCAGCCATAGCAAGAGCAAGATCCCATTTCTCCTAAAATTAGAAAAAACTAGCTTCTCAAAGCAGGCAGGGTCTGTGGGCGTTGGGTGCCACGAAGCCTGCAAAAGCCAGTGCACCTTCCTGATTTGCCATTTACTTGTCATTTGTGGGGAATGATTATTCCTTTATTGAAATATAACAGTGTCATGGAGCAAAATGTCATGGAATTTTTAAGATCAAACACAAGACTTTAAAAGAACTTTATGTGCACAGCAGGACAATTCCGGCCACTGCCCCATGATCCAGAGAGCACAGCTTAAAACCCAATTTACCCCAATTATGGCGAAGAAAAAAACTAGAGACTGGTGGCACCAGGACAAGTGCGGGGCTCTGGCGCCACTTAGCGTTCACATGGTGTATGACAGCCAGCCCCACATCACTGGCTGTGAAGGTGACCCAGCTCTAAACGCAGGCAGGTGGGTGAAGCCCTGGGGGGAAGAGAGGTGCCTGCTCCCGAAGCTGGGCCCCACACCTTGTGAACAAACTCCTTTGACTAAGGCAGGGTCCCTCTCCATGCCTGGCCTCAAGGAGCTCTGTGAGCTTGTTGGCTGCAGACTCCTTCACCTGGGCTCTGATTCCATAGCTCTAGGTCAGCGCCAAGTGGTGTTTGCAACCAGTTTCCCAGGTGACTTTCATGATCAGGCAACTGGGAGCGACTACAGGGGTGAGAATCATGTGGGGGACATTTGAGCCCCTACAGATGGACATTTGGCCAGATTTGTCTAGGCCAAGTGACTTTCACATAGTTGCCCAGGATTTTCCAACGTGCAGCCTGAGAAGCACTGGAGTGAGGGCCTCCAGTGCTTTTTTTTACGAGGCTCCTCCATCAGTGACACAACCCTTCTGGAGGACTTGGGACCACGGGGTTTCTGGGACGTGCAGGTGGCCAGATGTCCTGTATGGACGTGTCCTGGGTTTAAGGATTTTGTCCCACTCTTATACTGACATTGTCAGGGTCCCTTACATGTTGATAAGTGACAAAAATTTGGCAGTTAGAGCTATTTTCTGCCAAGGTAATTGGCAGAATTAGTTAAATGACAACACTAGGGCTGTGGGACTTGAATACTAAAGCTAACAGGCTCCAGGAGAACCATGGTTAGTGGGCCACACTCACCTTCAGACCCACCTGGATCTGTGTGATTTGGGGTGCAAATGTGTCCATTTGGGGTTTTTGAGACAGAGTCACACTCTGTTGCCCTAGGTAGAATACTGTGGTATCATAGCCCACAGCAACCTCAAAATCCTGGGTTCAATTCACACCTGCAAACCCAGCACTCTGGGAAGCCGAGGCCAGCGAATCACCTAAGCTCACGAGTTGGAGACCAGCCTGAGCTAGAGCAAAACCCCATCTCTAAAATTAGCCAGGCATTGTGGTGGGCACCTGTAATCCCAGCTCCGGACACTAAGGCAAGAGAATCGCTTGAGGCCAAGAGTCTGAGGTTGCTGTGTGCTATGGTGCTATAGCACTCTACCAGGAACAACAAAGAGAGACTCTGTCTCAAAAAACAAACAAACAGGGCAGCGCCTGTGGCTCAGTGAGGAGGGCGCCAGTCCCATGTGCCGAGGGTGCGGGGTTCAAACCCAGCCCCGGCCGAACTGCAACTAAAAAATGGCCGGACGTTGTGGCGGGCGCCTGTAGTCCCAGCTGCTCGGGAGGCTGAGGCAAGAGAATCGCGTAAGCCCAAGAGTTAGAGGTTGCTGTGAGCCGTGTGACGCCACGGCACTCTACCTGAGGGCGGTACAGTGAGACTCTGTCTCTACAGAAAAAAAAAAAAAAAAACAACTCCTGGGGCCGGAGCCCGTAACTCAGTGGGTTGAGGCTGGCAGGTTCCAACCTGGCCAGGGCCAGCTAAAACAACAATGACCACTGCAACAACCACCAAAAAATAGCCAGGCATTGTGGCAGGCACCTATAATCAAAGGTACTTGGGAGGCTGAGGCAAGAGAATTGCTTAAGCCCAAGAGTCTGAGGTTGCTGTGAGTTGTGACACCACGGCACTCTACCCAGGGTGACAAACAAAGTGAGATTCTGTCTCAAGAAAAAAAAACTCCTGGGCTCAAGCCTTAGCCTCCCAAGTAACTGGGACTACAGGCACCCACTACCAGGCCCGGCTAGTTTGTCTAGTTTTAGTAGAGACGGGGGGTCTCAACCTTGCTAAGGCTGGTCTCAAATGTCTGAGCTCCAGCAATCCTCCCACCTCAGCCTCCTAGAGTGCTAGGATTATAGATGTGAGCCCCCTGCCCAGCTAAATGTGTCCATTTTTGACAGTAGCAGCCAAAGTATCCACCAGATTCTTAAAGGTGTCCACCTTATTGGCAGCAAAAGGAGAAAAAGGAGGATGTAAATTTAAAGGACTCTCAGAGCTTGACCCATTCCTAGAGTTTGGACATGTTCATTTACTCGGTAAGCACTAACTGAGCACCTACTGTGTACCAGGCACTCTCCAGGGTACTCGGTTGGCTTGCACTGATTGGATTCTGCTGCAGGCTGACCTAAATTCAAATCCCAGCCCTCCTTCATTGGCATATGACTTTGTATAGATCACTCGCCCTCTCTGTGCTCCCATCTCTTAATCTGTCCGTAGAATGGAGATAATAACCTCACAAGCTATGGTGAGGAAATAATGCGTGCAAGGCAGTGAGCCAGTGTTCTAACCCAGGTCTGTCTGAATCAGCAACTACACACTTAAGCCCCAGGCCAGGCTCTCTGAAAATGAAGCCCTGTGCTCTCTGATTCAGGGTTACCAATGCTGAAGCCGCATGCAGTCAGCGCTGTAAGCCTACACAACGCACCTGTAAAGAGCATGTTTACCTCATTTCAAGGTCTGTGCCACATCAGAGTCCATGTGGCGAAATGAAGTTCCCAACCAGCAGAGCTGGCCCCTGCAGCGAGATGTCCCCATGGGCAAGGGGACCCTGCAGGAGGACAGAGCTGGGCAGCTGCAGGAGAGATGGCAGTAATGGGTTTGGCCAGAGCCTCCCAGCAAGTCCCCAGCCTGTGGGTGAAATGCAACATAAGAGAAGATGCCTGAGAAGAGGGTGCATCCATGCCTGGCCCTCTGGGCTGGAGAAAGTTCCCGGCAGGAAGAGGCAGCTCAGTCTTGGAACCAGCTTCATCCCCATTATGCATACAGGATGGGTCAGGTCCTGGAGCACCCTCTGCTGTCCACGGCTGATAATGAGGCCCACTCACCAACTCAGGGTCAAGACCCGGATCTTAGCGCCTTTGGTGGCAAGCTAAAGACCACCCTGAAAAAGGCATCTGAGCCCTGCCCTGAAACAGGGAACTGAGGCTCAGGGGGTGGAAAAGGACACAAACTCAAACTAACCTCCCATGGTGACACTCCTTTTCTGAGAGCACCTTGGGATAACGTCATGGGCTCTGGGATCCCTTGGGCTTCTTAAAGCCCCAGCAAGAGCAGTCTTCGGGAAAGGAAATTGCGGGAAAACAGCCTGTTGCACCGTCAGAGTGATGCCACTGGGAAGCACAGCCACAATGATGAGTGATGTTTAGTTTTGTACAATGTCTGAAGCCCAGGGAGCCCCTCCTGAAGATGCTCACTGCCCTCCAGCCCCCGTAGAGCGCTGTGACATTGTTTTGAACGAGTATGTTTTCTTTGTTCTGTGAATCCGGGTAAGGCCTGGGGGCCACCCTCAACACCAACCATCACACGGGTCATCTATAAAGAATCCCTGCTCCTTCCCCAAGTTCTCTCTAAAGTGGCAGTAAAGAGATCTTTCTTGGCCCAGCATGGTGGCTCACACCTATAATCCTAGCACTTTGGAAGACCCAAGCCGAAGGATTACTTGAAGTCAGGAGTTCAAGACCAGCCTGAGCAACACAGCAAGGCTGTTTCTACTAAAAATAAAATTAGCCAGGTGCAGTGACTCACACCTATAGTCCCAGCTACTGAGGAGACTGAGGCAGGAAGATTGCTTGAGCCCAGGAGTTGGAGGCTGCAATGAGCTATGATCATTCCACTGCCCTCATGCTCAGGCAACAGAGCGAAAAGTGAGACCCCATCTCAAAAAATAAAAAAAAAAAAAAAAGAGGGACAGAAATCTTTCTATAAGGGCACATGGACAAGCAGAGGTGTCGTCAGCAGATCCTGGAGTATGAACCCAATGTACAAATGGCAATTCTTACAGCAAGTGCAAGAGAGCAGGTTCCTGGGAAAGCCCAGGAAAAGCCTGAAGCACTCCTCACACCACCCTGGCCCAGGGAGACTCCACTTCGCCCTATTGCAGGTGAAAAGCTATTTGGGGTAGAGGGCCTGCATAGCAGGGTTCAAATCCACTCAGGCAGAGGCCCATCTTCAGTCCAGGGAGCAGCCCCTTCCTCTGTGTTCTGAGGAGACATTGGTGCTGCTGGGCCAGGGTTAACACCTGAGAGCCAGCCACCCCACTTCAGCCCCACAGGGGCACACCTGGGGGAAGGCATGGGCTTTGGGGTTAAACCCTCAAACACCCTGCACTGGTCCTCACAGCAAGAGCCTGCAGGCCCTGCAGCTCCTGGCACTTCCTCTCTCCCAGGGAGCAGACCAGGCAGGCAAGTCCAGCTCTTAGTCCCAGGAGCTCACAGCGGTGGCCACCCACTCCAACTGACATCGACAATCTCAGGGAGGGACTGTCCCAACAGCAAAGCAGCCCATAACTTGTCAGTCTTAATACTATTGCAGGATTTTATCTCATATAAAAATCTCGTCCATAGCCGGGCATTGTGGCGGGCGCCTGTAGTCCCAGCTACTCAGGAGGCTGAGGCAAGAGAATCGCTTAAGCCCAGGAGCTGGAGGTTGCTGTGAGCTGTCTGATGCCACGGCACTCTACCGAGGGCCATAAAGTGAAACTCTGTCTCTACAAAAAAAAAAAAAAAAAATCTCGTCCAAAATTCAAAATGTGTGGCTCACATCTATAATCCCAGCACTCTGGGAGGCCAAGGCAGGTGGATAACCTGAGCTCAGGAGTTCGAGACCAGCCTGAGCAAGAATAAGACCCTATCTCTAAAAATAGCTATGCGTAGTGGCGGGCGCCTGTTAGTCCCCCCCTCCCCTAGATTGTCTACTCAAGAGGCTGAGGCAAGAGAATTGCTCAAGCCCAAGAATGTGAGGTTGCTGTGAGCTGTGACATCACAGCACTCTACCAACAACCAAGTAAGACTGTCCAAAAAAAAATAATCCAAAATGTCTCACCTCATAGTCAGTACTTGTGGGGTTTTGTTGTTGTTGTTGTTTTGAGACAGTGTCTCACTATATCGCCCTCAGTAGAGTGCTGTACTGTCACAGCTCACAGCAACCTCCACCTCCTGCACTTAACACGATTCTCTTGCCTCAGCCTCCCAAGTAGCTGGGACTACAGGCGCCCACCACAACGCCCAGCTATTTTTTTATTGTTGTTGTTGTAGTTTGGCTGGGTCCAGGTTTGAACCTGCCACCCTCAGTATATGGGGCTGGCGCCCTACTCCCTGAGCCACAGGCACTGCCCGAACTTATTGTTTTAATTAACAGACACTTTGACCTAGCTACCAAAGAACTGATCACAAAGGACTTCACGTAAACTAGTCATTTATTGGTATCGGTGTTGATAACAGGTTTCCAGTAAACATGCTCAGCTGCAGAGTGATGAGCAGGGGAGTGGGACGCAGGGCCTCACTTCTTCCACTCTTCCTTCTCGTAGTCCCACTTGGCGGCGAAGCCCTGGATGGGGTTGACCTTCATGTCAAGCATCTTCTTGGTCTGCTTGGCCACCCAGTCAGGATCAAAGGTGTGTGGGATGGGGCCGTACACTACAGTTCAAGACAGTTTAGTGAGACAAGGCTGTCTTTACAGGTTCTTTCTACACCAACACCGTTGGTGTTAGGTCCTGCCCAACACACTGGGACTCAGCAGAGCCACCTGCCACTCCACACCTGCTCAAACACGTGGAATTTTATTTCTGAGCACTGACAACTCTTGATGCTTTTAAATTATTCCTTTACTCGTAAAAAGGGAGCAATAAAATAATTAAGCTAAAAGCTGAATGTCTTCTCTGCAGGCTGTAGATGACAGGGTCTGTAGGCACACAGCACAGAACTGAGGGTGGCTTGTGAGATCAGATAGAAAGGCTCAGGTCTGTTAGCAACCTGCAGCCCAAGTTCAAACTGAAAGTGTAAAATATACCTGCACAGACTGCAGAAACACCTGTTCTGTCTGGACACAAGGAACTCAGAGGAAGCACCCTTAGCATGACCGGGCAACCCCAGAAGCATCTAAACAGAAACTCTTGAGGTTGGCTGTTGAGATGCGATCCCTCTAGTAGTCCAGACAGCCATCTAGCAAATGAGTGTCCCACTTCTACTCGGACCCTCGCTGAGTCACCTTGTCATAACTGACTAGATAAATTGCTATTGAAAACATTGAGGGCTCCACCAAGTATGATAGGCTATCAATAGATCAGATTCTGGCTTATCAATTAACCTCCCCTGCCTTCAGTCTGGAAGACAATCCTGAGATGGCCCCAGGATGGAGGCCCCTCTCTCAGGGGCGCCAGGCAGTGTGAAAGCCACAGCACTGGGCACTGCAGGCCCTTGCTGTGCTGGCTCCATCCGGCTGCCCCTCGGCCCTTCCCTGCCCACTCACCGTAGCGCTTCTCCCAGATGACAATGAGCGCTGTGAAGCCAATGAAGAGCATGGCGGTGCCCACGACCGTCTTCCACTCGTTCGTGCCCCTGTTCATCTCAGCAAAGCTCTCCCTGAACTGGATGCGATACACTGGGGACAGGAGGACCCGCCGTAAGCAGGAGCCACAGGCAGAACAGCCTGACGGGCCCCTCAGCCAGTGTTCAACCACTTCCCCCAAAAACACAGGCAGGGAGAAAACAGGGAGCTGAGATCCAACACCAGCCCGTACCCTGTGCCTCACGTGTGCACACACGTGCCCCCTACACAGGCATGTGACATGGCAAGGACAAACACAGGGAGTTTGCTTTGGGGGGAAAACCCTGAAATTATTAATCTGAATTACAGTATAACAACTTTTTTTTTTTTTTTTTTTTGCAGGTTTTGGCCAGTGCTGGGTTTGAACCTGCCACTTCTGGTATATGGGGCCGGCACCCTACTCCTTTGAGCCATAGGCACCACCCTGTAACAACATTTTTAATCACATTATTTTCATGTCCCTCTCATACTGAACCATAAGCACTCTACTGATCTCTCTTGCCCTGCCCAGGAGATGTGCTGAGAGGCTCCGTACACACACTTGGCTCCCTGGGGGCCTGGGCAAAGGATCCTGCCCACTGGCAGAACACACAAACAGTCCCTTGGAAACCTAGCAGAGTGACCCTGTTGTACATAGCTGTTCTCTAGCCAGTCACCTAGAAACAAGCGGAGGCATCCCGTGTGCACGCGTGCACGCGCACACACACACACAGAGGGCCCACAGTCCCCTCAATACCCACACTCGACTTTCTCATCCACAGAGAGGTTGCTCCAGGAGGCCTTCTCCTTCTCTTTCAAAGCCTTCTGGCTGGCGGACAGGTGCTTGACATGGGCCACATCAGGCAAGGGGTAGTCACGCCGATCAACGTAACTCGGGAGAGCATAGTCGTCACTCTTCACAACACTTCCTAGAAACATGTTGGGGAAATATTTGAAAATCCTTGAAGGCTGAGAATCTCAAATAAGGTAGTACTTCTGAAAACCAAACTGAGCAAATGTCTGTACACCTTGAACCCTCAGTCCCCTCAGGGGTCGCAGCTGCTGTTTCACAGAGTCAGGACTCCTCCACATGGAACAGTGGAACCCCACTTGTCTGTCTGGGCCCCAAAGACAGAAGAAGAATGGTGGGTGGACAGTTAACAGAAGCATCTTTCACGACAGCAAACAAAACCCAGCCAGGAAACTCTTAACAAACCCCGGGGACAAAGCCCCCAGAAGCAGCACGTCCTGCACTAAGTCATGACACAAAGGCAGCCAGGGCTCTAGAGGTTCCCTGCCCTGGATGGAGAGGACTAAATGAAGCCCTGCCCGCCAGGGACTCAAACTAACGAAGAATAACAAATATATACACATACATACACACACACACAAATATACACACACGTACATATACCCACACCAAAAAACTCATAAAAGAAACAAGTGTGTCAAGTTCAGGAAAAAAAGACATACAAAAAGACAGTCACAAAAAGAAAAAAGAAAAAGGAAAAGAGAAAGAAAAAGAAAAAGGACAGTCACTACAGCACAGTTCCAGGGATAATGTGTGTCCAACAGAGAGGACAAAGTTAGAAATCGTACTAGCTCCTCGGAGATGGAAACATTCGTTCATCTATTTAACAAGTGTTACCAGGCACCTACTGCAGGATACGCGTGGTTCTAGACCTTTAGGATCATCAGAGAACAAAGAAGATTCCTGCAAAATGATGGTTACATTCTAGAAGTGGGAAACAACACAGTAAATGTGCAAATTTCTCGTTTGGAAACAGTGCTCTGTAAAACATGCACAGAGCAGAAGTATGCGGAATGTGGGGACGGCAGCAAAGAAGGGGCAATGGGCCACAGGACCAGGCACAGCTGGGAACCCTAAAGGAAGGACAGATGTCGTGCATTCGTTAAGTCCCAGAAAAGGGTCGATATTGGTTTTTCTTTTAAAACATATAAATGGGGCGGCATCTGTGGCTCAGTATGTAGGGCGCTGGCCCCATATACTGAGAGTGGTGGGTTCGAACCCGACCCCAGCGAAACTGCAACAAAAAAATAGCCGGCGTTGTGGCGGGTGCCTTAGTCTCAGCTACTCAGGAGGCTGAGGCAAGAGAATCGCCTAAGCCCAGGAGTTGGAGGTTGCTGTGAGCTGTGACACCATGGCACTCAACCAAGGGCGACATAAAAGAATGTTTTTAAGCTGCTAAAAGCTGCTTCTCCAATTCCATCCCACATCAGCAAGACTCCTGTTTACTCTGGGAGCCAGAGGTGGGCAGATCTCTTGAGCCCAGGAGTTTGAGACCAGCCTGAACAAGAGACAGACCCCCATCTCTACTAAAAATAGAAAAACTAGCCGGATGTGGTGGGAGGTGCCTACAGTCCCAGCTACTGAGGAGGCTGAAGCAAGAGGATTACTCAAGCCCAAGAGTTTGAGGTTGTTGTGAGCTATGATGCCATAGCACTTTACTCAAGGCAACACAGTGAGACTGTCACACACACACAAAAAAAAGAAGAACCTTGTGTGCTCCAAGCTAGTCTAGAGGTATGAAACCCTGCAAAAACGTATCACCTCTAGGAGCTAAGTCCCAATGATTAAGATCTCCCAAATCATTGGGACTTAGCCTGAAGCAAAGTAATATAATACATAAAGAAGGTGCCAAAAATGCATACGCATTTTAAGAAAGGGAAAAAAAGTATTAAAATTATGATACTCAATATATACTAACAAAAGATGAACGTGAGTCGTATTTGAGCACCCCTTAATTGCAGAAGTCAACCCAACTAGAGTATTAACAATTTTAACACTCAAGTCGCCTTCTTATAATGTGTACACATATTTTTCAGCACCCTCTGTTTCTCCAGACCCTTATCTTAGCCATGCAAATGACTGGTATATTTGCGTACTTAATATCCAACCTCATCCCAAAACAACTTGAGGTGAAAATGGCCAGAATTATTTTCTAATTTTACAACTCTAAGATTCTATTACAATGATGAGCAGACTAAAAAAATGGTTATGTTCCAAAAATCTTCACCAAGTTCAGCCCTCACAAATAGTCTCTAGAACAAGCACAGATATACACTGGGACAAGGAGAATGTTCTAGAATCAACTGTGGTGATAATGGTACAACAAAGTGAAAATAACAAAAACCATTTACTTTAAATGGTTAAATGTTATGTGAATTACAGCTCCCAGAACTGTCATAAAGATGTAAATCCTCATAATCTTGGAACGTGCCAACTATAAAATTTCTAGAACAAAAAGGACCAATCTACGGTCTCAGAGGCTCTTCAGAGCTTTGGGCCTAGTCCCCAGCAAATAAGGGGAAAAGTTTATACACCAAACATTCCCTCCACAAAAAAAGAAAAGCAAAGATTTTGCATTTTAACAAATGTTCATCATTTCTATCTTATTTCTTTCTTTTCTTTTTCTTTTGAGACAGAGTCTCACTTTGTCACCCTGGGTAGAGTGCCGTGATATCACAACTCACAGCAACCTCAAACTCTTGGGCTTCAGCGATTCTCTCACCTCAGCCTCCCACAGAGCTGGGACTACAGACACCTGTCACAATGCCCAGCTAATTTTTTTTTTTTTTAGACACAAGGTCTCACTCTGGCTCAGGCTGGTCTCAAACTCATGAACTCAAGCAATCTACCGGCCTCGGCCTCCCAGAGTGATAGGATTACAGGCGTGAGCCACCATGCCCGGACTTATCATTTTTATCTTCAACATAGACAGATTTCTGCTGGGGACATCTGGTAAATTTGAGCTCCCCATCACTCAGAAGCATTCCCACAAAAATATCCCACTGACACTGGTGGGTACCAATGGTATCCCACTCTGCTTTAATATTTTATGCTGCAAACAGGTTCATGTATTATTCATGTCAGACTTGACTTTGGTTAAGAGGGGTGACTTCTTACCAAAATGCCATCTTCATTGTCTGTCCCTCTCCAGACTGCAAAAATATTCTTTTTATTCTTGGTGCCTAACAGTGTCTCGTGCCAAAAAGATGCTAGATCAATGCAAAACAAAACATGCTGTGTACCAGACATAGAACTAAGCTCTTTACACATATGCAGGTGAAGAAACAGACTCCTAAACGTTAGTGTGTGCTAGAAATGAGATTTAAATCCAGCCAAGGCTCCAGCCCAAGCTCTCTCACTCCATTGCCTCTAGAATGGAAATGGAAGTAAAGTTAAATGGTGGGGAATTTGGAAGAGGGGGCCATTAAGGTGAGGTATGGTGAAGATGATTTCTTGAAAGGGGTGGAATTGAACTTGAGCCTGAAAAATATGGGAAGAGAAGGAAAAGAGGTAGAAATGCCAGTATAAGCAAAGACCCAGACGAGTATTCGATTTGATTCACAAACACTTCTTAATATAGACGTCCCATTGAAATATTTCCAAGTCCCCTGACGTCCTTCTACAGGATCGAGATCCTAGTCTTCTTTGCTTGAAACCCTAGTACAGAGCCTTACACACAGAGGAGTGAATGCTATTAGCTCAGACTATTTAGCAGCAAGGAAAGACACACTTACCGTGTGCATGAGCTCGTACACACGCCGAGGTGGAAAGCGCCCGCTTGCCAACTAGGCTAAACACTCTGGTAGCCAACATTCTGAAAGATAAGGTGCACCTTCGTTATGAATGAGAGTGAATACGCTTTCTCTTTGCCCCCAGAGCATTTTGGAAGTAAATCCAATTCTTTTGTTCACTTCTCCTCAACACAAATGATCCATTCTTTATTACTGACTGAATTCACAAAATAGCCTTGAGGTTGAGGTTTTCCTTAGCAGTCAGCATGTTTTTATGAAGCTTCATCATAAGCAAAGTGCCAGGTACACTTGCAACAATTCACAGAAAACCGGCTTTCTCAAGCAAGGACGAAACAATTAAATAAGCCAACTCAAAGCACTAGAAATCGTTAGAGCACTGTGCTGCCAAGGTAGGCCCCATTCTCTGTGGGTAGGGGATGTAACACCTCACAGGGAAGGGGCCACGCATGACATTCAACTGAGCGCTTGTTTATAAGCTAATACTGCGTGCACGCAGCCTGGAGGGGACACCTGGAGAAGGCTGCAAATACAGCCCGGGCCACTTCCAATCCCTGCGCACAAAAAACAATCTAGTTGACCCTCTTCTAACCTGCCCTCTCCGATTCGGGCCCACCTACTTACACGCCTCCTTTTAAATCGACACTTCAGGGGACTGTAGAAGGAGGATTCCAAACGATTTTAGGAAAATACACCCCTTGGGGCGGATAAACATGACGTCAGTGCTGAACACCCCCGTCGCGCTTCTTTTCTCAAACCAGGCCCCTGCGTGCGCGGACAGCGCCTTCCAGGCGGGAAGCCGAGCGTCTCCCCGAGGGGCCCGTTACACCTGGGGCGGCCGCGCAGAGACCGTTTGAAGGCGTTGAGGGCCGAGGCTGCACACGCAGACTCCGGGCCCGCGTCCACCGCAGCCGGCGCTCTGGGCCAGCGGGCGCGCCAAGGTCAGAGCCTGACACCGCCGGCAGCCGCGGCGGCGAGGGCGAAGCTGCACGCGGCGCTCCCAACCAACACGAAGGCCGAGGTTCAGCGGCCCCCCGAGCCCGCAGCCCCCGCCAGCCAGCCTCAATGTCACCGGGCTCCGAGGCCCATCGGCCGCTCGCTGCACGCGCCGGGCCACTGCCCGTGGCTCCCGGCCCCCCGACCCGGACCGGCCTCACAGCTTGACGCCGGCCGCCCCCAGCCTTACCTGCCGCCGCCGCCGCACAGCCGGTGCCCGCCGCGACCGCCCTCTACGCCCCGGGTGCCCGCGACCGGAAGAGAGCCGAGGGCGCTCCGCAGAGCACCACGGGATCCAGGAAGACCCCGCCCCCGCCAGCCCGCGCCAGGGTTAGCGTGAAGCGGAAGGAGGGGCGCGACGCGAGCGTCGTAAAACGCCGTGCCGGGCTGCTTTTCGGCAGGCGCCGGAGGGACCGCTTTCCGGCGGCGACCGGCGAGAGGCGCGAGCGGAGTGTGAGGCGGCGGCTTCCCGGAGGAGTCGAGGCCCGAACGGGGCCGGGCCTGTGTGCGGGCCCCCGCCAGCCCGTGGCCGCGCCGGGCAGTCGCCGCCGCCTCGTCCTGCTTCTTCGCTGAGGCGCCACGCTGCCGAGCAGCGGGTCCAGGCCTCAGCCGCTCGCCCAGGGGCCTCCGGGGCCCTCCCGGGCTCAGCATGCCCGGGGTGAAGCTGACCACCCAGGCCTACTGCAAGATGGTGCTGCACGGTGCCAAGTACCCGCACTGCGCCGTCAACGGACTCCTGGTGGCCGAGAAGCAGAAGCCGCGCAAGGACCATCTCCCCCTGGGCGGCCCGGGCGCCCACCACACCCTCTTCGTGGACTGTATCCCCCTTTTCCACGGCACGCTGGCCCTCGCCCCCATGCTGGAGGTGGCTCTCACCCTGGTAAGCAGGTGGCTGTCAACCTGTCCTCCCCTCGGAGTCGGCCGGGAGGAAACTGGTCTTGCGGCCGACTTCCTGCAGGCATCTAGGATCCACTCCCTACCTGGGGTCACCGTGGCCCAGGAACGGGACGACCCACGAAGGCTTCAGGTCTTGGCCTTGCTCTTGGCGCTCAACAAATGGCAGCTTGTAGTAGCAGGAGTCGTGGCGACTTTAGCCGCTGTGGATGCTTTGAGAGACGCTGTAGGCGGCGACTTGTACGTTACATTTTCAGAAATTAGTTATCTTTTATTGCAACAAACTAGTGTTAACTAGATAAGGATTTTGAGTTGCTGAAAGTTTTCGTGTTGTTTCCGCACCTTTGCAGTCACAACTCCATATCCGACGTGGGTGTGAGCTCTTTGGGGGTTGGTACTCGGGAATTAGGGCAGCCTTGACATCTGGGGCCCTGCGTCCCCGGGAATGTGCTTGAGCTTTACATAAGGAGAATTCTTCTGTTCTCCTTAGTGCTTAGCCACGTGCTATCTAGAAGGCTTCTGTGATTTTAAAAGCTGAGAAATTTTTGTGAAGTTAAAAGGCAGGAGCCGATGATCCACCCAACAAGCTCTTCGTGTGGCTCCCAGTGACTGCTTTATTGAAAGTACAAGGGGGAAAAGAAGATTTAGCATACAATTAAAACTAGCTCGTAATTGAATTTGAGGCAGTAGGTTTTCTGTTGAGGTGATCAATAAAGGCGGGGGAAGGACTGAATTTCATTGAGTTGTTAACACCAATAAGTAATAAACTGTAGCCTCAGACCTGTCCACCTTAGCTGAAGTGCTGTTTTCCATTTAAGAATGAACTTTGATGCTAAAAAATATTAACTCATACATACAAGAAGTAAATTTGAGCAAGTATAGGTAGAAATCATTTCTCCATGCCTCTAACCCCAAAAATGAAGCCATTCCATGGAAGTAAAGAAAATTTTTTAAAAAGCCATTTCATAATTTACCTGATTATGACACCCAATTGGATTCTTGGCACACAAAAAGTACCTTTGGGCATAGGTTCCTGGCCTAAGGTTACTGAGCTCATCCTTGAGTGCCTGTTAAAGTAAACTGAAGTCGTTGGGTGAATTTCTGGGCAGGAGACAGATGATAATAGTAGATGGTATATATCAAATCACCCATTTTATTGCTGCCAGTACTGAAACATCACTGGGGACGGTGTGTGTATCTTTTAATCCAGATCTTTGTAACCACTTGTCTTAATTGTTCTGTTATCAAGGGAATTGCAGGGTGATTGGATATGTGAAATTCACTGACTTGCAGAGAACTAGACTCATCACTAGCTGTTTTATGCAGGATTGTCCAGTTCTATAGTAAACGTTTGTGGGCTTTGGGTCTGGATCAAACACAGAACCTGGTCCCTGCTTAGCAGTTGATCTTGCAGCAAGCACCACAAATAAGTCCCACAGGTAGGGATAAGTAAAAAGTGGTCAGGAATTCAAGAGAAGAGGCAGCTAACCAGGGTAGGGGGGCCCAGAGGGAGTGATACACACATAGTAGGCCAGCGCCAGTAATCCAGGAGGTAGGCAGAGGAAGGGAGAGCATTTGAGTCTGGAGACCACCATGTGCAAAGACCAGGAGAAAACAGCAGTAGGCAGGAAAGGAGAAGATGTTTGGGGAGAGCTAGAGGCTGGAGTGCAAAAGGACAGAGAAGTGAGCAGTGGACAGATTGCTTTGTAGGGGACCTTGTAGGTCATGCAGAGGCATTTGGGCACCATCTTGAAGAAACACAGAAGCCTCTAGAGGAGAGTTGCATGATCGGATTTATGTCTTCAGTGATAGCTCTAGCCTCCCATGAAGTGGATCTTGGAGACTGGGGTACATGCAAGAGTCGAGGCCGGGAAGTGGCTGAACTGAGTGCAGTATGGATGCAGAGAAGGGGACAGATAGAAGAGGGCAGGAGGGAGCGTCAACAGGACTCAGCGGCTAGCCGTGCTTAGACCTGGGGAAAGGAGGTGAGGCTGACATGGATTTCTGGCTTAGGCACTGGAAGGATAGTGTGGGGGTGTCACTCATTGCAGGAACAGAGGCAGAGAAGCAGATTTGGAGGAGAGGAGATTGATTCCACTTGGGACTTGTTGAGTTTGAGACGTTGAAATGAAGAAGTCCTAGTGTTGAATGCTGAGAAATGGGTATGGAGTAAGAAGATAGGCCAGAGACAATATTGAGAGCCAGCAGCTTCTCAGTGACTTTTGAACTCCTGACAACAAGTCATACTGCCTGGGGACAGTGTGGAGTGAGCAGCCCGCAGAACTGGCTTTTATAGAGTAGGTGAAGGAAGCAGACTCTCAGGGTAACCCAGGAACAGCCAGCAGGGTAGGAGGAAAAGGTATGCTACATTAATAGCCATCTAAAATCCTATTGGAATACCTGGGAGCTTCTTTTTTTTTTTTTTTTTTGTAGAGACAGAGTCTCATTGTACCACCCTCGGGTAGAGTGCCGTGGCGTCACATGGCTCACAGCAACCTCTAACTCTTGGGCTTCCACGATTCTCTTGCCTCAGCCTCCCGAGCAGCTGGGACTACAGGCGCCCGCCACAACACCCGGCTATTTTTTTGTTGCAGTTTGGCCGGGGCTGGGTTTGAACCCGCCACCCTCGGCATATGGGGCCGGCGCCCTACTCACTGAGCCACAGGCGCCGCCCGCCTGGGAGCTTCTTAACAAACTTGAACCTCACTTGGAATGTCTAATATCACTTATTTTCTCATAAGTAACCTTTACAGAGTTAAAGGATTATGTTCCTATTATGGGATATAAATACAGTACTTGAGAAAATTAAACATACCAACTATAAACAACTGCATTTGAGTCACCAACACATAAATTTTCCCCGAGGAGCAGAGCTGCCTCCCAAACGACTTACCTGGGGAGGGAAGATGCCCAAAGGGACTTTGACTCCAAGAACTGAGGTTGCGCCACTGCCTCCAGCCTGAGAGTGAAAGGGCCGTGCAGGCCTGCCTTTCTAGTCCTGCTGGGCTGCTCTCCCAAACTCCCAACTTCAACACCTGCCCAGTGTTGCGCTGCAGCGTGGGAGGAGTCTCACATCCAGCAGCTGTTAGGTCCAAACTAGACTTCTTGCAGTCCCTTCTCAACAGCGAAAACAAACAGCCCAACTTTTGTCCTTGTGGTGATTGTACTGACTGTTATTGTAGTTGACAAATATGAAAAAGATGCCAATCCAGTACATGTGAAATGACTTTCAGAAGAGAGTTATGGAGGAAAATTCCCAATTTGAGAACATCTAAAAATTAAGCTATTTAAATGTATATCATTCACCTTTGACTTAGTGACTTGATAACCTGCAGGCAATGAAAATCTCAGGGTTTGGAGTCATAGCTAATCAGGTTATCAGCTATGGAAGATAATTATAACAAAGCATCTAATTCCTTGCAACTATAAATGAGGTCTTATTCTCATGGCTTTTCTATTCAGAGAGTTTCATATTGGAATTATTTTTAGTAGGTAGGAAAGACCAACTTGATATGCAGTCCATCAGAGGACACATTAGATTCCTTTGAACGGCTTTTCATTATAATTTTCCATTTTAAAAAAAATCCTTGCATTTCTGGGTGCTTTTTATTTTTTTTAAGTACTTATGTCTATTATCTTATTTATCCTTATAACCCTTTGACGTAGGTAGCAAAGGAATTATTTCTAATAGCAAAAACCCATAAAATGTTAGTAGGAAAATTAGCATAAATCTGCTGTTTCTCTGAGCCCTTTTTGTCCTTTTCCCCTTGGTTGATCTCCTAGCACTGTGGAGCAGCTTTCTGTTACGTTCTGCTCAGATGACGCAGACTATCTTACTTGCCGATTGGCCTAATCACCCCGATTTCAGGCCAAAAGTTCCTGCTGGGCCTGCTCTGTGCTCATTTGCATGGCTGCTTTTGTGACTCCCCCAAACCCACCTGCCCTCATGCCCTTTGCTCATCTCCAGAACATTCCTGGAGGGATGTGAGAGGGACCAGCTGCTCTGAGTCCTCCTTTCAGTCCTTTGCCCTGACCTTTGCCCTCTATTTCCATTGACTTCCAGAGCTCTTCTCTCATGGATCTGGCTCCTTTCCATTCAGTAGAATAATCAGCCACTGACTTGGGAAGGACATTTCCTTCTCAGCAAAAATAAGTCTTTCCACTTTTACACTTCAAGGACTGCTTTTTGCTACAAACAGGCAGGCCTAACAGGTTACCCTCAACTTGTTGGTAAGTGGTAAGTTTGGAAGAGATGCTCTTCTCAGAGGGGCTCGCTCATCAGATCCTCACAGGCCAACTTTATGGTTACCGAATAGCCACACAGAGCCGATAATGCCTGGAACATTGTAAAGTTCCTCACACATGCAGAGTGTTAGTAAGGCTGCTGAGAGAAGCTCCCTTCTCTGTGCAGTCTAAATGGGAGTAAGTGGGGTGGTCCCAGCCCTTCTGATAGTTCTCCTAGGTGTCTGAAACAGAGCAGGCAAAAAGTACATTGAACAAGGGTGACAGGCTCATGCCAAGGTGAAAGTGTCCTCCTTTTCCTCCAAAAAGTAAAATAAACTGCATAGGGATGCCTATATTCAGAGTCAGTTGTTCGAGGATTTTGGTGGGGGGAGGGTTGAGACAGAGTCTTACTCTGTCACCCTAGATTGAGTGCCATGGCATCATAGCTCACAGCAACCTCAAACTCTTGGATTCAAGCAGTCCTCCTGCCTCAGTCTCCCAAGTGGCTAGAACTACAGGCACCTGTCACTACGTCCACCTAGTTCTTCTATTTTTAGTAGAGAAAATAGAGACGGGTCTCACTCTGGCTCAGGCTGATCTTTAACGCCTGAGCTCAAGCAGTCCACCTGCCTTGGCCTCCCAGAGCTCTGAGATTATAGGCGTGATCCACCGCACCCAGCCCAAAGTCAGTTTTACTAAATTGGCAATGGGCTTCAGAGAGTTTTGTCCTTTTATTTTCATTCTGACTTTTCACAAGATATGTGATAGGTACATGGCAAGTTACATGGTTAGGAAAGAAAAATAGAAACAGGTTCCTTGGGAACAAAGGTCAGAACTGCTTCAGTTCTTCTGCCTTGTGTCGCCTCGCTTGGGAGGAAACAAGTTACCTTGACTGGGTAGGCTGCTACTCACGTCCACGGTGACTGTTCATAGATAAGCCATGTGGGCTACTGTAGATTCAAAAGCCACTTGAAACCTGCCTGCCCACCCTAACCCCCACCTGTCCAGAACCTCTCATCCCCTTCCACTCCCAAACTCATATGATGCCCAGTTCCACGTTCTAGATTAGCAACGAAAACTCTGCCTTTCTCATTAAAACTTATTCTCCCTCCCACTGTAAGCTGAAGGCCTGGTCCACCTCCAACTCCTGGCTTCTATACTGTCCACTCCTCAGTTGGTGGACAGGTCGTGTGTGCCCATCACAGAATAACTTAGGTTTTTGTTTGTTTGTTTGTTTGAGTCAGAATTTCAGTTTTTCGCCCTCGGTAGAGTGCTATGGCGTCATAGCTCACAGCAACCTCAAACTCTTGGGCTTGAATGATTCTCTGGCCTCAGCCTCCCAAGTAGCTGGTACTACAGGCACCCACCACAGCACCCAGTTATTTTTAGAGACGGGATCTTGCTCTGGTTCAGGCTGGTCTTGAACCCATGAGCTCAGGCAGTCCACCCACCTCAGCCTCCCAAGTGCTGGTGTGAGCCACGGCACCTGGCCAAACTTGGTTATTCTTGCGTGGGTCATTCAGAAGTTTCTAAAGTCAGGCTGGGGCTTTTGTGACCTGGTTCACTTTAAGGGCAGCCACTTCAAAGAGTTCTAAGTAAAAGTTTCAGTCCTGACGTTTCTTCTGCTGGAATATGCTTGAGGCTTTGGAGTTTTTCGTACAGGAATTTGCCCTTTAGCAGGCGAAGCATGGGTTGGGGTATACATTGTGTGTGTCTGTCACAGGAACTGTCCTTTTTATGGGTGCTTTCTGTGCTCTGGTAACCGACACAATGTGTGTTTGCTACAGTGTGAGCCCAAGAAAGGGGTGTGGGAACCAGCTCCAGCTGCTTGCTAGAGAGTTCTGCCGGCGTCATCAGGACATTGTAGAAAATTAAAACTTGTCCTATCTTTTTTCTTTTTCCTTCAAATTCCTGGACTCAGGCAATCCTCCTGCCTCAATGCACTCCTGTGCCACTGTGACCAGCTAATTTTCCTATTTTTTGTAGAGGCACGGTTTTGCTGTTGCTCAGGCTGGTCTTGAACTTCTGGCCTCACGTAATTTTCCTGCCTCTGCCCCAAAGTGTTGAGATTATAGGCATGAGCTTACACATCCAGCCCTGGTCCTGTCCTATAGTAAATGTAGCATAGCTGTGGTCACCCCAAAAGATGTCTACATCCTGATTCCCAGGCTTTACATGCAAAAGGAACTTTGCAGGTGTGCTTAAGTTAAGGATCTTGGGCAGGGGTCCTCAAACTGCAGCCCGCGGGCCACATGAGGCGATGTGATTGTATTTGTTCCCGTTTTGTTTTTTTACTTCAAAATAAGATATGTGCAGTGTGCATAAGAATTTGTTCATAGTTTTTTTTAAACTGTACTCCAGCCCTCCAACGGTCTGAGGGACAGTGAACTGGCCCCCTGTGTAAAAAGTTTGAGGACACCTGCTCTGAGAGGGTTACCCTGGGTATTCTGTGTAGGCCTGGGTAAGAGGGAAGGGCATGGGTGATGGAAGCGGAGGTTAGACTGATGGGCTGTGGAACCAGGGACACCTGGACTGGAGGATAGGGCTGCCCAGTGGGGACACACTCAAGGCCAGCCTGTGACTGGAGACCCAAGGTTGGGAATGTAACACAAAAGGGTCAGCTACTCAGGACAGGGCCAGATCCAAAATTTGGAGCTGGGACTTTTGACAGTGCATGGAGATAACTTTGTTCTATGCAACAATAGACCGTCTCCAGAACCTATTCCATTAACAGATGATAGAAACATAATATAAGTGATTTGCATCTCCAAAGCCACAGTGATAAAGCCATTTTGGGACATAAACTTGATCTTTTGAGTGGGTGACCAGAACATCCAGTTGGTTCAGTGAGCCCAGCTAGTTTTGAATGGTAATTCATGAGCTCTTAGAAGGCCAGAAATATTCCCTGTGTAAGTGAGGGACCCGTGGGTGCAATGTCTTATAATGTCTGCTTCTAGTCGCAAATTAGACTGTTTCAGGGCAGAACCAGAATTCAGGGAAAAGAGCAATAAATCTGTGTTGTTGTTGTTGTTTTAAAAAGCACATTTTTGACCAAGTTAATTTACTTCAAAAAAACAAGTAAGGTATCAATTTTGTTTCCTCTTCTGCAAACTGAGAATAGAATCTATTGCAGTGTATTAAAATTCCATTTTGGCAAAACAGGATGACCTTTTGTTGTTTTTAATAATGGTATTAGGCCTGCAGGAAGCTAAATCTGATGGGAGAAAAGTGGTATTATAAAACAGAACAAAAAACTTTTAGGTTCTAGCACCACGCTCCCATGTAAAAGCACCCCACTGGGAATTAAGAGCGTATGTATGTGTGTCCCTGCTGCCCGTGTACCTACCTTGTGCAAACTCAGAACCTTTCTGAGCTTCACTTTCCTTAACTATGAAGGATTGATTTTTTTCTTTTTATTTTTTTTTTTTTGTCAGAGTCTCACTTTATTGCTCGGGCTAGCGTGCCATGGCGTCAGCCTAGCTCACAACAACCTCAAACTGCTAGGCTCAAGGGATCCTACTGCCTCGGCCTCCCAGAGTGCTAAGATTACAGGCCTGAGCCCTTCACACCCAGCCCTAAAGGACTGATTTAACAATCTTAAGGATTTCTCAAGTCCTAGAATGCCCCAGTTTTTTACATTGTAAGAGGAGGTGGGTAAAGGTCATCTCCTGCTCCTCTGCCACTCTCCACTGCGCTGTTCCCATTTCATGCCTGTGGTGGGGGCCTGGTGGGAGTGGGGAAGGAGATAACGTCTCCAGTTCAAGGTCCCACCCCTGCCAAGCAGTACAGGGTCCTGTCCAGAGAAAGATGCCCTGTCCCTGGGACAGTAAGGGGCTGGCCCTTCTGTGTTTTCTGTGACCTTGGTGTGATTTAGTTTTTTTTCTTTGAGTCATAGCCTTTCTTCTGGGAAGAAAGATAGAAGATTATATCATGTTTCGTCCCAGCATGTGGGGGGAGGGGTTTCCTTTGGTTTTTGAGACTTGATATTTAAGGGAAAATCATTCATCTTTTCTTCCCAATTTTTGTTCCTCTTTCAGATTGATTCATGGTGCAAAGATAATAGCTATGTGATTGCTGGTTATTATCAAGCTAATGAACGAGTGAAGGATGCCAGGTATGTCACTGCAGAAACCCTCTGTGGGCTGGAAGACGAGCAGAGCAGTCCCCAGGAGCCGTCTGACCCTCGCTGGGCTCCAGACACACACTCTGTTTGGCCCACGCCTCTCCCACCCTCTCATAGGATTGTTTATAGGATGTGAGGGGAACTGTGGTGTGGATAATTACAAATAGCAGAAATCCCAAACATTTATATTAACGATGGGATACTGTCTTGTATCTTCTTTATTTTGCTTGAGGGAATTCATACGAGGCAAATGAAGTTAGGGCCTTAGGTTTTGGTCCTTGCTCTCTGCCTTGCCTCCCATGTCCAGACTAGGAATGAGGTCAAGCAGAACCTCGGGAAGGAATACTGCTTGCTTTGGGGGTCAGTAAAACATCTTTAGGGGGGTTAAAAAAAAAAACATCTTTAGGTTTGGGGCTGTTAGGGTCTGGTACTATGATGAGAATGGTGTGCGTGTTTGCTGCTTCCTTTGTCTTAGCTCCTAATGGTTTTCACTAATGAGCAGAGCTGAGGATTTTGCTCTATCTCTGCATCAATCTTGGTTCCAAAAGAAGATACACAGGAAACATTCATGTCAGGATAATTTGAGGAGGGTTAGTAAATGGGCTGTTCACAAAGGTAGGCATCAGTGAAGAGAACTCGTAAGAGGGTCCTGTGGTGACCAAAGCTAGTGACAACAGCTGTCTCTGCCTTCAGCCTGGTGGGCGGGGAGGAAGGGCTGGGTAAAGAAGTTCACCGAGAGGAGCCCTTTCCCGTGACCAAGGCACACAGCCAGCCTGACGGGACTCCCTCAGGGGAGGGTGGCCCAGAGCAGCCTCTCTTCCACTCCCATGATGTCTTCAAGGTCTTTCCTTTGGCTGAAACCAGCCAGAAGCCAGAGAAAAAGGTGGAAAGTGTCCCCCACAGCATTTAATGGGGGCACACGCTTAGTGTTCCCTGACATGCTTTCCTCACATCAGAGCCGCAGACGCCAGTATCTGGGGAATAGAGGTAGTGGGGATCCCTGGAGTAAGGTCCGCCTGCTCATCACCGCAGGGACGGCGAGCTTGAGTGCTTACGCCCTTCAGAAACATGGTGTCTTATCCTTGGAGGGGGGGTCCAGGCACGGGACTCTGAGGGGGGCAGTTAGCCAGGAGGCATTGGGCTCAAAGTCCTTTGACAGGCCTGCTGGGGGGCAGTTCGGGACACATCAGAACCCAGTGCTCACTGGCTCTTCTGCTTTTCCCACCACCTCTCTGTTCTTCCTCTGAGTCCACAGGGGGCACTTGCTCTCCCTTCGGAGCATCTCTTAGTAACCTCAGCCCTTCTGGGCCCCCTCTGATATCACCTGCCTCCCTTGTACTGATGACTCACTGTCTCCCTGCTCTTCTGTGAGCAGAGGGTACACACAGGCCATGTCTGTCTCAGACTTGGTACAAGGGTGACTAGGTGTGGGCCATGACCCCATGCACCTGAGTGAATATGGAAGAGAGCAAACACCGTCTCTGCTGTGTGAGGCGGTGGCTGTGTGGGAGGGTGTGTAGGGGGTACTTACACCTGCTGGTATAATCCAAGATGCCCCCAGGGCACTGTGTCCTTTGAACTGAGACTTTGAGAGTAGGCAAAGTCTTGGCAAGTGCAGATTTGGAGACCAGGAGGTCAGAAGCGTCCCTGGTTGGGATAGCATAAAGAAGACGCAGGTGGGAATGTGGTGGGAGCAGGGGGTGCTAGGAAGTGAAGCTGCACAGGCTGGGTGGGCCACACCTGAGGGTTTCTCTGTGTGCAAAGCATTTTGAACTTCGTCTTGTGAGCAGCTTGAGGTGTCCCTGCAGGAGAGTGTACTGAGCAGTGTCTCCCACAGCTCCTGTTGCAGAGGGAGAGGAGCCTAGGCAAGAGGAGATAGCGCTAGATTGTCATGTCAGCACAGATACCTCCCTTCCTTAACCCCCCAACCCGCGCCTTACATGGCTGCCCAAATGGGCAGAGCACACAGGCCCTCTTCACCACGTGTCCCTCATTGGGCACACCATCCTTGTCTTCCTGTTTCCATGCTGACCTCATTCTAGCTCTGCCTGAGCTATCTATGCAGACACACCATTTTCTTTCTATTCAAGCCTTCACCTACAACATCCCTCTTCCTCACCAAGTCCACATTCCTTCATCTGCTCACTTGGATTTTGTGCATTTTCCCATTGATGTTGATCTTCAAGTACATTCTAGGCAGCCATTTGTCAGATCTGTAGAGATGATTAAACATTAGGCTGTCCTTGAATAAGGAGCCCACCTCCAGTGTGAACCAGCCTTGGGCTCTGTTGGGGTCATCCTGTTTAATCTTAACAGCAGTGTGCATATGAAGAAACTAGCCAGATAGGGTAGAGACAGGCCGCACAGTTGGGGAGCTCAGGGGCTAGGGCCACACTATCTTCTTTCTTAAATACTATCGTTTCTACCTGGAAGCCACTCCCTTCCCTCTTCTACCAGAGCTAGCTTAAAATCTACTTTCTGTTCTAGAAATAACTTATCACCTGATCAACAGTGTCTCACAGCATAAGATTTGGAGCTAGATGGATGTGGATTCAAATTCTGGGTGACTCACTGATGAACTTCCTTGAACCTCAGTTGTTCTGTCTGTAAAGTGGAGCCAAAGCTTGTGCTTCGAGAGAGTGGGAGCAAAGACAGAAGGAAACAGAGGGTGGTGCCTGTGGCTCAAAGAGTAGGGCGCCAGCTGCACATATGGAGGATAGTAGGTTCAAACTCAGCCCAGCAAAAAATAGCCGGGTGTTGTGGCAGGCACCTGTAGTCCCAGCTACTCGGGAGGCTGAGGCAAGAGAATCACTTAAGCCCAAGAGTTGGAGGTTGCTGTGAGCTGTGACACCACGGCACTCTACCCTCTACCGAGGGCGACAAAAAACAGAAGGAAATAGCATGGGATGTGTTAGCCTGGGGCTTGGTTCAGAGTAGGTGCTGTGTACATTTTTTTTTTTCTTAATTTTTTATTTTTTATTTATTTATTTATTTTTGGCCGGGCCTAGGTTCGAACCTGCCACCTCCGGCATATGGGACTGGCGCCCTACTCCTTGAGCTACAGGCGCCGCCCTGCTGTGTACATTTTTTTAAAATGGGATTATTCCATCAGTGTTTTAACGTGTATATATAACTTGTGTACCCACAAGTTAGGGGCTCACAATGACGTAGACTTCAGGTCTTTGCATTTTGCTTTAGTGTATTGTTTCATGGCATTTTGTTTAGTGATTACCATCTATGTGGCCATATCTCAGCACCTTGCAGAGTGCCTTGGCCTGGGGCAGAGGCTCAGTGACGACCCTTAGCTGCAGACAGTAAGATGCCAACTGCATCTGCAGGCCTGACTCCGTGCTGGTGGGAATAGGGGACTCACAAAATGGTCTCTGTCCTCGGGGGGGCCAGCCGTGTGATTGGGCAGCTGACTCTTCATAGGAAAAGGCAGCTGGCACAGACTGGTAGGAATCACAGTGCTGATCTGAATATCCTAATGTGAGTCTTACGTTAAAAGGAGTGAGGTAGGGCGGCGCCTGTGGCTCAAGGAGTAGGGCGCCGGTACCATATGCCAGAGGTGGCGGGTTCAAACCTAGCCCTGGCCACAATCCAAAAAAAGAAAAATAAATTAAGTCTGTACTTTAAAAAAAAAAAAAAGGAGTGAGGTAGATCAGTATTTAAGATGACATGCATAATACAAGAAAAGTGGGCGACTCTTTCAAATACTTTGACAACTCATTAACTACAAATTTTTAACTTTTTTCCTAAGAATGAATTTTAAATTTGAGTTCTTAGGCATCTCAAATGGTAGCTTTTTTTGTTTTTTTTTTGTAGAGACAGAGTCTCACTTTATGGCCCTCGGTAGAGTGCTGTGGCCTCACACAGCTCACAGCAACCTCCAACTCCAGGGCTTAAGCGATTCTCTTGCCTCAGCCTCCCGAGTAGCTGGGACTACAGGCACCCACCACAACGCCCGGCTATTTTTTGGTTGCAGTTTGGCTGGGGCCAGGTTTGAACCCGCCACCCTCGGTATATGGGGCCGGTGCTTTACCGACTGAGCCACAGGCGCCGCCCGGTAGTTTTTGTTTTTAATCAATGTTTCTTGGCCCTCCTCTCAGTAAAGTCACCAACTAGTATGATAATGGTTAGAAACAAAAGCTTTGTAAATTTCACAGCCAGAGGCTCTGCCTTTTCCCTTACAAGTCCCTGGAAGGTCGAGCACTTAGCAGGTGCCAGTTTCCTTCTCTCTGCACAAAAAGATTGAGATAATTGGGGCCAGTAAAGATACAGGAGTGCTCTGTGCTGTGTCTGGTAAGATCATGCAGGAGTGGGGTGCAGGGTAAGTGGACAGCCTCCTCCCAGGGCCCAGTCCCTGCTTGTCAGCGTCTGCCGTTGGAGCTCTGGGGACTTGGCACTCACAAATTCCTGTCAGCTCAGTGAGGTACCACCTTCAGTTTGACCGAGGATCTTATTAACTTCTATTTTATTTTTTTTTCTTTTGTTTGTTCATTTATTTAAAACAGAGTCTCACTGTCTCACCCCAAGTAGAGTACCATGGGGTTGTAGCTCACAGCAACCTCAGACTCCTGGGCTCAGGTGATCCTCCTGTCTCAGCCTCTCGAGTAGCTGGGAGTACTCCACAACACCTGGCTAATTTTTCTATTTTTTAGTAGAGACAGGGTCTCACTCTTACTCAGGCCAGTCTAGAACTCCTCAGCTTGAGTAATCCACCTGTCTTGACCTCCCAGAGTGCTGGGATTACAGGCATAGCCACCATGCCAGATTATTAATAAGCTTTTTTCAGAGCAATCACAAGGGAAGAACTATAATTATATACTGTATTTATTTAAATAAGTTCACAGTAATCGGTGTACTTTTATGCCTGTTAAGAAATATATATGGCGGCTTGATGCCCATAGCACAGTGGTTACGGTGCCAGCCACATGCACTGAGGATGGCGGGTTCAAATACAGCCCAGTCCAAGTAAACAACTGCAACAAAAAGATAGCCGGGCGTTGTGGTGGGCATCTGTAGTCCCAGCTACTTGAGGTTACTGTGAGCTGTGACGCTACAGCACTCTACGGAGACTCATAGTGAGACTCCGTCTCAAAAAAAAAAAAAGAAGAAGTAATATATATGCCTCATTTTCTGCTCAAAAAGCTAAACTTCTGATTATATAGGAAAGTAAGATGCACAAAAAGAAAGCTCCATGCTGAAGATTCTGTGTTGAAGAGCACTTTAGAAATAAAGTCTCAGAATGAGACGAGGACAGTGAGGAGGCTGCTTAGAGAGGGTGGCATGTCTTCTGGGCACTGAAAGATGGGAAGGAATTTAATAAGAGCTTGGTCTGGAAGGTCAAACAGAACAGTGTGAATCAAACTAGAAGAGTATGTGAGGGAGACAGCACGTAGGTAGACAGTTATGCTGAATTGAAAGACACAGAACATTGACTCTGTGAATCAGAAAGGCAGCTAGGTCCACTGTGAGAAAGGCCTGGCCTGGCCAGGCACAGAGGCTCACTCCTGTAATCCCAGCACTCTGGGGGGCTGAGGCAGGTGGATCCCTTGCGCTCAGGAGTTGTAGATCAGCCTGAGCAACAGCAAGACACTGTCTATACTAAAAATAGAAAAATGAGCCAGGCATTGTGGTGGCTACCTGTAGTCCCAGCTACTCAGGAGGCTGAGGCAGGAGTCTCGAGGTTGAGCCCAGCAGTCTGAGGTTGCTGTGAGCTAGGCTGACACCACAGCACTCTGGCCTGGACAACAGATGAGAACCTACCTCATAAAGAAAAAAACCCTGGGTGGCATAATGTTACGTGCAGTGTTGAGTGGTGTATGTGGGTTTGTGAGCAACAGGGGATATGATGGAAGTTCCGTTTTAGGAAATTTGACCTAAGGAGAGTTTTCAGGATATGGTAGATAATCTTCCAGTCAGGAAGTGATTTCAGCAACCTGTTCCTAAGCCTCCTGAGCAAGATGAGTGCAAGGAGGGTGAGAGGGTCCAGCATAAGGAAAGAACCTCCAGCGGCTGGTAAGGAAGGAGAGCAGAGCGGAGAAGGCAGCCTCAGCTCAGAGAAACTACAAGTGGGCCTGCGCAGGGTGCACTGCGACCAGAACCTTGGAGGGGGTGGCAGGCACTGCACCACTAGGCAGGGTTGGCAGAAGTCTGGGTGGTGACTTGCAGAGAGGAGGGGGTGGGTGGCAAGTTGCACAAAGCTGTGATAGGCGTGTGGAGCCAGAATGAAGCTTATTAAAGAAGTTTAAGAACTGGGATTGGGAGGGGAAGAGGAAAGTTGGGCAGAGGAGAAGGAACAAGTTCAACATTTTTTTCTCTTTCCCTGAATATAAAGATGCATACAGATTTGAAGGCAGACTTGGGGCTTGTAGAGAAAGAAGAGATGGAAGGCCCCTCCCGCACACTATAGGAGACCAGAGCAGGAGGGTGTGGGCTCCTCCATAATTAGCTCTGGTGATGATAGGGAGGGGTCATTCCTTAAGGCTGGGGAGGTAGCAGAAGCAGAGCCTTGCGGACACAGAGAAGATGTCAGGAAACTTAGGAGTTTTAAAAAATTTGTTAAAAAAGAAAAGCTGACTCAAAGCTGGGGGGCTACTTTGACTTGGTGCAGTAGTGCAGATGGAGAAGGGCAGGTGCAGAGACCTGCAGCCCACCCAGGGGCTGGTGAGCGCCCGGAGGTACCGGTTATCTGCATGCCCACGAGACCCTCCGCTGTGTCCCAGGGAGCCTTCCTATTTAGGAGATGCCCTGTCAAGGTCCCCTCTGTGGGGGCCTCCTGGCTGGATTGAGGCAGGGACCTGCTGTGGGTGTTGCACCACATTGCCAGACAGCATTTGCTGTGCTCACCACAGTCATCATTGTGGGGCTGCAGCCACCAAGAGCCCATTGAAAGAGGAGACACAGGCACACACGGCCTTTTGGCCCTGGGGTCTCTGTCAGTTCTTGGTGTGTTAGCTCTGTCTCACGAAGACGTGTTGAGCGGCACTACCTAGAGCACGGTAGCACTTACCAGCTCTCCTCTGGCAGTCCCAACCAGGTTGCAGAGAAGGTGGCCTCCAGAATCGCCGAGGGCTTCAGCGACACAGCTCTTGTCATGGTAAGATGCTCCGGTGCTGCTCACAGGATGGCTGCTTCCTCTTGCCGTCGTGGCACTTGGCTGTGCAGTCTCCTTTCCGTGGATACTTTGACTAATTTGTCTGCAATGGACCACTGCCCCCTCTCCCAGCATTCTCCCAACTACACACTTGAAGTTGTGGGCTGGCTATGGGTTGTGAAATGCTACGGTCACAGCACAAGGATGTCCAGTCGGGGGTGATCGCTTAAGTTCATGGTCCTCGGGGTGAGGCCTCCGTGCCCACAGCAGTAGCAGTACCTTAGAACTTACTAGAAGTGCCAGTTCTGAGCTGGGCACACTAGCTCATGCCTGTACTCCAAGCACTTTGGGAGGCCAAGACAGGAAGATGTTCAGGGCCAGCAATTTGAGATTAGCCTGGGCAACATAGTGAGACCCCATCTCTAAAACTAAAATCTATTACCTGGGTATGGTAGTACATGCTGCAGTCCCAGCTACTCAGGGGGCTGAAGTGGGAGGGTTGCTTGAGCCCAAGGGGTGAAGTTGCAGTGAGCTGTGATTGTGCCACTGTACTCCCTCCTGGGCAACAGGGTGAGACCCTGTCTCAAAAAAATTAATTAGTTGCCAGTTCCCAGGCCCCCACCCCAGACCCCACTGAATCAGAAACTGGGAGTGGGGCCAGCAGCGTTTGTGATGTGCCTTCCAGGTGATCCTGACACCCACACCACTGAGGACTACTGGTTACAGCCAGCACGGCCTCCAGGGATGCAGGGAAGGGGCAGGTCGGATGTGCAGGCAGATGACATTAAAAGCCTTGTTAAACAATCTTGATTCAGACAGAATTCTAAGAGTTCAGGAAGAAGTAAGGTTGGAAGGCTCCACTTTTGTGAAAAGACAATGAAGGGCAGCATCTATAGCCCAGTGGGTAGGGCACCAGCCACATACACGGGGGCTGGCGGGTTCAAACCCAGCCCAGGCCAGTTAAAACAACAATGACAACCGCAACAAAAAAAATAGCTGGGCGTTGTGGCAGGTGCCTGTGGTCCCAGCTACTTAGGAGGCTGAGGCAAGAGAATCACTTAAGCCTAAGAGTCTGAGGTTGCTGTAAGCTGTGACACCACAGCACTGTACCCAGGATGACAGCTTAAGACTCTGTCTCAAAGAAAAAAGAAAAAAACAATGAAGTACTTAATTATTTTCCTGCAAAATACACAGTTTGGGTTGGGTGCCCGTTGCTCAGTGGTTAGGGCACCAGCCACATGCACCAGGGCCGGTGGGTCCAAACCCAGCCTGGGCCTGCTAAACCAAAAAATATATATATAGCTGGGCATTGTGGTGGGCACCTGTAGTCCCAGCTGCTAGGGAGGCTGAGGCAAGAGATTCACTTGAGCCCAAGAGCTGGAGGTTGCTATAAGCTATGATGCCACAGCACTCTAGTGAGAGTGACAAAGTGAGACTGTCTCAATTAAAAAAATATGTATCTATATACACAGTTTGTCTCAGGTCTGGCTTTTGTGGAGTGATTCCACATGGCAGGAAGGAAGGGCTCCTGCCCTGGGCAGTGGTTGGACTTACTGCATTGAAAGCTCCACAGAGGTTCCTGTGACTCACTCTCGTGTCCTCTGCCCTGTCCTCAGGTGGATAACACCAAGTTTACGATGGACTGTGTAGCGCCTACGATCCACGTTTACGAGCACCATGAGAACAGGTGGCGGTGCAGGGACCCACACCAGTGAGTGCCCCGCACCCCGGCCACTGCTGCATCAGCATATTCTCTAGAGCGTCATACTGTGCACATTACCCGATCCTGGGGGACTGGGGCCTGTCAGGCTTCTGTGGGGGGAACTGAGTGGCACTCAAGAGTCTTCCCACCCCAGACCCTAGGGCACAAACACCCTTCCCAGGATTTACTTGTGGTCACTCAGAAAGCATCAGTCATCTGCCTCTTGTTTTTTCAGAATTCCCTTTGCAGAAAGCCCATCCCATTTTCTGATGCCTGTGTGTCGTATTCTTGGTAGACACCCTACGTGCTCCCAGGGTCCGTGTTCCACCTTGCTGCCACTGTGTGTTGTATTCTTGGTAGACACCCTACGTGCTCCCAGGGTCCGTGTTTTCAGCTTGCTGCCACCTTTTTTCTACTACTGTGCATGCACCTGGCCTTCTCAGTTCACACTCTTGAAGGCTGCTTGTTTTTGTTGTCAGAGGCTGACTTCTCTGTGTTTGACCCGTAGTGACTACTGCGAAGACTGGCCAGAGGCACAGAGGATTTTGGCCTCACTCCTGGACAGCCGGTCCTACGAAACGCTGGTGGATTTCGATAACCACCTGGATGACATTCGGAATGACTGGACAAATCCCGAGATCAATAAGGCTGTTCTGCACCTGTGCTAGGCGGACAGGCAGTGACCAGCCTGGGCAGCTCCACTGTGCTGAAGAAGAAACCTATTTTTAAATGTAAATAGAATATCTTGTAGTTTGTGTGGAAAGCTGAGAGTTTTAAGAAGTGGCATGTGCCTTGAAAAAAGGCAGGGTAGAGTGTTCCATCAGACATCTTTTAATGCAGAGTCTCTAGAAGGGTACAGACCGTCCAATCTGACCGTCCCTGTGGAGGTTTTCCCGGTTGTATGTTGCTATTATCTTCCACATCAAAGCTATTTCTGCTTGTCCAAGATTGTTCCTATTAAACAGTTTTAACTAACCTTTTATAATCTGGAGAGAATACTTTTTCAGGCTTATGAACTATCTTTAACAACAAAAAAAAAGACCACGTCTTATACTCCATTGAGTGTGTTTGTGAGTTTTTGTCCTGGCGGTTCAGTGTCACGCAGACATTCTGGGATGGGGCAGACGTGGCGTGCTGGTGAGAGGCTGTGTGCTGCTGTCTCGGCGGTCACACAGCAGGTCCATGCGTAGCGCTGTCCTGCTTGACGTTGACACAGGTGCAGTGATGTTGCACAGTAGGAGTGATACCACTGTCGCCTGCGAAACCTTTATCATTAAGGGTAAAAAGAAAAAACATCGTTGGTAACAAGAACATGGATGAGAGTGCTGTTCATTGCTTCTCAACCAACCAGAAAGCTTACAAACCTGCAAAACTGAGAAAGGAAAAATGGATTCCATGCCATGATTACCTTTAAAAAGCAAGACTCAATCCCAACTCCTAACTGACCTGCGTGGTCATCGAAATGGTTCTAACCTATGTCTGCAAAATAATAATTTCTTTTGTATTCAGAAAAAAACAAAACGTAAGACTCCCCAAGTTGCACAGAGCAATGTCTGTAATTTTTATACTTAGAACATTTGGTCACATTTTCTAATCCAATCTTAAGAAATTGATGGGGAAATTTATGGCTCCGTTGCCTTTTTTCCTTTCCATATGGATTAATTTGTATAAGAGTTCAGAGAACGGTACCTTTCCTGCTGTTGTCTTTGACTTCATGAAGGAAATTTGTAACAACCGATAGGACCTGTAGAAAGGTTTGTGATACAGCACTCGCTATTTTAACAAACAGTGAAAAAATTCAGATATTGCTTTACATGTCTATTATTTGATCTATCAAATTCTCTCTTCCCTGTTCTTCAAATACCTCTTTCCTTTAACTTTGTAAACTGACATTCTTTCGTGTGGGCAGCACAGAGAAAAAAGTGATGTAGGGCGCCCTCGGGGTTCCCCCTCTGCCCTTAGATTCCAGGACTGTCACAAATGGAGAGCAGCCAGCGGTCTAGTTCCCCGTGGGCTTGTGTCTGTCTGGAATGAAGGAGAACCACCTCTGGCTTCTGCCATACAAGAGCTGCCCTTTCCTATAACAGGAGTACCTGGCACATCTGGG
Organism: Nycticebus coucang; assembly: GCF_027406575.1. Taxonomy (NCBI): domain Eukaryota; kingdom Metazoa; phylum Chordata; class Mammalia; order Primates; family Lorisidae; genus Nycticebus; species Nycticebus coucang. The sequence continues at coordinate 181,734,071 of NC_069781.1, read as the reverse complement.
TCAAAGTCTGGGGGGACTGGCAGAGCACTGGGAATCCAAGTGTGGCTAGGGCTGGTTTGGGGGCACTGGCAGAGCACTGGGAATCCAGGTGTGGCTAGGGCTGGTTTGGGGGCACTGGGAGATGCAGTCTTTCTAAAACCCTTCCAGGCAGTTTTCCCTTCGTCCTGACTCCCTGTGGAATCCTCCACCCTGCTTCCTCCAGCATCCAGAAGCACACCCTGCCCTCAGCTGGGTTCCAGCCATTCCCTTTCTACGGCTGAGTGAGGCTTAAATTTTCAAAAGAAAGTGTATGAAATGTTCTGAAGGGATGGATGTATTGTGAAGAAGCCAAAACAGATCTCTAGGTCCCTGCTCCTGTCTTCCTTACAATAATAGCAGACGCCTGTGCTGAGCCCTCCTCCTGGTCTCCTGGTCCTTACCACAGGCTTTGTTTTCCTCACCTAGATAAGAGCAAGCCTGTTACCTAGCTTCTGAAACCTTCTCGTACTCTGGCCTTTACAAAAAAATAAAAGACGGGCGGCGCCTGTGGCTCAGTTGGTAGGGCGCCGGCCCCATATACCGAGGGTGGCGGGTTCAAACCCGGCCCCGGCCAAACTGCAACCAAAAAATAGCCGGGCGTTGTGGCAGGAGCCTGTAGTCCCAGCTACTCGGGAGGCTGAGGCAAGAGAATCGCGTAAGCCCGAGAGTTGGAGGTTGCTGTGAGCTGTGTGAAGCCACGGCACTCTACCGAGGGCCATAAAGTGAGACTCTGTCTCTACAAAAAAAAATAAATAAAAGACGTGGAGGAGCAATACAAAGTACATTCATACGTGGAACAGCCTGCCCATCAAAAGGCTGTTCACCAATTTCCAGCATGTGAGCGGGAGTGCACCTCCCTGTCACGTGAGTCCAGGGAAGTGTGCCTCTAGAGTTGGCCATATGCTTAAAATCCTTCTGGTGGACATTTTATTTCTAATCATAGTTGCCTTTAAGAACAGAATAGTACGGGGCGGCGCCTGTGGCTCAGTGAGTAGGGCGCCGGCCCCATATACCGAGGGTGGCGGGTTCAAACCCAGCCCCGGCCAAACTGCAACCAAAAAAAAAAAAAAATAGCCGGGCGTTGTGGCGGGCGCCTGTAGTCCCAGCTGCTCGGGAAGCTGAGGCAAGAGAATCGCGTAAGCCCAAGACTTAGAGGTTGCTGTGAGCCGTGTGACGCCAGGGCACTCTACCAAGGGCGGTACAGTGAGACTCTGTCTCTACAAAAAAAAAAAAAAAAAAGAACAGAATAGTAAGACCAAGCAAGGTGGCTCATTCACACCTGTAATCCCAGTGTTAGGGGTGGCCCAGGTGGGTTGCTCCCTTGAGTTCAAGAGTTCTGAGACCAGCCTGAGCAAGTGTGAGACCCCCATCTCCACTAAAAATGGAAGAATTAGCCAGGTGTTGTGGCAGGTGCCTGTAGTCCTGGGTACTTGGGATGCTGAGGCATGAAGATCACTTAACCTCATAAAACAAAAAAGCAATGTGCTCACTAAGGAAAAGTTGGCATTGCTAGCTGTAATGAAGTTCCATTGCTTTAGAATAGAAAACTAAGAAATCTTGGGTGATTTAAATTTTCGATTCAGTTTTCTGTAGAATTGGTAAGCCTCCTCTATGTAAAATGTCTTTGTGTAATTAGCTTTGGTTTCTTTAAATAGATTATTTTCCTGATTATCTTCTTGGAAAAACTATTGTTCTACATACTGTATTTCTCAGCTTTTAACACCTACCTTTTTTTTTTTTTTTTTTTTTTTTTTTTTTTTTTTTTTTTTTTTTTGGTTTTTGGCCGGGGCTAGGTTTGAACCCACCACCTCCGGCATATGGGACCGGTGCCCTACTCCTTGAGCCACAGGCGCCGCCCAACACCTACCTTTTGTTTTATGTTTGAAAGACAAGTGTCTGCTTCCCAAACTGCTCCTTTTTAGCTGAGTCTTTCTTGCCAGCATCATGGTAATTGGAAGCAAGAAAAATAGCCAAGAGCAGCAAACTCCGTGCCCTGTGGACATTTTTAGCAATTTTAGTGAAGAAAGCGGGATTTAAAAATAGACTTCCACTTTACTAATTGACATTTCTTGAGGCTTTCCATCGACTCACGGTGCCTCTTAAGCCTTGGACTTTACTGCTTTCAGTTCAGTGAGAAGCCTGGGGGACACGTGAGCCTTGTCCCTGCCAACTCAGGTGTGTGGAACGCTGAGCGCTGATTGGGCTGCACTTTGCTAGATCCTGACATCCAGGGGATAATGTGCAGATTTTTATGCTCATCAAATTGACTTGTTACTCATTAAAATGCTTCAAATATCCTTGAATGGGATGCAAAATCTGACCAAGTTTTCTGGTTCTTAGAAGTGCTTGTCCTTCTGAGGAGCCTTCTTTTCCCTGTAGGGTGAACAAATTTCGGAAGCTTCCTTCCTTGAATGTTCCTGAGATGCTGCAGTTGGAGAAGTGACCCCAAGGCTTCTTTGGAATGAGATCCAGCCCAGCTTGAGAACAGCCAAGACTTGTCCTCCGAGGTCTTTTGCTTTCAGAGTAGTGTGACAAGTGCAGCAAAGCACCGCTCAGATGTTACCAGAGGAAACCTTCGGCTGGAACTGAACGGTATCTGTCAAGCACAATAGTATTCTCTGTTTAGTGCTGGCTGAGAAAATGGGTAGATGCCATCAGTAAATCTGTAAAGACCTGCATCTCAGAACAATTGCAAAGCTCCGTGGGCCTGGCTTCTGCCCTCAGAGTCCACAGAGTTGGGTGTCAGCCCAGTGGCGCCCTCAGCAAGCTCAGCTCCGGGCACCAAGTCAGGGGAGCCTCCAAGGTGGGCTGGGACTCACTGGCCTCTAAGTTCTCTTCTTTGCATTCACCTCATTACTAAAAGAGAATTTGCTCTTTATCAGAGTTAGACCTTCACAAAAAGCATCTTCCTCTTAGACCTAGCTGTGCCTTGGGCCCCCTTTCCTAAGTTAACCCTTGGGTGCTAGGTGGTGTCTGTGGTATCGGCTGACAGGAGGTCCTGAAGATTCAGTGGTGAAGCCAGAGTGCTGGCTCTCAAGTCCGTCTGGGTGTGAACCCAGCTTTATCACTGTCTCGTTGTCTGGCCTTGGGCATGTTCTCTCTTTTCTGGAAAATGAGAGTGATAAGACCTACTTACAGTGACTTTATGAAGACCAGGGGGAAGAATACAGATGCTAGCACTTAGAATATGTTAGGGCTATATTGAAAAAAGTTTGTAACTGCAAAGTTTTTAGTAATTCTAAAACATTCTTTTGATCAGACTGACCTGGAGGTATTTATTCATAGTAAACATTCAGTGAACATTTATTGAGTAAGTGAGTGAATAAAACTATTCCTTCTCAAAAGATAGTTTACATTTCTGTAACACTGCCACTTAAATTTGCCTTTCTCACAACCCTATGATGTTTCCATTTCATAGATGGGGAAACCAAGGCCCAGACTGCTGAGGTGACTGCCTGAGGCCCCCATGCAGTAAGTGGCAGAGGGGAGGCGGGGGATGAGCAGAGAGACCACCTTTCTCCTCCGCCCATGCCGCCCATCCCTGTCCTTGCCCACCTCCACCCCAGTTTTAATATATTTTCCTCCTTAGTGCAAAATCAGTGTACACTGTGTTCTTGGTAGACAATCAAGAGACAGGAGCTCCCTCCAGTACACTCCAAGCTCCCGCCTCCTTCACTAAGACGGAAGTAGGGAGACAGCAGCCACAAGGCCAGGGCCCTGTGAGCACCTTGAGCGCACCCTCTACTGAAAGGCAAAGAAACGAAAAGCACGGTGCGGACATTAGAGGGACTGACAATGTAATTTAAGAAGTAAAAGGCAGGCTTGGCACCAGTAGTACAGTGGTTATGGCGCCAGCCATATACGCTGAGCCTGGCGGGTTCAAACCTGGTCCTGGCCAGGTAAACAACAAAGACAAATGCAACAAAAAAAAAATAGCTGGGTATTGTGGCGAGGGCCTGTAGTCCCAGCTACTTGAGAGGCTGAGGCAAGAGAATCGCTTAAGCCCAAGAGTCTGAGGTTGCTGTGAGTAGTAACGCCACAGCACTCTACCAAGGGGGACAAAGTGAGACTGTCTCACAAAAAAAAAAAAAAAAGTAAAAGGCATAATTACAAGTGAAATACAAGGTAGGAAATTTGTTGTTGTTGCTGTTTTTTTTTTTGTTGTTTGTTTGTTTGTTTTAATTTGCAGTTTTTGGCCGAGGCTGGGTTTGAACCCACCACCTCCGGCATATGGGGCCGGCCCTTTGAGCCATAGGCACCGCCCTTGTTGCTGTTTTTTGAGACAGTCTCACTTTGTCACCTTCTGCAGAGTGCCATGGCATTATAGCTCACAGCAACCTCCAATGCTTGGGCTCAAGTGATTCTCTTGCCTTAGCCTTCCAAGTAGCTGGGACTACAGGCACCCGCCACAATGCCCAGCTAGTTTTTCTATTTTTAGTAGAGATGGGGTCTCACTCTTGATCAGGCTAATCTCAAACTCAGGAACTCAAACAATCCACCTGCCTTCCCCTCCCAGAATACTGGGATTACAGGTGTGAGTCACCACACCCAGTCTTTCAGTTCACTTTTAATAACCCTGATCTTTGTGAAGAATTTCATATGAAGCAGTTTGCCAAGTGGTACATGTCCAGCAAGGGCCTAAAGAAATGACCAGAAGGTTGGACCAGTCAGGCATGGTGCCTCACACCTGTAATCCTAGCACTCTGGGAGGCTGAGCCATGGATTGCCTGAGCACAGGAGTTCAAGACTAGCCTGAGCAAGATCAAGACCCCATCTCTAAAAATTAGGGAGGTGTTGTGGCAGGCTCCCGTAGTCCCAGCTATGCCATTGCTGGACATAGTCCCAGCTACTGTAGAGGCTAAGGCAGGAGGATCTCTTGACTCCAAGAGTTTAAGGTTACTGTGAGCTATGAGGCCACGGCACTATACCAAGGGTGACAAAGTGAGACTCTGTCTCAAAAAAAAATAGAAAAAGTCAAGACAACCCAACTGATCAGGCACTTCCCAAAAGAAGTGTTCAAAGAGAAACAAATAGAAAACATGGCAGTCTGGTTTGCGATGGGAAGAAAATGTGGAGGAGCAGAATTCTCCACACGTGCACGGTCCCAATGCCTCAAATCTCCCAGGATAGTTTCAGATACAACACTGAATGTCAGACGCATCCAAAGGACCAGCGGCCTCCTCCAGCCCTTGCAGTGCTGGGGCAGGATGTTTTTGAAAACCTCAGCCTTGGTGGCGCCTGTGGCTCAGTGAGTAGGGTGCCGGCCCCATATGCCGCGGGTGGCGGGTTCGAACACAGCCCCGGCCAAACTGCAACAAAAAAATGGCCGGGTGCTGTGGCGGGCACCTGTAGTCCCAGCTACTTGGGAGGCTGAGGCAAGAGACTCGCTTAAGCCCAGGAGCTGGAGATTGCTGTGAGCTGTGTGAGGCCATGGCACTCTACCAAGGGCCATAAAGTGAGACTCTGTCTCTAAAAAAAAAAAAAGAAAACCTCAGCCTCAGTTCCTTGCCTAGGTGAAGAGAGAGCAGCAGTGCCTGGTTGGAGGGTCTCTGCTGTGGGTTTCTTCTGCACCACTTAAAAGACGTTCTTCTGCGGACCTTGAAGAAAGGCTATAGGCCCATGCTCAGTGTTCCCCTGCTGTCTCAACCACCCTGGCCTCCCGCCAGTCCCTTCAGCTTGCCCTTCCAGAATCTAATCGCTTTGGGGGGTTTTTTGTTTGTTTTTGTTTTTGTTTTTTGAGAGAGTCTCACTACCTCGCCCTGGGTAGAGTGCTGTGGTGTCACAGCTCACAGCAACCTCAAATTCTTGGGCTTAAGTGATTCTCTTGCCTCAGCCTCCCAAACAGCTGGGACTACAGGTGCCCATCACAATGCCTGGCTATTTTTTTGTTGTAGTTGTTATTGTTTTCTAGCAGACCCAGGCCGGGTTTGAACCTGCCAGCACAGGCAGCCTAACCACTGAGCAATGGGCGCTGACCCCCTAATCGCTCTGTTAATCATCTACAATGCCTGGAATCTACTCAGTGCCAGCCTTCTAAGGAGCTCAAAGCTGTTTGCTGCTGGTAAAATAGCTGCCCCAAGTCACATAAGCTCTCTGCTGAATTACTTCTGTGCCAAGAAGCAGTTTCAAAACGGTACCCTACAGGAGCCCCTGGGGGGACGTCTGTTCAGACAGGTGTTCTGGGATTATCCAGGAGGGGTGGTGGTCTCCATAGTCATGGGATAGCTGGGAATGTGGTTACTGTGGTGGGCAGGTGCACCTGTACACACAGCTGCTCCCTGCACCGCTCCGGCTTCACATCTGGGCAGAAGAAAGTCAAGGCAGGACTGAATCTAGGCCAGCGGAGCAGGCTGGAAGCAGAGGAAACTAGAGTGCACTTAGGTTGGGGACCTGTGGGCAGAGAAGCTGGGAAGAAGTGCAGGACTCAGGTTAGAGGACGCCCAAGCATTTTTCTGTTTTCAGCAGGGGTTCCTCAGTCACTTCCCATCTGCGTGTCCCATGCAGCCCCCTCTGGCACAGCCTCAGCACCAGGCGAGTACAGACTCAGGACCCCTGACAGGCTCTCCCTCCCATGGACTAACAGGAAGGTGGGGCACAGATGACGAACTGGCCGCTGCCCAGCCACACCTTGGTAATGTCTAGTCCTGGCCTCCCGGTCTTCAGCCTCTTTGGACACAGCGTCTGGGGTGACACAAGGCACTACAAAGAGTATTCTATGGGCCCTGAAAGAGTGAAGGAAGTGGAATAGGAAGCAGGCAGGAGGCGTCCTGGGAGGATGGAAGCCCCAGGCACAGAGCGGGTCACAGCTGGGGCTCCCACCTGCCTGGTCAGGGTGGCAGGAGTGGCCAGCCGGGGGAACTTTGGGTGAGGAAGCCCAGGCAGGAAACAACTGGAAGCCCCTCCTGGTCTGGCCCTGCCTCCAGGGCTCCTTGTCCCCTGCAGCGCCACTTCCTCCACACCCCTCCCGATGGCCCGGCAGTGTGTACAGAGCCAGCCAGGCTGCAGGTGACAACACCGAGGCTGTGATGTCATAGCTCACAGCAACCTCAAACTCTTGGGCTCAAGTGATCCTCCTGCCTCAGCCTCCCAGAGTGCTGAGATTAGGTGTAAGCAAGCCACTGTGCCCAGCTATGGGTTCATTTTTTAAGTCTCATTCTAACAAAGCAGTCTGAGTATCTGAGTGGCAGAGGTGGCTCTAATGACCATCCTGAGAAAGAATGAGACCCCATCTCTACTAAATATGATAGCTCCTCTCCACGTGCCAAGGTGACTTGGCAGCTCTCTACCCAAACTGTACTCATACACCCTGGCATCTCCCACTGACATCACTGGAGTGCTGCGCTAACCCGGTGGCTCCCTGCCTGGTAGGCGTCACAACCTCCTGAGGAGCTTCAGCACAGTAGGTGGTCCCAGCCGTCGGTCCTACCGTGCTGCCACCCCCCCGCACTCCCGTCAGGTTCCCAGGCCTGTGGCCTGGTATGGAAACACTGCCAACTGACCAGCTCAGAAATGTCCACTAAGATTCAGGGTGGCTGAGCAGAGGACCGATGCCTGGCTGTGATGAAATGTCTCTCCTACTGAGACAAATCCAAAACCACCCCCAGGTCTCCAGAAGGCAGGAAGCCACTGGCAGGACAGCCGGGTGTCTCCTGTGGCCGCCCCTCCCTTCCCAGCTCCTGCCTTCATGTCTCTCAGCTTGGTCACCAGGCGTCCTCAGCTCCAGGTTTGTTCTCCACGTCCCCCTCCCCTCTGGAAGCCCTCTTTGTGTCCTGTGCTCCCTGGCCCACCTGACTGTATGTGTCGGGGCTCCCAGTTCCACTCCCACAGAGCAGAGAACCCAGGAGGGATGCACAGAAACCCAACACAAATGTTCAGATCAGCCTGATCCACAGTGGCCAGGAAGTGGAAACAGCCCAGATGTCCCCACACGGACATGGGTAAACAAAAGGTGCTCTGTCCTCACAGCGGAATAATATTGATCCAGAAAAAGGAGTGACGTGCTGACCCAGGCTGCAGCGTGATGAGCCTGAGAATGGAGAAGCTAACACAAAGAGCCGCGTGCTGTGCGGCCCATTACGTGCTCTGTCCACACGGGCAAGCCCAGGGCACAGAGTGGACTAGAGGTCGTCAGAGGCCCGGGGAGGAAGGATTGCAGGGTGAGGGCTAGAAGGGTGCAGGGTTATTTTGGGGCTCACAGAGCTGGTCCCGAGTTACTGGTGATGGTTGCACAGCTCTGAGACAATGCTAAAAATTACTGTACACTTTAAAAGCAGATTTTATGGCACGTGGATTTTAATCTTACTTTAAAAATAAAACAAGGCCATTTCTGCAAGAGACACCATCTTCCAATAATTAACCAAAATGAGGAACACACAAGGAAAGAGGAGAGGCACCTGACACATGTTCTTTAAGCCTTTTAAAAAACTTAGAGTTGTGGGCAGCGCCTGTGGCTCAGTGAGTAGGGCGCCGGCCCCATATGCCGAGGGTGGCGGGTTCAAACCCAGCCCCGGCCAAACTGCAACAGAAAAATAGCCGGGCGTTGTGGTGCGCGCCTGTAGTCCCAGCTGCTCTGGAGGCTGAGGCAAGAGAATCGCGTAAGCCCAAGAGTTAGAGGTTGCTGGACGGTACAGTGAGACTCTATCTCTACCAAAAAAAAAAAAAAAAAAAACTTAGAATTGTTCCTTTGGCCATGTACGTGTGAATCTACAAGAAAGGCGATATTGTAGATATCAGAGAATGGGCACTGCTCAGAAAGGCATGCCACACAGATGTCATCCTGGCAAAACTGGAAGAGTCTACAGGGACACCCAGCAAGGGCTCAGCATTGTAAACAAACAAGTAAAGGGCAAGACTCTAGCCAAGAGAATTAATGATCGTATCGCACTCTTAAGAGCTGGGATAGCATCCTCACATGCGTGAAGGAAAATGATCAGAAAGAAGGAAGCCAAAGAGAAAGGTGCCTGGGTTCAGCTGAAGCACCAGCCACCCAGAAAAGCTCACTCTGCAAGAACCAATGACAAGGGGCCTGAGCTCCTGGAACCCATTCCCCATGAATTCATGGCATAATAGGCTCACAGCGTAGCACTCAGAACCAAGAGAAACAGCTGAGCAGGAACACAGGTGCTGGGACCTGTTTCCCCAGGAATTCATGGCATGATAGACACAGCAAGCTTTGTCACATTCAATGGAAAGGCCCCCTCTGTGAGCTGCTGGAAACTTTTCCCTATGAATTCATGGCATAATAGGTATTAAAAATAAAAGGCTACTGTAAGCCGGGTGCAGTGACTCACACAAGTAATCCTAGCATTGAGGGAGGCCAAGGCGGTAGATTTCCCTGAGCTCAGAGTTTCGAGACCAGCCTAAGCCAGAACCAGAGTGAGACCCCATCTCTACCAAAAAAATAAAAAATAAAAAATAAGGCAGGCATCGTGGCGGGCACCTGTAGTCCCAGCTGCTTGGGAGGCTGAGGCAAGAGAATCGCTTAAGCCCAAGAGTTGGAGGTTGCTATGAGCTACAATGCATGGCACTCTACCAAGGGCCACAAAGTGAGTTTCTGTCTAAATAAAGAAAGAAAGAAAAGAAAAGAAAAGAACTTCAAACTAAGACAATTGAAAGCTAATTGAAAACAAAATACAAAAATAAGAAACAAAAAAAATTTTTTTAAAGGCTACTGTAAATAAATAAGTTAAATAAATAAATAAAATAAAACAGGCTGGGCGCAGTGGCTCACACCTGTAATCCCAACACTCTGGGAGGCTGAGGAAGAAGGATCACCTGAGCTCAGGAGTTCTAGACCAGCCTGAGCAAGAGTGAGACCCTCTCTCCACTAAAAATAGAGGCTTGGTGCCCATAGCACAGTGGTTAAGGCACTGGCCACATACACCAAGGCTGGCAGGTTCAAACCCAGCCCAGGCCTGCTAAAACAACAATAACAACTGCAACAAAAAAGTAGCCGGGAGTTGTGGCGGGCGCATGTAGTCCCAGCTACTTGGGAGGCTGAGGCAAGAGAATCGCTTAAGCCCAAGAGTTTGAGGTTGCTGTGAACTGTGACGCCATAGCACTCTACCGAGGGCAACATATTGTGACTCTGTCTAAAAAAAAAAAAGAACAAAAAAAAAAAAAAGCCTAGAAAACTTAGCCAGGTTTGTGGCAGGTACCTGAGGCCAGAGGATTGCTTGAGCCCAAGAGTTTAAGCTTGCTGTGAGCTATGTTGACACCAGGGCACAGGTGACAGAGTGAGACTCTGTCTCAAAAAATAAATAAATAAATAAAAATAAAACCAAAAGTGGAGCATCACTGCGGAAGGAAGTCTGGGAGTGGGAAGGAGGAAAAGGGCCCCCTGGGCTTTCAAGCACCCCAGCACCAGGGTAACCATCCATCCACCCCCATTCCACCCTACCCCACCCCACCCCCACTGTTTTTAGGCCCCTCCTGGTACTGGGGTCTGCCTTCTGCTTTTCTCTCTGAGGTTGCTCTCAAAATGCAGAGACCACAGGCAGCTCAAGGCAGGGTGCTGGAAACCCTCCTTCCACAGTGCTCAGGGTGGCAAGGAACTCAAGTAGCCATCAGACCAGCCTTCAGCACCTCCAGTCCATGACCAGCCATCCCTACCCTCACACTCAGGAAACTCACTGCATCTTGACGCAGCCCAAAGTTCCTGCCAATTGCCAGAAATTTCCTGAATCTCCCGTGCTGACCCTAGTGTCGCCCCAGGGTCCCCTGAGCTCCCCACACCTGCCTTCCCTAGCCCAGACTTCCAGAAGAGGTCTCCTCGTCCTCTGTCAGGATGGACTCCCTCCACCACGTGGGCCTCTGTTCTCTACATGTGCTGTGGTTGGTCGGTTCCCCAACCTCGGGGGCCAGACACTGGAATGTGAACTGAGGGATTAAAGCTGAAAGCCACGGGGCCATTGCAAGGCCTGAGCTTAAGGATAATTTCTCTTCTCTGCAAAGGCCAGGCATTTAGTACAAATGGACAGTCGGGAGAGAGTCAGCCCGGAAGGGACCGGGAGCAGCCAGAGCCCAGATGGCCACCCCCAAGGAGCGAGCGACTGTCCCCAGCCTGAGCGAGGTCCCTGAGGCACAAGGCGGCCACTGATCTCTTGTCCCCAGAGGTAGGAGGGGAGGTGGGTGGCAGCCTGGCAGGGGCTTCGGGCAGAGCCTGGAGGGAACAGGAGCTGGTCCCTGCCCGGGGGGGGGGGGGGAGCCTCGTCCTCCTGGCCTCACCATTGTTCATGTTGAGTGTCACCTCTGTGCCCAGTGCTGTGCTGAGCACTGTCCCGAAACTCTGCTCGGTGGAGTTTTAAAAACGTTACCTTTATTTTCTTACAGCAGAAGTCATAGGTACTCCTGCGTGTGTTTGTTTACCATGTAATGATTACAAAGTCTGTGCTTGGGAAGGCAGCAGCCTGGGCTGCCTGCCCCCCTCCCCAACGCAACCGAGTGTGAGTCATTCCAGTGGAAATTAAATGAGATATTGAAATTAAATAGCATGTAGGGAAGAAGGCTTATTTTCCTCTCACTGCTGACTGGCAGTGCCCTGGAGGGAAGGTAATGCTCATTTGTTCGCAAATCATTTGCAACTGAGACTTTCTGAGCATCCAGCTTTTCCTCAGGAACTGGGGGGACTAGTGCTGCAACTACCCTACCCTCCCCGGCGAGGGCAGGGCTTCTGGGGGGGTGGTGAGCACATGGTCAGGGCTCCAGGACGGCATGAAGGCAGATTCTAGGACTCCAGACGCCCCTTCTGTACAGACCCCTGCCCTCTGTCAAGTATTTTTACAGCAGGGACATAAAAAGATGGGGCTATTGCTTGTGACGTCCCCCACAACATTTAATGGGCCCATTGATCTTGGTGCATGTGGGGGCCCACCCTTAAGTCGGGGGGCAGTGTCTGATCTTCCAGAGATTTGTCATCCTGGGGAGAGACCCAGCACCCCAGCCCATGATCCATCCAGAGGGAAGGGGCACCACCAGCCTCTCTAGGGATCAGGTGGGCACTGGGCACTGACAGGAGATTTGGCACCTGTGGACGTCAAAAATAATTTCCAATCTCCAGAAAAGGAAAGAAAGCAGCATTGATGAAAGACAGTCTACAGAAGAGGGTAAAAATGCCGGCTCTGAACCTGGCTGGCTGACCTCCCATCCTGTCCCCACCACTTAACGAGCCGGAAACGAGGCAACATAGATAACTGTCTGGGAGATGGGCAGTGGTCAGCGCCTGCCTCTGACAGTCGTGTGGTTAGGTGGGGTCATGGTGTCTGGCACACAGTGAGCCCTGAGGAAATGTTCACAACTGTCACGCATTGACGGCTTCCATTTCCAGGTGCTGGTTGTAAAATATGACACGTCTTTGCCCCACATCGACCCCGTGCCTGGGTGCCATTGTCCCTGCTTTTCAGCTGCAGAAACTAAAGCACCGGGGAGTGAGGTGACTTTCTCAAGGTTATTTATTAATTCATTTTTTTTTTTAATTCAGAGGGGTTTGTAAGGTTTTATTATGAAATATTTCGAGTGTAGCACAGTACAAAGACTTTCACATGCATTCAGGTACTCACCAAATATTAGCATTTTGTCTTATTTGCTTAGTTTTTCAAGAGATAATACGTAGTGATAAAAACGCCTCTATCGGGCCGGTGCCTGTGGCTCAAGGAGTAGGGCGCCAGTCCCATATGCCGGAGGTGGCGGGTTCAAACCCAGCCCCGGCCAAAACTGCAAAAAAAAAAAAAAACCGCCTCTGTCCTCCCAGATCCTGCTTTTCTCCCCCTCCCCAGCCAGTAGACACCCCTCCTGCGTAGTCCTGTTGACACTGCTCTGTTTGGGGGACTGCATGGCCACCGTCCTGTTGTGTCATTCTGCTCTTCTGCTTCCTGTGCTCTTGAGTATCCCCCACGTGGATGCATGTGGGTCTAACACTTTCTTTTTTTTTTGTAGTTTTTGGCCAGGGCTGGGTTTGAACCCGCCACCTCCGGCATATGGGGCCAGCGCCCTACTCCTATGAGCCACAGGCGCTGCCCTGGGTCTAACACTTTCAACTAGCTGCCGTGTGGCCTTCTGGCATGAGACTAGGTCAGGAGAGTCGACATTTGTCTGTAAGTTTGAAATCTCACAGATCAGGGCTGCACTCCACGCCCCTGTGCTCACCTCTTGCTCACATGTGCAAGCTTCCCAGAGAGATGGACCTTCAAGTGGGACCGAGGGGATGAGCCCCTAGGGGCTGCCAAGTGGCCCTCCTAGAACTGCTCTCACTGTCACCACATGTGGCCAGCAGGGGGTCCAGCCTCCACGGCCTCGGCTCTCTGGCCGGTCAGTGCACACAGGAGGATCTGCTCACGGCTAGCTTGCTCTACACCGACAGGCAGCCAAAGCTCACCAGGTGACCCGCACAGTTGTTGAGTGGCAAGCCAGGGACGGGAAGCCCAAGCGAGGTAGGGGATTCCGAACAGATCCATCTCGGCTCTTGCCTCCTTGGGGCACTTTTCCCGGCCCTGGTTTATAGCACTAGTTGCTGACACGTCCGGCCCCCACCCATGAGGTGTTTCCTGTGTCCCTCTATCTGCACAGTCCAGTATTGCAGCTGCCACCACACCTGGCTGGCCCAAGTCAAAAGATGCTTTTTTTCTTTTCTTTTCAGGTAGAGTCTCTGTCACCCTCAGTAGAGCCCCATGGCATCATAGCTCACAGCTACTTCAAACTCTTAGGCTAAAGCGATCCTCTTACCTCAACCTCCTGAGTAGCTGGGACTACAGGAGCCCACCACAATGCCCAGCTAGTTTTTCTATTTTTATTTATTTATTTATTTATTTATATATTTTTGACATACAGTCTCACTTTGTCACCCTCAGTAGAGTGACGTGGCATCACACCTCACAGCAACCTCAAACTCTTGGACTCAAGAGTCTCAGCCTCCCAAGTAGCTGGGACTACAGGTGCCCACCACAACACGCAGCTATTTTTAGAAATGGGGTCTTGCTCTTGCTCAGGTTGGTCTCGAACTCCTTAACTCAGCCGATCCACCTGCCTCAGTCTCCCAGAGTGCTGCGATTATAGGTATGAGCCACCACACCGGGCCTTTAGTTATTCTATTTTTAGTAGAGACAGGAACTCAAGGGATCCCCCTGCCTCAGCCTCCCATAGTCCTAGGATCACAGGCGTGAGCCACCACACTGGACAAAGGTATGGTTTAAACATAAAATACTCATCAGCTTTCATTTATTTTGTTTTGTTTTGTTTTTACTCACCAGCTTTCAAAGACTTAAGACAAAAGGAAAAAATGTAAACTATCTTATTAATAATTTTCATATTGATGACAGGTTGAAATGATAACTTTTAGATAAATTGGGTTAAATGAAAAATGTTATGACCATGGATTTCTTCTGTTTCTTTTTACCTATTTTAATGTGGCTGCTAGGAAATTATAAATGGCACTGTGGCTTAGACTGGATACCTGCTGGCCCTAGACGTCGCTGGGTTGGCACCTCAGCCTGGTGCCTCTTGGCAGGTGGCCAAGGAGAGTTTCATGAATGGATAGAAGGATAGACAGACGGATAAATGAGTGATAATGAATAGGAAGTGCCCAGACAGCACTGAGAACAGAGGCACCCAGTCCCTGCTGCCCCTCCCTGGTATTCTCCGAGTGCAGAGGCCAGTCCCTGCAGGGCTCTATCGCCCCCCACCAAACCCAGGGAAGTCAGCCAATGGGCTGCAGGTGCCCCAGGCTGTGGAGGGCCAGCTGAGCACTGTGGGCAGGGCCAGCCTCCACCCCGGGCAGGGCCTCACAGAAGGAGACAGCTCAGGCCTCAATGGGCTCTGATGAGCGCTCCCAGCCTCTGCCAGCTATTCAACACTCTGAGGGCACAGCCCCTCCCTACTAGCACCACCTCCTGTGTTACACAAGGCCCCCAGGCAGCTGGAACCACACTACCGTGGGCAGGGCCCGCACCTGAGGTGCCTGCTTTGACACAAAGCCTGGCAATTTTTAGAGACAAGGTCTTGCTTTGGCTCAGGCTGGTGTCAAACCTGTGAGCTCAGGCAATCCACCTGCCTCGGCCTCCCAAGTGCTGGGATTACAGGCGTGAGCCCCTGCACCAGGCCCCTACTCATCTGGAATCTAGAAGGAAAAACACATTTCACTTAGTTCCAGGTAACTGACTCTCACCCCTTTCTTAAACATGTTAGTTCAGGAGAAACGTGTTTACAGTGGCCATGATCCTTTTCTTTGTGACAAAAGCTGACTGTTATGTCTATAGAGGCTGGACTATGGAACTGCAGTGCCCTCAGGCACCACTGAGCGTGAAGGACCATGGGTCCCTCCACCACTGTCCCCCGTGGCCACACTTTCTGTGTCTGGGTGTTCATTTTTCTTCCCTGACCAGGTTCTTTGAGAGCTCTTGCTTCCTGCTGCCCCAGGGTAGCTGTCTCCAGCCCCACCTCCCTCTATTCCTCCCAACCCCACCACCCTACCACCCTCTGCCTGCCCAAATCACCTTCTGTCCCAGTGAGCTGAAAAAGCTAATCTTATTCGGTATATGTAAAATGAGGCTGAGGAGGCCGGGCAATGGCTCAAACCTGTAATTCCAGCACTCTGGGAGATGGAGGCAGGTGGATTTCTTGAGCTCAGGAGTTTGAGACCAGCTTGAGCAAGAGTGAGATCCCGTTTCTTTTTTTTTTTTTTTTGGTGGTTTTTGGCCGGGGCTGGGTTTGAACCTGCCACCTCTGGCATATGGGACCAGTGCCCTACTCCTTGAGCCACAGGCGCCACCTGAGATCCCGTTTCTACTAAGAACAGAAACATTAGCCAGGTGTGGTGGCAGGCACGTGTAGTTCCAGCTACTCGGGAGGCTGAGGCAGGAGGATCATTTAAGCCCAGGAGTTTGAGGTTGCTGTGAGCTGGGCTGACGCCACGGCACTCACAGAGTGAGACTCTATCTCAAAAGAAAAAAGAAAGGAAAGAAAAGAAAACAGAATAATAATTTGCTCAGATTTTTTTTGTATCTACTATTTTAAGTCTACTAAGCATATTTTTGGCTCTAACAGTATAGAATTAGTGTGTTAATTATGTGTAACTTTTTTGACGAAGTACTTTCAATTTTACATTTTTCTCTCGCCTGGGGCAACAGAGTGAGACTCTGTCTCAAAAAAAATAAATAAATAAAACAGTGCCTCGTCAGTACCAGGCTTATGGTCCCCCATACCTCTGTGCTGCCTCCCAGTTCTCTGCCAAGGTGTGAACTGGTGAGGTACCCAGGCGTGCCCTCCAATACGTGTAAATGACATTACTGTCCCTGCAAGGACATATTAGTACATGAATCGGAGTACCTATTGCTCAAAAGCACATTCCCTACAGATTAAAAATATCAATCTTTTTACCTTTAAAATCATTGCAAGACTTGCTATTTCCTGAATTTGGCAATATGAAAATTAATTAAATAAAGCAAACTCACCCATGGGCTGAAGGTGGCACAAAATGAAATGGGGGAGTTACCCTTGATTCCTCTCTCCCTCTGCCACATCCAGCTGACCACAGACCCCCTACCTGCCCTCATCCCTCCAGTGTCTCAGGGCCTCACTCGGCCCCTCCTCACACCCACGCTGCCCTTCCATACCCACAGCCTGACCCTCAGGCAAAGCTGGGGCCTCCCTCCAGATATCTTGCTCTGGAAGCTAAAAATCCCACCAGGTTCCACCATTAAATACCATTTGTTCTAGAATACTTTTTGAAATTTTTATAATTCTGCATTGAAATATTTGGCTATAAGTAACTTATTAAATGTAAGGCTGGTTGTGAGTG
Source organism: Nycticebus coucang (assembly GCF_027406575.1). NCBI lineage: Eukaryota > Metazoa > Chordata > Mammalia > Primates > Lorisidae > Nycticebus > Nycticebus coucang. Next base: position 181,717,264 of record NC_069781.1, on the reverse strand, counting down.
CCTGGCAGTCACCCATACTCAGAAAGGCTGAGGATCGAAGCTTTAGTTTGTTCCCAAACATACTGAAATTGTGAAGACTAAATTTAGTGACAATCTTTCTACATCTTTATTTCTTTTATTTTTTTTTTTGAGACAGAGTCTCACTATGTCGCCCTTGGTAGAGGTAGAGAGAGCACTGTGGCATCACAGCTCACAGCAACCTCAAACTCTTGGGCTCAAGTGATTGTCTTGCCTCAGCTTCCCAAGTAGCTGGGACTACAAGCACCTGCCACGTCACAAAACCTGGCTATTTTTAGAGACAAAAGTCTTGCTCTGGCTTAGGCTGGTCTCGAACCTGTGAGCTTAGGGGATCCACCCACCTCAGCCTCCCAGAGTGCTAGGATTACAGGTGTGAGCCACCGCTCCCGGCCCACTATTTTTTTTTTTTTCTTTGAGACTCACTGTGTAGTCCTGGGTAGAGAAAGTACGGTGGAGTCATAGCTCACAGGAACCTCAAACTCAGGCTCCAGCAATCCTCCTACCTCAGCTTCCTAAATAGCTGGGACTACAGGTGCCTGGCACAACACCAGGCTCATTTTTCTATTTTTAGTAGAGATGGGGTCTTACTCTTGTTCAAGCTGGTCTCAAACTCCTGAGCTCAGCGAATCCACCAAGCTCACAGGCACATTGGTAGTTTTCTTTTTGTGTGTGTGTTTGTACTTCTTAAGTAATTTCCACTAGTTCTATTAGCTTCTATTTTGGAGTTTTCTCTGTGTTTTAGAACCCATTGTTGTGTGTGTGTGTGTGTCTTTTTTAATCTTTGGACGCGGTAGCAGTCTCGTGCTCCAAGTTTTTTTGTTTGTTTTTTTTTGAGACAGAGCCTCAAGCTGTCACCCTGGGTAGAGTGCTGTAGTGTCACAGCTCACAGCAACCTCCAAATCCTGCACTTAACGTGATTCTCTTGCCTCAGCCTCCCAAGTAGCTGGGACTACAGACGCCCGCCACAACACCCGGCTATTTTGTTGTTGTAGTTGTCATTGTTGTTTGGCAGGCCGGGCTGGATTCGAACCTGCCAGCTCTGGTGTATGTGGCTGGTGCCTTAGCTGCTTGAGCTACAGGCGCTGAGCCTCGTGCTCCAAGTTTTAAGGGATGGAGGTAAAGAGCCTCCTGGACGCAGCCCCAGCCCCACTAGAGAGTGCCCGTTTCTGGGGAAGCTTCTAGAGACGCGTTATGTGTGTACACAGACCCCTGTCCTCCCGGCTGCGACTGAACAGTTGGTGTGCTCTCCACCCTGCATTTTTCACTTTCCATATCAGGATATAAAAGGCTTTGTCATTCTTTTTTTTATGGCTGCAGAGCAATCTTTTGTTTTAGGGTGTGGAGTTTTATTTTCTCAACTCTAGAACTTTTTCATTTTTTCTGGGACGTAGTGTTTCTCTGTTGCCCAGGCTGTAGTATTCACTTTATCCTAGAACTCCTGGGCTCAAGCGATCCTCTTGTCTCAGATAGCTAGGACTATAGGTATGGGCCACCAGGCCCAACTAATGTTTCTTTTTTCTTCCCTCCTTGCCAGGCACTCCCCACCTCCACCCCCTTCAAGCTAATGTTTCTTTTTTTTTTTTTTTTGTAGAGACAGAGTCTCACTGTACTGCCCTCGGGTAGAGTGCCGTGGCCTCACACAGCTCACAGCAACCTCTAACTCTTGGGCTTATGCGATTCTCTTGCCTCAGCCTCCCGAGCAGCTGGGACTACAGGCACCCGCCACAACGCCCGGCTATTTTTTGTTGCAGTTTGGCCAGGGCTGGGTTTGAACCCGCCACCCTCGGCATATGGGGGCCGGTGCCCTACTGACTGAGCCACAGGCGCCGCCCCAATGTTTCTTATTTTTGATAGAAATGGGTCTGGTGCTGTCTCCCATATGTGGCCCCGCTTCCCTCCCCAGGCAGGCGCCACTTCTCTAGACATCTGTGCTGGCACCTTCCAGCAACTGGGAAGGACCACACAGGCAGGATCAGCACCCCCATCCCTGTTTCCAGGCACAGCCCTTCTGCAGCTTTCCCAGGCAACCCACGGGCCTGGCATCTACGTCCCTGGTCCATGGGGGCCTGCTGAGGCCTCACAGTCCTTCACTCCTGCAAACCACCACCCATCCTGCAAGCATTTACTGACACCAGCTCCTGCTGGCTCTGTCCCCATGCAGACTGGGCCCCACCCTCAGCGGGCCCCCCTGTGAGTGGGAGAGACAGAGCCTTTCCCATGAGCTGCCCATGACACAGTCTGAGGGCTGGGGAGGGGAGGGGAGGCCATGTCACCAGGTGGTGGCAGTCCTACAGCACTGCTCCCTGTATGGACTGCTTTGTGCTGTGCCCTCAACCCAGAGGGCAGAAACGTGTGGCTGGCTCCCTCACCTTCATCACCGCATTCCTTGACAGTCCCAGGCTCAAAGGACTGTCTCTGTCCATCCCGCCTAACCTGGGGACACCCCTCTGCTTTGGGTTCTGCTTGGCACTCACCACCCACGCTCCTGAGGGGCAGGGTGTGGGCCGCTGGCTCAGCCGCTGTTCTTGACTCCGTCTCTGGTCCGATTCTGCACAGGAAGCTGCTCTCTGAGCTGTTAGCCCCCAGGGGAAGAGGAGGGGAGACATTGTTCTACCTCATCCTCAGACTTGGGGTCTCCTGGGCTGTGAAGGAAGGGTGGGGCTCAGCTGTCAGGGGCCCCCTTCCCACCCGCCAGTCCTCTCGGCCCTGCATCCACAGAATCCCAGCATCCCAGGCTGCAGCCCCTGCCCATCCCCACACTCCAGGGATTCTGATCACAGGCAGGTGTGGGGGCGCTGCCCCGGCCTCGTCTCCAAGTCTGTGGGGTTCCAGGTAGCACCCCATGTACCCCATCTGCTTTTACTGCTCCTTGCAGCTATTTCCAGGGGGGCGGCACAAGGTACCACTGACCCCAGCCTCTTCCCAGAGCTCCTGGGTATTTACCGGTGGCACCCAACAACCCTCCCCATCTCAAAACCAAGTTCCTCTGGGCAGGCCCCACCTGGCTGCCAGGCTGACAGTGTGCAGGGGGGTTCTGTGATGTCAGACTCCTGGCTTTCTGTCACGCAGACCCTTAACGCCACCCAGGAGGCTTTATAAAACACCCAGGGCCTGGCCCTACCTGGCCCAATGAAGTCAGAACCCCTGGGCTGAGGCCAGGGCCTGCGTGTGTGCTTCATTCACTTTTACTTATTTATTTATTTATTTATTTATTTTTGTAGAGACAGAGTCTCACTGTACTGCCCTCGGGTAGAGTACCGTGGCGTCACACGGCTCACAGCAACCTCTAACTCTTGGGCTTACGCGATTCTCTTGCCTCAGCCTCCCGAGCAGCTGGGACTACAGGCGCCCGCCACAACGCCCGGCTATTTTTCTGTTGCAGTTTGGCCGGGGCTGGGTCCGAACCGCCACCCTCGGCATATGGGGCCGGCGCCCTACTCACTGAGCCACAGGCACCGCCCTACTTATTTATTTTTTAACTTGCCAGGTGATTCTGGCTGGCTGTCAGGGCTGGGAACTATTGGAAAATACTTGGGTTCTCAACCAAGGGTCACATGCTCCCAGGGGACAGGTGGTAATGTCAGGAGATATATTTTGTTTGTCACAGCTTTGGAGTCTGGTGCTACTGGCAGCTAATGGGTAGGAGCCAGGGACTCTGCTCAGTGCACCACAATGCTCAGGACAGCCCCCAGCATGAGGGGTGAGCTGGCCTAAAAGTCCTTAGTGTCAAACACCCTGTTCTCAAGGAGCAGAGGCATCCTGGGGAGGAGGCAAATTAAACTGGATTCTTTCCATTCCTTATCTCTGCCTAGGTGACATCCTCCTCAGCCTCCTCTCATTAGCTGTCCCCTAATTAGTGTCCCCTCCCCTCAGCACTGAGAGTTTGGTCAAAGTCCCTGGGGAAGAGAGGCTCCTGTCTCCGTTGGGGGCAGGAGAGTCCAGCACGAAAGGGACAGAGTTGGAAACACCACTCCCAGCTGGGTGACCTGTGACCTGGGCCTTCCTTTAGGCCGAGGTCCCCACACCTGAGAGTATTGTCATAAGCAGGCCTTGATGTTAGGGCCACTGGTGCTGGTTTGGTACCAGTTGGAATGAATGACTCACAGCAGCACCAACCATCTGGCCTGTTCAAGGCTTCTCAGCTGGGAGCAGCTCTGCCCATAACCCCCCCCCCCCGCCCCCTGGGAGGAATGGGGCACAGGACCCTTAGCAGCCCAGGAAATGGCTCCTGGGGACCCCAGGGGAGGTGCAAGGTGATGCACTGGCCCAAGGACTTGCTGACTGCAGAGGGGCTAGGGCAGCAGAGAGCCCTGAGAAAGACAGGGAGGGCTGGGATTATCTGTTAATAGATATTGATCAGATGTGTGCAAGGTCCTGAAGGAGAACCTGACCTCAGGGGCAGGGACTGTAGGGCTGGGAGGAGATTGAGGAAGGAGGGTGGGGCTGTGCTATGGGGTCTCAGGGCCAGAGCAGGCCCAGCTTGAGTTCTTCCTTCTGGGGCACCTGGGGCCGTTACTCTGCTTCCTCACATCAGGCAGAGGCGGGCACACAGTGGGGGCATAATGGTTTGCCCCATCAAATGCCCACATCCAGCCTGTTGAGACCTTTCCCCCCACACCCTGAAGCCTCTTCCTGGCTTTCTAGTGCAGGGACCAAGGCCCTTGGCACCCGAAGGGGTCACTGAAAAATCACTGATATGAGGCAGACAAACCTACTTAACATGCAAACGTGGGGCCTGCAGATATAGGGGACATTGTCCATTTTTATGCTTAATTTCAACATAGCATGAACAGCTGCGTAGAGGTATGACTGGAGGAAAAATGTGTGTGTGATCTGAAGCTAACCAGCTGAGTGGGGACCCAGCAGGGCCTGTCTGCCTGGATTCCCCTTGACCTCACCCAGCACTCGCCTTCCTGCTGGGTGTGGGCAGGGCCCTCTCTGGAATGGGAGACTATGGCCTACAGTCAAACTGGGCAAGTCAGATAATTACTTTATGGCCAGTTAGATTTGGAGTGATTTTGGATTTTATTGTTGGCTTTTAGGAAAAGGGGTTCTGGCTTTGGGGGAGGAGAGAATCTAGTTTGCATGGCTAGCCTCAAGGGAGAATGGGACTGAGAGGGAGGCAGACAAAAATTGCAGAAAGACTTTTGCTTCTGGGGTCTTCATATGGGGGGACTGTTTTCTGAGCCAACACTAGGTCCTCCCCAGGGGTGTGCCCTCAGCAGGGAGCCCACAGGCCAACCCCTGAGGATCAGTCCAGCTGCAGACCCCATCTTGCCTCTGAGGGGGGCACAGGTGGAAGAAATGTCCTGTCTCCTGCCCGCACCCTTCTGTGGGGAGGGGGGGCTGTGATACATTTCCTGCCTGTCACTCCAGGCTCAATAAGTTCAGAGAACCACATTTTTAGAAGTGACTCAAAGCAGGAATGCATGGCTAGAACGCTGACTCCATTTCCTGTAGCTCTTGGCTGCGTTCACCAAAGCAACGTCACTTTTCTGCCCTGTGACTCAGTTTCCCCTTCTAAGCCTCCAGGAATACACAGAGCGCAGGTGTGGCGACCTTGGGCCTGTAGGGTGGGGATGGCAAATAGCATGTGACAAATGGCATGGAAACACAGGGTTGGGGTCTTTTTTTGTTCCCCTGTCCAGCTAGGCAGGTATCTGCAGAGGCCTCCCCACTGGGGAGTGGGGGCGCGGGGGGAATGCCTCCTAAGAAGACCATTTTAATAAAAGGTGCCCGAACCCCTACTGTGGGGCACTAGCCACTACCCTAGTTGGTCATCGACAAAAACCTGAAACCAACACAAGGGGACCGGAGGCAAGCCCACCCCTTCCAGTAGGGGGTGCCAAAGCGAGTGTGTTGCTGAAGGGACAGGCCCCAACATAGAGAAGCTGCTCGCTGAATAAAGGGCCTTCTGAACCCCACAGCTGAGCGAGGAGCTTGGGGGCGTGCTGCGGAGGGTGGATGGTGGAGCCTCTCTCTCCTCGCCCCCACCCCCACCCGCACCCTGGCAGTGGGCCCACTCAAGCAGGGCCTCTGGTATGGAGGGACCCGGCGTCCCTTTCCACCACCCCGGGCTTGAGAGCATGGCCACGGGGAGTATGGCACAGCCCGGGGAGCGATGCACGGTGGGGAGCCCGCAGGGGAGCTGCCCAAACTTTCGCCAGGACCCTGTCCCGCCCCAGGGCCCAGCTAGAGGAAACCGGCGGGCTGGGGGAACCGGGCGGGTCCTGGCGCGCTCCGCTGCTCCGCCCCGCGCCCGGCCCCTGCAATCCGGCGCCCGCGGCGGGCGTGCCGTTAGCGCCGCCTCCAGGAGCCGGGCGGGGGCCGCGGGAGGCGGCGGCGGCCGGCCCGGCCATGACCCCCGCTGCTCTCTCTTGCAGACTCTTCGTTGCAGCCCCCCGATCCCGGCCGCCGCCGCCGCCACCAGCGCCCGGGCGGGCCCCGTGCGCCCTGGGCGCGGCTCGGCAGTGAGCCCACCAGCACGCGGTGAGTCCGGGGGCGCTGCCGGGGTGGGCGGGGGCCCCTTGCGGACCGGGCGTCCCCCCAACTTCTCGCGGACTTTGCTTGAGAAAGTCAGGCCCCCTCTGGCCCCATCGCAACTTCCATCGGACGGTGGGGGCGTGTCCCGCGTGGAACCCCCCCCACTCCCCACCTGACACCGGCGCGGTCGCGGGCTGCTTGGGAACCCAGCAGAGCGCCATTCCTGGAGCTGGAAAGGGGCCCGGCTGGGGGCGGGGGCAGGAGGCCTCCTGAGGAGCCATTTCCCCTCTGTCGAGTATCGCAGGATCTATTATTTATGAACCGCCTACTTAGGGGCCCCCTTCACTCCCAGGGCATCAAAGCAGGTTTGCCACCGCAAAGGGCGACCAGTGTGGACGCACGCGCGCCTTCTCCCGGCTGGGCAGGCGCTCAGTGAAAAGGGGGATTTGGCGCTCCCCGGGACGGGACGATGGGCGGCTGGGACTCCTCGGATGGACTCGAGGGGTAGGTGTTTGCAGACCGAGCAGCCTTTGAATCCCCAGAAGAGGGAGGAAAAGGACTCGAAAGACAGTGCGGAGATGGTGCAGGTTGGCGCCTCCCTGCGCACACGGGGAATCTGAAGTCAGAGGGGCGCGCCCAGAGCCGCAGGTTCTGGCTTCTCCTGCCCACCCGCTCACCTGCGCGGGCCACACCCACCTCGGGTTCGGTGTCCCCACCCAAGCGCTCAGTCCTCAGGCTGGGAGGGAGGCTGAGTATTTATGGAAAGACTTAATCCCTCGGCCGCCCCAAGGAGGCTGAGTGCTCGCTCCACCACCTAATCCCCTCTCCCTGGAAGCGCCTGCAGTGTGGAAGGGTGCGCCCTAGACGCACTGGGAAAGAAGTTTCTGAGCAAGAGGTTCAGGGCTCCTCTGGAGGCTCGAAAGGGGATGTTCTCCTCAGTGGACCCTGAAAAAGGGAGCGGTGACATTTTAATGCTTAACTGAGCTCTCATCCTGGGCTAACCACACCCTGCATTTTCTGTCTGCATCCTCATACCAACCCTCTGACCCCCTTTTAAAGACGAGGAAACAGAGGCTTGTAAAGGCAAAGTGACCCACTGGTGCTCTCACGTGGCTGATAAAGGGCTAGGCTAGGCTGTGAACACTGACCCTAACAGTGAATCATTCTTGCTTGTGGTGGGAGCCAGGCCAGGCCTTGGGAATGCTAAGTGTAACCCCCATTTCTCCTACCTTGAAAAGATTCATCAGGGGTGGCAGACACATGGTGATCCACGCACTTCAAAAATGGGCCAAGTGCAGTGGCTCTCGCTGTCATCCCAGCACTCTGGAAGCCAAAGTGGGAAGGTCCCTTGAGCTCAGGAATTCCATACTGAGCAAGAGTGAGACCCCGTCTCTACTATAGAAAAACTGGCCACTAGCCGGGAGGAGTAGTGGATGTCTATAGTCCCAGCTACTTAGGAGGCTGAAGCAGGAGGATCACTTAAACCCAGGAGTTGGAGGTTACTGTGAGCTATGAGGCCACGGCACTCTACCCAGGACCACAGCTTGAGACTCTGTCTCAAAAAACGAAAAAGAAAATGTGCACTAGATCAGGCAGCAGACTTCCGGTCCCCCAGAGCCCCCAGCAAGCCCCTTCCCAGCCACGTTCTTGTGGGTAACCATTAACCCTGCTTCTAACAACATCACCTTTATTTTTTAGTAAATGTTTTCATTGACATGCAGAAAGGGGCACAAATCCTGAGTGTTGGAGCTCCACCTCAGTGGCCCCAGGGGTCAGTGGCCAAGTATTTTGCTTAACGACACATAGCCCATCTGTGGGAGGCCAAGCGGGTAGGACTTAAGTGGGCGCCCTGCCTTCACCCCATCCTCTTTCCTTTCCTGCTGGAGCTGGTGAGGGGCTGCCTGCTGGCCAGGCAGCTATCCTGACCTCCCTGAGGGGAGCCCACAGGCTAAAGCTGACAGCTACAACCTTTTACAGACTGTGGAGCAGGACGGAAGCTTGCCACTTCAGTTCCAGCATAGTCCCTTGGGCTGAAATCACAGGAATTCTAATCCTGCTGCAAAAAGAAAGTTGCCTTTTCTAAAGAAGGAAGAATAGGAGACCTGCCTGCTGAATCCTCCTGCCAATGCTCTCCTCCCTAGCTTTGCAGGAAGGAAGCCGCCCAGAGAGCCCATGGGGCTTGGGCAGCCTCCCCTAAATGGGATGGGAACTGAGTTCTGTCTGTGGAGTCCACCCACCTGGGCAAACCTTCACATTCCTCAGCTATGACGCTTCACCTCTGCCCTCTCCTGGGCCCTTAAAGGAGGGCTTTGTTAGAGACAAAGAGAGGTGCCCTGGTGACTCAGAACCTCCACAGGTTGCTCTGATTTCATCTGGGAGGTGGCTCAGCAGAGACCCAGGACAGACCTGGCTTTCTAGCCTGACACTGCTATTCACTCACTTTTTCTCTATGGGTCTTCAGGTCCTCATCTGGGACACACAGGTGTTAGATCAGGGGACATCTGCATAGGGTCCCCAGGCTCAGCAAATAAAAATAAGGATACCCTGCCAACTGTGACTGCAGATAAATGGTGACTGGCTTGTTTGTTTTTGAGACAGCCTAGAGCAGGCATCCTCAAATTTTTTAAACAGGGGGCCAATTCACTGTCCCTCAGACTGTTGGAGGGCTGGACTATATTTAAAAAAAACAAACCATGGGCGGCACCTGTGGCTCAAAGGGGTAGGGCGCTGGCCCCATATGCCAGAGGTGGTGGGTTCAAACCCAGCCCTGGCCAAAACTGCAAATAAAAAAAAAAAAAAAAGAAAAAAACATGAACAAATTCCTATGCACACTGCACATATCTTATTTTGAAGTAAAAAAACAAAACGGGAGCAAATACAATCACACCGCGGCATGTGGCCCACGGGCTGCAGTTTGAGGACCCCTGAAGTATAGTGGAGTCATCACAGCTCATAGCAAACTCAAATTCCTGGGCTCAAGCGATCCTCTTGCTTCAGCCTCTCAAGTAGCTAGGACTACAGGTGCCTGGCTAATTTTTCTATTATTATTATTATTTTTTTTTTTTGTAGAGACACTTTATGGCCCTCGGTAGAGTGCCATGGCATCACACGGCTCACAGCAACCTCCAACTCCTGAGCTTAAGCGATTCTCTTGCCTCAGCCTCCCGAGTAGCTGAGACTACAGGCGCCCGCCACAATGTCCGGCTATTTTTTGATTGCAGTTCAGCCGGGGCCAGGTTTGAACCCGCCACCCTTGGTATATGGGGCCGGCGCCTTACCGACTGAGCCACAGGTGCCACCCTATTATTATTATTTTTAATAGAGATGAGGTCTTGCTCTTGCTCAGGCAGGTCTCCAACTTCTGAGCCAAGTGATCCTCCCACCTCAGCCTTCCAGAGTGCTGGGATCACAGGTGTGAGCCACCATGCCCAGCCGACATCCTTCTCTCCAGGGACTTCCAGCTCTCTCTCCAGGGTTTATCTCATACCCTAGAAATGACCCGCCATGACCCACCCAAGTAGTAACCGAAGGGAGGTGTGCAGGCTCATGGGGCTGATGCCTCAATTTATAGATAAGGAAACAAAAGCTTGCTGAAGCAAGCGCTAGAGCCAGAATTCTAAAGGCAGCGTCCCTCTGACCAGCAGCCCCACATCTTAGTTACTTTTTACTTTGCTGAAAGAACACACTGTGTTACTTTTCTGTTTGTGCCTAGACCTATTTGCAGAGGGCGGGCTGGCACATCCCCCGCTCTGGGCTGATAGTCTGCGTTCCCATCTTCAAGGCTGTAGAAAAAACAAGTCACAGCCAACTTGGGAATGTGTCTGGTCCTCCAGAGACACCCGTGGCTTCAGAGAATAACTCTACGTGGTGTGCAAAGTAGCTGTTACCCGTCTCACCACTCCTCAGCAGAGGATGGACCCTTGCAGGAGGCATTAAGTTTTTATAATAACTCATCCCTGTCACCAGAACGGATCCCACAATCATTTGGCTTGGGAGATTTATATGCCTGGGTGCAAAAAAGAATGTGTTCTACTTCAAGCTGTCGTGCAAATAATTAATGATCTGATATTTCTCAGGGAGCATAAACAGAGCCCGATTCGATACTAAAGAGTAGTTTCTCACAGCCTTGCAAATGTGTGAAAAAGAGAGAACATTTATACCTAAGCTAGCGGTTCTCCCGGGCCCAGCTGCTCCCACACACTGATGACCACAATGATGAAGATGGTGGTAACAGTGATGGCAGTGACGGTGACGATGACAGTGGTGATGATGACCATGGTGACAATGATGAAGCTGTGTCCCAGGCCCTGTCCTGGAGGCTGATACATGATGCCCGTTTGACCACAGAGGACACTGAGCCTGGGGACAGAGCCCCAGCACCCCAGACAGAGGGGAAGGTGACTTGTGACATGGCTGTCCCAGTTCCCCCAGTTTCTCTCAACTCTCCCACTGCCTTCATCCTGTCCTCCTGGAAGTGACGAGGATAACTGCGGTGTGCTGGGGAAAAGAAGGCTCCACCTGTGAGGACCCCCCACCATTTGGGATCTTTTTTTTTTTTTTTTGGTTTTTGGCCAGGGCTATGTTTGAACCCGCCACCTCTGGCATATGGGACCGGCGCCCTACACCTTGAGCCACAGGCACCGCCCACCATTTGGAATCTTTAGAAATGGGATATAAGGGCAGCATCTGTGGCTCAAAGGAGTAGGACGCCGGCCCCATATCTCGGAGGTGGCGGGTTCAAACCCAGCCCCGGCCAAAACCCCCCCCCCAAAAAAAAGAAATGGGATATAGGACTGCCCATGTGTGGACACGACCACCCCCGACACTCCATTTGACATGCCACTCTTGGTTCCCCACCCCCTTAGTTGCTTCCTTCTGTCTCTCTGTCCCTTTTTTCTCTTGGAGTTTTTTTGTTTTGAGACAGGGTCTCTTGTCACCCTGGGTAGAGGGCTGTAGTGTCAGCCTAGCTCACAGCAACCTCAAATTCCTGGGCTCAAGTGATCCTCCTGCCTCAGCCTCTTGAGTCGCAGGGACCACTGGCGCTCGTCACAATGCCCACCTGGGTTTTCTATTTTTAGTAGAGACAGGGTCTCACTCTTGCTCAGGTTGGTCTCCAACTCCTGAGCTCAAGGGATCCTCCTGTCTCGGACAGGTGTCAGCCACCACATACAGCCCCTGAGTGTTTTGAGGAAAGTTGTTTTCAAGTTGTAAGGCAGCTGGTGGGGACAAAACCTACCAATTCAGGACACCTTCTTCCTGAAGGTGGTGCTCCCCAGCACCATGTGATATGGAGCCTTTGTGCAGCCAGGGCCCTGGGATGCATGTCCACCAAATCACAGAAGCTGCAGGAAAATGGGACCCAACATGCCCTGTGCGCCCGGGTGGGGACGTGGTGCCAAGCCCAGGGATGCATGTACTCCTGCTGAGCTGCTCTGGTCCCCTGGCCCTGGCTTTCATTTCCTTTTTGAAACAGCTTCAGACTTAAAGGAGAGCTGCAGGAATACAAAACACTTCCGTAAGTCCTTCATCAAAGACAAGCCCTTAGCTACACCTGGTGCGCCATTTCTGTACATGCTCACACGCACATATGTTTTCCTGAGGTACGATTTGAGAGTTAAGCTGCAGAAATAATGACACTTCACCCCAGACGTGTCACTGTGTATTTCCTAAGAGGAAAACACTGCCATAATCAAAATCAGAAACATTGATATTCTGTCACCTAAGATATAGTTGTTTTGCTCTTGAACTATTTCATAGTCAAGACTATTTCAAACACAGAAGTGTGTGATAAACTCCCATCTCTCAGGTTCAACGGTGAATGTGTGGCTTCTGTTTTCTCTCCTCCCTGGTGCCCCACACCATTTTTTTTTGTTGCTGTTTTACTGGAGCATTTTACAACAAAATCCAGGCATAACATTATCTGTAAGAACCTCAGCATCCATCACTGGTTTTCAAACCCTGTGTGGAGATGTGTCATAAAATCTGCCAGGTGGGCTGTGATCAACAAATAACAAAAACAACACAAGAGAATAGACACCAAATCCTAGCGCAATGTGCACAGTGAGGCTGGCTGGGGTGGTGTTAAAGTGTCCCAGGCCAAGAGCTGTGAAGCCCGGAGGAGACACCATGGTGGTTCTGGGCAGCCTTTTCTGTGGCTTGTGATGATCCAGACCTCAGTGCTGCAGGACCCCTGGGCAGGACTACAGATGGGAGAGCCAGCATGGGCAGGGCCGGGGAGAGGGAGGGAGACCAGGTCTGCTCTGCCCACCTGTATGCTGGAAGCTCTGTCTTCTCAGGATCTAAGACGTCCTATGTCTGCCTGGTGGTTGACCACCTGGGCTCCAGAGTCTCGAGTTCTGGATTGGAATCCTGCTCTGCTGCTTGCCCCCATGTGACTTACATGAACTTATTAGCTTTTTTTTTCTATTATTTTCTTCTGTGTTTTTTTTTCTGTTTTTCTGTCGTCGTTGTTGTTGTTGTTTTTGAGACAGAGCCTCAAGCTGTCGCCCTGGGTAGAGAGAGTGCCGTGGCGTCACAGCTTACAGCAACCTCCAACTCTTGGGCTTAAGCGGTTCTCTTACCTTGGCCTCCGAAGCAGCTGGGACTACAGGCGCCCACCACAACGCCTGACTATTTTTTGGTTGTCATTCTCATTATTGTTTGGCAAGCCCAGGCTGGATTCGAACCCGCCAGCTCTGGTGTATGTGGCTGGCGCTTTAGCCACGTGAGCTACAGGCACTGAGCCTATTTTCTTCTTTTTTGAGACAGTCTCACTTTGTCACCCTTGGTAGAGTGCCATGGTCTCAGCCTAGCTCACAGCAACCTTACACTCTTGGGCTTAAGTGATCCTCCTGCCTCAGCCTTCTGAGTAGCTGGGACTACAGTGCCCATCACAGCACCCAGCTATTTCACATGATATGTATACGTGTGAGCGTATACATAAATGACACACCAGGTATAGCTAAAACAGAGGGTCTCACTCTTGCTCAGGCTGGTCTGGAACTCCTGAGTTCAAGCAGTCCAGCCCCCTCAGCCTCCCAGAGTGCTGCTGTTATTATGATAGCGGTGGAGGGAGAGGAGGCGGCATGGGGTGTGGGAGCCACCACGCACAGCCTCCGCTCAACTAGCTTTTCTGTGGCCTAGTTTGCCTCATAACATGGATATAGGAATGACCCCAGTTTCATGAGGTTGTTATGAGGATGAGCTAACACAAGTGGTTGTAATGGGCCTCTGCTCGAGTACTTAAGAAATGTGCCCATGGTTCCTCCAGGCTGGGCGTGGAATCTCTGCCTCCAGCCCCAGCTCCTCTTCTCCCTCTTCAAGGGAAGCTGTCTCCTGGAGAGCTCTTAAAAATCTCTGAGCCAGGCTTCAGCCCAGACCAATTACCCCAGAATCTCCAGGTCCCCAGGCAGTGGTACTTTTAAAAGCCCCTGGGGTGATCTCCAGGTGCGGGTGGCCATGCTCAGTGCTTCCCAACTCCAGCAAGGAGGTGGGTTGGAGTCAGCAGGGCGTGACTGCGTTACACAGCTTCCAGGGAGCCCATAATGCTTGTGGGGGGCCACCCGGGAACGGACATGCTGCCACCCCTCCCTCCCCCGCTATCATAATAACAGCAGCATCTGACATCTCCTGGCCTTCTGCTCTGTACCCAGTGCAGGTCACCTCCAGACACTCAGCCCTCACTGCTCCTCAATGAGACAGCTGTGTGTGTCATCCTGTTTTAAGATGAGGTGAAGTGAAGTCTTAGGATTGCAGGACTCCTGCCGAGCGAGCAGGGGCTGCTCCTGAGTCACTGCTTTTGCACCCAGCTGGCCAGGTCTGTCCCCAACAATGCCTGTTTCTCCCCTTCACTCTTGCTCTCCCAGTCCCCTGGTCTGCGTCCTAGTGGGAACCTCCTATCTGCCTTCTGACCTCCTCCACCTGGACTCCTGGAGATTTCTCTCCCAGCACCTCCCCTGACCTGCCATCTTCATTGTTCAACTCCACAGTTTCTGCTCCAGAGAGAGTTTCTCTGACTTCAGTGCACATAGGAACCCCTGCAGGCCTCAGGCCACCCTGCCCAGGGTCACTGATGCTGCTGGTCCACCAGCATGGCCTGCAGACAAAGGCCCCAGCTCTCACAGCCCTCTAGCGTGGACTTTCCACAGTGCCCTGGAAATAACCTCTATCTAACTCCATACAGCACCAAGGTCCCCAGGACCAGCTCATATTTGGCATCTCCCCTCCCTGGTCCGGTCCAGGTCATCCCCCTCTGGTTCCTCCCTTAGGCCATGAACTTGTCTCCCTCTGGACCTTTGCATATTCTGTTCCTGCTTCCTGAGAGGCTGTTCCCTGCTTGGCTCACTTCTACCCATCTTTATGGATGCCGACCCTGGCCCCAGGCTGGGTCAGGAGCCCTCCGGCCTCCTGGGACTCTTCACTCTGGCCCTGCCATGCCTCTGTGGAGCCAGTTTGTTCGTCTGCCCCACATAGCCCAACGTCCACTTTCAATAGTCTGTCCTCCAGGGCCAAATGTCAGGATAGAAAATGTGCAGGAAATCGCCTGGGGGGGTGGGAGAGGGACTGAGACCTCAGAATGGGATGCAGGTCTGACCCAGAGGATACTGGAGGTAGGAAGGTGGGCAGGAGCACCCAGTTTGCAAAGCCAGAGCTGCCCCTTGCAGGTGGCAGTGCCACTCAAGGGTGGCCTGGCCTGAGGGTCCTGGCGTGGTGGAAGCTGGTGCCACTCCGCGGCCCTGGGCACGCCAGTTCCACATCACCACTTTGAACTCTGTGTGGATATCGCCTTGGCCTCCAGTATATTTAGCTGTGGGGCACCTGGAAGTTTTTCCTCCAGCACAAACTCTGTCTTTGAGCAAATTCAGTCCAGATCGCATGACCCGGCAGTCAGGTGGTTTCTTTTTGCCACTGCTTCCTGTTGCACATCTGTGAGGGCAGGATTGGGGGCCTGGCTACGCGTGGCCGGTGCAGCTCGAGTCCCACCTGCTGGGCGGCTCTGACCGCTGTCCTCTCTCCGCAGGCCTGCAGAGGTGCCGATATGGGGCTTAAGCTGTCCTGCCTGAAAGGTAAGGCCTGCAGCTGTGCCCCCACTCGCTCACATGGGGGTGCCTGGTGGGCAGGAGGGTGGGGAGGGGTGGTCTGAGATGGAGAAGGTTGGGGGGCAAACCCAGAGCCCCAGTGTTGCTTCCCTGGAGGGGGAGTAGGGACAGTGCCCCACTGCTTGCGGCAGCTGACGTACATAGTAGGTGCTCCGTGCTTGCTCTGGCAGTTGAGTGATGCGGGACCATCATGGTGCCTGTGGGCCTCAGTTTCCCTCTCAGGACTAATGGCAGGCTGTGAAGAGCAAGGGAGGAGGAGGCTTTGAGCAGGAGTTGGCTGCACACTGAACGTTTGCTTTCTAAAGACACACCCAGACGGTGGCCGGGCACTAAAGAGAAAGAGCCAGCAGGGAGCAAGATCTAGGGCCCCACACCACTGAAGGGCGCCGTAGCTGGCCAGGGTGCTGGCCAAGGCAGCCCAGACCACTGCCTTGTGCTCTGGGCCCTTGGGCCCCTGAGACCACCTTCTAGCTCCATGTCCTCAGGTGAAATCCGGGAGTCACCCTGGACAGTCCCTTGTCCAGGTGCAACGGGCCTACCAGGCCCACCCACAGCTCCATCCCGTCCTGGCAGGCCATGGCCCCAAGACCCTCAGCAATTGGCACCTCCAGAAAGCAGCCCCACAGCCTGAGCCAGACTCTGGTACTTCATGTACCAGCGGGATGAAAACCACACTCCAGCCTGCCCCAGGGCCCTGTCTGGTCAGCACCTCTTCAGGCAGAGGGCCTGCTCTGCTCTCCTGGAGAGGTGGTGTGGCATGGAGCTGTGAGCTGGGGCCTAGGGGTCACACAGCCTGCATTTGAGTTCTGGCCTGGTCCCCACCTCTGTGAGACCCGGAATAAGCACCTCAGTTTCCTTATCTATGAAATGGGGATCAGGATGGATCTCTCTCAGGTCTACCAGGCACTCTGCTTTCTGGTGCATCGCAGCAACTGCTGTCACACTTTTATTGTAATATTTCCCTCATCAAATTCACCAGCCTCTGGAGACCATCCTCAGAGTTCTAGGTGGGCTTTGGGGGTTTGGTTCCAAGTACAGAAACTGACGTTGGTTAACTTGAGCAAGGCGGAATTCCCTGGAAAGCCGTGAGGGGCCCACAGGAAAAGTCGCGTGAGAAGCAGGCATGGGGAGGTCCCCACTGGGGTGGAGGGACCAGGGCCTGGCATGGAGCAGGCATTAAGAACATTTGAAAATAACATATGTAACGTGGAATGTACCATCTCAGTTTCTGAGCGTACAGTTTAACCGCATCAAGTACATTCACATTGTTGTGTAGCTACCACGCCCGGCCAGAGTGAATTTTTCATCATCTCAAACCCAAACTCTGCCCCCATTAAACACTAACTGCCCCTGCCCGCTCCGCCAGCGCCTGGTAACCACCATTTTCCTTCCTGTCTCGACTCTGATCACTTCAGGGGCCTGAGTGGAGCCCTCACTACCTATCATTCTGTGACACTCAGCCTGTCTTCCGAGTCCGTCCACACCGCCTTCCTCCTCACGGCCGGCTGAGTAATACCCCGTCGTGTGGCCAGACCGCATTTCAGTTGTCGGTTCATTTACCAGGGACACTTGGGCTGTCTCCACTTTTTGACTCCCATGGCATCTTTGACAAAGGAGCCAGGCCACTGGGGTGTCTCTGGGGCCACCTTCCTTCTAGCCCCAGGACAGGGCTCACCCAGGGAGGTAGATGGAGTTGCCAGGATGCCAACAGTACCTGGGAAATACTCTCCCACCCCCTCACTGAGCGAGCAGACAGCAAGCCAAGGGCTCCAGCTTTTAAAAGGACCACCTTCGGCAGCGAGGGATCCCTAAGTGCTTGGCAAGGAGGCTGCTCATGCATTTTTCAGCACTAGCCATGGTGCTGCCGGAGCTCTGCCGCCCCCCACCCCACACGGGCATGGTCTGTAGAGATGACGAGGCCACGCAGGCTTCGGGGTGACGCCAGGTGTAGGGTGCAGGCCCAGAACACTTCACACTGCTCTTAACAAAGACAGAGAGAGCCCAGCGCACCAGCCTGGAGGCTCCAGATCCTTCTAACATGTGTTTTTCCTGTAAGGATCAGTCACTCAGGAGGACTTTATAAGCCCTAACTGTCCCCGCAAGTGCTTGGGCAGCTCAGTTTTCTGTGTTCTCCTGTTTTTTTGTTGTTGTTTTTTGTTTGTTTATTTTGTTTTGAGACAGAGCCTCAAGCTGTCGCCCTGGGTAGAGTGCTGTCGCATCACAGCTCACAGCAACCTCCAACTCCTGGGCTCAAGCCATTCTCCTCCCTCCAACTCCCAAATAGCTGGGACTACAGGCGCCTGCCACAATGCCTGGCTGTTTTTTGGTTGCAGCCGTCATTGTTGTTTGGCGGGCCCGGGCTGCATTCGAACTCGCCAGCTCAGGTGTATGTGGCTGACGCCTTAGCCGCTTGAGCCACAGGCGCCGAGCCTTCCCCTGTTTTTTTGTCACTGTGGCTCTGCGTTCTGCCTTCTGTGCTGTGTTTCTTGGGGCAGCATCCTCTCCCCAACTCCTTAGTGACCATATTGGAGTTAACTTTGGGTTGGGTCTGACTTTCTGCTTCTGTAGATAAAACCATATTGAGCATCTTTGCTTTCTGATTTTTTAAAAAATTATTTCTTTGGGATAAAGTTTATAAATCAGCATGACCGGGTGAAATAGTAAGGGTAAATGGTTCGTTCTTCTGTGGAGCCTGGTCTGGGCGAGGCCCTGTTCCATGCAGATTAACTTCACCTCCTCTGGCACAGGTGCAGTGAAGATTCCCTGTTTCCAGATGTGGAAACTGAGTTACAACAAGCCAGTGCAGGTTGCCCGGGGCCACACACTGGGCCCCAGGTGGGATATGAACCCCATGGGCTGTGCCAGAGATCTGCTTCTGCCCTCTCAGAGGGTAGCCAGGAACCCTATCCACTCACGTCTTAGTATCCCGGGGCTGCTGTATCAACGTACCCCAAACCAGGTGGCTTAAAACAACAGGAATATACTTTCCTCACAGTTCTGGCTGCTGTTAGTCTGAGATTCAGGTGTCAGCAGGGCTGCACTCCCTCTGGAAGCTCTAGAGGGGGCTCGATCCTTCCTGCCTCCTCTTGGCCTGTGGCTGCATCGCTCCAGTCGCTGTCTCTGTGGTCCCATGGCTTTTCCTCTTATCTGCTAAGTACACCTGTCCTTCAATTTAGGGCCTGCTAAATTGGGGTAATTAGGATAATCTCATCTCAAGACCCTTAACTGAATTACATCTGCAAAGACCCTATTTCTAGTAAGGTCAGATTGACTCCAGGTGCTGGCTGGGCCGCTATTCAGCCTGCTAGAGATGGTGCCGCCCTCCTCACCCCCAGCCTCAGCAGTATGAGCTGCCCAGGGTACCGGGAGCAGGGACCCAGCCATGACCCAGGGGCTCAGACCTGCCCAGCTGTTCCCAGGTGACCCTCCCTGTATCACACCCCAGTTCTAGCCCCCTCCCCGGGTTCAGAGTCCAGCTCTGCCTCTTATTAACGACTTGATCTTGCAGCAGGGCCCTCTTCATAGCCCTGTGCAGTAACGCAAGGCCCCGGGCTCAGCTGAGTGCTCTTTCTGCACTTCCAACAGGGTGCCTGGCCTGTTCATATTCCACTGAGCCCCACAAATTATGTAGTGGTCCCTGCTGTGGGGAAAGTGACCTTGTCTCTCTGGACCTCAGTTTCCCCCAGCCCCTGGGTATCTATTGATCTTGATTTCTGTATTTTAAGCATCCCTCAAATTTAACATTCCTGGTAGTCCATGTGAGCAAACTGAAAAGAAACAGGTGAAATTAGTTTTTATGTTTTATTTAATCCAGTATATTATAAACATGATTGTTTCAACGTTGGGATTCAGTTGGCTACTCTAGGGGTCCAGTTGACTAGTCTGGGGGTTCAGCTGAGTGATCTGTGGGGTTCATTTGAGTTGTCTGGGGGAACAGCTGGCGGCACAGCTAAGAGGCAGTGTGGTCCAGCCACGTGGAGTACAGTGGATCCCTAGACCTGCAGCAGCAGTGTCGCTGGGACCCACCCAGACCACCTGAGTCAGAAGCTGGGGGATTCCAGGGATAATGGCTGGAGTGAGAGGTCCAAGTTCACATCCTGGTTCTGCCTGACTTACTTCATGTTCCCAAGGGTCAGTTTCCTCCGACCTATAAAATAGAGCAATGAATGGGACTATCTCCTGTGTTGGGTTTGGAGAGTTTCCGACTGAAGATGGCCTCCAGGGAACTTTCACACCTTCTTCTGTAGGTGTGGGGCTGTAGGTGCGGGACCCTCTGTAGGGAGAGGCCAACTCCTGGTGTGGCCTTTATTGCCAGAGTGCTGGCTGGGATGCGGGGCCACCTTGGGGGACTTGTGGTCTCCGGGGTTCCCACGAGGGTACTGGGCTGGTCCCAGCAAACGTCCTTCTGAGAAGGGTCCTGTGGGACAGCCTGAGGCCAGGCCTGCCTGGGGGGAGGGCGGTGGGTGGGGAAACACAGGGATGGGGGTCGGGGAAACATGGGGACTTTGTCCTGGCTTGGTAGTTTGTCACTGTTTGTTAGGCCAGTCTTTTTTTTTGAGAGTGTCATTATGTCGCCCTTGGTAGAGTGCGTGGCGTCACAGCTCACAGCAACCTCAGACTCTAGGGCTTAAGCGATTCTCCTGCCTCCAAAGTAGCTGAGACTACAGGTGCCCACCACAACGCCTAGCTATTTTTTTGTTGTAGTTGTCATTGTTTTTTAGCAGGCCTGGGAGTTAGGCCAGTCTTCATGTGCAGAAAATACGGACGATGGGAAGGAGAGTGCCCGTGTGCCCAGCACCAGTGCCCAGTACCAGTTTCCTGTTGTTAACATCTGATGTTAGCACGGTGCATTCATTATGGTCAGTATGGGGACTCCGACCCACCATCATTAGCTAGCATCCGGGGACTCTGACCCCATCATCATTAGCTAGCATTCACATATCCTGTGCTTTTTCTGGGGCCCCACATGCTGCTCTTGGCTGTGACCTTTTCTTAGATTCTCTTTGTTTCTGTGGCCTTGACTGTTTTGAGCATATGTTCAGGTACTTTGTAAGTGCCCCGGTCCTGGGGTCTGGCTGTTGTTGGTGGGTGGCTGGCCACCACGCCCAGCCCTTTCTTTTTAGTTATGGATTCAAAATACTTGCATATCTTTACAGAGTATCTGTGATGTTTTGATAACAGGTATACAATGTCCTTTTTAATAACTGTAGTTCTCTATATTTTCTGCAAATTTGTGTTTGTCTAGCATTGTGGTCAAAGGGATTTCAAATGCTCAATATTACAAATTGATTGCAAATTTCTCTTATAGTGTATTTTCTTTGTTTTACTTCTTATTGAAGTGTCCCATGTTACACACATTCAGGAAAAGCACACAGGTCCTGAAGGAGCTGCACGCCAGCTGGTGCTCAGATCAAGAAACCAAACTTTTCTATTCCTCAGAAGCCCCCAAGCTCTCTGTAAGAGGAACCACTCTCCAGACTCCTAACAGCACAACTCTGCCTGAGCGTGAGCACATGTGTCTTGCTGCTTTTGTTGAGAAGGAATTTTTGGCCACCCAAAGCACTCTGTGTCTGCTCTGAGGTGGCAGGGCAGGGCGGGGAGCCCTGCAGCTGCAGGCCAGGCCCTCCGCCATGTCAGAGCCATGGTAAATGCCTGCATGTCCCCAAGCCTCAGTTTCCATGAAGTGAGGGCTGATCTGCCCTCCAACATGCTCTAGGAGAGGGTTGGTGCCATTTCCTGGCTGTCAGCCTTGCATGTCATTTGTCCCCAAACAGAACTTTGCAGATGGGACTCTGCCTCTGGCAGGACAGGGTGGTGTGCCATAGGGTTGGACCAGCTGGGGGCCCTTTGGCTGCATGATCTTGAGCAATTGATTCAACCTCTCTTTGCCTCAGTTTCTTCCATTGTTGGGGTGAGGGTCATACCTGGGGCTGGATAGATCCTTCTGGAAACTGAGTCCTGTAAAGGGCAGTGGGCAGCCACTGCCTGGTGTACACGGCCTCCATAAATATTCACACATTCAGGAAAAGCACACAGGTCCATAAAACGTGTTGGCCACCCTGTCCGCGCACTGTCTCTTTACCTGGAGCCTGGGGCCAGGCCTTCCTTGCCTTGCACAGCCCTGAGGAGCAAGCGCCTCCTGCAAGGTGTGCCGAGGTTATCCAAGCATCCCGGCACACAGGTCAGCAGCTGCCCAGGTTCCCGAACCCAGTAAGCACAGGCTGCCCAGCTGTGATGCTGCTACCAGAGCCCGGGACAGGCTGGGCCCTGATCAGGGAGCATATAGTGAGGCAGCCCTAGGAACTCTGAGCACTCCCAGGGGAACCCAGGCCTCTCCGGAGGGCTCACGGGCAGAGTGGACGCACCTGAGCTGCCAGTGATGGTTCTTTTTTCTTCTTTGAGACAGTCTCACCTTGTCACTCCTGGTAGAGCACTATGGTGTCATAGCTCACAGCAACCTCAGACTCCTAGGCTCAAGTGATTATCTTGTCTCAGCCTCCCCAGTAGCTGGGATTACAGGCACCCGCCACAACGCCCGGCTATTTTTAGAGGCAGGGTCTTGCTCTAGCTCAGTCTGGTCTCAAACTCTTGAGCTCAGGCGATCCGCCTGCCAGTGATGGTTTTTGTTGCTGCTTCGGCACCTGAATGCTGCTCTCTCCTGGAGCTGGAAGTCTAGCCTAGTCTTTCGGTCTGCTCTGCCATCCAGTGGCCCATCTGCAGCCCCTAAACCCTGGCTGCCCACAGCTGAGAGCGTAATGGCTTGGCGTTAGGGCCCAGGTTCCCCAGGAGCCCCTAGTTTGGTCAGATAGCACAATCAACTCCTAGCTCCACACTGGCTGCCATCAGCTTGTTAATTACTCCTTTAATAGCAGGAACAACAGCCCTGGTAATATGGCTCCCTAAGCACCTGCTACTGGCTACTAAATGCCTTCCACTTACTACCACAGTCCTATGAGGGCACTGCAGGGTAAGCATTCTTATCTAGGGTGAGAGTTCAAGTCTTTATTCTGACCAGGGGATTGACTATGTGTAGAAATTGGTGGTTGGTGACCCTCTTTGCAGCAGGAAACAGGCTCAGAAAGGTAAGAAACTTGCTCAGACCACAAGCGGACGAAGTGTAGATGGGGGGCTTGGGTTCCTGTAGCTGGGGTCATCCTGTAGCCTGTCTGGATAGCTCCAGCCTCAGAAGCACACACTAGGACAACACGGGGACAAAGGAAACCCGCAGCTCCATGCCAAGCATGCAGTGCCAGCCACAGATTTACCAGCAAACGTCAGATTAGTAACAGTCACACCAGTGGGTCAGAAGCGTGGGTGTTGGGCCTGCTCACCCCTCACCACTACGTGTAGAAGTGCCAGATTTAGGAGAAAAAAGACATAAAACAGGACACCTAGTTGCATATGAGTTTCAGATAAACAGGGAATATTGACTAGTGTAAGTATGTCCAAAATATTGCATGGGACAGACTTATACTAAACCCTCTTTTCCTGAGACTCAAGTGTAACTAAGGTCCTCCATTTTATCTGGCAGCTCAGGGACAGCTGGCACTGTCTGGAGACATTTTTGGTTGTCATGACTTGGGTGGGGAGGGTGATTCAGTGTCAGCGGCCAGGAATGCTGCAAAACAGCCTACGATTTGAGGGACAGTCCCTACCACAGAGAAGATTCCAGCCCAAGCCTGGACAGCGGGGGAACCCTGGGAGACACATCGGGCATTTCCAGGCAGGTGCCAGGAGACGTGGCTCCTTCCCTCTGACTTCTGCTTCACTACAGATTGAAGATTGGGGAAGGGGTCACTGCCAAGAAGCAACGGGACCAGGGCCTGACCCAGCCTCCCGAGCCCGGCTCACTGTGCCGCACCCCCCACCCTCATGGCACTCCCGGGGAGGCCTGGTGTGTGCTGGGACCAAGGACTGGCGGAAGGGAGGAAAGTGGGCAGTCTGGCAGGGCAGACTGGGAGCTGAGTACCTTCACCCCACCTTGATGGACGCGAGCCTCCTTTCTCTGGCTCCTCTCGGGTTCTCCCTCCAGCAGCTTATCCCTGACGCAAGCTGGGGCTTTTTCCTTAATTAAAAAGAGATTTAAAACATCCACTGCCATCTCTATTGGGCCTTGAGCTGCCTTGGAAAGGTAAAACGGGGGAGCTGCCCCAGCCTCATCCCTAATAACAAAAGGCTTTCCCTGTAATTGGAATTAAAAAAAAAAAAAAAAAAGACTAAATGCATCTGAAACCCTTGGAGGCATTTGTCAGTTTGTTTTTGAAAACCTGCACTAAAGCCAGATGCCTGGTCATCTCCCAGAGATTAGTGCCAGCACACTCACCCCCCACCCCCTGAGCTCCTGCCTCAGGTCCTTTGCGCCTGCCAAGGCTGCCCCCAGGGCCCTGTGCCCTGTCCTCCATACCTCCTGGCACTCATACCTCCCCTCTGGGAAGCCACTTTTTTTTTTTGAGACAGAATCTCACTCTGCCCCCTGGACAGAGTGCTGTGCCATCACGGCTCACAGCAACCTCCTGCCTCAGCCTCCCAAGTAGCTGGGACTACAGGCGCCCGCCATTGCACTTGGCTAGTTTTTCTATTTTTATTAATTTATTTATTTTGTTGTTGTTGCAGTTTGGCGAGGGCCAGGTTTTAATTCGCCATCCTTGGTATATGGGGCTGGCACCCCACTCACTGAGCCACAGGCACCACCCAGTTTTTCTATTTTTGTAGAGACCGGCTCTCACTTTAGCTCACATTGGTCTCGAACTCCTGACCTCAAGCAGTCCACCTGCCTTGACCTCTCAGAGTGCTGGGATTATAAATGTGATCCGCTGTACCCCACCGGGAAGCCTTTCCTAACCCCCACAGCCTTCCCTAAAGGCTGCTTCTCCTCTTGGGATCAGGCCCCTCATCTGCCCCTCATCCCTCCTTTTCCTGGCCCAGGATCTAGGTGGCCCAGGTTTTGTGCTCTGGCACAGGAAGGCAGGCTTTGTATCAAATCTGTGTGGCCTGAGCAAAGTCCCTGACTTGTCTGAGCCTCAGTAAGCCTGTCCAGAAGATGGGGTCTTTCTCAGTGGGGATCAGCTGAGCAATCCCATTAAAGTGCTCCCCTAGCCTAGCCTCCCACGAGCACTGTCCTCAATGCTCAGCATTGTGGGCCCCTCCCAACCATGGCTTAAATCACTGGGGACCCTTCCTATATTTTTCCATCTGATCCTGAAATCTTTGGGGTCCTATTCCAGCTACTGGGGCTTGGAGCAGGAGCTGGTGAAAGCCGAGAATGGGGACAGGCAGAGAATTTTATTCTTAGCTGTGCCCCCAGCACCCAGAGTGATGCATGGCACATAGTAGGTGCTCAATAAATGCCTGTTGACTGAGCACCTCCCTGGCCCAGGCTCAGTGCTGCAAAGGAGGGTGGTGTAAGTTTGACTTTGCAGGCGGGAAAGCCCAGGCTGAGAGAATGGTGTCATAGCAGGACTCAATGTCAGACTCCTTCTTGAGACCCTGTCTATTCTGACAGAGTAAGAAAAAAGCATCCCCCAGTGTTAAGTTGGAACCAAGACAGTTTTACTTAGTGCCCAGTTTAGCTGTGCGCCCTCAGGTGGGGCACGAGGCCCCTGACCTATGCTTGGGGATATGAACCACGGCAGCTGCAGATTCAATAGCTGCTCAGTATCAGCAGGATCTGTAAGGGCTGAGATCAGAATCTTGTGGCTTGTGCTTATGAAGTGTGCACCGCAAGGTGCATGTGATCATTGCACCCACCTTGGATGGCATGAGGATGCAAGAGTGATGCTTAGCCTCTGGCCCCTTGGATGTGGGCACTGTTATCTTGGGAACCTGTTTTGTGAGTGAGGCAGCAGAGGCCTGAAGAGGTGGATGCAGGTAGACTGTAGCCCAGGTGTACCTCTGGGCTTCCGCTGCCTCCTGGGTCCAATAGGGTGGCACCTGTCATGTGTATGATGATGCCTTGGGGAAGAGGAACAAAGTTCCAGGCAGGTCCTCCAGTAGGCACCAGGGGTACCAGCGGCAATGCTGGGTTTTTGTTTTTTGAGACAGTCTCTGTTTTGCCCTGGGTAGAGTGCCTGGTGTTATCATAGCTCACAGCAAGCTCAAACTCTTAGGCTCAAGTGATCCTCCTGCATCAGCCTTCTGAGTAGCTGGGACTACAGGCACCTGCCACAACACCTGGCTAGTTTTTCTTGTCTTTTTTTTTTTTTTTTTTTGAGACAGTGTCACTATGTCACCCTCGGTAGAGTGCATGGTGTCACAGCTCACAGCAACCTCCAACTCTTGGGCTTAAGCAATTCTCTTGCCTCAGACTCCCAAGTAGCTGGGACTACAGGTGCCCACCACAAAGCCTGGCTATTTTTTGTTGCAGTTGTTATTGTTGTTTTTAGCAGGCCTGGGCTGGGTTCGAACTTGCCAACCCCAGTGTATGTAGCCGGCGCCCTAACCACTGAGCTTCAGGCTAGTTTTTCTATCTTTAGTAGAGGCGGGGTCTTGCTCTTGCTCAGGCTGGTCCTGATTCTGAGCTTAAGCAATCCACCTGCTTCAGCCTCCCAACGTGCTAGGATTGAAGGTGTGGGCCACCACGCCCGGCTTTTATTTTTATTTTTATTTTCTAAGACAGGGTCTTGCTCCGTTGCCCACATGGGATATAATGGCATGATTATATATCTCACTGTAGCCTCCAACTCCTGGGTCTAGTGATCCTGCCTCAGTCTCTGGAGGGACTGCAGGCACCTGTGACACCTGGGTAATTTTTAAAAGTTTTGCATGTAGTGATAGGGTCTCACTGTGTTGCCCAGGTTGGTGTTGAACTTGTGGCCTCAAGTAATTCTTCCCACTATGGCCTCCCAAATTGCTGGGATTACAGGCCTGAGCCAGCGGGCCCGGCCTCAAGAGTGCTGTTTTCAAAAGAACCAGTAGAGGGTGCCCTTGAGCCATGATGCCTGCAGAGGGCCAGGCCTTGCTCTTGGCTCCAGCTGGCATCCACTGTGGTCTCAGGGTGGTGGTCTGAGGGCCAGCGAGGGCTGGCACAGGAAATGGTGTCCTGTCCCTTGGGACCTGGGCATCCTGGGTAGAGCCTGAATATGGGGTTTCAGTATGGGCTTGCCTGGCAGGGCTTTTGAAGGATGAGAAGTGGAAACTGCAGCCGGGGTGAGGAGCAGTGGCCTCCCTTTCCATGAACCTATTGTTTCCACATAGGATGGTGTGAGGATGCGTGTGCAAGCGGGGACAGCAGCTCAGCTCAGAGCCTGGCCCGGGCTGTTAGAAAGGGGGGTGTCTCCATCTCAGCAGGGGGAAGCTCTGCTCCCCCAGCTTGGTATACCACAGCCCCACGCCTGATGTTTCATTCCTGCAAAGTTGGTACCAAAACATTTCACAGCAGGGAAACTGAGGCTCCTGAGAGTGTTCTTGTGGCCGCCCCAGGGCAGGGGTTCCCAGGCCTGGCTATTGGGATCGCCTGAGAGTTTCTCAGTCCTGGTTGTTGCCCCTCACAGAGCAGTGGATCAGCCCCTCTGGGGCGGAGTCCCACATGGGTATTTTTTAACCTTCCTGGGTGACCCCAGTGAGCAGCCAGGGTGGAAAACCCACCATGGTGGGAAGTTTGGTAGGAGGTGTCTT
The DNA here is from genome assembly GCF_027406575.1 of Nycticebus coucang. Lineage (NCBI taxonomy): Eukaryota > Metazoa > Chordata > Mammalia > Primates > Lorisidae > Nycticebus > Nycticebus coucang. The sequence continues at coordinate 181,690,052 of NC_069781.1, read as the reverse complement.
AACCCCACGGAAGGCGGTTTCCAGGGCCAGGGTTTTCTTGGTCTGGTTTGTGGGTCAGTGTGGGCTGCACCCTTGGATCAGGGCCTGGAGCCCCCAGCACCAGCACCTCTGGGCCTGGGTCCCTGGGCTCTGCTCCCTGCTTCCATCCCTCCTTGGGGCCTGCCCCCCTGGAATCCCAGACAAGCCTTTACCCTCAGGAAATAGGCTTTTAATAGCCTGAGGCAGGCACATAATTAACAAATAACAATTCTGGTCTTAGCACAAATGAGCTCCTTGTCTGGGGCAGGGCTGGCATTTGTTTTTTAATCCCCAGTCGGCTTTATCCTCCTGAGAGCTTTTCCCTCCGGCTCAGCCATCTTGGCCCCTGTGGTTGGGAGCCCCAGGAATCGGAGAGGCTGGGGTCCCTCCCTCCCCTTGCCCACCCTCCTCTTTCTCCCTTCCTCCTCTCCCTACCCCCTCTTCTCCTCCCTTATTCTTCCCTCCCTCTTCTCCCAACTCCTTCTCCCTGCTCTCCTCCTCCCTCCCTGTTTTCAGCCTCTGGGCTCATGGAGGACCTGGGCTTTCAGAGTGAGAGTGTGGGCTTTGTCCTCAAGCTCCAGACCATGTTAAAATGCAAATGTGGACATTTTATTTTAGAATGTCTGGAATATTCACCAAGAAGGGGGCTTTGGAGACTGAGCTGGGAGGCTCCCTCCTGTTCCAGGCAGGATCATCAGAGCTTCCCTTTGTTGGGGAGCAACTCCTGTGGATACAGTGGAGAAGGCTAACAGGGAGGGAGCTCTTGGGCAGGCTGCAGGCTGGGTGCTGCCCAGGAATTCATTAGTTTCACCACAGGCAGCTCTTGAAGAGAGGGGCTGCCCCTACCCTTCTCAGCCAGGGATTTGGATTTGGGTTTTCTTTTGGCATTAACAAGCCTTGGGCTCTTGAGGTTCTGTTACTGGCAGAGAGGACATAAGGCAGGTTCCACATCCAAACTTCCTGCCAGTCTCTGGGCAAGCAGAAAGCAGGAGCTGGTTTGTGAACTGCAGCTCTTGGCTGTTTTTATAAATAAAGTTTTATTGGGACAAAGCAACTCCCACTAATTTCCATATTGTCTAAAGCCACACCCACTCATTTCCATATTGTCTATGGCTGCTTTGCTGCTGCAGGAGCAAAGCTGTGCATGTAGTTGGTGTGGCCCACAAAGTTAAAAATATTTACTATCTGGCCCTTTTCAGAAAATTCCCCAGCTGCCTTGTATAGGATATACTACTAAGAAGCCCTGTTCTTGGAGGCTGCCAACCTGGGTGTGAGTTCAGATCCTGGCTCTGCCACCCACTAGCTGTTCTTTTGGGTGCAAGTCATGACTCTGTGGGGTCCTTGGTTTCCACATTGTGAGATGGGGCTGATAACACTGATGTGGGGTGGCTGTGAGGACTGAAGGAGGAGGTGCCTGGTGGGTCCTGGAAGCACCAGGGCAAAGGATCCTTTTCCATGTGGTATTAGGAGAGCCCTCTCCAAGTGGCTTCCTGTGGTTTGTTCCACATTCTGGGCTTCTGTGTAATGCTGAGTAGAAACATTCTGTTTTTTAAGGAAGGCTCAAGCACCACTGCCTTAAATAGGTTCAGAGAGACCTCAGTTGTGCTCCCCAGGGGCTAGAAGTCTCACAGGGGAGAGGTGGCCTCTTCCTACAAAACTAACCAAAGTCAGGGCCACAGGGTAGGGTTGGAGGCTATGATTGGGGTACACAGGGTGGGGAGGCAGCTGGGGTGTTGCTTGGGGGAGAGGGGTGGAGAATGAGGTGGGGCAAGTGGGCCCCTAGGGGTGGCTTGGGCTCGCCTGGCACTGGCTGTGTGCCAGGCACTGTGGGGTTCCCTCCCAGCCCAGGGAGGTGGGTGATCCCACCTTAATTTTGTCTATGAGAATAAGAAGGCTGTGAAGAGTTGGGCTAACTATAAAGATGAAGGGTGCTCGGTGCACACAAGACCACCCACACTTCCGACAACTGAAGTTTAGGGCTCCCCAAGCCACCCTCATGTTTGCTAATTTGCTGCAAGGACTCACTGAGAGGGATTCTGCTCGGGGAAAGAGGACACAGACTAAGGTCAGCCAAGGAGGGAAGCTCAGCGGGCAGGGCCCAGGAGGGTTCCAGGCACGAGCTCCTGGCTGTGCTCTTTCACTGGAGCTGTTCGTGGCCCCGGGAATGTGGCCCATGAGCCTCAGTGTTCGACTTCTTACTGAGCATTAAGGGTTGGATTGTATCTCCCAAAAATTCATATATCAAATTTCTAGGCCCCTGTGTCTTCCAGTGTGATCTTTTGGGGAATAGGGTCTTTGCAGATGTGATTAATTAAGATGAGATTTTATAGCCCTGACTCAAGCCATGTATCAGAAACATCTGTACCCCGTAATATTTTGAAATAAAAAAATTAAGATGAGGGCTTAGCACTTGTAGCTCAGCAGCTAGGGTGCCAGCCACATACACCAGAGCTGGCGCGTTGGAATCCAGCCTGGGCCTGCCAAACAACAATGACAACTACAACCAAAAAATAGCTGGATGTTGTGGCAGGCGCCATGGTGGGTGCCTGTAATCCCAGCTACTCAGGAGGCTGAGGCAAGAGAATCGCTTGAGCCCAAGAGTTTAAGGTTGCTGTGAGCCGTGATGCCACGGCACTCTATCCAGGGTGACATAGTGAGACTCTGTCTCAAAAAAAAAGAAAAAAAAATTGAGGGTGTACTGTTGGAGGGTTGGCCTCTAACCCCATACCACTGGTGTCATTAAAAAGAGAAATCTGAGGCCAGGTGCGGTGGCTCATGCCTGTAATCCTAGCACTCTGGGAGGCTGAAGTGAGTGGATCACTTGAGCTCATGAGTTCGAGACCAGACTGAGTCAGAGTGAGATCCCATCTCTAAAAAAAAATAGCCAGTCATATGGCGGGAGCCTGTAGTCCCAGCTACTTGGGAGGCTGAGGCAAGAGGATTGCTTGAGTCCAAGAGTTTGAGGTTGCTGTGAGCTGTGACACCACAGTATTCTACCAGGGGCAAGAAAGTGAGACTCTGTCTCAAAAAATAAAATAAAATAAAAAATAAAAGGAGAAATCTGGACACAGACATGCACCCTGAGAGGATGCCATGTGAAGATTAGAGGCAGAGTGGGTGCTGTGTCTACAATCCCAAGTGACAAAGGTGGCCGGGAAGCCACCAGGTAGTGAGAGGAGGCCTGGAGAAGATTCTCCCTCACAGCCTCAGTGGCAACCAAGCCTGCCACACCCTCATCTCAGACTCTGGCCTCCAGCTCTGTGGACAATGGGACAATTTGTTGTTTAAGCCACCCTATTTGTGGCCCTGGCTATGCACGCTATGCCTTCAGGACAGCTCTTATGCTGCAGTGTCCCTGGGCTTAACCCAAAGCCCCCACCATAAATCATGTTTTGTTTTGTTTTGCTTTTTTTTTAAGAGACAAGGTCTCACTCTATCACCCTTGGTAGAATGCCTTGGCGTTACAGCTCACAGCAACCTCCAGCTCTTGGGCTTAGGCGATTCTCTTGCCTCAGCCTCCTGAGTAGCTGGGACTTACAGGCGCCAGCCACAACGCCGGCTATTTTATGTTGCCGTTTGGCTGGGGCCAGGTTTGAACCTGCCACCCTTGGTATAGGGAGCCAGCGCCCTACTCACTGAGCCACAGGCACTACCCATAAGTTTTTCTTTTCTTTTTCTTTTTCTTTTTTTTTTTGAGCCAGAGCCTCAGACTGTAACCTGGGTAGAGTGCTGTGGCATCACAGCTCACAGCAACCTCCAACTCCTGGGCTCAAGTGATTCTCCTGCCTCAGCCTCCCAAGTAGCTGGGACTACAGGCGTCCACCACAATGCCCAGCTATTTTTTGGTTGTAGTTGTCCTTGTTGTTTGGCAAGCCCAGGCTGGATTCAAACCCACCAGCTCTGGTGTATGTGGCTGGTGCCTTAGCCACTTGAGCTACAGGCGCCAAGCCTATAAATCGTGTTTTTGGATGTCAGTATGACCAAGGCTCCCAGGCAGACAAAGACTCTCCCATCAGGTAGGATATTCCAGGGGCTTGAATAGCCAAGAACCGAAGACAGAGACCAGACCTCTGAGAAGCCCCTTGACATTTCCCACAGCCAGTGGGAGTCCCACTGGGCACCTGCTGTCCCTGCTGGGGTCTGAGGAAGATCTTTGCTGACTCCAAAAACTATCTACTGCTGAATAACAAACCACTCCAAGGCTCAGTGGCTTGAAAAACACACCTTTATTTTCTCAGGGTTTCTGTGGTTCAGGAATTGAGGGGTGGCTTAGCTGGCTGGTTCTGACTCAGGGTCAATCGCCAGGTTACATTGAAGATGGCAGGCTGGGCTGCAGCCTCATCTGATGGCTGGCCCGGGGCTGGGGGCCTCAGTTTTTTGCCACTTGGCTTTTCCACGGGTGGCATGAGCATCCTCAAAACATGGCAGCTGTTTCCTGCCACAGCAAGCAGGCCAGAGAGCAGGAAAGAATTCACAGTGTATTTCCTGACCTCACCGTAGGAGTCACCTACCATCACTCTGTCCTTGACCTCACCGCAAGGGACACGGACCATCACTCTGACCTTGACCTCACTGCAGGGGTCATGCACCATCACTCTGACCTATTGCATCCACCCCACCCTCCAGGGCTCTGACTTCAGCTCTTGTGGGAGTATTTTAGAACCACCCCCAGCAGACAGGGATCAGATCATGTGTAGGAGCATTGTCTTAGTGGTGGGGAACCAAGGAGTAGCAGGACAAACCGCCCCCACTGCTCTGCTCCTGCAGTGCCATTGGAGCTGGATTAATCCCAGTTAGAAACCTCGTGGGGGTGGGCAAAGAGGTGGGTTCAGCACCTCGCTTTGGGATCTGCAGCACTCCTGCTTATTCTGTTCTGGGTTCTGTGCTGGGGAGATGTGGACGTGTGAGGCAGCGCTGCCCTCAGATGCCTGTAGCAAAGAAGGTCAGAAATAAGAACTAATCATGTCAGTGCTGTGTGGCCAGCGCTGAAAGATGCACTGCGGGAGTGAGTGAGTGAGTGAAGATGGGCAGAGGCTGAGCCATCAGACCTGTTGAGACATCTGCCCCAGGAAAGAGCCTGTTGTGCCGGTTTTTGTTTTTTTTGAGATAGGGTCTCACTCTGTCACCCTGGGTAGAGTGCCGTGGCATCCTCATAGCTCACAGCAACCTCAAACTCCACAAACTCCCAACTCCTGGGCTCAAGTAATCCTCTTGCCTCAACCTCCCCAGTAGCTGGGACTAGAGGTGTTGGCCACAATGCCCAGCTAGTTTTATTTATTTTATTTATTTATTTATTTTTTTTTTTTTGTGGTTTTTGGCCGGGGCTGGGTTTGAACCCGCCACCTCCGGCATATGGGACCGGCGCCCTACTCACTGAGCCACAAGCGCCGCCCGCCCAGCTAGTTTTAGAGACCAGGGTTTCTCTCTTGCTCAGGCTGATCTCAAACTCCTAAGTTCAAGCAATCCACCTGCCTCGGCCTCCCAGAATGCTGGCCTGGTTTTTTTTGTTTGTTTTGAGACAAGAGTCTCAAGCTGTCACCCTGGGTAGAGTGCCATGGCATCATAGCTCACAGCAACCTCAAACCTTTGGGCTCAAGCGATCCTCTTGCCTCAGTTTTTGGGCTCAAGGTATCTTGAACTCATGAACTCAAGCATTCCACCCACTTTGGCCTCCCAGAGTGCTAGGATTACAGACGTGAGCCACCACGCCTGGCCCTGTTGTGCTGGGTTTTGAAGAATAGGTAGGAGCTTGCCACACAGACAAAGAAAGAAAGTCCATCCTCAGTCTGGGAAAGTGCATATAGAGGCATGATGGGGCCCAGGGAGCCTGGTGAATTGGGGAAGCTGTGAGCAGTATGGGAAGGAGGGGTGGGTGGGAGGAATGAGGCTGCAGGGAGGTGGGGCCTGGGCATGAAGGCTAAAAGCTGGACAAGCGTCCGACAGGCCTGTGGTTGGCATTCTCCAAATACATTCATGATTTGTGGCTCTGTAAGGTGCTGGCAGGGGTCATTTGAATTTCCTAAGCCTCAATTTCCTCATCTGTGGCGTGGGGACAGCATCCCCACTCTGCTAGAGTCCTCAGGACCAGCGGTGCTGGTGAGGGGTGGAGGGCGGCCGGTGGTGGCTGGTTCCCCGGCGGCACTGATGCCTGTCTCTCTGTTGTGTGTGTACGTGTGTGTGTCTCGCACGGCCTGCCTTCTCAGGCTTTAAAATGTGTGTCAGCAGCAGCAGCGGCAGCCACGACGAGGCCCCCGTCCTGAGCGACAAGCACCTGGACGTGCCCGACATCATCATCACCCCTCCGACCCCCACAGGCGTGATGCTGCCAAGAGACTCCAGGAGGACAGGTGAGGCCGCCCTGCTGCCACTGCCAGGCTGAGCCCCTTCTCTGTCCCCTCCACCCCCTGAATTTATCAAGAATCTCTGGTCAGACCTGTGTACACGTCTCTGTCGCCCCCACCATGGCACCAGCCTCAGGAGATGCGGCGTGTTAAGTGATTAGTAGACAGCCCCTGCCAGCAGCAGGGGACAAGTGATGGATGGGGCTAGGCTGGCCTGTCACATGCTCTCCCACCAGCCAAGACATGAGATGGATGGGCCGTCCCCTGTCTACAGAAGGACAGTGCTCCATCTTAGTGGGCACAGAAGTTTGGCTAGACAGGATGGACTTGGAAACATAGCTCATGCCCTGGCTGGGAGGGTCCTGCACCTGGGAGGTTCCTTAAGCATCTCTGGGGAGGATAGATTTGTACAGAAGGACTGGCATGGGTGTCACCTCTTGACTGTACCGTCAGCCACTCTTCCCTGGAGATGGGCGGATAAGACAGGGCGTGCAAGCTTGGGAGCCAGGAAGCTCCGGCTCTGAGTCACGGTGTGACTGTGAGCAGGGGCAGGGCCCCACCCAGCCTCAGTTTGCTCATCTGTCAGGTAAAGATGACAGTGCCTCCAGGAAGCAGGGCCTGGCGCAGGGCCCTGGTGGCGGCTGTGTGGTTGACATTCCTAACAGTGGTGGCTAAGCAAGAGAATCGATCACCAGACCTGGTGAACATGTCCTCCGGGGCTGCTGGAATGTTTGTCTGATACCAAGGGCTTCTCTCCAGGGTTTGAGAGAGGGGTGCAAGTCAGGCCTTTGCCCTGCCCCTGAGGGACGTGGAGAAGGTGTACCCTCCCCTGGGCTTCAGCTCCTCTGAAACCATGGGGCAGGCGTGGGTTCCTCAGTCTTCCCCAAGGAGGCTGAGCTGGTGGGTGCAACCCCAGGGGCCTCAGCCAGAGACTGTGGGGCACTAGGCATTGTGAGTAGGCATGGGGGGTGCCTGGGATCCCTAAGAGACCCAGCAAGACTGGGGTCCCTCTCAGCCTCTTGGGACACCACAAGGAAGGGAGCCCCAGATTCCTAAGTTCGCAAGGAAAGGGGCCAAGGTTGAGGGGTCCATGCAGGTGTTAATGTCCTGTTTTTCCTAGTTTGGCTGGACGAGACAGGGTCATGCCCAGATGACGGAGAAATTGACCCTGAAGCCTGAAAGGAGTCCCAGAGTGGGGATCTCTAAGCAGCTCCTGCTCCAGTGCCCCTTGCCCAGGTGTCCGGAGACGTGGCTGCCTGTGACAGATGTACTGAGTCCCCTGGATAGGAAACTCAATGAATCCGGCCCCGTACCAGAACAGGAGTGAGGACCAAGGAGGAATCTGGCCTGCTCACTCCCGGGACCATCTTCCCCAGGCCGTCGAGCCAACCAGACCTCTGACACCTCCATATTCTCACTGACCCTGATGTGGCAAAAGGTGACGCCATGGTGACAGCTGGTGGGGTCCCAGGGCCAGGCTCTCTTTTGGACAAACGCCCTCCCAGCACCCTGGGCCATGAGACCATGTGCCCCAAGGTCAGCACAAATAAGAGCTTCTTGCAAGAGAAGCAGCTCCGTTTTTTACAAGTTGTTTTATAGAGACTGAAGCAGTTCAAGAAATGATTTATAATTTCTTTTTTCATTATGAATAAAGATCCTCTGTAACGAACATCCTGCTTCTTAGATTGGGAGGAGGAGATGAAGCACACCCGAGTAAGCAGGTGGGTTTCAGAGAGGTGCTTAGTATGGCAGAGCCAGGCTGGTGTGACAAGCCTTTTGGTGGTCTGAGTCCTTCATTGTTCAGGCTTCTGTGTGGCCAAGGGCATGGGCTCTGAGGTCACATGGAACTCTGTAGAGTCCCAGTTCCATCCCTCCCAGCTATTGGATCCTGGCAGTGATACATCCCTAGGGTAGGAGAACATGCTGAATTTGTTTGAGGTTTTTTCAAAGAACATCAATTCTTGTGGCCCAGTGCAGTGGCTCATGCCTATAATCCCAGCACTTTGGGAGGTCGAGGTGCATGGATTGCCTGAGCTCCGGAGTTCAAAACCAGCCCTGAGCAAGAGTGAGACCGCCATCTCTATGAAAAATAGAAAAATTAGTTAGGCATCATGGTGGTACCTGTAGTCCCAGCTACTGGGGAGGCTGAGGCAGGAGGATCGTTTGAACCTAGGAGTTTGGGGTTGCTGTGAGCTGTGATGATGCCACAGCACTCTAGCCTTGGGGACAGAGTGAGACTCTGTCTCAAGAAAAAAAAAAAAAAGAACATGAAATTGTTGTTGGGGTCCTGTCTTTCCACAAGCTGCTCTCCCCTCTTGGTTGGGCACCCCCAGAAGCAGAGCCTAAGCAAAGCGTTCTGGCACAGAAAGCTGATTTGAGAAGTGATCCCAGGATACACAGGTAGGGAGTGGTGAAGACTCCAGGGGTCTCCAAGACCACCCTTGGTTTTTTTGGTTTTTTTTTTTTTTTTGCAGCTTTTTTTGGCCGGGGCCGGGTTTGAACCCACCACCTCCGGTATATGGAGCTGGCGCTCTACTCCTTTGAGCCACAGGCACCGCCCACCCCTTGGTTTTTTTTTTTTTTTTTTTTGGAGAGACAGAGTCTCACTGTACCGCCCTTGGGTAGAGTGCCGTGGCGTCACAAGGCTCACAGCAACCTCTAACTCTTGGGCTTACGCGATTCTCTTGCCTCAGCCTCCCGAGCAGCTGGGACTACAGGCGCCCGCCACAACGCCCGGCTATTTTTTTGTTGCAGTTTGGCCGGGGCTGGGTTTGAACCCGCCACCCTCGGCATATGGGGCCGGCGCCCTACTCACTGAGCCACAGGCGCCGCCCCCACCCCTTGGTTTTAATACTCTGCTGGAAGGACTTGCAGAACCCAGAAAAGCTATTATAGCCACGGTTATGGTTTAGTACAGCAAGCAGCTACAGATCAAAGCCAGCAGAGGGCAAGAGGATCCAGGAGAGGCCGGGTGCCAGCTTTCAGCTGCCCCTCCCTGGGGGCGGGGGCGTGGATAATGCTGACTCTCCTGCCCGTGATGTGTGCCAGTATAACTGAGTATTGCCTACCAGGGAAGCTCCCAGAGCCTTGGTGTCCGGAGTCTTTATTGGGGTTCATTCATATGGACATGGCTGATACTGCTTTAGCCTCTGGCCCTCCAAAGCTTGAGCTGAAACCTCACATCATTAGGGTAGACTGTACAGTGGGTACAGGCCCTGGGTGAACAAAGACAGGCCCTGGGTGAACAAATGCCAGGCATTCCAGGGGCTGAGAGGTCACCGCTCAGGAGCCAAGGGCAAAGGCCAGGTCGCTCCTTGGGCACACTTAACCCTTCAGTGCACAAGAGGCAGGTGGCAGAGGGAAGGAAGCCATAAGGGAGCTGAGGGAGCCATTGCCTCCTGGAGGGCAGTGTGGACTCCTGAGGGGTGAGGTATGGGGTTGACTTCCTCCCTTCCCCTCATTGTTGGCTGAACGTGGCTTCCAGAACCCCCCAGCCCGTCCATGCACAGACAGCGCCTCCCAGAGGCCATGTGGATACACACTGGGCACTGAGTCCCAGGGGCATGTTGAGTCCCCTGCCCCCCACATCAGGCCAGCTCCTTGGATGTGTGTCCTGCACTGCAGCAGGGCCCACACTCAGAAGTCCCATGCTGAGTTTAACGCTCTGCGGTGGCCACCTTGAAATTCTCAGTCAGTGCTGAGCAAAACTTGGTCGTTTTGCAGCAGGCCCTGCAGATTCTCTTCTTTTGCCTCACACTGGTCTGTGTGCTGCGATGCAGCCACGGGGAGCCCCCAGGAGCGCCGCCCACCGTCTCCTGAGCCCGTGCTCCTTGGAGTCTCAAGGGACATTTTCTTTCTCATCTTCCTTTTTTTTTTTTTAGACAGAGTCTTACTTTGTCACCTTCAGTAGAGTGCCATGGTGTCTCAGCTCACAGCAACCTCAAACTCTTGGGCTCAAGCGATTCTCTTGCCTCAGCCTCCCGGGTAGCTGGGACTACAGGTGCCTGCCACAACATCCGGCTATTTTTAGAGACTGGGTCTCACTATGGCTCAGGCTGGTCTCGGACTCATGAGCTCAAGCAATCCACCTGTCTCGGCTCCCAGAGTGCTAGGATTACAGACGTGAGCCCCTGAGCCCAGCTCATTCTCATCTTCTGATGAACCAGTCCCCACAGGCCAGGGAAATCTTTTTAGCAACCTGGCCCCAGGGTCTGAGCTGCTAAACCACTGCCCTGTCCTGATTCATCCTTTAACCCTTGTACTGAGGGGTTCCCAGTACAGCAAAGTGCACTAAACTTTAGCATGCACCTCACCTCCACAAGGGGTGTGTGCACTCACTGTGGAACCACCTCCCTGATTGACAGAGAATGCTTCTGTCACCCGACCGGAGCCTCTGCCAGGCTGTTGCTGCCTTAATTCCCTTGCCATGGATTTGTCTCTCTTGTCCCCACACTCCATGGAAAGGGAGTCCACAATGGTGGGCCGCCCTATCTAAGTGCCTGGTGTTCCTCCTGCTGTTGCAACAGAATGCTACGGACTGAGTGATTTATTGATTTTTTTTTTGAGACAGAGTCTCATTTTTTTGTCCTGGGTAGAGTGCTGTGGCGCCACAGCTCACAGCAATTTCAAACTCTTGGGCTCAAGTGATTCTCTTGCCTCAGCCTCCCACGTAGCTGGAACTACAGGCATTTGCCACGCGCCCCACTATTTTTTTTTATTGCAGTTGTCATTGTTGTTTAGCAGGCCCAAGCCAGGTTCGAACCTGTCTGCCTTGGTGTATGTGGCTGGCGCCCTAACCACTGAGTGTGGACACCGAGCCCATCTTTTTTCCTGTACCTGTCTTTACCTGCTGCCGTCTCCTGCACACACACACACACACCCCGCCCCGTACTCTTCCCCTTCTCTGCCCATCACCCTCCAGTCACCAGCTCCCAAATCATCCTTTGATGGCTCTTTTCACATTCAGTGACCAATGCCTTTGCATCCACTGATTTTCCTGCCGTCATCTCTTGCCTCTGTCCACTCTAGCCTGACTCTGACAAGCCTGCTCTGGCCCCTGGGACAGCTCACCAGGACTGGTGGAAGGGCAAGTTTGCCAACCCCTGGCTTCTCTGCTGTCCTTCACTCTGCTGCCGACTTCCTCTCTGATCCCACCACTGTCCTGCTTGCCGCCCTCCAAAAGCTCCCACTGGCTCTGAACAGAGGCCAGACCTCCAGCTTCTCTAACTGAGCGAGACTTTACCTTTACACCTGCCACATTTCTTCTTTCTTTCTTGTTTTTGAGACAGAGTCTCACTTTCACCCTTAGTAGAGTGCTGTGACTCATAGTGCATAGCAACCTCCCAAGTCACTGCAGGGACCTGGGCACTAAACTCCTGGGCTCCAGTGATCCTCTTGCCTCAGCCTCCCGAGTGGCTGGGAGTACAGGTGCCCACCATGACACCTGGATATTTTTAGAGGTGGGGATCTCGCTCTTGCTCAGGCTGATCTCGAGCTCCTGAGCTCAGAGAATCCATCCACCTTGGCCTCCCAGAGTCTGGGAGCCACCAAGCCCGGCCTCTTTTTTTTTTTTTTTTTTTTTTTGAGACAGAGTCTCAAGCTGTTGTTCTGGGTAGAGTGCCGTGGCATCAAAGCTTACAGCAACTTCAAACTCTTGGGCTCAAATGATCCTCCTGCCTCAGCCTTTTCTATTTTTAGTAGAGATGGGGTCTTGCTCTTGCTCAAGCTGGTCCAGAACTCCTGAGCTCAAGTGATCCTCTTACTTCGGCTTCTCAGAGTGCTGGGATCAGGCGTGAGCCACCACACACAGCCAACCTGACACCTTAAAGGCTGGGTTGCTCTGGGGTGGGGGGAGTGGTGGTGCCTCTTTGGGGATAGTTCAGAATGAGGATTTATTTTGAACCCAAAACATCACTCCATGATTATTTTTTGAGTCTGTTCTTTAAATACATCCTGAGGGAATGGTTACTAATGTTAGTAGTTTATTTTGCATTTATTTTTAATGCCAAAGCCAAGCATACTGATTAAAACCTGTAATAAAACGACTTTGTGAGTGGCTCCTGCAATGTGTGGGGGGGGGTGGGGAGGGCAAGGGCCACAGTGAATGGCAAATGAAGAGGAAATAGATGGAAATTCACCGCTATAGTTGGCAACAAAGCCCATTAACCCTAAGCCTGGTGTATTGGGGGAAGTTCCCAGGTTCCAAGAGGCGAGGGAACGTTCTGGTCTCAAAACTTGGGATCCATGCTGTATTCCTCCGGGAAGGGAGTCTGGGAGGGGAGAAAGTGTGAAAGCAGATGGAAATGTAATTTTTTAATGACAGCAGCAGATGGCAAAAAGACACAAGAGTGTATTCACACCATGTCGGAGACATCTGAGAGCGCCTGGCCCAGCCGTAATGTGCGTGGTGGGGCTGTCTCGATGGCTCCCCTGCCAAACCCAGGAGCCTGCAGGCTGCAGGCAGGAACTTGCAGGCCCCCCAGGGAGGGGCGGGATGTGCTGCCAGGCTGTGCAGAGCCACAGGTAGAAGAGAAAATACCTGTGGCCACCTGGATCAAATCTGGAAGCTTCCCTGAGCCTGAGCCTGGCCGTTCTGGGCATGGCGTGGATAATGGATGGGTTCTGGATTCAGACAGACCCTACTCTTGGTCAAGCCTAGGTCAGGCCATCACCGCTGCTCACCTGCCTCCAGGTAAGTCTCCTGCTGCTAGACTGTCCTACATCCAACTTCATCGGCCCAAAATTCTCATCTAAAATGTGTATCTTAGGCTCAGCGCCCAAACCATAGCACAGTGGTTGTGGGGCTGGCCACATAGTTGGTGGGTTCAAACTCGGCCTGGGCCAGCTGGACAAGAATGACAACTGCAACAACAACAAAAAGTAGCCGGGCGTTGTGGCAGGGGCCTGCGGTCCCAGCTACTTGGGAGGCTGAGGCAAGAGAATCGCTTAAACCCAAGAGTTTGAGGTTGCTGTGAGCTATGACGCCACAGCACTCTACTGAGGGCGACAGAGTGAAACACTATCTCAAAAATAAATAAATAAATAAATAAAATGCACATCTTAGGCTAGTCGCGGTGGCTCGCGCCTGTAATCCTAGCACTCTGAGAGGCTGAGGCAGGTGGATCGCCTGAGCTCAGGAGTTTGAGTCCAGCTGGAGCTAGAGTAAGACTCTGTCTCTAAAAAATACAGCTGGGTGGGCGGTGCCTGTGGCTCAGTGAGCAGGGCGCCGGCCCCATATGCCGAGGGTGGCGGGTTCAAACCCAGCCCCGGCCAAACTGCAACAAAAAAATAGCCGGGTGTTGTGGCGGGCGCCTGTAGTCCCAGCTACTTGGGAGGCTGAGGCAAGAGAATCGCTTAAGCCCAGGAGTTGGAGGTTGCTGTGAGCTGTGTGAGGCCACGGCACTCTACCAAGGGCCATAAAGTGAGACTCTGTCTCTACAAAAAAAAAAAAAAAAATACAGCTGGGTGTTGTGGCGGGTCCCTATAGTCCCAGCTACTCAGGAGGCTGAGGCAAGAGAATCGCTTGAGCCCAAGAGTTTGAGGTGGCTGTGAGCTATGATGTCATGGCACTCTACCAGGGGCGACACAGTGAGACTCTGTCTCAAAAAAATAAAAATAAAATGCACATCTATTGTGTCACCACTTGGACTTTCTGACAGTGAAGCCGCTTGCCTTAAATGGCTTCTCTTTGACTTCAGGATCAGGTCTAAGTTCCTCAGGTAGCTGGCAAGGGCGAGCCCCTTAGATCTGGCCCTAACTTATCTCTCTTGCTTTACCCCTCACCTCTGCCTGCAAGGAACACCACACTCAACAGAGAGGACAAATGCCTTGTGGGGCTGCTGAGAAAGAAGCATTCCAATTGTCTAGAGGACAAACCACTATTTATGGAACAAGGCTGTGTCAGACACCCTCGAGGTATCCATCCCCTTAAGCCTAAGAGAACGTAATGTTCAAAATAGGTAACAGGGGCTCGGCTCCTGTAGCTCAAGCGGCTAAGATACCAGCCACATACACCAGAGCTGGCGGGTTCGAATCCAGCCCGGGCCCGCCAAACAACAAGGACAGCTGCAACCAAAAAATAGCCAGGTGTTGTGGCGGGCGCCTGTCCCAGCTACTCGGGAGGCTGAGGCAAGAGGATCACTTGAGCCCAGGAGTTGGAGGCTGCTGTGAGCTGCGATGCCTTGTTGCTCTACCCAGGGCAACAGCTTGAGGCTCTGTCTCAAAAACAAACAAACAGGGCGGCGCCTGTGGCTCAGTGAGTAGGGCGCCAGCCCCATGTGCCGAGGGTGGCGGGTTCAAACCCAGCCCCGGCCAAACTGCAACAAAAAAGTAGCCGGGCGTTGTGGCGGGCGCCTGTAGTCCCAGCTGCTCGGGAGGCTGAGGCAAGAGAATCGCTTAAGCCCAGGAGTTGGAGGTTGCTGTGAGCCGTGTGACGCCACGGCACTCTACCCGAGGGCGGTACAGTGAGACTCTGTCTCTACAAAAAAAAAAGAAAAAAGAAAACAAACAAACAAACAAACAAAAAACAATAGGTAACAGGTGAAGCCTAGGGACCAATCAATCAGAGCTGCTCCCTCTGGCCAGAAGCACCAGGTGACATCAGCCCTGCAGCAGGTTGTGTTATCACAAGGAAGGCCCAGGTGCTAGTGCCAGCCCAAGTCACAGCAGGGAGCTGGGCGCCTTCCACTCTAACAGGTGGCACATTTCACTTGGAAGTTGTCCTTTCTTATTACCAAGGCTGACTCTGTACCACACGACTGGCTTGTTTCAGTTGAGTCAAGAGAAGACAGAGAAACCACTGGAGGAGATGTTTTTCATGCCACAATTCTTTTTTGCTGCCCTCCCTTGCTCAGTAACAATATAATACAACCAAGGCGGCGCCTGTGGCTCAGTGAGTAGGGCGCTGGCCCCATATGCCGAGGGTGGTGGGTTCAAACCTGGCCCCGGCCAAACTGCAACCAAAAAATAGCTGGGTGTTGTGGCAGGCGCCTGTAGTCCCAGCTACTCGGGAGGCTGAGGCAGGAGAATCGCATAAGCCCAAGAGTTAGAGGTTGCTGTGAGCCGTGTGACGCCACGGCACTCTACCCGAGGGCGGTACAGTGAGACTCTGTCTCTACCAAAAAAATAAATAAATAAATAAAACAATGTAATACAACCAGCCATTATTGCTTCCCCCTAATTTCCCTGAGAGGCCACAGCACTCAGGGAGAGAGGCTGGGTTCAGTTTTCGACAGAGCAGTGACCCTCACCCTTGGATGAAGAGTCTAAAAAGTGTCCAAAGTGCAGGTGATTCTACTGAACAGGCAGGGCTGTGAGCTGAGAAGTGCCGAGAAGTGCCTCCATGGCCTTGTGTCTCCACTGGAGTTCACTGTGCTCCTGGGCTACTGGTCTCCTTGTTACAAGAAACCGTGTGAAAGACACATGGACCTCAAAGTAGGTTCAATCTAGGGTTAAATGAACACGCTCTCTGCAGGTGCATCAGTGAGCAGTCTTCATCCCAACCGATGCCACCCCAAAAGTCGGACACATGAGTGAATGGCCCTTCCAAGGCTCCCAGGCCCCACTTAGCACTGGTCCCACAAGCCATATCGCAAAGCCTCGATTTCCACAGGCACTTAAGTGCCTAGCATGGACCCCACAGGCAGAGCCCTTTCTCATCACTGCCTAAAGACAATTGCTTTAAAATAAGGTGTCTGGCCAGGCACCGCCACTCACACCTGTAATCTAGCACTCAGGGAGGCAGCGGAGGGAGAATTGCTTGAGTTCAGGAGTTTGCAACCAAGCATGAGCAAGAACAAGACCCAGCCTCTACTAAAAATGTTTTGTTTTGTTTAGGGACAGAGTCTCACTCTGTCACCCACCGTAGAGTGCCCTAGTGTCAGCTCAGCTCACAGCAACCTCAAATTCCCGGGCTCAGGTGATCCCTCTGCCTCAGCCTCCCAAGCAGTGGGGCCTATAGGCACCTGCCACAACACCCAGCTAATTTTTCTATTTTTAGTAGAGATAGAGTCTCTCTCTTGCTCAGGCTGGTCTTGAACCCCTGAGCACAAGGGATTCTCCTGCCTCGGCCTCCCAGAGTGCTGGGATTACAGGCGGCAGCCACCGAGCCCGGCTGGGCTCCCCCATTGTTCACCTTACATTATTCTGGCACAATTAAGGAGTCAGTATTGATATATTATTATTAACTAAAGTGCAGACTTTACTCAGATTTCCTCAGTTTTTACCTAAAGTCTTTTTTCCATCCTGGGACCCAACATGACATTTGTTGGTCACATCTCCTCAGGCTGCTGTTGGCTGTGACAGTTTCTCACAGTCTTTCCTGGGTTTTGATGGCCTTGACAGTTTTGGGGCCCGCTCAGGTGTTTTGTGGAATGTTCCTCCATTGAGATAAATCAGCTATTTTTCTCATGATTAGAGGTTATGGGGTTTTAGTGGAGGAAGTCCCCAGAGGTAGTGTCCTTTCATCACTGTAAGTCCCACTGTGCTAAGGGAACATGTCACCACCATCACTTAGCCCTGCTGATGGCAAACCTTGATCACCACCTGGCTGAGGTCCTGTTTGCCAGCTTCGTCCACTGCGACGACGTTACTGTTTTCCCCCTTCCCCTGCCTGTACTCTCAGAAGGACGTCACCATGCACAGTCTGCACTGGAGAACTGGGGCTGTGTGTGCAGTGTTCTGAGGTCGGAGGGTCTATATAAAGATGTGAGATCTTTTGCATGGATGACTTGTCTCTTTGCTTCCGTTATTTATTGATTCAATAAATAATACAGACTCATTCATATTTATTTTGTACTTTTAGATTATAATCCAACAATGTAATAGATTATAATCCAATAAATATGACTCATTAATATTTATTCTATACTTTGGATTATAATCCAACAGTCATTATTTTGTTGCTCAAATGGGTCGAGAGCTCTTTCTTTTGGCTCTTAGTGTTACCAGCCATTGAAAGGCAGTTTCATGCAGGGCACAGCTGGTCAGGTTCTAACAAGGTCGGATGAGCCCAGGTGCTGACACCTGAAGATTGTTGATTCATCTCCAAGGCTACTGTCATAGGTAAGTTGGGAACTGGACTCCATGGTACTGGTCAAGGACCCAGGGCACTCTACACCCAGTGAAGTGTTGACTAGTCAACTCTAACTTTAGACTAGAATAAAAATGCTTTGAAGATACAACCACTTTAAGATAGGAAGATTGTGTAACTTTGTAACCTATGAGGGGAAAATCTGACATGTGCTATGATGAGTAATAACACTGGTAAGGTTTACTTTTACTGTGAGAATAAAAAGTAACAAAAGGAAAGAGGAACCTGGAACCATAGCTCAAGCCTGTAATCCTAGCACTCTAGGAGCTCAAGGTGTTTGCCTGAGTTCATGGGTTCAAGACCAGCCTGAGCAAGAGTGAGACACTGTCCCTAAAAAAAAAAAAAAAAAAAAAAAAATAGCTGGGTGTTGTGGTGTGTGCCTATAGTCCCTGCTACTTGGGAGGCTGAGGCAAGAGAATCACTGAGCCCAAGAGTTGGAGGTTGCTGTGAGCTGTGATGCCAAAGCACTCTACCAGGGGCGACAAAGTGAGACTGTTTAAAAAAAAAGGAAAGAGGAGGGCAGATCAGCAATTTGAGGAGATATCCTCACTGTTCTCTGGAATTGCTGACTTTTCTTTTTCTTTTTTTTAGAGACAGAGTCTCACTTTGTCACCCTCAGTAGAGTGCCGTGGCGTCACAGCTTACAGCAACCTCCAGCTCTTGGGCTTAGGTGATTCTCTTGCCTCAGCCTCCCAAGTAGCTGGGACTACAGGCGTCCACCACAATGCCCAGCTATTTTTTTGTTGCCGGGGGCTAGGTTTGAACCCGCTACCCTCAGTATATGGTGCCAGCACCCTACTCACTGAGCCACAGGTACCGCCCTGGAATTGCTGACTTCTATGAATAAAAACAAAACTGTTGATCCTTCATCTGCTGCTCCCATGATTGGCTTGGGTGACAGAGCTCCCACACCTTCTGGCCCAGCAACATTTTATCTGTCTGCTGTATACCTAACATTATGGGTTTTGTTTTTATTTGTTCCTTTTGAGCACTTCCCTGCTTTCTGGTACAAGTTTATACCTTCATCTCCCCTATTCCCTGCCCAGTCCTAGAACCAGCTATTTCTTGTTTCTCAAAGGAGCCCTGGTTCTTTTTACAGAGAAGCATTTTAGAAAACAAGATCTGGGGGCTGGGCATGCTCACCGCTACTGGACATTTTGCTTCTAGGCCCTCTCAGTGGACAGAGGAAGGAGGTAGATGTGTGTGGGCTAACTGCATATCAGGTGTAGATAGACACATTCATAAGTATTTCTAGAGTCTCTGTTGTGGGCACGGGGCTCTGGCAGCTTTCCTGCCCTCCTGCAGCCCTGTGGGACTTCAGCTTTCCCATCAGCAATTTTCCTTTGCTCTTTTTTTTTTTTTTGCAGTTTTTGGCCAGGGCTGGGTTTGAACCCACCACCTACAGCATATGGGGCCAGCAGCCTACTCCTTTGAGCCATAGGCGCCGCCCTCCTTTGCTCTTTTATAGGCTGCACAAATCAGGAAGCGTGGCCTCGCCAGCTTTGGGACACAAATATTTGCCAGTGAAGGAAACGTTCCCTCATCAATCAAAACCCAGACAAGTTGGCACTCTCTTCGCAGCTGCCTGAGGGAGTTTCTATTTCAGGAGGGGCCAGGTGGCTCACAGCTTCCACTCCAGCCAGGCTCCTTCCCATCCTACCTCATTTTGAAGATGAGGAGACTGAAGTTGAAAGTAGTTGCTTGTCCTTGGTCACTTAGCATCCAGAGTGACCTTTTTATTTTCTTTGAGAATATCTGTTTTAATACATGACATAATGAAGGTAGCACACGGTAAAATCTCCAAGTCTATAAATGACAACTTTCAAGGCAGATAAACAACAGACATCTCTCCATGAAGAGTGGGCAGAGCCTAATTATAGCCCTAGTTCATCTTCCCAGCAACCCGAGTGGGGCGGGTCTCAGGGGAGTCACCAAGGAGAGCTGGTTAGCTGGGGTGCGGGTTTGCTTTGGAATACAGAACCCTGCAATCCACCGTCCCCTATGATTTTTCCCAGGGCCCAATGATCTAATCGAGGTTTCAAATTTGAGTCCAGTCCTAGGGCAGGAGACTCGTCCTGACCTAGGACGAGCTTTTTGTTCCTTTCATTACATCCCTCATCCAAATCACCTGGCCCTGGTTCAAATTAAGCCTCCCGTCCTCATCCTCACCCCACCCCTGAGTCTCATCTCCCCAGGACTGTGCACGTTTTCGCTGAGAACCTTCGAGGGGATTCTGACGCAGGTGAACTTGCCAACAACTGCTCTCGTTTCACTCTGGCCGGTGCACGGAGGACTCCGGGTGCAGCCAGCAAATGACCGTCAGCATTAGTGTCGCGCAAGTGCGGTCGCGCCACGGGCCCCTTCCCGTCTCACCTGGGTTCTTGCTAACATGCAAACGCTGAGCTTTTTCCCTGAAGTGTTTGAACTGGAAGAGGTGGGGTGGGGTGTAGGAATCTGCATTTTTGTAGATTTTTAGCCAGTGTGCAGAGAGAGGGGTAGGAGGTAGTGAAATGAGAGGAAACAACGTCTCCCCTCATTCTGGTTGTCGGTTTGCCCAGGTCACTCAGTGTCCCGGCCCCCGGAGCTGAACTAAATGCATTTACTCCTGATCCGACGCGGAACGCTGGTGCAGACGCAGACTCGAGCCCCGCCCCAGCTCTCGGCTCAGGTGTTTGCGGGTTGCGCACCCGGGGCGGGGGAAAGGACGGGTGCACTGAAAGGACCCGTGCGCAGCCCGCTGGCGGGCCGGGGCGGGGCCGGCACGCGGGAGAGGCGGGGCCGGAACGCGTCCTGTGTCAGACGCGCCAATCCTCGGGCTCGTAGCAACCGTGGTCCCGCCTCCCGCCGCGTTCCTATAGGCCGCCGCGGGCTGCTTTCCGGCGGAGGCGGGACTTAAGCGGTGGCGGGAAAGTGGCGGCCAAGTGGCGTCCCTGGTTGCTCCTCCCGTGTGCTGCGGGGCCTGCGGGGGTCGCGAGTCCCGGGCGGGCAGCTCCGCCGCCATGGACGCTGCCGAGGTGGAGTTTCTGGCCGAGAAGGAGCTGGTTACCATCATCCCTAACTTCAGTTTGGATAAGATCTACCTCATCGGGGTAAGGGCGGGCAGGGCTGACGGGCTCCGGCCCTTCGGGGAGTCGGGCAGGGGTTGGGGGCCACAGGGCGGCGGGCTGGGGGCACCGGGGCACGGATACCGGCCCCTCGGGGAGGCGGGCCGGGCTGGGGGCGCTGGGCTGGGCGGCTGGGGCTAGGCCCGTGCCCGAGGACACCGCAGGCGCGTTCGTGAGTCGCAGTCTGTACCCGGAGGTCCAAGGTGGACACGGAAGGGAGAGGTTCAACCTCCCCGGGGCGGCCCTCGGTTTAACCAAGCGCTTCGCAGGCGACTTGGGTGGGTGTCGTGTCCGGAGCCTTCGGGAGGTCCCGGCAGGCGCGTGACAGCTGCGTGACAGCTGCGGGGGACTACTGTGACAACTGGATTTTTGTCTTTATTTTTATTTGGACCTCAGGTTTATGCACTGCCTTGATTCTTCTTTGATAGCAATGAGGTACAAGGATGCTTTTTAGGTTTTATTTTGTTTTGTCTTAACCTTATGGGGAATTGTTTTACCTTTGGCAGGGGGACCTGGGGCCTTTTAACCCTGGTTTGCCGGTGAAAGTGCCTGTGTGGTTGGCAATTAACCTGAAACAAAGACAGAAATGTCGGTTGCTCCCTCCGGAATGGATGGATGTAGGTAAGGATGGGGGTGGAGGCTGTGTTAGCGGTGACACCTTCTCCCACCGGGACAATGCATGGGGACCTGGTTTGGTCCGTGTTCCAGCTCCCCCATCATCTGCTGATCAGCTGAGATGACTAGTTACAGAGTCACCTCTCAGCAGTCTGCCATCATGTCATGTTGGTTTTTGGAGTGTCTGAAACTTTTAGTTCATATTTTGATTTTAGATATTTCAATTGGCTTTACAATCGAAATATTATATGACCTTTGTGCCTTACACCTGTAATCCCAGCACTCTGAGAGGCTGAGGCTGGTAGATTGCCTGAGCTCAGGAGTTTGAGACAAGCCTGAAACAAGAGCAAGACCACATTTCTACTAAAAATAGAAGAAAATGGACTCTACCTGGGCACTGTGGCCTGTAGTTCAGCTACTCAGGAGGCTGAGGCAAGAGGATGGCTTGAGCCCAAGAGTTTGAGGTTGCTGTGAGCTATAATGCCAGGGTACTCTACTCAAGGTGACAGAGTGAGACTGTCTTAAAAACAAACAAACAAAAAAACCAAACAATTATATGACCTTAAAGAAGCATTTGTTCTAGATTTTTTTTTTTTTTTTTTGCAGTTTTTGGCCAGGGCTGGGTTTGAACCCACCACCTTCGGCATATGGGGCTGGCGCCCTACCCCTTTGAGCCACAGGCGAGTTTTTTTTTTTTATTGTTTGGGATTCATTGAGGGTACAAAGAATTAGGTTACACTGATGGCATTTTTAGATAAAGTGCCTCTTATAATTGTGTCCCACCCTCCCTCTTCCCCTCTCCCCACTCCCACGTTCCCCTACCTCCCACCTTGTATTAGACCATCTACTGACTTCATATTAAAATTGAGTACATTGGATTCTTGCTTTTCCATTTTTATGATCTTTACTAAGAAGAATATGTTCTACCTCCATCCAGGTTAACAGAAAAATATAAAGTCTCCATCTTTTTTTTTTTTTTTTAATTTGTGTGGAAAAGATTAGATTTATAAAGATTAGATAGGAATAGAAAAGATAATCTCCATCTTTTTTAATGGCTGAATAGTATACCATGGTGTACATATACCACAGCTTATTAATCCATTTCTGAGTTGGGCATTTAGGCCGTTTCCACATTTTGGTGATTGTAAATTGAGCTGTGATAAATAGTCTAGTGCAAATGTCCTTAAGATAAAAGGATTTTTTCCAATTCTTTTGTAGTTCATGGCGTGATGATTGGGTTTTCATGCGCATGCGTGAGATTTGCCTCCCACAAATCTTGTTATACATGGGCACCTTACCTGTCTGACATGAAAAAAAAAAAAGGATTTTTTTTTCCTTCTGGATAGATGCCCGGTAATAGGATTGTAGGATCAAATGGGAGGTCTAGTTCGAGTTCTTGAGGGTTCTCCATACTTCCTTCCAAAAAGGTTGTATTAGTTTGCAGTCCCACCAGCAGTGTAAAAGTGTTCCTTTCTCTCCACATCCACGCCAGCATCTGCAGTTTTGAGACTTTGTGATGTGGGCCATTTTCACTGGGGTTAGGTGATATCTCAGGGTAGTTTTGATTTGCATTTTTCTGATGATTAGGGATGAAGAGCTTTTTTTTTTTTTTTTTTATTTGAGACAGAGTTTCAAGCTGTTGCCCTGGGTACAGTGCCGTGGCATCACAGCTCACAGCAACCTCAAACTCTTGGGCTTACACGATTCTCTTGCCTCAGCCTCCCAAGTAGCTGGGACTACAGGCACCCGCCACAACGCCCTGCTATTTTTCTGTTGCAGTTGTCATTGTTGCTTTAGCTGGCCAGGCCTGATTTGAACCCGCCAGCCTGGGTGTATATGTCTGGTGCCCTGCCCACTAAACTACAGGCACCTCCATGAAAAGCATTTTTTCATGTTTGATAGCCATTTGTCCGTCTTCTTTAGAGAAGGTTCTATTTGTGTCTGTTGCCTTGTGGGTTGTCATAGATGGGATTGTTGTCTTTTTTTGATGGATTAATTTGAGTTCTCTGTAGATCATAATTATCAACTTTTGTTGTATTCATAATATACAAATATCATTTCCCATTCTGAACGCTCTCTATTTGCTTTGGTGTTGCTTCCTTAGCTGTACAAAAGCTCTTCAATTTAATTAATTCCCATTTTTTTTTTTTTTGTTGCAGTTTGGCTGGGGCGGGTTTGAACCCGCTACCCTAGGTATATGGGGCCGGCACTCTACTCACTGAGCCACAGGCGCCGCCCCCATTTATTTATTTTTGTTGTTGCAATTATGATGGAAGTTGTCTTCATAAAATCTTTCCCTGTAATACTAGCACTGTGGGAGGCCGAGGTGAGTGGATTACCTGAGTTCACAAGTTCGAGACAAGCCTGAGCCAGAGTTTGACCCTGTCTCTACAAATAGCTGGGTGTTGTGGCAGGCACCTATAGTCCCAGCTACTTGGAAGGCTGAGGCAAGAGAATTGCTTAAGCCCAGAGTTTGAGGTTGCTGTGAGCTGTGACACCACAGCACTGTACCTGGGACAACAAAGTGAGACTTTGTCTTAAAAATCTTTTCCCAGTGCTCGGCACCTATAGCTCAGTGGCTAGGGTTCCAGCCATATGCACTGGAGCTGGTGGGATCGAATCCAGCCTAGACCTACCAAACAACAAAGACAACTACAACCAAAAAATAGCTGGGCGTTGTGGAAGGTTGAAAACCACTGGATTAGCTTCTCATCTTAGCTGTTATTGGCATATACAAAGGCTACTGATTTGTGGATATTGATTTTATACCCTGAGACATTACTGTATTTTTTTTTTTTTTTTTTTTTTTGTAGAGACAGAGTCTCACTGTACCGCCCTCGGGTAGAGTGCCATGTTATCACGCGGCTCACAGCAACCTCTAACTCTTGGGCTTAAGCGATTCTCTTGCCTCAGCCTCCCGAGTAGCTGGGACTACAGGCGCCCACCACAACGCCCGGCTATTTTTTTGTTGCAGTTTGGCGGGGGCTGGGTTTGAACCTGCCACCCTCAGCATATGGGGCCGGCGCCCTACTCACTGAGCCACAGGCGCTGCCCCATTACTGTATTTTTTGATCACTTCCAGGAATCTCGTGGTTGAGTCTTTGGGGTTCTCTAAGATCATATCACTGGTAAAGAGCAAGAGTTGGACCTTAGCCCCCATTTGGATGCCCTTTATTTTCTTCTCTTGCCTGATTGTATTGGCTAGAACTTCCAGCACTATGTTGAATAGTAGTGGTGATAGAGGACAAGCTTGTCTGGTTCCAGTTCTGAGAGGAAAAACTTTCAGTTTAACTCCATTCAGTAAAATACTAGCTGTGGGTTTGTCATAGATGGCTTCAATCAGTTTAAGAAATGTGCCACCTATACCTATTTTCTTAAGCAGGGTTTTTTTTTTTTTGTTTTTTTTTTTTGAGACAGTCTCACTAGGTTGCCTTCAGTAGAGTGCTATGGTGTCACAGCTCACAGCAACCTCCAACTCTTGGGCTTAAGCGATTCTCTTGCCTCAGCCTCCCAAGTAGCTGGAACTACAGGCACCTGCCACAATGCCCGGCTATTTTTTGTTGTTGTTGTTGTTGTTTTCATTTTGTTTAGCAGGCCTGGGCTGGGTTTGAACCCACCAGCCCCAGTATATGTGGTCGGTGCCCTAGCTGCTGAGCTGTGGGTGCTGAGCCTTCTTAAGTGTTCTAATTAGAAAAGGATGCTGAATTTTTTTTTTTTTGTAGAGACAGAGTTTCAGTTTATTGCCCTCGGTAGAGTGCCCTGGCATCAAACAGCTCACAGCAACCTCCAACTCCTGGGCTTAGGCGATTCTCCTGCCTCAGCCTCCCTGTAGCTGGGACTACAGGCGCCCGCCACAATGCCCAGCTATTTTTTGGTTGCAGTTCAGCCGGGGCTGGGTTTGAACCCGCCACCCTCGGCATATGGGGCCCGCGCCCTGCTCACTGAGCCACAGGTGCCGCCCTGATTTTTTTTTTTTTTTTTTTTGCAGAGACAGAGTTTCACTTTATGGCCCTCGGTAGAGTGCCGTGGCGTCACACAGCTCACAGCAACCTCCAACTCCTGGGCTTAGGTGATTCTCTTGCCTCAGCCTCCCTAGTAGCTGGGACTACAGGTGCCCGCCACAATGCCCGGCTATTTTTTTTTTTTTTGGTTGCAGTTCAGCTGGGGCCGGGTTTGAACCCGCCACCCTGGGTATATGGGGCTGGCGCCTTATCGACTGAGCCACAGGCACCACCCAGGATGCTGAATTTTATCCAATGCTTTTTTCTGTATCTATTGAGAGGATCATATGGTCTTTGTTTTTGCTTCTTTTGATATGGTGAATTACATTTATGGACTTCTGTATATTAAACTAGCCTTGCATCCCTGGGATGAAACCTACTTGATCGTGATGATTTTTTTAATGTGTAGCTGTAATGTATTGGCTAGGATTTTACTGAGAATTTTTGCTTCTATATTCATTAGTGAAATTGTTCTAAAGGTCTCCTTTTTAGTTGGGTCTTTTTCTGGTTTTGGTATCAGGGTGATTTTTTCTTCATAGAATGTATTGGGGAAGATTCTTTCTCATTTTTTTGGAGTAATTTCTGCATTATGGGTATAATTATGCTCATGAAAGTTTGATAGAATTCTGGTGTGAAGCCATCTGGACCAGGGCACTTTTTCTTTGGGAGATTTTTTTATTGTTTCTTTGATCTTAGTTCTTGAAATTGGTCTATTCAGTAGATCCATTTCTTCTTGGTTAAGTGTAGGGAGAGGGTGGATTATAGATATTGATCCATTTCCTCCACATTGTGAAATTTCTGGGCATAGAGTTTTTGTAGCAGTCAGAGATGATCTCTTGTATCTGTATGGCATCTTTTATTTCTCCGTTAGCATTTCTGATTGAGGTTATTAGAGATTTTATTTTTCTGTTTCTAGTTAATCTGGCCAAGGATTTATTGAGTTTCTATTTTGAAAAACCAACGTTTTATTTTATTT
Organism: Nycticebus coucang; assembly: GCF_027406575.1. Taxonomy (NCBI): domain Eukaryota; kingdom Metazoa; phylum Chordata; class Mammalia; order Primates; family Lorisidae; genus Nycticebus; species Nycticebus coucang. Next base: position 181,663,908 of record NC_069781.1, on the reverse strand, counting down.
AATTAATTAATTAATTTTTATTGTTGGATTCATTGAGGGTACAAGATACCAGGTTACACTGATTGCATTTGTTAGGTAAAGTCCCTCTTATAATTGTGTCTTGCCCTCAAAAGGTGTGTCACACACCGAGACCCCCCCCTTCCCTTTTTCCCTTTCTCTGCTCTCCCCTTCCCCCACCCCCCTTAGTACATTAATGACCTAATGTACTAGGTCATTGATTGTCCTCATATCAAAATTAAGTACACAGGATTCTTGCTTCTCCATTCTTGTGATGCTTAACAAAGGATGTAATGTCTCCATCTTTTCTCTTCTTTTCTTTTTTTTTTTTTTTGGCCAGGGCTGGATTTGAATCTGGCATATGGGGCCGGTGCCCTACTTCTTTGAGCCACAGGCGCTGCCCTGTCTCCATCTTTTTTAATGGCTAAATAGTATTCCATGGTATACATATACAACAGCTTGTTAATCCATTTCTGGGTTGGTGGGCATTTAGGCTGTTTCCACATTTTGGCGATTGTAAATTGAGCTGTGATAAACAGTACAGTGCAAATGTCCTTAAGATAAAAGGATTTCTTTCCTTCTGGGTAGATGCCCAGTAATGGGATTGCAGGATCAAATGGGAGGTCTAGTTCGAGTTCTTTGAGGATTCTCCATACTTTCTTCCAAAAAGGTTGTACTAGTTTGCAGTCCTACCAGCAGTGTAAAAGTGTTCTTTTCTCTCCACATCCACGCCAGCATTTGTAGTTTCGAGATTTTGTGATGTGAGCCATTCTCACGGGGGTTAGATGATATCTCAGGGTGGTTTTGATTTGCATTTCTTGAATTATTAGGGACGATGAGCATTTTTTCAAATGTTTGTTAGCCATTCATCTGTCTTTTTTAGAGAAGGTTCTTTCTATTCATGTCTCTTGCCCATTGATACATAGGATTGTTGGCTTTTTGTGTGTGGATTAATTTGAGCTCTCTATAGATCCTAGTTATCAAGCTTTTGTCTGATTCAAAATAAGCAAATATCCTTTCCCACTGTGTAGATTGTGTATTTGCTTTGGTTGTTGTCTCCTTAGCTGTACAAAAGGTTTTCAGTTTAATTAAGTCCCATTTGTTTATTTTTTTTGTTGTTGCAATTGCCACGGAAATCTTCTTCATAAAGGCTTTCCCCAGGCCGATATCTTCCAGTGTTTTTCCTGTGCTTTCTTTGAGGATTTTTATTGTTTCATGTCTTAAATTTAAGTCTATTATCCATCTTGAATCAATTTTTGTGAGTGGAGAAAGGTGCAGGTCCAGTTTCAGTCTTCTACATGTGGATATCCAGTTCTCCCAGCACCATTTATTGAATATAGGGATTCATCTCCCCAGTGTATGTTCTTGTTTGGTTTATCGAAGATTAGGTGGCTGTAATATGTTAGTTTCATTTTCTGGTTTTCTATTTGATTCCAAATGTCTGTGTCTCTATTTTTGTGCCAGTACCATGCTGTTTTGACCACTATGGCCTTGTAGTATAGCCTAAAGTCTGGTATGCTGATGCCCCCAGCTTTATTTTTATTACTAAGAACTGCCTTCACTTCAGGGTTTTTTCCTGGTTCCATACAAAATGAAGAATTGTCTTTTCCAAGTCTTGAAAGTACGATGTTGGTATTTTAATAAGGATGGCATTAAATCCGTAGATTGCTGTGGGAAGTATAGACATTTTAACAATGTTGATTCTTCCCAGCCGTGAGCATGGTATGTTCTTCCATTTGTTAAAATCCTCTGCTATTTCTTTTCTTTACGGTTCCAAAATTTCTTTATAGAGGTCCTTCACTTCTTTTGTTAGGTATATTCCTGGGTATTTCATTTTCTTTGAAGCTATGGTGAAGGGAGTTGTGCCCTTACTTAGCCTCTCATCTTGGTTGTTATTGGTGTATACAAAGGCTACTTTTTTGTGGTCGTTGATTTTTATATCCTGAGACATTACTGTATTTTTTAATGACTTTCAGAAGTCTTGCTTGAGTCTTTGGGGTTCTCTAGGTGTAAGATCATAATCAACAAAGAGGAAGAGTTCGACCTCCTCTGCTCCTATTTGGATGCCCTTTATTTCCTTCTCTTGCCTGATTGTATTGGCTAGAAGAACTATGTTGAATAGTAATTGCAATAGAGGACAACCTTGTCTGGTTCCAGTTCTGAGTTGAAAAACCTTCAGTTTTACTCCATTCAGTAAAATATTCGCTGTGGGTTTGTCATAAATAGCTTTGATCAGTTTAAGAAATGTGCCACCTGGGCGGCGCCTGTGGCTCAGTCTGTAGGGCGCCAGTCCCATATACCGAGGGTGGTGGGTTCAAATCCAGCCCCGGCCAAACTGCAACCAGAAAATAGCTGGGCGTTGTCGTGGGCGCCTGTAGTCCCAGCTACTCGGGAGGCTGAGGCAAGAGAATTGCTTAAGCCCAGGAGTTGGAGGTTACTGTGAGCTGTGTAAGGCCACGGCACTCTACCGAGGGCCATAAAGTGAGACTCTGTCTCTACAAAAAAAAAAAAAGGAAATGTGCCACCTATGCCCACACTCCTCTGTGTTCTAATTAGAAAGGGATGCTGGATTTTATTGAATGCTTTTTCTGCATCTATTGAGAGGATCATATGGTCTTTATTTTTGCTTCTGTTGATATGGTGAATAACGTTTATGGACTTGCGTATGTTAAACCATCCTTGCATCCCTGGGATGAAACTTACTTGATCGTGATGTATGACTTTTTTGATGATAAGCTGTAATCTATTGTCTAGGATTTTGTTGAGAATTTTTGCATCTGTGTTCATTAGTGAAATTGTTCTGAAGTTCTCCTTTTTAGTTGGGTCTTTTCCTGGTTTTGCTATCAGGGTGATGTTTGCTTCATAGAATGTATTGGGGAAGATTCCTTCCTCAATTTTTGGAATAATTTCTGCAGTATGGGAATAAGCTCTTTCTGGAAGGTTTGATAGAATTCTGGGCATTTTTTGTTGGGAGAATTTTTATTGTTTCTGGATCTCAGTGCTTGAAATTGGACTGTCAGGAGATCTGTTTCTTCCTGGCTTAGTCTAAGGAGAGGGTGTGATTCCAAATATTTTTTTTTTTAATTGTTAAATCATAGCTGTGTACATTAGTGCAATCAAGGGGTACAATGTGCAATCAAGGGGTACAATATATAATCTGAAATATTCTCATCAAACTGTTCAACGTAGCCTTCATGGCATTTTCTTAGTTATTGTATGTAGACATTTGTATTCTGCATTTAGTAAGTTTCGCCTGTATCCATTCTAAGATGCACCGTAGATGTGGCCCCACCCATTACCCTCCCTCCACCCTAACCTCCCCCTCCCTTCCCCTTCCTTGGCCCCTTCCCCATATTCTTGTGCTATAGTTGGGTTATAGCCTTCATGTGAAAGGTATAAATTAGCTTCATAGTAGGGCTGAGTACATTGGATACTTTTTCTTCCATTCCTGAGATACTTTGCTAAGAAGAATATGTTCCAGCTCCATCCATGTAAACATGAAAGAGGTAAAGTCTCCATCTTTCTTTAAGGCTGCATAATATTCCATGGTATACATGTACCACAATTTGCTAGTCCGTTCGTGGGTTGATGGGCACTTGGGCTTCTTCCATGACTTAGCAATTGTGAATTGGGCTGCAATAAGCATTCTGGTACAGATGTCTTTGTTATATTGTGATTTTTGGTATTCTGGGTATAAACCTAGTAAAGGAATTATAGGATTGAATGGCAGGTCTATTTTTAGGTCCCTAAGTATTCTCCAAACATCCTTCCAGAAGGAACGTATTAGTGTGCATTCCCACCAGCAGTGTAGAAGTGTGCCCTTTTCTTCACATCCACGCCAACATCTCTGGTTTGGGGATTTTCTTTTGTGTGTGTGTGTGTGTTTTGGCCAGAGCTGGGCTTGAACCTGCCACCTCTGGCATATGGGACTGGCGCCCTACCCCTTTGAGCCACAGGTGCCACCTGGGATTTTGTTATGTGGGCTACTGTTACTGGGGTTAGGTGATATCTCAAAGTAGTTTTGATTTGCATTTCTCTGATGATTAAGGATGATGAGCTTTTTTTCATGTGTCTGTAGATCGTGTGTCTATCTTCTTTAGAGAAGTTTTTCTTCAAGTCCTTTGCCCACCCTGAGATGGGATCACTTGTTCTTTCCTTGCTAATACGTTTGAGTTCTCTGTGGATTCTGGTTATTAGATCTTTATCAGAGGTATAACCTGCAAATATTTCTCCCATTCTGAGGGCTGTCTGCTTGCTTTACTTACTATGTTCTTGGCTGTGCAGAAGCTTTTTAGTTTGATCGGGTCCCAGTAATGTATTTTTGATATTGCTTCAATTGCCTGGGGAGTACTCCTCATAAAATATTCACCCAGGCCGATTCCTTTAAGAGTTTTTCCTGCATTTTCTTCAAGTATTTTTATAGTTTTATGTCTTAAGTTTAAATCTTTTATCCAATGAGAGTCTATCTTAGTTAATGGTGAAAGGTGTGGGTCCTGTTTCAGTCTGTTACAGATCGCCAGCCAGTTCGCCCAGCACTATTTGTTAAATAGGGAATCTTTTCCCCACTGAATGTTTTTTTTTTTTTTTTTTGTAAAGACAGAGTCTCACTTTATGGCCCTCGGTAGAGTGTGGTGGCCTCACACAGCTCACAGCAACCTCCAACTCCTGGGCTTAAGCAATTCCCTCCCGAGTAGCTGGGACTACAGGCGCCTGCCACAACGCCCGGCTATTTTTTGGTTGCAGTTTGGCCGGGGCCGGGTTTGAACCCGTCACCCTCGGTATATGGGGCCGGCGCCTTACCTACTGAGCCACAGGCGCCGCCCCCCACTGAATGTTTTTAATTGGCTTGTCAAAGATCAAATAACAGTAAGTAGCTGGATTCATCTCTTGGTTCTCTATTCTGTTCCAGACATGTACTTCTCTGTTTTTGTGCCAGTAACATGCTGTTTTGATCACTATTGATTTATAGTACAGTCTCAGGTCTGGTAGCGTGATTCCTCCTGCTTTGTTTTTATTGCTGAGTAATGTTTTGGCTATTCGGGGTTTTTTTCTGATTCCATATAAAACAAAGTATTTTTTCATGATCTTTGAAATATGACAATGGAGCTTTATTTATTTATATATTTTTATTATTATCAAATCATAACTGTATACATTGATATGATTATGGGGCATCATACACTCGCTTCATAAACCATTTGACACATTTTTGGAGCTTTAATAGGAAATGCATTAAAATTATATATTGCTTTGGGTAGTATAGACATTTTAACAATGTTGATTCTTTCCAGCCATAAGCATGGTATGTTTTTCCATTTGTTAACATCTTCAGCTATTTCTTATCTTAAAGTTTCATAGCTCTCTTTGTAGAGATCTTTCATGTCCTTTGTTAGGTATATTCCCAAATATTTCATCTTCTTTGGCACTACTGAGAAAGGAATAGAGTCCTTGACTATTTTTTCGGCTTGGTTATTGTTGGTATACATAAAGGCTACATATTTATGGGTGTTGATTTTGTTTTTTTTTGTTTTTTTTGTAGAGACAGAGTCTCACTTTATGGCCCTCAGTAGAGTGCCGTGGCCTCACACAGCTCACAACAACCTCCAACTCCTGGGCTTCAGCGATTCTCTTGCCTCAGCCTCCCAAGTAGCTGGGACTACAGGCGCCCGCCACTGGGTGTTGATTTTGTAGCCTGAGACATTGCTGTATTCCTTGATCACTTCTAAAAGTTTTGTAGTAGAATCCCTAGTGTTTTCTAGATATACGATCATATCATCTGCGAAGAGTGAAAGTTTGATCTCTTCTGACCCTATGTGGATACCCTTGATCACCTTTTCTTCTCTAATTGCAATAGCTAAAACTTCCATTACAATGTTAAAGAGCAATGGAGACAATGGGCAACCTTGCCTGGTTCCTGATCTAAGAGGAAATGATTTCAATTTAACTCCATTCAATACGATATTGGCTGTGGGTTTGCTGTAGATGACCTCTATTAGTTTAAGAAATGTCCCTTCTATACCAGTTTTCTTAAGTGTTCTGATCATGAAGCGATGCTAGATATTATCAAAAGCTTTCTGTGCATCAATTGAGAGAATCATATGGTCTTTATTTTTTAGTTTGTTTATGTGCTGAATTACATTTATAGATTTACGTATATTGAACCAGCCTTGAGACCCTTGGATAAATCCCACGTGGTCATGGTGTATAATTTTTTTGATGTGTTGTTGGATTCTGTTTGTTAGGATCTTATTGAGTGTTTTTGCATCAATATTCATTAGTGATATTAGTCTATAATTTTCTTTTCTTGTTGGCTCTTTCCCTGGTTTGGGGATCAAGGTGATGTTTGCTTCGTTGAATGTGTTGGGTAATATTCCTTCTTTTTCTTTCTTTTTTTTTTTTGCTGAAAGTTAATTTATTGAAAATTTATTAAAAACACTTTATTTCCTCTACTAATTATCTTTGTTTCCAATACCCATAGTTCATTGCTGGCTGCTTGTCTGTTTTCTTTTTCTTTTTTTTTTTTTTTATTGTTGGGGATTCATTGAGGGTACAATAAGCCAGGTTACACTGATTGCAATTGTTAGGTAATATTCCTTCTTTTTCTGTATTTTGGAAGAGGTTTAGTAATATAGGTACTAGTTCTTCTTTAAAGGTTTGGTAGAGTTCTGGTAAAGCCATCTGGTTCTGGGCTTTGCTTTTTAGGGAGATTTTGTATAGTTGATGCTATTTCAGAACTTGATATAGGCCTGTTCAACATTTCCACTTCGTTCTGGCTAAGTCTTGGTAGGTGGCGTATTTCCAGGTATTGGTCGATTTTTTTTTTTTTTTTTTTTTCAGATTTTCATATTTGTGAGAGTAGAGTTTCTTGTAGTATTCGTTAAGGATTTTTTGAATTTCTGAGGGGTCTGTTGTTATTTCATCGTTACCATTTCTGATTGATGGAATTAGGGATTTTACTCTTTTTTTCCTGGTTAGGTTGGCCAAAGGTTTATCTATTTTATAGATCTTTTCAAAAAACCAACTTTTGGATTTATTGATCTGTTGTATAATTCTTTTGTTTTCAATTTCATTTAATTCTGCTCTGAGTTTGGTTCTTCTGCTGGGTTTGGGGTTGGAGTGTTCTTCCTTCTCCACTTGCTTAAGATGTCCCATTAAGTTATTAAATTCCTCTCTTTCCGTTTTCTTGAGGAAGAATTTCAGTACTATAAATTTCCCTCTTAGGACTGCCTTTGTAGTATCCCACAGGTTCTCATAATTCGTGTCTTTATTGTTGTTTTGTTCCAAAAATTTGGTGATTTCCTTCTTAATCTCGTCTATAACCCATCTATCCTTCAGTTTTAGGGTATTTAGCTTCCATGTTTTTGTATGGGTATGCAGGTTCCTGTTGTTATTGACTTCAACTTTTATTGCCTGATGGTCTGAAAAGATGCAAGGAATAATTTCTATTTTTTAAAATTTGTTGAGGTTAGATTTGTGGCCTAGGATGTGGTCGATTTTGGAGTATGTTCCATGGGCTGATGAGAAGAATGTGTATTCAGTTTTGTTGGGATGAAATGTTCTGTAGATGTCTATTAAGTCCAGATTTTGAATGGTTAAGTTGAAATCTAAAATTTCTTTGCTTAGCTTCTTTTTGGAGGGTCTACCCAGCACTGCTAAAGGGATGTTGAAATCTCCAACTACTATGGAATTGAAGGAAATCAAGTTGCTCATGTCTGTTAGAGTTTCTCTTATAAATTTAGGTGCATTCTGGTTGGGTGCATAAATATTAATAATAGAAATTTCATCATATTGAGTATTACCTTTAACAAATATGAAGTGTCCATCCTTATCCTTCCTTATTTTGGTTGGTTTAAAGCCTATTGTCCTATTGCAAATGGGATTGCAATGCCTGCTTTTTTCTGCTTTCCATTTGCCTGGAGTATAGATGACCATCCCTTCACCTTGAGTCTGTATTTGTCTTTTAAAGTAAGATGAGATTCTTGTATGCAGCAGATATCTGGCTTGAGTTTTTGTATCCAGTCAGCCAACCTGTGCCTCTTTAGAGGACAATTTAAACCATTCACATTAATTGAGAATATTGATAAGCCTTTTGAGAGTCCAGTGGACATTTTTAATCCTTTGCGACTGTGGAAGTTGGAATTTGATCAAAATTTTCTGGGTGGGTTTACTTTTGTGGTGGAGGATTATGCTGGTCTTTATGGAGGATAGGTCTGAGAATATCCTGGAGAGCTGGTTTAGTTTTGGCAAATTTCTTCAACATGTGAATGTCATTAAAGTATTTAATTTCTCCATCATAAATGAAACTCAGTATAGCTGGGTACAGGATCCTGGGTTGAAAGTTATTTTGTTTTAGGAGATTAAAAGTCGATGACCATCCTCTTCTAGCTTGAAAGGTTTCAGCAGAGAGATCTACAGGTATTCTAATATTCTTCCCCTTGTAGGTGATTGTTTTTTTTTGTCTGGCTGCTTTCAGAATTTTCTTCATATTAACTTTAGTGAAATTGATTATGATGTGTCTGGGGGATGTCTTATTTGGGTTAAGTCGTGCCGGAGTTCTGAAACTGTCTGCTATCTGAATTTCAGGATCTCTTGGCATGTCTGGAAAGTTCTCCTTCATAATCTCATGGAGAAGAGACTCTGAGCCTTGTGAAGTCACTTCGTTGCTTTCGGGGATCCCTATAAGACGAATATTGGTTTTCTTTGAATTATCCCAGAGCTCTCTGAGAGAGTGATCTGTTTTTGCCCTCCATTTCTCTTCCTCTTTGAGAGTTTGGGAGTGTTTGAAAGCTTGTCTTCAATGTCAGACATCCTTTCTTCTGCTTGCTCCATTCTGTTACTGAGGGATTCTACTGTGTTTCTCAGATCTTTGAGGGCTGCAACTTCTTGTCTCAATGTGTCAAAATCTTTGGTCATTTGGTCTTTGAATTCGTTGAATTCTTGAGATATCTTTTGGGTTACTGCTTGGAATTCTAATTCAATCTTATTTGCTATCCAGATTCTGAATTCGATTTCTGACATCTCTGCTATTTGTTTGTTTTTGGGATCTTGTGCTATGTCTGCCGCATTGATTTTTGGGGGAGTTGATCTACTCTGATTATTCATATTGCCAGAGTTTTTCTGTTGATTTCACCTCATGATTGTTTTTCACTGTTGCCTCTGGCCGTCCTCAGAGTTGGGGAGGAGTCTCTCCAAGATTAGACCCCAGCGGGATCACTCTATTGTTGCTGGATCTGTGTAGTTCCTCTGGGGATGCCCCAGCCAGGGAGTTCTGGTTGTGGAAGCAGCTCCGGAATGTGACACACCCAGATCCAGCAACAGGGCGGGAGGTGGTGTACATGGTTCTGGGAGTGCCTGGCGCACAGTGACTTTGGCACAGAGAGCCCAAGGCTCCAGCAGTCTCTGGCCAGGAGAAGGGCTCCACGCAGAGGCAGGGAGGGCTCCGGAGGGCACGCGGCTACCAGAGTCCCTGGGCAGACGAGTGGGCCGGTGTGGAGGTAGGGAGGGTACAGGAGGGAGGACACGGGGTTGCGCGGCTTCCGCAGTTCCTGGTCAGGGCATGCGGAGGCCTGGCAGGCGCGGGTTGCGGGAAGAGGGTCGTGGCACAGCTCTTACCGAGGTCTGTGCCGGAGCCGATCGCAGTTGCGGTGCAGTTCTTACGGAGGTCCGAGCTGGCCTTCTGGATTCTTGAGTGTGACCTTATTTGCTCATTGCCAGGATGGTTGCCAGGTCTTCCTCAACCTTCTTGGGCACTGCCTTTGGTGTCAAAGGCCTTGGCCGCGTTCCCTTTTGTGCACCTTTATCAGCTTATTACAAAGGATACAGATGAAGAGACTCCCTGGGCAAAGTGTAGGGGAAGGGATAACACATCCTCCATGAACTGCCGTGTGTTCAGCTACCCAGAAGGACTTCTTATTTTCTTTTTAGCATTTCTTAATCTATGACTCTCGTATTGTGATAATGATATAGCCACATATATTCTCATCATTTGATCTTTGATAAGCCAATTAAAGTCCTGATTCCAGATATTGATCCATTTCCTTCACATTGTCAAATTTCTGGGCATAGAGTTCATCATAATATTCAGAGATAATCTCTTGTATCTCTATGGCTTCAGTTGTTATTTCCCCTTTATCATTTCTGATTGAGGTTACTAGAGATTTTACTTTTCTATTTCTAGTTGTCTGGCTAAAGGTATTTATCTATTTTATTTTTTCAACACCAACTCCTTGTTTCATTAATTTACTGAATGATTCTTTTGTTTTCAATTTCATTAATCTCTGATTTAATTTTGGGTATATATATTTTTTCTGCTGGGTTTAGGCTTAGATTGTTCTTCTTTTTCCAATCCATAAGATGGCTTGTGAATTTGGTGATACGCTCTCTTTCTGTTTTTTGGATGTAGGCATCTAAAGCGATAAATTTTCTTTTCTTTCTTTTTTGTGTTTTAGAGACAGAGTCTCACTTTATTGCCCTCGGTAGAGTGATGTGGCATCACAGCTCACAGCAACTTCCAACTCCTGGGCTCTGGTGATTCTCTTGCTTCAGTTTCTGGAGTAGCTGGGACTACAGGCGCCCGCCACAACGCCCGGCTATTTTTTGGTTACAGTTTGGCCAGGGCTGGGTTTGAACTCACCACTCTTGTTATATGGGGCTGGCACCATACCCACTGAGCCACAGGTGCCACCCAACAAAGGAGTATTTTATTTATTTTTTTTTTTTGAGACAGAGTCTCACTATGTTACCCTCAGTAGAGTGCTGTGGCGTCAGAGCTCACAGCAACCTCCAACTCTTGGGCTTAAGCGATTATCTTGCCTCAGCCTCTCAAGTAGCTGGGACTACAGGCACCTGCCCCAACACCCAGCTATTTTTTGGTTGTAGTTGTGATTGTTGTTTGGCAGGCCCAGGCTGAATTTGAACCCATAAAGTGATAAATTTTCCTCTCAGGACTGCTTTTGCTGTATCCCACAGGTTTTGGTAGCTGTGTCTTCATCGTTGTTATGCTTCATTGTTGTTATTTCCTCTTTTATTTGTTCCTACACCCAATTGTCATTCAGCGTAAGGTTGTTTAATTTCCATGTCTTTGTGTGGGGTTGAACATTTTTGTTGTTAATGCCTTTAACGCCACCTTTAATGCCTTGTGGTCTGGGAAGATACAAGGTAAAATTTCAATTCTTTTCATTCTGTTGAGGTTTGTTTTGTGTCCTAGGATAAGATCAGTTTTGGAGAATGTTCCATGGGCTGATGAGAAGTATTCTTTAGCTTTGGGATGGAGTGTTCTATATACATCTATCAAACACAGTTGTTCTAAGGTCTCATGTAAGTTCTTTATATCTTTATTTAATTTCTTTTTAGAGGATCTGTCCAGCTCTGTAAGAGGAGTGTTAAAGTCCCCTGTTACTATGGTGTTATAGGATATCATATTGCTCAGAGTAATTAAGGTCTATTTCAAGAATCTGGGAGCATTTAAGTTTGGTGCATAAATGTTTAAAATTGTCTTGTTGTATTTTTCCCTTGACAATCTTTGTCTTTTTCTGCTTTTTTAAAAAAACTTTTTATATTTATTTATTTATTTATTTTTATTTTGAGACAAGGTCCCACTCTGTCACCCTTGGTAGAGTGCCATGGCCTCACAGCTCACAGCAACCTCCAACTCTTGGATTTAAGCGATTCTTTTGCCTCAGCCTCCCAAGAAACTGGGAGTACAGGCACCTGCCACAACGCCTGGCTGTTTTTTGTTGCAGTTTCCACTGCTGTTTTAGTATATGAGGCCAGTACCCTACTCACTGAGCCATAGGCGCCACCCATTTTTTTCTACTTAGTTGCTTTAAATGCACATGTATCTGAAAATAGGATTGTAACCCCTCTTTTCTTCTGAATTCTGTTTGCCTAAAAAATTGTCTTCCAATCCTTAACTCTGAGTTTTAATTTATCATTTGAGGCTAGGTGTGTTTCCTGCAGACAGCAAATGGATAGCTTGTGTTTTTTAATCCAATCAGCCAATCTGTGCCTCTACAGTGGGGAATTCACGCCATTAACATTTATTGAGATAATTGATAAGTGTGGTAGTGTTCTATTTATCTTATTTTGTGGAAGTCCGTTTCTTAGTTTTATCTTTTTCATCATTGTGGAAGCTAAGTTCTGTCCTTCAATTTCTGAGCACTTACTTTGCTGGTGATCCGTTGTGATGGTCAGTGTATAGAACAGGTTGAAGTATTTCCTGGAGAGCTGGTCTTGTTGTTTCAAATTTCCTCAATGTTTGTATATCAGTAAAAATTTGATTTCTCTGTCAGTTTTAAAGCTTAGCTTAGCAGAATATAGAATTCTGGGCTGGAAATTGTTCTGTTTAAGTAGATTGAAGGTAGATGACCATTGTCTTCTGGCTTGAAAAGTTTCATTAGAGAAATCTGCAGTCATTCTGAAAGATTTGCCCCTGTAGATCAACTGGCGCTTACTCCTGGCAGCTTGCAGAATCTTTTCTTTTGTCTTGACTTTGGACAGGTTCATCACAATGTGTCTTGGAGAAGCTCTATTAGAGTTGAAGTGACCTGGGATCCAATATCCCTCTGAAAGGAGTGTGTCAGAATCTTTGGAGATACTTGGGAAATTTTCTCTCTCTCTCTCTTTTTTTTTTCTTGAGACAGAGTCTTACTATGTTGCCTTTGGTGGAGTGCTATGGCGTCACAGCTCACAGCAACCTCAAACTCTTGGGCTTAAGCGATTCTCCTGCCTCAGCCTCCCAAGTAGCTGGGACTACAGGTGCCTGCCACAACGCCCGGCTATTTTTTTTTTTTCTTTTTGTTCCAGTTGTTTAGCTGGTCTGTGTTGGGTTTGAACCCTCCACCCTTGGTGTATGTGGCTGGTGGTGTAACCACTGTGCTACGGGTGCTGAGCTGGAAATTTTCATTTATAATGTTCTCTAGTATGGCTTCCATTCGTCTGGGGCGTTGTTCTTCCCCTTCTGGGATAACTCATACGTTTGAACGCTTCATAAAGTCCCATAAGTCTGTCAGTGAATGTTCTGCTTTCTCTTTTCTTTTCTGCCTCTTTAACTATATGAGTTATCTCAAGAGCTTTTTTTTTTTTTTTTTGTAGAGACAGAGTCTCACTTTATTGCCCTCGGTAGAGTGCCGTGGCCTCACACAGCTCACAGCAACCTCCAACTCCTGGGCTTAAGCGATTCTCTTGCCTCAGCCTCCCGAGTAGCTGGGACTACAGGCACCCGCCACAACGCCCGGCTAATCTCAAGAGCTTTGTCCTCTACCTCTGGGATTCTTTCTTCTGCCTTGTCTAATCTCTTGTTGATACTTTGTATTGCATCTTTCAATTCCCTAATTGACTGCTTCAATTCTTTTAGCTCTGCTATATCCTTTCTATATTCTTCATATCATTCCTCTCTTGTTTCATTCTGTTTTTGGATTTCCTTTTTGATTATTTTCCACTTTCTCAGCATATTTCCTTCATTGTTTCCATTATCTGTACTTTAAATTCCCCTTCTGTCATTTCTAACATTTCTTTATAGATGGAATCCTCTGCAGTAGCTACCTCACGGTCCCTTGGAGGGGTTGCTCTGGACTGGTTTTTCTTTTTTTTTTTTTGTAGAGACAGAGTTTCACTTTATGGCCCTCGGTAGAGTGCCGTGGCCTCACACAGCTCACAGCAACCTCTAACTCCTGGGCTTAAGCGATTCTCTTGCCTCAGCCTCCCGAGCAGCTGGGACTACAGGCGCCCGCCACAACGCCCGGCTATTTTTTTTTTTTGGTTGCAGTTTGGCCAGGGCCGGGTTTGAACCCGCCACCCTCGGTATATGGGGCCGGCGCCTTACCGACTGAGCCACAGGCGCCGCCCCTGGACTGGTTTTTCTTGTTGCTAGGATTTTTTTCTGCTGATTCTTCCTCATGAGTGTTTTCTTTCATCTGTTTCCTTGCCCTAATTTTCCTTTCACTTCGTCTTGCTCTTTAAGTTACTGTCCCTCTGGCCTAAGATTTTGATAAATCCAGTTCTCCACTGCTTTTGTCCTCCTCCTGGGGTCCAGAAGTCTCTCGCTGTCTCCCTGTGTTCCCAAAGGGATGTTTCTGAGCAGAGCCCACAAGCCAGAGATGCCTGGAGTCTTCTCTCCCCAATCTCACCGTGCATGTGTGGTTGCAAAGAAGGTGTTATTCAGTCACCATCTTGCTCCCTCCTGAAAAACCAACTGTTTGTTTTGTTTATTTTCTGGATGATTCTTTTGTTTTCAATTTCCTTAATCTCTGATTTAATTTTGGTTATTTCTTTTCTTCTGCTGGGTTTGGGATTAGATTGTTCTTTTCCAATTCTATAAGATGGTTCATGAGTTTGTTGATGTGTTCTCTTTATGTTTTTGGAATGTAGGCATCTAAAGTGATAAATTTCCACTGCATCCTACAGATCTTGATAACTTGTGTTTTTATTGTTATGTTTGAGGAATTTATGATTTCTTCTTTTATCTCTTCCTGACCCCAACTATCATTCAGCATAAGGTTGATTAATTCCCATGTCTTTGTGTGGGATGAATGTTTTTGTTGGAGTTGAGTTCCACCTTTATTGCCTTGTGGTCTGGGAAGATACAAGGTAAAATTTCTATTCTTTTAATTTTGCTGAGGTTTGATTTGTATGTATCCTAGGATGTGGTGTATTTTGGAATCTGTAGCACCGGCTGATGAGAAAAATGCATATTCTTGAGCTTTGGGACAGTGTGTTCTGTATAGGGCCATTCATCTCATTTGTTCTAGGGTCACATTGAAGTCCTTTGTGTCTCTGTTTAGTTTCTGTTTAGAGGATCTGTCCAGTTCCGTCAGAGGGCTGTTAAAGTCCTGGCTGTTATGGTGTCATGGGATCTCATATTGTTCAGACCTGTCAAGGTCTGTTCATAGATCAGGCAGCATTTAGATGGTGCATAAATATTTAAAATTGAGATGTCTTCTTGTTGTATTGTTCCTTTGACCAGTCTAAAGTGGTCATCTTTGTCTTTCTTAAATTTAGTTGCTTTAAATATGCTTATATCTGTAAATAAAATTACAACCCCGCATTTCTTTTTGTTTCCATTTGCTTGAAATACTATTTTCCATCTCATAATCCTAAGTCTTATTTATTTATTTATTTTTTGTAGTTTTTAGTTGGGGCTGGGTTTGAACCTGCCACCTCCAGCATGTGGGGCTGGCGCCCTACTCCTCTGAGCCACAGGCGACTAAGTCTTGATTTGTCTTTCAAGGCTGTGTGTGTTTCCTGGAGACAGCATATGGATGGCTGGTGATTTTTTTTTTTTTTTTTGGCCGGGGCCAGGTTTGAACCCAGCACCTCTGGTATATGGGGCTGGTGCCCTATTCCTTGAGCCACAGGTGCCACCCTGATGGCTTGTGGTTTTTTTTATCCAGGGAGCCAGCCTGTACCTCTTCAGTGGTGAATTCAGTCCATTGATATTTATTGAGAGAATTGATAAGTGTGGTGGAATTCTATTCATCTTATCTTGTGAAAGTCTGTTGTGTAGTTTTATCTTTTGCACCACTGTGGAAGCTAAGTTTTGACCTTTAGCTTCTGTGTGTTTACTTTGCTGATGGTCCATTATGATGGTCAGTGTTGAAAATAGGTCTAAGTATTTCCTGTAGAGCTGGTCTTGGGACAAATTTCCTCAGTGTCTCTATATCCGCAAAAGATTTGATTTCTCCAACTTTGAAGCTTAGTTTAGTAGGACACAGAATTCTGAGCTAAAAGTTGTTTTGTTTAAGAATGTCAAAGATGGGTGACACCTGTGGCTCAAAGGAGTAGGGTGCCGGCCCCATATACCAGAGGTGGCAAGTTCAAACCCTGCCCCAACCAAAAGCTGCAAAAACAAACAAACAAAAAACAGAAAACAATGTCAAAGGTGGATCACCATGCTCTTCTGGCTTGGAATGTTTCAGTTGAAAAGTCTGCGGTCATCCTAATGGCTCTGCATCTGTAGGTCAGTTGGCACTTACTCCTGGCTGCTTGCAGAATTTTTTCTTTCATCTTGACTTTGGACAGGTTCATTACAATGTGTCTTGGAGAGGCTCTGAGGCTCTGTTTGAGTTGACCTGGAGTTTGATATCCATCTGAAAGGAGTGTGTCAGGATCATTAATAAAATTTGGGACATTTTCATTTACGATGGTCTCCAGTAGGGCTTCCATTCCTTTAGGACAGTCTTCTTCCCCTCCAGGAATCCCTATTATTCATATGTTTGAACACTTCATGGATTCTTGTGGTTTTCTAAGCACCTGCTTTACTTTCTCTCTCTTCTTTTGTGCCTCTTTAACAACCTGGGTGAACTTGAAAACTTGATCCTCTGGCTCTGAGGCTCTTTCTTCTCCGTGGTCTGACCTGTTGTGACACTTCCCACTGCATCTTCACATTCCTGATTGTCTCCTTCATTTCCTTCAGCTCCTCCACATCCTTTCTATACTCTGCGTATCTCCCATCTGACTTTTGGTTCTGTCTCTCCATTTTCTCATCCATTCCTTTTATTGTCTTATCCATATTTTAAATTCCCTTTCTGTTAAGTCCATTACTTCTTTATAGGTGGAGTCTTCTGCAGTAGCTGCCTCATGGTCCCCTGGGAGAGTTGCTCTGTTTTGGTTTTTCTGTTGCTTCCTCCTCATTTGCTCTTTCTTCTTGTTCACCTCCTTGTCTTCCTCCTTTTTCCTTCTCACTTCCTCCTTTGCTTCAATTACCTTGTTCCAGAGCTAATGTATGAGATTTCCACCACTCCAGATCACACGCCGTATCCTCCACCTCCTCGCTGTGCTCTTTGAGCTATGACTCCAGGCGAGGTCCCTGTGCCAGGCACGGCTGGGTTCTCTCTTTCTCCCCAGTCACACCAGGAAAGCTCAGATGAATGATCCTTCTGGTCCACCATCTTTCTCCATCCCTGCCTTGTTCTAGATTTTTAAAAAACAAGCATGGGGGGGCCAGGCACTGTAGCTCCTGGGATGTCATACCACCCCCAGGCTAGGGTGGCTGCAGTTAGTAAGTTATCCTTCTGAATAAGGCTTGGGATCCATATATTTCTTTTTCTATTTTTTGAGACAGAGTTTCACTTTGTCACCCTTGGTAGAGTTCTGTAGCATCATAGCTCACAGCAGCCTCAAACTTTTGGGCTCAAGTGATTCTCTTGCGTCAGCCTCCCAAGTAGCTGGGACTTCAGGCACCTGCCACAACGCCCGACTATTTTTAGAGATGGGGTCTTGCTGTGGCTCAGGCTGGTCTCGAAACTGTGAACTCAGGCAATCCACCTGCCTCAGCCTCCCAGAATGCTAGGATTACAGGTGTGAGGTACCACATATGGCCCCACATTATTATTTTTTTTTTTTAGACAAGAGTCTTAAGCTGTTGCCATTGGTAAAGTGCCATGGCGTCACAACTCATAGCAACCTCAAACTCTTGGGCTTAAGCAATTCTGTAGCCTCAGCCTCCCAAGTAGCTGGGACTGCAGGTGCCTGCCACAATGACTGGCTATTTTTTTGTTGAACTTGTCATTGTTGTTTAGCAGGCCTGGGCCGGGTTTGAACCTGCCAGTCCCAGTGTATGTGGCCAGCACCTTCACTCCCGAGCTATGGGCGCTGAGCCCAGCCTTGTATTTTTTTTTTTTTTTGTAGAGACAGAGTCTCATTTTATGGCCCTCGGTAGAGCGCTTTGGCATCACACAGCTCATAGCAACCTCCAGCTCCTGGGCTTAAGCAATTCTCTTGCCTCAGCCTCCCGAGTAGCTGGGACTACAGGCGCCCGCCACAACGCCCGGCTATTTTTTGGTTGCAGTTCAGCCGGGGCTGGGTTTGAACCCGCCACCCTCGGTATATGGGGCTGGCACCTTACCGACTGAGCCACAGGCACCACCCGGCCTCGTATTTTTTTTGAGACCAAGTCTCACTTTGACACTCTTGGTAGAGTGCCATGGTGTCATAGCTCACAGCAACCTCAAACTCTTAGGCTCAAGTGATTCTCTTACCTTAGCCTTCCCAGTAGCTGGGACCACAGGCACCCGCCACAATGCCCGGCTCTTTTTGGAGATGGGGTCTTGCTCTTGCTTAGGCTGGTCTTGAACTCCTGACCTCTAGCAATCCACCTCTTTCAGCCTCCCAGAGTGCTAAGACATATGTTTCTTGTGTCACTGATTGCTTTGATCACTTATTGCCTCAAAGGTAGATACTTTGCTCTTTCCCTAAAAAAAAAGAACTGATTCTCACACATTCTTTGTAGAAACATTCTGCAGGCCAAAGCAATACCTACGATAACTCACCTTTCTGTCTGAGAGAAATTTTTAAGGGGAAGGCCTCAAATCATCTAGTTAATTATAAATGTTATCTCAAGGTTTTCTTCATATAATTTGGTAATCATCAAATAGGTAATACAGCTATTTGTTAATTTGGAAGGTTTAGAAAATATGCTGGTTATAATGATGGTAAAATGTGTTAATTTCTAAATTTCAGAGAAGTTGGAAAAGATGAGGGATTGTGAACGAAAGGAAGAAACTTTCACCCCAATGCCTAGCCCATACTACATGGAACTCACCAAACTCCTATTAAATCAGTAAGTAGATCTCACTTGTTAAAGTCCATACTCCGGACTGGACTCACGGCCCATTCCTTTCTTTCTGGGCCCCTGCTCGTTGCTGTAGTAAATGGCAGCACGGGCTGCCCAGTCTCTCAGATGAGTCCCGGGGTCGTCTCTGCGCACGCACTTCCAGACTCGCCCTATGTCTGTGTCTCCGTCCCGTTCCTCTCCTCCCTCCTCTGTCTCGTGTTTTCCTTTTTCTCTGCTCTCAGTAAATCACTTGGCTCTTCCCATTCCACCTCGCTTGATAGGAGTCAAGTGTTAGCCACCACCACCTCCAGCAGTAGCCTTAACACTACATAGGGTGTCCATAAAGTTTGTGTGCAATTTAAAATGTTTGTTAATGTGGGCGGCGCCCGTGGCTCAGCTGTGTGACGCCACGGCACTCTACCGAGGGCAATAAAGTGAAACTCTGTCTCTACAAAAAAAAAAAAAATAGGAAAAAAAAAATTTGTAAATGTAAAATTTGCGATTGTAAATTTTGTTTTATTTTATTAATTTTTTTTAGAGACAGCGTTTCAATCCATTGCCTTCTGTAGAGTGCTATGGTGTTATAGCTCACAGCAACCTCCAGCTCTTGGGCTTAGGTGATTCTCTTGCCTCAGCCTCCTGAGCAGCTGGGACTGCAGGCGCCCGCCACAACGCCCGGCTATTTTTGGTTGCAGTTTGGCTGGGGCTGGGTTTGAACCCGCCACCCTCGGCATATGGGGCCGACGCCCTGCTCACTGAGCCACAGGCGCCGGCCAGTTTTATGTTCTATTTTATGTATGTGTTTTATTTAGCTTTACTCCTTTTCCTGCTTGGGGTGTGTGGATTTGAGTTCTTGTGTGTCTTTCACAAGAAGGGCCAGGGGGCTCACATTTGCCTCTGCCCGTGTACGGTATGGAAATCCCCCTGCTGGCAAAAGCCTGCTCTAGTAACTCCTCATCTGCCTGCCTCCATATAGCACCCCACTCTGGCATCTAATTCATTCTTCACGTTGTGATCAGTGTGGTCTTTTAAAAGCAAAGCTGCCTTGTGATTCTTCTGCCTAAAGTGCTTAGAGCCTTTCCAAGGTTGTCATGTGAAGTCCTGAGTGTGCCGTTCGAGTAGTGAGCACAGCCTGGTGATGCCCTCCCTCCCTCCTTCCCCCTTCTCTGCAGTTCCTCCTCCCGTTCTGTAGGGCTAAGGCTCACAGTGGCCTCTGTCACTTGTTTGAACATGTTGGAGGCTTCATGGCTTTGCACATACTGTTTCTCCTGCCTTCCTGCCCACCTCCTTTGGTTCAGCATAACGCGTATCTCTCCTGGCACATGTTCTCTGGACAGCTCTATAGACCTCCACCATGGTGTTTGGGATAGTCATGATTTTCTGATCTTTTGGCCGTGCCATTATGTGCGCACGCACACACTGTTCTGATTGAGCTGGGGCTGTGTCTTGGGTACATGATGGCCCCATTGTGGTGCCTGGTGCTCATGTTTGTTGAATGAATGAGTGAAACCAGTAAAGGGAGAAGGCAAATGTGAATGATTTTGTTTAGCAGGCCCAGGCTGGGTTCGAACCTGCCAGCTCCAGTGTATGTAGCCGGTGCCCTAACCACTGAACAACGGGCGCCTAGCCAATAATTTTGCTTGGGAGGTACTTAGAATGTGATTTGCATCTCGTAATTGATGGGTTGAAGAGCAGGACTAGAACTAAAAATTAGGACACGACTGCTGCCTCCTCCAGGGAAGCAGGAAGGGACCCACTGAATGGCATTGCCGGATTGAAAGGAAAGCTTGGGTCACATAACAGGGACTTGTGCTTGGACTGGTGTGAGGTGGCAGTCCACTTGCTCTGTGACATCTGAGAACAACACACGGAGCACTTCTAGACAGTGGGATCACTCACATGGGCCTGAGGTCCTGGTTTGGTGAGGGCAGATGTGAACCTGCTGGGCAGTATTACATTGCAGTGCGAGTCCATTGGGCTACAACAGGCCTGCTGGTGCCAGAGCTGGGCTCATGGAGGAGATAGGTTCGGAGCACAGACTTGAGGCGGGTGGGAATCATGAGGTGGATCGCAGGGGAGAGGGCAGCGAGGCAGGAGGAGCTGGTTGTGCTCAGGTGCAGAGTCTGAAGGGGCTAGTGTATTTGGGGGAGCAGCGGCATTGATTCTGTGGTGATGGAGAGCCCCAGGAAGGGCTCTGTGGCAGTGGGGACAGTAGCTTGGAAAGGGAGGATCTGGAAACAGACAAGGTAAAAAGTTGGTGTTAGCCAGGTTTATTTTTAGTTTTTGAAGTTTAATATATTGTAATATATTATAATATATTTGTTTTGCAGTCATTGGCTAAGGGACCTAGTTTTACCTTTGCTCTTCGGTTCAGATGATAAGCAGTTGGGGCTTTTGTTCTTTAACCTGCTGTTCAGAGCACAAGATCTAGATGTTTGGTCCATGGTAAAATATACTAAGTTGTGTACTACTGACTTGCCACTGCTGATCACGAGCTAACTGGCATGTGCAGAGCGAGCTTCTAGCTTAGCTGAGAAGAATCTTCACTTCTGCTTTTGTCTTCATTTTCTTCAAAGGTTAAGAAGTATACTTCATGAAGGAAGGCTGCTGTGTCCTCATTGAATTGGAACTTTGACCCAGAACTTTGCTATGTTTAGTTGTACTCACTTTATGCTAATTTGAAGTTCTTCTGTGATTTTTGTAACTTATTTTCATAAGAAATAAGCGTTGGATAGGCTGGTACTGTGCTGTAATCCCAGCACTCTGGAGGTGGGCAGATTGCCTGAGCTCAGGAGTTCGAGACCAGCCTGAGCCAGAGTGAGACCCCATCTCTAAAAATAGCTGGGCATCGTGGCAGTGCTGTGGTCCCGGCTACTTGGGAGGCTGAGGCAAGAGAATCACTTAAGCCCAAGAGTTGGAGGTTGCTGTGAGCTATGTCACCATAGCACTCTACCAACGGTGACAAAGTACAACTCCGCCTCAAAAAAAAAAAAAGTGGGATAATCCCCACCCTTCGGGGCTTTTGTGAGGATGGAAACATCATGTAAGGGGCCAAGCACAGTGCCTGAGAGCTGGACTCTTCCTTCTCTGGGGGGCTGTGTTAATGGTTAGCAGTCTGTAAAGGAAGAGCACCAGAAGGCCTCTGAGCCGGCCCTGGAAACAAAATCATTGTAGATGGAGATTATATAGCACAGAACAGTTGTCCTGAGGGGAGGACGTCCGACTTGGAGCTGGTTCTCTGCTACCTAAACCTCTTAGGTAAACAGAACTCCGGGCAGCAGTCTGCTGTGGGGCATTAGCATGAGCGGAGTAACTCAGTCTGGATCCTGCCAGTGTCCTGTGTACCAAGCTTAACTGCTGCAAGTCCTGGCATCTTATATTTGAAAACAAAAGAGATTTTCTGAGTCTAGAACAGCTGGAGTATTTTGCCTGGGAAGAGCCGCTCTGTCCTGTGCTTCTTCCATTTAACCAAGCGCTTCCTTATTCTACTCTGCTTCCTTTAGCGCTTCAGACAACATCCCCAAAGCAGACGAGATCCGGACCCTGGTCAAGGACGTGTGGGACACTCGCATAGCAAAGCTCCGCGTGTCAGCTGACAGCTTTGTGCGACAGCAGGAGGCGCACGCTGAGGTGGGTGCCCGTCCCCGCCCCCTTCCCGTGTGCGTCTCTGCCTGCAGGGGCTTCGCTTCGCTGTTACCAGCAAGGGTTACTAGCGGTGCTTTAAAAACAAGAACGACTGGTTTCTTATTTTATTCAGTAGAGTTTATCTTTTTCTCAAAATCAAAAACTTCTTGGCCAACTTTGTCTGTTTTCTTCTGTTTTAGGTGGATAACTTGACCCTGATGGAGATCAATACCAGTGGGGCGTTTCTCACACAAGCGCTCAATCACATGTACAAACTGCGCACAAACCTCCAGCCTTCCGAGAGTTCCCAGTCTCAGGACTTCTAGAAAGGCTCGTGAGTGGTGAGGGTGCGGCAGCTGTGAGTGCTCAGGCCACGCACGTACTCGTGGTTCTGGAGCTCCAGAAACATTCTTGACTGTCTGTAAAACGTGCTCTTCGGGGATGGGTTTGTAACTGTCCTCCACTTGGCTCCCTGGCATGTTCAATTCCACATCTATTTCTAGAAGTCAGCTTTTCTTTCATGGGAGAAAGAAGAAAGGTGTAGACAAGTAAGTTATTCTCCCCCGCACAACTCACACGCGGTGAGCATGCAGTGACTGTTAGTGTACAGTAAGAGCGGCGATGTGCTGATAGCAGTTTTCCCCTTTTTGATCCTGATCTCTTGGGCTAAATTTAGACTCCTACAGAGAGGGTGCTTACAGAGGGTGGCAGATGGAGCAGCTAGTGATGCTGACCAGCACTTACCCTCTAAGCTCCAATCCACAATAAAAATGGAATCAACCCAAATCTGACTTTGTTGGGTTTTTGTCCCGTGTAATTACCAAGTGAAAGGCTGAGCCTGTGGCTGAGATCTGGTAACCTGAGAGGTGTGCAGCAGCCGGCCGGAGACTGCGGATGAGCTCTGGGGGTCCTGCTCTCAGCTGCTGCGGCTAATGTTTCCTGTGCTGCTGATGGGAAAAACTAACCCACGTATCAAACATGTGAGTGAAGCTTAAGGCACAACACTAGGAAGAAAATGTACTTGAATGTACTTGACAGGTTTAGGGGAAGGACTGTTGCATGCAATGTGGTTCAGGAGAAATTGTTTTTGATAAAATTTATTCTATTGTAGCATTTTGGAATTCGTTAGGTGCCTTACAAACTTTTATTACCTTGGCATGGGGGAGATGATTGTCCAGTATCATGTAGTGAGCAGGAAGGTCTCTCGTTAAGTAGTTTTTGATAGTGGTATCTAGTGGGTCAAAAGCAGTGGGAGCCCTGCGCTCGAGTGTGGTCAGCCTGTTGCTCCAGCCCCACTCCCGGTGATGCTGTCAAGCAGGTGTCAGCTATCCCTGGACAAAGAGGGCCAGACCCAGAGGATTCAGATGGAAGACGGTCTCCATAGTTAAAGATGCTGTTCAGAGGGCTAGTTTCAAGGACAGGACTTGTCTTTTCAGCTTACCTTACTCAGAATCCTCCAGATTTCATCTGGAGATCTTTTACAATGAAACTGCTTTTTAGGGTGGCACCTGTGGCTCAAAGGAATAGGGCGCTGGCCCCATATGCCAGAGGTGGCGGGTTCAAACCCAGCCCTGGCCAAAAACTGCAAAAAAAAAAAAAAAAAAAATATATATATATATATATATATAATAAAAGAAACTGCTTTTTATTGTGGAGGGTCAAAAGTCCTGTGTGCCTGATCTCATTAGCTGTGGTGCAGTTAAGTCTGCCTTCGTGTTTCACCTGTGGAACTGTGGTGGTTGATCGTTTCTTTTTGGACCGCATTATAATGTAAAAACGATTTTCCTCTTAACATGATTTAGGAAGATTTTATTTTTTGGATGTTGTCAGAAATTACAGCAATATATTCATAAATACCTAATTAC
The DNA here is from genome assembly GCF_027406575.1 of Nycticebus coucang. Classification (NCBI taxonomy): domain Eukaryota; kingdom Metazoa; phylum Chordata; class Mammalia; order Primates; family Lorisidae; genus Nycticebus; species Nycticebus coucang. The sequence goes on along the minus strand of NC_069781.1, from coordinate 181,639,872 downwards.
TACATTCAACAAATAATAATACAATACAATTAATTCAAACAAGTACACTTAGAACAGGTTTAATTTCACAGCATCTAGACTGCCCCCAGTGACCGAGGCACCGGTGTTCCTCCCTCCACCCGTGTATGGGTTACTCTTCTAGCGATTAAGCACATGGTACACACAGCAAAACAACCAATTAGCATGGTCTTCCTCAGGTCAAGGCAGAGTTAAGGAGTTTTCTTAAGTTAAGCATTGGATCAAAAAGTTGGGACAGGCTACTGCAAGTAGTAAGAACGTCAACAGCTCGGATACTGGAGAGTATAGAGAATGCTGCCAAGTAGCTAAGACACTGGAAAGAGTAACCAACAGGCTTGTGCTGGCCATCTCCACCTTGTGGCGATCCCTGACATTTCCTACAGTTTAATTAATGTGCAGCTCAGAGGGAAAGGGGTTTACAGTTCAGCTTTACTGAGATTTGGCAGTATTCTGAGCTATTTCAGGAAAATACCATTCTGCCACAGGCTTACGATTTTTTGTGTTATAATTCTGTGCTACTGAAGGTGTGGGCTGCTTTTACATACAATGCTCTGAATGTCCTTAGGGAACAATCTATTAGAATGTTGATGTCAGTCGGGTGTTTTGATTCCTATAAAAGTAGACTGAGATGTTAAATCCTACCTTGGTCACTGTGTTTGGAGACATAAAAATATTTGGAGCATATTTTATCACATCATTTTGGCTCTGATCGTATGAGACAAAGAAAAACGTGTTTCAAAGATCTGATTAAATGTGGAACCAGATATAGTGTTGGGAGTATCCCTTGAAAGGGTAGTGAATTCCTCTGCAGAGGACAGATGGCAGCTGTGCTTTCCGGGTAGCACAGGAAGACTCCTAGTTGAGCGGACCAAGGACTTCACACAAACCCTGACACACAGCTGACGTGCCCCTCGACTTGCTTTCAAACCCGTGAAAGCTGAACAGAATGCTCAGACGGCATGTATCTAATTTTTGTGAAGCCCAACTGTGTGAAAACAGATTTAGATGCTATGGTGTCTTTTCAGAATTGTAGGAAAATAAGTGTTTTCAGATGATATAAAACTAATTGTTGGATGGGAAAACCATTGCTGAGTACTACGCCTTGGTGCATTTCTGTTTGAGAGATTTTTTTCTTACCTTTTTCTTGTTCACACTGCCTTACTAGTTTCTGTAAGAACTTGTATTCTGATTGTCATTATTTCTTGGGCATGTGAATATTCAGAGATCTCTACAGGCAGAGTGGTCGAGAAGCTCAAGGGCAGGGTAAAGGTGTGATCTCCACCCAGAAGGGGAGAAAGTTATTGCTGGCTCAGGGACAAGCCCCCACTCTGGGCCACCCTCTCTGTAGTAACAAGTTGTTTGTCCCACATGCCATGAACTCACCCCATACCAAAAAACTGAACCAAGGGAAAGTCCCTTGGATGGCAAGGGACGGGCTGTGCTTTTCTTTTCCACTGTTATTGGATCTTTTTCCTTTTACTTAGCGAAGGCCATGACCAAAGCTTATTAGCAAAAGCATCCAGACCTCTTCTGTGATGTTGGATGTTGTGGGAGGTGGCCTGGGAGTGACCGACTGAGATGTGACTCTTAAGCTTTCAGACTAGAAACTGCAAGCGGATTTTAAGCAGAGAAAGTCAGGTTGTGCCTGATGGTTGGCTGCATCGCTCCCTTGGAACACCTGTGGAACACACCCTCTTACTGCCTCTCAGAGGAGGGCTGCAGTGCAGGCCGCTGAGCTCTCCAGTCGCTTCTGCCGCGAGGAAGGTGCTTGTTGACTGCTGATAATACTAGCGGCACATTTGTCTGAGTTTGCTAATAACTGGAAGATTCTTGGCAGACATACAAAGCAAACTGTGTGGGGGCTGATAAAGCAACACAATGCCAGCTGCCAGCAAGCTGTTCTGCACAGTGAAGGCTGAGGGCTCAGCCACTGGTCTCAGCAATGAGCAGCCCCTACGTAGGTCATCCACCCTGCCGAGGCCAGGCCTGCCACCCACCCCCAAATCAGACCAGTGAGCAATGGGCTGCGCTGGCCTCTGTGAGGCCCCGTTTGGGCAAAATGCCTTCTTGATCTAAACACTGCCTGAATGAACAGCGGCTGGGACAAGGACAGCCCTGCCCATTGCTTCACCTTCGTGTGGTGAGTCCAGGTTCTGGCCATTCCCACGCTTGTCACAGGAAGTAGGAAAAGGAGTTCAGCTCAGACACCGCTGACCCTACGTTGGGCTCTTCTGAAGTCCCTACTCTGCACCTGCTCAGAGTCGTTACTTCCTGCGAGGTATTTTAGTGTGCATGTGATTGCCACGCACAGGTTGTATTTTGTGCCCACCACAGACCATCCCCTCCTTAATAGCCAACGGGTTGTCTGCTATTAGTGTGTCAAATGTGGGGACGGGCTGGAGCGGGGGCAGGGGAGGGAAGCAGTCACCCATGGCTTTCTACAGCAGTTTCTGGTGCAGCTGAAATTAGAAATGAAGTGATCGCATAGGCGCCAATGGTAAGCTCTTTTTTACTTTTCTTCTTCTTTAATTTTTAAAAACACTTCAATATTTTAATGTCCTGACCAGCAGCAGTACAAACACTAAAAGCAAGTTTGTTTGTTTTTTTGCCCAGAAAAACAAAAACAGAACAAACACAACCCCCAAACAGGAAAAAACAAACAAAAATCCCCCAAACCACATATTAAAAATGGCAGGCTTTTTATAACAATAATTAAAGTAATAAAAACATACAAAACTTTTTTTTTTAATATATATACACAGTACAAGGCTGAAGCACCTTTGACTTTTCTCTCAAAATTTATGTTTGTATGAAAACACCACCCACCACAGTAACACTCTGGTGGGTGTGAATGTTGTATACACAGAGCTCTGTACATTCTCCCCCACGGAGTAGGAAAAAGGGACCTTGTGGACTCATTTAAGGGAAAAGCCTTTGGGTTGTTGCTTTGTGTGCTCCTAGAACCTGTGGCTTTGAAGAAAATTTTGCAGAAAAGTAACAAGCAAATAAGCCCTTTTATTTACAATGCACTCAACCTTTTCAGCAGAAGCACAGTCTCATTCCTGGGGAGGAATGGACCCCACCCCATCACTGCAGCCACAGCCAACTCCACTGTTGGGCACAATGACATGGCAGCTCAAGAGACAGAAAAGGACCAGTCTGACCCGATCTTGTGCATGGGGTGGGGTGGGGGTGTAACTGATAATGTTTTAGTGTTGGTGATGGAGCTTTCACTTTCAGATTAAAAAGTAATGACGTGGGGGAAGGAGTAAAACCACCTTTAGAAAGAAAAACCATGGGCATCCTACGCTGGTTGCTTGCTGACCACCACAGGGGAGTCAAGGTGAGTCCGTTCTTCTTTTCTGGAGCCTGGAACCCTTTGCTTCATGCATGGCACATTCTTAGTTTTTAAGCTTCAAACCTCCCAGTGAAAAATATTAAATATTCAAGGTAATAAAATAGATAATATTTCTATACTATAGGTTCAGCCTAGTGCAAGGGAAACCGTCACCTGGGATATCCCTTAAAGTAGCCCCTAGGCCAATGCATTGCAGGCAAGGCAAGGCACTTCCGTAAGTGGTCCAGTTCCGCCTGGAGCCGCTCCCGTTCCGAGACGATCTTCTGTTTCTGACTCCTCAACTCCTGGGGAGAAAGGGAAATTCCCGTTAAAACTCATCTTGTCTGCAATGCAGTGTGTGCTGAGAGAACTGGACACCTTGTGGAAAGGCAAATCTTCCACTTTGAAAATATCCTCTTCCCGTGTTCTGAGAGTGGCCTTTGGGGACGATTTGAACTGGTTCTTCCTAATCTTGGACCTCACAGATGTAAAAACTTTGGGAGTGCTCTGAGACCATCTCTGCCTCTGGGACTGGTACAGTTGGGGGACTGGCTGCCTTTCCTTTTCCAATATGATCATCTTCTGCCCTCCTTGACAAATCTCAACAAGTAATTCTCCAGGACACGTAAGGAGCAGCTCTGCTCTCCTAGGACTGATATTCTGCAGGTTAAAAATACTTCCCTCAACCCCGATTTTCCCCTTGAGACTGTAAGTTGTGATTGCTTAAGAGCAGATTTGTCTATAGGGGTGCTTTTGAACACAAACTTGGTAGTACTTTTCCTAACCTCTCATGTATTTCAAGACATGCCTCTCCTGGCTCGGTGCCTGTAGCTAAGTGGTTAGGGTGCCAACCACATGCACTGGACTGTTGTTTAGCCAGGCCCTGCTAAACAACAATGCCATCAAAAAAACAGCCAGGGCATTGTGGAGGGTACCTATAGTCCCAGCTACCAGGAGGCTCATGGCTTAAGCCAAGAGTTTGAGGTTGCTCTGACGTAACGGCACTCTACTGAGGGCAACATACTGAGACTCTGACTCAAAAAAAAAGGACTCACCGCCACGCTGAGGGAGAGCTGCTCAGCCGTGAGGCTGAGGCTGTAGTGTCGGGCCTCCAGCCGTCTGCACTGTGTCTGCAACACCTGCCGCTCCAGATTTTGCTCTGAAAAGGTAAGCAGCAGTGAGGGTCCCTATTTGCACACTATCTTCCTGGCCCAGCAGGGCCCCTCCTGCAAACAAGACTCTCACTACTTTGAATTACACCAGTAATTCATAAAATGTCACTAAAGACCCAACCCAATGTCAATGTAAGACTCAAAAGGCAGATTAAGAGTTATAAATTAGGAAGGAATGTTGTGCAGCTTTCAGAAAGCTTAGAAACTGAAAACAGATATAATTAGTACAATACAACCTCTACTGTCACCAAAAGATACCAGACCTCGTTTTAATAAGAATGACTTTGGACTGAGTGCAGGAGGTAGCTCATGCCTGTAATCCTAGCACTCTGAGAGGCTGAGGCAGGTGGACTGCCTGGGCTCAGGAGTTTGAGACCAGCCAGAGCCAGTGTGAGACCCTGTCTCTAAAAGTAGTGGTGTGTTGGGCAAGCACCTATAGTCTCAGCCACTGTGTTTGACTAACACTCTGTCTCAAAAATAAAAAAAAAAAAAAGGCCTTCAAAAATAAACCCCTACTTTGAAGAGTTTCAGAGAATGAAATTTATAGAGGCTAGATTTTTTTTTTTTTTTGAGACACAGTCTCACTCAATTGACCTGGGTAGTGCTGCGGCATCGCCATAGCTTAGAGCAGCCTCAAACACCTGGGCTCAACTTGGCGCATGTAGCTCGGTGGTTAGGGTACCAACCACATACACCGAGGCTGGGGATTCCAACCCAGGCCAGCTAAACAACAATGACAACTGCAACAACAACAACAACAAAAAAAAAAAACAGCTGGGCGTTGTGATGGGTGCCTGTAGTCCCAGCTACTTGGGAGGCTGAGGCAAGAGAATCACTTAAGCCCAAGAGCTGGAGGTTGCTGTGAGCTGTGAAGCCACCGCACTTTACCAAGGACAACATAGTGAGACTTTGTCTCACAAAAAACAAAACTCCTGGGCTCAGTGGAGGGAGGTCAACTCTGGAGGTTCTGCTGTATTTCCTTCCATGTGTAGGAGGGTGCTGTGCAGGTCAGGATTCCATGTGAGGGAGGGAAGGAAGCAGAGCATAGGCTCCTAGACTCTGGTTCTGGCCATCTATTTTGTGGGTGGTGATGGTTCTGTGGTTTAAAGTGACTCATGCCTGTAATCCCAGCACTCTGAGAGGCTGAAGTGGCAGATTGCTTGAGCTCAGGAGTTTGAGACCAGCTTGAGCAAGAGTGAGAACCTGTCTCTAGAACTAGCTGGGCGTTGTGGGTACTGTAGTCCCACCTACTTGGAGGCTGAGGCAAGAGGATCACTTGAGCCCAGAGTTGCTGTGAGCTATGACAATGCCTTGGCGCTCTGGGTAGAGTGAAACTGTCTAAAAATAAAAAATGCCATTTGAACATTTCATGGTTATTTGAAATGACATCAAATCTTCATATTTAATATGACATTTAATACATAATAAAGACTTGAATTCAGTGGTAGGGTCATACCTCACTGTAGCTTCAAACTCCTGAGGCTCAAGCAATCCTGCCCCAGTGCTGAGTCTATTGGTTGAGCCAGCAAGCCGGGCTGGAAACTCTTCTGTGATAAGGTAACCAACCACAGTGCCTGCATACCTCTGCTGTGCTGCAGAGGGGCCTCTGGAACCTTCTGGAGAATCCAAGGCATGGGGTAGCATGCTGTACACACAGCACCCAACTCCAGAGTGCCTGGAGACCCCACTCCCTGACATGGGGGCTGTGTGCCTGAGTTCACCCAGTGCCCTGCTTGGCAAGGAGAACTTGCTGGGCTCTTCCAGGGGAGGCAAGCCTTTTGAGGAAACCTTTACTAAGACCTTGTCTTATCTGGCCAAGCGCCCATCCAGAGGTGAACTCTGGTGTAAAGGAAGCTGCAAACTGACCGGCACATCAGGCATGGAGCTGTCTCTGGGGTGCGGGGGGTTGGGCTCCAGCTACACATAGGGCCTGTGTCAGGACTGCAGCCCAGAGAGCAGGGCCTGTGTTTGGGCTGTAACTTGAAGTGACAGACTGCACACACAGCTGGCGTCCTGGTACTTTCCCCAGTGAGAACGGCCCCAGCCTGGGGACCTCCCATCCTCTGGTGTTTTGTGTCTCGTGTGCCCCAGGAAGTGTGTAAGTTCTGGGGCCAAGGAAACCAAGGCTGGCCGAGGCCTACACGCGTCAGCTTCCTCTCCACGGGCCCATGGGGCCCCCCCACCCCCCTTGTACCTTCTATATGTTCGTGGTAGGCTTCGAAAACTGCCTCAATCCCTTGCCACTTGCGCCGGGGGGCTTCTTCATCCTCTTCTCCGTCATCATCCTCATCGTCGTCTTCTGAGTCCTGGTCCATCTCCTGGGTGGGGGACCCCTTCCTTGTTGTGGGGGGCTCCTGCTGCCCATTGTGCTGGGGTAGAGAGACACAGCTGGAGGACTGCAGCTCAGGAATGTTGTAATGGACGGATGTGTCAACCTTGTGGTTCTGCTCTGCGGACAGCACAGCCACGCTCCCTGGTGAGGAGAGGACAGGGGACATGTCACAGTGTGTAGGGTACGGACACGGGGTGTGGTTTGCAGTGAGCTCTGCCCGCCCGTTGGTGTTGCGTCCCCATGATCTCTGGTCTTTAGGCAGACAAGAGGGTGAAGTGTGGAGAGGAGGGATCCGCCAGCCTGAGCTCCCACACATCCTAGTACGTGAGGGTTGGGGCACAGTTTATCTCTGAGCCTGGTCTATAGTTGGCCCTCAGCCAATACCAGCTCCCTCTTCCCCTGAAATACATAGCTGGGATTCTGCCCTCTGCCAGGAGTCAGCTTTGCTACGACCTGTTTATTAATGTTTAAGCGGAGTCTTTGCTGTGTCAGGGCACAGCAGCCCCCAGGGCTGGCTTAGTTAATGGACTGGTTTGGCTCAAACTGGCAGGGTAACTTTAAAATCGTGAAGAGACAGTCTAACGTAATAGGAAAGAGTAGGAATAAAACAAGGCAGGAAACATATGTCCTAAGGCCATAGAAAAGACTGTGTAAAGTGCATCTGGAAAGGACTGGGAGGGCTCTTGGAGGCGCCTAGAAGCACCCTATAGTACAGCTGTCCCTTGCTTGCTGTATTAGTTCTAGGACCCTCCAGGATACTAAAACCCAAAGACACTCAAGTCTGTTAAATGGCATAGTATTTGCACATAACCTCCACACCTGTGTGCTGTAGACTAACACACAATTTCATTTATGTGGACTCAATGTTGTTTGCACAGGGCAAACTCAGGCTCTGTTCTTTGGAGTTTTATGGAATTAGAACATACAGATAAGGCTGACTGTAACATCGCCGACAGCTACCACTGTGAAAGGGAATCTCCATCTTCAGGAGCCATTTGCATCTAGTCAAAACTGTCTTGAAAAATCTGATTTTTCAAATAAATACATGACAAAAATCCAATAAAGCACTCCTCTTGATTTTGGGGGAGTCTTTATCAATCACTGTGAAAACCAGTGTCCTGTGTTCTCCCCTTTGCTGCTCAGGGATCACTGTACCTGTCCATAGTATTTACCCTGTGAAGGGACGGATGTTCCTAAAAACGCTTTTTATCTAGTCAGCTTTTATAGCTTGTAATAAAATATAAACACTTGGGCGGCGCCTGTTCTCAGTCGGTAAGGCGCCGGCCCCATATACCGAGGGTGGCGGGTTCAAACCTGGCCCTGGCCAAACTGTAACCAAAAAATAGCCGGGCGTTGTGGCGGGCGCCTGTAGTCCCAGCTACTCGGGAGGCTGAGGCAAGAGAATTGCCTAAGCCCAGGAGTTGGAGGTTGCTGTGAGCTGTGTGAGGCCACGGCACTCTACCGAGGGCTATAAAGTGAGACTCTGTCTCTACTAAAATAAAATATAAACACTTAAACATGGTTTTTTGGGTGGCGCCCCTAGCTCAGTGGGTAGGGCGCCAGTCACATACACTGAGGGTGGCAGTGTCGAACCCAGCCCAGCTAAAACAATGACAACAGCAACAACAAAAAGTAGCCGGGCATTGTGGCAGGCACCTGTAGTCCCACCTACTTGGGAGGCTGAGGCAAGAGAATCGCTTGAGCCCAAGAGTTTGAGGTTGCTGTGAGCTGTGACACCACAAGACTCTACCCAGGGCGATAGCTTGAGACTGTCTCAAAAAAACAAAACAAAACAAACATGGTTTTGGCATAACAACTAAATTATTTTCCTTCTAGCTATTGGCGTTCATAAATGTTTATGTAATTCATCCTCAGTAGCTACTCAGTTGTTGAGGATTCTTCTCTAATCATAGAGATAAAATGCAGTGAGCCCCCCATTCTCTGAATTTCTGAAGACTCAGCTGTGGAGCTACGGCAACAACAGTTGTGTAACTGAGCGCTGCCAGGCCTGGTGCAGTGGACACCCACTGTGCCTGCTCAGAGGACCACAGGAATGTCTGGTAGGCCTGTGGGAGACTCCGGGAAGCCTTCCTGCTGAAGAAGGCACAGAGGAGGACACTACTTTTGGACTTTACATAAACTCTGTGCCACTTGCTACACATGTTGGGAGTATGGTCCAGGTCAGGGTCACCAGGAGCCTCCTGGGAATGGAGTCTCGGCCCCACCCCAGACCTGCACCTGACGAGATCCTTGGGTCATGGGCACTGAGGTTTCAGAGGCACCAGCCCTGTGCACGCAACTCAGTATGCTGAGCCCATGGCCTTGGCTGCGCAGCTGCTGGCGCTCAGGACCATTAGCCAGCTGCTTTAGTGGCATGGGAGCTGAGTGGGGACGGGCAGCCTCATTACCTTTATGCTTCTGTAGGGCCTTCTGGGTGGACTGCAACACCGACTCGTGGAACTGATGTGCAAACTCTTCCGCCATGAAGGGCTCCCACGGTTTGCTCTTCCCGTTGACGCTGTGGGACAACGGCACAGGAATGTCCTTGGGTGCAGTGCCCCGGACGTGATGAAGCATGCTCAGGCTCTTCTTGCCCCCGGGGGCCTCACTCAGCCTGGCCTTCTCACCACTGGCAGGGACTGGCTCCTGGGGCCGGAGCTGTTCCAGTTTCCCAGACTCCACGGCCTTTGGGACATCAGACAAGGAAGTAGCAACAGGCTTATCTGTATCCGGAGAGGCTGGCTGTGTGGCTGGTTCTTTTAGAGACAGAAAGCGAAAGAAAATGTTAAAAGCCGCAAGTTAACGGGCTGAGTGTTTAGCACATGGACCCTGGTCTCTAGAGCGTACGTTTAATAAAGACCTGGGACATTTAACCCTTGTGCACACGGCTATGGTCTGAAGACACTGGCATGTTCAGCAGCAAGTCCATCCTTGAAAGGTGCCCCAAGAAAGCACCCGAGGAGAAAGAGTCTGAAGAAGCAAGTTGCTTCAGTCCCACTGGGCAAGAAAGAGCACGTGTGAGTACTGGGGGCAGAGACGGGCCGTGAAGATGCCCTGCTTCCTCTTGTGGGGCAGAGCGGTGCTGGCAGAGACGTAGAAAGAGCAGAGGTATGAAAGCAGCTGCTGGCAAGGTCTGCATGGCAGAGTAAGACAGGCGCAGGGAGAGGAGGCCACAGCAGGGCCAGCAGGCAGGCTGGTGACGGACAAGGCTGCATGTTGTGAGGCCGGAGCAGGTCCTTCCCGGGACAGCACTGGACTGGGGCCACCATAGAGAGATGATGGCTATGACCGTACTGACCACCTCTCAGAGCTCTACAGAAGCTGGGACTCTCACCTCAACTCTGAACCTGCCTCCTGACTCTTACACTCTGTCCTGAGAACTGTCCCCACTCTGTGGGAACTGTACACTTGCATGGGAGGGACAGAAAGGTCTCCAGGAGGTCAGATTCACCATGATGAACACCTTGAGCGGTGGCCTCTGACCCCAGGCAGCCCATGGGTGGTCCCTGGCGTGGTGGGCAGGGTTGTCCTTCCCTTACCGCTCAAGGAGACGGCAGGACTGTCCCTCGGAGAGTTTGTCAAGGAGTCTGCCATTGCTGCTGACAGTGCCTTCTGCTTCATGGCACGGAGCATTTCAACAAGTTTCTCTTTGTCTGTGAGAAAAGCAGCCTGAGATTAACGAGGCAGTTGTATCATTTTTGAGAAGGATAGTGGGATTCTAGCCTAGTTCTGAGAGGCAGGTGCAAGCATTTTAAACCAAGAAAAACCAAAACTAAGCGCCACAGGACAGGATGAGCATGCCCAGATTCCTCTTGGCATTGCTATGTGATGTTCCAGGCGTATTCCAAAGCAGCTGACCGTGCAGTGATCACAGCTCTGTGCAGTGCTGGGCACCCAGGCTCTTCTGTGGTGACTTCGCAGGATAGCGTCTTACGTAAGACACAGGAAACCCCACAGGCCCCCGCCTGGCCTCTGAACACAGCACCTTCTCTCCCCCCCACTCCAGGTGCTCAGGTGCAATCCCACGAGTGGTGTCACGTCTGGAAAGGCCGAAGATCTCAAGATGTCCTGTGGAGTGATCCTGTTTCCGAGGCCGCCTTCATGAAACTTCGGCAGCTATGGTGCCTATCTAGGGCTTCCTCTAGAAATCTGGCCATGCAAAAAGATGCTTTTGTATACAAAACTGCATGTTTCTGGGATTTGTGCTGGTAACCAACATGTTACCAACATTCAAAAGAGAAAGCAAAACCTCCAACCTACTGGTTAAAACAGGAAAATAAACTGCTATGGTCCAATGAAGAAACACACTGAAGTAACTAGAGGACCTTTCCTCTGCCTCTCTCAGGGAGTTGGCCAGGAGTTTGAGGGACCCAGAAGGCACGAGAAGGGCACAGCCGGTAATGTCCATGTCTTGGCACCACAATGGTGTATGATGGGTGGACGGAAGCAGAAATCCGAGGAAGTGCAGCCGTCGCACAGCTTCTCTTGCTGTGTGTGTCTAGCCCAAAGGGTCTAGAGGGACGTGGATGGCCAGACTGATCTACCTAGAAGCTTCTTTCAGGGAGGACATCCATTCAGCCTGTGCTGTGCTACCTTGGCTACAGGCCATGCCCATATACACTTTTCCAGCCCTCCTGCCATCAGAACACAAAGTCCAGTAGACCACATCAGTGGTCCAGCAAGAGGAAAAGCCTACACCATGAGACCCGGGGTCCCCAGCACCTCCCCTCACTTCCAGGAGGGACTGCCAAAGCATTTGCTCAGACATGCCCCTTGGGCACTAGAAGGTGGATGAGAGACGGGGGTAGTCATCTATAGACAGGCTGTACACACAGGAAGAAAGCTCTCGAGTCTGTGTCCACCAGGATACAAGAGCAAATGGGCTGTTGCGAGCAGGTTGAACGTGCCACATCAGAGCCACCAGGGTAGGTGTGAGAAGGCAGAGACGCTGCCTCAGGATGGAGCGTTCCCACATCCTGCCTGAAGGCCATGGACCCCACTTGCTTCTGAATGAAAAGCCCGCGGCCACCCTAGTGAGCCCAGGTGAAGCCATACCTCTCCTCTTCTCAGCACTGATATGGGTCAGGTTGAAGATGGTCAGGAACTTCTTCTTCTCTTCGAAGTTAGGGCTGTTGTTCATCTCATCTGGGCTGTAGCGGGTGGACAGCGCCAGTCTTGGTGACGGTGTCTGCCGCTTGCTCTGCACCACTGGAGGTGAGGGGCTTCTCTCTCTCAGCATCCGCCGCCGCTTCCTCCGCTTCTGGGCCACCAATTCCTCCTTCTGCTGTTGGGTGGTCAAGCCAAAAAGTTGCAAAAACTCTAGCTTCTAGATTGGGAAAGAAAACAAATGAGTTTGAAGCCACTGACAGTGGTATGTTTTCACTGTCCCGGGGTCCCTCTCCTAGGGTCCTTAATCCGTAGACTACCACGGCTGACGGTGCTGGCCCATAGAGGAGTTGGAGGTGGGGTGTCAGACCATGCCAGGACCTCTGCAGGACCTAGCAAAGGCAGGATGGCCAGGGAAAAGGAAGCCAAGAGGCAGGCACTGAGGTGGGGACCAAGATCCCAGCCCAGAGCATGCCACAGCAGCTGGGAGAGCCCAGTACCTCAGAGGATGTGTCCAGTTTAAGGGGTGGCTGCTCAGCCACGCAACGCAGGTGGGCCCTGACCTCCTCCTCGTCGCTCTCATCATAAGAGTCATCCAGATCGTAGTAGTACCCTGATGGCAGAATAGGTGCACTCAGCCAGGAATGGAGCCTTGGACTGTGAGGTGGGTGTGCACTCGGGGGCATGTGTGTGACTATGCACCAGCCAGGCGAAAACCTGCCTGAACTGTGGCCCTAGGGCTTTTCAGGGCCAGTAGGTACCAGGTTTCCCTGGGATCCACAGCTCCAGTGGCCCCCACATGGCTGGGCAGTCCTTGGAACACTGACCCCTAGCAAGGACCATATAGGCCTGGGGGTGTGTCCATGGCAGCACAAAGCTGTTTGTAGACACACATTCCTTCCCGCTGTGGCCATCTGGGTTCAGCAGCTGGGAGGGAACAAGCACACACAGGTTCATCCTCTCAAAAGCACAGAGAATAGCACTGGCCCTGGAAAAGGGGCACTGGCGTGTCTTCTTCAGAAGGTGAGTTTAGGAAAAAACCCCAGATGGCCCTAAATCTAGTCTAGACCATGGGAAGACTGCCTGGACTCAGCCTCTGATTGAGGAGGTGGAGTTCAGCACTGGACTGGACCTGAGTTTCCAATCAGAGAAAAGCTGGTCTGGAGCCCTTTACTGGGTCTGCTGCAGCCGTCAGCCCCTACCCCTGGTCTGCTTACTGCCTCTAACGGAAGCCCCTCCCACACCCAGCAGAGACAGGAGCAAAAATGCCCAACTTCCTGCCCTGGCCTGGGGCAGGGCCTGGAGCCAGCCTGCCTGCCTGCGAGCCCACAGGGCCCAGGCCCACCCTGTCACTGGCCTATATACTCTGTTATGCTTCACTATTAATATTTAAAACTGTCTTATTAGCCTCTGTTAATCATTTATTAGTCACACATGTCTACAGGACCATCTCTACAGATAAGCTTTGATTGGGCTTTATGGGACAATCTGTATCAGGGCAGGACAGGCAGCAGTCTCAGGGTCTGTCTCCCTAGTAGAGGTGTCGTGGAGGCCAGGGGACTGTGTGGGCAGGCTGTTGGCACCAGGCTCCCCCACCCGCCAAGTTCCTCCTCCAGGGAGGTCATACCTTTCTCCTGGGCCTCTCTCCGCCTGCGCTCTTCCAGGTCCAACTTGCTGACCAGCCTCCGCCGTTGCTGCAGGAACTCGTCGTAGATATAGGTGGGGTCGGGGCCGCGTGGCGCTGGGGGCCGGTAGGGTGAGCCAGGCTTCACGGGCCCACTGAGCTCCCCAAAGGGTGCCACCTGCGGGAGGGGACCCCGCTGCTGGCCTAGGATAGTCTGGGTGGACTTTTCGAGCTCAGTGAGGAAGGGTCCAGGCCCAGGGGGGAAGGCCTGGTGCTCTAGGCTCCCTGCTTCCCTTGGGGGTGGTGGCTGGTACTTGTCCAGGGGTGTGGCCTCACGCTTCCGGGGCCCCTCCTCTGCCTTCTCTGAGCAATAGACCCGCTCCACCTTCACCAGTGGCACAGCTGCCTGGCGGCTGGGCTCAAAGGCAGCTGGGTGGCTGTGCAGAGGGTGGCTCTCAGCCCGCCGGGTCTCTAGGCTGTTATCCATCAGAGACACTGGGTTCCACAGGGCTGTGGGCACGGTGTGGTGCTGGGGCTTAGGCGAGATCAGGGGTGGTGGTCCACCAAAGTGCTGTGGGGGGTCTCGGCTGCTTGGCTCATGACGGTTTGGTCCAGGCCTAAAGATGAGCAGAAGAGACCATCAGTCCTTGGAAAAGAGAGCTGTAGCCTCCATGTGCTCCCCAGGCCACATGCTCCTCAGGTGGCTGGGACCACAGGGAGAGCTGGCTGGCACTCCACCCCAGGACCCCAATCTTCACGTCCCTCCATTTCCTCTCCAAATGACTGAGACAGGTGCTTGCACACCTGCCCTCAGAGGAGGACTGTAGGCTGCAAGGCAGAGGAGGGTGGAGGCCTCTCAGGCTGGGCCAGACTTGCTCTCCTCTGGCTTGCACAAATCCCATAAGAACAGGCCCTCATTCTGGTTCCCATGGGGGGAAGCCCACTTGTGCTGGGCTGTCATCTGCTCCCAGCACCCTCCTCCAGAATGACAAGTAAGGGGAGGACCCTGTCCTTTCTCCTTGCTGTCCTTACAGGCAGGCACATAGGCAGTGGGGCATGAGCTTCTTCCAGCGTCTGCCCAGAACTGCAGTAATCCCACCTGGCCCGAGGCTGAGGCCCCAGAGCAATAGCTATGCCCACAGTGTCTTCAAGGACCTGGGCAGGGACCCCAGAGGGTGTCTAATGCTGGGGACCTTCTGCTAGACAAGAAGCTGTGTGTCCTTAAGTAAACAGCAAAGGAATAAAACTTGCTGACAGAATAAATATTTCATGCACCACAGCCAAGCACTGAATGGTTTTCTCGCTGGGAGCACAAAGGCCCTGTCAGGACATCAAGTTCACGATGCTGTAAGCCCCCAAGTGCAGCCAGCCACCATGGGATCTGCTAAGGCCAGGCGGGACTGGGGCCTGTTATCCTCCACAGCGCAGGCCTCTTAGGGTGGAGGCTGCCCCAGCTGGAAGTGTGAGCATGTGAGAGGATGAGGCCCTGGCACCCGTCCTGGGGAGCACAGAGAAGGGTGCCTTTGAGTGGGCGTACCCCGATTTTATCGAGTGGTACCAGATGTGAGCTGGCTGCCCTCTCCGACTTCTGGGCATAAAGCAGGTCAGGGGCAGAGGCAGCTCACTGGCTGGTGAGTTTGAGCCTTTGGGACATCTGGTAAAGGGAGAGTCAGCAGCAGAGGGGAACCTGCTCTGGCCATGCTAGGCAGTGAGAGCCATGGGAGACCCAGTCAAGGGATGCAGTCCCCTCCCCTCACACCTGCTGAGCTGATGCCCTCACTATTCCACTCAACAAGGGAAGAGAGAGAAGGGAGGACGCAGACTAAAACTGCAGGGCACCTGTGTCCCAGGCACCCGAGGGCCTCCTTATCTCTGCACACCACTACAGCACTCAAGGCTGGGAAGACAGAAACCTGGGTGCACAGCTGAGGAAACTGAGGCCCAGAGAACAGGAGCCATGTCCCTGGGTCTAAGATGGGCCTAAAATGGCATTCGGAGGCCTGGCTGAAAGCCTCTGCCTCCACCAGCTCTTATGAGGGTCTCAGCTTGACCCTTCAGACTGAGCTCTGCAGAGATTTTGGATGGGAAAACTCCGAGGGAACTTTCCTGGGGCCAGAAAATGGGTCCATCTTTTTTTTTTTTTTTTTGAGACAGAGCCTCAAGCTGTCGCCCTGGGTGGAGTGCCGTGGCATCACAGCTTACAGCAACCTTCAACTCCTGGGCTCAAACGATTCTCCTACCTCCACCTCCCAAGTAGCTGGGACTATAGGCGCCCACCACAATGCTCGGCTATTTTTTGGTTGCAGTCGTCATTGTTGTTTGGTGGGCCTGGGCTGGATTCGAACCCGCCAGCTCAGGTGTATGTGGTTGGCGCCTTAACTGCTTGAGCCACAGGCGCCAAGCTGAGTCCATCTTTTATACCCAAAGCAATAAAGCTAATGTTTTACTTAAATAATTAAAGGCAGTTCTCTTCTCATTAAAAAAAGTCCAAGTTCAAAACCAGAGAATGATGTTAAGAATAGGCATTATTACCAGTTAAATCAACCTCACCCTCTTCAGGGGCCATGAATGGCCTTCTGGGTATAGTGCCCTGACTCTGGACATGACCTTGGTTGATCCCCTTACTTATGGCTCTGGCACCTGTCAGCACCTGACTCTCCTCGGGGTCTCAGCTTCCTCACTGGCAAGACAGGGGCCACACCGTGAAGATTAAATGAAGGAAAGAGACCAATGACAAAGGGTCTTGGGCAAACAGTGGTGCTCACTACATCCTGGCTGGGAACACACCCCTCCCACCTCCATGGCGCCACCTACCTGGCACTGTCAGGCCTGTGCTCCACCTCTGCCGGCGCCGGGGGTCGGCCTATGTCCAGGTGCTGCTCCAGCACCTGCTGGCGGAACTCGGACACCTGAGACTGGCGATCCTCCTTCTCCTGCCGCAGCCGCCTCTGCCGCGCCAGCCACTTCTCCTCCTCGTTGGTGCGCTGGATCAGTAGGGCTGTGGCTGCGCTGCTGCCCGGCAGGGAGAAGATGCCATGGTTGGAGACGAGGCCAGGCACGGCGTGGTGCGGGGTGGGCACAGGATGTAAGGGGTGCTGCGCGGGCTTGGGGGCCTGCAGGCTGGCATCCTTCAGCTTCTCTGTGGGAGACATGTCACAGCAGGGTCTCAGGGGGCCCAGGCCAGCTTGCTCCAACTGCCCCCAGAAGCAGCCACCCTTGGAAAGGGTGCTTCCCACAGCCAAAACCAAGACAGGCAGGAGGGGTCTGGGGATGCTCTCAGGAAGCATGCCTGTCCCCGGGGGAATGCTGTGGCCGCTGGCATGGCTCAGGCACTGTCAACCAGCCAGTGGGGTGCTAGAGCAGCTCACACTGGCTCTAAGAGCAGACTGAGATTTTCAGGACATGTGCAAGCCTGTTTCAAACACAGCCGTTGTTAAAAGGTAGACAACAACAACATAACAAAATTGAGTGACAATGTTAACGGAGGCACTCAAACTCATTTCTTCCCGGTACTTTCCGGCACACTTCTTCATGTTCCTGGGGTTGTCTACATGCACCGTTTCCGTATCCTGTGCCAGGGTGTCTCCTCCCAACCCCATGTTCAGCAATGTCAGCTGCGGCCAACACTAGTCACGGAAGGAACATCTGAACCCAGGTGACCCATGGGTAGGACAGCGCAGGGCTGAGACCTCTGCCTGCCCCCCTGGCCCAGTACCTGCTCGGGTGGGGGTCAGTTGCTCCGAGGGCTTGCCCCGCTCCTCAGTGGCGTGGCCCCGCAGCCCGTGCAGCTCGGCCACTGGCAGGAAGACAGGCTCCAGCGCCTTGGTGGCCAGCAGCTCCTTCTCCCGGGCCCGCTGCTCCCGCTGGCGCTCCAGCTCCCGTTCCCGCTCCTTCTCCCGCTCACGCTCCAGTTCCTTCTCCCGCTCCCGCTCCTTCTCCCGCTCGCGCTCCTTCTCCCGCTCACGGTCAGCCTCCCGCTCACGTCTCAGCTCCTCGTCCATCTGCAGCCTGTGGCAGGCAAGGAGAATCAGGAGCAGGGAGGGGACCCGTCAAAGATGCCCCCCCTCACAATGTGGGCAGCTGCTCAAAGTCCAGCTGCACAAGATCCCTGAGCCCCACCACAACCCTCAGCTTTGAGAACCCAGTGCCCCGGCAGGAGCAGAGGGCCGCCAGGACAGCTGCTCTGTGAGAGTGTGAGGCGCAACCATCCCATTTGGCAGGTGAAGAAACTGGGGACGGGCACAGCCAAGGAGCCTGCCCTGCCACACACACACAACAGCTGAGCCAGGTTTCAGCTGCTGCTCTCCCTGGCCACTGTCCTAGGACAGGAGGGATAGAGGGCCTCCCTGCCTACCCCCAGCCCAGGCCCTGCTCACCTTTCCGCGCTGAGGCTGGACATGCGCTCGGAGTGCAGTGCTGCCAGGGATGAGTGGGAGAGCTCTGGGGGGTAGCGCACCCCAGACAGGTGCAGGTGCATCGCCGACGGGTGCAGCGGGGGCAGGGAACCAGGGGTGGGGATGGGGTAGAACGGAGACCTCAGGGCAGACAGGCAGTAGGAGTCATCCATCCTGTGCCAAGAGATGGGGACCAGTGAGTGCCAAACTCACACCTAGCTGTCCACAGGTGTGCCATGGCCGGGGACCCCTGCGCAGGCACACTGAACAGGCTGCAGGTAAGGGCCTCGCCCACTGCCAGCCCCATAGCCCTTCACTGTCTGAGGCTACAAGGTGCTGACAGACCTCCAAGGCCCACCTGCCACCTTCCTCAGCTCAGGCAGACTGACACAGACTGGCCTGAGGGACAGTCCACATTAACAACTGGAAGCCCTTCAGGCTGGGATGTGGGGAGATTCATGCAGAAGCAGGATGTGTCAAGCCTGCCGCTGGGGTCCCTGCTACCCAGCAGAGCAACTTTTACTGTAAGACCCACCCTGTTAACAGCAACTCGCTGCTGGAGTGCTGCAGTGACAAAAAAGGCTCAGACAGCAAGGGGATGTCCACCAAGAGGAAACCCCAAGGAGCCATCAGGGCTGAACTTGGGGATGATTTTAGGGACTTCTCCAGATTCTCCCTTGGGAGCATGGCCCCCAGGTCATGAGGAACATCTTCTCCACCAAGTTCCGTTTTGCCAGGAATGGGTTAGTGTGTGACAGGAGGGGGGCAGGAGCTGCCTCACCTGAAGGCCGGGTGGGGGAAAGGGTGCGGGGCCAGGTAGCTGGGGTGGTAGTAGGCGGCGGCAGTGGCTGGGTCCAGGCCGAGGGGAGGCAGGGAGGACATGCGGAGGTCCTCAGTGGTGTGGTAGGGACGGAAGCTTCTCAGGTAGTCCTCGGTCACCGTGCTGGGGGGCACGATGTGGTGCACAGGCCGTTGGAGGCTGGAGGGTGATGGTGAGGAGGGAGCAGACAGGTGAGCTGCCACTGCCTCCCAAGGAAGGACGCTCTCCCTCCGGGGATGGGGCCCTGGGCAGCTGCTGCCCCTCAGGCCTGCCAGGCCCCTCACTGTCCTCACCAGGTGTGACCCCCCCAGAACTGGGAGGGATAGAGCAGGACTAGGAAACCAACTACCTCAGTGTGAGAGGGGACGGCCGGCACAGACAGGGCCAGCGCAGCCACAGAGGACAGCAATCAGCTGGTGCGCACCCAGTTCTGCCCCACACCCGAGCCCCCACTGGGCCCACCTTCAGACTCACTTGAGCGGCGGGAAGCGGGAATCCTGCACAACAGAGCCGGGGGAGATGCCGAAGGGGTAGGGGGTGCTGAGCAAATGGGAAGGGATGGCTGGGGCCCCTGTCTTCTCCTGGGGCAGTGGGGGCTCCATGATGAGGCGCTCCCGGCCACTGCTGCTGCCCCTCGAGCTGGCATCCTGATGGGAGACAGCACCGGGTCAGATGGCCAGCAACAGGTGGTCAGTAGGCCACCGTCCACCTGTGCGGAGCCAGGTCTTCCTCCCCACTCCTGGGAAAGTCTCCAGTTCAACTTTTACACTGCTGGTGGGACTGCAAACTAGTACAACCTTTCTGGAAGGAAGTATGGAGAAACCTCAAAGCACTCAAGCTAGACCTCCCATTTGATCCTGCAATCCCATTACTGGGCATCTACCCAGAAGGAAAGAAATCCTTTTATCATAAGGACACTTGTACTAGACTGTTTATTGCAGCTCAATTTACAATCGCCAAAATGTGGAAACAGCCTAAATGCCCACCAACCCAGGAATGGATTAACAAGCTGTGGTATCTGTATACCATGGAATACTATTCAGCCATTAAAAAAAATGGAGCCTTTACATCCTTCGTATTAACCTGGATGGAAGTGGAAGACATTATTCTTAGTAAAGCATCACAAGAATGGAGAAGCATGAATCCTATGTACTCAATTTTGAAATGAGGACAATTAATGACAATTATGGTTATGGGGGGAGAACAGAAAGAGGGAAGGAGGGAGGTGGGTGGGGCCTTGGTGTGTGTCACACTTTATGGGGGCAAGACATGATTGCAAGAGGGACTTTACCTAACAATTGCAATCAGTGTAACCTGGCTTATTGTACCCTCAATGAATCTCCAACAATAAAAAAAAAAAAAAAAGAAAGTCTTCAGTTCATGCTCTAAAAACATCTGTCCTGTAAACTTTTCTACCTAAAATGCAAACTGCATTGGCAAAGGCAGGGGACAGAAGGTAAGAAGTCCATGGCTCCAGCAGAGGGGCCTGGGCTAACCCCCTCGGGCACAAGATGTGCACTATGTCTAGGTGACAGGACACAGCACAGAGTGTCCCACAGGGTCACTCCAGCATGTGGACGCAGATGCCATCGGCTTCCAACACCCTAAGAAGTGAGCCCCGTGTTGCCTCTGAGACATGAGCTGCACCACCCACTGTCCAGGCTGCTGGAGCACACAGAAGGCAAGGGCCACAGGCCTGGTGCTGTCCTGGGGTCGGGCATGCTGGTCAGACCTTGCCTAACTCCTAGGATGGCCCTGACATCTGTCACATTGTCACAGCAGGCAGCTGCTGGGCCTTGACTAGATAGACCTATCTGTGGCACCTCTCTCTGTACACATTTGGGGCAGGGGGCGGCCACAGGCCCCTGCCTCCTAGACAGCAGACCTGGCTGGAACCAGGGAGGGGCCCACCCTACTGACCATGGTCCCTGCCGAGCCCAAGGGGGTTGTGACAGCCCAGCCACACAGAGGGATGTCCCACGCCTAGTGCATGGAGGATCCACCTGGGGAAACCAGATGTCCTGCCTATTCTTGTCAGTGACATGACTTCCTGTGAAGAGGCCAGGCTGGGGCAGCCCCCAGCTTGTCACCTCCCCATGCGGGTGGTGAGGGGGCTGGTCACTGTGCCCTTCTTGGCGCCCACCCATCTTCATAAGGCAGACGGTGACCCGGCAGTTCAGAGAAGGTGCGGGTGGCCCTGTCAGGCGCATTTCCCTAACACGTGCCCTCCTGCCCTCCAGAAGACAGTCAGCAGTAATTAACGGAAGGAGAGGGTGCTGACTGGAATGTTTAATCACCGGCAACAGCTGCTCTCTCTCCCTGTGCTCCTTCCCCAGCCCTCACTCTCAGTGGGGTCCCAGTGGGTTCATGGCCTCTGACTTGCCCCTCCAGAGCAGCAGTCTGGGGATGGGACGCACTCACAGGCACTGAGGCCCTGCGTGGAACTGGGAGCCACCTGGCCACGGGGTCCTCCAGAGGCTTTGTCACCAGTGGGGTGGTTTCCACCTGCCTCAGGCGACGGGCTTCTGTCTGGTCCTGGAGATCCTGGACCAGCCCCAGAAGTGCCCGGCACCTTAGTGCCCCGTCAGCCTTGTGAGCTGACTGCAACCCCAGCCCATGGTGCAGTGGGAAGTGAGCACCTTGTTAAGGCCAAGGTCTCAGGCACGGTGGGGCACCACCTGGCTCGCCCCATCATAGTCCCCCTTGCATGACCCGCCTACACTAGCAGGGTCCTGTCTAGGCTTCAGGGTTTTCCTTCACATCCCTCCCTTGGCACAAAGCCAGGCTGAATAGGACGGAGTGGCCCTTAGTCCTTAACATCGGGGGGCCCTGATGAACACCAAGCCCAATGCTGGTAGCGAGTTTTCCTCCTGCCTGGAAGGAAGATGACAGCCAAGGGGCTTGAATACCACCCACGCTCTGGGTGGCCAGAGACCCTGGAGGATAAAGCTTGACCCGGGGATAGCACCTGCCACTAGACCTGCTGCCTGCCACCTGCCTCTGCCGAATCGAACAGTACAGCATGACCTCCCCAGGCCGCAGGCCGTGGGGACCTTGCCCAGCACACTGTCCTCGGCCCCCTAAGCGCCTTCTCTCCTTGGCCATGGACAAAGCCCTGGTCACAGGCACCTGAGCCAGATGGCACCTTCCTGGCTTGGCTGAGGACAAACAAGGAGTTAGGGAGGCTGGGGGAGTGGCCAGCAGGCAGGGGGCTCAGTGAGCCAGACCACACGGCTACAGCTCCCATCTGGCTGGAGCCAGCCAGGCCAACGTCACCCAGACATCGGAGAACTAGGTCAGCAGGGCCCAGAGCAACACACAAGGCCACCCAGGCAGGAGGACAGAGGGGAGCAAGGCCAGGAGGCTTGGTGGCCACCCTGAGGCACCCAGCAGCCGTGGGCAGGGTCCCTCTGCCATCCCGGCAGACAGACGTGCTGCAGGGCGCATCTGCTGGGTAGCTTTTTATTTCTGAGCGGAGCTGTGGGCGCATCTGCAGCTGTGAAAGAAAAGGTGGGAGGGGGATGCATCACCCGCTGGTGATGAGAGAGGTTTCCGCAGGCAGACGGGACACGCTGTGTGAGCTCTACAACAGACCATTTCTCACTGCGTCTCTCCTTTCGCAGCTCCAACTACCTGAGAGACATTGGTGACCCCCAAGAAGAGGCCCCAGACTGGGAGAGGTCCTCCTTTCTGTATCCCCAGGCCTCTGCCCGAACTGCTGAGCCCCAAGTCACCTGCCAACATGGTGCTCTTCACCACTGCCCTCCCTAGTAGCATCTGTGTTCCATCAGGCATGGTGGCTGTAAAGTATAGGAGCAGATCTATCTCACACACACACACAGATGCACGCACCCCTCCCTCCGGTCACTAAAAGCCTCTGAGGTGGTCAGGACCCTCTTAGGAGGCCAAGAAGCTCAGAGACAAGGGTTTGCATGTAAAGGTGCACAGAACCCCATGAAGGTAGCATCTGCAAGAGGAGTGTGTGTGGGGGGGTGTCTAGGCAGTAGCTGGTGCCAGGGTCCTAGGGACAGGAGTGACCTTTCTGACACACTCAGGGCTCAATAAGAGCCAGCCCACTCCTGTTGGGCCTGCTGGGTGAGGCAGGGGGTCAGGGAGGCTGCAGCTCAATCAGGTCACTCAGGGTCTCTGGGGTCAAGGCTGATCCTAGGGGGCCTCTGGGGTAAGGAAGCCCAGTGATGCTGCCCTTGGCCTCCTCCAAACCAGGACCAGGGCTGCTTCAGGCTGCTCTGAGCCCCCTCTTGCTGGACTCCACCATTGGGTCCTTCCCTATCTCTCTACCCATCTATAAACTGTATCCAGGAATGAGCAAGGGCACGAGAGGCCTCTGGGGGTTGAAGAGGCTTCAGCAAGGGGACACTCTGGGGGGATCTGTTGCCTTAGCCAGAGAGGATGGCAAACGCAAGGCTGCCCAAAGCTATTCCTAGGGATCCTGGGGGTCTTCACCCTGGATCCGGGCCTGCCCAGGGCATGGCCCTGACAATGACGGGTGCCCAGCACCCATGTGCCCCTGGGAGGGGCGAGGGGGACACATTTTCCTCTGCCCACTGCTGCCTTTGTGGTTTAATTAGGATTTCCAAGTGGTGCTGTCCTCCCTCCGGGAGTGTGGCAGAAAAACCCAGAAAAGGAGCACAGCTGAGGACATTCTTAATGAGCCTGCCAGTCCTGGGTATGCAGGAGGGATTCTGCTGGCGGGGAGGGCCGGGAGCAGTTCCCAGGGCCACCCGCGCCTCCAGCAGGCAGGTGACGAGTCAGCCAGAGGGGCTGGCAGACACAGGGAAGCCCCAAGCCTGGGGAAGGGCCTCCTCTGAGAGAACTTTAAAGACAGAAACGCAAAAACCACCAGATTTCCTGTTCTGACGGCTTGTGGGCTGGCACTGTTCCTATTTCAGTCGACAGGTAACAGCAGTGATGGCTGCTGTTTACCCGAGTGTTTGAAGTGTGCACACTGGGGCACCTGCCAGTGTATGGCGTGCTCCTGCCCCCAATCTCGTGTTGAAGCCCTGCCTCCCGGGACCCTGGACTGTGATCATCCTAGGGACGGTCTTTAGACAGGGACCCTGACCCAACGTGACTGGCGTCTTGTAAGAAGAGGGGAATCAAGACACAGGCACACATAGAGGGGACCACACGAGAACAGGGGAAGAAGGGCCAGCTGCAAGCGAAAGGCAGGGGCCTCTGGAGAAACCAACCCTGCCCACACCTCGATCTCCAACTTCTGGCCTCAAGAAAGGAAGAAGAAACCACGACCCCAGCTGGGAGTTGACACAGCAGCAGAGCAGACTATGTGGACTAATGCACTTGATCCCCACACTCCTTGAGATGAGCGCTTGTCTCCCCCACCATGCAGCAGAGACAGCAGCTCAAGATGGGGGGAGCGTTTGTGCCTTAAACTCACAAGCTCCAGAACCACCAACAGGTGTCCAAATTTAGCCCTCTCTCTGGGAACACAGGGTACCTGCACCTGTCCCCGTTTTCCAGCTTGGGCCACTCACCTGCCGGGTCTCGCTTCTCCAGACGCCATTGACAGTTTTGGTCGGGGCGATGGTCACCACGGGGGGCGTGCTGGGGACGCTGTGGCCCCCAGGGGGGACGATGATAGGGCCCATGGGCACGCGCTTGGGCGTGCTAGCGGGAGAGCTGTGGTTGGTGGCTGGAGAGGACACAGGGGACGACTCGCTGCTCAGTGAAGATCCTGTGGAGGAGAACACAGTGGCCTGAGCAGGAGCCACCCGGGCCCAGGCCTGCTTTCTGGGTTGCAGTGGCCCCTGGCCAGGATAGAAGTCCCCAGAGTGAGTAGGTACACCAGCCACTTGGTTCCCCCTGACCTACGGACAGGCAGGAAGCAGAGAGGCTGGGATCCAGTCAGCACTTCAGCCTGGTCCAGACAACCCCGGAGCTGGGCCAACCTCCCTGCACCTCTCCTTATTGGCCCTGGCCCACCCTAGTGCTGCCTGACCTGGCTGGAAAAAAGGAGCCTGGGCAGGGCCAGCTCCCACTGACTGCGAGAGAGGAAGGCAGCACCTCTTAGAACAGACGTGTTTCTAGGAGTCACTGATGGCAGGCAGGGACCTATCGCCCCAACGTCCCAGGACACAGAGGGTGGCCACTCTCGCCTCCTGTCAGCCCACCTCCTACACTGCACCCCCAGGACAACTGGCGTGGGGACCGGACCTCAAATCTCACAGGAAGGACCTGAGGTTCCGCTGAGCCAGGTTCACAGGACACGGCAGTACCCCCCAGGGTGTCAATGTGGCTGGGGACACAGGAAGTGAGTGTAAGGAGTGCCCAGCACCCCACAACAGGGCCGGTCAGGCAGGGACACGGTGTGGGGGTGTCCAGGAAGCCCCAACTGCAGCTGCCCCAGGTGGTGCTGGCAGATACTCAAAGAATATGATAAACACTTTGTTTTTAAACTTAAAACACTAAGACGTAACCCACCATTCTGGAGGGTAGGAGGCAGCGGGTTTGAGTGTGTTCCATATTCATTGCCATGTACTTCCAGAACACTCCCAGGGTCCCAGACAGAAGCCCTAGCCCTGAGAAGGGCAGGGGTCAGAGGGCATTTAGCTCTAGGACCCTGAGGGCAGTGGGCATGGAGGGGTGGGGCCAGCCATCCCACAACTGATCACGGAGGAATAAGCAGCTCCCACCCTAGGTGTGGTAAGGGCAGTGCTCAGGGTCTTTTGTTCCTGGCAGGTACCAGCCTGGCCTCCAGTACCCTCCACATCTTCCACATGGGTCCTGAGAACGTGTGGCTGAGGCCAGGGTTGCTGGCAAAGCCCAAGCCTAGGCCCCTGAGAGCTCTGCCCAGGCCGGAGAGGCTCTGAGGTTACACATGCAAATTGCAGAAACATTTGTCTAGGCCTTTTCAATGCAGCTCCCTAGGCTTGTGTGCAGCTCACCCAATGGCACAGGGCAGCCCTACGAAGGAACCCAGTGTAACCAGCCCAATCTGCCCCCACCCAACACCATGAGCCACGCCCCAGAGGAACCCAGCAGCATGTTCCACCCAGTGACCCCAGAACTGGGCAAGGCAAGGCACCCGCCTCGTCACGTTCCCACCCACTGGCGTCTGGCCAGGGTGGGCAGTGAGGTCTGAGGGTCGCACCCCCCCCCCCCCCAATTCCCAGATGGATCACACAGCCATCTCAGAACTCCACAACCTCTAAGTGAGGACTGGGCACTGGGCCAGACAGGCCGAAGTCTAAATCCCAGCTTTGCGGCACAGCAGGCCAAGGCAAGGCAAGTTTAGAGCAGTCAGTGTTGCCACCGCAGAGGAGAAGCTGGCTTCCTCTTCCCATGGGAAAAGATCCACTTGGCAATGCCATTGTTAGGGATAGTGCAGGGGCAGTCTACAGGGCGGGTCCGGCCGGGCCTAGGTCAGACCCTGCTGTGCTTGAATGGCCTTTGGGGACTGGTCAGCTGCCGTGCACAAACCAGGTGAAGGGAAACGCTGGCTAAGCCCGGTCTGTGCAGCCGTGTGGCACCAGCCACACCTCCTCAGCACCGGACACCCATGCCCTGAGCCAGCAACCCCACCCGTGGTGCACACCCAACCAGAGACACGGTTGAGGCTCAGGCGGCCCCAACGTGAGCCCAGCCTCACCCCATCCCCAGCAGGAAGGACCTGGCCTGTGGTATGTCCTAGCATGAGCTCCACCCCAGAAGACCTCAGCTACTGAAGTCACCCAAAGACAGCGTGAGCTGAAAAGGCCAGATGTAGCCACCTTGTACCAAACGGCGCAAAGCACTCTGAGGGGTGAGTCCTCCAGGGGTGGGGAGGGTGGTGAGTGACAAGGACCAGGGGGAGGGCCCTCCGGTGTACCGGAATGATGGGTTCACTCTGAGGACTCACTGTGCCAGGCACTTTTCTGTACATATTTAAACTTCCATAAATAAATTCACCGTAAACTTTTAGGGATAATGTTTTTGTCTTATCTGTGGGGTCCCTACTGCACTTCTCTTTTGGCCACACAGCTTTGTTGAGAAGATTCCCATCGTACAGTTCATCCCAAGCCACTTGGACACCTCCACCCCCCTTAAAAGAAACCCTGCCCCTCCCCGGGAGGCAGGTGCCGAGAAGCTGCTGTCTGCTCTGTCTCTGCAGACCTGCCTCCCCAACGTTTCGTATGAATGGAAACCCAGCTTCTTCCAAGCAGGAGGCTTTCACAGTTCATGCTGTCTGTGTAAGAAGCGAAGATGTCACTGTTTTGTTATGTGTTTGAAAGACAGAGTCTCACTTGGTTCCCATGGGCCAGAGTGCTGTGTCATCAGTCTAGCTCACAGCAACCTCAAACTCCTGGGCTCTAGTCCTCCTCCTGTCTCAGCCCTGAGTCGCTGGGACTGTAGGAATACACCACGATGTCCGACTAGTTTTTCTGTTTTTAGTAGAGACAGAGTCTCAAACTCTTGGGGTTCAAGTAATCCTCCCACCTTGGCACCCCAGAGTGCCAGGATGACATGTATGAGCCACTGTGCCCGGCTTGAAATTCACTACGGCAGCGTGATAGAAAGTGTGGGCCTGACCCGTCCACGCCTTGTGGATTGCGGCCATTTGGACCGGGCCCACCTTTTAGCCTCACTGACTGGTGTCATGAGGCTTCCCCTGCCCCTTGTTTTTTTTTTTTTTTCCTAGTGCAGTGGCATCATTATAGTTCACTGCAACTGCAAACTCCTGAGCTCACGTGATCCTGTGCCTCATTCTCCTGAGTAGCTGGGGCTTACAGGTGTGTGCCTGCCAACACACATCTCATTTTTAGTAGAGATGGGGTCTCACTCTTGCTCATGCTGGTCCCCAAGTCCTGAGCTCAAGTGATCCTTCTGTCTTAGCTTCCCAGAGTGCTGGGATCACAGGCGTGAGCCACTACACCCAGCCCCTCTTCCCCTTCTTAGAGCTCATCCTACACTCAATCTGGGGCCCACAGGAAGGTGCCCAGCCAAGCCCCGTGTGTCCCTGTCTAAACTCCAGTACCCATGGGGGGTAGGGGAGGAGGACAGAATATGGACATGTGCGCTCTGTAGCAGAAAAGAAGTAAAATGAGCATACCACGAGCTGCCACCCTGCTGAGACAGAGGCAATGAGAGCTCACACCTTGGCTCTAGCTCCCCAGGAAAAGTCTTAGGCTCAAGACCAGGAGGCTCCGGGTCTCTCTGGGTCTAGGCAGGGGAGTAGAGACCTGGGGACAGGCGCTTCCCAGTTCGTCATGTGTTAGGCCCTAGGGCCCTCAGAGAGGCTTCTGTACCCCAACTTTATAAAAAGGAGAGTCTCACAGCCCCTGTTGTAAGGGGCTACACAGACCTGGCCTGCTGGGCCACAGATCCTGTTCTGCCCCCAGAGAGGCCCCTTCTCCATGTGGCTGGTCTCTGAGTCGGCCTTGTTTCTAAGCATCAGTGGGTGAGGTGCGAACAGGGGAGGGGGAGAGGGGAGCTCTGGGGCAGGGTCCTGAGGAGGCGAGAGGGCGTTACTCGCCAGCCGGAGTGGTGGGATCGATGCCCCCATGATGCGATGCTAATTAGTGAGGCCAGCGCTGCCTTCCTGGTGCTGTGTGGCTAGAGCGGGGAAGTCTGTGATCACTGTGATTAACTGGCGGTATTCGGCCAGGAGTTAGTCAATGAAACAGCTCTGGATTGCAGATGACAAGAGGCAGCGCGTCCGCGTCACCTCTGCTGTCTGACCTCGCAGATTAGCGCCAAGGCCGACAGGCAGATGTAATTAACAGCTGAGACCCCAGAGTCAGCCACGGGAGCCAAGCGAGGGCAAAACAGGACAGCAGAATCGCAGCAGCACCTGTAAGCCCCCCAGATACGGGTCTGGCCAGCCAAGCAAACACACACCAGCCACCAACTGTGTGCCCTTAGAAAGGTGCCTCGGTGTCAGGCTGTGGGACCACTCCTGGGCAGAGCGTCACAGGCACGGCCTTGTCTTGATTAGGCTGATAGTAAACACGGAAAAAAGAGGGAGGGAGGGCTGGCGGGGTAAAGACCATCTGTCCCACAAAGCCCCGGGGCCTGACCCAGCTCTGAATCTGCCAGGGGAGCGACGGAGCGGTCAGAACAGTGATGAGGTGATGCATGTCCCCCCAAGGGACTTTTGGAGGACCTTCGTGAGAGGCCCACTCCTGTGCTCAGAGCTGGTGGGGCCTGAAACCTCAGGATGGCTCGAGCACCCACGACACACCCTCCCCACTCTGTGGACACAGGATCAGTCAGTTATGACCAGACAGAGGCACTGTCCCTCTGAAGGAGGGCCCCCAGCTGATCCTGTTCCCTGCTTCAACCTGTGCAGGGGCAAGGTGTGGGCCGGGGGTGGGAGTGGAGCAGGGGAAACTTTAAATGGCTTCTGAGTAGGGTCCGCGCAGGAACTGTGGCACCACATGTTGTGACTCTGGGGTGGCCCATGCAGGGGGAGAGGCAGGGTCCCATGAACCCCAAGTCCATCGGGGCCGCCCCTTCCCCACCACCCTGCTTCTGTCTGTGCCACAGATGTGGAAGGAGCCTGGCTGTGTCAAGTCAGCCCCTGCCTTGAGGGCCCAAGGGACATGCAGGAGGCTGCTGGCCATCGAGCAGACCCTCATGACAGAAGCTGGGTCATCTCCCTCCACCCAACCTCCTTTACAACGAACAGCAGACCCCAAAAGGCCAGTGGACTCTGTGCCTGCTGGGAATTGTGTACACCTCAGAGGTGAAGTCCCCACAGTGAGTGTACACGTGACAGGTGTAATTTCCCCCCGCAATTTCCACCAGCCCCAGCACAGCAGTGACAGCGACTCACCACCAAGACAGGGCTCACATCCAAACCGGGCACAACCCGCAATTCTAGGGAGCACCTGCAAACAGAGCCAGTGGCTGCCACGTGCAGCTTCCAGGGCTAGGGGCCCCCAGCCCGAGTCTACATACAAGGTCCAGCTTGTGGCTGCCAAGGGAAGGTGGCTGTTGGCCAGTGGCAGCTCCTGTGCCCGATCCACCATCAGGTGCCACGGCCATTACATCCAAAACAACAAAGGGAAGGTGTGGGTTTCTACTTTGAAAGGCGTTTCCTGAGGTTGATCATTTACCAGACAGTGTGAGCAAATCCCTGGGCCTGGGATCAGGATGAGGCCAAGAGGAGCTGACTGCCGAGCACGCATGGGGTGGGCTGCTGCTGTCAGAGCAGAGGGGCTGAGGGCTGTGCTGAGGGAGGTGGGTCCCGGGCCAGAAGGAAGGGGAGGAGGACAGAGTGGCCGAGAGCAGTGGCAGAGGGTGCTTCAGGAAAAGGACAGAGGAAAGTAAGTCACCCTGGCCTCCATGCCCATCATCTCAGGACAGGGCTGAAGGTGCTGGGGTCGAGGAATCTCTGCCTCATTCAGCCAGCCCTGCCCCAGGCCCCACTGCACTGTGCAGAGGGGAGGCCTGGCCAGAGGGCTGACGCTTCCCTGCCTAGCTCCCCCCTAGCTCTGGCAGCTCTAGGACGAGAAAGCAGCACTCAGGACACCCGCCACGCTCACACCTGCACCAAGCGACAGATGGGGGTCCACACACCCACAGAGACACCACCACAGGATCCCAGCCGCCATACACCGACACCCACATGCAACCAGCCTGCCAGGTGGGGGTCTCCCCAACCCCTTGTTCATTCTGTTTTCTATGACAGAAAGGTGAGTGGGCAGGAGCCTGTCTCTCTTGTGTCGACACACAGGGCCACTCCTTGTCCTCCATTGGCTCAGGCAGGATCTCGGTCTCAGGTGGCACCAGGGACCTGACAGTAACCAGACCTGTCTCACTTCTCGCCTGCAGTTGGTGACAAGACAGGGCGGGCAGCCAAGAGACACGGCTGGAGGAGGCTGGTGAGGGGCGCAGGGACCTCGATGCTAAGTCAGAAATTCAAGTCACACTGCCATTGTCCCTACCCTTGACGGCCACAGTGCACCTGGCTCAAATTAGGCTGTAGGTGGTGGGGTCATCCCTTCTACAGGTAACTACGGTGGCTGCCCCAAGGCCAGGCACTGTGACAAGCTCTGCTCGGCCAGCATGAAGGTATCAAGGCTACGGGTGGTGGCCCAGGGCCTGAAGACACTTGGACAGTGGGGGCGGTGAGGGTGACCAGGAGCTGGATACAAAGGACAACAAAGGTTAGGAAGCCCAGGGCCAGGTGCTGCAGGTGCTCCCCCCAGTGACTGAGGACATGCAGGCTCCCTGCCAACCCAGCAGACACAGGCGCTGCATCCGCATGGGAGACTGGCGCCTGCCGCGGTGGCGAGCAGATTGCTGCACAGCTTGCGAGAGCCCCGCCTGGCAGCAGCCTTGCTCCGTCACACACGGGTGGGGGCGGCAGTGGGGGCTCTCCATCTTGCCCTCTGCATGGGCCAGAGAGCTAGGGACAGGGACTCTGGAGGCCCCTGGCTAGGCTGGGCACTCAGGGCAGCTGGACGCACCAGGCCTGGTTCTGGGTGCAGGACTCCTGGAGCACCCTCAGGTCATAGAATGCATTTTACTCCAACTGCAAGGCTGACATGGGACACTGAACAGCAGGCTTGGCCCCACTCCTGGGAGGCCAGGAAGCTCAGAGGGGCTGGAACTACCTCAGGAGAGTGGGATGTCGGGACTCCTAAGCTGGGGCATCATATGCCGACAGGGGCAGACATGGTCCTTCCTCCTGGTAGGGGAGGCCAGGCTGATATTGTGAAGGAGGGGAGGGGTCCCGGCCAGCACATCCAAGGACCTGGGGCCATCCCAAAGGGTCCAGCAGCTCTGGAGGAAGGAGGGGCGAGGCACCCAGGAAAGTCCCTTTAATAGCTGGTAATAGGGGAGGGCTCCAGCAGTCAGGGGGCTGGCAGAGCAGGGTGAGCCCATGAACACCTAGGCGCGAGTGGGCTGCTTGCCTGTCACCAAGGGACCAACTTGGAATCTGACATGATCATGCTGCCCAGACACTCCAAACCCCTTCTCCCCAGCACAACACGTATGCACAGGGCACCCAGGAGACCAGCCAGCCGGCAGGTGGGAGCTGCTGTCCTGCCCACGGTCCCACGCCACTGGGACCAGATGTTGTTAGACCTCCAGCACAGAGAGCTCCCAGAGGGTGTCCAGGAGCACACCCCGCCCCCAAAGAAGCACAGGGGAGATGGTGGTCCTGGTTAAGGGGGGATGGGACATGCAGGGGGTGGCATCTGCACACGTGAGCCTGCCTAGTGCAATCACCCTGGGTCATCACAGTTCACGGGGTAGAGATGTCCTCCTCGCCCTGTAAACCAGCAGAAACTTAAGACCTGCCAGGTCACACAGCAAGGACAGAAGGTGGTGGGACACGGATCTGAGCGTTCACCCTGGCCCTGGGAGCAGGCTAAAGGGTCTGGCTGGCTCCAGCACCAGCCCGCCCTGGCCCCCGGGGATGAATACCCAGCCCCACGCTCGCACTCTCTCGGGAGGGTGACTGAGCTTGGAAGGAAGAGAACTTATCTCACAGCCTCAGGAAAGATAAAATCCCAGTGCGGCCTGTCTCGGGCAGCCGTAGAGGGGCCGACACTCTTCCCTCCTCCTCACCCCTCCTCTCAGGGCAGAGCAGGCAACGTGGCACGCAGATTGCTTTGTCTGAATTGAATTTTTAAACTGCACCCTCGAGACATGATGAGAGGAGAGACATCAGCGGAGACGCAGACGCGGTCATATGTCTAAAAATAAGAAGCTTCCAGAGGCAGGCGCTGGTGCAGGTGGGTGAGACGCTGGTGCAGGCCAGGCTGCTGACAAGAGGGACGTGGGGACCGGCAGGTGGCCAGGGCTAGGGCTGAGACTGCACCTTCCCGGAGGGGTGGCCAGCTCTGCCAGCCTCTCTCTGTGCAGCCCTGAAGCCGCTCTGCTGCCACATCAGGGGGACACAGTTGTCTAATTTGGCTGTGGTCTCACCAGCTTGGACACTACCACCCCTGGGGGGCCAGGCCAGGACTGGGCACAGGGGGGCCTGGCTCCCATGAGAGGCACAGCCCTCGCAGAGTCACAGGTGCCAGGCGGGGAAGAGCCCAAGTCATCTTAGACTATTCACGCAACTTAACAATGTGGGACTCATGGGGTTAGGACAGCTCAAGGCTCAGTTTTGTCCCCTAGGAAACTGGACAGAGGGGAGAAGTGTGCCTCTGGGAAGGCAGACACCCACCGTGCCAGTCCACATGTAAGGAACAGCTACAACAGGCAAGTCCACAGAGGCGGAAAGCCGACAGCTGCCCCATGGTCAGGGGTGATTATCGCGTTCCAGACCTAGAGAGTTGTGAAAGCTGCGCGCCTCTGAACACAACCAAAACCACTGAATAGTTGCATTTATACAGGGGGAATTTTATAGCTTGTGAATTTTGTCTGAAAAAATTTAAAAATAAAAAAAAATCCAGACCCCACCATCATCAAACCCACCAAAGGGTCTCCCCGCTGCCCTGGCTGGGGAGGAGGTAGCACAGGGGAGTGATGGACCCACAGCCCCAGGGAGACAGGTGTGCGCTGCTGACCACTAGGCAGATTCTTGTTCCCAAATCTAGCTCTCCACACCCCAGTGCTGGGTGCCGGGGCTGGGGGCAGGGAAATATTCTCCAGCCAGGACCAGCTGCTCAGAACTGTCCTTCTAACTCTGGTAGCAGCAGCAAGAGACACAGGCACACCCAGCTACATGACCTCTGGCTTGGGCTCGACCTCTCTGAGCCTCAGCTTCCCCATCTCCACCATGTGCTAATTTGGGGCTGGTGGCTGACTCAATGAACAGGGGAGATGGCAAGGTCAGAGCAGGGGTGACTCAAAGAGAACAGTGGTGTGGCCCAGAGAGGAGTAGCTGAGCCCATCCTCATCTGTTTAAATCAGGGTGCACCCAGGGCTGACAATGTGGAACTGGCAACACCGAGCCTGGGCTTATCAAGAAAGGTGGCTGGGGATACGGTATCTGCATCAGAATCTAGGTACTGGTCCTGCCTGTGGACCCCGAGCCCCCAAACCTTGGCTGTTCCATCTCAGTGAGGGGACAACTCAGGGAAGGCATCGTATGATGCATGCTCCCCTCTCCTTCACCAAGTCCCCGGAACTCCTTCCCAGGGTGTCGCTCAGAGTGCCCAGGGGCAGAACAGGCCTTGGAGCCACTGAGTGCAGCCTCCCGCCAAGTTCCCTCCCGCTCTGTAGGACACCTTGTTCCCAGCCAGGGAGCACCAGCAGGCCTGGCACTTGGGCCACCTATGGGGCCACCAATGTAGCTGGATGCCAGGGCCAGCCTGGGGTGGAGGAGAGGGAGTGAGGGCCCAGCGAGGCAGGCTCCTACCAGGACGCTGGGAGTCCTTGTGACAAGCCCACAGCAGGAACACGGGGTTGTAGGTCTCTCCACAGCCTTCCTGGGCGAGGGGAAGCCACCAGCCCTTCCATGACCACATCCTCTGCAAAGTCACCCCAGGACCAGAGCCCCAGAGGCCCTGAAGGGCACATAGCTGCTGGATGCAGCTGGACGCTGGGGGTGACTCAGCCCCAGCAGAGCCAGCATTCTCCATGTGCTGACCATAGCCTCTGAAAACCCGCATCAGTCCTGTTCCTCCTGCCTTCTGGAACACTGAGAAGACGACCAACACAGGAGCTGCCGTCCCTTCCTTCCTACAGCCTCTTAGGAGGGGCCCCATGTCCCGACTCCTGCAGCATCTGCTAACCACCCGGGCCCAGCAGGCAGTTGGCCCCCTCTTCCGAGCCATCTGCCTTACAGCCACCTTTGACACAGGGGGCCCATGCAGCCTGGCTGGCTCAGATACCGCAGCTCCACCTCTGCCCAGCACAGCAGGCGGAGCCAGGAGGCAATGGGGTGCTCCCTGCCGATACAGAAACCAGGCCCCAACTGTCCCCCTACTCCTGAGCCAGCAACCACCCTCTGGTCAACAAAATGCCAGGCTAGGTCCTTCACCCCAACCTTCAATGACCAGTCGTAGGAAGAACCTTGGAAGAAGAGATTCAGAATCAGAAGACCCCTCAGCCTGCCTCAGTCAAGGCAAACGTCCCTTCAACCAAGCTTCAGCCCCTAAACACAGAAACAGATACAGTCCCCGCACGCAGCATTCTGTGGGAGCCCCGGGTGGGCCCAGAAGCTACATCCTTAGCCTCAGACACTTGGGCGAGGTGGATGGCAGGCAGAGGCCTGGGGGTGCCACTTCCTCCAAGCAATGAGTGCTGGGGTGTCTGAGAGGCCAGGGAGAACCTGTAGGGCCCAAGTCTTCCAACTGTAAACTGCCCCCCACCCCCAGTTTGTCCAACCACCAGCTCCCCACCAGCGCCAACCTGGGAGCCGACGGTCACTATGGCCCTGAGAAGTGCTCCAAAGCTGGAGCTGAAACGGGCCTTGAGAGCCTCATTGCTCAAAAGACTGGGGCTCAGAGAGGGTCAGCACTTGCCCAAAGCCACACAGCATGTCACAGCCCAGGTGAAACCAGAAGCCAGATCCACGCTGCTCCACAACCTCTGCCCCAGGACCAGTGTGTTTCTAGAGACACCATGTTCTCTGCCACCTTTGGAACAGGTGTCAAAGCCCGGCCCAGGCTGGCGAGCTACCTAGGGAGAAGTACTGGGGCCCAGCACTCCCTCTGAAGCCTCATGGGACTTCCGTGGCCCAGGACGACCCTCTAGACTTAGCTGCAGGGCTGGTAGGAAGGTCCCCCCATCACTGGACACTCCCACGGTGGCTTCCGGGGCCAAGCAAGGAAGGGCAGCGGCAGGGCAGAGAGAGAAGCACAGGAGGGACGCACAGGTATGGGGGGGCCAGAGCCAGAGCACGGCAGCAGAGGAGACAGTCTGCCGCAGGCGAGCTGGTGCCGGGGGAGCTCTGCCCGCCAGCCCTTCTGAGCGCCGCCTCCGGCTCTCACAACAGCTCGTCTCGGCGCCGACGCACCTGCTCTGTGGAGGGCTGGGCAGAAGGGTGGGCGCCCCCACACGCGGCCTGGCGGGCGCCTCTTACCTCTGGGCTCCTCCGCCTGCTTGGCGAGCTTGCGCAGCGCGGCGGCGAAGCTGGAGGACGGGGCGGCCTGGGCCGACAATGCGCTGCTGGTGGCCGGGCTGCCACTGGGCACCAGGGCGCCATTGAGCGGCGAAGGGGTGAGGGGGTTGACGGTGGCGGTGGTCCTGGTCGCGGTGGAAAGCATCCCTAGTGAAGGGGACTTGGGCTCATGGCTCATGCCTGAAACAGGAAAAGAAGAACCAGAGGTCACCCAGAGAGCAGGAGCGCCCAGCACCAGAGCAGGGCCCCAGGGGAGGCAGTGCCAGCAGGCAGCATGCAGGGAGTGGGGCAGGCTTGGGTGGCTCCTGGCAGGACAGGCAAGAACAGGACAGAGCCAGCACCGCAGAGGGGACAGAGCTGCAGAGTCCAGAGTCCAGTGATCCAAGGCAGCCAGTACCCCAGCGATCCTACCACCTCTCCTGGGCAGCCCGGCTGCTCAGAAACCCAAAGCACCCAATGCAGGGTCCCAGACCATCACAGGGAACAGAGGAGGGGAGCCAAGGCACAGGGCAAGGGACAGAGCAATGATGCTGACAGACAAGCCTGCAGCGGGGAAGCTGAGCAAAGGCAAGACGTCACCAGGCCCCGCGCCCCTGGTGAGTTCCACACCACATCACAGAGAGAGAAACTGAGGCGCCTGGTCAGAGCGCCCAGGGACAGGCTAACGAGGAGACGGGAGAGGGTGCAGCTTCCCGCCGACCCCACATGGGCCCTCACTGGGCACTGACTCTGCCCTGGGAGGCTAAAGATAGGAGGCTGCAAACCCAAACCGCTGTGTGGCTTAGAACCCTCCACTCTCTCTGGGGCTGAATTTGCTGGCCTGATGACCACCCACCAACTCTTCCAGCAGGCCACAGTGGCTGGAGATCTGAGTCAAGGCTCAGCATCGAGGATGACAACAAACATTTGGGCATGACACGGCCACCTCCTCTGCAGCTCTCCAGGGTGCTGCCTCCTTGCCATCCTGTGGGCGCAATCAGTAAAAGCTCACCCCAGGTGGGAGGACGAGCCACCCCACACCACAGTGCCAAGGGGAAGAGGCAGGAGGGTCTAGGGAGAAGCAAATTAACTTGCAAACCCCAGATGGACACCTAGGAGGATGGGCTCACGGAGGTCACCTGGACGGGGGGATAGTCGGAGACGCACAAGGACATACAACAGGCAGAACTTGCCCTGGGACAGGGGAGGCGACGGAGGGGACCCCAGAGTCCACCTCACCTCTGCCTGATTCTGTACGGAGGTGAGAAGTCTAAATGGAACCCACGTCTACCCTATGCCTGTGTGGCGGGAGGCTCAGAAGTAGGAGAGGGAGGACAAGGCAGGACCCCAGGAACAAGCCACCAGAGGTCATGCACCCTGTCTGTGGATCCTAAATCCCAAATTCCAGATAACCAGGCCTAGCAGGTCACCACCCCTCTCCGGAGGAGGGAGAGAACTCTCCAGGGAAGGTGGTGGGTGGGCACCATCCTCTCCTCCCTGCACCATAGTGAGCACGTATTACACTTAAAATTGTAGTAACTCAAATCACGTTTGACTTTTACAATTACAAGGGTTGTTCAAACGTGACTTGTATTGGTCTTTTGTTATTGGGATATGTTGAATATTATGATGTTAATAGTTTTTTCCTTTCTAAACACTTTTTTTGGGCACCCTCTGTATCTGACTCTAGCAGTTTAAAAATATATCCAAGGTCTTTGTTCCCCTCCCCAAGTGTGGGCCAGACTTAGTGACTCACTGCTGATGAACAGAACACGGTAGAAGTGTTCTGTGTGACTTCCAAGGTGCTATCCTCTAAGGCACCACAACCTCCTGGCCCTCTCTCAAATTAACCGAGCAGAGGGGTGGGCAGCCACCATGCCCCGGCAGTCTGAGAAGAATCCCACATGGTCAGGACTGAGGCCTCCCGCCAACAGAGACATGAGGGAGCCACCTGGGCATTGGACCCCCAGCCCTGGGCCAGCAGTCAGATGAGATGGTAGCCCCAGTCGACATCTTGGTTACAGCCTCATGGGAGACTCTAACTCAGAACCAGGGAACAGGGCAGGCCTGAGCAGCTCCTGGCCAGACAGGCAAGAATGGGAGAGAGCCAGCTGTCAGAGCCAGCTAAGCCCCTCTCAAATGCCATAGAAACTGAGAAAACGAAGATTGGCTGTTGAAGCCACTGAGTTTAGTGTAGTGTGTTACACAGCACTGGGTAATGGACACAGCAAATGTCACCACATGCTCTTACTGCAGGCCACCTCTTTACTCTCTCTCCCAATAGAAGCCCCCAAAGTCCAACTATCTGCAAATAAATACTCTGTGCCCTTACCTAGGAGTCTCTAGAATGTGTCCCTCTGATGACAGCAGAGGCTGCCAACCACCTCTTCCCTTTCCCCCACATCCCTTAGAAAGTCAGCCAGCCTCCTCTCCTCAAATCCCAGCCACCCTAAGAGAAAGGTGCTGTCACAACCATTTCATCACAGGTGGGAGGAGGTGGGCTCAGCTCTAAGGGACGGCAGAGAGAGAAGGGCCAGCATGGCCTCAACATACTGCCTGTGTCCACCTGACGGATGCTGGTCAGGACCCAGCCCCAGATCAGCAGGCTGCACCCTGCCTGAAACCCACAGAGCCATGAGAGATGAGGGTGATACAGGGTGCTGTGTGGTCGCTGCACCTCCCAATGACCTGACCAGAGGTCTGGGAGCAGATGCTAAGTCCCTGCTCCATGGCCTTTGCGACAAGCTGGCCAACTGCTGGGCAGACCCTCTGCGACCACCAGCTGTGGGCACAGAGGGGCAGAGGCCATCCTGCAAATCCCAGGCTGAGCCCCTACGCCGCAGAGATACCAGCAGTAGCTTCAGATGGCTGCAGGAGTAACTTTCTCTTTCATTTTTATCCTCCTCATCTCTCCCTGTATGTTCTAATTTTTTTTATAGTGAAACAGATTTCAATAAAGGGGAGATCTTCACAGGGAGAGTGGCTTGGCGGCATTAAGTCACAACCACCCCCAGAATCACCAGGCTCAGCCCCAGAACAAGGGGGCAAAGTGGGGGGAGCAACAGAACTGGGGTGACCCTGTGGAGCCTGACCCCACAGCTCCTGCCTCCCCGTGGTGACCAGGGTCCCAGGAGGCAGGGCAGCCCTCCATGCCCGCTTGTGGTCCCTGTCTATGGCCACCTCCATGTCCACATGGCAGTCCTGCTGGCATCCTGATGGCACCTTCAACCCCATCTCCCACCTCTGACAAAGCTCAGCACCCTCTCCCCAGGACCCTCTGGTGGCCTCCAGCTCTTAGTCCAGCTCGCCAGGTCTCCGGGGGTCCCCCAAAGCCGGCACCCCACCACAGTGTCAGCCATGGGCTCCCAAGGAGCTGAGAGCCCGGGAGCTGCTCTGCTGGTGTCAGGTCACTTAAAATAGAATTCCAAATGAGCAGCTTCATTAAGGGGAGTCTAAAATTAGCAATTCTCCTCAGCTTGTGTGCAGCAGGCAGGGAACGGAGGGGGTGCAGCAGCCCAGGGGCAGATCCCTCCAGGCTAGGACAGAAGGCCAAACGGGGGGACCCAAAGACCCTGTGAAAGGTCACCCAGCACTTTCTGTGAGAGGACACGGCCTCTGGGGGCCCATCCTGCATCCCACCACCCCCAGGGAGGTGGACATGGGCCTCCCTCCATAGGTGTTTTCTGGCTGAGGCCAGGGCAGGTGCCAAGGTGTCCATGGAGGCCCATGGCAGGTGGGCATGAGGGGGAGGGAGGCCCTGGAGGGAGCACCCCCTGCCCTCATTAGAGAGGTATTTATTAACTTCTGCGCTCCTGGCCATTGACTGAATTCTTGTCTACATTATCAGCTCATGTAAATTCATTATCCTAACAGCTGGGAATAAGCTCCTCGCCGTGATGGATGTGGGCCAGGGGGCCGGGGCCGTCTCAGCACTGTACAAGCTCTCTTGACATGTGCGGCTCAGCAGGAAAAAAAACGAGCCTGGGGTCTAGGTGGACTAGATCTGCACGGGGAGGGGAGGGGCTCCCTTCTTTCTTATTTATATCACGTGCTACTCTGGACAGGCTCCTTCCTGCCTTTGTCAGCTGCCACCTTGATCCTCCAGGGGGAAAAAAGCTGCCACATCCAGACACCCACAGTTTCCTCAGCCTGGGTATCCTCAAATCAAAGGGCCAGAGAATATGCTGCCCTCCTCCCTCCCAGCCCCCTGCAGTGAGCCTCAGCTTTCTGTTCCCTGGACCCCATCAGAGCCCATCTGGGCCAGCTAGTCTCAGCAGCAGAGCTGAGAACCCAGTGGCTACTGCCAGAAGCCAGACAGCAGGAAAAGAAGAATAAACACACAGCCCCCGCCCCCATCGCATGGACGGTCAGGAGCGCAAAGATCGCTGCCCTAGGGCACAGCCCTCACTCTCTCTAACAAGGTATGGCTTTTCTTTCATCAATATTTCCTCCTATTCTCTAGTATGGTCAGAAACAGCACAACACTTTAAATTTAAAAAAAAAAAGAAAAAAGAAAACGAGGAAAAA
This sequence comes from Nycticebus coucang, assembly GCF_027406575.1. NCBI lineage: Eukaryota > Metazoa > Chordata > Mammalia > Primates > Lorisidae > Nycticebus > Nycticebus coucang. The sequence goes on along the minus strand of NC_069781.1, from coordinate 181,599,573 downwards.
TCCCAGCGGAGAGGGGAAGCCTGGCTGGCAGAGGGAGTTGATATTTTCTGGAAACCCTCCTTGTTCCCGATTCTTCAGAACATACCCCAAACGGGTTTGCCTGCTGTCCAAACGCTCCAAACAGCGGGATTTTAAGAGAGGGGGAGGCTTCTAATACTCTATTAAATGCAGTGCCCCTCCAGCGCCCTCCCTGCGCAGGGGGAGATGGCGGAGGGCGGCATTAATCAGCAGGCGCTGCAGCCCTCCCAGCCTCCCGCAGATCCCATAATTACTGCTCCCTTTCATCCCTGTTCTTCCCCAGCACCAGACCTCAGGCCTGCTCCCTCCATGCTCTGTAATTACAAGCTAATAGCTGAGATGAATTTTCTGCTGGGTCCCAGTTCAAGCACCAATCCGCCCCTTCCCCTGACAGCCCCCCCTAGGGTAATTACACCCCGTGAGGCCGGGCTCAGCAGGGCTTCACTTTCAGGCCTGCGTACACAATCTGGACCTGGATTCTCTAATCACCCCTCTTGGTAATTTTTCATTACCACAGAAAGAAATGTTTGTGAACAAATAAAGGGCGTCCCCTGGCTTTGGGGGTTGAGGGCTCCCCCTGCACCATGCCTGCCCAAGCAAACCCCGCTCCCCGAAAGGGGCACTGCTTCTGCAGCCCTAACAAGGCCGGGGTCACCCTGCTGCAGAGGCCCGGGCGGCTGCGGCAGCACGGGGCGCCACGTGATCCCAGGAGCCCGAGCAGCTTCATAATAATTCATTATTATATTTGCCTTCGGCATGTTCTGAGCTCACCAGCGTGAAGTGATTTTTCTTGGGGGTGGGGTTAGGAGAGGAGGCCGGGCGACTATGGGGAGAGGTCTTCTCATGCCATATGTGCGGGGGTGGTCTGCATGTGTCTTCATGTTTTTTCTTCCAACTGAGGACAACTTCTAGGTTGCCTTGAGTCCCCACACAAGGTTGATGCCCCACGTAATGGACAAGTGAGGCAGGGCCATCACTAATGGCCAGGGATGAGCCTCAGCAGATGGCCCAGAGACTGACCTGGAACCAGAAGGGCCAGGAGAGGGGTGGAGAGATCCTCCCACAGGAGTAAAATGAGTAACAAAGGCTCATTCTGCAAGGCTGCCCACCCCCTCACCACCACCCTGGCCCCCCCCCCCCCGCAGACCTGTCACTCAGCCACATTTACTGAAAGCCCTGAGATAGGAGCTCACAGGACCCTATCCACCCAACATTGCAAAGTCAGCACCAAGGGCAGCCACCACAAACCCCACATTCACCCTGAACCCCACAACACTCTCGCAGCTGCAGTCCTGAGGTAAACAGGGGTGATGGCACCCCACACTCCTCCCCAGTTTCACCTGTCCCTGCCCAGTCCAGGAAGAACATGGGGTATAGAAAGTTCTGTAAAGGCCCTTTGGCACAGGCACACCAGACAGGGCAAAGGACCCGGGTGAAGCCTGGGGGGCTGCTGGTGGGGCTATGGCGCTGGGTCCCCAGGAGGGGGTTGCCAGGTGGGTGCCTAAAGCAGTTTAAAGGCAAACAAGGGGGCTCCACAGGCCATGCAGGGACAGCACTGGATACTGGGGCTGGCATGCTGGGGTGCCAGAGGACGGAGGCCCCCTAGAGGACTGTCCTGGGATTGAGGTTCAAGGCTACAGACTGCGAGTCCCAGAGGTTCCCGGATGGAGGTGATGACGGGAAGTCAGGCAACAGATGGCAGTGACATTTGACGCGATTATTCTAAGCGGCTGCTGCGTGTATGCGGACAGATGAAGGGCTGGAGAGCAGGAGGGTGTGTGTGGGGGAGGGGCCAGCAGATGCGGTGGCAGGCTGACCAGGGTGGGGGTGGGGGTGGCCTCAAGACGGGGTACAAACACACCCAAGAAAGGGCTGGGAGGCTGGCTTCAGCGTCCAGCACTGACACTGCAGAAAGATGGTACCAGGAAGTGACCTTCTGCAGAGCGCTCACCACATTTCTCCTCCCCATGTCACCCTTTAACATGAACAGGCCCTATAAATTGACCCTGCCCCCAAAGCAAGGTGACACGAGTTGTTACCATCACACAGCTCAGCTGGGCACCCACCACGTGCCTAATGCCGAGCCACTCCGTCATCCTGCCAGCTGGTGCCAAGGGGGCCTTGGTGGTCCTGGCATTCCCCGTGCCCAGGACCTCTCCCCACTCATGTGTTCCATGTAGTCAGATCCTCACCCGTAGGTACAGACAGGCAAACTGAGGCTGGAAGAGATTTACAGCCTTATCTCGGGTCCCGGGCTGAGAGGCTCAAGAGCCTAAACACAAACCCAGTCACCCTTGCCACCGCACTGGTGATTTCCCTTTAAATACGAGAAGGTACATGGCAGCTCTCGCTGTGACGGCGGGTGGCTACAGGGCACCCACATGAGCTGTGCCCACCTTACAGATGCAAAGAACAAGGACAGGCGCTGGTACACAAGTACTAAGCAGGGAGGCGGCTCTGAGCTCGGGCGGCCTCTAGCCCCGCTATCCTGGGCTCTGAGATGGAGGGCACTCATACCAGGGTTGCTGGAGGCTGGAACAGCCCCCAGCTGACCCAAGTGGCCCATAGCACCTGAGAAAACCAGACCACTTCTGCCTCGCTTTGTTCTCAAAGGAGCCCTGTTGAGTGGGGACCGCCACCTTCCCCCCAGAGAAGCCAGGCGCAGGAAGCCCATAGGGACAAAGGTGTCCAGTGTAGACAGAAGTCTTGAGGAGAGGAACCCAATCTGGCCACGACAAGGCCACAGAGGCCTCCAAATTTCCACAGAATGGCAGGCCAGGAACCAGCAGGGCTTGGGCCAGCAGGAAGGATAAACCTGATCTGGGAGAGATGAAGCCAGATGGAGGACGTCGTCTAAGGGCCTCTCTTTCAAATGCTTGCTTACGAGGGCCCTATAAAACCCAGGACCTGCTCCCGCCCCAGCTCTTAGGTGACCAGGAAGCTACTCTAAGGAGGGAGGGCAGCAGGGACAGAGAATGTCGGGGCACCTGTCTCCCCCATACTGACTGACACTGACAGATCCTGTTCATGAAGTTCCCTGCCTGAGGGCCCTCGGTCACAGCAGGTGCACAGAAGGAACAGGAGCCAGGAAAAGCCAAGTAGCCTTGAAAGGGAGGCTGAGAGTCCCCAGCGGCCAGGACTGGAGAGAGCTATCTCCCTCCAGCAGAGGGAGGCAGTGCCAGCCACGCTCCTTGGTCAGAAGGTGCTTGGTGCCCACCCATGGGCGCTGGGATCCTGGCGTCCCTGCTCAGCCAGCCTAAATATGTCCCAAAGGCTGCAACCTGTAGACTCCGGCCTGTCAGACAGAACTGGGGCTGAGCAAGGACAGCAGTGTCCTCAGCTGGAAAACCAGATGGGGGTCGGCAGCTCAGTCTCTACATGGTCTGAGCCTCAGTTTCCCAGCCAGGATGATAGAGGGAAAGAGTCAGAGCAGAAGCCAGGCCCATTTCCATCTGGTCTAAACTCATGCTGCCCTCTAAAATTAGAAAGTGGGGCGGCACCTGTGGCTCAGTGGGTAGGGTGCTGGCTCCATATACTGAGGGTGACAGGTTCAAACCTGGCCCTGGCCAAATTGCAACAAAAATTAGCTGGGCGTTGTGGCACGGGCCTGTAGTCCCAGCTATTCGGGAGGCTGAGGCAAGAGAATCGCCTAAGTCCAGGAGTTGCAGTTTGCTGTGAGCTGTGTGACGCCACGGCACTCTACTGAGAGCGATAAAGTGAGACTCTGTCTCTATTAAAAAAAAAAAAAAAAAAAAGGAAAGAAGGCCGAGAGTAAGTACCCCCTCCATCCGTACAGTGAAGTGAAAGGACTCCAGTGCTGGGTCTTACTCCTGCGATTATCAGGGAGGACTTCCTTTCTGTCTTCCATCTCCATTAAAAAAAAAAAAAAAAAAAAAAATTGAAGAAATGTCCATAGGCAAATTTTAATACCAGAGGTTTCAAGTCAAAATGAAGATTTTCAGTTTCTCTTGAAAAATAAGCCACAAACCCCATCATCCCCGAAGTGGCAACTGTCCCTTAGTCTCCAGGTTGCCAGAGTTCCCACCCCTCCCTAGCTCTGGAAACATGGGCAGCACCTGCAGGACTCCCCAGCTCAAGTATCATCTGCCTATTAACTCAATCTGGACTCAACCCTGCACCCTCAGTGTCAGGGGCAAGGGACCACACACCAAGGTCACAATTCAAGTGCCTGTCAACCCTTTAATTAAAGCTAGTCCATCCAAGCCAGGACTTGCCCCAAATTATAAACTGGTTATCTGCTTTTGCAAAAAGGTCCATTCTCATAATAGTTCAAAGTGGCAGACCAGACCATCTCCTTGATAACATACCTACAGAATTCACATATAGTTTTACCAAGTTCACAGAGACACACCCATAAACCCCAGGGAGCGGCGCGTGAAGAGGTGCAATGCCGAGAACACGTCACAGAGCTCTCTGAACAGCAGCCCTGAGTGCTGACACCCTCCCCCAACATAATCAAGAAAATACGGGGCATCCAAGTCAAGATCCAGAAAACCCCAAGTTCTAATGGTGTTTCCTCATCCAGACCCAAAACCATGCACCTGCCCCCACATCACAAAACGCCTCGCTGGACAAAACCGACTGCCCTATAGGTGAAGTGGACCTCAGAATAGGACCAACGGGCCAAAGCTCCCAGACCAGTCACAAAGCTGGAGTCCTGTGCTCCTCTGTCCTAACCCTGCCATTAACCAGGGCAAAGTCATCACCCTCTTTGGTCACAACATCCTCTGTCAACTGCCTAAAAGTCTAAATAATCCTCTAATTCTTCTCAAAACACCCCCCCCCCAAACCCTGTACAAATCTAATTAGGAACTTGTACATTTCTTGGTAAGGTGAGCAGGAAGCTGAGGCCCAGAACTCATTTTCACAGGTGGGCTGTTTTCACCCCGGAACCTCCCTCAAGCCACACTGTGAAGAGAGATCTAGTCTGCCAGAGACCTGCTGTGGGGAGAGACTAAGGCTTCAAGGCCCATGTAACTTCCCTGCAAGTGAAGGGTCTTCTCACCCACTTTTCCCTTCTAAAGGTGAACAGAAGTGGGCAGGAAAGCACCTCTAGCACCTTTTCTTTCTTTCTTTTTTTTGAGATAGAACTTCATTCTGTTGCCCAGACTAGAGCACCATGGTGTCATCATAACTCACAGCAACCTCAAACTCCTGGCCTCAAGGAATCTTCCTGCCTCAGCCCCTCCTAGCAGATGGGACTACAGGCACCCATCACAGAGCCCTGCTAATTTTTCTATTTATAGTAGAGATAGGGGTCTTGCTCTTGCTCAAGCTGGTCTCAAACTCCTGAGCTTAATGAATCCTTCTGCCTCAGCCTCCCACTGTGCTGGGATTACAGGCGTGAGCCACTGTGCCCAGTCCCTCCCAGACCTTTTCTTGGAGGGTCACGTGGCAGGGCCATTAAAGCATTCCCACCTGGCCAATTTCCCCTCCCAGAAACTATCAACGGAATGTCCACAAGTGTGTGCGCACCCCTGGAGGAGCTCACCCCCCTGGGCACAAACAATGAGAAACCCCAGGCCAGCTCTGCGGCCCTGGCTAGAGAAAGCTCAACACTGGCATCCCCAGACACGATGCAGCCGTTAGCAGATTAGGACTAGCTAGACAGGATCCCACCAGCTCCAACTCGGAAATCAGCAACTTATTTAAAATGGACTCCCTGTGCCCAAGTGACAGGATCCAGGGGTCTGGCGTCCCTACTATGGAAGGATTAACTCCCTCAGTCTCATCAAGTCTTGTAACACATACATTTAGGTGGAAACAGCAAGCTGCAAAATATTAAGACAACATGTTCAAAAAGGAGCAGCCTGCCCGTCGTCCGTTTGATTTAAAACAGATGCAACCTCAAGGGGCACCTGTGCTCTCCTGCAAATCTGAGCACAGACAAGACCAGGAATCTCTTTCGAGAGACCATCTAAATGGGTCCCTCAACAGTTCAGAGACAGGGCTGAGCAGGACACCTGCCCGGGCATTCTACAAGAGCTCATTCCGAGGCTCTGTCTTCTTAAGTGTTTAATGGGGCTGACTAACCCTACCCTACTGGCCAGGTGGCAGAGGCTCTGGGGTGTGGCATGCTTTCTGACGTTCCCAACTGACTGCGAATCTCAGCTTTAACTCTGTCCAACTCTGCGTCTGCAACACCCGGTGCATGCAGCCTGGGCTGTCTAGTGGGTGCGCATGTATTTAAGTGAATGGAAAAAATACCACATGTCAGATACAAAAACATTACAAAAATACACTCAGAGATTACAAATGTACACTTGGGGTTCAGCTGGAAGAATCCATTCACGTCTCGAGACTGGGTGAAAAACCCCAGTTTAAACAGGGCCTTGCAGACCCGCCAGGGGTACTCAGGAGATTCAGAGTTATGATAGGAGTCTGGATTTGGAGTCTGCTGGCTTGGGTTTCTGTTCCTTCTCTGCCAATTACCAGCTGGGTGACTTCAGGCAGGTAGATGAATCCCCAGGGGGAGCCCTTTCTTTTCTGATCAATGGTTAAATGAGGATAATGTCTACCTGGCAGGTCAGACCCACCTCAAGGGAAGAAGAAAATAGGAGTGAGACCAACACCACCAGGCCAGAGCGTGCAGAGGCTGATGCTGACCATCAAAGGCCGGGGCTGGCCTTGACCAGGGGGATCGAAGTGCCTCTAGACAGAGGTATGGACAAGCTTTCCCACCTGGTCACAAAAGCCCAGAGATAAGGCCAGGATCTCTGCCTGGCACAAAGACCACTCGCCTTGGGAGGACCACAGCCCATGAAGGCGCCATCCCTCCCTCTAGGCCCCCACTGCAGGCAGGGTGACATGCTGCTGGGTGCCCCTTGTCCCCGGCTGCCCTCAGAAGGGAAGAGATGGGAGGAAGCCCCACAGGCCCTGGCCCACAGCCCTTGCCTGCCCCCACTTGCAAGCTGTCATCCCCAGCTTGACACAATAGATTTTCCTTCGGGACAGCTTAACGTGTCCAACGTCAATACTGCTCTGACCAAAAGCTCGACGATCGATACCTTTTATTGCTGCCTGCAGCCACAGACTCACCATTTCAGCGCAGGAAGGGCAGGGCTGGGAGAAGGGTGGCCATTTGCTAAAGTACTTCCCTCCAACCGGACCTGGAGCCCTGCCCTCAGCCTCCAGTGGGTTCACAGAGGGTAGGTGGGGCCCCAGAACCACACACTGGGTTGCTAAAGCCAGGCAGCAGAGATCAGTACCTTCAGCCTTTGGACAGAAAGAGCAACTCCAGTCTTGGGGGGCCACTCAAACACTGCAAAGGGCGGTATAGGCAACAGAGCCTTTTTGTTTGTGAAGTATTTCAACTCAACCCCAGGAAGACTGGCAAACACCTGCAGAGCCTACCCCTGCCAGTGTGGTACAGTGCACCATCGTAAAGACCGGAACCCTCAACAGCCCAAGGACGTTATTTCTATTTCAGAGATGGGAAAATCCAGGCCCAGAAGTAAAGTGCCCAAAGGCCATGCAGGTTAAGCAAAGCAAAAGGCGGATGTGGAGACTGTCAACACAGTAACAGGTGACACTTGCTAGGAGCTCGCTCCATGGCACCTCAGCCCTTCCTGGCACCTATCATTTATTCACCTAGAGGCCGGGCACTTCACCTTCCACTCTGGGGCCTGTGCCTCCCAAAAACAACCAAGAGGGGGAGCGCTGCTGATTAATAATGGGAGGGTCTATGGCACCATTTGCAGCCCCCTCCTGCCTCGCATGCCCACCCTAGTCTAGCAAATCCAAAGCCACAACAACACACAACCCCTCAGACACATCAAGTTTTCCAGCTGGAGGAATTGGTTCCAGAATCAGAAGGCTTAGCCAGAGATCTGACAGACGCAGAAGCTGACATCCCAACGCATCTTGAGGCCCTTCGGGAAGATAGGGTCAAAGCACATGTGGACCAGGAAGGAGAATTACCTTCAAGATTCGACCTGGGTTAACCCAAGGCCCAGAGATGGCATCACTAGCCAGGTGAGAGAGATGTTCAGTTCTGCAGGGTAGGGGAGGAGGGTGGGTGGGGGGGGTCCATTTTGAATAACTAGGTATCTCCACCCAATTTGGGGACAAACAGGACATTCTCCAGCTTCCCAGGTCTCCTTAAACAGCATAAGCCCATCTTCCCCAGGCAGAGAATCCCTAACCCACACCTTCCCCCCAGCAGAAGACCCTTTTAGAGAAAGGAAGCAGGAAGCTGAGTATCTAAAAAGCTTTTGTGGGTGGGGCCTGTGGCTCAGTGAGTTGGACGCCGACCCCATATATCGAGGGTGGAGGGTTTGAACCTGGCCCCAGCCAAACTGCAACAAGAAAATAGCTGGGTGTTGGGGCGGGCGCCTGTAGTCCCAGCTACTCGGGAGTCTGAGGCAAGAGAATCGCCTAAGCCCAAGAGCTAGAGGTTGCTGAGCTGTGACGCCATGGCACTTTATCAAGGGTGACAAACTAGGACTCTGTCTCTTAAAAAATAAATAAAAATAAAAAGCTTTTCTGCCCCATCCTCTGGGTGACTAGGAAACTACTTTGAGAGAAAACGGAGGTTTAGTTTTCAGTTCTGGCTGCATACTACCATCACCTAGGGCATTTTAAAGAGTACAGATGTCCAGGCCCCACCCCAGGGCTGTGGACTTCACTGGTCAGGGGATTCTAATGTGCAGCCAAGAATGAGACCCCTAGTCTGGAGGCTCCCTGCTTGCCCTTCCCCAGCTAAAAGTCAGACTCTCCCAGAAACCTCTAAGTTCCATGGGGATCCTGCAAAAGCCTGAAGTTCAGCCAGATCCCCTGTCAGGGGTAAACCCAGAGTTCATCTCAAGCCCAGTCCCAGGAGGCTGGCTCTCACTTTCCCTCTGAACTTCCAGACAGTGGGTGGGCATGGGCCACAGAGGGGCAGGTAGGGAGAGGCAGATAGATAGACTGGCCTCAGGGACAGGTGGGAGCTGGACTGGATCTGAATGGAGAATTCTAGGCAAAGGCGGCAGCCTGGGCAAGGACAGGGACTTGGCCAAACACAGGGGTAGCGTGAATAGTGCACAGTTCCGTCTGGCTAGAGCTGAGGGTGTGAGAGAGAAGGCTGGTGGGGGACTGGCGCTGCAGAAGCAAGATTAAAAGGCCCCCGAGTGTGCGTTTGGCAGGCGCGCAAAGGGCTGCCTTTGGACGCGCTCCTGTTTTATCTGTCTGTACACCTCCCAGCAGCGAGCGCACGGCTGGGTTCAGAGGAGGCACTCAATAAATTCTCATTGACAGGAACACTCAGAAACGTCACCTCCCAGGCTGCGGCCTCAGCCAGGGAGAAAGGGCAGTGTGCGGAAGTAAAGCCAAAAGCACAGCGTCCCACACTGCACTCAGTGAGGCCGCCAAGATCTGAGACTCCACGGGGGGAGATATTAAAGCGCAGTCACCAAGATGAAATGTCACCTGAAACACGGATCTCTGCAGGTTAAAAAAACAGCTCTCTTGGCACCCCAGAAAGGGAGGGGAGGGAGGCCAGCCAGCCTCACGTAGCCTGTGGTTTCGGAGGACGCTGCTGTTGTTACAACAGAAACAATTAACACGCTACCCAGAAAGGGCTTCCATCCAGACTCTGTGCAACCAGGCTTTGGACGTCGAGTAACCCAGGCTGGGAATTCCAAGGCTGCAGACCCGGCCAGGCAAAACCGGCCTTGCTAGCTTACTTCACAAGCCCCTGCGAGTTCCTGGGGGCAAGAAAAAAGGTAGCAGCCAGATCTCCTCTTCTGGAAAAACAGGAGACACCAAAGGCCCTGCCCTGTTTAGAACACTGGAGGATGGACAATGCTTGCCCTAAGGCCCAAAGGGGAACTCGGGACTCAGAAAGGGCAAGGAGGTCTCAGGCTTGCAGGTGCAGGATCCAGGTCCACCACCAAGTGGTGCTGTGTAGACTCTGCTCTTCCTCTGGCCAGACCTGCTGCTGTACCCAGAGATAGGCCTGGCTTCTACTTCCAAACCACAAGGTACTCTCAGCCGCAGCCCCTGAACTTCCCTGGAGACACCTGAGGACTGCCTGAGGGGGAAGCTTTGCCAAGACCACCTGAGGCCTCCAAAGGGGTCAGCTTCTAGCTAGGTGCTCATGCCAGCCCTATGCCTCTCTGAGCTTCAGTTTGCTCACCCGTGAGTGCACCAAGCCTAGACCCCCTGCCTGCCCCCTGCCCCACCAGGCTTCACAATGAACCACCAGGGAGCTCTGAAAAATTTCCCAGGAACCCAGAGGCTGTGGCTTACTTAATTAATTGGGGCCAGGAGGGCCTGGCCATGGACAAGTTTAAGACACCACAGGAGCTCTACAAAACCCTTTCAGACTCTGATACCCTGAGATCCTAAAGGCTGTCCCTCCAGCAGTCAGGGCCTACACTCTGGAAGACACCCTGTGGCGTTCCTTCTAAATCCAGCTGTGCAGATGACTGTGCCTGGAAGCCAGTCTTCCCAACCTCCTTCCCATGTGGGCTGGACCCTGACACCAGAAGAGCTCTGCTACCCAGGCAGTCAAAACCTTGCCTGGCTCCAGCTGCTCCCTTCCCCTCTTGCTGCCACAGTGACCAAAGCCAACCCCACACCTGGCCATCTGGGCACCTCCACCGCTCCAGGAGATACCAGGCGTGGCCTCTGACACGGGGTGAACAGTTTTTAAGTACCCATATAGCTGCTTTTGCAAAGCAAGGCCTCCCTGAGCCTATCCTTGTCTACCTGGGTGGGGGTGACTCCGGCACAGCCAGCAGCTGGAATGACACACAGCTGCCAGTAGGAGCCTGCGCCCTGGGCCCCTCACCTGTGGCGTGGCCGCTGAGTCAGTTGGTAGCCTGTGCCTCAGGTTCTGCCATCCCTGCTGGTGGGGGAGGCCCATAAACACAGGCTGAGTAATACTTAAGTGTTCCCAGCTTAAGTAATACCAAGAGAGGCCCCAGGGAAAGCTGCTCACCTGGGCTCCCCCCCTTCCATCCCAGGGGAGAGGCTGGGGCAACCGACTGGGGGACCTGATTCAAAGTGCCCCACCAAGACCTTCTGCCCCTTAGTTCCCTGCCTCCTGGAAATCCGCTTAGGCAGAGATGCTCCCACACAGAGAGCCAGTCCCCGGGCCTTTTGTTCCGCTGCCTTTTACAAAAGGATCCCTTTTTTCATTTGGTGGTCTTGCTTTTTGTTTCCAAACCCCAACCTGTGTGGGCTCTACCCCCCAAGCTCCCAGATAAGACACCACAGGAGTTACCAAGGGTTTAGAGTATTTTAAACGCACTTTGCAGACAAAAGCTAGTTTGTAAGAGCCAAATCGACTCAAATCCGGCCACTATCCACCACCCAGCTGGGGGGCCAGCAAGCGCTCCCTCCACAGTCCCAACACTTAAACCAGAGCTTCAGCCAGGGGCTCCCAGCCCTACCACAGGTTGGGAGGACACAAGGCCCTTCCAATCCAGTGTGGGTGTCTTGTCATTCCTTGTCCCCAATCCGGGAAACCCTCTCCCCACGGTCTGCTCTGCGAGCCTCCACTTAACATTAAGTGGCCCTCTGGTCCCCCACCCGGCATTCAGGAGGGGAGGCGGGAAGCAAGGGGGTGGGCAGGCGCAAGGAGGGTGAGTCCAACTCCCGCTCCGCCTCCACGAAGAATTTAATTAGCCTACTGGAGAGGCAGGCGGGCGGGCGGCCGAGGACTTGTCTCTGGTGCTGCAATATAATTGAATCGGCTCCACTCGGTCGGGCCACTAGCCGCCCATCAGCGCTGCCACCGGGCCCGGGAGGGCTGGGGGCAGGGCGGCGCATCCAGGCGGAGCAGGAAGGGCCGCGGAGGGAAAAAGGACAGTGCAGCTGGGGGGCGGCGGATGTGCAGTCACCCTCCCACCTCCCAGGCTGGGGCAGCCATCTTCTACAGAGGGAGGGACAGGCAGCCGCTCCGCCGAGGGGTTGGGGGAAAGGGCGGAGAGAAACTGAGAGCCCCGGTGCGCCCTTCCCTAGGAAGCAGGGCATGGGGGTCAGAGACTCTGTAGACTGCGATCCCGCCCTCCCGGAGCCCCCCCTCCGAGGGGGCGGGGCGGGGGAGGGAGTAAAACAAAAAACCCAAACCGCGATGCCCCAGCCGGCGAGCCCCACCCCCACCCCCCGCAGGTCGCCGCCAACACCTGCCGCGGGGGCGCACTGCCACCTCCCTTCGCTGCCTCCCACGCCGCCGCAAAAGTTTTCATTCCAGCTATGGAGCGTCGGCAGCTCTCGTAGACACCCCGTCGCCGTGTCCGAACCCCCCCCCCCAGTCTGGTCTCCCAACCTAGACCACTTACGCGACGCTGGCCGCATGCACCCCCTGAGCCCCGGGCCCCGCGTCCCCACCCGGAGCCAGACTGCCCAGGCTGCAACCCGCAGGCGGGGGGAGGGGGTGGCCTATGGTCGCCTGCCCGCCTTCCAGGCTCTTATCGCCGCTCACACTCCAGGGGAAGTTGCCTGGGAGCCGTTGGTGGCCACTCCCGCAGAACCCGCGAACTTGGAGGGGCAGAGTCCGGCGGGGGCGGATGATTCCCCCCTCTCCTTGTCCGGTGCGCTCACCTTTCATGCCAGGGCCCCGCAGCTCCGCCTCGGCTGACACATGCTGGAACCTCCGTCGCCCAGTGTTTGTCTAAACTGCTTATCTCACCCGGGGCTGCACGGTGGCGGCAGCTCGAGCCCGCTGGGGAGGTGGAGCTTCCGGGGCCCAGGCCAAGAAACACCTGCTGCTGTCGCCGCCGCCGCTGAGGACACACCCAAACGCAACACCGCCCACTCCCGGGCCACAGGCTCGCTCCCGGCACCCTGACCTCAGCCGGCAGGAGGTGTCGGGTTTCAGCCGCAAATACTCAGGCGCGCGCGCGCGCGCGCGCATCGACCGGCACCGGGTATACCCGCTCCAGCACCTGCCCCTCCCCAGCCTGGCGGGCCAGGTGAGCCGAGGACATCAGCAAAGCAAGAGAGGTGCCACCCCCACGCTCCCAGAGACCCCTGCATGGACTACTCGGTGGTATCGGAGACGCTGGTGGCTAAGACCAGTCACTTGACTCCCAAACTAGGGAGCAGCCCCAACACGCTCGCCACGTGAACAGAGCCCTAACACTGCTCTCAGCCGCTTCCCCAGCGCCTAGTAACAGTGCCTGGCACAAAGCAGGCCCAATAATGTGCGAACGGATCAACTCCATATCCTGGAGGTCTTTTGGGGGACAACTTGCTTGGTGCTGGTGTGTGTGAGGGAATATGAAGTAGACTGCGTGTGTTAATCCTCTTCTAGCACTCCCCACGCCTGACATTACGGCCCCAACTCGAAAAGCTGAATGTTAAGAACTCCGGCCACTATAACCTCACAATTCTAGAAGGCTCCCCCATGCCCGTTTTAAGTAACTTTTGGGAAGACCACAGTGCAGGCGCAGGGAGGAGGGGCGTGGGTAGTTTTTTTAAAGAACCTACTCCGCAGGCCCCAGGGGCTGGAGAGTCCGCCAAGGCGCCGCTCCGCCAGGGGGATCATTAAGAGACTGGGGTTGCGGTCAGAGGCGAGGTCGCCCGCCTTCAGAAACTGGCACGACCCACTGGGCTTCTGGCACCAGCGCAGCGCCTCCCCATTCCTGGCACACCCCCCCACCCTACCTCACCCAGGCACTTCACTGGAATGACTCAGGGAGCGTCCTGAAATTCCTGGGCACCCACAGGCGGCGCAGAGAGGGACTGAGGGCCCCAGCCTCCCCGCCCCCACCGAGGCGGGCGCGTCTCAAGGAAGCGCAAGGTTAAAGGGGCGGGCCTCGCCTGCCGGGGTCTTCTGGCCTCTCCCGCCCACTCTAGGGTCTGGGGATGTGACCTCGCGCGCGCGCGCACAAAGCTCCTGGCGTGGCTCCGAGGCCCCAGGGTCCTCCCTACCCATCCTCTTTCTTTAGACAACCCTCTAGTCAACCGTTGTCATAGTTTGAGCCCCAGGCAAGCCCAGTACTCCCAGGGTGGCCGCCCCAGCGCCTCACTACGGGTTTCGACTTTCGGCCCCCAGTGCCAGTCCGCTTCTGCCAGCCCCAAACCTGTCCCGGGACATGCCCGCACCGTGCTTGGCAGGCACGCACGCTGCCGTCCCCGCGGGCCCGCCTCCCCCGCCTTCCTCCCTCCCCGCGCCAGCCCGGATTGCAACGGGAGCGAGCGCTGGGCGCCTGCCACCCCCCATCCATCTGTTCCCGATGACGCTGGCGGGCCTGGAGCTTTCGGGGCCCGCGCCAGCAGGGAGCAAAACCAGTCTGCATGCCCTCTGGGGGGCGGGGGCCTGATGGGCATCCCCAGGCCCTGCACGCTCCTGATCCACCTCTGACCGAGCGCACGCTGGACCACCCGGGATGGGGGTACACGCGCCCCCCCCCCCACCGCCTTGCACAAGGCCCCTAGCTGACCACAAACGAAAAGGGAAACGAGCCGTCAAGACCCGGCCGTTACTGGTTCTTACCTGCGGGCGCCAGCCAGCCTCGACAGCATGCAGGAGGTTAGGGGCCGCTTCCCCTTCTCGACCCACCTAGCTCCCCAGAGGCACCCCCTCCAGGCCTCGGCGTTGGCCCAACGCTTTAATTTACACATCACTCGGCGGCGCGGCCTCAGATAATCTATATCTCGCATTGGTCGGCGGTCTCACCGGCGGGAGGCCTGGGCAGGGAGGAGGAGAGAGCCTCCACCCCCTCCGGGAGTCACGGGCGGGGGAGGGGAGGATAGAGAGGTGTAAGGCAAGAATGAAACTACTGGCCTGGGGCCTCAAACACAAAATTAAAAACCTCCGGGACGAGTCCAGCCCGTTTCCCACCCTGATTACAGGTAGCGGGGGGGGGGGGGGGGGGAATACCATGCAAATGAGTATTTCCGCACCTGGCCGGAACAGCCCCGCAGTCTAGTTCCCCAGGTATAGACACCCAGGGCCAACTCCAAGCCTCTCTTATCAGGACACGACGCTGCCCTCAACTCCTCTTCACCCTTGGAGAGGTACTTAGCAAGGGGTGAAGGTGGGGTCAAGTTCTTCCACCTGCTTGGACAGAACTATGACAACCAACAACCATAAAAATGTATGGGGTGGCCACGGAGAGGTAGTACTCCACTAATTTTTAGTGCTGGCCAATCCTTCCCACATATGCACCTGGCTCTACTGGACTACGAGATGGATGGTCAGCTCCCTGTTTCACAGATGAAGTTGGAGGCCAAGAATTGCTCAAGGTCATATGCACAGGTGACAGGCGAGCTGTGCCCCAAGCTGCTCTCACCTGGAGTCTCTCCACTACCCCAACCCAATAGGCTGAAGGGAGCCAGAAGGTGCTGGACACACCATTGACCGCCTGGGGGCAGCAGCTAGCTGGCTATGTGCACCCTGACCAGGGAAGGCTGGCGGCCACCAGGCGGGCTGGAACGTCGGAGATGGATGACACTCACTGTCAGTGCGCCCAGCCTGAGGAAATTAGTAATCCGGGAGCACGGCCTTGGAGTTTAAGGGTGGGAATTGCTCTCCTGCAGCCGGTGCGCTCCTGCTAACGAGGTTTGTCGCTGGACTCCTAATTTCCCACTGCTCTAGGCTAAAGCTGGCCTCTCTCCAAGTGTGTCCCTCCTCCTCTCTGATCCTTAGCAGCTCCCACCCACTCCCCCACGTCCCCAGCTAGCTGTGAGCCCTCCCTGGAGACTGCGCCCTCTATGGACCTTGCCCCCATTCCCCTTTGCCAGGAAACCTGGCCCAGGCATGGAATAAGAAATTTAAACAGCAAGATGCCAGGGCCAGTCCTGCAGGGGGCATCACTCAGAGCCAGGCGGCTGTCCTGGTGACTGGGTCACTGTGCACCTAGCCACAGTCCTATTCTTTTGTACCAGGGGTGACAGGATCCCTGCTCATGCTTCCCCACCCCTTAGCCCCTGCTAATCTGTGCCTCCGTGAGCAGGAAGCAGGGGTCTGCAGCCCCTCACCTGGAGCCCCACCTCCACCAGCCCTGAACCTATAAACCCTGTACTACAAGAGAAATTAAAAAGCCTTCCATCTCAGATGGAACAGGGGTCACCTTAAACCTCCTCCCTGAGCTCAGGACAGAGAGGAGGCTGAGGCCCAGACAGGATCCACCAGAAAGGGACACAGCTAAAAAAGACAGGAGGGCATTAATTCACTCCACAAACTCACCATGCTCCAGGCTCCATTTCACACTAGCCTTCCCAGAAACAAAACTGAAAATTCCAGTACGCCCTCAGTAAGCTACTCAGAAAGACCAGGGGACCAAGACCAGACAGTGGGCGCAGATAGGGCACTTCAAAGCAGCAGCACGGAAGGTAGCAAGAGGCTGACAGCATGCACCATACATTTCTGGGTGTATCCCTCGGCCAAGTGGAGTGCCCAGGGTTGTAGGCACCGATGGACTATTATAACTCCTAGCATGGGTGCCAGCCCTGCTCTGGGAGGGGAGACCTGTGCTTCTGTTCCTTTAGGGGCCAGCAAGATGCCGTAAGATCTGACAGGGTCTTTTCCCACCATGACAGCTGTTCTTAGCATGTAGGAGCTTCATGTTACCTTTACACCCCAGACCTCATTCAGCACCTGGATCAGTGAGTATGTATCAGGGACCTGACTCCAGGGGGGGGAGGTGACGCTCTCTCCTGCCACTTCCCAAGCACCTAACACATGCCAGCACTGTCACTCAGTGCCCTCCCGACCCTGCAAGGCAGGCAGTGACCTCCATTACACAGCCGGAGCAGGGAGACCTGAGGAGGTTAATTAACCTGCTGAGGGCAAACACGTTCCAGACAAGGCATCCTCCTCCACCTGGCAGCACTGTTCTGTAACTACCTGCCACAGTCACCGTGATAATTAAGAAAGACACACCTACAGGAGGACTACAGGTCTCAGAGCACTTTTAGGCCTATGCTCTCACTTCTGGAAGGCTGTCTGGTGTCTGAAAACCATTTTGGTTGGGGGGCTGCGGAGAGGGTCCGTTCAATGCCCAGAACTGAGCACCCGGGGATTCGCCCAGCCCTCCTGCACGAGTAGCCCACCCTCCCCAAGACCACCAGCCATCCCATCCCCCCTCAGCCCCTCCTGCCCTGCACAGTGGCCAAACTCCACTACTTACATTCTGTCCTCCCTCTGGCCCCGCTATCGCTATCACTGGCCCAGAAATCCTCCCCATTCTTCAAAGCCCAGCTTAAATCTTATCTCTTCCAAGGCGGCTTTTCCCACCCCAGTCCCTGGAACTCATCTCTTCAGGCGCTGAGTCCTACTCCCTGATAGTGATCACACAGTGCAGTGGGTCTTAAATAAGAAGGGGGATTTAACCTGCCCATTCCCAGGCCTGCCCCCTTCTGGGCTACCTCTGGGAGGTCACAGGAAGGAGCATCTTTAACCAGCTCCCCTGGGGTTGCTGGAGGCCCGGGTTCCTCACCCCAGTGAGGCAGTGAGTGCCTGGAGGGAAAAGGGGCCTCTTGTCTCATAGCAGTAACAGGGTCCCCAGCCCCCATGCAAGATTTAAGATGTCGCCCAGCCCTGCTGAATGAATCATGCTTCAGGGAGAGAGGGTACATGAGGGAGCAGACCCTCCTCGCCCTGCTCGCTCCTCTGAGGGAGGAACGGGATCCTCCAGGGAAGCTGTGAGAAGCCCCCATGTTGGCTCCACCGGCTATCAGTAGCTGAGGTCACCTACAGGACAGCAAGAAAAGAGTTAAGGCAAATTCACTTTGAGGAGGTGACGGGAGTTTTCCTCTTAACCCTGGGCTGTCCAACACTTCCTGCCCTTTCAGCGCCGGGTTCCAATCCGCACAGCACACAGCTGCACTCCTTTACAATCAGTTAACAGCTGTTTTGCATAGATTTTCAATTCTAATTGCCTCGCTTTGTGAGTGCCACCGAGCCCTGGTGAATGGGGACGCCGCCGCCATGGCTGGAAAGCAGGCGGGCGGGGGTGGGTGGTGGGGGGCACTCGAGAGAGGAGTAAAAGGAAGCTGTGTGCAGCAGGACAGCCAGCTTTTATTTTAACACATAAGAGAATATCCCCACCACCAACTGCCCCCAGCTCCTGCCTCTCCGACCGGAGCTGGGAATCTGAAAGGGGGCCCTGCCTCGGGAGGGGCAACCACCCCTGCTTTGACCTGGGCTCCTAGACCCCACCCCAGACACAGGTCCCAGGGGGCAGCTGCCAGCTCCAGAATAGGCCTCGGGAGCCATCACCCCTCCCTCTCCCTGCCCACAGCCCCTCCCCCCAAGCTCTCCAGTACCCAGATATGGGGAGCTAATTGGACAATAAAAGTTGAGCAGCAAGGAAACTCGCTCTCCGGAGACAGCTGGCATCTATAAAAGAGAAATATTTGCATTTAAAACCTTTAAACTTTATATGGCTGGGCCAGGCCGAGGCAAGGAAAGGTGAATGGAGGGGGGAGTGCCTGGGTCCTCCCTGGGGGCCAGTGACCTGAGAATTCTGGACCCTTCTGCCACCAATGACCTCCATCTCAACCCATCAGGCCTGCTGTGGTCTTTGGGATGGGAGTCAGCCATGGCTAGGCTGAACAGACTCAGTCAAGTACAAAAACTTACAGGTTTCTGAAGGGGTAATTCATGGGAAGCCTGTGCTGTCTGGGGCTGGGTGCTGTTACTTGTGCCCCCATCCACAACCTGTTCCTATCCTGGGCTGCAGAACCACCAGGGCCCAGTGAAAGGCAGAGGTCCCTTAGCTGATGGCTTAGGCAAGAAGACAGTTTGCTAGGAGACTTCTCTGGCAGCCTGAAGCCTTTCGCCCCATCCTCCGCACACCTACACAGTGCAGCTGTGTCTCAGGCACCTGCTCTGTTCGCTGTTCAGAGCCCACTGCACAGACCCGGACATGGAGAAGTCCAACTCGCCTCCCTCCCCAGGGCTGCCGGGCGTCCTTCACCACTGCTGCAGTCTGGGGTGGGGGCGCCAGGTTCTCACGTCCTCACATGCCTAAGTTCCCATTTTTCATATTTGAGAGAAACCTGGCCAAATGTTCCTACTGTCAACATTTATGATGTAAAGCTGAGCAAGAGCGTGTTCCTGAGTGGTCTTATTTTAGCAGGCTTTTATAAAATCACAGCACACTCAGAATCCTAGGCTCTGAGTCCTGTCTACCTGGCAGGCCTGTGCTGAGACATACTTCAAGGGCAAGCACAGAAACCTCTAGGGTGGAGGTGAGGAGGAGGGGCAGGGAACGGCAGCCAGAGTAATGGGCACCAACCACCACGTTGATTAAACAAAAACCACATGAAAATAGACCCCCTGTCCCATTCACAGCAGTCAGAGGAAAGTAGTCTGTCCTCGCAACTTCTCTTCCCATCAAGAAAATATTTCTAGTCTCAGCCATGCAGTCTTGGCTCCTGGGTGGCAGGTGGCCTAGCCCTGCTGACATTGGTGGCCTCTGATCACCTATAAAACAGTCTTTAGCTTGTCTCATTCACTCCCTGTGTGTACCACCCTCTCCAGCCACATAACCACCCACCATGCCCTCAGTGGGCTTTTCTATCTGCTGATCAGAACCTCTCTGAAAACCTCCCGAACCAAACACCTCCCCCTTCCTAGAGAGTTAACCTCATTCACCACTAATGATCCAGAGAGCAGATTTTAAAATATGGCTCCAGAGAGTACACACAGCATGGAGGAGGGAGGACAGACACGCAGGTCAGCTGCTGGGCCAATGTCTGGCTGGGCAGATCTCCACCCACTGCTCACCGCTTTCCCCAGCTGCCACCGAGCAAAGGACGCAGCCCCACTCACCATTTTGGTGAGGACTAGACAAGATAAGCAAGTATGAGGAGCCTTCCCGTGGCCTGGGATGCAGCAGGGCCCAGAAGCAGCAGCTGGACTGCGGTGTGCAGAGGAAACGGAAGGCAGTGCCAGGTAGAAATGAAGTTTTATGAGGAGGTGCTTCTCAGCTGCAGAGCAGACGGGTAGGGCAGCTGGTCACCTGAGAGCATGTCCCTGCCGGGGCATGAGGACAGTGGAACTTCCTTCTCCTCCCCCACACAGGAGGAGAAGCCTCGGGGAATCACACACATGACACCCTGGCCACATGCATGAGCCCAGCCCCTGTCGGCTACTGGTTGTTCATACACAGGTAGGAGGACAGGGCAGGGGAGCAGGTGGGACCCAGCCAGCCACCCAAGTCTTGCTTTTGTAAATTTTAAAATACTAGCAGTACCCAGGCTGGCTTTCCTTCTCAAAGCTGCATCTGTAAAAATTAGCCTACCAGCCCAAATGGCCATCGACAGATAAAACTCAGTCTGTCCATACAAGGAGTGTCACTCAGCCATGAACGGAGTGAGCGCTGATGCAGGAACATGGATCAACGTGGCAAGAAACGAGACCCACATTCAGGTCCACACAAAACCTCAGACACGGACGTTCCCGTCAGCATTACAACAGCCGAAAAGTGAGGATCACCTAAATGTCCACCAAAGGGTAAATGGATAAACAAATTGTGGCCTAACCATACAATGGACACCACCCATCCATAGGAGGTGTGAAGCAGCTATGCAAAGTGAAGGCAGCTAGTTTCGAAGGCGATACCGGACAATCCCATCTGGACTGTCCAGAATAAGCAAATCCACAGACACAGAAAGGAGACGAGTGGCTGAGGGGCTGGGGTGCCGAGTGACTGCTAATGGGGGACGGGTTCCTTTTGGGGTGATGTGAAAATGTTTTGGGCAGAGATCAATGTGATGGTAACCCAACAATGTGAATGTACTAAAGGCACTGAATTGTACACTTTAAAGTGGTTAATTACACGTTATGTGAATTTCACCTCTATTAAGAAAAATCCAATTTGAACCTCCCCCACCACCATTATCACCTCCTTTCTGCCATTGGGAGGGACCAGGGGCAGAGCAGGGCCTGTTTCCAGAGAACCCCCAGGCAGATGCTGTCTTTAGAGAAGCATCCCCTGGAAATTCCCTTTCACACTGTGCTGATGACCCTCGGGCATCTGGGACTGAAACCGGTTGTGCTCAAGTGGGCTTTCTTCCAGGGCCTGTTCCCTTGCTGGCCTCCTCCCAGACCACAGGGACACAGGCAGTACAGCCTCTGGGGAATCCAAGCTCAGAGACCCGAGGCTCATGCATCCCTGCTTTCTAGCTGAGCTCCCCTCTAAACTGCAGGCCACAATTCTCCCATTCAAGGGAAGGTAGCCTCCTCATGGGCCCTGAGCAGTTGGGGGTGTGGCATCAGAATACACACACCTGCCACCCAGCCATCCCCTGGAAAGCAGCCACCTGTGACCCCAGGCAGGTCTGGAGGTGCAGGGAAGCACTGGGTGGCCGGGGAACCCCTCAATCCTGGACCCCCAACCTGAGGCCAGCAAGGAACTTCCTGCGGGGAGGGCGAGGACAGCCCCTGGAACTGGCACATCATAGCCACAGTGGGTACAGTTCGACCTGCCAGTGATGGGCACAGTGTGGACCCAGAAACCTGGCTGGTTCCCTCTTTAGCCTCTGAGAATGATGCTCCTTTGTAAACATCAACCATCCGAGCTTGTGCTGGCTGAGGGGTTTTCCTATGGCTTCCTGGTCCATCAGCTGCATCAGAGGACAGACACTTGCCCAACTCCCACCAAGGTCACCACAAAGAGACAGGCCACATGACCAGAGAGTATCCAGGAAAGCGGGCTATGGGGCAGCCGGTTGCCTGAAGCCCAGGACAAATCTGGGTGGGGCAGGGCTCCTGGCAAGGCCAGGGGAACCTGCGAACAGGAGACCAGGAACTCCTCTAGAACTCCAGGCTGGTGGGGGCCCTTGGGTCTCCCTAAGGGATCCTCAGAAGTTTTATTTCAGGATCCTTGTTCCCCACTTTTAATTTAACGTTCAAAAGCCTTCAAAGTTAGCTGGGCGTGGTGGCTCATGCCTGTAATCCTAACGCTCTGGGAAGCTGAGGCAGGTGGATAGCTTGAGCTCCTGGGTTCAAGATCAGCCTGAGCAAAAAAGCGAGACCCTGTTTCTACTAAAGAATAGAAAACTGAGGCAAGAGGATCACTTGAGCCCAAGAGTTGGAGGTTGCTGTGAACTATGACACCACAGCACTCTACCCAGGGCAATAGCTTGAGACTCTGTCTCAAAAAAAAAAAAAAAAGCCTTCAAAGTTCTTTTAAGTACCAATCAGCACTGACCAAGGGACTTGTGAGTCTGTGAATCTGAATCCCTACCCACCTCCTCCCTGCCGGCCACCTCCACAGCCTTCCAACAACCCTCACCCTGGGCACTAGGTGCCACTAATCTGGCCCTGGCAGCAGCCCTGGTTTCCCGAAGTCACGTCTGTTGTGTGCCTACTATGCGCCAGGCATCCTGCCTCAGTGCTATGCTTACTGCAGTGGGGCCAGAACCCAATGCGTATTCTAGATCAGCCCTCTCTCCTCCCCAACCCGCCCATCCCAGTCCTCCTGTCTTGATTACCTACAGGCAGCCACCAGCCTCCCAGACCGTCACTAGGACAGTCAGTTGTCTTTACTACTCAAAGATGTGACAAGGGACACACACACACACACAAACGAGAGCCAGGGTCATGAGGAGCCTGGGCCTCCCCAGCCTCGGTGCCCACTGCCTGGAGCGGCAGGCCCTGGGGCTGGCAGGGTGCGAGAAGCCCTTCGCTCTGGCTCTTGTGTTTATTCTCCATCATTTGGTATCACACACGGAAATAATCAAAGAGGAAAGGTTAAATCTTAAGAGTGCTCTCAGCATTGGAAGTTCTCGGTGACAAGGTTTTGGCCAGCTGCCCAAGGCTCCTCTGGGTGGCTGCTGGGCCTCAAGCTGAAGGCCCAGAAGTGCAGGCCACGGGGCCACAGGTCACCTCCTCTCTCAACTGCCACCTGTCTGCTCAGGCTCCATCTTTGCCCAAGAAAGATCTTCCCTTTCCCCCTTGCCAGGCCCTGCATTCTGCCTGTGAAGCTTCCATCCTGAAATACCCCCCGTTCCCACACCAGCTTCTTGGACACCTTCCCAGCTGGCCTTCTACCTGCCACCAAAGACCACTCTGCATGTTTGCAGCAAGGCCGGGTTGTGTCCACACAACCCTGGGCTCGGTGGCAAGCCTGGCTGACACGGGTGGCTGCATCCCTGTACTCTTCTTCCTGCCAGGGCAGACTCATCTCCCTCAGCCTGCCTCAGGGGCACCCACGGGCCTATTCCCATCCCCACAGCTCCACCCTCACCCTCAAGACCTCACACTCCCATTTCTAGGCCTAACTTGTGATTCAAATCTCCCCCATGGAGGTTGTTCTAGAAACATCTCAGTCTTGTTCACTCACAGAGCCCCTTTCCTCTGTCCCTGCTGTGTCCTCCCCTCCTCCTCCGTCTAGATCGGATAAGGGGAACTCTCGCTGCCTTTGCTCAAAATGTACCCCTTGCCTGGTACGCCTGTCCCACGTCTCAGCCTTGAAGGAAGAGGCGGCAGGTGGTGGAGAGACTCCTGCCAGCCCTGGCTTAAGATTCTGTCCCCTCAAGGTAACTTCCCGGATGGCGGCTCTACCCTCTTGTGGAGCTGACCCTCCCACTCCTGCCCATCCTAACTTTCTGCAAGGCACTCACAGAGCCCAGCCATGGGGCGGGAGGGAAACCGAGCAAGGTGAAATTGAGAAGCCCGCCTTGGCGCCTGTGGCTCAAGCAGCTAGGGCGTCAGCCACATACACCTGAGCTGGCAGGTTCAAATCCAGCCCAGGCCTGCCAAACAATAATGACGGCTGCAACCAAAAAATAGCTGGGTGTTGTGGTGGGTGTCTGTAGTCCCAGCTACTTGGGAGGTGGAGGCAGCAGAATCGCTTGAGCCCAGGAGTTGGAGGTTGCTGTGAGCTGTGATGCCACAGCACTCTACCCAGGGTGACAGCTTGAGGCTCTGTCTCAAAAAAAAAAAAAAAAAAAAAGAGAGAGAAAAAGAAATCGAAATCGAGAAGCCCCTAGGAAGACACAAACCCTCATCAGCAACAAACATTCCACATATCCGTCCTGTCTCCGGAAATAAAACCAGCCAAAAAAAGATTGCGGGAACCTCCGGGAATTTATGCATCAAACGAACTCAGCCCAGAACGTGAGTGCCTTTCCCTGGTTGACGAGGACGGATGTTGTCACCAGCCCTTACAGAGTTCCTACATCTCCATGCCATGCCAATCCCTCCTAGTAGCTGGGGTATTTTGCATAGTCACCAGGAAAACAAATTCTGGGGTTTTGTTGCTTTTTTTTTTTTTTAAGGCTCCCAGTGGTCTTAAAAGAAACACACACATACACACCCCCCGCAACAGGAGCTTTCACAGCTGTAAACTTGGCCATAGTCTCTCGACATCAACCTCTCGCCTGCAGTTCAAAACAGTCTCCTCTCCCAGGAATGACAGTGGCCCTGGAGAGAGCTCTTGGCCTGGCACGGCCATCAGGCCTGGGATGACAGCTCTCCAACCCCTCCCCTTGGCCCACATCTAGGCATCACGGAGGCCCAGCCCCCTCCTCCTGCTGCTCCCTGCACAGACCTGCCTGTCTAGCAATTTGAGCACAAGGTGAACACAGCCCAGCTCAGGAGTTCTATTCCTGGCTCAGCTGGCAAATTGCTTCGTGACCTTGGGAAAGTCCCCACGCCACTCTGACCCCATCTGTGAGTGTTCCCGTTAATAACCCAACGTGGCACCTTAAAAGCAGGCTCCTCTCGCAGAAGCCACGTGGACTGAGCGGGCCTGGAAGAGGAAGGGCCCTGTGTCTCTCTGGCAGGCTGCACAGAGCTGGGGAAGGACACATTTAAAGAACACTCAAAACCGCCTTCAGAAGCCACCTTCAGGAAGCCGGTCATGGCTTTAGGGGCCTCGAGGGGCAGGGACCTAGCCAGGCCTTCTCCATGGGGAGGACTCCCACCACCCTTCTGTTTCAGGAAGACAGGAGTTACAGAGCCCTGCACATAGCAGAGGTGACAAACTCACTTGTTTCCCAGGTGACAAGCTGGTGAGCCTCACAGCTGGTTCAGAGCTGGCAGGGATCTTAGGAGGAAGAGGAGGAGAAACAAGGAGGGAGGCAGGGACCCTGCTTACGTATCTCCCGCCTCCTCAACTGCCTCAGCCCGTGTCTGGCAGGTCTTTGGGTCCAGAGATGGCCCTGGAAGTGTAATGCAAGGACTCACAGTCACAGGCGGCCGGAGTAGCCTGTGGCCAGGAAACCAGACCGCAAGACTCACCCCACCGTGCTTCTACTGACGCACAACCCCAAAACCCAACATCACACCAAAACTGCCTGGTTGAGACACAAGAGGATCTCATATCATGACCCCACCCTGCATACACACATTCTAGACTCGGGATGGGTCCAGGGTGGGGCCTAGAATCTTTATCTTCAACAGGTACCCCACAGCCCACTCTGAGGGGGCGCTCTGGGGTTCACCCTTTGAGAATCACTGGATCATGCCAGCTCACTCCATTATCTGACTTGTGACACGTTCCTCTTTTAAAATTTAATGTTTTGGCTGGGCGTGGTGGCTCATGCCTGTAATCCCAGCACTTGGGAGGCTGAGGCAGGTGGATTGTCTGAGCTCACAGGTTCGAGACCAGCCTGAGCCAGAGAGACCTCATCTCTAAAAAATAGCCAATAGCCAATAGCCGGGCGTTGTGGCGGGCGCCTGTAGTCCCAGCTACTCGGGAGGCTGAGGCAAGAGAATCACTTAAGCCCAGGAGTTGGAGGTTGCTGTGAGCTGTGTGAGGCCACGGCACTCTACCGAGGGCCATAAAGTGAGACTCTGTCTCTACAAAAAAAAATAAATAAATAAATAAAAAATAGCCGGGTGTTGTGAAGGGCGCCTGTAGTCCCAGCTACTTGGGAGGCTGAGGCAAGAGGATTACTTGAACCCAAGAGTATGAGGTTGCTGTGAGCTATGACGCCATGGCACTCTACTGAGCATGACAAAGCGAGACTCTGTCTCCAAAAAAAAAGATTTAATTTTTTACTTCTTTTTCCCTGCCTCTCTCCCCAAAAGAATTTGAAGCAGCATTACCAACCTCTGATATCAAGACGTGTTTATTATTTTTACAGTTTCTCCAGGATGCTCCCGGTAACTCGAAGGGGAATTATATTCAGAGAGAATTGGGTCCCCAGTGTAAGTCAACATTATTCATTTAACAACTTCTATTGCGTGGAGATGTGAGCAGGCCTTACCCAAAGATGTCTCCTGCGGTTACTGAAAGATTTAATTCACAACATCCAAGAAAAATAATTAAGGGGGAGTAAGAGAAAGGAGGGTGTGGAATGGGGCCTGGGGGCTTGGCAGTTTCTTGTGCCAACTAAACTACGTGTCACCCCAATTGCCACCCACAGGTGCTGTCATTGATCATGGGCTGCAGGTCCTTGACCCACAAACAAGGCTATGTCCCCAACTGGGGACTCAGGACAGCACTTTTGGAGGAGCTAAAGGCTGAGACCCAATCAGCCAAGCCCTCACCCTGGCACTGAGCTGTGGGTGGTCCCTGATGTGCCCTACCAGGGGAGTCTGCCTCTGCCTTTGCTGGGCCTGTTTTCCCTGGTGAGGGAGCCTGGGGTCTAAGCCCAGGAGATTTGTGTCCGAGGTTGGAGGGCAGGTACTCTCTTAGATGTGCTGTAAATTACACTGACAATTCCTGAAAGGTCAAAGTTGGTTTCTAATGTGGACTGCTTGGAGAGCCAGACGACACCAGAAGGGGCCAGGCGCTCCTGTGAAAGCCCATGCCAGCCGACAGGGCCAACCCGGCACAATGACCAGGCAGCCCACTGAGCCGGTGTGCAAAGTTGGGTGCTGACAAACCCCAGTCCGCACAGGGGGCCCAGAAAGCAGGAGTCAGCTACAAATATCCTTCTGGGCCATCCTGTCCAGCCTCTCCTCTTCTGAGATTAGAAAGGGTTGGGGGGACCCAGGCCCAGGAGAGAGAGAAAAGAAATGTATTTCCTTGGAAACTGTTTTGCAGATAGGATAAACGTTCTCCCAGAAACTGCCCAGAGTCCAGTTCTGACCAGTCACATCTCCAAGTCCACCATGTTTTCATGTGTTTAACAGGTACAGTATCTGCAAGACCAGAGAAGCAAGCCCACTACAAATCTGTTCAATCCCATTTTCTACTTTATTCTCAACCATCCCAAAATACAGCAAGACACTTCCTCCAAGTATCCCCAAATCCAATCTCTGTAGGCCAGAGCGGTTAAGTGACTGAACCCAAGTCACACAGCAGCACAGACAAGCTGGAAATTTGTATCTCCCCGAGTCCTGGCTCAGTCCTTCCTCTTATTAGGAGAATGTGGAAAGGTCTAAATGCAAGACCAGTAATGGCTGAGAATGGCCCATCTTTTAGTTATTTGAAAATCTGTATGACTGAATTTTTAGAACAGTTCTGTGCAACAGAATCTTTGGTGATGAAGGGAGCATTCATCTGAGCTGTCTGACAGGGCTGTCACAGGCACATTGCCCCCTAAGCACTGAAGTTATGGTCAGTGTGACCAAGGAACTGAATTTTAAATTGTATTTAATTGAAGTAAAAATTAAATTAAAAAAATTAAACTTAAGGCCAGGATTACCTCACACCTGTAATCCTAGCACTCTGGGAGCTGAGGTAGGTGGGTTGCTTGAGCTCAGGAGTTCGAAACCAGCCTGAGCAAAAGCGAGACTCCATCTCTACTAAAAATAGAAAAACTGAGGCAAGAGGATAGCTTGAGCCCAAGAATTGGAGGTTGCTGTAAGCTATGATAGCACGGCACTCTACCTAGGGTAATAGCTTGAGACTCTGTCTCAAAAAAAAAAAATAAATTTAATTTAAATAGCCACATATTGTATCCGACAACACAATGTTAGAAAATAAAAACAACTAAATTTTCTGAGCCAAAGTTTGGGGTATTTGGTCTGAGAGGTATCTGTGGGCTTATAGAAAAAACAAGGCAGAAAATCTGAAGACAGAATGTTCTTAGGAAGAATCTAGTGTCATCAGCGTACATACACCAGCAAACACCCAGTGAATTCAGATGCCCATCGGCCTTTAAAGAAGGCAAGGAGACTTTGGATTCTCTTTGCATGCCAAAGTCTAGAAAGGTTACAGAAGATGGACACTCTTTCCAGGGAGCTCTTCTGAGGCCTCGCTACCCAAGGCAGTGACAGGAGCCTGCAGCTACAGCAGCCAGGTCCCCTCTTCCTTTAGGGGATCATCACGGCATGTCAGCAAACACATCCTTCCTTCTGGGTGGGATGCAATGATGGATGAGGCTGCAGAGTCTCTGCCAGAGAAGTGACCCCATCTTTAGACCAAGTATTGGGACTACAGTAGGATGGCATATGGAAGGAGAGGAAAAGGGAAGGAAAAGAAGGGAGATTCGCTAGATAGATGAATGGTTACACTGATGGTTGGATAGATGGACAGATGGAAGGAAAAAGGATGGATGGTTGGATAGATGGATGGAGGTTGGACAGAAGGAAGGATGGCTAGTTGGATGTATAGATGGATGGCTGGTTGGATGTATAGATGGATGGCTGGCTGGCAGGATGGAAGGGAGGGAGGGAGGGAGGGAAAGGAAGGAAGGTTGGTTGGAAGGACAGATGGGCAGGTGGCTGGATGGAAGGAAGGTGGATGAATAGATGATGGATGAAAGAAAGGAACGAAAGATGACAGGTAGAAGGGAGGATGATGAATGAATGAATGGATGGAAAAACACAGAAAATAGCTGATATTCCAAAGTCCCAGCCACATGGAAGGTGTTCTAGGTTTCCCAACAGTCATCAGTGGGTTTTCGGGAAAGAAAATACAAGTGTTTTCTAATCAATAAGACCATAATGCTTGTGCACACCCCTCTCTTCCTGGCCTAGGCCAGGCCTTTAGCCCCAGACTGCCTGCCTCCAAGCTGAAAAGGAGAAGGAAGGATGTTTCCAGGGTTTCTCCAGCTACAATGCTAAAGCAGCCTGCCAAGCTCAGGGACTGCCTTCAGATAGCACAGGCAGAGTGCTATCCCGGGATGGGACTCAGGGGACACAGAGGCCACAGGGATGAGGCCTCTGTGCTCATCTATCCTCAGCAGAGATGTGATGACTGGGGAGCAGGAAGGTCCAGGTCTGCTCCATCCTTCTGGGTTTCTTCCCAAGGCCCCTCTTTCCCGGGTCCTTCTCAGTACATTGGTACCTCTACCATTAGCGCACTCAGCGCAGCCTTGTGGGCCTCCATTAATGCCTGAGAAGTGCCATCCCCAGAAGCGGTCACACACCCATCCACAGGTACCAAGCCTGTGCTTAGCATAGGTGACACTCAACAGACTTCATCATATTCTGTCCTTTGATCGTAATAATAATGATTCTGTTTTATACGTGAAGAAACAAACCCCAAGAGGTCAAGAAACTTGCTTATGTCCCACAGTGAGCCTCTGACCAAGGGGGACAATTTCTAGAACCTATGCTCAAAGGTAGGAAGAGGCTCGACATGCATCTGCTGAGTGAATGACTGGGTTTGTGCATGAAGGAAGGACAATTTGAAACAATTCCCAGTGTCCAGGGGCCTGGATCTCAGTGGGAGAACAGTGGTGAAAGGTAAGTAGCCGGAGTAGGCCCCGGCCAGCCCAGGAGCCACGGTTCCCCTGGAGACTTCTGGGCTCACAGATGGGGCCTGGGGCGTGGAAAATAAAGGAACGTTCAGCAGAGAGCAGATGGAGAAGCTGACCGCGGTGGGGCAGGGAGGCCTGGCGGTCCCAACCCCTGCCTGCTGGCCTCCCGCTGGCCTCCAGGGATTGGACCCAGGCCCTCCTCAGCCGGCCTCCTGCCCTGGCCTGTCAGGGCCACCCGACAAAGCCCAGGCAAACCAGGCTTTGGGCAGCCCCTGAGGGCCCCCTTCGTCCTCCCTCCCTTTTCTGCAAAGAAGTCAAATTTGCCACTCTGATGCATTAACCAAGTCAGGTAACGAATGGCGAGTGTGTGGTGTGCCCGCCTGGAGAGAGAGACGCAGGCGCGGACCCCAGCAACCGGGCAATTTTCCAGGCTCTGCTTCCGAGCCCCTCCATTCAGCCCCCTCACGCCCCCCAGAAGAGAGACGCGGCATGCTCTGTCATCAGAACCGCATTGTTCTGGCCAGAAGAAAAAACGGGTCCAGCAGATGGCAGGTGTAACAAAAGCAGCTTGCTGTGGCCAAACCAATTATTTATCTAATTATGATTTACCACTTAACCACATGATCTTTCTGCAGAGTTGTGGGCAATTAAAACCAGGGTGACTATGTGGATTATGCAAATGGGCTGGAGCCCAGCGGAAAAAAATCAGAGATGAGACATTCACACAGGCAGGCGCTGGCACAGGGCAGCCCCCGGGGGGCGAGGGGGCTGGGGCCAGGCTGGGGAGGATGGGGTCAGGAAGGGGGTGGAAGCAGGGAGGAGATGGGGCGGCGCCTATGGCTCAAAGGAGTAGGTTGCTGGCCCCATATGCCGGAGGTGGCGGGTTCAAACCCAGCCCTGGCCAAAAACTGCAAAAAAAAATAAAATAAAATAAAAGAAAGGGAGGAGATGGAAGGGGAGGGTGGGAATTGTACCCCTATCCTTGGGCCTCCAGGATGTCCCTGAGAGAAGGGAAACTGAGGCAGAGAGCTAGGCTCACTGGGTCCTGGAGGGGAGGCACCCCCTTCAGCCCCCAAGGCTTGTGCTGAATCCCCCAGTTAAGACAGGGCACTTTCCCCAATGGTGGGGCAGGGCCAGGGGGTTTTGTCCCTCCCACTGGCTGCCCCACAGTCAGCAATGTCCATCCACACAGCAGCTCAGTGAGAACAGGCCACCACAGTGACTCACCCTCCAGTCTAGGACACCAAGGTTTGTTCCCAGCTCCAAGACTGGCCAAATAGCTGTGTGACCACAGCCAGGTCTCTTGTCATCTCTGGGCTCAGTTTCCAAACAAAGGGACCTTCCATCTCTAGAAGATGGGATGACACCTGCCTATACCCAGATGCCATCCAGACCTCCATGAGCTGGCTAAGCAGAAGAGGGAGAGGCTGGTTTCCCTCAATATTAATAAAAACAAAAGCTTCTGGAGTGCCTGTGTAGATGCTGCTCCAAATGCTTTTGGGTGACTTATCCCAGTTAACCGTCCTGACGAAGGAGGCACAGAGAGGTTCAGTAACTTGCCCAAGGTCACACAGCTTATCAACAGCAGAGCTGGAACTGTCATACATTCCTACATCCATGCCTTCATTCAACTGAGGAGCTCCTGAAATGCCAAGCTCTGTGCTGGAAGTTAAACATAAAAACCAACATAAGACCAGCTCCCCATCCTCAAGGAGCTGCGCTCTAGGCTGAGTGGTATTTTTGGATCTTCTGTGTTTAAGCAAAGGAGGGGTGACAGTTAGAAATGCTCCCACCCCCCCAGACCCCCACTGCAAGCGCCCAGGCAAAACCTATCCAGACACTTATGAAGGTCCTCGTGACTCCAAAGGAGATCAGAGAAAGAACTCCACAAAGAAAACCAACCCCTGACACAGGTGTCTTCCAACTAGATCTGTGTGGTCCAGAGTGGTAGCCGCCGACCACAGGTGCTGTTTAACCTTAAGCTGACGTGAATTAAAATTAAATAAGGCAAAAGCAACCTGTCTTCAGTTCTCTAGCCATATGCTGAGTGTTTAAAAGCCACATGTGGTCAGTGGCTACTGATTTGGGCACTGTGGCCCTAGAACATTCCATGATTACTGAATGTTCCAGTGAACAACACTGCTCTGGAAGGTAAGCTTCAGGAGGGCAGGATTTTTATTTGTTCATGAATTCTCAGTGCCCAGGACGGCACCTGGCTATTCATTTATGGGATGAACAAAGGGATGAAATACCTGTGAGAAGAACAGAAAGTGTTGATCTGGAGAAGAAACAGAGGGAGTCCTAGTGAAGTCTGAACGCTGACCGCATGGCCTGCCAGCCACCAGGAGTCCCTGGCGTCACAACCTGAGCTGGCCAAGGCCAGCCCTATGCCTACCTCGGGGCCCTGGGCCAGTGATGGACCCATCCCCAGCAACCCTACCTAGCAAGCCAGCTCTCTGCACAAAGCAGCCCATTCCTTCCAAGACTCCACCAGCCTTTGGGAATTTGGGGAAAAGACCAGGGACACCCTGGTGCTTGCTCCTAAGTCCCCTTCTCACAGACTAAACTGACCATCCTCATCCACTCACTGAGTCAGGGGCCTTCAGTTCCAACGTGGGCCAGATCGGGCCACAGGGTCGTGAGCTAGGGAAAAATACAGCTAAACAAGTCAATTGAAATGTCTGTCAGAGCCGGGGAAATAAACCAGGTGGCCCCAGTAGAGGACTCTAGTTAGTCACCTGCCTGGACTTGAGGGTCAGGTACCCGTCTCAGGACCTGATGAAAGCCATGGATGTTTTGCCCACAGACTACAGGAATGACCCTACACTTGCTATCAACATTGGGGCATCTGTGACCCCAACACCGTCTGCCCTTGTGTTCCTTCCTATGCTGGGAAGAACAAGGTGGAGGGTGAGGCAGAGGGCACACCTGGTCTGCCTGGAGCTTGGCAGAAAGGGCAGGATGGCCCTCAGATTACGGGCCCCTCCACAGCCAGAAGCCCCCACGGCACAGTTGTGGCCATCCCCAGTCTGGTGCTGTGAGCCTGTCCAGGCCCCTCGCTGCACACTGCGTGACAGCACCAAGCACAGCCTGGGCGTTCAGTTTCCTCCCATTGGTCCTCCCACCGGCCTTTGGGGACATCAGGGTCCCCTCTTTGAGGCTGGAAAGCAGAGCTTCCAAGAGGAAGAGATCCTGAAAGGTGGATCCGTTGTGCCCAGGCCTGACCCCAAGGCCAGCCTCTTGTGTCTGCCCTATGCTCTAGCACGCTCACTCTCGCCACCTCTCACCGTCACATGCTGTCTCACAGATACACACACAGGCACACTCACAATTGTACCCTCACATATACAATGTCGCACACACACCCTCTCATTCACAGGCCATGTTTTATAAATGTTGTTCCCTTAGAGAACTGGCAGATACCAGAGACCCACCCTTTCCAGAAATTCCAGAAAAATTCAACACACCACATTCTGGCCACAGGGCACACGGTAAGTTCCGGAAATGTCAGAGCTGCCTAGCTGTGCCAGGGCCCCACCCAGCCAGCCTAGGCCCTGCCCACTCAGTGCCCAGGCTTCACCCAGCATCCAAAGCTCTCAGGTCCCATCCCCTTGCTCTTTTCACCTACAGCTGGTGTGGGCCGTGTGGGCCACCTACTCCCACAACTAAGATAGGGCCCCACCTGATGCAGAAGCACCCCCAAACTCTCTCACATGCCATGCTGGGTCTGCTAAGCACATTCTCTGAGCTCAAGGTGAGAAATTCAAGGGCAGAGGGCAGGATGCTCTGCCGACACGCCAGCTCTGGCTGGTGATGGGTGGGAGGGGTGGTGAGGAGCTGGGTGGGGAGGAAGGAGAGGAGAAGGTGGGGGAACCAAGATTAACAGGAAGAGGATCTAGAGGCCTGGAAGTCGGAATAGCCGTGGCTCTCCTGCCATGCACCCAGCCTTCTGCAGGCTTCCTGGAAGCTGTGAATGCTCCAGTCCTCAGAAGTGGCAGGGTGGCTCTGGAGGCAGAGGGCTGCAGGTGCTCATGTGGGCTGCCTCTCAGCCGCCCCTGACAAAGGCCTTCCTCCCTCTGAGAACATGCTCCTATTAATAACGGCTGCAGCAGACCCCACCACCTGTCTGAGTTGATAGGAGATTTATGCAGCCTGCAAAGTCAAGAAATACAGAAGTATTCCTGATAATACTTCTTGTCCCAGCAAAGGTCACAGACGGGGCCTATCAATCCTGAGAAATAAAGAAGGTCCCCCGGTTTTGCTTGTTCCTCAGCGATGGAAGAGAAGAGCCTTTTAATCGCCTCATTTGGAGAGCTGGCTGGGGTTGTATGTCATCCGAATTACAGATTCAGCATTAATTGACCAGATGTGGGGGGCTCTTTCAGAGCTCTTGAGGACCATAAAGCTGTTCCCACACTGGTAATTAGCAGCCTAGCGGTCTGGCCCGGGGCACTGGCCCCCCAGGGCTGGCAGCGAGGAGGCGGGGAGGAGGCATTGGCCATCCGGTGAATGTGTGCTGGGTCTGCTCAGGTCCAGGGCCTGAGAGGCTTGAAAGGACTCCCCCGAAGGGCAGCCAGACTGATGGCTGGATGCCATGTATGGGACACTGCTCTGAAAAGCTGGTTGCAGTCCATAGCAGGTACATTCCTCAGCTGGCCCTGCTCTGTCTTCCTTGGGGTAGGGTGAGATGCAAGAAGCCATTTGGGCAGGCGGGTCGCCCTAGTGAGCTGAAGCTAATGAGGACACCATTGCCCACAGCCAAGGGGTAGGCAAAACACAACGTTCTGGCCTCTAAGAGGAGGAGAATGGAAAGTCACCTCTGCTACTCTATGTAGGGAGGTGTGGGATGGGGACAGCCAGGTCACCAGTCAAGGAGGGGGCTCCACAGGGATGACATTCCAACGTTTAACAGCAAGGTCATGGTCTGAGCCAAGATCAGGGCTGGCTGCCCTGCAAAGCCTTACTTAACTCTTCTGTTGCCCAGACATGGGAAGCTCTGGGGGCAGGGGACCACAGGAGGGTCCAGGAACGCTTGTGGGACAGGAGTGGGCAAGGGGCTCTTTCCTAATCAATATAGAAGTACAACAGTTCATCCCCCGAACCCAGACTAAATAGCCCCTGCCTTACTGGTTCTGGTTCCCTGAGGGAACAGCTAGGGTGACAGGATTCTCAGGTGGCAGAACTTTCCTAGGCTTCCTACCCCCACTCCAGCTTGTGCTCAGTGATGTGAAAAAACTGATGAGGGCCCTGAGTGGAAAAGGCCTATCTTGCTCAGCAGCGTACCTTGCTGGAAGGTGGGAAACTGCTGGCACATCCCAGGACCCTGGCAGGTGCACTATGGCCTCCTGCCCTCCCCCCTTGGAGCCCGACCACCCGGAGCCCCACATGCACACGGCCACTCGATCAATTCTGCTGTAATGTGTTTTATGAACATGCAGATGGCATGGCTAGGGCCAGGGGGAAGGTTTTACCTTGGGATAAGAAATTAACACTGGCAAATAGCAAATTTACTGCATGTATTTTCATTTTCCTAATACCAGTACCATCTGCTAGCAATTGGGGCTCCACATTGCCGTTTCCCCCTTTATTTCTCCTGTTCGCTCTTTTTTTATTTATTTATTTTTTTCAACTTCCACAGCCAGGCCCTCCAGGCACTGCTGGGGGTGGGGGTTTGATCACCAGGCTATGTTCAGGCTGTGACCTACACCCTGTGACCTACATCCTGCAGCCTCCTGCCCAGAAGATCTTCTGTCTTCTTCAGGCTACAAAAGATAAACATGCCCCCCCCACCTTAATTTTGCATCTTATAGTGGGATGCAAGCCGAGAAAGAAAAACAAACTTCAATCAACCCTCAATCCACCCCATGGTACCACAAGAAAAACAGCTACCTCAAGACCCCTGGCAGCCGTGGATATGTGTTCCTCCCTTGCTGCTTACTGGAATTATTTAACATAAGAGAGTTAGCTACCATGCACTGTGCCCTGGGCTCGCTGTGGTGGGGAAGCAGGGAGGGCTGGGGACAGGAGGAGCCTTGGGGGCATAGGCAGAGTAGGTTCCCCCAAGGAGAAAGGGGCTCCTCTGTGCCGGCATGTGGACAGGGTCTTGTGCAGCAGCCCTCAGAGGTGGGCAAAGGTGATGCTTTCCCCAGAAGAACTATGGAGCAGGCGGTGGGGCTGAGGGGGCTGGCGTCTGGCCTGTGAGCACATTTGAGGAGCAGCTGCAACCCTTGGCCACGAGGCCTGGCAGTGGAACAGCTGGTGCGGCCCGGCTCCCGGGAGGGACAGGATCCATCCTGGGAGCTCCTGGAAAAGCAAACACAGCAGGGCCAACCTGCAATGGTGCTCATAAAACCACCTTCAGGCTGAGCCCATGGAGAGATGCTCGGAGGGATGGAACAGGAGGACGGGCTGCACTTGGCCACCCAAGCCAGGACACCTTCCTGTTTTAGAGATGGAGAGATCCCTTATAGTTCCAGGCGGTGCCGGCACAGTAGGGGCTGAAGGCATCTCCCCAAATCCATGTGCTAAAGCCCTAATTCCCAGCACCCCAGAAGATGCCCCTATTTGGAGATAAGGGCGTTGCAGATGTGGTTACTTGAGGTCCCACAGAGGCAGGGTGAGCCTCCAATCCAGAAGGACTGGCGTCCTTATCAAAAAGGGGAAATTAGGCCACAGAGACAGAACACACATGGACAGAAGGAAGATGATCTGAAAACACAGGGAAAAGACAGCCGTGTCAAGGAGTGAGGCAGCCTTCACTTGCAGAAGGAACCAGCCTAAGGTTCTTTGTCAAGGCAGCCTCAGGAAACTAATACAGCAGATCAGCCACCCCACCTTTTTTTTTTTTTTTTTTGTAGAGACAGTCTCACTTTGTCACCCTTGGTGGAGTGCCGTGGCATTTTAGCTCACAGTGACCTCCAACTCTAGGGCTTAGGCGATTCTCTTGCCTCAGCCTCCCAAGTAGCTGGGACTACAGGCACCTGCCACAACGCCCGGCTATTTTTTTGTTGCAGTTTGGCCAGGGCCCGGTTTGAACCCGCCATCCTCGGTATACGGGGCCGGGGCCCTACCCACTGAGTCACAGGACCAGCCCGTTCTTGGACATCATCAGACTTGAAACGAGTTATCATCTTGGCAAGCCTTGGTTTCCTCATCTGTAAGATGGGGATCGTTCCTGTCTTACCTCACAGGTAACATATGTAAAATTTATCATGGATAATAAGAGCCATCTGCTGTTCCCATTGCTTTATCTTTAACCCTTGCAAACCCCCTGCTTCTAGTCCAAGCGCAGTGGCTCACGCCTATAATCCTAGCACTCAGGGAGGCTGAGGCAAGTGGATTGCTTGAGCTTAGGAGTTGAGACCAGTCTGAGCCAGAGCATCTCTAAAATTAGCAGGGTGTGTGGCGGGCACCTATAGTCCCAGCTACTTGGGAGGCTGAGGCAGGAGGATCACTTGAGCCCAAAAGTTTGAGGTTGCTGTGAACGAAGATGTCACAGCACTCTACTGAGGATGACAGAATGAGACTCTGCCTCAAAAAACAAACAAAAAAACGGTGCTTCCCACTGAGAAGTAGGTTCTTCGATTGTCCCCATGTGACAACAGAGGCCAGAGAGGTTAAGCAACCTGCCCCAGGTCACATAGCTGATAAATGGAAGAGGTAGGCAGGGACCCCAGCAGGATGGCTCTGAGTCTACTACATTTCTTACCCAACCCCACCACGTTGCACCCCAAGCAAAAGGCAGCATATGTAGATCAGGGACTTGGCTCAGACATTGGTTTGGAAGCTGCCAGGGAGGGATGACGCTGGTGTCATCACTGTCAGCTTCACAAACAAGGCAACTGAGTCCCAGAAAGGGGAGGTAACTTGCCCATGGCCATATGGGGAGAAGTGTCAGAAGCAGGACTGGTCCCATGCGGTCTGGAGACTGAATGCAATGACAGGGGTGCCTGGAGGTGGGGGCGCAGGGCAAAAGCCTCCCTCCTTCCCCACACAGAGATATCGCGGGGCGGAAAGACATCCCCCAAACCAACAGTGTGCCAAAGCAGGTGTTTAGACAAACTGTTGATGACACAGGGGAAGCTCCTGCTGTCCTCAGTGTACCTGGATGGTGTCTCGGGTTGCAGGCCTCCAAGCTCAGGATCCACACCTGGGCACTCTAAAAATGCCACCTCAGCTGCCTGACAGCAGGATTGCCAAAAAGGGGACGAGAGAAGGAAAGCCCAAGGCAGATGGGAACCTAGCCCTTTCAGGAGCCAGGGCATCAGAGTAGAGCTTGGAGCCATCCCTGACAGGCCTTTGGTGTCTACAGCCCTTGGGGACCAAGGGTAGAAACCTCTGGACCCCAGGATGCCAGCGACACAAGGCTTGGCAGGCAGCGCTGCAGCCGGGTGTCTGGAGCCCAAGCACATTTACATTGTCCTGCCCTCGGTAGCTGCTCCCTGAGACAACAGCAGGTGGAGAGCGGCAAACAGCTCAGCAGCTGATCACGCCTTTTTTTTTTTTTGACCCTTTAAAAAATGTGCTCACAACTTTTCTTTCCTATCAGCAAAAAGGATCATCCAGTCCTGCAAGCTGGATTTGGCCCTTGGAAGGCTAGGCCCGCCCTGGTTGTCCTGGGCGCCTCTGATCACATAGACCCAGACCCCACTGTGCACATCCGAGGAGGCTGTAGGTGGAGGCTGGAGGGGCTGGGGGACAGGAGGCCTTGGCCGCCTCCACTTTGGCATGAGCAGTGCAGCCCCCATGCCCCTGCCTGGCTGTGCTGCTCCCCACCAACTTTTCTGGCCAGAGGGAAGCCAGAGCGTGAGACTGGAGGATAAAATCTGATTTGAAAGAATTTTATCGCTCAGCACAATGATGGCTTTAAATATTAAAAAGGCATAAAGTGGAGGGGGAATGGAAAACAGTACAAGCACCAGCCTCAGACGGCTTCTGCCAAACACAATGCCATGTGAGAAGGAACGAGGGCTGGGGGAAGAGGGCTGGGGACGGCTCTGCCTCCCTATCCTGCTGCTTCAGGGCGTTTTCAAAGCGGCATCCTGGATCTCCCAAACCTTACCCGAGACAGGTAATACATTCATTATTGATG
The DNA here is from genome assembly GCF_027406575.1 of Nycticebus coucang. Lineage (NCBI taxonomy): Eukaryota > Metazoa > Chordata > Mammalia > Primates > Lorisidae > Nycticebus > Nycticebus coucang. The sequence goes on along the minus strand of NC_069781.1, from coordinate 181,560,953 downwards.
GATCAGTACCCGGAGAGTGTAAATTACTGAAACAAACACGGCATAATTAGGGCATTAGAGGCAGCGTGGAGGGAAGGCGGGGCGAGCTTGCTTGGCTGTGGCTCTCATCTTTGCAGGTGTTAGCCAGCATCCCAGCCTGCTCACCATATGCACAGCCCGGCTAGCCAGTTCTCAGCTGGGAGGCCCACTGGGAACTCCCTCCAGCCCAAAAAGAGTGGAGCCAGGGGCCTGAACCAGCCAGGCATTTTGGGGCACACGCAGAGGGGAAAGAAGCAGGTCTCCAGACGGACAGAGACACACGCACAGGCACGCAGGCACACAAAGACCCAAGGCCGGTCTGCGGGTGTGCAGCTGGCGAGCCTGTGTCCCTGTCCCCATGCGTGCCCTCAGGATTTCATGACAAGAATGAAACTGATCAGGCAGCCTCCAGCTCCATAATTAGGGCCAATTGAAGGAGACAAAGAAATCTATGGAGATCACAGTGGGAAGTGGTAGTGATGAACGCTGGCTTTGAAATAGCGTTTTGTACTCACTGGACCATCACTGTCTTTACATAAAAGCTGCCTCCCTCCTTTCTCTCCCGCTCCCCTCCCCCGGAGCAGAGGCCACCGGGGAGGCAGGCTCCAGACAGCCCCCCACCAATTGCCTTTTCTGGGTCAGGCCTCATCTCCAGTGGCACGACAGGGGGAGGGTGGGGGGCGGGTTAGGCCTCCTCTTTTGTTTTTTTGTGTTTTGGCGGTGGGAAAAGACAAAAGGCAGGCTTGAAAAGCCCTTGGCTCTCAGATGCATCTGAATCACCGGGACTCTGGAAGGTGACTCACTCAGTGGCTTGCTGGCAGAGCACTGTCCGTGCGACTGTGTGAGGGTGAGGGTGAGGGTGAGCGTGTGTGTGTGTGTGTGTACACGTGTGTACATATGTGTGTGTTGGGGAGTCCTGGGGGGCTGAGAGCCTTGGAATCTGAGTTTGAAGCCCTATTCTTTCTCTTGCTTTACTTTCTAAAAAGTTCTGATAATAAAACCACCCAGGGCCTGGACCTGAAGGCCATCACTATGGGGGACCCTAGAGGCAGGCAGAGAAAGCAGAGTTTAGGGGGACAAGCCAGGGCTGCTGGCATAGCTGCAGGGCACAGGGGCCAGGGCGGCCCACCGCAGGCGCACACAGCTCACTCCCACTCACTGACGGTCCCAGACGGAAACACACGGAGGACCACTGAGCTGCCTGTTGCTTCTGGGGTGGGGTTCAGGTCAGAAGGCTGGCCTGGCATGGCCTGCTGTCTTCTATATTCCAGCTGGAGACCCCAAGGACACCACCTTCGCAGGACTGTAGCCGCTGGAGAGTTGGGGGCACACCCCGCTGGGAGGAATTAGCGGCTCCAGGAAGCAGCCCTGGCTGGCATCCCCGAGATTGTGCCAACCTGCTCGAGCACGCATGTGTGGCTTCCCTCCCCGTGCCCACAGTAATCCTCCGACTTTACAGCAAATTATTAAAACTCACTTATATTTAATCTGCCTTCTGGAATTAATTGAATTTTTACGCTCAGCAAATGCCACAGTTTGTGCTGCCTCCCGATCGCTGGCTCGGAACAGCTAAATGACAAGGCTGCCGACCAACCGCAGGCTGTGCAGACGGGCTCTGGGGGCGAAAAGGCATTAAGAGGCGAGGAGGGGGCTGTGCAGGACAGCCCCAGCCCCACCCCAATGCCCTGAACCATGGAAAACAGAAGCTCAATCTACCCACGCAGGGAGGCCTGAGCTCAGGGCACCCTAGGCAGGCTACTGGGGGGACTGGGTGTCAACTAAGGGGGTGTCACTGGTGCGGTAGGGGTGCCCTGGAAAGGGAGCCACCCAGGCAGAGCTCCTTCCCTGGCCACAGGGGTGCTCCCGGGTGATGTCCACGCCAAGACAGCAGGCTCTGGCCAGTCCCCAAAGAGGCCCCAAGAACAACATTTCCTTTTTGTTCACGGCATCCCAGGAACCCGGCACACAGGGGCTTCCCCATCCCCTGGAACTCCAGCCAACTTTTGCAGTGGGAGTCCCACCGGAAGGTGCGGAGGATCCAAGGTCACACTGAATACTGGCACGTTCTCACACAGAGACGAATTAATCTGGGGAAGGGGGGTGTGACACCTCAGGAGGGAGGGAGGGCAATGTTTTCAGAGCGTGTGGGTGCTAAGTTCGGGTGCTAAGTGCATCCTCTTACATTTGCCAGGTTCAGAGTCTTAAGTGAGATGACACCAGGGCTCTGCAGAAGTTGCCGTGTGTCTCTCCCCTTCCTCGCCTGGATTCTGGCCCAATAGCCCACAAATGGAGGGCTAGGACAGTTCTCTCAGGTCAGCACCCCCTCTGCCTCTGGCATCCCCATGTGGGCAGTGGGTGCTCCCTCAATCTGGCTGATCATTCAACTTGGGGCAGGGGCCTTGGGAAAATGCAAACCCCCCAAGCCATACCCCAGACCCTCTGAATGAGACTTGCTGGGTTGTAGGGGGCTGGGGAATCTATTTTTCCACACAAGTCAAGCAATGCATGTGTTTTTGTTAAACCCCATGAGTTTCAGATGTAGCTGCAACTTTAGGAGGGATCCTGGGGGGGCTACACTCCATTCCTCTGCCTGCAGGAAAGGCAAGCTGTGGGGGACCTGGTGGGAAGGGGGTGAGAGGTCAGCCTGAATCATCCTGAGTTCGGAAAGTTCTGGGCAGGTGTATGTGAGGTGTTACCAACCAAAACACACACTGCATTCTGTCCCTGGAATCAGACACACAAGATAAGACAAGGCTCAGTCCCCGCTGGACAGCCAAGTCACTTGACTATGCCTGTGTCTCTGTCCCCTGCACACTTACACAAGTGCACACACACGCACATCCACACCACATGGATTGAACTTCCATGGGAGGGAAGAAGAGGGGCACCAGGTCCTCTAGGATCCTCCTGCCTTGGTGTCCTTCCTTACACCAGTCCCATAAACCCCTCTCAAGAAATGGAAGTGAGGGCGGCGCCTGTGGCTCAGTCGGTAAGGCGCCGGCCCCATATACCGAGGGTGGCGGGTTCAAACCCGGCCCCGGCCAAAACTGCAACCAAAAAATAGCCGGGCATTGTGGCGGGCGCCTGTAGTCCCAGCTACTCGGGAGGCTGAGGCAAGAGAATCGCTTAAGCCCAGGAGTTGGAGGTTGCTGTGAGCTGTGACACCATAGTATTCTACCGAGGGTAACATAGTGAGACCCTGTCTCAAAAAAAGAAACAAAACAAACAACAACAACAAAAAAAACATTCTCTGAGTCAAGCCCAGGGCCGGGTTCTTCGTGGAGGCAAAATAAACCAACCACCCAAGCGCCCCTAACGCTCTGCCTGCCAGGACAAGAAAACAATACCAGGTGTCCTATCTGGGGCCTTAGCGACTGTACTGCTCTGCTGAGGCTGCCAGGAAAATACCATATACTGGGTGGTATAACCACAGACATTTATTTTCTCACAGTTCTGGAGCCTGTTAGGCCACGATCAGAGCATCAGTAGGGATGTTTCTGGGGAGGGCTCTGCCTGCGGTGCAGGTGGCTGCGTTCTCCCTGTGACAGAGCAGCTCTCTAGGGTCTCCCTTATAAGAACAGTAATCCTATCAGATCAGAGGCCCACCCTTAGAACCCCATTTAACCTTATCGACTTCCTTAGAGGCTCCATCTCCAAATACTGCCACACTAGAGTGAGCTGGGGGAATCACAAACATTCAGCCTGTAGCAGGGACCCCAGAGAGATGTTAGCCACCACTGCCAGCCTGTGTGACCCAGCAGGAGACCCCATCCACTGGGGCATGTGTCTCCCTGGCTAAGGACAGAGGGGCCCAGACTAGGTTTAAGGGGCTCAGTGGCAGGAAGCAGCCACGTCTGGCAGGAAGGCAGAGAAGATTACCCCCCCTCCTTTCTGGGGTTCAATGCTGCCCTCTCCATCTGATGGTCAAGGCCTCTCGCATCTCGGCCAGTATCCTGCTAAAGCAGTGTTTTTCAACCTTTTTTTTTTTATCTCATAGCACACTTGAACCTATAAACTTCCATGGCACACTTAAATGACATTGATCCAAAAAAAGTTAAAAAAAAAAAAAAAAAAAAAAGTACTTACTATGCTTTGGATTTCTTTCAAAAACAACTTAACGATCTTTAAAATTTTTCTCAGCACACCTAAGATCCTCTCACGGCACACCAGTTCAAAATCACTGCTCTAAAGGCTCCTGCCAGGGCCCCTGGCTCCCTCTCTCCAGCTCTGAACTTGCTCTTCTCCCCACTACCCTACATTTCTCCACTGCCAGACGGAAACATTGGCCCAGTCCAAATCCTGGTCTGCCCTCCTTTCTCCCTGCTCCCTGCAGGAGACCTACAGAATGGATAGTTAGAGGAGCAGAGTCCACACGCCAAGCCAAGTTCTAGCTACAGGGCCTTTGCACCTGCTGCCCCTCCACCCCCGCGGACCCCCAGATTTCCTCCAGAAATCTCTACCTGGCTGGCTCACTCTGCTGCCCAAACATGTATCTTACTCCCCACCCCACCCCCACCCACTCCCCCCGCAAACCACTATGCTCAGGGACTCTTGTCAGCCTGGTTTGCTTGTGGATCCCCAGTGCCCAGGATGGTGCCCAGCACATAACAAATGCTCAATGAATGCCTGCTGATTAACTGGGATGAACTCCCTATCCACGGAGGTATTTCAAGCTGAGCCTGGATGATCGTTCAGGGCCAGTTCTGACCTAAGACATGAGAGTTCTGCAGCTTTCTTCCCGGCCTACCAGACCAAAGAGGAGACCAACAGGGCACTCAGGCTAGGAGCTGAGGTGGGGCTCCTTGGAGAGTCCACCCAATGGGAGATTGATGGGGGGCGGGGAGAGAAACCCCAGAACATAAAGTGGATCTGCCAAGCTCGGGGAACTCCCCCCAGGTCCCTCAGGGGCCACTCTGCTGTCCCTGGATCTCCAGGACATGTGTCTTTGACCCATCTGCCCTGCTTGTGCTGTCCCCAGCCGGCAGGCTGCCCAGCAGCAGGACCAGGCTGGATTACCATACATTAAGACATAATTACTCTGCGGAAATTTACAATACAAAGGAGCCCTCCCCAAATTGGCTACAGAGGGATTCCAAGGATACAAAGCGCTGCTGTGTCTGCCACGACCCAAGCAGGCCACAGCCAGAATTTCAAAAGTGGGTGAGTTGGTTTTTGCAAAAAAACCCATTTCACCCACCTGGCAGATGCCCCGCCTCCAGAGGCGGATCCTCTCCACCTGTAAGCCCCGCCCAGAGGGCCCTCCCCCAATGCAGACCACACCCAGAGGGGAGGGCCCTATCAAGCCAAGCCACGCCCCCAAACCCATCTGGGTTCCTCCAGCTCCAAGCCAACACCCCTCCGGGTCCTCCCTTACTCTCCAACCAAGTTCTTTCTGTTCAAGCTACTGAAGCCTAAGGGGCAGAAGGTCTGCAACTAACATTTTACAGAGCGTCCGCTGTGGCTTGAAACTATGTCAGTGTTAGGACGCAATGGAGAACAAGACAAACCAGATCTCTCTCTGATCCTGGGAGTTCACAGTCCAGTTTAAGAGACATAATAAAACATCTCCCCTTAATGCACGCCAGGTGCTACACACCTGACAGACAGGACAGCTGAGAGTGAGCAGGGTACACACTGGTCATAGGGCCTCCAGAGAGAGGCCTTCAGGGGCAGGAGCAGGACATGCAAAGGGCCTGAGGTGTGAGTGGCAGGGGGGCCTGCAGCAGCCTCCTTTTATTCTAAGGATTTTCAGCAGGGAGCCACCTCATCTGAGGGCACCTGGATTGCACTGGGTTTGAATCTATTTCTACCACTTCCTGGCCACTGGGCAAGTGGTTAATCCCTTCAGCCTCTATTCCTCTCTGCAAAATAAAAACCATAATAACAGCTACCTCATACTTATCTCGCAGAATGAGAATGTCAGCAAAGGGCTGAGCACGGGATGAAGCAGGAGCCTCAGCTGCCCCATCTGTGAAATGAGCACCAGCCAACATCTGCTTAGCAAAGAAGGCGGACTAGTGACTCCTGCCTCTGCCCATCATTCAGGGAGCCAAGGCACTTCTGGCCCGGAGTTCCCACCCAGCTGCCAACATTATCAATGGCATTAAGGTGAAAAAACTGATAAGGGGGTTATCTAGCCCTATAGCCATAAAAACCAGAGAAAGCTGCAAAGCAAGCAGCTGTCCTGGTGCCGCCCTCCCAGGTGTCAACCCACAGTATCTGGTCGGCTCAGGCAGTCCTGGGGAGAGGCCCCTGCCAATCACCTTCAGCCTGCTGGTGTCAGCCAGAGCAGGAGGCTGGGAGGAGCCTGATCTGGAACATCAGAATTGCAGGCCTTTCCCAGCCTCCCAACACCAGGTGGCTGACAGCTAAGCAAGAGAGGCCCAGAGAGGGGAAGGGACTTACCTGGAACCACACAGCAAGGCAGCAACCCCCACTCTGCAATGGGTCTAGTGATTAGGAGTTCAACCAAGAAATGTGAGGTGCTGGAGCCCTGGAAAGCAGCAGGTGGGAAGGGGAAACTTGAATCCAGGCCCTTACCTACTTCTGTTGGGGTGGTGGGGAAACCTGGCTTTCCCCTGAAATGCCTGGGCAAAGGTGGAAATATCCATGGATTCCCAAGTCCCAGCTCACTGCTTTCTGAAGGGTGTCACTCCTGAGAATGGGCAATCAGATTTGCTGGGTGACTATCTCTGTGCCATGCTCATACCGCAGGCAGGTGTCTCTGCCTCTCCAGGGGTTTCCCCCTCCTCTGTGAAATGAGAAGAGTCACAGTGCAGCCTCCTGGGTGCTGAGAGGGGGATGAGCCCACCCAGAAGCACAATCATCTTACGCTCAGGCCAGCCCAGGGCAGAGGACTTTCGGGGCTATTTCTGTCCTCCTATAGCTGCTGACTGGGCAGGGGCTTGTCACAGCCACTGGCCTTGTAGTAACAGCAGATAAGAATGAAAATGCCTTGAACACACAACCCTCTTCTCCCAAAGGACTGGGTACTCCCCTCCTCCTCAGGGGAGGCCCCACATCTCTACATTCTGAGATCCCCCCAATGTCAAGGATGCCACCCATGACCTATGAAGAGAACCCCAGAGAAGACCCACATTTGCTCCTGGCAGGACACCTGGGGGCAGGCCACCTCACCTGCAGGACCTGCAGTCAGGGAAGGACCTGCTGGCTCTTGTTGCAAATAATGGCCCTGTGACAACCCAGGGTCCCCAAGATATGTCCCCCAGGTTTTGCTGTGACGAAGCAAGAAGCAAGCACAGTATTCACAGGTCACACCGGGATGTCAAGTTGCTGAGCAAGCCTGGAACCCAAACCACAACCCCTCCCCGGACCCATTGGGAAGGAAAAGGGTTTCTTTTCTTTCTTTCTTTTTTTTTTTTTTTTTGAGGCAATATCATTATGTCACCCTTGGTACCATGCCATGGCATCACAGGTCATCACAACCTCCAACTCCTGGGCTTAAGTGACTCTCTTGCCTCAGCCTCCCAAGTGGCTGGGACTACAGGCACCCACCACAACGCCCGGCTGTATTTTTGCTGCAGTTGCATTGTTGTTTTAGCTGGCCCGGGCTGGGTTCAAACCTGCGAGCTTCCGTGTATGTGGCCAGCACCAAAACCACTGTGCTACAGGCATCAAGCCTTAAGCAATTTTCTTGCCTCAGTCTCCCAAGTAGTTGGGAGTACAAGGTGCCTACCACAACACCCAGCTATTTTTTTTTTTTTTTTTTTTTTTTGCTGTAGTTGTCACTGTTGTTTTAGCAAGCCCCGGCCACATTCAAACCCAGTGTATGTGGCCAGCACCCTAACTACTGAGCTATGGGCAATGATGCAGGAAAAAGGTTTCTAAAACTTACATTGGGATGGATAATGCTTCAGAAAAATGCCCCTTAATAACATACCCCTGTGCTCTTCGGTGGGCTTAGCTTCTGGAAAGACGTCTGGGTACAACATCCCCCAAAAGACAGGAGGATAGTCAATTGGAGACTTTCTAAAGGAGGACTCAGGTAACTTCCCAGATACCAGGCACCCTGCAGCCGGCTTCCCAAGCAGCCTCAGTGAGAGTGGGGTCTCCACAAACCCTGCTTCCCCTCAACCACTGGGGCCCAGCAGCTAGTCCAGGCCTCCAGCTGGAACCAGCCACTGGAAAGACAGTGTCCATGGTCCAAAGGCAGCGGGCAGATGGGCAGCGTTTGGCTTTTAAAAGGCGAAGCCCATCTCTACTCTCACTTTACTAAAAATCCTTCAAGAGAGAAAGAAGCTGTTTCCTCTTAGATTCTGTAAAACCACTTTCAAATTCCAGTTACATCGGAGACCACATCCTTTTAGATGTGCCTTTCCCTCTGGAATCCAAGTGACTCCAAAGGATTTGGTGATACTGTGTATTAAGGATGCACCATAAAAAGAAATTGCATTGTAAAAGTGGCCTCTTAACAGACAACCTTAGCTCCAGGGTTAAATGTCTAATTTCATACTATTACCCATAGAGAGATCAGATAAATCAAAGGGAACCCAGTGTTCCTGGCTCAGCTCCTATGGGATCTGGCCTGGCACGGAAGGGGTTAAGCAGGGCCCTAGGATAAGAAGCCTCTTGCAGGTAATACTCTGCTCTGTAATACCCAAGCATCTTCAGGACCAAATGCTCCTGAAGACAGCTGTCAGATACATTAAAAAACAGGAAAGAAAAAAAAAAAAAACCCAACAAAAAAGAGGCAACACACCAAATGCCAAAATATAATGAAAATTCAAACAGCTAAAACAAATATAACCATAAAAAGACTGGAATCCTAGAAAAGCGATCTCTACAATTAAGCAGTTTTCTGCTATATAGTGATAATCACCTAATTATACTATTAATGACAGTTCAACCTGCTTTGAAATAAAAGGACATTCTTCCATAACAGGATGCCAGCTGTTAGTTACAGATGTCAAACATCTTTAAAGCATTATTATTAAGGGGGAGGGAAAAAAACCTATAAAATGAACACATCCATATTCTCCCCCCTGCATGGAAAAAAAATTGCAATTAGCTGTGTGCTTTTGCAGTGCCCACGTGAAAAAATAAAAATAACACATAAAAGCCCAAGTAGGAGATCAGAGTGAGGGGAGATAAGAGGGAAGCCAGTCCCTGGGCCGTCCAGGGGGAGCACAGCACCAGAACCGTGCAGGGAGGGGCTGTGTATATTTTAACAGCATCTTTAATTCCTTCCAATGAAATAATCTCCGGAACCAGGATGTTTATGCCGGATAATAGATCTCCCAGCGATCCTGCCAGAACTCCCCCAGTAAACACAAATCGTCAAGTGCCTCTCGGGAAGCAGTTAGCCACAGCCAAAGCTGAGAGTGCTGCAGGTCGTAGAGGTGGCTGCAACCTGCCCGCCCCAGCCCTGCAGACATATGCTTGGCCTTATTCGCAGCCAGTATTTCTTCAAACTGTGTGCGCCTTTGACATTCTGTAGCGCCAAGGTGTAATAAATATCCAACTTTGTCTTCTGACAATAGGCAGCCACATTTAATTAACTGGAGCGTAAAAAGATGGAGGAGGGGGAGAGGGGCGCGGGGAGCTCTTACACAGCCCGGGGATTAACCTTTTAAGCAAGCCACTGGCAGGGCAGGGGGGCTGCTAGGCCTTGTCAGGAGGGTGCAAAGACAAGCTAGCTCAATCTTAAAAGGTGGCGAACTGGGTTAAATCCCCCCGCCTTATAGGGGAGTGGGTCTGGAGAACCACGCCAGGCTCCAGTGAGGAGCCATGGGGGAGCTGGGGTGAGGACGAGTGCCTGGCTGGCTCTTACCCAGCTGGAGCTGGCCAAAAGGAGATGTAGGGGGCTTTAGCAAGGGGGCCTGAAACACAGAGAAACATACCCAGATCTCAGCAAAATCCAAGGTGGGCACATTCTGGAAAAAAACAGCTACCATATCCCAAACCTATGCCCTCTCAGCCCCTTGGCATCATGGGCCAGGTGCCCGAAAGGGAAGTGTGTGGCTTCTGATCTCTTCCGTAAGGTCACTCCTGTGGCCTCCTAACCCCAGGGCCTTGGCAAGAGGCAGAAGGACAGATTCTAGAGGTCAGCTGCTGCCGACACATAGGGATTAAGCCTTCGGCTTTAATAGGATAGCAGAGGCTATGTCAGAGGGCAGCAGTGGATTTTGGTGTTGCTGAAAGGCACAGCCTGGTGTCAGGAAGAGCCCACCAGCTAGTGGGCTGAGTCCCCCGAACTTGCTGCGTGACCCCAGACAAATCACTTGCCCTCTCCAGGCTGCAGCTGAATAATGGACACTGGGATTTTCCCAGGCTGGCTGCTCACTGCAGAGCTGAGGAAAAGTATTTTGGGTGCCTGCTACGGAGGGTCATTTACCCGTTTACAACTTCCACGGCACTCAATAGCTTCCTTTCTCTCCCACAAGAGCATGGGGCCAAGCCAGCTCTGCACCAGTTGGATACCCTCCAAGAGAAACTCAGGCTCCAGGGGCTGCCTGTGAGAGCCAGACGGGAGGCCTAGTGCCCCTGCCCACCACATAGGGGTGAATAGACCTTTCCCAAGCCAGTCCTCCAGAGGGTGAGCGGATGGGATGGTACCCATCTATCCATGTTCTCCCACCATTCCCACCCAAGGAGGGTTACCCAAAGCCTTGGTCTCTTTTTCCTACGGAATTCAGCTTTGGAGAAATTTCTCTTGAATTCCTAGGGAATTCCCCAGAAACTCATGGAGGACACTCACTCACAATGAGTCCAATCTGAGCAACCAGTGGCCATCGGAAGGGACAGGCTTCCTAGGCACAGACTGGCAAAAGCCAGGGCGCCTGCCTGCTAGCCTGACCTGCTCTGGACCCACCTGCTGGGATGGCCCTGTTGTCGCCAATCATAGCAGGAACAAAAGTCATCATTTAGCTGCTTAAGAGTTTCCAAAGAAAGTGTTACTTGATACAGAAAAACAGCGGGTGCCTAGGACACAGCTCCATTTTACAGCTGGGAAAACAGAGGCACAGGAAAACACACAGGCAAGAGGTTAAACACAGAGTTACCATACGATTCCAGCCATTCCACTCTAGGAACTCACCCAAAAGAAATGAAAGCACACGTCCACACAGAAACATGTCCACATGTGTTCATAACAGCATTATTCATAATAGCCAAAAAGTGGGAAGAACCCAAATGTCACCAACAGATGAACAGACAAACAAAATGTGGTCCCCCCCACACAATGGAGTATTATTTGGCTATAAAAAGGAGTGAAGCGCTGACACACATTGCCACAGGGATAAACGCTGAGAACGTGCTAAGCATGGCCAGACCCAAAGGCCACGCTGTGTGACTCCATTTATATGAAATGTCCTGGGCAAGGCAAATCCATAGACTTGATGACTGCCAGAGCCTGGGGGGAGGGAGAATGAGGAGTGGCTGTTAATGGGCATGGATTTCTTTTAGGTATTAAAAAAATATATTCTGGAACTAGACCGTAATGATGATTGTATGACGTTGTGAAAAGTATCAAGAGCTGATGAATCGGATGCTTGAGTTCAAAGGGTTGGCTCTCGCTGTAGGTGAATTATTATTCAATCGTCAGAGAAAAACAACTAAGACTCTAAGAGGTGAAAGGACCTGTCTGTGACATCACGCGCCAGGTGGGAGCCGGCACTCAGGTGTGGGGCTCTTTCCTCTCTGTTCCATCAGTACTGGGGTTGGGAGTCACTGAGAGGCTGGGAACAAGGGCTTCATTATTGTTGCTGGAATCAAAATGTCCAGTTCAAACCCTGGCTTCATCACTGATTAGCCGTGTGACCTTAGGCAAGTCACTTAACCTCTCTGTGCCTTATTTTCCTCCTCAGTAAGTGGGGCCAGGGATGATACTTCCTATCTGACAGGGTGGTGAAGGCTGGATGAATCAATCCATGGGAAGCCCCTTAAAGTCCTCGCCTAGGATATCAGGAGTCCCCAAAGCAGACTCCACCACACTCAAGAACCACATTGTCTCTAACACAATCAAAACCTCCTCCTCCCAGGTCCAAGCTTCCCTGGACTTGTGGTCTTTGTGTGTGCGGCTCCCCTTTCTAGGAATGGTCCAATCAAAACCTCCTCCTCCCAGGTCTAAGCTTCCCTGAACTTGTGGCCTTCGTGTGTGCGGCTCCCCTCTCTAGGAATGGTCCGACTCGTTCATCTGCTGACCATCCAAGGCAGGCCTTTTCTCCGGTGACAGAGGCTCTCACCCATTCTAAAAGCCCCCTGACTACTCCCGGGTCTCCCTTTCTTGGATCCTCTCAAGCACTGGGAAGACGCCACTGAGGTCCCACAGCAACGGGGAGCCCCCCAGGTACCAGGGACAAGAGCTAAGCTCCAGGGCGGCCTCTCTCCAGCATTGCAATCCTGTGCACATCACTTAACAGGGGAGGGGGGGTGTCCCCCCCAAGGCACTAGGATTGTTGGTCCCCAAATCCAGCGCCACGTGACAGTGGAAACCACTCCTTCCTTCATGAAACTGTCACTTGGTGGTTTTGTCCCCCATGCCTGACTCACTTCCCCATTTCATGAACAGGCACCACCACCATCTCTCAGACCCCAACCGTGCCCTTCACTGCTATCCCAACCTACCGAGCCCCCACCCCCGCCACTGCCCCTCCTGGGTTTAACGTCAGAAGGTCAGCTGGGTCCTTCCTCCAGGTCTCAGTGGCCCCAAACACAGCACAGAACCCCTCTAGACTCCAGAGAATCTCCCTGAGAAGACCAGAAACTGTCCCTGGCCCTTGCTGGCCCCACTCTGAGGATCACAGGCCCAGTCTTGTCTTTTGGGGTTGAGACAAGCACCGTGCAATGGCTTTCTGTGACAATGAAAATATTCTCTGTCTGCCCTGTCCACTAGGATGCCCACCAGCCCTGCATGGCTGCGAAGCACTCAAAATGAGGCTGGTGTGGCTGAGGAACTGAAGCTTTGATTTTTTTTTTTTTTTTTTTGAGACAGAGTCTCAAGCTGTCACCCTGAGTAGAGTGCCCTGACATCATAGCTCACAACAACCTCCAACGCTTTAGACAAGCTATCCTCTTGCCTCAGTTTTTCTCCCTCCTCCCCCATTTTTCTATTTTTAGTAGAGACGTTTTTTGCTCAGGCTGGTCTCGAACTCATGAGCTCAAGCAATCCACCCGCTTCTGCCTCCCAGAGTGCTCGGATTATAGGTGTGAGCCACCGCATCTGGCTTGAAGCTTTGATTTTTGTTTAACTTTATGTTCTGATATTCACACGTGGCAGTGTGAATCCAGCGCTGATGACTCTCAGTGCAGCTTCTGGGCCTGGGAAGGGCGCATGTGGCTCCCGCAGCTCCTGGGAGGGGGACTAGGAGGGAAATCCCCATTCAGCCGGTTAGACATTCTCAGACCCACTGAATGAGAGCCTGTTCTTTAACAAGATCTGGGGCAGTCAAACTCACTGTCTGATTTGCGGCTCACTGAGATGAAACACATCTCCCCTCTTCACACTTCAGAACTTGCTCCAAGCACCACCTCCTCCAGGAAGTCCTCCCAGATCATCCCAGCCAAATGGACACTGTCCATCCTCCAGCCAGCCCCAGCCAGGAGTCATCTGTATCCCTCTCACCCTCAGAAACTTGGAATCAGCCCACTCCCGGCTAAGCTCCTCCCTTCCTCAGGTACGGAGGAGGGCCTCCAAGCCAAGACCTGTGACTTACTTTCCATCTGCCCCCTCAGCACCCCCACCCCCCAGGCTGGCACCGGTAGGTGCTCAGGAACTGCCTGGACAGTTGCAGTTGTGAGAAGCCAACGGCTCTTTCCAAACCGGGGCAAGGAGAACAAAGTTGGTTGCGGGCTATTTGCTTTATTGTTGCTCCCACACAGCTCACCCCACCGGTCTGACCCGCTGGCCGCCTCTCTCCCACAGCCCTCAGTCAAAGGCATCAAAATCAGGATGAAAAGCCAGGCAGGTGGAGTTAGTAGTCTCAATAAGGCAAATAAGTCTCAATAAGGGTCATATGCCTTCCATGACCCTCTCTGCGAGCCAGGATCAAGTGTCACAACTCTGTCACACAGCAGGCGTTGCTCCTTGAGGAGCCCACCAGCAGGCCGCTTGCAGGACCTCAAAGGTCCCTGGAAAATGGGTTGGGGTGAGGTCTTCCCACCCCTGTGCCTTCCCTCTCCTGAGCACACCTTGGTACCTCTCACACGCTGGGAGGCTGAGGATTTCCCCCAACACCAAGGCCGCAGAAGGCCAACACTGACCAAGTGCCAAGGCCATCCAGAACTGCCCACGCCTTGGAAGAGGCCCTCAGAACCTGCCTGTGAGCCTGGGACTCGGCAAGCAACCTTTAATCCCATCTGGCTGCTCAGTCAGCTGGAGACCTGTTTCTCTGAAAAGGTTGCTGCAAGGAGTGGCCAGTTCAGCTTGGGAACCCAGGGCCATAGTTCCTATCTTGGCCTTAACCCCGGAAGCCACCAGAAATTTTGCTTTTCTTTGTCCTCCTCCTCCGAGCTGTGAGGATTGAAACCCCCCATCTCCACCCACTGGGGTTCAGACAGGAAGCGGCCTCAGCCCCATGCAGAGGCGGTCTCAGGGCTGCAAAACCGGGCCTGTCCAGCCAGAGGGCAGGTGCAAGACCTCCCAGAGAGATCCGACAAACCCACACAGACCCACACAGGCCCCACCCGGCCTTCCCCACGGTGCAATGCTGCAGGTGGTGTAGACGATGCCACTGGTTCCTGAGAAGCAGAAAAGGTGCACATTAACACAAGACCACGGGAACCAGCAAATGTCCGTGTGTGCTGGCTCTGAGCTGGGGGGCCTCAGCACTCCTGCCCTGGAGCTCCAATCCCAGTGGGAAGTGTGACAATGACGGTCACACGGACGAGAACACCCACGTGAACCCGTACGAGAGCCTTGACACCGTCCCTCTTGGGCACTTTGAGTGTACAAGCACTGCTGACTCTTACCGCCACCTCATTGGCAAACCGAGGCACGGAGTTCAAGTAACTTGCCCAAAGCCTCACAAAGAGAAGAGGCAGAGAGCCAGGACCTGGACCCTGACCACTTGGCTTGTGAGCCCATGACCTTAACTCCTGCATCATGTTCCCTTATAAATAAGCATCTACAACAGAGATCCTCCAAATGTGGCCTGCCAGCCACATGAGGTGGTGTGATCATATTTGTTCCCGTTTTGTTTTTTTACTTCAAAATAAGATATCTGAAAAAAACAAAAAAATAAGATATGTGCAGTGTGCATAGGAATTTGTTCATAGTTTGTTTTTTTAAACTATAGTCCAGCCCTCCAATGGTCTGAGGGACAGTGAATTGGCCCCCTATTTAAAAAGTTTGAGGACCCCTGATCTACAACAATGGGTCACACTTGCTTATTATGTATCTGGGAGCGCAGAGGAGAGAGTAGCCAGTCCTAGCCAGGGGTGAGTCCAGAAAGGTTTCCAGAATTCTGAGCTTAGCACAGCAGGAACAGCCTGGTCAAAGGCGTAGAGGAGAGGTAAGCTAGACAGGTCAGTAGGGTGTGAACTCCCAATGGCCTGCCCTCCCATGCTAAGAAGCTGTGGCTTGTCAGGGAGGAACGGATCCCAGCAGAACCATCCTGGAAATGCTAACTTACTATTAGAGCAGATTCAGATATGGCAGGAGGCCCTACTATACTCTCCCTGAAAGGTAACCTCAATAACGCTAATTGTGGTCACATTCCAGAACTAAAGATGACCCTCATCTCAACATGCTTCCTAACACTGACCTCCAGGAGGCTCTGAGGGGAGCAGAGGCGGAGAACAAGAGCTTCTGGCTCCTCTGTGCTGGTGTCACCACTATAGTGATGCTACATTGGGAACCCTCTGACTCCTACCATCTCGAGCTGGTCCCAGTGTCAGCCCTGGTCTAGCTGCACCTGTGCTAATGAGATGTGAGTTATCAGCCCCACCTATGAACCAAAAAAAATCAAGGGAGTGGTCAGGGAAGGGCTTCCCAAGGGCCTCCGCCCCAGGAACTCACCCGTATCTGGGTCGCGAGGCTGGCTGCCTGCTCTAGCCACTGATCAACCCCGTGCTGGAGTCAGCAATGAATATTCATGAGCCTATCCGGTTCCACACTTTCATTTCTGGCCCAAATTAATAATTTACCATGGAGTTTCATAAAACCAGACATAGCTCATTAGCAGCTCCCCCAAAAGGCACTCTTGTCTTCCCACCGATCCTGGAGAGGGGCTGGTCTTTCCTCTGTGACAAGTAGGAAACGCCCTTATTTTCAGAAACAACCCTTATTTTTTTTAATTCACAGGACTGGGGAACCTGAAATTGGGGGTTCCCATGAGCTGGGAGGTCCACCCAGGCAGGAGCCTCCCAGCTTCCTCACCAGAGCACCAAGGCCTCTGCTCCAAGCTCCACAGCACTGGTCTTCAGGAAACTTTAGGAGTGGACCCTGGAGGAGGATGGGATCTCTTTGCCTCCTAAAGGCAAGGGCACACCTTCCTAGAAACCCACGGAGGCTGAGTGTGGGTGCAGTACGTGTGGCTGAAGTTTCCAGAGAGGCAGCGTCAACATCATCTCCCACGCCCCATGTTCTTCTAGGACAGTGGTTCTCAACCTTCCTAATGCCACAGTCCTTTAATACAGTCCCTGTGGGTCACTAACCACAGGCTGAGAACTGCTGTTCTAGCACATTGCAGGGACCCTCCAAGAGGTAGAGCCTAAACGCCTTACATGAATGTGGGCGAGCTCGTCCCTCACATGTAAACAGAGGGGGTGTGACAATGCGTACCTTCTGTACCTTCTGAAGTGAGGCCCTAAGGCCACGCAGCCTTCTCCTTGTGAACTGGGACCTGCCTTTGGAGCCCCCAGGCCGCCATGTTGGGAGGAATCCCAAACCAAATAGAGCAGCGGTTCTCAACCTGTGGGTCGCACAATGAAAATACATCGTGGCCTTAGGAAGGTTGAGAACCACTGAAACAGAGGGACCACAGGAAGGTGCTCTGAGAGTCCGGCCAATAGCCAGCCCTGACTGCCAGATCTGAGAGAGAGACAAGCCTTCAGGTGACTCCATACTCTCGCCAGCACACAGGAGCAGAGACCAGCCCTACTCTACCATGCCTGTTCTGAATTCCTGACCCACAGCATCTGCAAGCATATAAAACAATGTTTTACGACCACACAGTGTGCTTATGAAGTCCCCTCCATCCCCGGGAGTCCGGGTCCCCCTGCAGACCCAGCCATCAGGCCCCCAAATGTTGATCTGACCTTTCTACCCATGGGCTGGTTCCCTGTGGTTGGTGCTAAAGTAAACATGGGTTAAAATCGGCCTATAAGTGAAACTTCCCAAAAGGGAAATTGGGCAGGGTGGGGGTGGGGAAGGTAACACCTGTCCCCGGCCCTTAAGATCTAAGGTAACTGTTGATGACACTGGTTCCCATGTCAGGGGCTGGTGTGACCCTCCCAGGCAGCTGCTAGCCCTGCCCCTCACCCTGGCCCTCCACAGTGAGTTCAGCGCAGACCCAGCATCACCTCCTACTCCCCTCCTTTTATGCTCCCTGCCAGCCCCCCTTTCTCTTGTCAGATAATCACAGGAAACCAGCAAACGGTTGACACAGTTACCAAGACGACAGAAGTTAGGACTGGGGAGAAGGTCTGAAAGCTAATCCTGAATGAATTATAGGATGAGAGTGACAAGGGGAGGGGAGTGTCAGGACCAGTTCAAAGAAGGCCCAGAGTATGAGACAAGGTGTCGTCTGCTGGGGCTCTGGCTGCAGGGTCTGTCACTTGCTCACTGGTGCTGGCAGGTGACACTGGAGTTCTTGGGGGGAGGGGGGGCGTTGAAGGAGAAATCTATTACCATCAAGTCCCTCACTGGGCATGGTCAAGCCAACAATGCCCTCCCTGCAGTGACCTTAGGGCCATAGTTCACGCAATTCAGCTCTTCTGACATGGGGGAGGGGGGGAAGGGCCTAGACAATCTCACCAGGGAGATTCCATTTCTTCCTTACTTATTTAGAACTTGTCACCTTGTGGACACCGCACTGTGAATGGCCCTGGCTGGCTGACAGCCATCTCGGGAGTCTGAGCTCCTCAAAGGCCCCCCCCCGCGCCCTGGCCCATGAGCAAGGCCCTCCCTGCCCAGCCCACCACCTCCCTCTTCTCTCATGCCTCTCTGGAATCCCAAGACACAGGTGGCACACAGCACACAGCTAGAACTATTATTCCGAACAGTAATCACAGCCAGTGGTCCTCCAGCACTTGGTGAGTGCACCTTACCAACCCTACGAGGCAGGCATTACTACTGACTTAAGGCCCAGAGAGGGTGAGTAACCCACCCAGAGCCACACAGGAGTAAGAAGCGGAGGCAGAGACCCTTGCTTAGGCAGCGCTGCAGCGTCAGAAAAGCTTGCTCACCTAAAATCCCTATAGGCAAGGATACCCCAAGAACCCTGGGTATTGGAGTGCAGCCCCTGAGACCCCCTCCCTCTTGCCACTTCTTGCACTCTTCACCAGCCTTGGGCCTGGCCTAAGTACTAATCACCCCAATCTCCCTCCTCAAACCTAGACGGGGGTGGAGGCCGCATGTGAGAAGGCCACAGGGAGGTCTGCCCAGCACACAACCTGCCACCCCCACGCCGGCTCCCCCACACCTTCCCCTTCTCTGTTTTTCTCCAGAACATTCATCATGGGGCACTTCACATGCCCTTTATGGGAACTCTACAAGGGCATAGCTCCTGGGGAGCTTCTGGGCTGCACCCCTGTATGCCTGGCATACTGTAAACACCGTGCTGAATACGTAGATGAACGTGGGGGCTGCTTAGAAACCCTGAGTTACCACCTACTGATGACAGAGTCAAGTCATGTGTCATTGGCTTTATGACATTCAAGACCCTCCACAGTGCGGTTCTGACCCACCCACTGGCTTCATTCCCACACTGTTTTACACCCCTGTCACCAAACTTTCCCCTCCTCCTAAACCCTCCTTCCTGTCCTTGCAGGAAGGCCCAGGGTGAAGACTCCCTCCTTGTGATGACTGCCTCCTCCCCAAAGCCCCCACCACACTCAGCTCTGCCTCCTACTCTAGAACCCAGCAGCTCTCTGAGAACAGGACTGGGCCTGACCCATGTCTCTGGCCCCCGGGGTCTGGCACACACAGGACACTCAGTCCACACACAGGCCATCCCCGGCTGGGCCAGAAAAGAGGGGACACAGGCTCAACAGCCACAGAAAAGAGGGGACACAGGCTCAACAGCCACAACTGCCAGGTGACGGTATAACCCCTTCTGTGTAAAGCTGCATCCTGCCAGCCCACCCTCAGGGCCCTTGGTTTCTAGAAGGGACCCTGCTGTCTGGACACCCTCTGGAAGAGTCATCATGACCTCTAAAAGGATGTACCCTGACACTAGAGGATGTGGCCAAGAATCAGGGCAGGTGTGGGGGCCTTCCCTATCAAGCTTCCACCAGTGAGGAGGGGAGGGTCCCCCCAGAGTAGAAGGGCCAGCTCAAATGTCATCTGCATCCTGTGGCCTTCCCTCACACAGCCTCCACTCCCACCTAAAACCAAATTGCTGCCTCTTCTGCATGCCTGGGAAACTCTACACACCTCTTGGCACCAGCCCTTGTCACCTGGATTGCTCAATTCACACTCCACCCCACCCCACCCCACCGTACCACCACCATGACCATCTGGGCAGGGATAGCCCAGCGCCCAACTCTTGACATGCCTGATGTGAACTTAACCCGCTGCCTTCGGAGCAGCTTCCTTATTCCTGTTCAACCCTCCTCACTGTACTGGCTGCCTTCCACCCAGCCTCATGCCTGCTAAGTGCTAGTGCCACCTCCTCCAGGGAGCCTTCCTGGATTTCCTCTGTTAGGATGTTATTTCCAGAGCTCCACCTTAACTCAACTTGCTCCCTGTTTGTTCCTGAAGCAACTTAAGGATAAGACACAGACTTCCTTCCCTGCTCCTGCCCTGTAGACTCAGCACAATGCCTGGCACCCAGGTGGGGCTAAAGGGATGACGCTTAGGAGGTGTGGACTTGTTCTGTATCCCCAGAGAACAGAACTAGGTCAAGTGCATGTATTCCTGTAAAAAGAAACGTTCTAACAACCCATAGTGGCATGGCTCAGTGTGACGCAGAGGGCAGAGCCTAGTCAGACCTGGGTGTCAGGAAGGAGACCCCTAGAGACCACCAAATCCAGACAATTGGAGAGGTCAGCCATCTGACCCCTGAGTTCCTTCCAAGTCCAATGTTCCATGACTTTCCGATCCCACAGGCCATTAAGCAAGCGGCCAAATGCCCACTGGGCGGCGGTCCAGGCCTGGTCAGAGAGTGCTTCCTGTCTCCCCGCAGGAGCGGGGGCAGTCACTGAGCCTTCAGGGCAGGGGCTGGACTCCGGACTGGGTGGGCTCATGCTGCAGGGCTGAGACCTGTGCCTGGCTTAACTCAAACCTGCCAACCCCATGAGCACCTCCCAGCACAGCTGTTACCGAGGGCAACTACCAACCCCAACCTGGGACAATGCCGGAAAAATGCATTTTCCCCTAAAGACTTGTAAGAAAATTCTCACTGATTTTTTTCCCTTTTACCCCAAGCTTTCATAGCCCTAAATATGCCACACTTAGTAGTTTTACGAGCAAACCAAACTATACATCACACGGTTTTATGTTCCTAAATTAACAAAAGGACTTTAAATCTGTATAAGCTCTTAAAAGAAAAAGAATACCTCATGTACTTTTATTTCTTCCCAAATTCCCTCTTTCCTTCTAATGCACACACCCTCCCCCAGCTTCACAATTTCTGCTGATTGTGAATCAGACCACCAAGGGGACAATCAATACCCAAGCCCTGCTTTGCTGAGGGTCCCTGAAGAGGGGATTCCACCTCCCTCTTGGAAAGGCTACTTCAGGGGTTGTAAACATCTATTATTATTATTTTTTTTTTTTTTTTTGGCAAAGTGGAATATGAGAGGATACATCATAGTCGAGGAGGCTGCCTCTACCACCCATGTCCCCTAAAGTCTAAGGAGAAGAATGTGATGTCAACGGGCCTAGAAAGGTCTCTTGGCCTTTCATTTCTTAGGTGCAAAATGCCAGGGCAGAGCAGACACTGGATCCCAGTTGCTGCTGGTGAGAAAGAAGCCCAGTGGGTGTTCACATCCAGGGCGAAGAGGAACAAGCAGCATGGGCAGTGGGCTAGAAGCAGAAGCCTGAGTCCCGACACTTCCTCCTCGCTGGCTCTGTTGAGAGCTGTGCAGCCGCAGGCTGCCCCTCTGCCCCTGCGCTTTCTCCTGCAGAGAGGACGCAGAAGGATGTGCATCCCTGTGCACTCACGGGCCAGAGTCCAGTTATCATAATGACCATTTGCTCCCAGAGCACAAAGAAAACTTCTCCTGACTCTGGAGTCAAGAAGATAAGAAGCAAGAGTGTTTGCAGGGGGGCCGTATCAGATTCCCACCCATGGCGTCAGAACAACGCGTATAAGCAGAAAAAATCTTAATGAGAACCAAATTGGGCAGGGAGGTGGGAACCAGACCAGGCCCCTCGGAGAAGGGCTGGGCTGCAGCTGGGACACAAGGGCTCTGGGCTTTCCCATCCGACAGATGGAAACGTGGCCGCCCCTCCCCATTTCTCAGGGGTATCAGAAGATTAATTAGTGACTGCTTGGAAAGTGCTAGATGGGAGCCGAAATGCTTGTCCCCACTGAGTTTCTGAGCTGTAAATAAGCAGCTTTCTCAATCACAACTGAAATAGCCATGTTTTCCTTTTATCTTACTCAGATCCACTAGGCCCAAACTGCCCCCCGAGAGCAGGTCTGGGGTGACTCCCAAGCTTGCCCCAAAGCTGTAAGTTTCCTTATGACCCAACAGCTTTCT
Source organism: Nycticebus coucang (assembly GCF_027406575.1). NCBI lineage: Eukaryota > Metazoa > Chordata > Mammalia > Primates > Lorisidae > Nycticebus > Nycticebus coucang. Next base: position 181,539,107 of record NC_069781.1, on the reverse strand, counting down.
GTGACAAGCCAGGAGCCAGACGTGAGCTGGGGCACAGCTGGCAACTGCAGGCGGCTCTCCCAGCTCTCCCCCACTTCCTGAGTGGCACCCAGGAAGCTGGGAGCAGCAGCTGGAGGACTAAGGCTCCGGCCTGCCCTCACCTCTAGACACCTCCCCAACCCAGGAGCCCTACATTCAGCCATGACTTTCTAGAAGCATGGGGTGGGGGAGTGAAAAATAAAATCCAGCAGTTCCCCACCGGCCATATCTTTTCTCTGGGAAGCCCCTCCAAGGCTGTTTGGAGAGGGGCCAGGCCAGGCCTGACCAGCCATTACTGACTTCTCTGGCCTCGGGGGCAGGGAAATGTTCCAGGGGAGACCCAGGGTCTGAGCGGGGCCACCAGCAGGCTGCACGGCTGCCAGCCCAGTCCCGGCTCTTTCTGGGCCTTAGTTTCCTCACTGGAGGGCCAAAGAGCAGGCGTCCTCAAACTTTTTAAACAGGGAGCCAATTCACTGTCCCTCAGACTGTTGGAGGGCCAGACTATAGTTAAAAAAAAAAACACTATGAACAAATTCCTATGCACACTGCACATATCTTATTTTGAAGTAAAAAACAAAATGGGAACAAATACAATTCACACCACTTCATGTGGCCCGCGGGCCGCAGTTTAAGGACGCCTGGCCTAGAGCATCTTTCCAAGCAGTGGACAGTCATCCCAAAGGCAGGCTGGGGTCACTAAGAGTTCAGTGTGGGGCCAGGGTGGGGTCAGCTGACAACCAAGGAGTCTGTCCCTCCACAAACGCCAGGAACAAGATAAGCGGCTGGGAGGGCGCTGCCAACACCAACGGCTGATTCTCTCCCTTGTGCGTTCGACAAATATTTATTAAGCAAGGACTCTGGAGCCAGACTGCCGGGGGTCAGAGCCTGGCGGCACCACTTACAGCTTGTGTGATCAAAACCTCTTTGTGCCTCAGTTTCCTCAGCTGTTCAGTGGGATAAGAGAAGCCCAACCTCCAGGAGCTCTTCTGATGACTGAAATTAGTGTTGTGCCTGGTACAGCATGCTGGTGTGGATAGGCAGGGGCCACCCCCTCATCCTCCACCACTTTGTCCTCCATTATTATCATGTTTTTTTTTTTTTTTTTCTTAGAGACAGAGTCTCACTTTATCACCCTCAGTACTGTAGCGTCACACAGCTCACAGCAACCTCCAACTCCTGGGCTTAGGGGACTCTTTTGCCTCAGTCTCCGGAGTAGCTGGGATTACAGGTGCCCACCACAACACCCAGATATTTTTTGTTGCAGTTTAGCCAGGGCCGGGTTTAAAGCCACCACCCTCGGTATATGGGGCTGGTGCTCTACCCACTGAGCCACAGGCACCGCCCTATTATCATGTTTTTGGTTCTGATATTATTTTGCATGATTGTTACTACTGGTCTGGCAAAAAATCTGGCTCGAAGGAGAAGACAGTCCCTGCCCGCGTGGAGCTGGAGCCTGGTAGAGTTCAGGAAATGGGGTAACTGGGTACACGCACACACAGAAGGCGAGTTTGCAGAGGGACCCCCACCTGCCTCCCCAACCCCCTGTCCCCACCTTCTTTGGCACATACCCCTGCACTCCTTGCAAACCAAGAGTCCTCTGGCTGCCACCCCCTGGCCAGCCAAACAGCACAGAGAGGCAGATGCCATACCTTAGGGTGAAAGGCCTGGTCAAAAGATTTGAGATCAAGCCCCCACTGAGAAGCTCTGTGACTTTCAACAAATAATCCCACTTTCCTAATAGTAATACTGACTATAACAAAGCAGTAATTACCATTACAGTCACTCGTTAACTTCATCCCAGGTTATGACAATTCCCTCAGTTAACCCCCTATACCAGAGGCTGGGCAAACTTCCTCAGATAGCAAATAAATACTCTAAGCTTAGCCAGTCCATATGGGCTTTGCCCAAAAACTAAACTTTGCCATTATACTGTGAAAGCCGCCAGAGACAGTATATAAAAGAACAGGCATGGCTGTGCGCCAATAAAACTTTATTTACAACAGGACTATCCACTGCTGACCTCTGACTTACACTGGTACTGAGGGAGATCTAATTACGAATCTCATTTTATAAATGGGAAAACTGAGGCTTAACTGAGAACTTCAGTCACCTGCCCAAGAACACACAGAACTGGGAAGGGACAGAGTCAGACTTCGCCCTGACTTCCCAGCCTCAGTGCTCTCACTTGTCAAACAGGAGGCGCAGGGACTGCTGCCAGGCTGACTGTGGACTGCCCCCAGGGCACTGGCTGGACAGGCAGGTTCTAGGACTGACAGGCTCCAGAGCACTTGGGTGTCAGGCCACCACAGGGTGGGGCTCTGCCTCTCAGCTAAGACCACAGCCAGAGCTTGGCAGGCTGGCCACAACACGGGGCCCCTCATTTCCAGACCAGTGTGGTAGGAGGCAGGTCTACCACTTCCAAACTGAGCAAATTGTGGAGCCGCTCTGGGGTCTCACTTTGCTCTTCTGTAAAATGGGCAGGTGGCAACGCCGATCTCAGAGGGGAGAACTGAGATGAAGAGAGAACAGTGTGCAAAGCATTTGCAGCAAGACCTATGAGAGCTCAAAAGGACTGGGTCACACCAGGAAGCAACAGTACCAGACTGCAGTTCTTTCCGCTAAGCCCCTATGCCGAGTATCACAGTAAGTGTAAAACCCCACTAAGGGCTTTAAAAAACAAAACAAAACAAAACTCTAGCAGGGGAAACCTTTAAACACAGGCTGAGATTCACTGGTGCCCTGATCTGCCCACACTTCTGACTCTCCTAATCTCCTTGGAGGTGAAGACTGGTAGAATTCATCCATCCTGCCTGCCTGCCTGCTGGAGGCTTTACCCCAGCCTGGGCTGATTTTCCTTAAAGGCTTTGAATTTCCTAGCCTGACACTTCCTCCTCCTCTTTCTGAGGTCCCCTGTGTAAACAGAAAATCGGTCACCTGATGAATAAATATGCCCTAGCAGCCACCCAATGGCAGGTGAAGTGGGGTATAGATTACAAACACCTATGCTTTGAAGCCGCCCTGTGCTTAAGAAGATTCATTCTTGCCACAAGCTTGTCCTAAGTGCCTCCACCTAGGTGGTGGTGGAGGGGGCACAGAGCTGGGGGGTAAGGGGTAGGGAGGAAAGAAAGCTCCTTCTGTCCCCAAGTCATAGAAAGGGAAGCAGACCAGAAACAGCGGCTGGCTGCAGCAGGAGTGTTGTGCTACCTCCTGGGTTAAAGAGCCCTGGTGAATTTCATGGGGCACAAGCTTCCTTTGACTGTGCTCTGCCTCTTTCAAAGGACTCTGCCCTGGTGTTACAACCTTTTAGTAAGGGGATTCCCAGTCCTAATGTGGACTAACTGTGCTAAGGGAAGTGTGGAGGGAGGGGAAGCCAAGCTTGCTATTGTTGACTGGCATCTCAGGCAGTGGAGAAAAAAGACAGATCAAAAATGAAATGGAGATCCAGAGAAATATTCCCATAAAAACAGTATAGACACCAGCCAGGAAACATAGGTAGACCGAGGTGTTAAGGGCTGGGAAACTGAAACAGCCACAAAGAAACTCAAAAATAGTAAATGGGCAGATTTCCTACAGAAGTCTTTCCTACTTTTCAAAAGTCAGTCAGACTCTGGTGACCCTCTGCCCTGCCCTATTAACTCGGTGAAAACGTTTGCCTGGTCAGGGCAGCAAAGGCCCAGAGGAGCTGGGTTCTGTCCAGGCCCATCCTCTCCACACATGCTCCTCCTGGGGCCTTCAGGGTGGTGTGGGAGGTTTATAGCAAAAGTGACAGGATTGTCTGAACACAGGAAAAAAAAAAAAAGACAGAAACCCAATACCCAGCCACGTGCACCTTTCCTCAGCAAAACAATTCAGAAATAAACCTCCAAGGTAGCCTCTTGTACAGAATTTTTACAGCCTCAACATGAGAAAACCAGGAACTTGCCCTCTCCTCAGCACAGCTATCTCTCCCCCACACCGTGGACACCCCAACTTCAATAGGAACTGTGTGTCAAAGCCCAAGGGGGGTAAACTCAAAGGAAGCAGGGAAAAATAAAAACAGCTCATTCCTAGAACAAGCGGTCACAGGCAGAACGGCCTTCCTGACCTGCGGTCACGTGGCCCCACCTGGAGCGGGCAAGTTACACTCCAACCCCAGGGGACAATGGGGGGCTGTCTGCAAACCCTGGGGGGCCCTGAGGGTTCGCCACAGGGTCCCCCCCCCACTAGGAACTCCTGACTCACCAGCTTCTCTCTAGCCTACATTTAATCATGTTGAAGGTTCAGAAGTACAAATAAGGTGACTGACAACCGGCTCCCCAAACCCTCTGCTGTCATCTCCTCCATTCCCCACTGGGGCTGAAAGCGCGACTCGCCCCGAAACAGAAAGTTACAGGGCAAGCTGCAGTCAGTGTGGAGGAAGGTTAAGGAAACAGGAAGCCACGCCAAATACCCTCCAGAGCTTCCCTGGCTGCCCCCGCAACCTCCGCCCTTCGCAGAACAAAACCTTCCAGGGAATCCCAGGCAGGAATGGGGGGCGGGGGTGGGCGGACTAGCCACGCTGGTGCAGAGACGGAGCACAGAGGTTGGCTGGAGGGAGAGGGAAATAAGCCCCAGGACTGGCGGGGGACGCTACCTGATCGGGGCAGCCTGCAGGAAAGTAACTTCACACCCGGCGGCACTTAATTCACCTTGGAAGGCTGAAGTGCCTCGGTCGCTCGCAGCGCCACCACCGTGGAGCCGGCTCCGGGCAGACAAAAGGAACCAGGCGCACAACCCCCGGCGGCGGCGCGGTGGGGGCAGCGGGGCCAGTGGGTGCTCCCCGCCGCACGTAGCGCACACACCGTGGACTCGACCGCAGCGGGAGGAACCGAGGACGCGGGCGCCCAAGGGGGGCCGGGCAGACCCACCGCCCGGACTCAGGCTGGGGGAGTCCGGGGCGGTCAGGTGAGGGAGGGTCCCTGGCGCAGCGGCGGCGCGCGGGACCCGGGGAGGCGCACGGCTCGCTTACCTGGTAAGTAATACAGAGGTGGCTTCAATCCAAACATGGTTCAGTTTAGAATTCCATAGTGGCCAGAGAGGGATGAAGAAGGAAAAAAATATTAATGTCCAGCAATGAAACAAAAAGCACTGTGCAAGCCACGGCGCTCAAAAATGTCCAAAACAATAAAATAAAGGCAGAAGAGCGATCCCAAGAGCGACGGGGGGAAAAAAAAACAAAACAAAAAACAGTCCTTTCCCCCCCTCACTCCCCAGATGATCAAAAGGCTCTCTCTCCGGCCAGCGCCCGGGCAAGTTCGGCCACCTTGGCCCTAGCAGGTCCACAGTGAGGTAATTGACGACTAAGGACGGGCCGGAGCCTCCACGGCTGCCCGGGTGTCTTCGCCGCGTGTGTATTTTCTGCCTTTTGGACTTGAGATGCAAATAAAAAAGGAGGGGGTATCACAGAGGAGCAAAGCAGGCGGGAGAGCGAAGAGGGCGAGAGAAAAATAAAGGGGGGGAGAGGGTGATGAAATTGGGGGGTTAAGATCTTCAGAGATTACTCATTTGAAAGGAAAAGAGAGAGAAGGGGGGGGGAAGCAGCCCCCAAGACGTGCGAGTAGCAATCTCTCCTCCATTCAGCCATTTGAATGTCAAGGGCGAGGGTCAAGAGACCTGTTTCCAACAGGGTTTCACGTTCAGAACCAGAAGGAAAAAGGAAAGGGGGGGGGGCGGCGAGAGGGGGTATCTCTTGTTGCCAAGGAGAAATCGGCTTTGTTTTGTTTCCCCTTAGCTACTGGGTGAGAAGGGGCGGGGTGGGGGGGGAAGAGGAGGAGGGGGCGAGCGGGAGAGAGGAGAGGAGAAAATTAATACCCAAACAGCCAAGAAGTACCGAGGGGGAGATTTCTTCTCGTAAATAAAAGAGGCAGCGATTGCAAACAAGTCCCGGGCTGGAGAACAGCGGGCCGGGGAGCCGGCTCCCCTCCCCCTCTCGGCACCAACACCCCTCCCCCCTTTTTGGTTATCTCCCTGGCCCGGCGTCCCACCACTGACTCAGAGAGAGGGGGTGGGAGGACGAGGAGAAAGAACTCGCGGGGGCCCAGGCGCCCGGGCAGGAGGAGGCTGGAGGAGAGCGGGGAGGCGAGAGCGCGCGGCGGTGGAGAGCCCCTCGATCAATTTTCATGCAAGAATCATTATCGGTAAATTGGAAAGCTGGCTGCCTGACAGCAGATTTGTCTCCCCTAATGAAAGCGAAAGGATAGGGGCGCAGCGGCGGGCAGCTGGAGGCGGCGGCGGCGGCTCCTTCCGTCTCTACGCGGCATCTTCCAAGAGCTCCACGCTTCGCAGAGCGATAATAATAGTTTCACTTGCGAGCTTCCCCTCGCGCGGCCGCCGAGCCGGACGGCAGATCCATGTGGACGGGGAACGGGGCGCAGAGACTCGGGCTCCCCTCTCCACACCCCGGGAGGGTGCTGCTCCTGACGGCGGGATGCTCCCTTCTGCCCCAAAGCGGGGGCCGTTTGCAAACAGTGGGTGGCTGCGGGCGCCACTGGTCCCCCCACCGGCTGCCCAACTGCGCGCTCTGGCTGCCCGCCCGTCCGCCCTGGTCTTCCTCCCTCCCTCCCCACCCACGTCTAACAGCTGCGGGAGCTGGAGTTCACCCTCCTCCGGGACCGGGTGGAGGATCCCCAAACCGTGACCCGGGTGCTCGAGGCTGCCTTTTGTGAAACCCACACGGGGCTGCGGAAACGCACACGCTGGCGACCTGGCGAGCGGTTGGTTCGCCTCCTTTCCTCCCTCCCCCCCTTGCACTCCACCCCTTAAAAATCCCTGTTGCAAGTGTAATCAAATGCTTGATACCATCTCCCACTCTCGCCCAGCTCTGTTGCATTATCAGATCCGGGAAGGCATGCTTCCAGGCAAATAGACCTAATAAATGCTATTACTGGGATTCTGCAAGCCCCGGCTGCACCATAGTAACGAGAGCCCCGGCTAATTTGGTTTAAGAAAACGATCAACTGCATAGTGTCTGAGTGAGCGTGGAGCCCGTATCTCTCCTCCCCACGCCGCCTCTCTTTCACACCAGCTCAAGAAGGCCCCATGTGATAATTCCCCAAATCGAAGGGGAAAAAACCCTGCCGCCAAACCACATCCTGTGCGCTCATTGTCCAGCCCAGCGATTTTAAAGAGACAGGATCCATTTACCCACGTCCCCCCTCCCTTAGATGCACGCTGCAAGGCTGCCTCTTGATGTGACAATTTATTTTCAAGCCCTTTCACCTCCTGAAGGACCCCTTGGTGGCACAACCAGCCGGAATCACGACTTGGTGACACTATGGGGGTCACCTTTTGACCCTAGATACAATCATGGTTTGAGGAACAGACCGGAGCCCGCAGGTACGCACAGCGGGGCAACCGCGGTCACGCTAGGTTTGGGCTCCTGCCAACGCTCGCCAACCACTGCGTAAATCAGGGGTCCCCAGTGGCAGCCTCGGGGTCCCTGCTAAACGCAGCGGCTTCAAATGACAGTTGAACTCTCGGAATATGATACCCTAGAGAAAAGCTCTGGAGGGCAAATTGGAGGAGGTGGGGGCCCGGCGTGCTTTTTGACCCCTCTGCGCCACTTACCAAGCCCTGTCCTCCCCGCCCGAAAAATCTTAAATGGCTGGGCGGAGCGCTCCGAAGCTAGGGAGGGGTGGCGCTCCTCCCCTCCGCCACCAACGGCTTGGAGGATGCAGCGTGCTGGTGGCTGCTGCCTTCTCCCAGAGCCCGGCCACTGGGGGTGCGAGAAACAGTTTTTAATCTCCCAGCCCCCTGCTGCGCTCCGCCTGGAGCCCCCTCCCCGCAGGCGGCCGAGAGCTCGCGGTCACCGGGGAGGGCGCCAGGGCTGCAGACCTGGAGGAAACCAGCCTCTCGGGGCCGCCCGCGCCCGCCGCCAGCCCCAGGCCGCTCCGCCCCGCGCTGACCTCGGAGGTCGCGCTAGGCCCTTGGCGCCGACGGCCCTTTGTTTCCGGAGCTGCGTGGCGGTGCGCTCCCCACGCCTCCCCTAGGGCCTGGCATCCCTGCAGGGAGGCTACAGCGGGGTCGGGATCCAGCATCTGCCCGCTCGGTCCTCCACTCAAGTCACCCGCTTCGCCTCCCACCCACCGTCACCTGCATTCTACACAATCTGCGCCCCTCTGCGATGGGGGGAGGTGTACCAGGACCTGCGGCAGACCTTCTGGGTCAGCTGCTGCCCACTCCCCTAACCCCTCACAAGCTTGGAAAAATCTCTGATCCTACTTGGGGAAAAAAACAAAACTATTTTACTAAAAGACCCTAAACTATCAGCTTCTGTTGTCATTCTTTTATTGGTTTTTAATTCTCCGGGATTACACGAACAACAGTAGTAATTAATACTAAACCTTCCTCTACTGTATATGCTAATGGCAGGAGCCATAAAAATTAATTTGCAAACATGTCATTACACAATAGCTGTACAGGCAATAAACCTGTAATTATGGGCCAATCACAGGCAGGGTACAGAGGGAGGGGTGCTCCCCCAATCTGGGGGTGCCCCCCTTCCCCTGCTACAGTTGGGGAGCTGGTGCCAGAAAGATGTCTGCCTTATGGGAGCCACCTGTGGAGAAGCCTGCCAGCTCTAGGAGAGGGAAAGGGGTCTCAGTCTGGAGTGCCCCTCAGACCCCTTGGAGAGGATGTCCCACTGAGACCACCAATGGCTACCAATGTCCCACTGAGACTGAAACTGACGGAAAGGTAAAGCAAAGCCTTAGAGAGCTCCTGGCCAGCTTGCCCTGGCTTTCAGGGGGATGGATGACACTAGGAAGGCCAGGCCCAGAGAGAAGAACAGAGACACCATGTTCTGGGCAGGGCCAGCTATGCTTATCCACCCCCCCCACCCCGCCTTGTCAAAGGCAGACATCTCCCCTAATAAGTATCTGAATGCCTGCATCAAATTATCTTAAAATGCTTGGGCCAAGCCCTAATTGCTTTTAGCCACACCCCTGGGAAGAAGAAGAGCTGTTAAGAGTCTAGTGACAGCTAAATCTCCTTTGGCCCTGGGTCTGGGCTTCTCAAAGTAGGTTACTGACATTTCCTGGTGACAGAGACCTTTGTAAGGGAGGAAAACATGAGATCCACTTTGTGAGGGTGGCTACACCACAGCCAGGGACCGGCTGCCAAACAGCTGAAAAGTATAAAGCCACCCCCACCGTGCCCAGCAGCCTGCCTCACGGGCTGTCCACGGAATGGCCCAATTGTTGATCATAATGTGGCTGAACAGAGGAGCTGGATGACTTTCCCCTTCCCACTGGCCCTAGTGGCTTGCTTGGCTGTGGTTTTTGTAATCCATCACTGCTGCCATTCAGTCCCAGAGGAGCCACTACCTCCTCTGAGGGTGCCTATGGCTTCGCTGGAGCTTGGGGAACAGCTGGATTAGGCCACACCTGGACCAGCTGGTAGGTGCTCCCCAGGATTTCATCCCAGAGGATTCTGTCTAAGGAGATGTCTCTCTGTTTTCACTACCTTCCCTGCCCTCTCTCAGCTCACCTCTGGGGGAGGCTGGATCACCCAGTACTGAGCCTCTAGTTGGTACTTCTCAAAGTCTGGGGACACTGCAGGCCTCAACACCTCCCTCAGAGACCCCTGCCCAAGCTGCAGGCCAACCCAAGGCCAAAGGAAGAATGGGTCCCTGATGTGTACAGGATGGAAAAGAAAATCACTTTCTCTTTTGATGGGAATGAAAACCTGGGGGCTGGGCTGCTTCCCAAGAGGTAGCAGCATGAAGCCCACCAGATCCCCATTATGAAGATGCTGGCCCTTTCCCCACCCCTCCCCTGCTGCACCTTTAAAATGAAGAGTCCCTAGAACCCTCTAGTAGGGCTGCCTTTGCCACAGCACAGAGAAAGCCTTCGGGCCAAGAGAGTCAGCTGAACACAACAAAAATAGCCTCCTAGCATGTGCTGAGACAAGAGAGGCTGCAGCCTCAGGGTCTGGGTGCAGGCAGTGTGGCTCCTAGGCTTGAACTGTGCCCACAAGCACTCTGGTGGCCCCATGCCAGGCTGCACCCTTGAGTTCTGGAGAGGGGCCCTGCTCCCCATAGATTCTAGGAAAGGGAGGGGGTAGGAAAGCCGTGTGGCTAACCTGGAATGCCCCCTGGGTGGGCAGCCTCTGCTTCCCTTGTTAGGATAATAATGTAGCCGAGCATTGCAGCTGATGCTCGGAGCCAGCTGCTGCTGTCAGCACTTTTCACGGATAACTCACTGGATCCTCATGCCCATCCTGCTCGAGGTCATCATAAGTTCCATTTTCCAGATGAGGCACAGAGAGGGCAAGCCCCTTGCCCAAAGGCACACAGCTAGCAGGTGGCAGAGCGCGGTCTGAACTCAAGCTGGTTCCAGAGTCCATGATTATAACCACCAGGCCCCATAAAGCAAACATTAGCAGACCAGACTGCAAATTCCAGCCGGGCCCCCACCCACCGCATCTTAAAAATGATGTCGGGCAGTGACATCAACATTTTGAGCCTCAGTTTCCTTAACTGGAAGATGGGATGAATCACCCCTACATTCCAGGAAGATGAGGGTATGTGACTACTCCTGTACCTGTCACAGAGATGTAATTATTTCTGCATTGTGGAGAACATTGGTAATAATAACAGCAGCTGTCATGGATGGGGCCTCCATGTACCTGGGCTCCACACTGTGTGTTTTCCTACAGTTATCACCTTATCTGGAACTTGTCCTCCCTCCAAGAGACAGACTCTACAATGACCATCATCCCATTTTGTACATGGGGATGCTGAGGGCCAGAGAAGTCACTTGCCCAAGGTCACACCTGATTTCTCCCTCTGCCTGCCTACAGTCAGTCCTATGAATGTTTCAAGCCTGAAGGTTAAATCTGAGGTGGAGACAGAGAGGGGAGTCTCTGTCCAGGCAAACCTGACAGTGACCGTCTCTGGACACAGGTTTTCTTTCTACCTTTGCTTTCCTATCACCTGAGGGAGCTATAGGGCGCACCCCCATCTCAGAGGCTACTCTGGGCCTGGGCCTCCTCCACCTGCCCCCGTATAGTGAGTTGAATGTGGTTTGCCAAAAGATATGTCCGCTTGGTACTTGTGAATGCAGCCTTATTTGGAAAAAGAGACTGTGAAGATGTAATTGAGTTAATTGAGTTAAGAATCTCCAGATGAGATCATCCTGGATTATTGGGATGGGCTCTAAAGCCAATAACAAGCGTTCTTATAAAAAGAGAATTGGACAAAAGATACATAGGAAAGAATCCATGTGGAGATGGAGGCAGAGATTGGAGCCATGCGGCTATAAGTCAAGGGACCTAGAGCTCCCGGGACCTAGAAGAGGCACAAAGGACCCCCCGCCCAGAGACTCCGGTGGGCACACATCCCTCATGATACCCCGATTGCAGACTTCTGGTTTCCAGAACTGTGAGAGAATCAATTCCTGTTATTTTAAGTTGGCAGCCGGTTTGTAGTAAATTGTTTCAGCAGCCATGGGAAGCTCATACATCCTATCACTTTGGTCCTACCAGCCCCAGGAAGCCCTGGGCACTGTCCAAGTCTGCAAGCCACATGCCTTGGGCCAGCCAGGCCAAGCCATCCTTCAGGTCTGTAAAAATTACTTGGATTAAGTGTGCAGAGGCCCCCCACAGGGGTGTGGTTAGGCTGCCTGTCCTCTGTGAGGCTGAAGTTGATGCCCTGCTGGGATGGGTATCATCATGTGTGGCCATCTGCCTAGACAATGGCCGGCCAGCCAGCTTCTTCAGCGTCCACCTGGATGCTGAGGCTTCTGCTGGCCTTACACACACCCACGGGCCTGCGAGGACTAGACTAACATGACAACAACAGGAATCTGAGGCCGGCAGCTTTTCACCTCCCAGCCTCTGGTGCAGTTGTTCAGGACCAGGTGACCAAGTTCCGGGCAAGAGAGTAGCTGGAAGTAATAACCAGCCACTTTCAGGTAAAAGCCTCCTGTGGGAGGCTTTCTAGGTCCGCACAAGGGATGTGTGCTCCCAAGGTGACCCTGAATCCCGGTATTAAAGACAGCAACGCCTCCATCAACACCCTGAATGACGTTCAGAGCAGAGGGCCCTGTCCCCACCCCCTGCCAGCTGTACCTTAAGTGGCCATATGCTTATGAAATATCTATGCATAATTTCCACTGGGGTGTCGAACCTCTTTGTACAGTGGCTAGTCTTAGCTTGACGAGCGCAGTTACCAGCAGGCCTCTTTGTGGATGTCTGCTTAAGGCCTAGCACTGTGCTAGAAGCTCTCAGTACCTTATTTCATCGTCACAATAAAAATAAGTCTATCATTACCCCCATTTTTCAATGAAGAAACTGAAGCCCAGAGAAGTAAAGTGACTTGCCCCAGGTCACACAGCCAATAGGGGAAATGCTCAGACATGAACCTAGCTCCTGCTGCTAGGTTAAGCTGCTCTCTATGGGGGCTCCTTCATCTCTCCACAGAAGGAACTCACAAGTGGCTTTCTTTTCTTTTCTTTCTTTTTTTTTTTTTTTTGAGACAGAGTCTCACTCTGTCACCCTTGGTAGAGTGCTATGGTGTCATAGCTCACAGCAGCCTCAAACTCTTGGGCTCCAGTGATCCTCCTGCCTCAGCCTCCCAAAAAGCTGGGACTACAGGTGCCCACCACAATACCCGGCTATTTTTAAAGACAGAGTCTCACTCTGAGACTGCAGACTCAGGGTCTAGAGTACAGGCAGTGCGGCCCCTGGGCTCGAGCTGTGTCCACTGGCACTCTGGTAGCCCCATGCCAGGCTGCACCCTTGAGTTCTAGAGAGGGGTGCTGCTCCCTATAGATTCCAGGGAAGAGAGGGGGCAGGGAGGAGGCTGGTCACGAACTCCTGAGCTCAAGCAATCTACCCACCTCAGCCTCCCAGAGTGCTGGGATTACAGGCGTGAGACACCATGTCCAGATGGCTTTCATTAAAAGCAAAACAAACAAAAAGCAGGAAGGCAAGAGCACCACATCTTGCCATCTACATACAGAACTGAGTACCTGACCCCTAGATTAGGCCTGCCCTGGAGCAGGCTGCTGGCAGGCTCAGGGTCTGGCAACTCTTCACAGTAATGGTTTTACAAGACAGCGGCAGAGATATGACAAAAGTGCTGTTTTTCTACAGGCTACAGGGATCCCAGAAAAAGCTCACAGTGACCACTTTGGGGACCACCCACGCTATATAGCTCATCCTGGGGAGGGACCCTCTGCTTGTCCTAGAATGCCTCTCAGGATGGCTGGAGGTGGTCCATTCATAGTTCTAGGTAGCCCCATGAAACGGAGAGAAATAGGGGGATGAACATGACTCCACAGTCCTCAGACAGGTGTCACTGTGGCTGTGGACACAGTGACAGCCGTGAATGGCCTGCCTCCCCAGATCCTCCCCTGGCTGCCGTCCTGCTCTGCTGCCTGGGGGCAGAGTAACAAGACTTTCTTCTCTCCATGGTGACTGCTGCAGAGACCAGAGGAAGCCCTGTTCAAGGGAAGAGGCGTCTGTGAACAGCCCTTCTCACCTTTGGTTGCTGGAAAAGTCACTGCCAGAGTTGTAATTACCTGTCTGTGGATGACACACACCATCTCCCTGTCTACCCTGCATTGAACTGGTTCAGATCTGTGTAGCCCTCTGGCCAACAAGATGCGGTTTCTAAAAGGCAGCTTCGTGCCTACTATCCCCTCATGCTGGGTACTGGCTTTTTAGTGCAACAGACCAGAGCGGGGAGCTCAAGGGCCCTTCTTACCAGTTTTGCTTTTGTCTTGCAAAGAAATTGGGGCCATGCCAGCCATGTCCTTTCCTTCTTGGCCTTCCTAGCCTGCTCGCTCTGGGTGGTCCTTATGGCCTGAGCTGCCCTGTGAGAGCCCTCCAGTGGGTCCTGCCTGCATGGACAGAGGATCCTGGATATGACCCTAGTGCAGGACATTCAATAGAATGATTCCTCTGTCCTGCTGTTCACAAAGCAAGTCTTCCCACCCTCTGACTGGCATTGGAGATGAGATCACTCCTTGTTGTATGCTGTAGAACAGGGGTCCTCAAACTACAGCCCGCGGGTCACATGAGGCAGTGTAATTGTATTTGTTCCCATTTTGTTTTTTTACTTCCAAATAAGATATGTACAGTGTGCATAGGAATTTGTCCAGCCCTCCAACGGTCTGAGGGACAGTGAACTGGCCTCCTGTTTAAAAAGTTTGAGGACCCCTGCTGTAGAACATCTAGAAGCTTCCGTGGTCTCGACACTCGACATGCCAGTAGAACACTCCAGCCACAACAGTGAAAAGTGCTCCCTCTTGTCCTCTGGAGAGCAAAGTTGCCCGGATTGAGGATCACTCATGTGGCCTGAAGAATCTGGCCAGCACGGTGGAAACTTTTGTTCTAGGTCTAGTCCCACCACTGGCCTCAAGCAAACAGCTACCTTCTCTTGGCCCCATTTTTATCACGTAAAAACATTAGAGGGTCTGAATGGGGTGCTCCACTCTTCTAGCCATCTTGGATTCTCCAAGCCTGCTCAGAACCAGTGGTTCAAAAGTGGGGAAAATCTTGTAATACAGGAACACAGTGTCAGAAGGAAAGGGATCCAGTGGTTGCCCTACTGATGCCATGAAGAGAATACAGGGGTGCTAGGGCCAGGGAGAGTAGGTCAGATGGGCAACCCCGGTGGCTCCGGCCTCTCAGTGTCTTTCCCTTTTCTCCACAGTCTCTCTTCCCAACTTTAACACAACCTGCTCTAAAGACAAGTGTCTGCGATTAGTCATTTACACTCTAGCATGATTTAGCCCCACCTCTATTGTCTTTACAGAACCAAGGCTTTGGCTCTGCTTGGGGCCATCTCATGGCTCCTAGAATAGCCATCAGGCATGTTTGGGAAATAAGAGCAATGCATTCATTCTGCCCACTTGGACCAAAAATACCAATTTCAATTCCTAACTTCATATGATGAGGTGAACCTCTGGGTGCCTGGGTAGGACAACAGCTGCCAGGGAGAAGCCCCAGCCTGGGGTAGCCCTGAGGACAGTCTTAGAGGTGAGGCCAGCTGGGCCACCGGTGAACTAGGTGCCAAGTGGCCAGGTCCCCTGGGCTTCATGACCCTCATTCTCCCAACAGCAAAACATAGATTGTGATAAACTAAATGCAGCATCAAAGCCAGAGGAATCACCTGACCCAGATGTCCCCAAGACAGTCTTTCTGGTTGTTTGTGGACAATCCCAGAGTCCTCTCTACTTCAGCTTCTAATTGGGCGATGGGATGACTGCCCCTGGGCAGACAAGCACACACCTGTTTAGCTTTGCACAGTGGGAGCTGGCGGGGACAGGAGAGGATGCTGGCACCCGGCACAGCTCTGCCTCCATCGCAGGTCCAGTATGGCTCCAGCCTTCTCTGGCCTTCAGTCTCCTCCTCTGGAGGACGCCTGGACAAAATGATCCCCCAGGCCCTCCAGCTCAGCAAGCCCATGATTAATAAAACTCAGACACACCATCTGCTCACTCTGACATTTAAGAAGCAGAACGGGCTCTGCAGAGGAAGCTGCCCTGTGCAGCTTGCTCCCTTCCTGGCCTGCCGATCCAAACGCGGGTTCACACCTTCCCCTCATCCCAACCTTGACTTAAAAAATTTCCACGTGCACTCATACAATCACACACAGAGCTGCCTCCCCCTCCCCTGCAAAGGTCAGAAATGGAATGGGGGGAGCCGGCTGAAGACAGAGGCCTGTTCTATACAGCCCCCAAATAATGACCACCTTCTCATCTGGGGGGCAGGTGCATGTCCACACGTCACCGCTTGCTTGGAGTGACACAGTTTCCCCCAGTCAGCCCCTCCCTGCAGGGAGAGGGAATTGCTGTCCCCTTTTGCAGATGGGGAAAGTGAGCTTGAGAAGTGAAGGGTCAGGCTAAAGCTACCAATACAAGCAGTGAGGCAGGGTGGCATCCCTGGCAGAGTATGTCCCCTGCCACACGGTGTGAGTTCCTATAGCACTACTTGTCAGCACGATCCCCAAAGCTCTGCCCTCCAGATGGTCCTTTACTCTGCAAGATGAACGACAAAAGAAACAAACGTCTCAGGCTCACCCTACTCCCAGACATAGAACTGAACCCCCTCTGCTGTGGTAATGGTCCCCCTGAGTCCACGGAACGGCAGACAATTGTAGGCATTTGAGGCCAGGCCAAGAGGAGGGTGGTGGGGGACATTCTGGGCCAGGTGAGACTCTCTCCCACCAGCCAAACCCTGGAAGTGGCTTTAACTTGGCCAAGAACTGAGCCAGGGCGGGGGCATGGTTAGACCAGTGAGTCCTGTGTGGCAGCCTCATGCAAGTCCCGGTGCCTAGTCGGGCCTCCTCTGTGGCTTCGTCCAGCCTCCTGCCTCCAGCAGGGCTCAGGAGAAAAAGTCCCCAGGAAAGACCCTGCCCATGGTCTGGCTGGATCTCAGTCACCCTGACTCAAGCCATCCTCCTTCCTCTTGCTGCAGACGGCCCTCTTGGGGACCCCTCAGATGGTCAGCTCTCCCACAGCCCTTGCCTCTTGGCCTCACCAGCTGGTTTCCAGACCCTTCCCCTCTGCTGCTCTCCTCAGGAATGCTCGCCTTGGCTGCCTACTCCTGCCCTGGCTGCGCTGGACACAAAGTCAGGTCTCCCTGTAGAGCACCTTCCCGGACTCTCCTCCCTTTTCTCTGCCCCTACACTACCACACCATCCTATTTGAAGAATCAGCCAGAATGCTTCTCGCGGTGGCCATTAAATGAACCTAAAAAGCTGGAGAAGAGTGCACCCCGACTTCTTAAAAGCACCAAGGAGGGGACAACACGAGGAGGAATCCCCAGCCAAAGGAAACCGGAAACAGGAAACCCTGGAGCTGACCCGACATGGAGGTCATGGCTGTCCTGAGGGCACCTGCAGATCCTGGGAACTATGAATTTCTGTTTTTATGGCCATGAGGGAAAGCAAAGCCTCAGGTGCTTCATACAAGTTGGGGGTCTAAAAGGAGACCCTCCAGCCCATGACAGCAGTCTGGAACCCCAAAGAACTAGACACCCAGGGTGTGAGTGAAGGGGAAGTTGAGCAGCCCTTGTGTGCAAGTATGGTGCTGCCCAAGGACCATCAAGCCCCAAACGGGCTTCAGGTGGTCCAAAGCAGTCACGCCTCTCTAGGCACCTGCCAGAAATAAGTCCAAGTTCTCCGGAAGGAAAGCACCTTCATCCCAGGCTTCACTTATGCCGGCAGAACAATTTTCCAAATATAATGAGCAGTGCAGAGTCAAAAATAAACAGGCACAAGAAAGTCCACACTTCTTGATTGGAATCAGCAGCAACAACAGCCAATAGAAGCAGATCTGTGGTGACTCCTGAGGTTGAAACTACAGATGGGGGACAGAGGAATTGAGGCAGGCCTGAAGGTACCTGCACCAAAGAGGAATCACAGCAAGAGAGGCAGCACCATCTACCAAACATCTTACCAGAACCTAAGCCCCGTTCCCCACCACATCCCCTGCCCACGCACACGAGCCCAGGAGACTGTTCCTGAGCTAATTCAATTGAACACACTGGACTAAAACCTTCAGGGAGGTGACGGGGCAGCCAGCAGTCCGTTCCAGGCCAACCTCGTGATTCATTCTAGTCAGCAAGCAGATGGGTGAGAGGAGGTGATGTGATTAACCCCAAATTCCCCTTAACGTGACACTTCCCTGTGTGAAGGCAGGAGCTAATGAAGAAACAAGCCCAGCAGCACCATGGCCTCCACTCTGGAGAAAAACAACCCAGAGGTGTAATGACTATTGCAAAAAGCTGAATCCTTTAGGCCAAAACAAGCACCCCCCACCGTTATAATTTCGAGTTATCCGTTCTTTATTACAACTCGTGGCCTTGGCTCTCAAAGCCTCTACCAGGGATCCTTTCTGTGGGGGCAATTTTGGTGCCTGCAATTAGCTGAACAGGCATCTTTTGTCCCTGCTAAAGCACTCAATTGCAGGTGTAATTAGGTTCCCTCACCCCTGAAATCTGCAGAGAGCGCCCGCCCTGACTAACTGCACCCACAATTAAGTGCTTATGGGCATGTGGCTGGAGCCGGCAAACATGTGCACGCAGCTAATAGCGGGGGCACCGAGCAGGTTTGCAAAAATAGACTCTGTGGTGGAGAAATCCAGACTTTTTGCATTTGTTGTTCAAACGGCTCTGTCCAGCTGGGAATAATGAGGAAAGACAAACATGCCAATTAGGCTAGGTCCACACATAAATAAATGGCACAGCTCCTTAATTAAGACACTTACAGGAGTGGGCCAGGCTGTGGGAAGACAAGAGGGGAGAGGTGCTCCGTGGGGCTAGCGCTGTGCTGGGGCACATGGCCTTGAAGAGCATCCAGGGAGAGCTGGCGGGAGGCCTGCATTGGCACATCAGCCAAGGGATACAGATGGGGCTGGGGGACACTTGGGGGCTGGAGAGAGACTACTAGGAGATGGGGAGGGGTCCCAGAAGCACACCCAAGGCAAGAGGGAGGTGGAATCAGGAAAGGAAGTGAAGGTGGCTTAAATTCTGTGACCAGAGAATGGTGGCGTGAGACTGAACGGATCTCCGTCTCAGCCTGGCGTGTGACCCCCCCCCCCTCCCTGTAAGGCAGCTGCACCTGCTCTCTCCCCTTCCACCTCCTCCTCCCTGGGGCTTGGAGAAAGTGGTGAAGTCCAAAATCAAACCACCTGCCTGCTCTCAAGGCCAGCTCCCTCAAGACACTGCCAGTTGAGACCCAGGAGCTTGTCAAAGCTCACGGCTGCAGGCTCAGCCAGAGAAAAGAAAGGACATGTGTAGGGAGAGACCAGGATAGTGTATGCCAGGAGGTAAATGGGCAGTGGCGATTTTGGGCAATTTTGGCATTTCTGCCCCCCAAAGCCCCACACATACACTTTTCAACTCCCTGCCAAGCTGCTGTATTGTTTCTGAACAATGAAACCAAGCAGATTATAGTTGCTGCAATCAGGCAAGGGAGAAAAGCTTCCCTCTCTCCCCCAAGTCGAGCCACTGAAAGCTATTTGCCTTTTGCAGAGCTCAGCAGTCCCGGCTGAAAGCAAAGGGCAAAGGCAATATTTAGATAATTAAAAACCCATTGCTGGCGGGCTAGCCGGGTGGCCACAGGTGGCTCCAGGGTGGCCCGGCAGTAGCTCAGAATGGTCTTCTCCCCTCCCCTCTGGCCTAGGTCGCCTGGCCTGGTAGACCGGGGGTGGGGGGGTGACCAATGGGGGACTGCCCCTCACCCCCCTAAAATCTGGCCTGCTGCCTTTCCCTACATCCTCTGCTGTAGCCACACTGGCCTCCAGGCTGGCTGTGCCTCCTGAATGGAACCCGCCTCCCCACTCCTGGGCTCACACGACACCTCCCCAGAGAGGCCTGCCCTCCACAGCCACCCTTAGCGCACGCTCCCTTGGGGTTTATAGCACTTAATCCCTAAATTTATACCTGACGTTTTGCGCCATGCCTTTTGCCTTTTTCTCCAGGTCTTCCTCAGGCTTCACCCCAGGGTCAGTGGTGCCGACATGACGGCTGACACAGTCACTGAATGAGGCCCAGGCTGGCAGGAAGCAGCCCAGGGCACCGCTGAGGAGGGGGCTAGATGGCAGCCCATGCTGGGACGTGGCCTCCATGAACCCTACGGCTCTGGAAGCCTCAGGGGGATGGAAGGGTCCTTCCATGGAGGGGACCTGGCTCTGAGAGAGCTGGGCCTTGAAAACAAATCCCAGCTAAGCCCTGCCCAAGCTCTCAGGGCCCTGGGAAGCCCCTGAGGCCAAGGTGACCCTGGGTTGGTCTGGCTGGGCTCCTGGGGGGTCCTCGCTTAGCTGTGCCTTTGAGTCTTTAAAGCTCAATTGGCACCAAGAACTACTGCACTCCCAGGGCTGTGCGCAGACCCGCACCTGACCCCTTTACTACAACTCTCCTGCTCTGTGAAGACACCTGTGAAAATCACGTTCGGCTCCTCATCCTTGATTATCTGTTGTCATGGGACAGCTGGAGCATGGGCCGCTGCCGTCTACAGACAACCTGCAGCCCCCATTTTAGGCCCCATGTCATGTCCCTTGTCCCTGAGAAGCCAAGGAGTAAGCTGTTTGAGTTCATGCCCTGTGCTGCGGCGCTGTGCAGGGCCTTCTGGGCAAGGTGCTGGGGGAAGGCTGGCTGAGGTGCCAGGCCTCTGCCCTATTCTCGCTGCACTCACAGGGTAACACCCCTCGCTGGACCCCTGGGCCAGATCTTGAGTTTCTGGAGACTCCCCTTGTTGTGATCAATGATCTGACTTGACTGTGGCCCTATCCTGTCCAGTGGCCATTCAGCCACGCCAGATGCTTCCCTGGAGGCCCTAGCCCACCTCTGCCCCCAGCCCCTCTTCCTCAGCTCCTAGGGCAGTGGTTCTCAACCTTTCTAATGCTGTGGCCCTTTAATACAGTTCCTGTGGGTCGCGACAGGTTGAGAACTGCTGTCCTAGGGCAGCAGATGTGAATAGGATCACCCCTTCCCACAGTGAGGAGCCAGGGAACAGTAAGCCAGCCATTCTGGGCCATGCAGGCACTGGGGGCCACACAGCCTTGTTCCTATCTCTGCCCTGCAGTACCCACAGCCTCTCTGCACCTGTTCCTCGCAGCACTGAGGGTGGCAGGGGAGCTACTACCTGGAAAAAGAACATTGCCACTCCCCAGGGAGGTCAGCCATCCCTTATGTGTGAGGCATGGCCAGCGGCCCCCAGCCCCAGGAACCACTGAGGCAAGTGGCGGACACCTTGGAGACCCTCTGCCTCTTTGGGAAATGGGTGCTGCATGGCCAGGACCACCCTTGCCAGCGGGGTCCTCAGGAAAGGGCCTCACTTTTCCATGCCCTCATGCACCGACGCCCCGTGGCAGTGAGCCAAGCGTAGGCCAGCTTCTCCTTTTGCAGAGGAGGCACCGTCTGAACCTGAGCTCCGGCCACTTCCCCAAGGAAACAAGACAGGGAGGCCCCACAGAGAACTCAAGACTTCCTGGCCTTTAGCCAAAGCCACAGAAGCTTTGCTGGTGACCTGAGCAAACCTACTGATCCTGAGATGGCTACCAGCCAGGCTTCCCTCTGGGCATGGTCCCCTTTAGACGTCCTCTCGGAGTTGCCCACTGTGGTCTGCTTTGCCAATGACCCCTCTTGAAACTACTGTCTTGATGACTCAGCCACCATCTTTGCATCTGAATGCCCAGGACTGGTACCTGATACATATAGCAGGTGCCAAATAAATGCTTGCTTGGTATATAGTAGGTGCTCAGTGCAGGTCAGGAGACCACTTGAGGCAGAGATAAGGCTCAGCTGGGCAGATCTTTGAGGCCTGTGCCTGAGGGAATTTAGAGCCCTGTGGCAACATCTTCATCTCTGCAGGCAAAGCAGAGGTGGGGAGAGAAAATGGTTCCCAGGGGAACCTCTGAGCCCTTGGCTGGTGTCTTGACCACACACAGCTCTGGATTAGAGATAGGACTGGCTGCGGGCCACACCCATGTCTCCTTTCCCCCTGGCTGTCACCCCAACCACCCAGCCTTCCTCTTATCAGCAAACGGTCACACCCAGAGGGCGATGGTGGCTTTGCTTTTTTATCCACCTCTCTCCACTCTAACTCCGATAAGGAGGCCAACCTTTACCCTCTGCTGCTTCCCTGCACTGGCCTGGAGCTGGAAAAGCTCCCCGTTAACAGGGGGCTTGGGGCTTCTGTATAATTCTCTTTGCCCCGCTCCCCATAGCCCAGGCAGAGTAGAGAAGGAAGTATGAGTTCAGGGTTCCCCATTTGGATACTCTCAGCCCCTCGAGACCTTGTTGTGGCCCCAGGCACTGTGAGGCACAGAAGGCTGCCTCCTCGCTGCCCCTGGAAGCCAGTCTTGGCAGCTGGTGGGCCCTTGCGAGGAGGCCTTGTTTGTATGGCCATGGCTCTGCTGGTTTGTAATCTTGGCACCACAAAGGAGGAACCAGGGTCAGCCAGAAGCACACAGGGTGAGCCCTGCTCACGCCTCCCACACACTGGCGGGTGCTGGCCCCGCTCTGTTCTGTCTGAACTGCAGGCTCTGTTAATTGTCTCCTTGTGCCCAGGCCCTCTGGGGCAGGGGTTGGGCCTCATTTGTGTCTGTATCCCAGCCTCAAGGAGAAGGCCTGGGCCCAGGAGCTGCTCAGAGGGAAGGAGGCTGTGTGTGTGAGAGAGTCTTGCACAGTGAGCTCTGAGAACAGAGGCGTGCAAGCAGCCTGTATCCTGCCGTGCTCACACCCACTGGCTCTCCAGGGCCAGGCCCTTTACTCTTCATTCACATGCCGGCCCCATGGAAACAAGCCAAGTGTCTGTCCAGCAGCAAAAGATTGACAAACTGAGCTGAACTCCAATCACAAAACACCACTCAGCAATAAAAAGGACGAACAGTTAACACGCGGCATGTGGATGAATGTCACAGACAAGATGTGCAAAGGTAGCCGGACTAAAGGGAGATGCTGGGCTGGGCACGGTGGCTCATGCCTGTAATCCCGGCACTTTGGGAAGCTGAGGCAGGTGGATCTCCTGAGCTCCAGGTTTCAAGACCAGCCTGAGCAAGAGTGAGACCCTGTCTCTACTAAAAATAGAAAAACTAGCTGGGTGTTGTGGCAGGTGCCCATCGTCCCAGCTACTCCGGAGGCTGAGGAAGGAGGATTGCTTGAGCCCAAGAGTTTGAGGTTGCTACGAGCTATGATGAGGCCACAGCATTCTACCCAGGGTGACAGAGTAGACTCTCTGTCAACAACAACAACAAAAAAAGCAATACTTACTGACTTCACTTCCATGAACTTCCATAGCAGACAAAACTACCCTAGTGTGTGTCAAAAAAACCTGAAAGCAGGGCCTGGAACAGCTATGTGCACAGCCACGTCCTGCTCATGGCAACATCGCCCGCAGTGGCCAGGAGGTGGAAGGAGCCCACTAACAGATGCTGGACAACAAAACGTGGTACATTGTCCAGATGAAAAAGGAAGGAAATTCTGACCCCTGGTACAACACAGATGCACCTTGGAGGACGTTATCCTAAGCAAAATATGCCAGTCACTAAAAAGGAAATACTGTAGATTCCACTTTTTAAATTTTTATTTATTTATCTATTTATTTTGAGATCGGGTCACTCAGGCCAGAGTGCAGTGGTAGGATTATAGCTCACTGCAGCCTCCAACTCCTGGGGGCTCAAGAAATCGTCTTGCCTCAGCCTCCTGAGTAGCTGGGACTACAGGCAGGCACCATCAAGCCCAGCTCATTTTTTAAAAATTTTTGTAGAGATAGGGTCTCACTAATGCCCAGACTGGTCCTAGGCTCAAGTGATCCTCCCACCTCCGCCTGCCAAAGTGCTCAGATTACAGCTGTGAGCCACTGTGCCCTTACTTTGAGACAGGGTCTTGCTCTGACACTGAGGCTGGGGTGCAGTGGGGAAATCTTAGCTCCCTATAACTCCAACTCCTGGGCTCAAGGCTTCCTCTCACCTGAGCCTCATAAGTAGCTTGGATTACAGCCATGCAGCACCACATGTGGCCAATTTTTTTGCGGAGATGGGGTTTAGCAATCCTCCCATCTTGGCCTCCCAAAGTGCTGGGATTACAGGCCTTTGCCCAGCTGGGTTCAACTTTTATCTTCTACGTATTTTATAATTTAAAAAAAGAAGAAATAAAAAACTAACCTAGAGGAAGAGCAGGAGTTTGAGTGGAAGGCGGGAAGATGGCGGATTCCTCAGGGCGTGGGTCGGGGAAGCTTGCCTTGGGTGGTCCCAGCACTCCTAGTGGAGCCAAGATGAAAGGAACAAGGGTACGAGGTGGAAGAGTCGTTGAGTCCCAGTACTTGCAGTATGACAAGAAAACAACCAAAAAGCCTCTTGCCACAGATGCCTTAAAGTCCAGTGGGAACGTATCTGAAGGTGGAAAGAAACCTGGCCTGCTCCAGAAAAGCAAAGCAAATAGCAGTGGGGTCGGAAAGGGTGATCTGCAGGCCATGTTGTTGGAAGGGTATGGCACAGCCCCACCTGACCTGGATCTCTCTGCTATTAATGACACAAGTATGGTGAGAAAGACTCCACAATCAGAAAAAACAAAGATGTCAAGGAAAACTGAGTCTGCATCGTTTTCTGCTCCTGGGAAAAAGAGCCCAGACTTGTCTGAAGCGATGGAGATGATGGAGTCCCAAACAATACTGCTGACATTGCTGGCGGTAAAGATTGAGAAGAAACAGCAGAACAGAATTTATTAATATTGTGTAAAGAAAAGGAAAAGCTACAGAAAAAGGCCCATGAGCTGAAGCGCAGGCTTCTCCTCTGTCAGAAGCAGCAGGAGCTGGCAGACATCCTTGATGCACAGATAGAGATGCTCAGCCCCTTTGAGGCAGTGGCCCAGCGTTTCAAGGAACAATACGAGACGTTTGCCACGGCCCTGGACACCACCCGGCATGAGCTGCCCGTGAGATCGATTCATCTGGAGGGAGACAGGCAGCAGTTCTTAGACTCCCTACAGGCTGAACTGACAACCACTCAGTGCCTCCTGGGAGAACTTGGTATTGGTAATTCAGAAGAAAATGTGCAAGTGCTGGACTTACTGAGCGAACTCAAGGACGTAACCATGAAAGAGGATCTTGAGCTCCGAAGGTGCTTTGCCCAGGTGCTGGAACTCTCTGCTGAGGCGAGTAAAGAGGCTGCCTTAATAAACCAAGCAGTCTGGGAAGAGGCTCAGGGCATGGTACCCCCCAGCCAGTGGTATTTCAGTCAAGAAGGCGCTTGTAAAGAGTCTCAGGAAGCCCGCAAGAGCACACCCCTTTCTGAGGACAACAAGAACAAGCCATGCACCCCGTGAATCCACACTCAGGCTGTGTTCACCAATCCAAGCAGAGACCTTTCTTCAAGCAGTCAGGAAGAAAGCCCATTCATATCTCTAGTTTCAGAAGGGATTTGCAGTAACTTGTAGGTGAAATTCAGGACACTAGAGCACTTTATACACTACCTTAGCAGTGTAGCTATTTTTGTATGATAAACTTTTTTGATACTTAAAAAATAAACCTATTTTGGCTTGGTGCCTATGGCTCAGCAGCTAAGGTGCCAGCCACATACACGGGAGTGGGCAGGTTTGAATCTGGCCCAGGCCTGCTAAACAAAAATGACAATTGCAATTAAAAAAAAAAAAGAAATAGCCAGGTGTTGTGGCGGGCGCCTATAGTCCTAGCTACTTGGGAGGCTGAGGCAGGAGAATCACTATGCCCAGGAGTTTGAGGTTGCTGTGAGCTGTGACGCCACGGTACTCTACCAAGGGTGACATAATAACATTCGATGTCTCAAAAAAAAAAATTAAATTAAAAATAAATCTGTTTTGGGCGGCGCCTGTGGCTCAGTGAGAACGGCACTGGCCCCATATGCCCAGGGTGGTGGGTTCAAACCCAGCCCCGGCCAAATTGCAACAAAAAAATAGCCGGGCGTTGTGGCAGGCGCCTGTAGTCCCAGCTGCTAGGGAGGCTGAGGCAAAAGAATCACGTAGGCCCAAGAGTTAGAGGTTGCTGTGAACCATGTGACGCCACGGCACTCTACCCGAGGGCGGTACAGTTGAGACTCTGTCTCTACAAAAAAAAAATAATAATAATAAACCTGTTTTGCAATCGAAGCCCTCTTTTTCTTTTCAGGGGACATTTGAAAGGCTTGTATTGCCTCAAGTTCTTCTGAATGGCAGATCCACTGTCAAGTTTATTTCATGTCCTATCATGGGTAGTTTTAAGGAATGTCTGACAGCAAGATAGGAATTGGCCCACAAGTAAACATTTTTAGGTCCCAACTTCCAGTAGTTGTTGCTGGGAGGTGCTTTACAGGCTTGGGCTGTGGCCCAGAGTATTCTTCCAACAAGCTCTCTAGCTTCCACCCTACTCTGAATGGGCTCAGGGGTCTCACTGCGCCTCATTTCACATTTCTAATTAATGGTGCGTGAGGGATAGATTTCTGTGCCTCTGTTTGACATCACTAGGGAGGGGGACAAACCCCAGTGACACACACAATCCACTCAGTAAAAGAGACCCCACTTCACTTGAAGCCTGTTCAGGCTACCCTTAATACCACCAACCTTAATGTTCCCAACTGTAGTTCACAAGGCCTTCAGAACAAGTTCTGGTTTTATGATAGTAGCTCAGGGAAGACACAACTACAGATAAAACATTCCAATTTTCATCTAATCTACTCAATCTCATCATCTTAGTCTGTTCAGGCTGCTATAGCCAAACACCTTAGACTGAATGACTTATTAACAAGAGAAATTGATTTCTTGTAGTTCTGGAGGCTAGGAGTCCAAGATACTAGCAGATTTGGGGTGTGGTGAGGGTCTGCTTCCTAACTGGCATCTTCTGTGTCCTCTCGTGGAAAAAAATAAAAGTACCTCTCTGGGGCCTCTTTTATAAGGACATGAAACCTCCCCCCAAAATAAAATAAAATAAAAAACTAAACTAGAGGGATGGAAAGGAGATGAATGGTTTCTAAGGCCCGGCTCAGATGGAGAGACCACAAAAGCACACCCCGGAAGGCGCCTTCTGCAAGGACAACGCTGTACCTTGGATGTTCTGGGTTACACAGATGTGCACGGGTGTCAGACTCTCAAAAGGGATGCATTTTATTGAATGCAAATGATCCCTTTTAAAAGTAAAAAACAGACTTTGAACACTCAACCCCAATACACATGCATTTAGGAACTATGCATTTAGGAGCTGTGCACTGTAATATTAATCTCTCCATTATAACACATATGCAAAAAGAGGAAAGTTTAAGAGATAAAAACATGGAGTTCTAGCATGTTCTCCCAGTCACTGTGGCCTCACTTTGGAGATGGGATGGAGGCTGTCAGTGGGCAATGCCCAATGCCTGCCGGCGGGACTCGAAGTGGGAGCAGACTGCAGGGGAATGAGCACATTCTTGGGAGAATCTCAGGCCCTGCCATCCGCAGATGACAACCACCAAACCCGGGGCCACAGCACAGGACCTGAGCTGAGACCCATCTGGTTACCACTTGCCCCTTTATGGGTTTCTAGGCCCCCTCTCTCTCTACTCTGCACATATAAGAACAGCTATGACCCCCAAAACATACACATGGGCAGGTGTGCCAGAATTCTCCAGAGCAGCTGAATCTCAGACCAGAGTAAGGGGCACATCCTGCCTTTGACACAGTGCTGAGCCCCTGGGGGGCCTGGCCTCTGCCCAGGGTCAGGCTGGAAGGAACCCAGGGCAGGCAGTGCTCAGCAGGCCGCAGTTAAGGAGGAGGAGTCTGGAGCAGGAATATGCAGGTTCAAATCCTGGCTCTACCACTTTTTAGCTGTGTGGCTGTGGGCATGTTCCTTCACGCCTCAGTTTCCCACAAATAAAATGGGGGTGATGGCACTCCCTTGTGGTTTTCAAAGTTGTGGGGACTAAAGAGCTAATAAACAAAGCCAGTACACAAAATTGTCAGAGGATGTTGTGTATGTGAGTATACATCACCAGCTAGTCCTGGACACACGCTCTTGGAGGGAGCCAAGCACGGTCAGTTGCTGTTATTTTCCTCCTGGACACTCGTGTCCTGCCTCTGCCCACCCCCACCCTAGCTCCCTGGGGAATCTGTGTTCTCTCCGAGGGGATGGGAGGAAGGGAGGAGAATGTCCATCAACCCAAGACTCTTGTCTTGGCAGCCCAAGTTCAAGCCCATGCCCGGTCTGTGTTTATCTTTAAGCTGTCCCTTCCTGTCCTGGGCCCAGCACCTGGCCACTCCCTGGGCCCATTGTCTCAGGACCCAGGGCCATCCGGTCTGTCCTGGGGGAGAACAAGGGAGCCCACCCCACCCCCCATTTCCTCGGACTCTAAGTCCCTTGGCCAAATAAACACAACTGCACACACAAGACATCTTGGG
Organism: Nycticebus coucang; assembly: GCF_027406575.1. Taxonomy (NCBI): domain Eukaryota; kingdom Metazoa; phylum Chordata; class Mammalia; order Primates; family Lorisidae; genus Nycticebus; species Nycticebus coucang. The sequence continues at coordinate 181,511,240 of NC_069781.1, read as the reverse complement.
CACTGGCAGGACTGTGGGACAGGAGTGGGGTGGAAGGAGGTAGGCGGGGCAGCAGTGCCCAGGCTGTTGTGCTTAAGGTGCCACTGGAGTTGTCCTCGGGGTCCAGGGAGTCCTGACTCTCCAGCCTTCTGGGCCCTGAGAAGTGGAGCCCACCCAGATCCCAACTTTTCACAGAGGCTAGGTCAAGAATGCCTGCCTGGATGGGTGAGGCCCTCCAAGAAGGCCCCTTCCTCTCTCCCCTACCTATAAAGCCCCACAAACACCACACTTTCCCTGGAGCTCCAGTCCCAGACATTGACTGTTCCGTTGTCTCTGTTGTCATCCACATGGAGGGGCCGCGACAAATGGGCTGCTCATTGCCCCAAAGTGTAAGCGGGCTGGGTCAGTAGCCCTGGACATCTCACTCTGACGGTGGTCACCCTGTCCCTCTTTGCCCCAGGACTTCGCTGTTTAGGGCCACTTCTGCCAAGACAGCCCACACGGCAGATGGGCATTGGCAGCTCCCCACCCCTACCCTCCTGCTCCTCCTGGGGCCCGTGGAGGTGCCCCATGTCTCAGAGTTCCTGTCATCCTGCTCCAGATGCCCACAGTGGGGCTCCATGATGACCCCTCTGCCTCTGTGTTTCCTCCCAAATAACACAACTGTACTGGAGTCCTTGACTGGAGACCCGAATCCAGGCAGCCAAACCAAGCCAGAAGCAAAGGTACATGGCTGGCCAGGCTGCAGCTCAGAGTTGAGCCCAGTGGGTGCAGCTGGGGTGAGGAACCCTGCAGGACCCAGGGACAGTCTGGGGCAGCACAGTGCCTTGCAGGGCCAAGGGTGGGAGCTTTGTCTTGGCCCTAGGATGGAAGCCACAGGAAAAGACCCTTCTTGCTTGGACTCCCCAGCTTCTCCCTGCCTCAGTCAGGGCTGGACTTTCTCTCCTCCGATTAGCCCTGACTCTTTCAGAGGGAATGGCCGTGTAGATGCTGTAATTGTTTCCTCTGTATTCGATCCATTAATGGGAACTCAGATCCACTGGCTGGCTGCTCGGTGAGGCTTCAGGTAGCAATTTTCCATTTGTGTTTCAAATTTTAATGACTGTGCCTGTCCCCTGGGCCCTTGATGTGGGCTGTAATCCTTATGGAGCAGGTCGCAGGCACGTCACCCAGGGCTGGGGCTCCAGCGGGATTTCTACAAGGGCTTGATTTCTCCAGGGAACAGCTCCAACGAAAAATGGTCTGCATCACAGCCTCCTCTGCCCCCACCAACCCTCCCTGCTGGCTCAGTGTCGAGCAGGCTGCAAATTGTAAGATTATTATTTCTTTCCGACATCCCCAAAGTATCCTATATCCCAAGATGGAGAGTAAAGTTCAGCTCTGATAAGATTGCATCACCGGGGAGGAGATACATTCTCCCCCTGCTCCCTCTGCCTCCGGCTAACATAATTCCTTTCTGATCTTACCCAGGGCACCCAGTCAGGCTGGGAGGCAAGCAGGATAATCCATTTTAGAGAGATTGATCAATATCGTTAGGAGCCTTTTAAATGGTTCCACAGGATTCAAGGAGCCAGGGCAGATGGCTGAGCTGGAAGTCGGGGGGCCGGGGGTGACAAGAGGGCAGGCACTATCCTCAGTCATTTCCAGACAGTCCTGTTTCTTACCATGCTTCAAGAACTGGTTCCAATCAGGGCAGGGAGGCTGGGCACATGTGGACACGTTGTGCACTGCACAAGGGGCTGGGGAGGAGCAGGCTCAAGTCTAGCTGACTCTTCCAGTCTTGCCAGTGTCTGTCCACCAGAGAAAGCCCCTCTATTCTAATCTGCAGCAAGGTGCCCTTTGGGTGACTGTCCTGCTGGAGAGCACAGAGCTGCACCCTGGCTCCCAGCTGCCCAGCGCTCCCAGCTCAGGTTTCTCAGTAATCAGGGAGAGAGATTACTGCTCTGGTAAAGCCCCCTCTAGCCAGAGGGGCTAACTGGTGAGGCTCTGAGTGCCTTTCTGCTCTGCCTCCACCCACCTCCCAGCTCCCAGCCCCTCCCTTGTCCTACCCACAGTCTCCACGCACAGGCCAAGAATGCCTAAAGCCAAGGCTGACAAAGTAGGATGCTGGAAGGGCCAGTTAGGCAAGGGGAAGGGGGGAACTGAGAGCAAACAGGAGGAGCACCTGGGCCCCCAACTCAGGCGGGGGCTGCCAACAGGTGCCAAGGGGGGAACGGAATGCAGCCCCAGGGAACCGGAGCTTCTAAGACAGCGGTTCTCAACCTATGGGTCGCAACCCCTTTGTAAGAATGAAAATACACCATGGCATTTGGAAGGTTGAGAACCACTGTTCTAAGAGAAGTTGGCACTCTGGGGTTTAAAGGTGAAAGGAAAAACTACCCACCTTGTTTATTTAAATACTGGCAATACATTTTTTTTGTTTTTTTAGACAGAGTCTCACTTTATCACCCTTGGCAGAGTGCTGTGGCGTCACAGCTCACAGAAACCTCCAACTCCTGGGCTTAGGCGATTCTCTTGCCTCAGCCTCCAGAGTCGCTGGGACTACAGGCGCCCACCACAATGCCTGGCTATTTTTTGTTGCAGTTTGGCCAGGGCTGGGTTCAAACCCGCTGCCCTATGTATATGAGGTTGACAACCTACCCACTGAGCCACAGGCGCCGCCCAATACTGGCAATACATTTTAAAAAGTAAATAAAATGCTGCATACCGCAATGTAGCTGTAGGCTGAGTATTAAGCCATGTGAGATCTTCCATCAGCCCCAACCAGGAGGCTCTGAGCCCCTCCAGACCTCCACCCTTCCAGGCCATCGGGGCCCCTTGCCCTCCCTTGCAGCCCTCCCACTCCCTGCTCCCTGCCACTGCAGCCCCCCTCTCTCTGACGCCCTCTACCCCCTGTTCCACCAAGACTCTGGCTCCCATCTCTTCCTTCTTACAGGGGTCTCTGGGGGGCTGTGCTCTCTGCCCTGTGCCCACCTCTCCCAGAGCCGGCTGACTGACTTCCTGGCTCTCACTCCCGCCTCAGGGCCTTTGCATCTGCCCTACACATTTCGGTGTTACTTTCTCCACTGGACACAAATGACCGTAAAGGGGGCTCTATTATAATAATAGTCATGTTGGAACAAGAATCATGGGACATCCCGTCACCATTGTTTTTCTGAGCTCTGCTTGAGTCCTTCCCGTCCTGTCCGCCACCCCCCATCCTCTTACCCTGTTAGATTTTCATCACATCACTTTTCACCCTTATACCTAACACTTATTTGTCTGTTAATGTTTCTTTTTTGTGGCCCTCCCTAGACTGCAGGCTTGCATATTGTTGATACAGCAAGGCATCCCTGCTGCCTTGGGGACAAGCAGGAGCTACCCAGCCTGACCCGAGGCTGCTCCCACCTCTGCCCACCTCTCCAGCTGTGTCCCCTTTTCTCCTTGTGTTGTGAACCACCTGGAGTGTCACAGCACAACTTAGGCATGTTGTGGGAGTCTCTCTTCTGGGGATACCCTTCTCCTCCCTGCCCACCAGGTGCACTCCTATGCATCCTTTAAAACCCAGCCAGGAGATGCCCTACATGAGGAAACATTCAGACTGCTCCCACTTGCAGCCACAGCTAATCCTTCCTTCCAGTCTGCGTACGTCTGAGTTGTCATTCCACATCCATCTCTGTGGGCAGACAGTCTGGCGTGCCCACCTCCACATTTCCTGAGCATAAGCCTTGTAGTGAGCAGCTGTCCTCAAATGAAGCTTTCTACCACGCCCTGCCCAGGGCAGGCTGTTGGGCCCAGAATGGCCATAGTCACTCCCCAAGGCACCTTGATTGGAGGTTGGAACAAAAGTTGTTGCCTCCCTGGGGGTGCCCACGCTCCCCAGCACTGGGGTGGCCTTTTCTGTAGTGGAGGCTGGAGGGTCTGGAGACCTGGCCTCTGGCCCCAGCTCTGGGCGCCTGGCCTTTATCCCTGCCCCCCTCCCCTCACTCGCCCCCACCCTGCTCCTTCCCAGGGCAAAGCCCTCCCTTCAGCTTGTCCTTTCTCCCTTTCTCCCTTGCTCGGCGGCAGCCTTCCCTGTAAATCCTGTGCTGCACAGGTGTGTGGCCATGTGGCACACCTCAACACACATGTGTGCATGGTGAGAGAGGCGGGAGCCAGCTCTGTGTGCCCACGGACAAGACAGGGCAGACGAGCCTGGGCAGACAGCTCATCCCAAGAAGGGACATGTGCCTGGCCTGGCTACAATCTGCCCCCTACCCAGCTTGCAGGAGGTGGGCAGTGGGTTGGGGCCTCATCTGGAGTCACCCAAATGGACAAAAGAAAGTAGGGAGAGGCCATCCAAAGGCAGTGAGGCTGCCCCCCAAATCCCTGAGCCGCGGACAATGTTTTTATAACACTGTTTTGGCACTTCCACTGTGAACTTAATTTAACATCCATATTGCTGCTACTTAATTAAATAGATGAACTCATTTTACATTTACAAGTCTTAATTCATCCTGAACAAAATTGGCCATGTTTAGTTCTTTATACACTAGCAGCTCCCTGGAACAAATGGTGCCCTTTTCGAGTTAACGGTGGGGACAGGTTAAAAGCTAATTATCGGCTCTGGTCGCCTGCAAGAGAGCGAGTGGGTGTCTTTATCCATCATCCAAAGTGAATGAGCTCTTTCCTCCCCAGGCCCGGACAGCACAGACCTGGGCTGGGATCCTCAGTGGTGGGCGGGCACCCTCTGCTCCCGCTCCCACTTGCTGTCCCTCCCACAGCCTCCCCATGAAATGTCTCTTTGCTGCTTCGCCCTCACCTGCCTCTCAGTCCTGGGCACACAGACTCTGCCCTCCCTGATCCCGCTTCTCCCATCCCACAGCTGTGACCTTACAGGCTGCCGCTCTGCCCAGCAGGATGGGTGACAGGCTGTTTTTCTCATTTCAGGGCATCTGAGAGTGGGGTCCTTGCTCTGTACCTCTGCAGGCCCTGAGGACCAGGGCTGGGCTGGGCTGGAGGCAGGCTGTCGGGATTCCCAGCATGGCCTCTTGGAGCCCCGTCCCTTCATCTGACAAAAGAGAATGAGCTCCTACCTTGTGGGGCTACGATGAGGGTTCTTGGGGCTGATCCCTGGGGAGTACCCAGGCCCCCGTGGCACACTGTAGATGCTCAGTAAACGTGGCTGGCATTAGTGTGGCTCCTGAGTGTGGTTAGGGTTAGGCACATGTCCCTTCTTGGTGCTGAGTTCAGGGTGAACAGGCAGGGAAGTCCTGCTGGTAAATCAGGTGTCAGCTGCCCAGAGGTGGGGAGAGAGAGGTTCAAGTGGCATCTCAAGGCAGCTCTACCTGGGGGAGACTGACTGTGCCCAGGAGCCAGCACCTGGGGCAGAGGAGAAGTCACATGGTTTGGACCCTGGCTGGAGATGACCTGGCAAGTCCCCACCTTCACACTCCAGCAGAGTCAACTAAGTGTATCTGAGGCCACCAGCGGGTGTCCCAGAGGGCTGATGAGAGGCTGGAGGTCCACCCTTCCTGCCACAGCCAGGTGGCAGCTCGGGTTCAGTGATGGGGAGATACCCAAGGCATCCAGAGGGAAAGGTCTGTTGCCACCCCCATGTTATAGAAAGAGATTAGAGCCCAGAGAGTGAAGCAGCTTCTCCAGGGTCACACAATTAGCAACTCTGGAGATGAGGCTTGAACCCAGACATCTTGGGGACAAAGGCCACAGTCTGACCCTAAAACATGCTGCCCCTTGAGGAACCAACAGAGCCCCCAGAGGGGTGACTATAGCCTGGTCTCTGCCTGCGGGGTTACCTGACCCCCAGGCGTATGAGCAGTGCCCCCTCCACAGACCTCTTTGGGAGGTCATCTCCTACACTGCGAGGGTCAGCTCCCATGCCAGGGATTTGGCTCCTACACATGGTACACAGGGGCAAGACAGGGGTGACTATGAAATAAGGAAGTCTGGTGTTAGCCACTCTCCTCTTCAGCTTCCTGAGATGCTGCCAACACCAGACAGACAACAGCCAAGCCGGCAGCCAGTGCCCCCTCAAAGCCCCACTGTGCCCGCTGACCATGTGGGACCTCTGCCAGTGGAGGCAGGGGCAAGGAGAGGGGAGCTAATTCCAGCAGAGGGGTCATCTGTACTCCAAAGCAGTCAGCCCACCGTTGGGTAAAGACAAGTGGGCCAGAGGTGCAGGCCCAGGTGCACTTGTCTCCTTCCTGGGGCCAAATGAAGCCTTGGAGCTGCCCAGAGGCCAGTCACCCCCGGCCCACTGGCCTACAGTCCCCGCCAAGAGGCCAGAAAGCTGGTGAAATGCCTCGCCCAGCAGGCGCTGGTGACGCAACACCAGGGCCAGTTGCAGCAGAGGCTGCAGGCAGCCAGCAGCTCCCCTGGGGAGCCAGTTGTTTGTGGGGGTGGGGATGAGAAGCTGGTGATGGGGGGCCTCACTCATCAGCTTTTAATCCTGCTGTGCGTTCACTAACAGCAGCCTCTGCGGCTGTGGGGGGCCTTGGGAGAGATGGAAGCCCACAAGGGAGGCAGAGCTGCTGAGGACAAGCCCTGTGGTATGGATTGGCTGCCTCAGTTTCCTCAGGGTGTAGAAACCCTTCCCCTGCCTCCTACATACACGGGATACTATGGGGCCATGAGATGCCCCCGGGGGAAGCTGACTGGCCCCTGTGCCCTTTCCCCTGTGATTACAGGCCTGGCCCCTGGGCTTCCCAGGCCAGGAATGTGAACAGGTCAGAACAATGCACACAGGCCCAGCTTCCTGGCCGTGGCCGACAGCCACAGCCCCGGCCCTCCCTGCCAGAGTGTGGCCTGTGAGCCTGGGGCTGCAGCACCCAGACACTCCTGGGCCCAGGAATGGGAGCCCTTCCGACAAGCACCACCATCCTCACACCCACTTTTACGAGTGCCTCTGTATGTGCCCGGGAACCTCGGCATACCTACCGCTACATTCTGAGCTTCCCCGGCAGCCCTGTTTCTAGGTGAGCAAATAGGACCAGAAAGACAGAGTTCCTTTCCTGAAGCCACACAGCCAGCAGGAGGCATGGCTGGGGTGGCATCTCAGGAGAATCCATCTCCCTACCGCTCCTCACCCTCACCTCCTCCACTGATGCTCGAAGGGCAAAGACCAGCCTCCACCAACAGCCAAAGAAGGAGTCAGGCTGCGGAGGCTCAGAATGTGGGTGCCTGCATCCCCAGAGAACTGGGCAAGATGTCACAGAGAGTGGGGAGGAGGAAGGACTCAGCTCGGAGCAGCTGGCCTCAGCCCCTCAGCCAGGAAGACAAGTCCCAATGCCGACACACAGGAGTCTGAGAAACAGTGTCACCCCAGAAAGGCCTGGGTCCAAGGCCTGGCAGTGCCCTGCTCAGTCTGGGGCTGTTGACCCCCGCACGTCCTCCTAGTGGCCCCCAGGTCCTTGTGTCATGTGTTCTCGCCCCTGTGGTCTCACCAGCTATGAGCTGACAGCTGGCCGGGCAGGGCAGGCCCCACCCTGTGGTAAGAGACACTAATTGGCGTCCCCGATGGCCACTGGGAATTCTTTGCTCAGGGAGCCCATCTGGGGTGACCCTGGAACTCATGGAAAATTCTTGGGCACAGATGCCCAGGAGGAGAAGCCCTAGCCAGCTCCCACCGTTTCTTCCCCTGGAGTTGAATCAGCTCCAGCTCCCAGGCTGGAGAGGGGACCCAGTCCTGCTCTCCTTGCCCCCACCGGCTCCTTAATCAGTCCCCGCCAACTGCCAACCCAGAGGCTGTTTCATCAGACAGTTGGTCACCAAATATTTACCCAGCATCTTCCTGAGCATGGAGGACAGAGATGGGGAGGGAGCTCTGCTGGAGGGCTGGGCCACACACACATAGCTCACACACAACACAGCCACGTGCACATAACACCCAGCCACACACAACACGTACAGTCATACAACAGTCACACACGCCACACGTCACATGCGCACAACAGTCTCATAACGCACTCAACAGTCACATATGCACACAATATACACACATGTCCAACACAACTCATACCCAACACATATCCACCCCCATTCACGCAACACACACAACCACACTCACACACACACACAGCCAGTACAACTGTCGCACACACCCAGCACATAGACACCCACCCACTCACAGCCTCAGGGCCGCCTGCCGAGGTTTGAGCCCCTCTCCTCTGTGCTGCAGCTGTGGCACCTTGGGCAAGTCATCATACAGCTGGGTGACTTGGTTTCCACATCTGTAGGGTGAGCCGCAGATGAGCTAAGGCCTGAGGCATGGGAGGTGTGCTCAGGACACACTGTCTCCCCTCACCCCATGAGCCACACACTTGACAGGGCCCTGTGGGTGGAAGTAAACCTTGTGTGCTGGGTGGGCAGGGAGGTGTCCTCTGCTGGAACTCAGTCACACTGACCCAGGAGGGAAGGAGGGAAGGGGCAGGTGAGTGAGCCCTGGCTGTGCTCAGCTTTCACACCTCCTGCAGCCCCAACTGTCCTGACCACAGCCTTGGGGAAGGGGAGAGAGGGGGAGGGCATTGACTAAGGTCAGTTAGATGGGAAGCTGACAATTGCCTAATCAAATCCTTTTAGCTGCCACCCTCCCAGAGACAGTTCAAGTGACCTCTGTTTAGAACAGGGAAACTGAGGCCCAAAGAAGGTGAGGCCACCCCACTGCCAACGTTCAACCCATCTGCCAATACCCTCTTCCGTAGGGCTTCTGGAATTTCTAGGAGGCCTTGGAGAGGCTCCAGAGGGGCAGGGACACTGGTCCCCCTGCCACCTTTCCACTGGAAGATGCTACTGGCTTCTGTGCGTGGTGCCCAGCTTCTCATCGACACGCTCAGTCACAGGGACACTCGGTACTGCCATGCCCTCATTAGTGGAAGATCTTAGAACAGTATTGTAGCAATCCTTCATGACCCTTGGGCTGAGCGCCAGCGTGCTCCGCATTTCATGGGGTAAGAACACTCAGAAAGAGGCTGGCCCGTTTCGGGGATGGCTAGCTCTTGACTGGCCCCCTGCCCGCAGCACACCAACACGTTCCTGCTACTTAATCCAGGGCTGGTGGTGGTGATAGGGATGGTGGCGAAGGTGATGAAGGCCACGGCTAAAAACATTGATGAACGCCTAGAACCTACTGTCTCAAACACTGAGTACAGTAAGTCATTTAGCCCTCACAGAGCCCCATGAGAGAGTTGCTTCATCATCACACTTGTCCAGCGGGGAGACTGAGGCACAAAAAGGGAAATGATCTGTGGTCACACACAGTGAGGGAGGGGCTGGGACCAAACCCCGGCAGGCAGGTCAAGGGCGTGCTCATGAATGCCACGTGGCCTGCATGGATCTGGGTCTAGGTAAGAAAGGAACGGCCAGCTAAGGGATGGATAGGGGTGTGCAGAGGGGCCCAGATGTGCGCATGGGCTGAGAGGTGAGAGGAGCAATCTCTGCAGACCATCTCATGCTGCTAGGTGACTGCCTCACATCTAATATCGATCAGTAGGTCCTTTTCATACCACGTGGGCCCTACACACAGCAGCTGCTTTGTGGACACTGAGAGCACGTCCCCAGCACGCTGAGTGATTTAAGACAAGACTATCCACACACCAAATTCTGGTTTTACAGATTGACTTGTCCGTGTACAAGATGCAGCACTGGATGCTGTTGTCCCAAATTACAGCAGGGAAAACTGTGTCACAGAGGTGGGAACAGGTGGCCTGAGGCAGAGATGGGGTTGGAAGCCGAATGTGGCCCTCTCTGGAGTCACCCTCAGGACCCCTGCCTCAGCTCCCAGCTGTGTGACCTTAGCCAAGTCACTCCCCTTCTCTGCCTCTGTTTCCTCTGGTATAAAACACAGATGGTGGCATCACTGCCTCACAGTTGCTGAGCTGATGGTTACGCAGGACGAGGGGCAATTCCAGCCATGTGGTTATGGCAATGCTGCCATTTCCTGGGGCTCCTTCCACCATCGTCCCATCCACGGGGGGCATCCTCATTGCTTGGAGACCTCCCATGTTCTATCTCTGACCCTCACACTCAGAGAAAACTGACCTCATCATCAGTCACGGCCAAAGCCCTCCCCGTTGTGGGGTCACTCTGGACCTGGACCTGCAGGCACAGATGTCTGAGTGGCTGGGGACTGGAAGGCCACGGCCAGCAGGCTCTGCAGGGGAGAGATAACCCGGCTGGTGACAGCCGGCTGTGCCTGGCTCCAGCTAATGTGCCTGTCAGGGCGTTTCAGGCCAGGAGCCCCATCCCTGGCACACGGCTCAGGGATGGCAGCGGGAAGTGACAGGGAGGCAGAGCCCCTCACAAAGAGCGTGTCCTCTGTAAGTGGAGATAAACCTCGCAGGGAGAAAGGGGCGCTAAATCAGTTGTTGAGCTGATGTACCACATGCTGACAGGGCAAATGTGAGGCCTTTCACGCCAGGCGGCTCACTGCGGTATTCATGCGGGAGCCGTGCTTTATCTCCCTGTGCTCCGTGAGGCCACGCGGCGCACTTGCTCCAGCCTGCACGGGGCTCCCTCAGAAAATATTAATATGTAAATGTCACTCTCCGAAGGCCAGAAATGAAATGGAATGACCGACCGCAAGATGCTCTGCTGGCAAGATAAAAAAAGAAAAAAGAGAGAAAGGAAAAGCCGCTGTGCATTGGTGGTGAGAGTCAGGCTTGGGAGCTGGGGCTGCGCGGATTTCTTTTGGGGAAGGGTGGGGGTGAGGGAGGTGGGCATCAGCCTTTTTCACTTTCCACTTTCTCCAGGCAAATGGCTTCAGCGTAAAGCCTGAGAGCAAGTGGAAGGTTCTAGGCAGCAGCCCCACAGTCAGAAGGGCTTTACCTGGTTCCAAGGCAACAAATATGGATGGAAAATCTTCTGGAAGGTTTTCATGCACATGAACCCATTTAGTCACTGCCAGCTGTATGGCCCATTTCACAGATGAGAAAATTGTGGCATGGGGAGGTCAGATGGTGGGGCCAAGGGCACATGGCCCTGCTGGAACCCAGGTCCTGCACATCCTCAGGATACCCTGTCTACTCCCATCTGATCATAAGGAAAGATGACCCTTGTGTGCCACTGACTCTGGGCCACCTTCCTCTCGCTCCAGCCGGATGCTGACTCCCAAAGGACACAGATGCTGTCACCCACCAGGAACATCAGGAGCCAAGATATGCTCCCCAACCCCCATGTTAGGGCAAAGCCGTGAATATCACACCAGCTTCTCAAATGAAGGTGGAGAAAATGGTGAGGGCTTCAGAGACAGAATTTGGTCTACTACCCTATTTTACAGCTGGGGAAACTGAGTCCCAAGAATGTCTAATTGTGGTGGAAATATCTACCACCCAGGGGCCAGGCTCTGTATTCCCTGTTATCACCCCTTGAAGCACTGTGGGTGGCTGCCAGCACTGACTTCTTGTTGTAGGTAGGATAGCAGCCTGCCCCAGGTCCTGTGGTCACAAGTGACGGAGCCAGAACACAACCCAGCTCTGTCCCCTTCCTCAGGCCTCCCAGGAGTGAGTGGTGGCCTGAGATGTTCAAGGGGAATGGCCCATCCCCAGGAAGGGCCCATAGATTTAGCTCAGTGGAAGCTCTGACAGGAAGAAGGGACCTGGAGTGAAGCCAAACGAGGCTCTGGGGTGGCTGCCCTGGGGCTAACCCCATTGCCCAACGCCCCCAGGCCTCCCTGTGCCCCTCTGCTGGCTACCAGGCACTGGCCTTTCATTCCTCTTCCCATCTCTTCCCTGCACCCATCCCTGAGTGTCCCCATGTGCTTGGGGGTGAGAACGGTCAACTGGGAGCAGAGTCCTGGGAGCGGGCAGGCACACACTAGCTGCAGAGCTGGCAGAGCCATGTGGGCTTATGGTTCTGTAGAAGAGACAGCGGGAAATGGACCCTTTCCCCCCATGCTTTTAGGGTGCTTAAAGGACTTGTCCACATGTGCTGGGGGGTCCCTCAGCAACCCCAGCTATGGGACCCCCAAAAGAGTGCTGTTGTCACTCCCCACGGGCCCCTGCCCCACCACAGACTTGGACGCCCTCTGCACAGCTCAGCCACGGGGTGCCCTGAGAGACCACAGGGACATCTCCATCTCCATCTCCCTGACCTGCTCGGGTGATCTCCCTACACAGAGAATTGCCTGGCCCACCCTGGGACCCCTGCATCCCAGGCCCCTGCTCTCCCCCACACGCCTCCCCCAGCCTGCGGCCAAATCTCATCCACATGCTCTCAGGGTGACCCAGGCCTCAGCGTTCTCCTTCCTCAGTAACCGCTGGTTCCTCCTTAACCCCTGGGCACAGCAGTCTGGCTGAGGAGGGTGGCTCGAGGGGGTTTGGGGGAGTCTGGGCTAAGGCCAAGCAGCTCCTGGCTCCCTGGGCACCACCTCAGGCTGGAGTGCAGGCCTCAGGGGGACAGGTTCAGGGCAGAGATCAGTGGCTGCCTCACATGGAAACTATGACCTCAGAGAGCTGGAATGCCGCTGGGGAGCTGCCGAGCCTGTCCCTCTAGTGGGTTCCTCTGGGAGGAGGTGTGGGAGTGACCACCACAGCCTCTGCTCCCAACTGGAACCTCCCTCTTTCTCAACCTGGCTCTCTAGGGCTCTCAGAATCATCTGCACGGCACCAGGCCTTTTGTGTTTTTAAAGCCCCCAGATTCCAATGTGCCGTGGCTCTCAAAGTGGGGTTTCCCCCACCACAGCACAGCACCTGGGAGCAGAAATGCAGAGTCTGGGCCCTTCTTCCAAATGTGGAATCAGACACCTCAGTGGGCCCCCTTTCTGTGGTATGCCACACCCCATGGGGATTCTGATGCTTGTAGGAATGTGGGGACCCTTCCAGGCCTGGGAGGCCTCCACTAGTTCCCAAAGGAAGAGAAAAAGAGCAGACAGGGGCCCAGGAGAGCCGTGGGGCCAGGTGGGAATTGCTCCTGCTTCCTGGAGGTGGGAGTGAGGCCTCCGGGAAGCAGGGCCCCCACATCCTTCCACAGGCTGGGAAGACAAGGCCCACATGACCTGGAGAAGCCTTGGAATGTATTTCCAGGTTGAGGGTGGCAGAGGGGGAGAGAGAAGAGCTGTGTGTCAGTGGAGGGAAGTACTCTGGGTACTTAAGCAGTAGCAGAGGTAACCCAGAAGAGTCCCCTGCGTGGTTCCAGGGGCTCCTGGGCCCCAGAGAGGCTTAGCACGTGGAACAAAGCTGCCCTACAGCTGAGCTGGGGGGAGAAGAGAGCCCTGGCAGGCTAGAGTCAGAGTGCATGCTCTTAACCGTCATATCCAAGCCAGGGAGGAAGGGAGTCTCGGGGACCACATGGGGCCTGGCTGAGGAGCCACCCAGAGGGCCTGAAGGTCCCTGGAGTGGAGCCATTAGGGTGGCGGGGCTGGTGTCCAAACAGGCCAACACCAGCTTACGCCTCAGCAGGGAGGGTAGAGAATGTCTCAAAGGCTCCCAGGCGCCCCAAAGGCAATACCCAGATGCTGCAGGCTGAGGTTTAGGGTCAGGTGACACGTGGGATGGTGGAACACCACAGCTATGGCTGGCCCTTGACCTTAAGAAGGCCGGGCGCGGTGGCTCAAGCCTGTAATCCCAGCACTGTGGGAGGCTGAGGAGGGAGAATCGCTTGAGCTCAGGAGTTCGAGACTCGCCTGAGCGACAGTGAGACCCTGACTTGTGAAAAAAATGGAAAAACCCAGCCGGGCGCCAAGGCGAGCGCCTGTAATCCCAGCGGCTTCCAGAGGCTGAGGCAGCGGGGTGCCTGCAGCCATTGTCTGAGGTTGTGGTGAGCTACCACGCCCACTGCACTCTGCTCAGGGGCATAGGGTGGGACCCTGTCTCAACAAAAAAAAAAAAAAAAAGAAAAAAAAGAAGGCCTGGCCAGTGACCCCTGCCCGACCATCCCTACCACTCACTAGCCAGGGACAAGTAGGCAAGTGGGGGAGTCCCTCTGTTCTCGACCCTCTGTGGATCTGCAATTAAATTAGCCTTCTGTCTCCACCAACATCTCCTGGCTAATCAGCCCCCGCCCTCCCGTTCCCTCGGTGATGGCAGCGCTTTGATATCGGAGTGGACTCTAATGCGTGCGGCGTGAGGGACCCTTAATTTATTACGTGCCTGTAATTGATGTTTATATAAAGTAGCTCTTACAGCTACTCAAAGTAGGAGATGAAAAGCCATCACTCAGCCGTTTGCCTCAGAAGAGAGGGAAGAAAACACCACACATATCAAAAGACACCCCAGAAAAAAATCCCAGGGAGGGGCTGGGCAATGCACAGGCACTTTGAAGCTTGGGGTTCCACCCAGGCAGACAAAACGGCTTACTGCTGGAGTGTGGGGATCGGCACGGCTGTCAGAGGCTTGTAGAAGCCTTGGAGAGTCTGGGGTTGAACCCAGGCTTTGGTGCCAGAGGCTGCCCTGGGGCCCAAAAGCCTTCCTGGCCACCCAGCCTGGTCAACACTCCAATTCCTTGATGGCCACCCATTGTGTCGTCCGGTCACAACTCCAAGGAATATTGTCTAGGGCTAAGTTTGGAGGGGGCTCTACTGAGCCCCAGGGTAACCCCGGGGCTGCACCCCACCTTATAGCTAAGGTTTAATGATGTGCATGATGGGGCTGAGCCAGGCCATGGACTCGTAGGACAGCATTCCTTACACATCGTGGAGATTTTCTCCCCTGCTCTCTACCCGCTGCTATGTCTACCCTCCTACATCCCCACCCAGGAGAACTGGGACCCCAACTTCAGAGACAGTGGTCCCGAGAGAGGGAGATCTCTAACCAGGCTGGTGGGGCCCGGCCCTGCCTCTGGGGAGAGCCTACAAGTTGTGTCAGTAGCATCAGACACTCTGTGAGTTTCTGGGGCTGCGGTAACAAGCTGGCACGGGTGGCTAAAATGACAGAATGAATTCTCTCACGGTTCTGGAGACCGGAAGTTGGAAATCAGTGCACTGGGCTGAAATCAGGGTGTCAACAGGGCCACACTTCCCTCAAGGCTCCAGGGGAGTGTCCTTCCTGCCTCTTCCAGTCTCTGGGGCTCCAGGGGTCCCTGGCTTGTGGCCGTATCACTCCAGTCTCTGCTTTCTGTGTGTCTCAGACCTCCTTCTCTCTCTCTCTTCTAAGGACAAATGTGATTGCATTTACCCCACCTGGATAATCCAGGGTCATGCATCTCAAATCTTTCACATAATCACACTGGTTAAAACCCCTTTTCCAAATAAGGTCACATGTGCAGGTTCCAAGAGTTAGGGTGCTAAATACAGATACAGGGGGAATCAATCCAGGTCCCTGCCTCTCTGTGTCCGGCTCAGATGCCACCTGACGCCAGGCACTCGCTCAGCAGCTCTTCTATTTGCTGAGTGCCAGGGGCGGTTCTGGGTGCTGGGACGATAGCAGTGAAGGAAGTGCTGAATTTTGGGGGATGTGTGGTCAAAGATGGACAGATATGAAGTACAACAAAGCCAGGAGAGGGACTGAGTGTTAAATTTCAACAGGGTGGTCAAGGTTGGCCTTAGGGAGGGCCTTGCTTCTGAACGGAGGCCTGAAGGAGCCAAGGGCATGAGCCAGGCACAGATCTGGGAAGAGAAGCTCAGGTGGGGGTGGGGGGGGGCAGGAGCAAAGGCCCAGGAGCTGCCTGGTGTGTTCAAGGAACAGCAAGAGGCCCGTGTGGCTGCAACGATGCATGATGCAGTGGGGGGTGGTGTTGTGGGCATCATGGGGGGCTTTGACGTTCACTCTTCATGGGTGGGAACCTTGGGAAGGCTCCTATAACAAGGCCTAAGCCACACGCGCCCACAGTTTGGGTCCTGCCTCCCTAACCAAGGCTAGTCTACTCCCCCATGATTCCAGCTATTTTCTTCCAGCCTGAGCCTTGGAACAGCCGGTGGCCCCCACTGCGGCACCAGACCCAGAGCCTATTCTCACGCACAGAGCTGCAGGCACGAAGCCAGGCTGCCAGCTGTGGTGCGTGCCCTGGAGGAGCGGGTATGTGCAGGCCACACCAAGACACACACACACACACACACACGCACGCACACACAGAGGCTGGGGCTCTGGTCCTGGGTTGGGGGGAGTGGTGGGCTGCTGGAGCCACAGCCTCCATTAAGAATTTATCAGCCCAGAGGGAAGAAGTCTTAGCTCTGGGCCTCCCATGGTGGGGTCCTCAGCAGTAGCAAAACTTTGCTTCTGGGAATAAAATGGAAATCCAGCCCCTAGAGTATAATGAAAAGCCGGCTCACAAAGCATTTTCCTTTTGAGCGGCCAGGCGGCCCCCTAATGATGGGAGAACAGGGGTGTGGGGGGGACCCCGTGGGGGCTCCAGGGCAGGCACACAAGATGGCCCTGGCGCTGGAGGCGCGCAGCCCCCGGGCCCCACCTGCTCAGCACTGCCTGGCCTAATAAAGCCTCTGTCTTTGGAGTCACATTCGATGTAGTTCCAACAGGGAGCCATACGTCACCAAATCCAGCAAAAATTTGTGCTAAATTGAATCAATCCATCTTGGAAATGGCTCTTGTCAGCTTCTGTCAGAGGAACCGTCTGCAGGGGACGCAGGGATCAGGATGTGGGGGCTGGGCAGGCATGGGGGGGACTCTCACGCCAAACACCTGCAATGCCCAGCAGCCCCACATGTCCTCATGCATGGGGTTCCTAGCACACAGCTGGGGAGGGGGACAGGCAGGCAGCCCAGGTGTCCCCTTAACGGTGGACACCTATCCCTGAAGTCTGGTCTGTCAGCTATTGTGCTTCCAGCCCCGCGCAGTCAGCACACACTCCTCTCTCCACTCAGTGGCAGCCTATAGTCTCTAGGCACCCGCTAGATGCCAGGCAAGCTGATGGCAGGGGAGGACCCGGGACACCAGCCAAATGGAGCTGCAGCTGGGGACCGAGGCAATGCTGGAGCCGTGGCTCCCTGCAGGTGGGCAACTAAGGACCACGGACCCCTCCTGATCAGGAGCCCACTGGGAGGGCGGAGGCTGGCAGCTCCAAGGAAGGCCCCAGCCCTAGCTCCCCTGGGCCCTACATCTGGAGCTCTGAGCTCCTGGGATGAACAAGGCCTCGTTATGGTACAGGCCACCAGTACCCTAAGGGGAAGCCAAATGAGGCCCAGGCAGCCTCAGGAGCTGTCAGGGAACTGTCAGGAAACTGGGCATCTGGTCCTGGGCCTCACCAGCACGGCCTCCCCAGGACCAGAACTCTCGCTGTGCCTCCCAAAGCCTGTCCCTTGGTCCTGCCCACGGAATGGATCAGACCCACACAGCCCTGTTCTCATCTCATGGGCAGGCACCTTCTCTGTTACAGGAATAACCCTGCTTGGTCTAGCCTTCTGGCCTTGTCATGCCTTCTCTTCTCTGCAGAGCCTCTCCCTCCTTTCAGGTGTTGGAGCCCCTCCTCCTGCCGTTCCCACCCACGCTTGTCCATGTTGAACACATCTAACACATCCCAACCACCCAGGACCCGTGATCAGCAGTGCCCTGGACCGTGTGCTCCTGGTGCATCCACACGTTCCAAGGGGCGACTCTGAGGGCAGAGACCCCGACACCCATGTCCACACTTCCCCAAGGACCCGACATAAGGCAGGGCACATAGGTACTTAAGAACTACTCCCCTGAATGTCAAGTTCAAGCGCCCCAGGGTACAGGTGAAAGACAAACAGCATTATTCACTTCCTGCTAGTTACACTCTCTAGAGAGAAACAAACCAGCACCAACTTCCTTCAGCAGATCAAGTTCACAGGGGTGGCCTCTGTCCTTTGGGGCTGTGTGTTCTGGGTGACTATCCTCATGTGTTTGTGTAACTGCAACAGGACGACAGCTCATGAGCCCACTGGCCCTGCCCTGACATCTACCCAGGCCAAAGCCCAGCCACACCTCCCCCCTCGCAGGCAGCCCCCTCGGGGCTCCCCAAAAAGCCTTCATGGCCTTCACCTGTCCTGAGCTGACAGGCCTTGTCCCCGTCTGGCCCCAACTCACCTCTCAGTCCCAGTGGTGCTGAAAGCGAGCAGTGGCTACGCGGAGTCACCCTGGAACATAATCTGTTCCGAAAAATTAACTGATGGGGTTAGAAGTTAGATCTCTGGTCATGCCAGCAGGGGCCACTGACCAGGGATCAAAGGGGGATTCTGGGGGCTGGTCACACGGTGTTTCCCACCCAGGTACTGGCTGCACGGGGCATTCGGCTTATAGAAACACATGAGGTGCACTCACACTTCTCAGATGAATAGTGTATGTTGATTTCTAGTAATGACTGACGAGGAAGGAAAACGACACATGTGTTATGGGCCGATTTGTCTCCCGGCACAATTCCCATGTTGACATCCTAATCCCCACATGTGACTGTATTGGAGGATGGGGTCTTTAAGGTGAAATGAAGTCACATGGGTAGGCCCTGATCCAACAGTACTGGTGGCCTCCTATGAAGAGGAGACTGGGACACAGACTCACACACACACAGAGGAGTGTCTACCCAGTAAGGAGAGAGGGCTCTGAGTACAGCAACCTGGCTGACACCTTGGTTTTAGGCTTCCTGCCTCCGGGCCTGTGAGACGACAGATTTCTGTCATTGGAGCCAGCCTGTGGTATTCTGTGCCGGCATCCCACAGGCTGATACCACACCTGCTTGGTGCAGAGGGGAAACCCTGTGGTCCCCAACTGGATTCCCAGCCACGCCAAGCTGCCCTCTCAACCTCAGCCTGGCAGCTGGTGGAGGCCCAAGGAAGAGAGAAAACAGCCAGAATTTGGCCTCCTGGGGTTGCTGACCACAATCCCCCAACTTGATTTCCAAACTGGACAGCCAGTCAGCAGAACGCTGCGGACAGAGGTCTACGGAGGGACAGAAGAGCAGGCAGAGGGAGACAAAAGCAATCTCGCCTGACACAAATACAGACGAATACGTGTATAGGAAACCCACAGACTGGCAAATTAAAACGTGGTTTGGGGCTGGCGAGTGTTGAGGATGCCTGCTGATGGATCCAGCCAGACGGCCACGCTGACCAGATAATGTCACTGCCACAAGCTCGTGAAAACTGCAGCCCCACACATTTAGCTGAGGGGCAGGGGAGAAGAAGGGGCCACACTTATCAGACCAGGGGGGTCTGTGGACTCCAGGAGTCCAGGACGGTGGCATACCTGCAAATCCAGGAGAGAGGAAAGGGGTCAGTGGTGCTGGGCAGGTCAGTGTTGTGGGAAGCTATGAGGTTTGGGAGAGCAAAGGCCTCGGGTGCTTACGGCCAGCACCCCTACACCCCAGAACAGCTAAGGAACGAATCAGTGATGAACATACATTCAGGCCACGTGGCTAACAAATGCTAGCAGCCACTATTACTGCTACTGCCCTGTCACCACCACCCAGGTTAAAGTGCATGGACAGCGCCCAACCGCTTAAAATGGGCTCCAAGGGTTTCCCTGTTGGGGCCAATCTACTTTTCCATTCCCCAAGCACATCTCTGCACCACTCCAGAAGTTCCTCAGGCTTCCTACAGGCCCTGCCCTTCCCAGCTCTTTCTTGGCTTGTCACCTTTTTCTGGAAAAACCTTCCTCTCCTTCCTCTGGTTTCTTGGACCACGCTCAGACATCCCTTCCCACATGCTCAGAGGGCTTCCCTCTCCTGGGTTCTCACGGACTCAAGCCATCCGTAAGGTAGCCACGTTTTAAATTTAAATTACTGAAATGAAATCATGTGAAAACTTCTCTTCCTGGGTTGCACGGGTCACATTCCAAGTGCTTTCAAGCCACAAATGGCAGGCGGTGGCCATCACGACACACCAGACACATGTTTTCCACTGATGTAGAAAGCCCTGGTGGACGGCACTCCCACAGAACAAATGCTCTGCCCCAGAACCACACGGAGCAGCTGGCGTCTGGAGGTCAGCTCCTTAGGGTGGGTGCCTGTGCTGAGTCGCTGTGGAGTTCCCTCTCAGATCCCGGCAGGCAGCGCTTAAACTTGCACATGAACTGGAGACCTTTAGGGGATAATGATCCTGACAATGTGTTAGGGGCATCTGTAAGCTGGACCCCAAGCAAGTGCCCCCATCTCCTCCTCCAACTATGAGGCCCCTGCACAGAAGACACTATTGTCCTAGTACATAGTGAGGGACACCGAGGCCCGTGCAGGGGGCAGAGGTGGCTTCAAAGCTGGTGGTCTGATGCCAAGCAGTGCCCTTAACATCATTTCTGTCAGGGCCTGGGTTCTGTTCTGCAAGTTATCATCATCATACTGCAGTGCAGTATTTTTATATTAATAGGAGCAGCCACAGAAAGGACAGTCGTGGGCATTGTCACAGGCTCAGGTGGGTGGACATGGGAGTGTGGTGGCCTCAGAAAAGCCAGACCCAGGCAGGTGCCCAGGTTGGGAGGCTGAGCTGTAAGTGGCCTTGGGTCACCTTGGCTAAGAGGCAGGCCCTGCAAGGTGACAGAAAAAGCTCAGATGACACTAAAGTGCAGTGGACACAGAGGCCTGGGTGGACCACCCTTCCCCTAGGTGCCTCTCATGTGGCACATGCTCAGCTCACTGGCAGCCCTGGAACTGGGACAGCTAGAGAGCCCCGTGAGTCCCTGCACAGACACAGGGACAGGACAAATACTGAAAAGAACAGGATCCAAATTGGGGAACAAGGGGGCACATCTGGCCTGTGCTGGCCCTGTGCTGTGTGTGCAGGTGCTCATGGGCAGGTACAGAAGGAGTTCTCACCCAGTGACTTCATAGTTACTGTGCTGGCCCTGTGCTGTGTGTGCAGGTGCTCATGGGCAGGTACAGAAGGAGTTCTCACCCAGTGACTTCATAGTTATCACCTCCTTTCAGATGCTCATCATCCTAGAAATTCATCACCTCCCCAAACAATAAGCTCCAGGGTGTCACTCACACAGTGCAGGGCACAGCCGGGACCCGCCCTACCTCTGTACCCCTTGTTCTGGGACATTAATGACTTCCCAATTGTTTTAGCCAATCTGAGCCAGGGTTTTCTGCCACCCACAGTCCTGGGCATCCTGGCAAACAGACAGTATTTGTCTAAATGGCCCAGGCACTATTGCACCCCCCTGTCCTGGGCCCAGACACTCACGATCCCACAGGCTGCGTGTGCTAACTGAAGACGAGCCTCCATGCACCACTGTGCTCACTCTGTGGATGGGGCTGGCCTACCTGCCAAGCTTTGAGAACCCAGGCCTCTATGGCTGGGACAATCTCTCTTTCTCTCTCTCTTTTTTTTTTTGAGACAGAGTCTCAATCTGTCGCCCTGGGTAGAGTATCATGGCATCATGGTAGTTCACAGCAACCTCAAACTCTTGGATTCAAGTGATCCTCTTGCCTCAATTTTTCTATTTTTAGTAGAGATAGGGTCTCACACTCTTGCTCAGTCGGTCTTGAACTCCTGAGCTCAAGCAAGCCTCCTGCCTTGGTCCCCCAGGGTACTGGGATTATAGTGGTGAGCCACCGTGCCCAGAATTGGGATGACCTCTCTAGATCAGGACACTCCAGTTGTGAGTTTTTGGGGAGGGAGAAGCTGGTATCAGGAAGCCTGAATCCCATGTTCACAAGAGGCTCACGTCCACCCTCCGGCAGCTATGGGTTTTGGGGGCACCCCCCAGGGAAGGCCTTCACACCCTTCTCTGTCCCCCCAGATACTGTCTGCTGCATGGGGCGTTTGCTCCGTCTGCTCTCTCCATCCCAGAGGTACTCACGTGCCCCCTCCCTCCCACTGCCCCTGTCTGGATCAGTATTAAACTCAGGCCTGGAGGAGAGGTGCAGGGGACAGAAAGCCAGCAGCGGACAGCTCTTTTCTGCCGGGTCAGCAGCCGGGGCTCCCATGGCCAGCACCACACCCGACCCTCCCTCCTAATGAAGGAAGTGAGAAGGGTGACCATCCATCTTGTGCACCGCCGGTCCTAATTAAGCGACGGCAATTCCCCAACCTGGCTGCTTTCTGTCCCTAGCATAATATGTTATTTACCTGAAGCTAATAGGTTCGTGGGTAATGATAGTCTTGTATCAAATGACGGCCGTTTGGCTTCTGACAGTTTTAAAGACCAGTCTCGGGGACACTACAGTTTCTAATTACAGGGTCTGTCATCGGCAAGGTTTGGTTCAACACCTCCTTCTCCCTCGGGTGACACTTCTGTCCAGATAGGAAATTTAAGTTCAGCCCCGACAGTTAAGGTTAAAAATACTGCTCGGTACAAGGCAAGGGATCATAATTTGGGTCGCTGCCGTGTTTAATTAATTGGACTGCGGCAATCAGCACTCCGCGGGCCGTAATTACAGGAGGGCCGAGAGGCCCACTCCCCCTCGCCGTGTAGTACAGCTGTAATTTTGCAGAGGCTCTGACCCGGCTCAGAGCAAGAGGCCCTGGAGTTCTCTCAAGGCACAAGGTACTTCATTAGGCAGCCATGATTTGTGAGGAAGATGCCTGCCCCTTCCTCCCTCATCATCCTGGCAGGCAGACCTGCGCTGAGACGCCCATGCAGCGATCCCTGGACACTAAGGAAGTCTCACGGGTCCTGGGTCAGTGGTTTCCTCCCATTGTGGCCTCTTTACTGCTGTGCAAATGGGCCAGGTGGGCTCAGACCTCAGGGCCTTTGTACCTGCTGCTCCCTGAGCTGGAGTGCCCTCCCCCGGTGCCAACATGGTTTCCTCGGGCTCCTTCCTAGGAGGGGTCTTTCCTGGTCTTTTGACCCTAATACCCTCCAGTCCTTACCCCATTTCTTCCAAGACCAGGTTGTTATCTGGCTTGTAGCCCGCCTTCCCCGAGGGCACAGGACTGGCTTATCTTGGGTTACCCCACTTCCTGTGTCTGGTCCCTGGGAGCCACTGCACAGACACAGGGACAGGACAAATACTGAAAAAAACAGGATCCAGGGCGGCGCCTGTGGCTCAGTCGGTAAGGCGCCGGCCCCATGTACCGAGGGTGGCGGGTTCAAACCCGGCCCCGGCCAAACTGCAACCAGAAAATAGCCGGGCGTTGTGGCGGGCGCCTGTAGTCCCAGCTACTCGGGAGGCTGAGGCAAGAGAATCGCTTAAGCCCAGGAGTTGGAGGTTGCTGTGAGCTGTGTGAGGCCACGGCACTCTACCAAGGGCCATAAAGTGAGACTCTGTCTCTACAAAAAAAAAAAAAAAAACAGGATCCAAATTGGGGAACAAGGGGGCACATCTGGCCTGTGCTGGCCCTGTGCTGTGTGTGCAGGTGTTCATGAGCAGGTACAGAAGGAGTTTGCACCCAGTGACTTTATAGTTATCACCTCCTTTCAGATGCTCATCTTCCTAGAAATTCATCACCTCCCCAAACAATAAGCTCCAGGGTGTCACTCACACAGTGCAGGGCACAGCCGGGGTCTGCCCTACCTCTGCACTCCTTGTTCTGGGACATTGATGACTTCCCAATTGTTTTAGCCAATCTGAGCCAGGGTTTTCTGGCCTTATTTAAGCTTCCAGGGGACCTGTGGACAAGCCAGGCTGGACATGGCCCTCCCAGGCTCCAGGGACATAGAGAATACCCTGTCCAGCTGGTTCCTCTGGACCTTGACCCCACGCTCCCCTAAGGTCAGGGCAGCCTCACCTCTGACCACAATGGGTTCCTTCCCAGCTTCTTTTAGCTCCAGAGGCCCTGCAGTCACCAGAGAGACAGCCGAGACCTTGGACTGCCACTTACATGGCCTGGGAAAGAGTTTTCCAGGGAGCCTCTGGCCGTGTCTGTGGGGCACAGAGGGATGCGGCAGCTAATGGCAGAGAGCATTCTGTTCTCTGACATCAAGTGCCCTGACCCACCGGGCCTCAGTTTCCCCGTAGGTAAGATGGGAAGACTCTTTCTTCCTCCCTCAGTGGGGGCTGTCCTAGAGCAGGCAAGGGAACCACATGAGGGAAGCACAGGGCACAGGTTCCATGAGACTCTGCTACCCCATGGAGGGAAGTCAGGGACGTGGTCCAGCAACCCCCGGGCAGCTGCCAGGATCATCATCCAGGGTGCAACCCAGCCCTCGCCACCCCAGGGCACGAGGCTCCCCCAGCTCCATCTGCCCCTGCCCAAGATGCTCTTCACTTAGCAGGCTGGCCGATTCCTCCCTAGGCTGCATCCCTCATGCTCAGCTGGCTTAGGGCCTGCAGGGAGGCTCAAAGCTAATTACACTCAGTACCAAGGGCAGCCTGCATGGATGGCCTCCAGGCTGGGCTCTGCTGCAGGGAGAACAGCCCCTCTACCTCCGTTTCCCCCCTGCCCACCCGCCAAGTGAAACACCTCAGAGGGTAACAATTCAGAAATAACATCCCTCATTTGATGATGTAACTGCCAAGTGCCGGAGGAGACAGGTCCCATTCTGAACCCCAAGGGCAGAGGGACAGCACTGGTCGGCAAGCAGCCAGTCTTGGTGGCCCTCACCGAAAAGGGGGCACTGTTGGCTGAACTGGTTCCCCCTAAAGACATGCTGAAGTCCCAACCCCAGTTCCCATGCACATGGCCTTATTTGAGAATAGGGTCTTTGCAGATGTGATTAGCTAGGAAGAGGCCACCGGGGAGGAGGAGGCCCTGAATCCCATGTGACAGGGGTCCTTAAAGAAGAGAAGAGGCGCACAGACAGCAGACACAGGCAGGGAGATGGCCATGTGATGAAGGGGGGCCTCTGTCAGAGTGATGTGGCCCCTGCCAAGGGCTGTCAGCCACCATCTGAAGCTGGAGGGGGCAAGGAAGAATCCTCTCCTAGGACCTTCACAGGGACACTGTGAGCTGGACTCTGGCCTTCAGAACCATGAGGGAAATAAATTCTGTTGTTTTCAGGCCCCCAGTTTTGGCATTCTATCTCTGTAGTCGCAGGACGTATGGGGGATGGAGGAAGGGCAGGTGGCATGCCTGCCCGCTCCCTGGCATGTCCGACTCAGGTGCCCTCTGCAGCGTGGCCAAATCCATCATCTGCCACATTGGGTCCGTCCTCCAAGACCCTCTGTGCGCGGTTCCCATGGAGCTTGGAGGACCCAGGGGTGGGGGACCAACGTGCCTGTTTATTAAGAATCGAAGGTTGGGCTGCTCACATCTCAGCAGAGAGCTGCTTTTGAAGTGCCAAGTGATTTATTTTAGCCAATTACTGGTACACTTCCCCTTCCCCAAGACCACATGTAATTGATTGAAACCTATTGAAAACAAATTAACCAGCTCCAGGATGCAAAGATCTGTTTATCACTTTTCTGGAGGTTTGCAGGGAATCCACATGAGCGACAACACACACTCCCGTTTGTTCTTCCCCGCTCCAGAAGGACGGGAGGAGAAAAAAGAACGAACCTTTTCCTGACTGAGCGGCCCCCTCCTTGCACCTGGCAGCCAGTCATTTTCTAGTTCCTGCAGCGCTGGCCACTGTCATCTTGATGGCGCCCTAATACTCTAATAATTAACTGTACTAACACCTGTGCCCTCTGGCAGGGTGGGTAGGGTGATCCCAGTATTTTGCTCCAGAAACAAACCTCTGTATACCATTCTTCTGTTTATTTTGACTTACTTTCTTAGAATAAATTCCCCAGGATGGGATTTCTGAGATCCAAATAAATACCTTCATGGGTCTTGCTACAGCCTGCCTTTTTGCTTTTCCAAAAGGGTTTTCTCATATGTGTGCTGACAGAGTCTGTCCATTTCACTACAACTGTGGCAGCAACAGATGTTATTGTTTTTATGTTGCAAGGTGGGGAACGCTGACCTACCAGTATAAAATGACACTGTAGGGTGGCTTTTTAGATTTCTTTAGAGACAGAGTCTCGCAATGTTGCCCAGGCTGGAGTGCAGTGGCATTATCATAGCTCATTACAACCTCAAACTCCTAGGCTCAAGTGATCCTCCTACCTCAGCCTCCTGACTATCTGGGATTATAGGCGTGTGCCACCACGCCTGGCTAATTTCTTCTATTTTAAGTAGAGACGGGGTCTTGCTCTTGCCCAGGCTGGTCTTGAACTCCTGAGTTCAAACAATCCTTCCACCTCAGACAACCAGAATGCTAGGATCATAGGTGTGAGCCACTGTGCCCAGCCTCATCTTTACTATTTCTAAGCATATAGTTCCGTGGTATTAAGTACGTTCACTTTAACATGCATTCTTAAAAATTACTTTCCCGCCTGTGTGAAGCTCCGTGCGTGCTGGCTGTGTGTGCTCTCACCGACACCACCTCCAGGCTGTCCTTCTCTCCGCTTACCTAGGGCTCGCCCTCGGGGGCCACTGCCTGGCATGTTCCCTGTCCCGCCCGACAGCAAGGAAGCTTCCTGTGCATGTGTGTATCTGCGTGTATGCAGGGGTGTCTGTGTGCACATGTCCGTGTGTGTCTCTGTGCACTCACGTGCAAATGTGCGCATCTGTGTAAATACCTCTGTGTGTGCAAACGTGCAGCAGTGCATGTGAGTGTGCATCTGTATTAAGTGATACATGGATATATGTGTCCCCGTGTTGTGTGTGCAGACACCCCTGCATACATACACGCAGATACACACATGGACGTGTGCACACATGCGCACAGAGGTGCGTATACACACGTGTCCACACATGCACAGAGACCCATTCGTGCAGGTCCACCTATACACCCATAGACATGTACACACACAGAGACCCACACATGCAGATGCACACCCATGTATGTACCATACACTTACACACGCGCACACAGACATACACACGACAGGGACACAGATGTATGTACGTACATTGGTGTACAAGTGTACGTGTGTAAATGTGTCTGTCCGTGTGTAGGTATGTGTGCATGTGTGAGTCTGTATGTATCTATCCGTGCATGTGTGTAAGTGTGTATAGCTATGCCTGTGTTAAATGTATGCCCATGTGTGTAAGTATATCTGTGTGTAAGATGTATTTGTGCATGTGTGTGTAAGTGTATAACTGTGTGTGTATATCTGTGGATGTGTGTGAATGTGTGCATCTGTACATGCCTGCCAGGGTGGGAAGGAGGGCATGGTGAGGACCCCAGCAGGTCAGCACTGGAGAAGGCAGGTCGAGCACAGGCTGGGAGGACTCACGCAGGAATCAAGGCCTGTGGGGCCAATGGTGGGGTGGGCGCCATGACATCCCCCCTCCCGCCAAGCTATCCTCATCAGCGGCGTAGCCCCTGCCCACATGTCCCCTGTCCCCACTGAAGGGTGGTGCTCCTGCATGGCCTGTAGGCACAGTGGCCAGGGGCCCCCACTTCCTGGCTGTCAGACATCTGGTAACAGTGTTGTCAGCCCCCCAGGCTCGGGGTGAAGCAGGATGGCCTCTGGGGTTGTGGGGGGCTTGCCAGCACTGATTGGGCTGCCCCATTAGGTGTGTGCTCTGCCCTGCTCCCCAGTTGCCCCAAACGAAGTACTAGTCAAGGGTTTTGTCTCCTAAAATGATGCACCCACATCCCAGCCCCAGGACTGTGAATGTGGGGTCTTTGAGGACAAGATACAGTACAAATTCACCCCCACACCACGCTGGCACCCAGGAGCACAGGCCTGTTCCAATTAGAAAAAATGACAAAAAATGACAAAAAATAACAGCATGGCACCTTTAAGAGAACGATGGCTCTGAGCCATGCAGTGGGCCAAAGAACTCACACAAGTGATGTGTATTCCAACCATCCCGCCACCCTACTAGGGAGCTCTATGGCCCCACTTTACTGACAAGGAAACTGAGGCACAGGGCTAAAGCCTCTTGCTCCAGGTCACACAGGTGTGGGACTCAGGAGTCCCTGCAGCAATGTGCCTTCTGATATGATACGCAGGTGGCCTCAGGCCCCACTGATGCTGGGTGACAGCTTCCATGGGCACAGATAAAAGGGGTGCCATAGAAAAGCACCTGCTGGTTGGTGACACTAGGCTGGTGAGGGCCACTTTCCAGCCATGCCTGTCCTGAGTCTCTGAGTCTTGGTGACAGCTTGTCTTTGCTTCTCCCCCGCCCGCTCAGCCAGCCTCTCACACTGTCCCAGGAACCTGGCCTTGGCTTATAGGTTCTCAATCTTTCTGAACACTCAGCGCTGCTACTTGCCACAACAGCATGGCCCCAGCTCTCCTGCAAATATGTCAAGTCCTCCCTGGCACCATGCCTACCCTCAGCCTCCCAAACCTAATCTGCTGACACAGGCACACCCCAGTGCCAACCTCCTGGGGCCCTCACCTCCCCCAGTGCCCTTTGCTGGTCTTTCCGGATACAGTAACGGCTCCCTTTCTGGAAGCTTCTGTGAAGTATTTATTGCTCTGTTCTCTGTGAAGCCTGGTCCAGGCATTGTTGGGTCCTGGCGATGCCCAGCATCAGCGGTACAAACACCATCACTCACGCAGCATAAACCTGTTGTAACAATCCTTGGCCAGGCCTGCAAGAGCCAGCCCATCGCTCATCCCTGCCGACGGCCCTCAGAGGCGCGGGGCAGTGGGAGATGGATAGTTCTGGGAATTACCGTCGGCTGCAAAGTGGGGACCTTTCACCTCTAGAGAGCAGGGTCGAGTCACTGTCATCGGCAGCTCGGGCCCCAGGGAAATGAAGCAGGAGACCCCTGCCCCCACACTAGCATCTGGCTGTGTTCCCCACCAGGGCTACCTCTCCAGCCAGTAGGGGCCTCCCAGAGGTCTCCCATGATGCTCTGAGGCAGAGGTCCTCCGTGGCTTTTGACAAATGAGGAGTCTGTGACCCTGGAATGCTGGAGGACTCACCCCAGGCTCCAGGCTCTGCTGTCCTCTTTGGCAAGACAAGCTGTACCTGCAGGTCACACACTTGGCCTCCCCTCCCCTAGCCTCCAAGGCCTTGATTGTTCTCCACTCCCATCAACCCAACTGGTTCAGTTTCCCGAGAGCAGTGCTCATTGGAGTTTCAGCAGGACAGTGCTGGCCTTCCACCAGTGGTCTGAGAGAGAAGGGTCCAGTGCAAGCTGCCGAGGCTACAGCAAGGGCCTCTGCCTTGGAAAACATGGTGGGCCCAGGGGCTCCCAAACCAGCCTGACCCGGCCTTAGTGGCTTCCAGGGAACAGGCCTCTGCTAGCCCCGGCACTTCCTTTTTCACAGAACACTAGATTGGCCACATTTTAAATAATTCAGGGCTGGAAGGAGTCCAGTGTGATCACAGCCCACAGGAAGGCCTCCAGCCCAACCCAGAAACTCCTGGGCTGGACAGGGCCCAGCAGTGCTCTGACCACTTGCCTGGCAGTTGGCTCCTCCCAGCTCACCCGTTTTCAGGCAGCAGAGGTGGACGCAGAGCTCAC
This sequence comes from Nycticebus coucang, assembly GCF_027406575.1. Classification (NCBI taxonomy): domain Eukaryota; kingdom Metazoa; phylum Chordata; class Mammalia; order Primates; family Lorisidae; genus Nycticebus; species Nycticebus coucang. Next base: position 181,482,144 of record NC_069781.1, on the reverse strand, counting down.
GCTGGGCAGGGGTAGGGATGGAGGTGAGGCTAAGACACCTCACCCTCCTAGGTCAGGTTTTGTCACCATCAGACGAGGATTCATACTCTTAAAGCCCCTTCCAGCACTTTGAGCCGGAATCTCAGACTGTGACCTTATTTGGAAATGGGGTCTCTGCAGATGTAATTAGTTAAGGATGAGGTCAAATTGGGGTGGGGTGGGCTCCAAACCCCGTGTCCTGATGGGAGGGCTGAGGAGGGATTGGAGTGATGTGGCTATAGCTTAAGGACACCGAGAGTCACAAGGAAGCATCCTCCCTGGAGTCTCGGGGGCTCACAGCCAGAAATCTGAGATCAGATTTCTGGCCTCCAGAGGGATAAAGCTTCTATTGTTCGGAGCCCCCCAGTTTGGGGTAAGTTGTTACAGCAGCCTCAGGGAACTAGTATCAAGTTTTCAACCTCCAGCAAGGAGTGTGGGAATAGGCTTGGGCAGGGCCCGCACCATTCTCAGCCTCCCACTCCAGCCTCTGCTCCAGTGTCCCCACCCTGGCCTCGCCAGCCCCCACGGCACCATCCCTGTGGTGCTCCAGACCCTGCCCTGGCTTTGTATCTGCTCTTAGCACATATCCCCAAAAGACGAATCACAAGTTCTCAGGTGTTTATTGTCATCCCCACCCCATACAGCACATAAGCTCTTCCAGGGCAGGACATCTGCCCCGGCCCCTCTGTGTCCCCAGCTCCAGGCACATGGCAAACACTCACAGGACCGACACGTGTGATCTGGACCCAGCACCACACCAGCAACCTCAGGAGGTCACATGTCATAATCCCACAGGGACAGGTTCCTCTGGAAAAGAGGAGGCCTTAGCACACGTCACCTCTGGTAGGCAATGTTGCTCGACAGTGAGGGCTATGTCCAGAAACTCTTTGGGCACAGATCCGAGCTCTCCCTACTCTGAGCTGTGACACCTCGGGCAAGCTGACAAACTTCTCTGGACCTGAGTCTCCCATCTGTAAAATGGGGATATAAAAGCACCTGCCTTGTGGGATTGTTGTGAATATTGAATAAGCTCACCTGGGCGAGGCCCTCGGGGCAGGGGCTGGCATTTCCTAAGCACCAGGGAAGGATTGTTGCCACTGTCACTGTTGCTGGAATTCTCAGGAGAGAATTCCAAACAAAATAGAGAGCAACAAGGAATGTGGGGTTGGAATTGAGAGGGAGAACTTGAGTGGGGACAGTGCTACGTGGGGGGACAGAAACTGAGCCCCCAAAGTGCTAGAGATAGGACTCCAGAGTCCTCAGCACAGGCCATGCGGGCGGCTCCTGGCTGGCAGCAAACTCATCAAAGAATCAGACTCCGGTCTATTTATAGATCAAACACACTTGCCATCAAGGGCCCAGCGTCCCCAGCCAAAAAGCTGGTTCTGACAAGCAGGAAAAGCAAGTCAACCCGAGGCCTGGCCAAGCCTGTCTGGCACTGGCTGCCTCCAAGAGGTGGTAGCACAGCAGGCGTGGTCACAGGTCCTGGCTGCCCACACGCCAGGGTCAGCTCCCGGTGCCTTGCGGGTGCTCAGGTGAACAGAAAGATGCCCCTGCCCCCCAGAGGGCTCAGAGTAGCCCCAACACCCATGGGGGCACAAGGACAGGCTGACAGAAGGCACCTTTTGTCCCCATGAGCCAAGCCACGAGGTGTCAACACAGGCCTCGGCCACCAACAGGCAGGCAGACCTCTCTGGGGACTGTACCTCCCGAGAAAGGGATAGTGTCCAGGCTGCAGCCAGCCAGGTCCAGGCAATGCCTTCCCCATTCCCTGCCTCTGCCTCACAGAACTGTGAGCAGCCTGAGCTGCCCCACCTGCGCTGCCCCTCAGGGATGAGGCTGTGGAGGTCCTTCCCTTTGTTAAGGGAGGCTCAGGCCATCAGGAGCCTCACATCAAGGCTCCCCATGTGGCCCGGGGCACCACACCATCCCTTCCTATGAAGAGACTGGACACTCTTCTGCTGTCAGCTGGCCACGACCTGGCCCACACCCAGGCTCATTCCAGCAGTCACTAAGGCTGCACACCTTGGTTACCTGGCCTTTGCTCTTCCTGTGTTCTCTGCCCCAAGCTCCCTCCCCAATAGCCACTTCTGGGCTCCAGACCCCTGGGCTGAAATTATCACACACACACCACCTTCCTGTTAAGCCCTTCCCGACCCACTCTTTTCTAAAATTACTACCTGCCCCCTTCCTGCCTGGCCCCTCAGAGCACCCCGCGTCTTCCAACACCTGCTTCTCCTGTTTATGGGTGAGGTTTCCTCTCTGTCTGTGAGGGCAAGATTGCTCTGTGCAGCTCCAATGTACCCCAGGTGCCAGCAAGTGCCCAAGCAACATCGGGTAAAGGAACAAATGGACCCTGTGTCCCTTCTTGAGGCCCCAGGGTTGTACCCGAAGTTCTTGATCAAGGCCTGCTGTGGCCTGAACATGATGGCTCCCCAGGGCAGCCAGCTTGAGGTTGCAACAGGCAAAGTGCAGGGAGGGTCGGGGCAGGGTGAGCTGCAGCAGAAATGGCCACAAAGCTCTTTCCAGCTTCTCAGGGGCTGCCCTAGGGTGATAGTGCATATGGAGCCACCCGTGTCCCTCACCTGGCACCTGTAGGCCCTACCTGGAGGAGGGCTTTGGGGTGTCCTGGCAGCTGGAGGCAGGGAGAGTGGTCGGGGTGTGGCCCTGGGATAGGAGGGCCCCTCATAGCTGTGCCCCATCGATGGGCTTGGCTGGCATTAATTTGATCATATATACACACGCTAATCAGCTGTAACCGTGGCACCCAGCTCAATTCAAATTGATTTACTGAGCCTGGAAATGGATACAAATGTGATTAAAGGCCTTTTATTTTACATAGGTTCTCTATAAAATGATTTAAACCAATTGCCCGGCAGGCTCTGTGCTATTACTGCACAGCGCCTTCCTTTCCTATTGACGGATCTGGCTCTGAGCTAGAGCCACGGTCAGGAACCCTCTCCTGCCTCAGCCTTGGGACCACAGGCGGGCAGCTGCAGCCCTGCAGGTGGGCGGGTGCCCCTCTGTGGTGGCCGGGCATGTCGCCATGGCGACAGCCTTCTGAGCATCCTTCAGCCTGCCTGCCTCCTGCTGCTGCTGCAACACCTGAGCCCGGGAGGCCAAGTTCACAGTCCAGGTCTGGGGGTGGGGGGAGGGGGGGTGGTGGCACAGGAGTGGATATGTCTGCAAATACCATCTCTCTGCCCCACTGTCCTTTCCATAGATGAGGAAACCGAGGCCGGGGTGTGTGTCCTCTGGTGGCGGAGTCGCAGAGATGCAGGTCCCTGTTCAGTGAGACACTGGGCTTCCCAGCTCCCGGGCCACCCACTCCTTCCATGACGGCCAAGGCTCCCTAGAGTGCCTGATGGCTGGCACTGATTTATACCCATCTCTTCTGGTGAACATAGAAAATGCAAGGTGTTCCTGGAACCTCTGCCTCACAGAGCCAGGGACAAAGCTTGACACTCAGCACAAAGGGTGCCAGCAGCAACCAGCAGGCCACAGGTGAGTCTGTGTCCCCACCTGTGTCTCCTGGGGCCACCATACAAAGGGCTGCACACCCAGTGGCCTCCCACAGTTCTGGGGCCAGGAATCTAAAGCAGCACGTTGGCAGGGCTGTGCTCCCTCAGAAGGCTCTGAGTGGGGAGGCTCCTTCTTGCCCCTCCCAGCATCTGGGGGTTGCTGGCAGGCCTTGGCTTGTGGCTGCATCACTCCGACCTTTCCCCTGTGTGTGTCTCCTCCTTTTATAAGGACACCTGTCTTACTAGATGTAGGGCCCACCTTACGGTAGTGTGATCGCATCTCAACTAACACACCTGCAGAGAGCTTATTGATAAGGTCACATTCTGAGGTTCTGCACGGACGTGAATTCTGGGGGGAGATTATCACCCCGATTCAGATGGGGGCTTAGCTGCTCCATCAGGGATGAGGCTGTGATGGTCCTTCCCTTTGTAAGGGAGGCTTGAGCCATCGGCAGCCTCACTAATGAAGCGAGTCTTGTGGGAATGAGGGGTGCTGGGCCCCGTGCCTGGGAACACATAGTCCTTGCTCCTTGGGTGACCCATATGTCACCTCCTGCCTCTGCCTTGGGGGGCTTCTGTAGCCCATTCCAAGAGCTATGGAGGGCGGTTCCCTGGCAGGCCCCTTGAGAGGCTGGACAAGCCTGCAGTGAGGGCAGCGCTCCTCTTGCATCTTAGTGGTGAGTCCCCAGCTCAGGATGGTCGCAGGAGCCTGCTCAACAGCCCACCAGCAGAGGAAGGGCTGGCTGCGGGCAGGGAGAGGTTTGGCCTTTACCCTAGAGCAGCAATCAGCCACAGGCAACGATTCAAATTCAAAGTTAAACCACTTAATATGAAATTAAATTTAAAATTCTATCCCTCGGTCACCGGGCCAGTGTAGCTCATGCCTAGCACATGGGACAGTCCAGTGGACGTCTCCCATCATTACAGGAAGTTCTACAGACACCTGCCCTGGACCTGAAGACCTCAGGTAAAAACAGTCAATGCAAAACATAAAAATTTCTAAAACTGAAGGCACCAGGCCATCGATTCCCCAGCACACCAAAGCCACCCCCTGGGGACTGTTGGATTCGGAGTCTTTTGCTTCCTCACCTTTCCCCCATCCTTGACCAAACTGTACACGCTGTCCAGGCCCCATCTTGACTCCAAGAGGTCACCCACCTTCCCCTCCCCTCCATTGGTCTAAGATGTCCCAGCCTAACTCTAGTCTGCTCAGACTTCTCCCAGAGGCACCCCAAGGCCTCCTCCAGAGTTTCCATCACCCCATCCTGTGCTCTCCACAGACTCTTAGGCATCCTTCAAAACCCAAGATTAATGTCCTGACCTCCAGAAAGCCTGTTCCTGCAAGCATCTTGTACTTCCCCTCTCATGGTATTTTCACCATGAACCTGAGTCCCTGGTACGACCATTCTTCTCTCTCCGGCTGTGAGCATCTTGTAACTAAATGAGTCAGTTTGGTACCTGCAGGAGACGGGGAGTCTGGACCTGCTGAGGGAGGAATAAGCCAGAATTCTCTCCCAACTAGGCCCTGAGATTCTGAGAGCCGCCCCACACCTACAGTCCTGTTGACTAGGATACACAAGGGCTACCGGAGTAAAACAGAGAAGGGACTGGTCCCGTCGTCCCTCCTACTCTGAGCACACTCATAATTACACAGTAGGAGCTTAATAAAGGGAGGGCGGAAGACAAGCTGAATTAAGCAAAGAAAAGATTACAAGAAGATAAGGATGCTGGGTATGAAAACAGCAGGGCTGGAAGAGCCAGTAAGACGATGAGGCAGACGGGGCCAGCGTCGCCCAGGAAGACCAATCCTACCTCCTCTGGAGCTGTGGAGGGGAGGTGGCCACTGCCTCCAGCAGGGCTTGAGGCCACTTGCCCAGGCTCCCCTCGCCTGCTCTGCCAGGAGCCTCAGTGGCCATGTGGAGGTGCTGCCTCAGCCCTGCAGGGTGCCTACAGGTGAGGCAGGGACACCAAGGACAGGCCTTGAAGGCACTAGTGATGGGTCACCACAGCCTGAACAGGAGCCAAGCCTTGGTGGACTGGCCCAGCTGAAACCCAAAGGGTAGGTCAACTCTCCAAGGCCACACATACCCTGCTGTGGGCCTTCACGCTGTACTGTGCCCGGCTGGACAGTGCTCTGGTTGAGGCCACCACACTGGGGTGAGCAGTGGTCCTGGAGCTCTACCTTCCTCCCACACCTCTCCCTCCTGAGGGCACAGCCCCAAGCTGGGTCCCAGCTTCTATTCTGGGGCCACCATAAAGCTGTGTGTGGGGTGACTCTCATCCAGGACTCGGGGCCTGGCTCTGCTGCTCCTACGTCTATGACCAGGGTGAGTCACCTCCCCTCTCTGTGCCTCAGTTTCCCACCTGAAGCACAGATGTAAACAAGGAAGAGATAACGCGGTTGCTTTGAGGCTGACCTCAGCCCACCTTTGCCTGGCTCACAGGGAGGCTGCAGTGAGTATTCACTAAGGAGACGTACCCAGGGTACGGAAAGACCACACTTCTCAGGCCCCTCAGACATCCTGAGCGGGGACGACGTGTCAGTCCCCAAAGCTTAGCTCTGCAGCAACAGTACGTAAGAGTTTCCTGGCCGGGTACACCTGTGATCTAAGCACTCTGGGTAGATGAGGCAGGAGGATCCCTTGAGCTGAGGAGTTCAAGACCAGCCTGAGCAAGAGCAAGACCCTGTCTCTACTAAAAATAGAAAAAGTAGCCGGGTGTTGTGGCAGGCACCTGTAGTCCCAGCTACTTGGGAGGCTAAGGCAGGAGGATCTCTCAAAAGCCCAGGAATTTGAGGTTGCTGAGAGCTGTGCTGATGTCACAACACTCTACCCAAGGTGACAGAGTAAGACTATGTCTCGGAAAATAAAGAAGAAAAGAAAGAACAAACCAAGACATCTCTGCATCCATGTGACGAGGCTACCACACGATGCGGGGAAAGCACAGGCTGTCCAGGGCACACACAGGCATGCTCCTTACTGCAGAATTCCTCCTGAGGGTGAAGAGGCGGTGACCACAGTCACCCCGAGCAGGGTGATCTGTGCTGCCCGTTTGGTTCCCTCTCTCCAAGGGGATGCAACGTCTTTTCCATGCCTGACACCCCAAGGGTGGGGGCCACACTCCAAGGCTGCTGTGATCCTGGGCCACGTGCGGGAGACTGGGGAGCGCCGTGATGCCCACGGGGGCCGGGGGGGAGTCCCAGGGTCTTATGTGTGCGGTACGCATGTGAGTGTGTGTGTGAGCAGACATGTGTGAGCACGCCTGAAAGCGAGTGCAAGGGAGGGGGGTCTGTGTGCAGGGGCATGTATGGGCAGGAAGACACAGGTGTGCAAGGACAGGACAGAGCTGTGACTTAGAGGGCCGGGATGGGCACCCTGGGGGTTCCCTCACTCATCTGAGCTGTCATTATGTCCCCACCTGTGAAACAGGCCATGGAGCCTTCCTAGCAGGCTCTGGGCAAGAAAGTGGGTGCGGGGCCCTGTGGCGGTGAGGCAGCTGCCAGTCCAGGCCCATGGAGTGGGGGGGCTCCTGGGAAGGGGCTGTTCTCCTTTTCAGTGGGTGTTGTGGGGGAAGCCACAGTAATAGCTCCCTGGAACCCCCTACCCGGAGGACGGACTGGGCAGGGGTTGGGTGTGGGAAGGCAGCTCCCACCAGCCTGCCATCCCCAGGGAAGGTGGCACAGGCTCCCCAGGAGTGAGGCGGCCCAATTACAGGAACAATTACAGGCACACTGATGCACAGCCTGCCGCCTCGGTACCCACCTCGCGAGTGACAAGCCGGCCCGGCGGGCTATGTGCCGGCTTTAATCCCGGGAAGGCTCTCGAGTGTTAATGGTGCAAGCAGGCTCATTAGCTGTAATCCATCTGTCCTTAATGCTGTGGCAGCGGCGAGGGCCTTCAGGATGAAGGATGCCCTCCCAGAATTGGCGGGTGGTAGGCAGCAGTGGCTGCAGGCACAGCCCAAACAGGGGACTCACCTTGCTCCCTCCTTCCCTCCTCAGAAAAGGGAAATAAGTGCAGGGGAGAGGCACTAGGGGAGGGACAGACCCCCATGCCTCCTGGTGGGACCTGGCTCTTTCTGCTGTGTGACCTCGGCATGCTGCCTTCCCTCTCTGGCCCTATACTGGGACAAATGCCTCCAGGCAGGGGAAACGGGGTGGATGGCCCCGGGGTGCCTGTCCCTGGGCTCAGTCTGTCGCCCCACTTGTCTGGGAAGTGTGGTGGCGTGAATGCTGCTCAGAAGGTTCCAGATGGTTTTCTGACAACCATAAATCCTGTCTTTGTCTGTGGTGGCAGAAGCAGACCTACCGCACCATCTGGACAGCGTGTACCCTGGCAAGGGATGATCAACATTATGTCCCTAGATCCTGGCCAGGGGCCTGGGGCAGGCGCTGAGGAACCGAGGTTGAACAGGGAGATTCCTCAGGTCAGACTTGGGGCACAGCCACTGTGCCAGGGCCACTGTGGGGGCCCAGATGCAGGGGTAGGCCTGGCTGCTAGGGCAAAATACAAAGATGGTAAGCTGGAAAGGTGGTCTGGGCAGATGGGAAGGCCAGGGAGCTGGCTACAAAGCAGGGGCCATCCCAGAGCAGCAGGGGTGGGGTAAACGCTCTGGGCCCAACTGTCTGATTCCAAGTCCCAGCTCTGCTGTGTGACTTAAGGAGATTACTAAGCCTCTCTGTGCCCAGGTTTCCCCAACTATAAAAATGTGGGAAATCACAGTCCCTCCCTCAGGGAATGAGGAGGAACTCAGGCTGACCCAGTTCATGGGTCCCCCTGAACTGGCCCTGGGGAAGCACCAATGAGCCTCCTTTACTCTGGGGTTGCTTTTGTGGTCTCCACCATGTCTGCACCACCCCCACTCCATTTTTTTTGAGACAGAGTCTCATTTTGTTGCCTTTGGTAGAGTGCTGTGGCGTCACAGCTCATAGCAACCTCCAGCTCTTGGGCTTAGGCGATTTTCTTGCCTCAGCCTCCCGAGTAGCTGGGACTATAGGTGCCCGCCACAACTATTTTTTGTTGCAGTTTGGCTGGGGTCGGGTTCGAACCCACCACCCTTGGTATACGGGGCTGGCGCCCTACTCACTGAGCCACAGGCGCTGCCTAACCCCACCCCATCATTAACTTACTCCTTCAATCAGTTGTTTCTGGTTTTAGAGGAATAATTCATCAACTAATTGTTTTTATTATTTTAGAGATGGGGTCTGGCTATGTAGCCCAGGCTAGCCTCACGCAATCCTCTCACCTGGGCCTCCAAAGTGCTGGCAGATGTGAGCCACCACGCCCAGCTCACCAACTAAGTTTCTGAAAAGCTCATGTATGTCCAGAAGGAACCTGTTGCTCACTACCAGGAATGGGTGTCCAGAACCCCACGCCGAGTTGGTCCCAGGGGATGGGCAGAGAGTGGAGATAGACGTGCAGGACCCAAGAAGCCTGAGTGAGGCTCACTCACGTGCTGCCCAGTCAGAAGGACTGAGAGGATAGGGAGAGCAGATTGCAGCCTGATACGTGCAAGTCCCCACACAGCATGGGAGGGTCTCGAGTGCAGCATAAACGTGCAAAGCATGGGAAGGCCCCACTGCAGACCCGTGGCCCCGGGGTGAAGCATCACAATCCCGGGGGGACTTCTTAAGTGGGGCTTCCTTTCCCCGCAGGAAAGAACGGCAGGAAAACAAAACCAGCTTGGCCAAGCACAGAACATGGGAGCAAAAGAACACGCCCTCCAGCCCCTAGCTCTGCCTCGTAACCTCCCCAGCCTCAGTTTCCCCATCTGAAAAACAGGGACACGCTTCTCGTGGAAGGTTGCTGAGGGCATATTGGTGGTGTGGAGCTGCGCCCGCCGAGGGAAGGGCCCGGAGGCCTGCTGGCAGAGGACAGGAGGATGTGACGCCGAGGACCTGTCTCCTCAACATTCTTCAATTATTCAGACAATAATCACACCCTTATTTAAAGTCTAGTCTTACATTTGCTGCTCCCGGCGGCGGCCAGTACCAGAGCCTGCTGGTAGATTTACATGGGGATGGCTCCCTCTCACAAAGTCAATTAATTAAGCAAACACTTCTGCCAACAGGTTCTCAGGTGTGCGGCCAGGAGGCCCACCCGTCTCAGTCTGCCGCCTCCACGATACTTGATCCTGTGGCCCTGCCAAGTGGGTGAGGACAGCGGCAGGGGCCAGGGCGTTGGCTGGCAGATGAGCAGGGTCCAGAAACTATTGTTTGTGGAGCTCCCACTGGGTGTCAGGCTGGGCAGGGCTCTCAGGACCCTCACTACGGGAAAACTGAGGCACAGAGTGGGCAAGGGACTCACTCAAGGTTGCAGGTCACAGAGAAGAAGGTTCAACTCCAGACACCACCCTTTATCCCCACCTTTTGTTTTCACTCTCTACTGACCCGCCCAGGCAAGTACAAGCTGAGTATTCCTTATCTGAAATGCTTGGGGCACCAGGCGTGTTTCAGAATTTTCAGATTTCAGATTTCTCAGAGTTTGGAATATTTGCCTACATCTGTAAAATGGGATGTCTTGGGGATGGGCCCATGTCTGAACACAAAATTCACTTATGTTTTCTTTTTTTGTTTTTTTTTGTTTTTTTTTTCACTTTTTTTTTTCACTTATGTTTTCTAAACACCTTATACACATAGCTCGAAGGCGATTTCATATGACATTTTTAATACTTTTGTACACAAAACACAGTTTAAGGATCTATGTGTGGAATTTTCTTTCTTTCTTTTTTTTTTTTAAGACAGAGTCTTACTTTGTCACCCTGAGTAGAGTGTCATGGCCTCATCACAGCTCACAGCAACTTCAAACTCTTGGGCTCAAAAGATCCTCCTGCCTCAGCCTCCCAAGTAGCTGGGACTATAGGTACCCACCACAACACTCAGCTTGTTTTTGTATTTTTAGTAGAGACAGGGTCTCACTCTTGCTCAGGTGGTCTTGAACTCCTGAGCTCAGGTGATCCACCTGCCTTGGCCTCCCAGAGTGCTGGGATCACAGGCCTGAGCCACCATGCCTGGCTACGTGTGGAATTTTCCACTTGTAGCATCGTGTCAGCACTGAGGAAGTTTCATATTTTGGAGCATTTCAGATTTTGGATTGACCCATACCACATAAGGTTTAAAACAGAGCTGGGTACCAAGGGGGGACCTCCCATGGGTGTGACCAATCCATGCTACTTTCCCCAGCAGGCCCACAGGTGAGCACTGTAATTACCCACATGTCATGGGACCCACTGGAGGCCACATAAGTCAGAGGGATGGGCTGGGGTTTGCCCCAGGCCTCCCAGGGCCAGCACCTATTCCAGAGCCACGCTGAGTGTTACCCATCCCCTTGCCTGGAGGCACACACTATCTCCTTTTTACCTGGCAGTGCTGGGCACCTGTCAGGGCACCACAGATGAAGCACATCTCATAGGCAGTGAGTTCCAGCGTGCTCCGGCAGGTTAGGGCAGGTCCTGGTGGGTCTTGGCTCTGGACCACTCACTGTCTCTTGTTATTCACTGCTCTTTTCCAGAGAGCGGCAACAGACAGCACGGAGAGGCACTTAACTGCTTACAAAGGCCTTTTGCAAACATCTCAGCCTCCAAACATGACAAGGTGGACAGTTGCAACAGCAGCTTGGTTTATGGGTGGGCGTGTGAAATCCAGAGGTTAAATGACTGTGGCCAAGTCATCAGCTTCCAAAGGGTATAGCAGGGGACGAGGTCGCCAGACACCAAGCCCTGGGGGCCTTGAGGATAAGGGCCAGCCTGGCCTCCTCCAACAGCTATGCATGGTGATTAGCTGTGAATGCTTAGGTAGATGGGGTATATTTTTTCTCAGCTTTGCCACTTCCCAGACAGGTGACCTTGGGCATGTCACTAATCACATCTCTGGGCCTGAATTTCCTCAGAAGCACAGGACTCTGTCATCTCAGCTGTTTCCTGCTTCTCACTACATCTCCCGAAGTGCTAGGCACACAGCAGCATCCTTTACAATACAGTGCTTACCCTGGTGGTGGAATTAGTGCCACTCAAGGTAAAAGGAAATTACTGGGCCCTATTTGCACCAGCTCACATCAGCTCCTGGGACTTGACCATACCAAGCACTTCTAGCAAACAGGCATTGATTATCCAAAGCCTGGCACACATACAGGACAGACGATTCCAACTAAACAGAAACATCTCAATTAACTCCCCACCTGGAAGGATGAGGAGCCCATCTACAAAGACTAAATTCCTTGCCAAGGTTCCTTCTATCTGGATTTCCCTTTCCTCTCTACTTCTTTCCTCCAGGAAACTCCTATGTACCCCTCAAAACCCTCCTTAAGCATCACACCTCCCTGCCCCATCTTAAGCAGAGAGGTTTATGGTTTAGCCTGGTAAGTTTTTCAAAGAGAGGTGCCTTCTAGCTCCATTTATAGATAAAGTGAAGCACAGAGTGTTTGAACCATGCACTGAGGTTGGATTTGAACCCAGAAGTCTGATTTCAACCTCACCTGCTTTGGGACAGGACACATGGGGAGGGGCCTGAGGGTTGGCTGCTCTGGGAAGAGCAGTGTCAGGACTGCTCAGACTGGGTGGGCTGGCAAGCGGACAAGGCTGCAACCAGAGCAGGAGGCCAAACGTCCTGGACAGGAGGCAAGGGCAGGTTAAAAAATAAAACTGTAATGGGAGCAGAGGCAGCACACGCTGTCCCGGGAGGGGGTGGTAGACCTGTGGATTCACACGCGCTGCTCCCTGGGGACCCGCCAGCGCCGCTCAGCACGGAGCCCAGCTGCTCCAGAGATTATTATTTCAGGAGTAGAAGAAGGCAGGTGGGGGACCTGGGTTTCATGCTGAAACCTCAAGGAAGGGGATGCCGGGATGTCAAGCAGAAAAATCAGGCTGGGGGGCTCTAGGCCCATCTGACAGTTCTGGCCACCCAATCTGGCCCCCACTCTCCCCAAGGCCTTGGCCACCCCCTACCACCCACTGCACCTGCTGTGAAAATGACACCCTCGGTGGATTGTCCCAGCTCTGTCTCCTGGGAGGGCAATCGGACACCAAGCAGAGGAACAGGTCTGATGGGCCCCATCTGATTTGCTCTGGGTGGCCGGGGAGGGCAAGGGGCCTGCTGGGGCTCCTAGAACAAAGAACAGGCACCCCTCTGCAGCTGCGGCCGCAGGAGTGGTGAGGTCCAAGAAAGGTGGCTCAGCAACAGGGGTGGGGTGGGGTGGCACCAGAGAGCCCCTGGGACCTGTGAGGTCATACCTCACCCTATCCCACAGCCAATAAGCAAGGGAAACCTGGTGAGTGCTGCCTCGCCGAAGGAGGGGCTGGGAATTTCCCTCCATCCCCATCCAAACCTCTGCTTCTTATGCAAGAGGTGTAATGTCAGGGTTCAGGCAATAGACTCTGGAGCCAAACTGCCCAAGTTCAACTTCTGGCTCTGAGATTTTGGGACAGTGACCTTGGCCACATTCCTTAGCCTCTCTGTCCCTCAGTTTCCTCACCTGTACAATGGGAACAGTACTCTGTGGGATGTTGTGAGAGGTAAGTGATTTCAACCAAGTACTTGAGACAGGCCAGGAACACAGGAAATGCTAAAGAAATATCACCATCGCCACATCGTTACCCCTGTGTGATCTCAGCATCCCTGGGCCCCTCTGAGCTCTGTTTGGGTCCTCTGATCTGGGATCTGGAAACCAGACCTGAAAGCTACAAGGGTAACAAATCCTGATGCTATAACACCAGCAGCTACTGGGCCTGGGTCTCAGTTTCCCCACAATGAGAGCACTGATGGCCCACCCCAGGCCTGCTCGGGCTTCTGTGAACGGGCTTGGGCCAGCATCTGGTATACGATGACACTCAGGCAACATTTGCTCTTCCAGGACGATATGACACCTGCAGCCAGCCCCTAACTGTGCCCAGCACACTCTGCCCCAGCAAGAAGTTTACCCAGTGGGGAAAGGGCTGAGTGAGAGGGAAACCCCTGACAGTCATGAACTGAAAACACAGTGTGCGTACGGACACATGTAGGGGCGTTTGCAGAGACATCACTCTTGACTGTCTGCCCTGCGAGGACTGGATAAACGGTGGTATGGCCACACCATGGAATACTATTCACCCAGAAAAAGGGACGACGTGCTGACACCAGACTGCACAAGTGAGCCCTGAAACCACAGTGCTTAGCAAGAGGAGCCGGAGGCAGAAGGCCACGTGCCGCGTGGTTCCACATCTATGAATGGCCAGAGCAGGGAAATTCAGAAAAAGGAAGGGGATTGATTGTCGGAGGCTGGGAGGGAGGAAAAGGAAGGGGGAGCGGCTGCCAACAGGATGGGGTTTCTCTTTGGGGTGATGGGAATGTTCTGGAATGAGATAATGATGACAAAATGTAATTGGCTTGCACACTTTGAAAGATGAATTGTGTGGTATGTGAAAAATATCTCAATAAAACTGGTTAAAATCCCCAAACCCTAAGACCTTCCTCTGCACCCAGCCAGTGGCTGCCGAGAGTCCGGGAGGCTGGAGGGGCTTGGCGGGGCAGAGGGTCCAGGGTGGGTCTGACTAGGTGGGCCTGGCCTGCTTACCCGATGAGGCTAGGAGCCACCTCTCACAACAGGTGGCCCTCTGCAGAAAGTGTCTCACTGTATTAGTTTGGGCTAAGAAGTACATCAAACAGAACACCTCCTGTATTCACGTTCTAGGCACAGGAACAGGTGTGTTTTTTCACCTACAGGAGCCCACTCAGTCTCGTCCCCTCGGTGGCTCCAACTCAGCAGGCAGATGTACAGGAACCCAGAGACACATGAACGTGGGTCCACCGGGAACACCACGTGTCAAGGCCTTGAGGCAGATGGGATGTGAGGAACCAAAAATTGGCTGGGATCGGGGTGGGGGAAACAAGGGTGGTAACCACCATCCTTCAAACGTTTAAAGCACAGTGTGAGGTACCAGGTTTGCACGCTGCTGGCCTCCTAGGGAACTGTCATATGCACATTGGAGGTAGGGTTCAGACCACACCCTGGAACCTTGCCATCCCTGATCTGTCCCCAGTGTGATGATTCCCTGAATGTCACCCCAGTGTCGGCAGCACCCCTGGATTGCCACGGAAACTCCCTTATATTCAATCCCTCCCAGCACCACCCAGGCCTCTGGGAGCTTACAGCATTCATAGACAGGAGTCCTCACAGACCTGCCTCCTCTTCTCCATCTCCCTCTGGAAAGAGTCCCCTGCCAGGGACATTTCAGGCCTTGGCACCTAGACACGGCCTTGTGGCTAGATTTACAAGGCCCGGAATCACCCAGGCATCACAGATGGAACTGAGGCTACAAATAAGTGGTTCCTGAAGGCCAGAGCTGGCGTCATCCAGAATTATCAGTCCTCAGTGTAACTACCGGTTCCAACAGACACAGCCACCCGCCCCTCACCTGGCCCTGGCCCTTCGGCCACAGTGGGCTGGGGAGCAGCTCTTGGGGAGCCTCCACCACTGATCTAAATAATGTGCTTGTCCATACCCAAACTTCCCTGCAAAAGATGCTTGCCCAGTTGCCCCTGATTTAAAGGAGGTGTAGTGGGGGTTGGGCTGGTGGAGCAGAAAAGGGAAAGTGAGGCTGAAAAGTGGGGACTCTGTCCAAGCGGGTTGAGATGCAAGGGGTCAGTGGGCGCCGCCTGTCGCAGCAGGGTCAATTAATCCATCGGGGATGTTATTACAAGGCACGATTTATCGTCCCTGGGCCACATTAGCAGTGGCACAGAGGACATGGGGTCGCCCTGACTGAATCAGGAGATAAACTAGAGACGTCTGGAGAACAGAGTTGAGTGGGAGATTACAGAGAAATTCAGATGCTGAGGTCCCAGCCACGAATCCGTCAGCGCCACGGGGTCCGTCCAATAAATTAGAGGAGATAAGGGTTGAAGGATGGAGTATTAAAGGCAACATTCATTTCAGAACCTGGGCGAGGACTTCTCAGCATCTTGCTACCCCAGGCAGCCCCCTTCCCAGGGGCCCTGGAGGCTCAGTTCCCAGGCAGAGGGCAGCTGGGGGTGTTGGGGAGCCTGGGAAAGGGGGGAGGAAGACGAAAGGAGAAGAGAAGGGGAGAGGAGGGAAGCGCTGGGTGAAGCCATCAGCACAGGCACTGGGGTTTCTTTCATTCTGGGAAATGTTGTAGAGATGAAAAGGAAAGGCAACTCGACTCTCGCCTGGGCTGGCACAGCCGCTCCCAGTCCCCACCAACGGGGTCTCCCCGCCGCCTCCCTCCCTGCACAAATCCAGCTGTTCTCCTCCAGGAGACAGCAGCTGCCAACGTGGCAGGATGAGGAGGAGGGGTGGGAGTGGCTGCTTGGGAAGACAACTACACAATCCCTCGACAATCTGGGAAGCACAGAACCCAGGCCAGGCCAGCCAGTGGCTGCACAAAGATGCCCACTCTCTCTGGACCAAGGGCCCAAACCCACACCTCTCCTCCCGCTCTCTGCCCTGGCCTGGCCCGGCCCAGCACTTTTCGCCTAAAACACTGCAGTAGCCAACTTGTGGATCTCCCTGCTTTCACTCTGGCCCTTATGCTCCACCCTCCCTGTGACAGCAGAGGACCTTGTCAGAGGAGGATCAGCTATGTTCCTCCTCTGCTCATGACCTCCCAGGGCTCCCGCTTCACTCCCAGTAAAGGCCCCATGGCTGCCCCACCCACATAGGCTTCCTCACTGTTTCTTGAAGACTCAGGGCCTTGGCCTCAGCTGTGCGTCTGCCTAGACCTCCCTCCCAGATGTCACCTTGGCCAGCTCCAGCAAAAGTCCCTTCTAAGGAGGATCTCCACTGCCCCCCTGGGGTGAGCTGAATGATAGGCCCCCAAAGGGCATGTCCACATCTTACCCCTGGAATCTGTGAGTGTGACCTTATATTGGGAAAAAGGATCTTGCATGAGATCATCCTGGCTTATCTGGGTGGGCCCTGATCCAACGACGTGTGTTCATATAAGAGGAGACACACCTGAAGACGGGGGCAGAGAGGTGGCGGAGGCAGGGAGGGTCCTCCCCTGGAGCCCTAGAAGGGAGCCCGGCCCACTGGGTCCCAGACCTCTCACCTCCCGAGCGTTTTCTGTGGCCGCCCCTTAATCCTGCAGCTGGCCCCCTCCCCTGCACTCACTTGGTTTCCCCAGCACTTGGCACCATTAAACTTATTACTTTCACTGTTCATTGCCTGAGACACAAGCTCCCCAGGGCAGTAATCTGGACGTTTTACCCACACCCATCTCCTCAGTGCCCAGGACAAAGTTTGGCTCGAGGTCAGTGCTGAAGGGAGGA
This sequence comes from Nycticebus coucang, assembly GCF_027406575.1. Classification (NCBI taxonomy): domain Eukaryota; kingdom Metazoa; phylum Chordata; class Mammalia; order Primates; family Lorisidae; genus Nycticebus; species Nycticebus coucang. Next base: position 181,465,347 of record NC_069781.1, on the reverse strand, counting down.
ATTTCTGCATGGATGGGGCTCCCCACCCTCCCAAGGGACCTGGGCTTAAAAGTCCCCCGGGCTTAAAAGTCCCCCCAGAACCCCTCATGACACTTCCCATATGGAAGCTGGGAGGTCACCTGCCAGGTCAAAGTCACAGGGGTGTGACCCTGCTGCTGACCAGCACTCCGCAGGACCACACAGGACTGTGTGGCTCAGAGCTGCCACCTCAGCACTACACGGTGTGCAAAGCATTCCCCTGGGTCTGCCTGGTCTACCTGGCTTCATGGCACAGAGTAGACACACCCTGCACTCCCACCTGGAACTGCTCAGCCTCCCTCATCCCCATGAAGTGTCGCACAAAAGCCCCACTGGCCAGGCCAAGGGCCCTCTGCAGACACAAAGAGCGACCAAGTCAGTGCAACTGCCAGCTACACAGCGAGAGAGGGGCTGCGGGGGCCTGCAAGAGGTCAGACGCTCACCAAGTGGCGACAGCTTCTGGGACCCACCTTTTGCCTTTAGGTTATCTCCAATGGAAGCAGACAAAGCCGCCAAGCCCTGGGAGGGAGGCCGGATTGGGAGGCCGGATTGGGCCTTGATTCGCTGCTGAATTGTGCTGTGTTGGACAGGGTCCCCCAAAATGCATGGCTACCTGGGCCCTCAGAATGTGGCCCTATTTGGAAATAGGGTCTTTGCAGATATAGTTAGTTAAGACGAGGCCATGCTGGGATATGGTAGGCCCTAATCCAATAAGGAGAAACTTGGATGTAGAGAACAGCACACGCAGAGGCAGAGAGCAGCCTCGTGAGATCGGACACAGAGCTGGCAGTGGTGTGGCCACACACCAAGGACTGCCCAGAGCCACCAGAAGCCGGAAGGCCAGGGAAGGACCCTCCCCTCGAGACTCCAGAGGGAGCATGGCACTGCCAATGCACCCACACCCAGACTCTGCACTTCTGGCTACAGAAGAATACATTTCTATGGTTCTATGCCACCCAATTTGTGGCCATTTCTTACAATCTTGAGGAAAGATTTCTCATCTGGGGCTATTTTGCAGCTCCCTCCCCACCAGAGACCTGGCCAGGCCTTAGGTCATTTTTGGTTGTCAAGGTGGGGAGATGTTGCTGGCACTTAGCAGCAGAGTTCAGGGAAGCTGGTCTAGCTGAGCGCACAGATCAGGACCCCAGGTCAGAGAATCACCTGCCCCAAACACCAGCAGGTGTAACCACTCACTAGAAGATCTGTCCCCCTGGACACCTCTCAGGGTCCAGCCCCATTGCAGGACCCAGCCCAAGGTGGACACCTAGGTATGGGATGGATGACCTATAAGCCCCATGTCTGCCTGATGCAACCATCTTCATTTTAAACCATAACTGCCTGAGACAGGCACTATGAAATCCTCAGTGCCCGTGACTAAAAGTTAGGTGGCCTCTGGCCGGGCAGAGCCATGCTCCCAGCAGGCCCTAGAGCTGGGGGATGGCTCCCACCAGAGACGCCAAGAGTCTGGCCTCTCCTCCAGGCCTGTATATCCCAGCAGGCGTCCACAAAATGAGGGGGGCAGCTGAGCACGCCCAGAGGTGGTGGGGGAAGACCAAGCCATGGCCCTCTGACTGGGTCACCGCTGGCCACTGAGGGAGGGCCTCGCAGGCTCCTGCTCCGGGCTGGCAGCGGGAGCCCCCAACCGCCCCCTCCCCGCCAGCAGCAAGCTTCAGTGGGCTGCGTGTCTGCCAGATGGCAACGCGCTATGTGTCAGGAGATAATCACTATTAAAAATTCACTGGGTTTTTATTTTTTTAGATTCTGTTTGGGCTCTCCGCTTCCTCCTGAAGAAGCTACCAAACAGTCACCATTAGGCTGTCTTAATTGTCTCTAATTAAAAGAAACACTGACTGGGTCACCAGGGTTTCTCTACCTTGGCAGCTGTGGGGTGAGTGGGAGGGGGCCGGCTCCCTGCCCGCTGCCAGCAGCCCGATGGCTATGGGCCCTGCCTGCCCCCCCAGTGACTGGAGCCTTCCTGGGGGCACCCATGCAATCCTGCCAAACCCCACGCTCGATGGAAGGTACCCCAGCTGGACTCCAACCATGCCAGAGGCATGTCACCCTCTGCACCATCAAGTCCCAGGAAGGTGCCTCTGGGCACAGGAGGTGGTGGCACCTCAGGCCTGGGTGGGGAGGGCAAGAGCAGCTCTCCCTCATGTGACTGTTACAGTAATCATGGCAAGGGCAGGGTACCAGGGCAGCCAGGGACACTCCAACCTGCCACAGCCCAGTACCCCTGTCCATTACAGGTGACCCTGATCTTCTGCAGTCCAATGGCCACTTGGGCGGCTGGTCTGGGAAAGAGCCAGAGTTTTGCTATGTTCATTTCAGACTGGAGAGTAAGGGGAAGTCCTCCTAGTAAGAATGGCTGATTTGGGCGGCGCCTGTGGCTCAGTGAGTAGGGCGCCGGCCCCATATACCGAGGGTGGCGGGTTCAAACCCGGCCCTGGCCAAACTGCAATCAAAAAATAGCCGGGCGTTGTGGCGGGCGCCTGTAGTCCCAGCTACTCGGGAGGCTGAGGCAAGAGAATCGCTTAAGCCCAGGAGTTGGAGGTTGCTGTGAGCTGTGTGAGGCCACGGCACTCTACCGAGGGCCATAAAGTGAGACTCTGTCTCTACACAAAAAAAAAAAAAAAAAAAATCATATATAAAAAAAAAAAAAAGAATGGCTGATTTACTGCACCTGAGATGGGAACCAGAGCGGTAAAGTGACATCTCAGCCTTACAGGGTGGCGGGACACGACCCAAAGCCATGTCTCATTCTCTCGGCTGCCCCACAATGTTGGAGGCCCCAGAGTCCGTGAGTGATATTAGGTAGCATTTTCAATCACTATGTGGGGGATAGATGGTGTGTTGTCTTAGGGTTGACTTAGCAGGTAGCCACAAACTGAGTGGCTTAAAATAACAAAATGTCTCTTTCACGGTCCTGGTGCCCAGAAGTCCAGTATCAAGGTGTTGGCAAGATAGCACTCCCTGCAGCGGCTCTAGGCGAGGCACCTTCCTTGCCTCTCAGGCAGCTGGAGGGTGCCAACATTTCCTGGCTTGTGGCCACATCACTCTAATCTCTGCCCCCATCTCCACATGGCTTTCTCCTCTGTTTGCTCTTCTATCTCTACAAGGGCCCTTGTCATTGGCTTTAAGGCCCAGTTTAAGCCAGGACGATCTCATATCAAGATCCTTAACTAATTAAATTTGCAAAGAAGCTATTCCCTAAAAAGGATGCACTGAGGTTCCTAGGGTGACATGGATTTGGGGACATACAGATGGTCTACAGTGTCACCCACACACTAAGACTATTCTTTGCACCACTGTTTTTCCAGAGCTGGTACTCTAGGACATCAACAGATAGGAAAAGATAGCTACTTTTACCAACACCTGTCCTGGAGGGTACCAGGCGGGGAGGGGGAGCAGAAGGCCCTCCACAGCTCAAAGCTCTCCAAGGTGGGGGCCTATGGATGGGTGGTGAGGATGGGGTCTTCCCACAGGTTCAGAAGGGCCCTAGGAGAAGCTGGTCCAGCCCTTTACAGATTTCGGGAAGCCAAGGCCCTCAGAAGCCTTGTGCCTGCCCAGGGTTCTGGGATCTTCGCTGTTCCTCCAGGGCCTTCCCCCATTCTTGTGGTCCAAGGAACTCTAAGCACAGACACAAAACCCAGACAGGTGAGAGCCACCTACCAGGAGGACCTCCATCAATGGCCACGGGGGCAACAGCTCTTAGGAGGAGACCAGGGGTCACTCTAGAAAAAAATAAGGGATGAGCAGAGAGGAAGTCCTAACACAGGAGAAGGTGCGTCTGTGGCCCGAGATCCCTCCCACATCTCATTCTCCTCTGCGGCTCTGTGTGGCTTCAGATGCTAAGACTGTCTCAGGTCACAGCTCAGAGAGGACCAGACATTTACCAAGTTTACACGTATTGACCGTGTCATCCAACACCCCAGGAGGTATGTGGTGATTCTGAAACATGTCCACAAATTCTCTGATACTCTTCTCACACCAAGGTGGAACCTCTGCCCCTTCCCCTTGAACCTGCAGAGGCTTTGGTGGCTGCATCAGAACAGAAGTGATGCCAGGTGACTCTGGAGATCCAATCCGGACAGGACATACAGCCTCTGCTTGTCTCTCTCAGGATGCTGGCTCTGGGAGCCACATCAGATGTCTAGCTAAGGCCACCATGTGGAGGAAAGGGACAGAGATCAACACAGTATGAGCCTTCCCAGCCCAGCCACCAGATGGGAGGGACGAATGCACAGGACAACCCAGACCCAGCCAGCCTACCCGCACGGCAGGAGACCCCAGGTGGGGATTGCTTGCTACACCCAGATTCACAGCAGACAAATGCCTGTTATTGTTCTGAGCCACCACCATCTGGGAACAATTTGTTGTGTCAATAGCTAATGGGGACAAGCCAGGTGCTACTGAACCTCTCCTTTTGTAGATGAGGAAACTGAGGCACAGACTGGTATGCTGAGGAGAGGCAGATGGAGGTTGCAAAGCAGGCTGACTCTGGACCCAGGCTCCTGACTGAAAGCCCAGGCAAGGACAGAGATACAAGTGCCCCACACCAACCAGCAGGGCCTGAAGCCCAGGTCCCCCGACCCAGCCCCTGTCGCACACCCAGGCCCACTTCCTGTTTGGCCTTGTCTTTCTTCTCTGAGGCCCTCCAGGGACTTTTTAAAACTCTGTAAACCTAGAAGCGGTTTTTCTGCTTTACTTACTCGAAGACAAAAAACACAAGCAAGGCCACCTTCGTCACTGCCCCCAGTGAGACTTCACAGCCAGCAGAGGTGTGGCCGGCCACCAGGCCCTGTCTGCAGGGCTCACACACGCTGTCTGAGCTCACCTCCAGGACTGCCGACCCTGGGGACCAATATGCTCAGCTGCCAGCACTTGCCACCAGGGCCTCTGTGAGGCTGTAGAGTCTCAGGGAGCAGAGCCTGGTCTGTGCTCGTTAGCACTGGTAGCCAGGCAAGGGGCCAGTGGAATTCAGATGGCCTCCGCCAGCTCCCGGGGGTTCCCGGGACTGCTCTTGCTTTGGGAATAATCAGACTGTTGCAGCCTTTCATCTTCACACACAATGAGAGCCTTCCTGCCTTCCAGAGCCTGCCCTGTGCAGAGCAGTCAGCCGGCAGGCAGCTGGGTTACTCTGACCCGGCTCAGGGGGCGACCCACCCTACGTCCTTTCAACAGCTGACCACGTGGTCCACCCAAGTAAGTGCCTATGCACTGTTCCCACAGCTGACTGCTGTCACTGAGATGTGGACCTGCCTTCTGGGACCCAGGAAAACGCTCAGCTCTCAGGGCTGGGTCTCCACCCCCACGGGTGAGCGCACCCTCCCAGGGGAAGTGGAAACAGCTGTAGGGCACCCCAGAGCATCCAGGCCAACTACCTATAGCACCAGAACCAAGCACTCACTGAATATCCAGGAGCTGGAACAGAACACTCACTGAGCCAGCCAGAATATGGTTACCCTCTACTCATCCAACAAGCATTACTGGCACTTATTGTATGCTCAGCACCTTGGCAGATTCTGAGACGAGAATGAAAAGGATCTTCCCTGGAGAACTTCTGTCTGACAGGCCAAGAAAATGGGCACACATGGGTAGATTCCACTGAGGAAAAAAAATGTTGAGCCCTGACACCAGGAGGAGGCAAGAGAAATGAGTTGTAGTAGGGCAGAATCTGGAGGGCTTTTTGGAGGAGGTGACATTTAAGCTAGGCCGTGAGGTGTTGGGAGATTGCAGAAGAAGCAGGAAGGACTTCCTAGGTGGATGAAAGAATGAAAACAATGGATATTTATAACACTGACAATGTGCAGCCATTACTAACTGCACCGATGCACTTATCCCTAGCAGGACAGGACCACGATCTCTGTTCCACAAATGGGAGTTTGTGGCCCAGAGAGGTCAGGTCATTTGCTCCTAGTCACACAGCAATAACATGACAGAGAACCAAGACAGGAGCTCAGCCTCGGTGCTCTCTTATATCCCTACCCCACAGCCAAGGTACCAAGCAGAGACAGGAATAGCCAAGGCATGGCAGAAATTCAGGTAGCTTGAGAGCTGGGGAGGCGGGGGCGGACCACAGAGGAGGTGGGCTTCTCACTAGATAGCCCCATCCTGGGGGGAATGAGGGGTGTCTGAGGTGGTGGGCACAGGAGTGACCAGATCTTTCTGGATCAGAAAGAAGAGACAGCTACAGATGACCAGCCAGGGATGTGGCCCCAGGTGGGACTGCCCAGGCTCTCCCCTCACCTCCTCATTAGTGCATGGCCCCAAGCAGTGAGCACCGTCTGTCTCCTCACCTCCAAAAATGAGAGGGCACAAAGCCTGCACCTCCCTCCTGAAGCTGCTGAGGACCAAGGAGTGACCACAGGTAAAGGAGGAGGCCTGCATGGAAGGCCCCCTATTCCACCCATGAGGGGCCCCTTCGAGTCCAGGGCTGAACAGGCCTCTCCACTGGCACCCTCCTCCCTGCGCCACTAAGCCTGGCTCTGGAAACAGAGTGAGCTCTACACCTGGACAGGGGGCCCGGGGTGATGGACAGGGAGGTGCACAGGATGTAACAAGCGCACACTGCAGGCCAGGTGCACATCAGTCTGGCACATTTCTGAGGTCTGCCAGCACCCTGTGCAACCCGCATGACCATCATCCCCAGGGGAAACAGAGGCCCTGATACTCTGCATGACCGGGCCAAGGTCACACAGCTGGTGAGGGGCACTCTGAGGCTGCCAGGGCCCCCTCCTCTACCCAGAGGAGGGACAATCAGAGGACAGCAGACGGGGTGTGTGTGGGGGGGTGGTGGAGCTGTGATCAAACACCACAGTGAGAAGAGTTTTGTAGGTTCACTTAGCTTAGAGGAAAAAAGCCTCCCTTTTCTCTAAGCCGCTGCCCCCCACCCTGGCCCCCCAGGAGAGCGCTAGAAACTGCCTAAGCCGACATCTGATGGACAGGGATTTGTTTTAAGCTCCTCTTTCTACCCACTGGACTATAATCACCAACCGTTCACGACCTCTCTGCAAATGACTCTTCCCCCACCCCAAGTTTTCAAAAGGCAGAAAGCTTTAAAAGCTGCAGTTCAAACAGACAGAGAGGTGCCTGCAGAGAGCTGAGGGGCAGCGGGAAGGCAGGAGGGCTGGCGCGAGGGGGTGCGGTGCCGGAGGGGCTGCAGGGCCCTGGCCCACCTGAAGGAAAAGGCCAGCAGATGAGGTGCCCGGGAGGTCAGTCTGTCCAACCCTGCATGGGAGGGAGCTGCCCTGAGGCCAGGGTCCCCACCCATTCTGTCACTAAAGGCACCCTGAAGTGACCTGAGTTATTGCCTTCTCTACCTGCCTCTTCACCAAGGACCCAAGAGGTCCTTGCCCTCTGTCCCCTGGGCTCAGAGGACGTGATAGTCGCTCTTGGATGGGATAGGACCAATGGGTAGGACCCACTGTGACACTCTCATGCTCTCCTTGCCTGAGCCACCAGCACCAGGTCTTAATGCCACCAGAGCATCCTCCTACCCAGACACCTGAGGTGGGCCCAGGGCTGTGCCAGGGCAGCCCGGGAAGAGGGCAAGCAGCAGTGAAGCATCTGAAGCCTCAGGACACAGCCCAGGTCCCACTTGTGCAAGTGAGGAACAGAAACACACACACAGCTCCCCACTCATTGCGTCCTGGCTCCCCGCCAGGGCTGTGCCCCACCCCCAGGATGGAGAGCCTTGAATGGCAGAAAGCCTGATGCAAGCGACCCCCTGCCTAGGCACAGTGTGAAGGCCTTTCCCACCCAACACGGGCCCCGGAAGTGCCCAGGCATCTCCAGATTGCAGGCACATGGGGCTTTTCTACTTAAAAATAAATAAATCAATGGCTTCTTTTCTGAGTAGCAGGGCACTGGGAACACGTGCAGGGCTCCCAGGAGAACGAAGCGGGAGAGCCGGTCCTCTTTGGGGATAGGAGATGCGCCCCAGAAAGTTCCCTCCCAGACCCTCCCCCGTCTCCCTCTCCGTGAGGCTGCAGGGGGGCCACTTACTGAGATTCTGGAGCAGAGACGACCAGGCCTTCATGCCGAGCATGCTGCCACCCGGCTGGGGCCAAAGGGACCCGCGGGACTCTACGAGGGGTTTTCCGGCATAGCCCGCAGTGGCGACTGGGGGTCACCGAGCGGCGGGGAGGCGATGCGTCCAAGCTCCGTGCGCCCCTCCTGCCCACTGCGCGCCAGGCGCTGGGAACCCGGGGGGAGGCGAGAGGGGCCACGGAGGTCACGGGACCGCGGGACTCTTGGGGAGGTGTCACGGAGCAGCCAGGTGTCCCCGCGGGCTGTGCGCCCTGACCGCCTTCCGCGCCCAGCCCGGGGAGGGGGGGCCGGGCCACCGCTCACGCCGTCCCCCGCGCCCGCGCCTCCACGCACCGGCAGCCGGGGCCGCGCGGCCGCCTGGCAGCGACCATTTTCTCCCCCGCACGCCGGCCCGGGCGGCGCCTGCTCCCCGCCACCCCCGCGCCGCGCGCCCCGCCCGCGCGCCCCGGCAGCCCCCGCTCCCTTGCACTTGATAACGCGCTTGTCAAGACTGCTGAGTTGTTCCTGACCTCTCCCCCGCCGCTGCTAATTAAGGCTCCGCCGTGACAGTTCAAGTGCCGAGCATCAAGTTTGCAGAACCAAAGCCTCTAATTGGGGCCGCTTTTCATTTCTCCATCCCGCGGGCTGGGGCTCCCCAGACCTGGGCACGGGCGCATTTTTCTTTTGTATTTTTCATCAGGGAGGTGGAGAAGGAGGGAGACGGGCAAACAACCAAAAGGCTGGGGTGGGGGGGCTCTCCTGCCCCCCCAATAGTAAGGAAGCCGTCACAGGACACCTCCCTCCCAGCCCTCCTGACATCTCTGCTAACAGAGGTCTCTGGGCTCCCGGACTCAGAGCGTTAAGGAGCTCAGCCCAGCCCACCAGCGGCGACTGCAGGGGCGCGCCCCTCCCCAGCACTTGGCAGGGAGCGCAGACCCCCAGGTGGGTGCTGGGAGCAGAGGGTGTGTGTAGCCTGCCTGGCAGCAGCCCTGCCAAGCGCTCCCTCCCACCGCACTCCCTGGGGGCTCTGCCGGCCTCGCCTTTCCGGATAAGTGCTGTGCGCACCAAGGCTCTTAGTGACTCTTCAAGCGCCGTCCTCCTCACCGCCTACTAAATCAAGCTGGTGCTGAGAGCCACCGGCTGGGAGCAGGGGGTGGGGCTGGCTCTCCAGCAGCAGGGAAGGTAGAGAGGGGCCCTGTCTCAGATGGAAGAGGGGAATTGGGGACTGGAGGGCAGGTCAAGAGGAAACTCGGTAGGGGCTACAAGAGACCAGCTCCAAGGGGATTGTGGACACTCAGGCCAGCCTGGCCAGCCCAGAATTCCAGGTGATTCTGGTTAAATTGGAGGGGCTTCAGTTTGAGCTACTACATTTGACTCCTTAGGATGAGTCAAATTTGAGAAACAATCTACACTGGGGTGTGTGTGTAGGGCTCAAATCTTGAAGCATATTAGAACCACCTGGGGTGCTTTTACATTAACCTACACCCTCCTAGCCCTCCCCCTTCCTGCATCAGTATTTATTTGTACTTATTTTTTAAAGTATTTATTGGCCAGGTGCAGTGGCTCACGCCTGTAATCCTAGCACTCTGGGAGGCCAAGGCAGGTGGATTGCCTGAGCTTATGAGTTTGAGACCAGCCTGAGCCAGAGCGAGACCTCATGTCTAAAAATAGCCAGGCATTGTGGCGGGCACCTGTAGTCCCAGCTACTTGGGAGGTTGAGGCAAGAGAATCACCTAAGCTCAAGAGTTTGAGGTTTCTGTGAGCTGTGATGCCACAGCACTCTGTGGGTGACAAAGTGAGACTCTGTCTCAAAAAAATAAATTAATTAAACCTTTATGTATTTATTTGAGAGACAGGGTCTTAGTCTGTTGCCCAGGCTGGGGTGCAGTGGCACCATCATAGCTCACTATAACCTTAAACGCCTAGCCTTATCATTTTCTAAAGCTCCTTGGGTGGATGCAATGTGCTTCCACCCCAGTGGTTCTTAACTGGGAGGGGAGGCTGTCCCCCAGGGGGTGTTTGGCAACCAACTTCTGCTGACAACTAGGGGCAGGGCCTGCCTCCAAGCAGGTGCTTCCTAAGGGTGGCATGAGAGAATCTAGGCCTCTCTTCCACTCCAGAGCCCACTCTTTGCATGGGGCTATCTGGCTGGGGCTGCCCAGTTACAATTGCTTTTTAGGTTGAGCTGCTAACTTCCATCACCCTGGGCCAAGCCTCTCCCAGCTGTCCTCAGACTTCACATTCTTACTTGCAGCCACTCTCATGAGTGCTCCCTGGGTCTGCTCTGCTGCGGCACATCCACCCCCACTCCCACTTCCACCCCCAGTTCCCTCAGCTCATTCCCTGTCACAGCCTGGGGATGTTCCTTGCCCAGAGATGCTCGGCCTTCATGCCTGCAAAGTGTCATGTACTCGGGCAGTGTGAGGTCACCGCAGGCTCCTGCTGACACAGCTTGGAGTAGTCACCTAAGCTCCTGCCAAGCTGGGTCCCCCATTTTCTGCTTGGCAGTTTGTCTTTGAAACGAAGTGGTGGACTTCTGGTTATCTACCTTCATTTTTACCCAGTGCTTTCTTCCCAGATTAGCAAAACAACTCAGTTTCCAAATCCAAATAGTCCAGCATCCCTCCCTGGAGGGTAAGGTGTGGTTGTCACCCCTGGTGTCATGACAGTTTAGGAAGTTCAAGAAAATATCAGGCCAGGCCCCAGTTTGTCTAAAAGCTTCCAATGGGGAGACTGGGCTGGGAATGGCTGCTGATAGGATCACAAGGTCTCCAGGAGGCCAGCCCATTTGACCTTGAATATACTTGGTGTTTCAGGCACAAGTGGCCACAGGGGAGTATCTTATCTGGCCAAGGAACTGGGCTGGGAGCTGGCATGCCCCAGGACAGCGTGTTCTTCTTACCCAAGGCCAGCAACTGGGTGAAAGTATGTCTAGTGTGGGATTCTGGGGCCTCTCCTGCCCACCCCAGCTGGAGAGCAGGATCCCAGGGAACTTTGGGGTCTGCTGCCTGGGGGGAACCCTTTGAGAAGCCACCAGGAGGAGCCAGGAGTATAGACTCAGATCCAGCTGGGCAGTCAGCTCACAGTGAGGGCTCAGGTGAGCAGCTCACCTTCCCTGGGCATTAGCAACTTCCTCTGTAAAGGGGGAGGGTGAATGCTCATTCAGCTCCGCACCCAGCAAGTCCTCAAGGCCAAAGAGAGAAAGCAACTAGCGAGGAGAAACAGTCTTCACAGTGACTTGTCCGAGGCACTTGCAGGATCTCAGTATTCACATCTGCACGATGGCATACTGGGCTAAGTCGTCCCCTAGAGTCTGCTACCTCTAAGCCACCCCTTGACATAAGTTAACAGACCCCAGCCTGCCCCACTAAGCACACGGCAAAAGAGATCAAGCAGGGCAGTGGAAATGAACACTTTGGCCTTCCCAGGGTGAAAAGGCAACTGGGTGGGTTGTGCTCTAAGGAACGCAAAGAGGGACATACTGCGGTGGGAGCCAATAGGAGCCCTGGGAGTAGGGCTGCCAAGTATGGTTGTCCAAATTGTTCACTTCACAAGAGCACCTGGATGAAATGGCAAGTTGCAACTGAAACCCAGCCCTTCCTCTACTCATCAACAAGAACCTGGGCACAGGATATGTCTCCCTGGAGCAGTGACTGTATTAAAGGGTCCCGGCAGTCCTAATGCCACGACCCTTTAATACAGTTCCTCATGTTGTGGTGACCCCCAACCATAAAATTATTTTCATTGCTACTTCATAACTGTAATTTTGCTACTGGTATGAATCATAATGTAAATATCTGATATGCAGGATGTATTTTCATTATTACAAAGGGTTCGCGACCCACAGGTTGAGAACTGCTGGCCTAGAGGAAAAGGCATTTTCTTCTAATTGGCACCAAGGACCAGTGTGGGCTGGTGGTAGTCCTGCTTAGGAAGGCCTCCTGCTTCGCCATTCCTGCCCTCCCAGCTTGAAAGCCCTTTACTAGGGATATGCTTCCTTTCCACTTGAGTGTACAGATGCAGGCATACAACTTCCCAGGACTCTTAAAATCATGGGAAGAGATAAATGATTGACACTTCCCAGTCCTGGGTGCAGGTGGAGACAGGACAAGAGGGCATCCATGGACAGTTTTGGGGGCTGGCAGGGTTGTTGTTCTAGATGATTCCACCTGCCTCCTGACTTGGCCCCGATGCCAAGCTTTTCGGGTAAATGAGCACAGGCATTGTTAGAAGCTACTGAATAAGCACAAGATAACGTGCTGTGGTGTCACAGACAGCTGCAAAAGGAAGTCCTCAGTCCTGGCCCTGGCACTGAGACCAAAGCAGCAGGCACTAAACCCAGCAGAGACCTGAGGGCAGGGGCAGGGAGGTGCGTTCATCCTGCTGCAGAGCAGGTGCACAGTTGCCCTGGCCTTGGAGGGAAGTTTAGCAGCAGGAAGAAGAGGATGACAAGGGGACTTTACATTTCCTGCAGTACAGGGGTCGGGCACTGGGATCCTGGCAAGGCTTGTGTAAGGACAGATCACTAGGCTCTGCCCCCAGTGTTTCCAACTCAGGAAGTCTGGGTGGGGCCGGCCTGGGATCCTGCATTTCTAACGAGTTCCCAGGGGATGCTGCTGCTGGTCCAGGACCCCACTTTGGTTGCCCTAGCGAGGGATCTGCCTGCAGCGTGCAGCCCCTGCCCCTGAGCCTGGCCCTGAGTGGGCCTCCTCTCCATCTGGGCCTGCTCTCCATCTGGGCCTGACCCTACTCCCCTCCTGCCAGGGCATTGTCTGTTCCAGGGTTCCTGAGCTTGACTCTCAGCTCCAGCCCTTGCTGGCAGCCTCCCACGCCTGGGGCCTCATGGCTTCCACTTGGGCCTGTGCTCCTTGAGGGCAGAACTGTCTTTTCTGGAATGTCCCACAGCATCCAGTCAGGAGCCAAGCAGGGGATCCCTAGAGCCGGGTGTGTGTGTGGGGGATGCCTAGGGATGGCTGGTCCACTTCCCTGAGCCCTCAGAGGCCAGCTTAGTTAGGGTTGGAGCCACAGAGGGAGCCCAGGGAGCCCAGAGCAGGAGGTGGGAGTGGGGGCACCACTTTGCTCAGGAGATGGGAGCCGGGCGCTGGGACAGGGTCGCTGCTCTGTGCTCAGTCTCCTCATCTGTAAAATGGGGTCAATATTGGCTGCCTGTGTCTCAGGGTAAAGTGAGGGCCCGGCACACAGCACTGTTGTTTGTTATAATTATTGTTACCAGAGAGCGGGTGCAGCTCTAAGTCCATAGCCTGTTCTCCAGGCTCGGCAGGGGGCTCAGGGCAGCTCCCTCAGCCCCCAGTGTCTGCCCACCACCACCACCTCACCCAGGGAGGGGAGGCCCTGGAGGGAGCTCAGGCTACCCTTACCCTGCTCCCTGCTTGCATGAGCTCAGCTTCCAGGTCCGGGGGCAAGGGCACATTTTAGAAGCCTGCCATGCTGACCCTCTTGGATAGGAGAAAAACCAAGATGACCTGTAACCCCCTTCCTAGGTCGGGGACCACCAGAGGCAGCCTCTCCTCTACGGCTGCCAAATTCCTGGGTTTTGTGGCCAGGTGGGCAGCTGTAGGCCAGGTCCGAGGGAGGCAAGCCGGATCCCTGTTGTGGCTCAGGATGGAGATCCGGGTTCTCCCTTCTCCTCCCACCATGTCTTCTTCATTCTGGGGTCCTGGAATTTCCCAGATAAGCTGGGGGTCCTGGTATTTTCTCAGATAAGCTGGGAGTTCCCTTCCCTCCCCCACCCTTATCTGAGTGTTTGCCCCAGATCCCACTGGCCTCCGGGGCAGACCCTGCTGCCCTTCTCTTTTCAGGCAGGAAGGCAGAGGCCAGCGGTGATCTCAGGTCACCCACTTCTGAGGCTCATTTATCAGGTGTTTTCAAACCCAACTGGCAAAGCCTTCCAGAAAGGAGGCTGCAGAAGCCCTTGGTCAGCTTTTCTTTCAGGAGTGGTTTCTTGTGACTCAGCAAGGAAAGGCCTGTTTTGTCCTACACTATCAACAGCATGTTCTTTTGCAAACAGCTTGTCCAGGGTCTCTCTTGTGAGTCCTGCCATCTCTGGCAGTGCCGTAGGGGACAGAGAGAAGCTTCTTTTCTCCAGGGCCCTGGGTAACCACAACAGCCTCCAAGGAAGCCTCTCAGGCACCGATGTCACCCTTCTGCAATTTTCCTGCCTCTAAGTGCTAAGCTTAATCTTCTTTAAATACCACAGAGCTGCCTTGAGTCCTTTCTGGAGACAGATAAGGCAAAAATCTCACACACACACACATACAGAAGATGACTGTCTCCTCCCTGTCCTCAAGGTGCCCGGCCCACACTGGCCAGGGTCTCACAGCAGTGGGACATGGTGGGCTGTGCACCACCAACTCCGGACCACACACTGGAGACAGAGCAGGGTGGAGGTGGGGGGCCCTCACTGCTCCAGCGTGAGCTCTGGGGTCTCACAACGTACCTCCTCAAAGGCCATTCGTCCGGGAACCACCCCCCACTCCACCTCACTACATCCTGAGGCAGCAGCTCCACCCACTGTCAAAACCAGAAGACAGGGGCGGCGCCTGTGGCTCAGTCGGTAAGGCGCCGGCCCCATATACCGAGGGTGGCGGGTTCAAACCCAGCCCCGGCCAAACTGCAACCAAAAAATAGCCGGGCGTTGTGGCGGGCGCCTGTAGTCCCAGCTACTCGGGAGGCTGAGGCAAGAGAATCGCTTAAGCCCAGGTGTTGGAGGTTGCTGTGAGCTGTGTGATGCCACGGCACTCTACCGAGGGCCATAAAGTGAGACTCTGTCTCTACAAAAAAAAAAACCAGAAGACAGATCCCCTTTGCACCACACACCAGCACACTGTGGATCTGGCACAGGTGTCCCCAAAATACTGTCCTGTCCTTCAGCAGCACTCCTTTGTGCAGGACTATGTTAATAACGCTCCAGCCTCCCCTGCACACATGAGAGTTCAGCCCAGTTGAGAGGGGAGGCCAAATGCCTGAGTTCAAATCCCAGCTCTGTTACCGAACAGCTGGGCAAGTTATTAACTTCTTTGAGCCTCAGTTTGCTCATCTGTAAAATGGGGATTCCACAAGTACCTCCTCACAAGGGTATACATAGGACAATATGTGTTCATATATGTCCCTAAGCCACACAGAACAGAGCTCAATACCCAGGGGTGTCCCTGGGAGGGAAGGGCATTTTAGCCAGGATGGTGGCGGGGCAGGAGGACGAGGCTTCCCTCAGGCATGTGATCCGAGGTGGACAGAGTGAAAGCCTCGTATGCAGGCAGCTGCCTGCACATGAATGGGTCGCGTTTCTCTCTAAGCTTGTCAGAAATTGAAACCAAACCCCACCACTGCCCTGACGTGGGAAGTCTCGGCCACCTGAAATGTGGGGGAGGCAGCTTGCAGAGCACCAGGCTCCCTGGGCCTGTCTCTGATCTGAGCCTGGGCCGCCATTCCTCCACTAAGCAGGTGCCCCACCCGGGCAAAGGTTCTGCTTGTCCCTCCAGTTTCCTGGGAAGCTCCGTACACCCCAAGGCCACCTGAGCAGGGGACCTGAGGGGGATGTGGGGTCTGTTTGAACCTCTGCTCCACACTGAGTGGAGTTTCTAAGCCTCTGTTCCTTCATCTGGAATGGGGGACTGCCGGGCCAACGTGGAGGAGACTGAAGCTGTACTCGAAATGATGGTCCCACCTGCAAATCCTCACCATGGCCCCTGGAGCACCAGGCATTGGTCCAGGGCCATTACCCCAACTCCCCCATCTAACCCTTGCAAAGCCTCATGAGGCTCCCCTGTGTCTGTCTGCACTTACAGAGGGAAGGGCACATAAGATCCTGCACAGGACCTGGTGCTCAGGCGACCTGGCTGGCGGGATCTGCTTACTTTGAAGAACCACCTGGCATCTACAGTGGGTTGATTTGTGGCTCCCTAAAAAAATATGTCCTGGCCCTCACCCCCTGCACCTGTGCATGTGACTTTATTTGGAAACAGAGGGGATTTTGCAGATGGGATTAAGATTCTCCAGATAAGACCATCCTGGATTATGATGAGTCCTAAAATCTAAGGGTGAGCATCCTTAAAAGAGACAGAAGAGGGAAGGACAGAAGGCCAGTTGACTACGGAGGCAGAGACTAGAGTGATTGTCCTCAGGCCAGGGAATGCCGAGCATGGCCAGCCACCGCCAGAAGGCAAAGAGGCCTGTGACACACTCTCCCCCCAGAAGGAACCAACCCTGTCCATACCCTGATTCTGGACTTCTCTAGACCTGTGAGAGAATAAATGTGTTCTTCTAAGGTACCCAGTTTGGGTAATTTGTTACCACAGCTCCAGAAAATGCAGCGTCTGTCCCAGGAGGCTAAAACACGACTCTCAGGCAGATGTGTCTGGGGAGAAGGGACAGTCATCTCATAGCACCAGAGGACACTGAGCCTCAAGGATGTGCCTTGCTATGCTGCCCATCTTGGGCTGCTCAGTCTCAGCTCACAGTGGTCTGCCCTGCCCCTGTCACCAGGGACCCCCACCCCCCAGGGCACCTTCTGAGCCCCAAGGAGCACAGAAGTTTTGTATTTTATGGCAAGAGGGCTTCAGAGAGGGGCAGCCAGCAAGCGGGGCCAGCCCTGGACCCTTTCCTTGGTCAGAAACACATCTGAGGGGTCTTTCCATATCTGAGTGCGGAAAGGAGGTGTGGAGAAAGGAAGGAAGGAGCCTAGTTAAGCAGGATCACTCACAGAAAGGCAAGGGCTGCCCGTCCCCAGCCCCCTGGGCTCTAGACCCCAGTGAGAGCTGCCCAGGAGCCCACCCCAGTCCTCAGCAGCTGGGGCTCCAGCAGCCCAGGGTCACCAAAATGGAAGCTGGCCCACTTCACTCACTGACTTCATCCTGCTGTCTGAGGGGCCGTCACACCTCATCCAGGGTTCCTGCCCTCACCAAGCAGCCCCCAACCCTCCATGGCAAATCCTTCCTGGGGCCCACCAGGGCAGGGGAGTTGGGGAAGGAGGCTCCAGGGAGGCGGAGTCAGCACCCAATTGAGGCTGGCAGAAGCATCTGTCTCCTTTAGTTCAGGGGCTTCTGGCCACAGTACCAGATCAACGAAGTCTGACCTGGGGATGTGGCCCGGCTATCGGGGTTTGCTGGAGCCGGTCCTCAGGAGATACCCTGGGCAACGCCAGCCAAGAGGGAGAGTTGGGGGCTAAAGTGGGGATAGACTACCCCATGTTCATTGCCAGAGCCCGCTGGCCTGGCCCAGCTTATACAAGTTGGATAGATAAATGACCATACCAGCAGAGCTATCGAGTGCCTTCAAATTAAGGACACGGAGATTCAGGCTTCTTGACTCTCAAAACATGATGGGGCTAACCACCCGGCCTCGGGGCGGATTCAGCACTCCCATTTGCTGTTTTAAAACCCAACTACCGAGCCCAGCTCAAGTCTTTGAATCTTTAACCTTGGTCTAACCTGACATTGAGACATGGGTGTCCTATGGAGATGCATTTTGTTTATGCCATAGGAGTCTGGGTCTCTCTTCAAATCATAAAGGAGGAATAGGCAGGTGGCCTCCCAGGCCAGGCAGGATGCGTGAGGAGGCTGGAAGATGACCACGGACTTCAGCTGGGCAAACCAGGAGCGGTACCGCCACACACGGGGTGCTACTCTGCAACACAGAGGGACCAACTGCCAGTGCGTGCGCCAACTTGGATGTGCCTCCATCGCAGCACGCTACGTGCAAGATGCCGGCCGTGAAAGTCTTCCTACCACACGCTGCCTCCCACATGACGTTCTGGGGTGGGCATGACCACAGAGGGGCACGGCAGAGTGCTCAGGGGTGGGTAAGAATTTTGTATCTTGACTGTGGTAGTGGTGGTTTCACTACGGTGTACATTTGTGCAAACTCACCCAACAGCATACTCCAAAACAGTAAATGCTGTTGTGTGTAAGTCAGATGTGAGGTTTTTAAAAAAGATGTGAGGTGCCTAAAATGGAGCTGGGCACAACGTACCCTACACATGACAGGGTGGCTGGGTGCCACCATGCACTTTAGATTTTACCCTGAGGGGCTGGAGGGAAAAGGCTGCTGGAGCTGAGAGCAGGCCCTTCCTTGGTGGGCCCAGCTGGGAGCCCTGGTGATACATCTCTCAGGGGCAGCACAAACTTTTTGTATTTTATTCCCCACGGGGGAAATGGTATCATTATTGGTCACGTTATTGTCATCATCAGATCCTTGAATGTGGATCTTCAAATCCAACCCTTATATTTTACAGGAGACAGGATCAGAGAAGTCAAGCAATTTCTCCAAGGTCACACAGCAGCACTGGAAACCTAGGCAGGCTTGGTCTAAACTCAGAGCCTCCATCTCACAACCATTATATTTGGACACCTCTTCAAAAGGCAACTAGTGGTCACTGAAGGCATCTTATCTGGGTAAGAAAGGAGGCAATTGGGCTTCCCAGGCCTTGATCCCAGAAGTGAGGGTCAGAGCTGCTGTTTGTTCATAATTCCAATCAAGCATACTTGGCAAGGCTTCCTCGCTCATCAGGGGACTTGCAGAAATTGGATTCTCAGGTGGCCAAAGGTGGCAAGGCAGGGTCATGTCCCCAGGCTGGTCTGGACTCCAGGGTTAGGCTCTCCCCCACGACACTGCCCTCGCCCAGCTCAGGGAGACCCTGAGGTTTCCTGGCCACCTCCTGGCTTTGTTTTTCTAGGCCCTTCCAGTCCCAGAATGATCCAGAAAAGTCAGGCCAGGAACAGCTGCCTGGCGCCTCCAGGATGCCTCAGATGTGGTATGCGGCGGGAGTCTCGAGCCAATGTGCTGCCACTACGTGAATTGGGCCACCATTAGAGTCACAAAGACCAATTACGACAAGAAGAAAAACAGCCTTCCATTCTCCCAGGACACCCCGGCCAGCTGCTCCCTGCTCCCACCTCGCCGCCCCGTGGGGTTGCTCCAGGCTCCGTTTCCAGCCTGGCTCCCTCCCGCACCCCTGGCCACCTGCCTCTGACAGAGTCAATATTGACTCCGGCCTAAGCCTCCCGCCTTGGCGTGTGAGGCCTGAGGGGGTGAAGGCACCGGGAGAGGCAAACGGCTCCTGGATTTTCAACTCAATTGCTGTGAGGAGAGATGAGAAATTGCCTTTCTGACCCAAAACCGGAGTTCACAGCTGCACTTCATTACGGATTTCTCCAGGAGGCCCTGGGAGAGGCTCGGCTCGGGAAGGGCTCACCTGTTAGCAGCAGCTGCCGCCTGCCTCTTTCATAAACACGTTGGTGGTTTCCTGCCCAGGGTTGCAGGGCCAGGGACGTGGGAGGAACAGGGCAGGCTGCCAGCGGTGCCCCCGACACCCTCCCCCACTGCCCCCTGCCAGTCTGCATTAATTCAGCAGATGGAGGGAGGAAGAGGCACCAGTAAGTGGGCAGGAGGGAGAGGAAATGGCCACAGGCCTGGCTCTTGCTCTCTTTAGCAGGCACTAGAGAGGAGGGCACATCTTCCCCCACACCCCCAGGGTCCCACCTCTGCTCCCTATGTCTCACATCCCCCACACGGCGCTAACATGAGCATGTGTCAGGTGCTTGGACCATCTCAAAAGCGCCCCCTCCCCTCCTCCTCCCTCCTGAGCAGCTGGCCTCTTTTGCTACTGTTCAGTATTTGACAGCTATTCAAAGAGTGTGGGGCCCTGCACACCGGGGGTTCTCCACCCTGGGTGCACATCAGAATCATCTGGAGAGCTCTGGGAAGGATCTGGAAGCACAATGCATCCCAGAATCCCTGCGGTTGGGCCTAGGTACATCTCTAGACCTCTTGGGCAGCTGAACACCCAGTGGGGCTGAGACCCTCAGCCTGGGGTCATTGCTATCTGGTCCCAATGTCCAGTGTTCTTTTCCAGAGAGGGCAATGGGGCAGCTTAGGCAGAGAGCCCATAGCAGCTGTGATGTTGGGAGGAGGGAGAGGCCAAGTGGCCCGTGTTAGCTGCTACAAGCCCTGTCCTTCCCTGGCAGCTCCAAGTTGCCTTTTGCCACTAAGGTCTGCGGTCCTGTCCCCTGACACTGAGATGGCACAGCAGCCCCTGAGGACAAAGCAGCTGCCCAGAGCCCGTCCTACCAGGAGTATGTGGAGCTGTCCGTGAGAAGCTGGGTAAGCAGGACACGTCACTTGAACTCTCTGGACCTGCACTGACAAGCCTGAGGGCTGAGCAGCCTCCCAGCCTCATACCTGGAGTCCTCTCTCATTTCATCCATCATTTCCGAGCCCTCTGAGGTCTGGGCAGAGACTGACTTTAAGTTCAATCCCTGGTACGTCCCGTCTTTAGGATCCTAAGGAAACTCTGGGCCCTGCAGAGCCTCAGTGGCTACATCTGGAAAGTAGGGGGGGTGGATGTACCTCAACAGGCTTGCGGCCAGTGATGAGGCCATGGCACAGACCAAGTGCCTGGCCCCGCAGTGGTGGCAGCTGGTGTGTGCTTTGCCCTGTGAGAGTCCTCCATCCTCACAGCACACACTGTTGGGGGTTCTTACAGCAGCCCCATGTTCCAGATGAGAAAGCTGAGGTCTAGAGATATCATTTGTGCAAGGGTGGCAGCTGAGATTTCGCCCTGAACTTGGGAGCTCGTGCCCTTGCCAACCACAGGCTCACGTGAGCCTCCACTTGGTGCCTTCTCAGGGCCACTGGCACCTTGGAATGGCCAGAGCCAGCAGTGGTCCAAAGAAGGCTGGAGCAGGCTGCATACTCCTCACTGGCGACTTCCATCCATGTCTGGGGACAGAGCAGGTGAGGTGGGCCTGGCACGGGTTCTTGGCGACCAAGTGGACCCTCGGGCCTCAGATCCCAGAGAAAGACCCAGGCAGGGTCAGTGCCCAGTACCCAGAGCACGCTGTTCTGTGTCCTGGATGGAAACAGGCCCAGTTCAGGGCACACGGTACCTGCAGTGCCTAACACTGTGCTGGGGGTATCAGAGGAACCTGACCCTGGGAGCAGCTGCAGGTTAGGGGGAAAGGGGAGAAGAATGTGTACAGAGCAGAGGGAGAGGTGGTCAGGTGGGGACAGCTATGGGGCGCCCCGAGGAACACGAATGAAGAAACTGAGGCCTGAGAGGTAAGTTTGTGTGGCAGATGCAGGCTGCCCCTCCCCGTGATGGGCTGCGCCTCTCCTGTCCCTTGTTCATGCATCTCCTGGGCCCCAGTTCCAGGCCCAGGGCTAGGCACACAGCGGGTCTCACGTAATGCCCCACACAGCCATCACCCACAGGACCTCCAAGTGCTCCACACACAGCCATTACCTATAGCACCTCCAAGCGCTCCACACACAGCCATTACCTACAGCACCAGACTACTGGGCAAACGCCATTATTTGCCCATTTCACAGATAGGGTGCTGGCAGCACAGACGGGTTAGGAAACCCATCTCACGACGCACAGCTATGAGGTGTCAGTGCCAGGATTTGAACTCATCAGCTTGGCCCCAGCGAGCTGTGAAGTGGCCCCCACACCCTGTAGAAATCTAGCAGGGGCAGTGTGGCTGCCGGGGCTGACCCACCACAGCGGGCCAGCCAGGGGCGGCTGGGGGCGCTCTCCCTCCTGCCAGGGACGGCCGCTGCTGCCGGCACACTCCCCGAGAGGCCAGGCCTTGCAAGGGAAGCAGAAATCTGTCGTTAACACGGTGCCAAACCCGAAGTGGCTGCTCCCGAATTGCAATCCAATAAAAGTGCGACTTGTCTATTTATCATCCTCAGGGCTTTTTATCACAGTGCAGATGGCTGCTACCTTTGGAAGGCTCGGCAGCTCGCTGCCAGCCGCCCGCCATGCAGAGCTTTGCTCAACAGAATCTGGGCCTGCACCTGTGAGGGGCCTGGGCCCAGCGCCTGCTTGCCGTAAGAGGTGGCCCAGCCCACCCCTCCTCTGCCCCTGCCACCCATGCTCACGAAATGCCCCTCTGAGGAGCGGGCAGCAGGGGCAGGTCACAGCCCTGTCACCTCTCCGCGGTGCTAGCGGCAGTGAAGTCCACACCTGGTGTCAAGCCTCTAATTACCCCATGTGGCAGCTGCTCCTGGAAGGGACATCACGCGGCAAGGAGCCCCACTGGGGCAGGTGCGCGGTGCCCTATGCCCAGTGCCACACAGCTCAGATTGAGGGGGCCCCGTGGGACGCCTCCGGGGATTCAGGCTGGAAGATAAAGCCAGGGAAGATCAAGGGCCAGGCGTGCAGAAAAGACAGCAGCCGCACCCCCTGCCTGCAAGCGGTGGGGAAGTAAAGTTTGCTCGAGATTCCAGCTGCTGTGAGTGAGCGGGTGACACACCTGGGCCTCCCGTGACAACAGCACCAGCAGGGGGAGGCGGGAAGCAGAGAGTGAGCACAGGAGGGGTACAGGCAGGATACTGCACGGGTCTGCAAACCCCAGCATCCTTCCCACATTTGGAGGTTAGGGGTGAGAGGGAGGTGAGGGGGAGTTCTGAGCAAGGCACTGGCATAAGCCTGTGGCCACACACTGGCTCCAACCTACCTAGTTGGGGACAGGAAGCAGCTTTCCTACTAACATGGAGCCCAGGCTGTAGTGTGTATGCATATGCATGTGAAGGGCTGAAGGATTCACCCCACCTGGCCTGCGAAGGTCAGGGGACACAGGGGACAGAGCACTGCCAATCTGGCAGGCCACGACCTTTGTACTCTGGACTGCAGCCCAGGAGACAGAGTACCAGCCGAAGGGCCCCCCTTCCCCAGGGTCCCCCCAGGCTGTTCCGGGTGCCACTCTCCAAACAAACCAGACTTGCAGCTGTGAAAACCAACGGCCTCAGCAGCCTGCTCTGCCGGCTGAGCTGGGCCAGCAGAGTCTTTCCTGCCTTCTTTCTGATCTCCCCATGCCTCTGCTATGTCTCGCTGCCTGGGAAGCCCCCACCCTGCCCCCCAGAATGGCAGGCACCCTCCAAGGACCCCTTTCATTACAGCAGCAGCCCCCATTTGGCCAGCCTCCCCCAACCCCAGCCTTCTGCACATGTCATTCTGGGTGGCACTGCAAGTGGGTACAATCTCTGCCTTTGGCAGAGGAGGAAGCTGAAGCCCAGAGAAGTTGGGGACCTGGGCAGGGTGAGCCAGATGACACTTTCCCCAGTGGGCCAGCCTAGCTCCAAGGTGTCTGAGGACTTGACAAAGAAGGCAGGGAGTGGGCATGACAAAGAAGACAGGGAGTGGGCACACGGTGGCGTTTCTGTAGGTCACACCCCGGTGTACCACCTGCAGTGTCTGTACCCTCACCCCGCCTCTTCTGCAGGGCGGTAGGAAGCAGCTGTCACTTACAGGTCCCTCCAGGTTGACTGGATTGTTGCTTATGATAATACCAGCTAGCGCTTTTGTAAATGTTACTGTGGGTCAGATCTTAGCACTTTACACACATTTCTTCATTTGATCTCCTCAATAACATGAGGAGGGATGTCATCACCACCATTTCTATTTTACAGGTGGGGAAACAGCCACAGAGAGGTGAAGCAATTGGCCCATAGTCACACAGCTTAAGCCGGGCCACACACTGGACTATGCAGCCTCTCGAGCAGCCACAGCTCCCTGAAGGGACCTGGCCACGTCCTGACGGCCCATCTCTCATGGTGCCTGGTCAGGGCGGCCCTGCCTCCAGGGCAGCTGTCTCACTGTGGTGGTGCAGGGTGGGGTACATGGAGCCACACTTGTCTCCTGGGAATTCAAGGGCCGACCTACTGGGGACCACACTCACTCTAGGAGGCCTGTCATCAGCTCCCAACAGTACAGGATATACCCCTACCTTCCAACAGGAAATTGACTGAGATGCCAGGACCTGGGTTTGGGGCAGGGTGGGTGGGTGTGGTCATTACCACATGCCCTGCTAGCTGTCCCCCAGCCTCAGTAACACCCGTGTCCACTGTCTACTCTTCCACTGGACATACCCTGAGTGTGTCTCTGTGTCAGACACTGGGCCAGGTGCCAGGGATACGAAGTGGACAGTCAGGCTGGGCCCCTGCCTCTGTGGAATGTGTACTCCAGCACAGGGGTTCTAGTCTGGGCACCACAGGGCTCTGAGGCTAGACTGGTCTCTGCAGCGGGGGCTGTCCTGGGAACCATGGGACATTCAGTGACATCCTCAGCCTCTTCTTGCTAGACATCAGCAGTACACCCCCCAGCTGTGACAACCAAGAAAATGTCCCTCCCCTTACCAATTGTCCCCTCAGGGTGGAAAAGCATCCCCTCTGCTACCTTGAGAGGATCAACGTATCATCCAGCTAATGATCACAAAAATAAAAATATAATCCCACAGTGTAAGTGCTCTGGAGAAAACAGGTAGGCCAACATGCCAGCGGATGGAGGGGGACTTACTTTGGGTTTTATTATGAAGGAAGGCTGCAGGGATGAGGCCACATTTAATCAGGGGGTCTAAGGGGTGAGAAGGTGCCAGCGAGGAGGGAGGGGGGACGGAAGAACAGAGGAAGTCACCCTGGCCACAGAGTGGGGACCACAGGGAAAGTGGTATAAGACGGAGGCAGAGGCAGGTGAAGGCCTGAAACCTCAGAAAATGGCCTCGTTTGGAAAAAGGGTCTTTGCAGACGTAACCGCTTGAGGATCTTTTTTTTTTGTTTTTTTGTAGAGACAGAGTCTCACTTTATGGCCCTCGGTAGAGTGCCGTGGCCTCACACAGCTCACAGCAACCTCCAACTCCTGGGCTTACGCGATTCTCTTGCCTCAGCCTCCCGAGCAGCTGGGACTACAGGCGCCCGCCACAATGCCCGGCTATTTTTTTGTTGCAGTTTGGCCGGGGCTGCGTTTGAACCCGCCACCCTTGGCATATGGGGCCGGCGCCCTACTCACTGAGCCACAGGCGCTACCTGCGCTTGAGGATCTTAAGGTGAGATCATCTTGGATCAGCCGATGTCCTCATATGAAAGAAGAGAAGGGAGAATAGTGACAGTGGATAGAAGCAGAGATGGGGTGAACCGTCCACAAGACGCGGGACACCAAGGTCACCAGCAACCACCAGATGCTCGGATGAAGCAAGGACAGATTCCTCTCAGAGCCACCAGGAGGAATCAACCCTACCCAGTCTTATTTTTTTTTTTTTTTTGAGACAGAGCCTCAAGCTGTTGCCCTGGGTAGAGTGCGGTGGTATCACAGCTCACAGCAACCTGCAACTCCTGAGCTGAAGCGAGTCTCCTGCCTCTGCCTCCAAGTAGCTGGGACCACAGGCACCCGCCACAATGCCTGGCTATGTTTTCGTTGCAGCCATCATTGTTGTTCGGCGGGCCCGGGCTGGATTTGAACCCACCAGCTCAGATGTATGTGGCTGGTGCCTTAGCCACTTGAGCCACAGGCGCCGAGCTAGCCCTACCAAGTCTAGAGTTTGGACTTCCAGCCTACAGAATTGGGAGAGAACATAGTTCTGTTTTTTGTTTGTTTGTTTATTTGAGACAGAGTCTCACTGTTGCCCTCAGTAGAGTGCTGTCACATCACAGCTCACAGCAACCTCAAACTCTTGAGCTTAAGCGATTCTCTTGCCTCAGCCTCCCAAGTAGCTGGGACTACAGGTGCCTGCCACCAACACCCGGCTATTTTTTTTTTATTAAATCATAGCATCTGGCTATTTTGTTGTTGTTGTTGTTGTTGCTGCAGTTGTCATTGTTGTTTAGCTGGCGTGGGCCAGGTTCGAACCCACCGGCCTCAATGTAGCCAGCGCATTGGCTACAGGTGCCGAGCCCACAGTTCTGTTGTTTTAAGCCACAGAGAGGGTGGTAAGGTGTTTGGCAGCCCCAGGACTGATGTGGGAGTTAGCAGGGCAGCTGCTGCTGAGGAAGGCGGCAGAAAGCTGGGAGGGTCTCCCCCACCAAGAGCCACCCTGCCTGTAACTCCTCCTGGGCACCCTCTGGGTTCATGGTGGGCACCAAGTTGTAAAGCAGTCACATCACGCCTGCCCCCTGGCCAATAATTCCTAGACACCAGATGTTGGCCAGGCCACCCAGGCTAAGTTCAAGTTCATCTCTGCAGCCAGGTTTGCCCTTCTCCTGCTTCCTGACACATTAGCCATACTGACCTGCCCTGAGGCTCTGATCACACCCTCCTTTAATTCATTCATTCAGCAAACCCTATTCACCACGTCCTGAGCACCCAGCACCTTCCTAGGTGCTGGAAATACAGCAGGGAATATGATAGATGTCCCTTCCTGCATGGGGAGTGGGGCTGAGACAGGGGACCGGAGGTAAACAAGCAAACAAATAAATAATAGCATTTCGGTGACCTAAGGCCTCCCTGAGGGGAGCCAAGGCTGGGGAAGGAAGCTGTGACCTGGCTCCATGCTCCTCCAGACCCAGCTCGAATATCCTCTGCTTTGTGACACTGTTGCTTATTAATCTACTGATTCTCAACTGGGAGGTGACTGTGCTTCCCATGAGACAAATGGCAAGTACTGGAGAAATTTCTGGTTGTCACAGTGCCGGGGGGTAAAGTGCTCCTGGCATCTCATGGGTAGGGCCAGGATACTGCACGGGACGGGCCTGCACAGGCTGATCTAGCCCACGTGGCGGCAGCACTGGGGCTCAGGACCCCTCTCTGGGCCCCCAGGTCCCCTTATCTGCCACAGCAGTAGGATCAGCGGTGCCCACCTCTCCTGCCAGCTGCAAGATGCACATGGGGGACCCGCACCCCTGACAGGGCTTCCAGGGAGCTGGCTAGACACACAGCTCCAGGCCTACTCCAGACCTTCCTGGGAAGGGCCCACATGTGATTGGCGAGCACTCTGGTGGGGTCACGTCCTGACAGAGGGCACAGAACTGGCCGCCCAGCTTGGCTATAGCCTGCAATTTGGAAACACCCACGGTCAGCCCCAGGGAAGACACAACCTCCGTGTCTCTATTCCAGCCTCCCTGTGCCCCGTGACAGCTCCCTGGGTGAGCTCAGCACCAGAACTCACCTGATCCTGATAAAAGAAAAGCTGCAGGGAATGAGACCTGGTCAGATCAGCGTCCAGCCGCCCACATAAGTGACCTCGGCCAGGGAAACCAGTGTAGCCCTTGGCAAAATTAACTCCAAGTCCTCGCAGAGCTAGCTGGAGGCCCACAGACGGTCCCTCATTCTGGGGTGGGTGTGAGAGAACTGTATGGGATTGGGCCAGCTGCCTACCTCCTGCTCCGACAGCATCCCAGACATACAGAAAACTTCGGGAACCCATGTTCTCCCAGGTGTGGAGTGCTTAGTCCAGAGGCTGTCTCTGGGCAGGTATGAAGAGCACTGACTCACAAGTCCAGGCTTGTGATAAGCTTGAACAAGCTGTGACTGCGGCTGTTTCTTTCTGAACGCCCCAGTGTTCCCCAGGCCACAGCACATTAGAGGGTTAACTGACTCCAATGCTCCCCTCTACACCCCAATCGATGTCGCTCCAGACCAGCCTTGTTCCAAGTCATCCACTCATTCAACAAACACTGACCATGCTGGGCACTGGCATGCTTGGGAGACCGAGACCGGGAAGTCCATTTGCCTGGAGCTTCTGCTCTGCAGAAGCGAGTCAGACCACAGACACCAACAGAAAAATGTCAGAGCAATGTCAGGAGCTGAGCAGGCCACCAGCAAAGCCAGGAGCAGGGAGAGAGGCCTTCTCTCCAGGGAAAGGATCTTGCTGGGGCTGGGGGAGGGCAGGAGTCAGAAGCCCTAGGGGAGAGTCTGTCCCTCAGAGAGGCTAATGAGCTCTCAAGAGCAGAGACATCCCTCCGGGAGTTGTATAACCGTGTGTGCCTCTATGCATATGTGTGCATGGGTCTGTATCTGTGTGTGTGCACACATATGTATCTGTGCACGTGTGCATGAACACACCTGTCAATGCCTACGGGGGAATGTCTCTGTGTGTACATGTATGTGTCTGTGTTTCTGTGCCAATTTGTGAGTGTGTGTTCCTGTATCTGTGGTCTCTGTACATGTCAGTGTGTACATTTCTTGTGCATGCATGTTTATGCACATGTGTGTGTGCTCAGAGGAGCCTTCACCAGGCAAGTCTGGACCTGAAGTCTGGCTCCATCAGCCCAGCCCTCCCCACTGACACGGGCCAGGAATTACAAAGCGCCTCAGCATAGCGCCTGGGGTGTGCGTGTGTGTGTGTGTGTGTGTGTGTGTGTGTGTGTGTGTGTGTGAGAGAGAGAGAGAGAGAGAGAGACTGTGTGTGTGTTCTCCCGCCTGTGAGCGCCTCTGAACAAAGTACACCCTCTACCTCTCCAAGCCCACTGCCATCTGGCTCTCCCCCTCCCGTTTGGCCATTTGAGCCAGTAGGGGGGCACCCCAACCTCCCAGGCTGAGAGCACCAGATGGCAGGAATCAAGGCCTTGTCTCGCCCAAGGGAGGCTGGCGCCCGAGGCTGCCCCCGCCCTTCCAGCCACCTGGGTCACAGGGCAAGCCACCACCCTCGTTTGTGGTGCCTCTGGCTGTCCTCACCCCTGTTCCAGGGCTCCACCTCCAGTGGCTTTTTGCCTGGGCCACATAAATCACCCTCCAGGTCAGCAGCAGCTGAGGGAAAAGGGCAAGCAGGGTATGTCCCCGAGGTCCTGCAGACAGAGTGGCTGGTGAATGACCCCTGACAGCCCCGGCTGGAGGCCTTGAGGGAACAGAGGGAAGGTCAGGAAGCTCTAATGTTCCCCTGGGCCTTGTGGGTGATCTTGGCTGTGCCCTGTTGTGTGGAGAGGTTGCCTCTGACCACAGGGCCTCGGCAGGGAGCAGACCAACACCTGCCCAGGTGCCCCTGACCAGCTGCAAGGACGGTGGCCATGGACCTAGGTGCCAGTCTCAGCCCTGCCAGCCACAGCTGAGTGACCTTTGGCCTTCATATCTTCACCTATGAAACTCAAGTTCTTACCCTATTTTATATAATGCCCCTGAGAAACTTTGGGGCAGCTGCAGGTCATTTGTGCAATCATTTGACAGACAGAGGGCAGAGAGGTCTTGGTGGGGATATGCAGGCTCCAGATATAACTGCTTGGTTTGCATTCTGGCGTAAGAATGGGAGCTGGGGCTGTAAGAGCTTGGGCAAGTGACTCAAGTGCTGTAGCCTCGGTTTTCCTGTCTGTAAAAGAGGACGAAGACGGAGCACATCTAGACTGCATGCAGATTAGATGAGGCCCACTTCTCCTAGACTGTCTGCAGATTAGATGAGGCCCACCTCTCCTAGACTGTCTGCAAATTAGATGAGGCCCACCTCTCCTAGACTGTCTGCAGATTAGATGAGGCTCACCTCTCCTAGATTGCAGATTAGATGAGGACCAACTCTTCCTAGACTGCATGCAGATTAGATCAGGCCCACCTCTCCTAGACTGCAGATTAGATGAGGCCTACCTCTCCTAGACTGTCTGCAGATCAGATGAGGCCCACCTCTCCTAGACTGTCTGCAGATTAGATGAGGCCCACCTCTCCTAGACTGCAGATTACATGAGGCCCACCTCTCCTAGACTGCATGCAGATTAGATGAGGGCGCTTTGGACAAGACCCCCACCCAGGAGTGCTTCAACAGACAGCTGTCACTACCCAGTAAGGACCTCTGGGCAGGCTAGGGGGGATCCAGAGAGAGAGCAGAGGCACCGCCCTCCCACTCTCCTGCCCCATGCCCCAGCCTGGAGACCACCCCTCACCACTTCACCCAGCAAGGATCCAGAGAACACAGACACGCTGCTCTGAAGGGTCCCCTGGATGGGCTGAAGCCTCCTATGGCAGAAGCATCAATTCACTTATTCACTCACTCACTGATTCACTTCCACACATTTTCAGGGTGTCTACTACTATGTCTTAGGCACCTTCAGGGTGCTCAGAGGCAGACGAGAAGCAAAACCACAGGATCTATTCAGATGGATACAGACAGGCTGAGAACAGAGTCCCCTTCTCTTCCCTCCCCCTAGAAGAGCCAGGTCTGGAGAAGCTGCCATTTATTGGGTGCTCCCTGTGATGTGAAGCTGGCGATATTATAATCTAGGAAAAAGGGGTCAGAGGAGGTGCTAAGCCCCGCAGTCCAGTCACTGAGCACACATCCTGTCTCACTGACACCAATCCCCTCCTTGACGTGTGGCTCACATCCACTTTACAGATGGGGCAACCAAGACCCAGACAGGGCAAAGGACAAGCAGACAGGCGGTGAGGGCTGCGCTGGGCCTCAAGCCCAGACGCCTTCCTGATCTCTGATCCCTCTGACCTTTTGGTTGTCCCTTCCTGCCTCTTCCTAGAACACTCTGGGCTGTGCAAACATGTAGCTCCTGCCCCGTGGGGGTGAGTGCCGCTCCTTAGTCGTCATTATTTCCTTATTTCTCCTCTTGGGCACCACACGGCTGCCTCTGGGTCCAGTAGGAGGCCCTGGGGCTCGGCAAAGTCAGGCTTTCTAGAAATAAAAATGAGAAAGGGAAAAAAGCCTTCCAGGAAGCCAGTTCACGTATTTACATGTAAAAAGGCCTCCTCGGCGCTCCCCGCCCCCTCCTACTTCTGAGACTGCAAGGGAGCCTCTCTGACCCCAGGAGCCTCCTCGGGGAGCCGGGCGCAGGCGCCCGCTGGGAGGGAGCTCAGATGGCTGCAGAGCAGGGGTACCGCGAGCAGAGGGAGGCCGTCTCGGCGCCCCCGACTTAATGGGGAATTTCATGGGTGTGGTAGTACGTGAGACCGGCCGGCTGCGCCCGCGCCCCCCGCCCCCGCCATCTGCTCCGGGGCCAAAAGTCGCGGGAGAGGAGGGGGGCGCTGCTCCGGCTCGCCGCGCCGACCCCGCCGGTAACCTCCACTCCCCAGGCCCACATTTTTTAAGCAGATGTCTCCTATTGACGAGCTCAAGGTTGCCCGCAGCCCTCCCCCGCCTTCCCGGGCCGCCCACCGCAGGGGGAAGGGGCACCAAACGCCGCCCACTCCTGGTCCGCGGGCTCAGCCCCAGCCCGGGAACCGGGCGCGCGGCCAGTGGGGCCCCAGCCAGGCAGCCGGCCCGCCCCCTCGGGCAGGGGACCGGCGCCCACGGGCCCTCCGGGGTTTGGGCCGCGCCCAGCTGGCCAGGCCTGGGGCTCGAGCTGCGGCTCAGGGGCTCTCTGGGAGGTCAGATCTTTCCCTGTAAGGGTTTCGGAGGTGCTGGCCTTAACCCTCTCAGTCCGAGTTTCATTACCC
This sequence comes from Nycticebus coucang, assembly GCF_027406575.1. Taxonomy (NCBI): domain Eukaryota; kingdom Metazoa; phylum Chordata; class Mammalia; order Primates; family Lorisidae; genus Nycticebus; species Nycticebus coucang. The sequence goes on along the minus strand of NC_069781.1, from coordinate 181,434,209 downwards.
GCCCAGGTGCAGGAAGGGATGGTAGCTGTAAAGCAAGAAAAAAATAAATCCTTTCTCCCAGGCGGTCTAGACAAGATATTGCCCCACTTAAAGTGAAAGACCATCCCCCACCAATACTCTAGGGAGAGGTTAGATTGACAAAATCGTACTAGAGTGTGGATGACTGAACTGAGAGGCTGTGCTGGAGAGAGGGGTAGAAGGCAGCCAGCCATTATGGGCTGCATGGCCAGAGGCCAGTGTCTTGAGCTCTCTGGGCAGTTTCCCTATCAGCAAAATGGAGAACTCAAGTGCTGGTATTTTCTTGGGCTGTTTTCACAAGAGCAGAAGAGTGAGAAAACAGGAGTGTAGGGGTGAAGACTGGGGAGAGAGACAGATGCTTCAGACAGCCCCTCACTAACCCAGAGCTCAGGGAGGGACCCCATGACAGAGGCTAGGGGGATGAAACAGAGAATCTAAAGAAGTTCTGGAACTGCGGGGTTCTGGTCTTGGAAATGCAGACCATGCCAGCCACCCATGGGTTCTGGGAACCCCAGACCTGGAGGGACTAGTATGGCACTAAGGGCTTGTGTACATGTGAGACCCCTCTGGCCTCAGCTTCTTGCAGTGGAAATGGGCCCACAGCACCCACTTCACAGCCATGCAGGCCCCTGGGTGCATGGCCCCTATGCAGCCCTCAACCCAGGCCTCATTGCACAGGCACACAGGAAAGGGCAGTCACAGAGCTGGGTGGGGCAGGGTAGTTAGAGACCAAACCATACTGTCTCCCTCCCTCCTCTCTCACTTATTCCCATCAAGCCCAGATTATCCCCCTCAAGGGGGAGAAGGCAGAGGAGGTGGGCAGCAGGAAAGGCAGGCAGACCTCATAACCCACCCAGTACCCACCCCAGAAGTCAGATCAGATGCTGTACTCCTGTACCTGCCCAATGCACAGGGGCTTTGACAGACCTGGGCGGAGGAATTTCTATTTCAGTGGGGGGAGGGAGCTGGGCCAGAGAGGTCCTAGATCAGGCCAGCCCTTAGGAGTCCCCCCACCCCGCCTCAACTTACAGCCCAAGGTTCCAAGCATCCTGGCCCTCCTGCCAGCCTCTCAGACTACTCAGGCACCCTGCCTGACCTGGACAGGGAATTGGGTCTGTGGGGCTGGATAGGCCACCTAATTCACAGGACCCAGTGCAACGTGACAAGTGTGGGGCACCTTGCTCAAAAAATGAGCATCAAGATGGCCATGCCTGAGCATTACACCAGGTGTGAGGGTCTCATGTAACTGCATGGGCTGCAGGTCCATGAGGCATCCTCACTGTGAGGTCTTGGGACAGAACTGGGAAGAGCTCTCCCCTGACAAGGCAGGGCAGAGCAGTAGAGTGACAGCTGTAAGCGCAGCCCCTGGCAGGGCTACCCTGTGGCTCTGAATTCCTAACTGGAGCCTTGGACAAGCAATTCAAGCTTGTTTTGCCTCAGTTTCCTCATCTACAACACGCGGATAATCATGCCGTAGCCCCTTCCTTACAGGACTGCTGGAGAATTTAAAGGAGCTATGCATGGAGGTGAAAAGCTGGTACAGGCAGCCCAGCAGGCAGACACTGCTGCTTTTTATTTTTATACCTGATAGTATTACTGGCCACCAACCTAGTGAGTCCTAGGTCACAGCCTAGATGGTGCTCATGGAACAGGAGGGTTCCAGGGGGTGTTCTCTGGGAGCCACAGGATGTTGTGGCTGGGGTTCTCAGCTCTGTTGTCAATAAATCCGGGGACTGTGGCAAGTCCTTTCCTATCTCTGAGTCTCTGTTTCTTCCTTGGGAAGAGGCTGGGCCACAGTCCTTCCAACTCTGATGCTATAGCATGGCTGCCTACCCTCTCAGGTGGGAGACTGGCACCTATCAGCCCCCCAGGGTTTAGGCCATGCTCTGCTGGTCAGGCCTGGTGCTGGAGCTGGCTAGCCCCCTTTCCTCCAGGTATGAGGAAGTATAGCTCTTCCTTCCTCTCACAGAGCCAGAAACTTCCTTTCTTTCATCTGATCATTTCACTAATGTCCATTCATCTATCCATTATCTATCCCTCCAAATTACCGTCCATCTATCCATCTAATAGTTGAGCTCACTTCCATCCATCCATCCATCCATATATCTGTGCAATATCTATCCACATATCCATCTAACATCCATCCATTCACCTAACATCCATCCAACTGATGTCCATTCATCCATCCAACATCCATTGATACTTTAACTATCCATCCATCCAACATCCATTGATTCATCAACTATCCATCTATCCATCCAACATGCATCCATCCAATCCACTTTCATCTGTCTATCCAACATGTACGGATCCATGATCCATCCATCTATCCAATATCCATTGATACATCCACCCAACTATCCATCCATCCATCCAACATCCACTGATCATCAAATCATCCAGCCTTCTATACACACACACACACACACACACACACACACACACACACACACACACTACCTATCCATCATTCACTCAGTTTCATGCTAGTTATCTATTCATCCAACATCTACCCAATCATCTATTCATCCATTCACTATCCATTCATCTGTCTACTTACGATCCATCCATCTATTCTCCTTTTCATCTACACAACCTTCGTCTGGTCATAAAGACAGATACGAATGCCAAGCAGAAGGGTCCACAAAGCCTATCAGGGCTCCACAGCGAGTGGGTAGCAGTAGACCCTGGCGGTGGCCAGTGATCAGGGTCAACAGCATGCATGCCTGCTCTTCTCTCTATGTCCCAGTTTCCTTGCCTGTAAAATGGGTATAAAAACCACAAAACCTTCTGTAGGGTTTTATGAAGACTAAAAAAGAAAGTGACAAACCAAAGCAAGAGAACGATGCCTGGGCAAACACTGAACACAAGGCTGGTTGTGTCACTTGCTCACATCCAAGGCCTGTTGTTGGAAACACCTGCCTGGGTTGGTGCTTGAGCTTCCCTGAACCCCTGAGTCCCCCAGGACCCACAAGCCCCATTTCCAGTTTTCCCAGAGCAGTCTCTGGGGGAAATTTATCACCCTCTGGGCTCCTGAGCAGATCCAAAAAAGCATCAGATTAAAAAAAAAAAAAAAAAAGAGTCTCTTCTATCTACAGCAGCAGTTCTCAACCTGTGGGTCACGACCCACAGGAACTGTATTAAAGGGCTGTCACATTAGGAAGGTTGTGTACATGTGATACCTGATCTACACTGTGACTGCTCTAGGCCTCTGGGACTACAGATTCAGTCCTACCCGCCATCTCATCAAGCCACAGGATGGCAAGTTGACAGCCACAGAGGAGGCCAGGCAACCCGCCCCCCCAACCCCCGCTGTGAGACACACCCAGGTTCCAATCCCAGCTGCATCACCGGCTGCTACCTGCAGCACGTTGCTTAAATGATCCCAGCCTCAGCTTTCTTGTCTGTAAGTTGGGGGCAAACAACTGCCTGACACACAGTTGTTGTCCCTCTGTAAATGCCTTTTATCATCAGAAATAGGGACGAGGAGAGGTGCCGAGAGCTGCAGAGACACACAATGTACTTGCAGGCAAGGCCCCGAAGAAGACAGAAACATGCAAATGAACGCAGGCAAATGCTCCATTCCAGGCCGTGCAGTTCAAGTGCGCAGCCCCTGGATGCCGACAGGACGGCAAGATTGGGAAGTCAAAGCTGGGGCTGCACCTGCAGCTGGCCCTGGCCTCTCCCTACCTTGTCTCTGCCTGCAAAGTGAATGCTACCAAAAATTCCCACCTCAATGGAAGAGGTTTCACTTCAATTTGGACTTTTGACTTAGAGCAGGTCCTCAGTTCCCTACAATTAGATGGTAAGGCTGAGCTGCTGCCCCCTCCATCTGGGCATGCCCATGTTGGCCAGTGGCAGTGTTGGGGAAGCATTGCAATCCATTCTGCACGCTTAGAACCTAATCTTATGACACTCTGAGGGCTTTATTAATAGCCTATTAGTGGGTAATTCATGCATTTTGATGATAAGTCATCCAGTATAGTTCATGGGGAGGAGGGTCGAGGGGTGAGCTGGGGGCGTGGAGTGGGGGTGTCCCCTCCAATGCGTTTCCCAGCACCTGCCCAGGCGATGAGGGTTCCATCAGGTCCCCACCACCACAGGGAGCCTGCAACGCCCCCTCCCGACAACCCCGCCATTCATTAATCTTGATGAGTTTTCTGCTGAGTATTCTTCCAGGGCTTTCAAACCACTCGCTAATTGCAATTAATCACTTACCGAAACAGATGTCAGGAACAATGGGGCTGGGAGGGCTGGAGAATTGATGAAGCTGTCAGGGGGGTGCGTGGGTGGCTGGAAGGTGTGGGGGGCTGAAAGGCTTCAGAGGGTGCTGAGGGTGCCAGGCTGGCCAGCTCCTGCCCAAGTGGGCTGGCAGAGTCTCCCCAGGAGAGAGGACAGCAAGCTGAGTGCTCTGGGATGGTGAGAGGCAGGTACCACGGTGGTGGCCCACCGTCAGCAGGGAGCTCAGGCAGCAACCCCTGAGGACTCCGTGTCCACTGCCCTGGAGGCCAGTTTCCAGCCCCGATTCTTAAAGGATCGCCTCCAGGGCCTGCAGGCCTTGGATCAGAGAGACACACTCTACAAATGGGGCCTGCCAGCACAGTTGGGGTTTTGTGTGTTTTTTGCCCTGCGGTAACATAAGAATTGTATTTTCGCATTAGTTGCCAACATTTAAAAATCAGATTTGACAGAAAAATCTGGACTTCTGGCTTCTCTTTGAAAACACAAAGATTTTGCCATACGCCATCATGCGGCCGCCATAGGCTGGGGCTGAGCAAGCTCCCCGTAAGGACGGGGCCTGAATGCTGGATTTTGCCTAAGACTCCAGTGCGGCCACCCCAGGGCCTTCCCTCCTTCAGGTCCCCTGCTCTTGTGCATCCCTTATGTTGCCACTCCCATGAGGCCAAACTGAGGAGGGGTTTTGCACATTAATGCCCCTGGAGGCCCCTCTAAGCACTGGGAAATGAGGATGGAAAATGAGTGGAAGCCTCCAACGCTGGCTCACTGCATGACTGCTGTATGCCAGGCCTGCTTCCTGATAGCAGTGACAGCCCAGCAGGGACAGATCATAAGCTCATAGACACATCTGTGCATTGAGTCTTCTGTGCTCTAGAGCTCATGGAGGCTGGGTAGTACCATGCTGGGTGCATGTGCAAAGGCCCCGGGGCAGGTCAGAGCACCAGCAAGGAGGCCCAGGCAGCTGCAGCAGAGCTGATAATGGACATCTTGGGAGGGTGCAAGGACAGGGAGGTGACAGGGCTGGGGGTGTGTGTGGGACAGAGCGTGCCAGGTTTGGAGGTCACAGTAAGGGTGCTGGCTTTTGTTCCCAGGGTATGGGAGCCATAGGAAGGTTCTGAGCAATGAGGGACATGATGACGCCTAGTTAGCAAATTCCTGTTGCTATCGAGTCACCAAGGGGATGATAGGCAGCCTTTGGTTCCTGTGCACTTAGCTTCCTAGAGGGCTGTCTCTGGGCAGCAGTTCAGCTCCTCCTGGGGAGCTCATTCCCGGGCCCTTCAGGGAATGGGTGTGCAGGATGGCTATGTCACACACGTGCTGTTCACATATCCATGACAGAACGTGCCAGCAATGGATGCCACACAGATGACTATACTGTGGTCATCTGGCACTGCTGGGCATCCTTAAGAGGTGCTCTGGACACATGTCCCGGGCAAGAGCTGTGTGTCAGAAGAAGACGTGTGTCTCCACAGGTGTGACTCTGCGTGTGGGTTGCACGTGCTTGGGACAAGTGGGCCCCTGCGCAGCTGGCCCCTCCTCACCGTGTTCACTGTAAGTTATGCAGTGAGCGGGGCCCAGGCTTCCATGTTGTGCATGAGTTATCCTGTGTGTTGAGCATGCTGCTGTCTTGTTAACGCTGAGCTAGGCAGAAGGAATACTCTAAAAATGTTACTACGCGCTCCAGCTGACAAGGATGGTGGCCACCAGTGACGAAGACTGTTTACTCATCTGCTGTCAACCCTGGGGCCTCCATGCCTTTGAATGCTGGAAGAATAGATTTTCCCTTAATCGCCAAGGTTCCCCCAGCCCACACCATCTGCTGCACCCCTGGTTACCAGAACTGGGGGAATAGGTAACTAGCTGGTTCCAAGAGCTGGGCATGTGGCCACTCAGGTAACTGCCTTGGTGGGCTTGTCAGGTGGGTGCCGCCTTCATCCCCATTTCACAGATGAGTAAACTGAGGCACCGCAAGGTTGAATTGCCCATCCAGAGTCACTGAGCCAGCAAGGGGCAGAGCTAAGCTTTGAAACTGGATGGCCTGGCTCTGAAGTTTGTGCCACACAACACCTGACATCCTGCCCCTCGTTGCCGCCCCTTGCAGCTCTCAGCTGTGCCTGCAGGAGCTGTATGAGGTACCAGGAGCCCACAGCCACAGCTCCGCTACTTGGCCTTGGCTGGTGCTTCCACTCTCGCAGGCTCAGCCTTCCCTGCTAACGGGGACCGGTCCTGCTCTCCCTCCTGCCTGAGATCTGCTGAGGCCCGAAGAGACAAGGGGATGTGAGATCCACTAGTTCCTGATCCTAGAAGCCCCTTGAATGTGTAAGTCTAGCCCAGCGGGGTCTAACACAACAGCCGCTGGCCCTGTATGGCTACAGAGGAAACGTGGCTGGTCCCAGCTGAGATGTGCTCTCAATGTCAAAGTCACAGCAGCTTTTAAAGATTTAGGATGAAAGTAAGGACGTAGAGTATCTCATTAATACTTTTTTTACATTGATTACATGTTGAACACTAACAGGTTAGATCAGGTTTGTTAAACTATATTGTTAAAGTCAATTGCACTCTCTCTTTTTTTTTTTGAGACAGTCTCACTGTGTCGCCCTTGGTAGAGTGCTGTGGCATCGCAGCTCACAGTAACCTCAAACTTGGGCTTAAGCGATTCTCTTGCCTCAGCCTCCCAAGTAGCTGGGACTACAGGTGCCTGCCACAATGCCCAGCTATTTTTTGTTGTAGTTGTCATTGTTGTTTAGCTGGCCTGGACCCCCAGCCCCAGTGTATGTGGCTGGCGCCCTACCCACTGAGTTATGGGTACCGCCTCACCTTCTCTTCTTGTTTGAAGGTGACTCCTGGACAATCTAAGCCTACAGATTGTGTTCATGCTTGGGTTCATGCTTGGGTTGTGTTCATGCTTGGGTTGCATTTCTGCTGGACAGTGTCACTCTGGAGTGACCTCAGGCACCTTGGAAGGCATCTGGAAGTGTCTCCAAGGCCTTACCTCACCTGCTCCCGAGGGCAGCCTCTGTCCCTTTCCCAGGCCACTGGGACCCACTGTGTCAGCGCTGGGCATGGGAAATCATATGCAAAAAATTAAAGGTTCTGGAGCATGGAGGCCCTGACCTCACTGGGACCCTCCTGAGAAAGAGATGACTGACTGCCCCCTCTATCTCTTGCTTGGTCCCTTCGTAAGGAACGCAGGGTGGGGGCTCCTGAGGTCTAGGGAACACCTTGCTAGTGCCGAGGGGCTACTGTATACTAAGCCTATTCCCTCTGGAGGCCTTAGCTCAACAGCAGCGATGCGATGTGGCAGATGGTCTCACAGCTCCATTTCCTAGGCCAATAAACTCAAGCTCCCAGGTCTCAAGCAGGAAGGGGAGCAGTTGGGAATTAAACCCAGGTCTGTGGGATGTACCACAGTGGTGTTCTATACTAACTTCCCCAGACTTTTTTTGAGCACTTTTCCCTAGAAAATAAAAGGTAAGGATCCATGAGCTGCCAGAAGCAGGCTAAAGCCAGGGTTGATTTGCCACACTCCCTGGGAATGCAGATACCTCCAGTTAGTAGGGTATTTTCTGTGGTTCATTACCATCTATCTTCCATCCATCCATCCTTCCTTCCATTCATCCCAGCACTCATCTACCATCCACTCATGGACCCCCTCCATTATCCACATCCCACCCACCTATCCACTATCCATGAACCATCCACACACCAGTCTTCCATTCACCATTGTCTATTCACCCTTCCTTTCATCCATCCATCCATCCATTTTCCACTCATGCTTAGACAGTGGTGGTTAAAGGGTGGATTCTGCAGCAGGACTGTCTGAAGTCTGAATCCTGGGCCCTGCCACGAACTAACTAAACAGCTGTGGAAAGGTAACCTCACCTCTCCATGCCTCGGTTTCCCCGTCTGAAAGAAAGGGATGATACTAGCACAAGGAAGCCTCCATATAAGATGTTCAGTTCCCACCTGCCTGTTACGAGTTGTAAATTCCTGACCAAAGTAAAAGTTACCTCTCCTCTTAGCCTCAGTTTCCTTATCTGTAAAATGGGAACAAAACTGGCCCATCCCAGGGAAAGAAGACTGCTCCACACAGCCGGGTAGGTGGGGCTGCCATGAGGGTAGGAAGGGCAGGGTGGCCTAGCTTGCTTTGAAGGGTTGGGGTGGGGGGTGTGAGTGACAGCACCTCTCACTGTCCTCTGTCCTTGCAGCTGGGCCTCTGTGCACCAGTGCAGCTCCACCCTTGAGTCCTATGAGGAGAGTACTGGCCTTGGGCCCCTGTGACATCAGCTTGGTTTCCTGAGCATCAGGGCTCCCCTCTACCCTACACTTGTAGCCCCAGCTTTGCAACACCCCTACTCCCAGGTCAGGGGCCAGGTCCACAGGGTCCCTCCCCCATCAAGCTTCTAACAACAACAGCTGGCCCCAGGCGTGCTGCTTACTCCCACCACCACGTCCGTGGTTCTTGTTCACCACGTCTGTGTCCCCCTTCAAGCTTTCTGGACCCCCAACACCTGTTCAGCCAGTGTCCTACGTTCAATCCTCTCTGTTGAAATCCCTCGTGTGGCTTCTGTATCCTGGCTGGCCCCTGACTGAGACAGCATAGAACAGGCAGTTGTTCAACAGCTTGACAATGTGGGAGCTGCCGAGCCCCTACCCCAGAGCGCCCCAGGAGGGCTGGCCAGAGCCCCAGGTCCCCCGTGCTCCCCGGCATGTGCTCTCTATGCTGGCCCCTGCCTGTGCCGCTCCAGCTGCCAGCACGTGAGGCAGAGCTCTGCTTGCAACCCGAAGAAGGCCTGACACATGTTAAAATAAATATTCTGCAAATATGATGTTCCATATGTATGACTTCGTGGGGTGATGATTTTTCCACTGATCGCTGTAAGTGACAGCTGCACGGGCAACACTGGAAACACAGGCTCTGGCCGCCCTCGCTGTGCCACGCGGCGGGGGTGGCGGGGGTGGAGTGCCGCGGCTCGCAGCAGCTGGTGACTCAGGCGCGAGGAACCCGCACGCCTGTCAGCGCTCGGTGCAGGCACATTAGCGATTCTGAGGGCTGGCTGGAGCAGGTGTTCCCAAGCAGCCTGTTCGTAATAATTACTTTTAGATTGTTTTAAAGTATTTGAGCAAGATCCTAGGGGGGCTGGGAGAGAAGGGATGAGCACCAGGATCCCCTCAGGGCCAGCTCCACACATGTCCAGGGCTGGGTGAGGACCGGACAGCACAGCGAGGGGTAAACCCCCCACGGGGTGGGGGGGGGGGCGGCTCCTGTGCAGCAGCTTATACCCATGAGTTCACCAGGCCCGTTGTTAACACAGTGACACACAGTTTTCCTGTGGCCCCAGGCCTCACCAAGCTGCTTGCAAAGGCTGGACCTCTCCCCAGGGAGGCCCCAGTCCCCCTGTGACTCATGGGCATAACTGGTGACCCGGCTATCACCAAGAACCTCAAGCCTTGACTTGTGAGTAAGAATCCGGGATGTAGGCCCAGGGGGGCCAGAGGCCTCTGTCCTCTGTTCCATCCCAGTCCTGGGAACACAGGTATGTGATAAATGCTCCCTTGGGCAAACAAGTGAACACAATTGTTAACCACCATGGAGGCAAGAGCTGCCATTCTGCCCCTTCCAGTAGCCCAGGAGCACTCTCTGTCTGCTTGCACGGGAGCACTCTCTGAGACAGCACCAAAGAGCATCCTGGGGTCTGGGCCGCAGGGCGGGATGGCGGAGGCTCTGGCCATACTGGAAGCCACAGGGAAGGGCTTGGCCTGGACGCTGTGAGAGTGGAAAGTGCTGGCTCCTGGGAAGCGTTCTCAGGTCAGCATCCTACAGCAGGGCACAGGCACCAAGGCTAAAATCCTGGCCAGGGGCTAAGGGTTTCTGGGAGAGCAAGAACAGCAGCGGGTGGGAGGAAGGATGGATGGACGGATTCACGACAGAGGGATATGGGCTCACCCTGGTTCAGGCTACTTGGCAGAGTAAGAGCCCACCCCTGGACACCAGGCTGCGCACGCCCAGCCCTGCCCAACCGCCCCTGACCATGCATTCTCTCCTGTCCACAGCCCCCTCCCCTCTTCACACTGCAGTCAGTGTGCCCAGTTCTCTCAAGGGCACCGCACCACCACCTCTTTCCCCCAGCTCCTGTGCCGAGGCCCCTGGAATTACTAGTGACTTAAAGCAAATGGGGGCCTGGCCACCCCAGACCAATGAGATGGCAAAGCAGGTGGGACTCAGGGTAGGGTGTGGTCTCTGACGCGCTCCAGGGGTCTGAAGTGCAGCAGCCCATGGAAATGGCCCTCAGGCAGTGCTGGACAAGGCCACTAGGTGTCCCCAGCTGGGGACTCACCCAGGCCTCCCTGTGGGATATCTGGGAGGCCTAGCTTTATCACTGGGGAGGATGTCCATGCAGGTTTGGAAATGGCTCCCCAGCCTGCAGAAGGGTCACTCTGGCCATTTCTAGCCCAAAGAATGAGCAGGGACATTTTTACTTCTTCAAAATAGGTCAGATGATGAGGACCCTGGTTCCTTGGGAACAGACTGTGCTCTTTAGTCCCCTCTGTCCCATTTGTCCCCCAGTGCCTGGGGCCAGCTGCACCTGCATGCCCCTCAGGCAGGGATCTGCAGGCCAAGGGCTGGGGACAGTGGTGTTTACAGCTGCTTTTTAAAAGCCAGGCAAGTTCAATATTAGCTCTGGGGTTTGTGCAATCTGTTGTCAAGATAAAGCAGCAGGCGGTGAGTGAGCGGTGCCCTGCCCCGCCCTGCTGGAGCCCAGAGCGCCAGGCCTGGTTAATGAGCAGCCAGTGGGCTCCAGCGGCACTCCCCCAAGCCTGCTTTCCAGAGTCCACTGAGCCCAACCCTGGGGGAGCAGTGCCCTGGGGCAGCAGCGCTCAGCTGCCAGTGCATGTGAAAGGCTCCCTCACACCCCACACTGCAATGACACCCTGTCCTAAGTGACCTGCCAAGCGCCTGGTCCCACTCCCTGGCTCTTGCGTCCAAAGCCCCTAAGCACCTGAGCACACTGCAGCCCTGGGGCCTCTGCACCTGTGGGTCCACTGTCACCTCTCACCGCCTCCGGCCAGAACGTCACCTCCTGCAACCCAGACTCCCATCTGTCCTGTCCCTTTCTCTCCCCTCCATAATCATGTGTGCAGAGGGACTCCTGCACGGTGCCCCCCTTCCCCCAGCCCCACCCCCACCCACCTTCTGAGCCCCCCCCAGGGTTCTCCCTCACCAGGCCTCCTGGGGAGAAACTGACAGCCCTCATTTAGTGGCACGGTGGGGGCGCCTCCCAGCTCCTTCCCTGCACAGCCTCTTACTGTCAGCCATGCTGAGAGTCTGCCTGTGTAGAGGGGTGAGGTGGAGGGGGGTGTTCCTGACAGCCACCCCTAGCAGAAGTCATCTTTTATTCATGCTGATAATGTCAACGGGATGTGTCTGGAGGAAAGTCACTTAACCCGTTAGAAGAAGCTGCTGCTGCTGCTGCTGAGCTGGGGTGGGGGAGCAGGGGCCCCAGCATGGGAGCAAGGTAGGGATGCCCTGGCCTCTGGCACGCTCTGGGTGACACAGGGGTCCAGTGACGGACTGCCTGGGTCAGAGGCTCGCCTTCCCCATGTCAGATTGTTCCTGCCCCAGCATCTGGGAGTCCTGTGCTTTTACAAAGATGACAACCCCAGGAAGGTGCCTAGCAAGGTGGTCCCTGAGTGATATGGTGATACCTGCCTCCAGGGGGGCTGGTGGGAGTGAAGGAGAGAAGGGAAGCCTCCACAAAGGGGAGGCCCTAGGGAGCCCAGCAGGAAGGCTGATGATACTGTTTGATTTAGGGAACAAGCCCTCTGGCCAGGGCCCCTGGTAGGCCATCCCAGGAGAAGTGCTGAGCTGGATGCAGCAAAGCCCTCTTCCGACCTCCTATAGGACAGCAATGACACATGGGAGCCGACACCCCATACCCCCCACCCCCCAGATAGAACCACTCACAAGGACTGGTCTGCAAAAAGAGTAGCAATCAGCTCAGGAGACCTGCCTTTTCCTCCCCACCCTGTCAGAAAATAGCTGTCCAGCAAGGAGCTGGGGCCGCAGTCTGAGAACTGGTCTGGCTGTGCACCCCTGCGCCAGGCTCTACACTTGCCTGCCCCTCAGCTTTCTCCTTGCTGAGAGAGGCAAGTGGACCTGATGCTCATGCTCTTTTGTGGGGTGCATCTCCCAGGGCTGGTGTCCCCACAGGGGCAGGGAGTTGGGGTGACCCTGGGTAATGCAGGCCCCTGCAGGATGCCTTGGGCTCCCATGCCTGCACCATCTGGAGACAGGGCTGGAGAGACCCTCCAGACAACCCCTGTCCCAGGCCCAGATTGCTGGTGGGGGCCTGTCCAGGAGATAACAGGCCTCCACCTGCACCCCCCAACCGCCCAGCCCCTTTCCTTCCTTAACACTTTGACAGTGCTTACTGCATGCTGTGCTGTTTTAAACACTTCTCCCACCAACCCTAGAAGTAAAGGTAGCTACTAATATCAGTCCCATTTTATAGAGGAGGAAACTAAAGCCCAGAGGGTCAGGCAGGAGGTGGGGTGGGTGGAGGCCTGGCTGGGACAGGGCAGCCTCAGGTGTGTGGGCCCAGCTCCCGTGCTGTGCCAGCAGTGGCGCCCCCGCGTGGAGGCCTGTGACACTGTGGCACCAGGCTGGGGCTGGGGTGGGGTTCCTGACCAGACCTTCAGGGAAGGAAGGTGGCTACCAGCTATGGACTATTATCCTCCAGCACATCTGCTTGTAAGAAGCTGCTGGGTGGCTAGGCCAGAGGGTGCGTTTGCTGAGGCTCATTTCTGTCTTTCTTGGGCCCGTCACGTGATGCAATGCAGGTACCTGGGCCCAAACCACAGCTGGGGGACAGTCCTGCGCTCCTCTCCCTTGTGAACTGACCACGGATCCTGCCTGATCCCCATGTTAGCGTCCTGGGGCTGCCATGACCACGGGCCACAAAGCGGAGTCTGAAATCAGCAGAGATGTATTCTCTCACAATCCCAGAAGTCAGGAGTCTGTACTCAAGGCGTGGGCAGGGCTGTGCCCCCCGCAGGGGCTCTGGGACAATCCTTCCAGCCTTTTCCAGCTCCTTGCAGCTGTGGGGCACTCCTTGGCTTGTGGCTGCATCCCTCCAGTCCTCATGTGCCCCTCTTCCTGCTAGGGGTCTGTCTCTGTCTTTCAACTTTTTTTTTTTTTTTTTGAGACAGAGTCTTGCTCTCTCACCCTGGGTAGAGTGCTGTGGTGTCATAGCTCACAGCAACCTCAAACTCTTGAGCTCAAGCGATCCTCCCACCTCAGCCCCCAGGGTATTAGGATTATAGGCATGATCCCACCTGGCCTCTCGCTTCTTCTAAAGACACCAGACATACCAGATTAGGGGCCATTCTACTCCAGTTCAGTTACAATGACCCCACCTTCACTGAACTAATCACATTTGCAAAGACCCTATTTATAAACAAAGTCATGTTCTTCCGGAGTGTGAGGCCATGCATTTGGGGGAGACCCTATTCAACCCAGCACAATCCCATATTCAGCCACAATTTAGGTCCAAGTCCCATGTCCCCATCTTGGAGCCTGAGGCCTTGCCTGATCTGGCCCTGTTGCACCCAGCGACTTTGTTCACTTCCGCCACCACAGAAGTCTGTGAGGCTGCCACACACATGGTCACATGGCTCCACACAGTTCTTCTCTCTGAAATGCTCTGGCCTCCATTTCCCATGCAGAGAACTTCCTCTGCCTTCAACACCGAGCTCATGTTGCTCTTAGGAAGCCCTCCCTGACCCAGGCTAGATCAGTTCCTCCTCTGGATTCAGGGTGTTTTCAGAGTTCCCCAGGTGATTTCAACAAGCATTCATGGCTGGGTGGCACTGCACCCAAGGCAAGAGAAAGGCTGGTACATTCTGGTATATTCTCAAACCCTGATTCCCACTCTAAATGGTGGCTTCTGTCGTGGTGACAGCATCCTCTCTGACGGGAGCCCTTACCAAGGGCAGGGGCCATGTGCTCCCCTTCGCAGCCCCCAGGCCACCAGTATCCCCCAGCTCTGTGCTTGGGCTCCCTGAGCATCACTGGCTCCACGGTGTCTCCTGTCTCCCAGGTTTGTGCGCCATCTGTGTGCGGGGGACGCCCACGTGCGGAGCTGCAGACGCACACGTCCTGTCGCCAGCTGGATCTCCCTTGGTGTCTCGAGGCAGCTCTTCTTGTGGCCAGAACAGGGCTCCGGCTCCTCTCCCAGCCCCCACACCTGCTCCTCTTGGCAATGCGAACCTTCCAGTTGCCCAAGTCAAAATTTGGAGATGTTCTGAAGTTCTCCTCTCGCATCCGCCTCTGCTCCGCCAGCAAATCCTGACAGTTCTGTATTCAGAACGTCTCCCACATCCAACCCCTCCCTCCAAATCTGCCACCTGGTCCGAGGAGCCATCATCTCTCGCCTAGGTTGCTGTGAGGCCCTGCCTCTGTTCTTGTCCCCCACCCCCCTGTGCTCCCCACAAGGTGGCCTGGAAGAGATGGCAATTGGAGTATCTGTCCTTCTGCACTGAATGGCATCCTCTTGTGGTGCCTGTCCCCAGAATCCCATAGGCACCTTCTCTGTGCTGGGAGCTGGGGCCAGCTCCTAGGTGAGGCAGCAAGGCCACCTGCCCATGTGTGCATGCTTCTGAGCAGGTGGGGCTGGAGTGATCAGAGAGGGTTTCCTGGAAGAGGCAACGCTGGTCTGGATGGGCCTCCACGAGGAACACAGGAGTATTCTGGAAAGGCAGTAAGTGAGCTGCAGTGTCTGCTTTCAAGGGAGCCGGGAGCCAGGGGACCACATAGCGGGTTGCCATGGGGCCCTGCACCTTGCAGGGTGAAACTTTCAGCCCCACCGCTATGGTTTTGCTCTTGACCTGTTCAGCAGGTTCTGGGGGTATGTTTCCCTGTGTGGCACCATCTGGCCCAGTGATTCTCAATGTGGTCCCTCGACCACATAGCCCAGCAATCTGGATTTTAACACACCCTTCAGGGGGTTCAGTTGTTATAGAGTTTGAGAACTTCTGACCTTGCTGTGCTGGAGCCCTGGGAATAGCCAGGACATGGAACCTTGCCTGTTCCCCTAGAACTTCGGGTCCAGCCTTCCAGACCCAGGAATGTCACCTAAGCTCAAGATGGGCTCTGAAGTGACCCAGACCACACAAGGAGGGGACAGAGCTGACAAACCCACTCACGGAGACATTCTGGGGGCAGCAGTGAAGGTGGAATTCCTGCAGTCATCCTGTCCTGCCCACACGCCTCACCTACACAGCCCTTCTAGAACCAAGCTGGAGCCGGGGGGACCCAGAAACCTTGTACTCTGTACCCCAGGGTGTCGTAGAGGAGCATACAGAGGCTGAGCGCTGAGATAAAACCTGAACTCGGGTCTTCCAACACTAAGAGAAGCTCCCGACAAGCTACATCAATGCTTCAACCAGAGGACATTTTGCAAAGTCTGGGGATGTTTTGGTTGTCATGACTGGGGGAGCTGGTGCTACTGGCACCTCATGGGCTCAAGGCCAGTGGGCAGGACGGCCTCACCACAGCGACTGTCTGGCCTGATACCCACAGGGCTCCATGCAAGTTCTTAGGCCCCTGAGTCAAACCAGATGAGGGAACTAGAGACTCCTTGGAAGTGCATTATTCCTGGGGTTCTCAAGTTCATGCCAAACTCTTAGCAAGGTACCCTGAAGGCTGATGGAATGTCCAGTAAGCATCTGGTGGGCACTCTGTGAGTCAGGCAGGCCCCACACATGGCCAGCCACAACCCCAGATCCCCCAGAGAGCAAGTGGGCACACACCCTCCGTGCCGGCAGCTGACCGCATCTCCTTCAAGGAAAAGCCAAAACCACAGCCCGGGACCAGGCATCGCCAGACTCCCACCTGCTCTGAGATGTGTTGTTCTGAACCTGGAATCTCTTCCCCATCACACTGCCCGAACCCCCTTGGGAGCTCAGAACAGAGAAACCCCACAGAGCGGAATTACGTGTTCAACCTTGAGAAATTAGGCGGCACCCCTGGCTCCCCGCGCCAAGCCCCTCTCTTCCTCAGTGCACTGGCGAGCCCTGGTTCCAAGAGCGGTTCATATTTAATAACGCAATTTATATTCCACTCTCAACATAAACTATTGTAAAGGCGCTCTAATGTAAAAATACATCTGGCTTGTCAATAGTTTATCTCCTGGATCTGCATCTAAATTCCCGGGCCTGTTTGACTTATGGCTGCACCACTGTCTAATGAATAAAAAGGTGCAAATTATAGGCCTGGCTTTAATGCTCATCATAAAATTAGACGATAGTTGCAAAAGCTGCATTCTCCTGCCCACAGTGCAGCGATGGTGAGCCATAAATAAAGTGTATTTAATGTATCCCAGGGCTGTGCAAACCCAGGAAACAGTGTGTTATTGCTCGGCCTTCGATGGGCCCGCCACAAGTTCAATGAAGTGATAACGGATCCATCATGTGAATTTATGTTAACTGTCTCCTCGCAAAGCCATGGCCTCAACACTGTAAATAGCCTACAATCCTTCTAGCAGGCCCGCCTGCCAATAAAACTGTCACTGCCAGGCTGGCAGCGAGCACCTCCAGGATAGGGGGAACAAGCCGTTACGTTCTGGGGGCCGACCTGGGCTGCGCCTCCCACCCTCCCGGCTGGGCTACGGGTCTGTCAACCGCAAAGGGAATGAATCTTCCAACAGAATGGATCCTAATTACGGAGGTCAACAAAGGCCGGCTGCTGGGGAGGGTTTGCTAGGGCCCCCAGTGGCCATAGCCTCTGCTGGGTGGAGTGGAGCCCGGGACCCTGAGGTGGGGACCCTGGCCGGCTGGCCTAGAGTAGCAAGCTGGCGTTGCAGACCCCAGGGCACACTTAGTACCAGGAGTACTGGGTGATGGGCCTGTGCTGTCACCATTCACTTGTTCATGCCACACTCCCCCTCCGCAGGGAGGCCCAACAGTTGAGAAGACCCAGTACACAAATACAAAAATTAAGTGACGCCAGGATCTATGTGCGTGGAATCCACAACAACCTCTCCCTTCTCTGAAGTGTCGCAGCCCGAGCCCTCACATATGTGTTTCGCAGATTGGGAGCTGAGACCCGTGAAGGGGCGGTGACATCGCTCCGGGGGGTCAGGGCAACAATCTTTTTTCCACAGCTTGAAACAGAATATAAAATACCAGAGTCACTCGCGTGGGGTAAGAGCGTTGTTTCAAGGGAGACACGTATGTGGTCTGTGTCAGGATGGGGCATGTCCTACTGTGGGCTGCAGACGTGAACGTTGGAGAAGCACTCCCCTCTGCCAGCCGACAAGGTTCCTTACATAGCAGCTTTCTTGGCACAAGAAAGCATCTAATCTTCCCAAGTAGGTCCTATAGTGCCCCCTCCCTGCTCTGTGTCTAGCTTAACCCTGTTCCCCACAGGACAGTGGCCAGGGAGTGTGCAAACCATCCACACCCTCGGCTGGGGCTCTGGGCGGGACTATTAGGATTCTCTAGTTTAAGTTTGTTGCTCCTTTTTGGATCTGCAGCTGCTAGGCCGGCGGTGCGCGCACACAGCGATACCTGAGTAAATCTGTTTGGTCTGGGAGGTGTATGCTAAACTGCTTTCAGTGATACGAGTTGAAGGAAGTTTGGGGACCCAAGGCGCACACTTAGCCCTTGTGAGTGGCGTTAATGATTGAAGATGGCACTGCAAACCCACCTGGGACCGGGCACTGTCATCCTTAGGGATGACAGCTAGAGAAGATGGTGACATCAGTCTCTGAGTCTTTAGGCAACTCCTCCCTCCACTCCGCTCTGCTCCCAGCTTCCCAACCCTCCTCCAGATGCCTCATTCCCTAGGCCCTGTTCTCTCCTGGGGGACAGAGCTCCCCAGCCCTGCTGCCTTAGCCGCACTGGTGAATGGGAGACAGGGCTCCCGTGGTGCTTGTGGCAGGGCCTGCAGAAACACACGACCTGTGAGATGCAGAAGGACACCCTGCACCCACATCAGTTAAGAGGCAGGCAAACCACACGGGTTCAGAGGCTCATGTCCTCCCCCAGCACAGAACCTTCCAGAAGCTATATGGCTTCGGTGGGCAGAACTCTCACTTCATAAATGTAGGTCAAAGATTCAGCTTTGTAACCTTCTGGGGCTGATGGCTTCAGGGACATGGGGTTAGGGCAGCCATACTGGGCCCAGGATGGGCTGAATAACGACCTTCCAGAGATGTCCCTGTCCTGTCCCTGTGAATGTGACCTTACATGGCAAAAGGGGAGGAGGTGTTTGCAGGTGATTAAATACAGATCTGAGTTGGGCGGTTATCTTAGATGATCTAGGTGGGCCCTAAATGCAATCTCACAAGTGTGCTTAGAGGGGCACAGCTGGGCCAGGTGGCTCACACCTGTGATCCCAGCACTCTGGGAGGCCAAAGTGGTGGATCCCTTGAGCTCAAGAGTTCAAGACCAGTGTGAGCAAGACTGAGACCCCCATCCCTACTAAAAATAGAAAAACTAGGGGCGGCGCCTGTGGCTCAGTGAGTAGGGCGCCGGTCCCATATGCCAAGGGTGGCAGGTTCAAACCCAGTCCCGGCCAAACTGCAACAAAAAAATAGCCGGGCGTTGTGGCGGGCGCCTGTAGTCCCAGCTGCTCGGGAGGCTGAGGCAAGAGAATCGCGTAAACCCCAGAGTTAGAGGTTGCTGTGAGCCGTGTGACGCCACGGCACTCTACCCGAGGGCGGGACAGTGAGACTCTGTCTCTACAAAAAAAAAAAAAAAAAAAAAAAATAGAAAAACTAACTGGGCCTTGTAGCGGGCACCTTTAAGTCCAAGCTACTCAGGAGGCTGAGGCAGGAGGACTGCTTGAGCCCAAGAGTTTGAGGTTGCTGTGAGCTAGGATGACACAGCACTCTACCCAGGGCAACAGAGTGAGACTGTCTCAAAAAAAAAAAAAAAAAGAAAGAAAAGAAGGGTGGGTCAGAGGAAGACATGGCGGGCACAGAGGACAGGCCCTGAGAGGACAGAGTAGAGGACACAGAGGGAGTTGGAGATGCTGGCCCTTGCTGGCGTGAGCGGCTGTGAGCCAAGGAAGCAAGGAGCCACACAGGCTGGAAGAGGCAGGAAGGAGCCTCCCGGGAGCCCTCCACAGCCCGGCTGCACCTTTTTTTGGGCTTCTGGCCCCCAGAACTGTGGGAGAATAAGTGTCTCTTGTTTTGAGCCCCCAGCATGTGGTCCTTTGTCACAGAAGCCCCAGGAGACAAATGAAGGTAGGGCCCCAGTTGCAAAGGGCTTAGTGCTCAGAATTTGATGCTCTGTGGGAGCCACTTTGTAAATTTCTACTAATTTCATCTTTTTTTTTTTTTTTTTTTGTAGAGACAGTCTCACTTTATGGCCCTCGGTAGAGTGCCGTGGTGTCACACAGCTCACAGCAACCTCCAACTCCTGGGCTTAGGCAATTCACCTGCCTCAGCCTCCCGAGTAGCTGCGACTACAGGCGCCCGCCACAACACCCGGCTATTTTTTGGTTGCAGTTCGGCCAGGGCTGGGTTTGAACCCGCCACCCTCGGTATATGGGGCCAGCGCCTTTACCGACTGAGCCACAGGCGCCGCCCTACTAATTTCATCTTTGATGGCAAAGTCTTAAAAGTAATGTCAGACGGGACGACCAGCACACACGGGGGGCTTGGTGCCACAGCTCTCCGGAGGTCTGCCCCTTGGCTAGCCTCTTCCTGCTCCTGCACTCCAGGTCCCGCTCGCCTACCCGCAGAGCAGCAGCAAAGTTAAGTGAACTGGGGTGGGCAGGGTGGGCGAGGGCTTCTCTCTGCCATCATCTTCCTCCTCCTCATGAGGGCCTTGAACTGGGTGCAGGAAGGTTGGGTCAGGACCTCAGCACCCTGTGTCCTGAGGCCAAGCCTCTGTGTGTTCCTTATGCCTTCTTGGCTACCCTCACCCCGGAACCCAGCATATCCTGGAGAGGAGGCCAAAATCCCTCGGGAGTGGCCTGTCCCCTTTGGCTCAGCATGCAGGCCCATGGGGATGTGAGATGGACTTTCACTCACACGGGTACCTGCGAATGATGGCGCTGGCCCTGATGTGGCACAGAACAGCTCTGGCTGCCTTCTCAAGAGCCTCCCAGAGCCATTCCCTGGACCAGCCCCCAAGAACACCACACTGGCAGAGGCAGGAGACGGCCACCTGGTTCTTCCTGTCTTTACCAGAGCCAGAGCCAAGGGTGGGGGCTACAGTGGAGACATTTTTGATAATTAGGTTGAGGCCTCCCCACCCCTGCCTTCACCCTGGGAATATTCCTCCTTGGGGGACCCAAGAAGATGCACTCCGACCTCACTCCTCACTCAGCCCGTTGCTGTTCCTTAGGGAAGGCCCCCAAACTCTAAAGATTCCCACAGGTGCCTTGTTAATGTCATCCATCCCTAGCGGAGTCACAGGCATGTTCACTAACTCTACAGGATGACCAAGGGACCTTTGTTCTCGAAACACCCAGTGTTGGCGGCAGCTGTGACAAGGTCCCAGTGACTCCACGCCCCTGGGGGATCCCCTCTCCTTAAGTGTGGCTGCACCTGATGACATGCCTCTAATGACAGAACATGCCATGAGTGACAGGGGGTCATTTCGAAGGGCAGGCTACAAAGACGGGCTTCCCTCTCTGGCTGTCACACTCTCTCCTTCTAGGCTCCGTTAATAGCTAGAGCTATGCGTAGTGAGCTGGTGGGTGGGTGGGGCTCCAGCCAACACCTCCAGCAAAGAACCCCCAGCCCTGAAGGAAAGGAATCCTCCCACAGCTACAAAGATGGGTGTGGAAGTGACTCTTTCCCCAGCTGACAGGTGACTGTGGCCCCAGCTGACACACTGATCATAGCCTGTGAGGGCCTCTGCCAGGAGACCCAGCTGATCCGTATGCAGATCCCTGACCCACAGAGACTGAGAGACAACTGGAGCCTCAGAGTTCGGGGTGATTTGTTACGCAGAAGAGGGTAACTAACTTGCCTGGGCACGTTCCTAGGGCAGCATGTCCGGTGACTCCCCAGCCCACTCCCAGCGTAGCTTGCAGGCCAGTCACCTGCCCACCTTCTTGTTTCCAACCTCTGCTCTTTGGGGCTCAACCTGATCCCAGCTGGTCAAAACACCTTGACCTTCCCGGCTCACTCAGTCTCATTGTCGAGGCTGCACGTTCACCTCTGCAAACCGCACCCTCTTTCAGGCCTGCTCAGGCCTTCCCTTTGTGGGGCTTCTCTGAACTCCCTCCCTCATGTCTCCCCCACCCCTGAGACCTGTAGCATCTTTGGGCTCAGAATGGGAAAGTTGAGCCCCACTGACCCAGTGCCTCCCACTCCCCTGGCCTCCCCAGGCAGCAGGCACCTTTGGGCACAGGGCTCTTCTCCGCCAACCCAACGCCATGCAGGGTGGAGCACCTCAGGGTGCTGGAAGCTGGGCTCAGAGACAAATAGCATAGGACGTGCCCTCTCTGGGCCAGTGGCTCTCAGACTTGGGAACAGGGAAGACTTGTGAGACAACAGATGAGCTCATGGTGACTCCAATAGACCCAGTATGCAACTTGGCTGCTGTCCCTGGGCCGAGCCCTTTGGGGAAACTGGTAGAACCCAGATTGAGAAACATGCATCAACCTCAGGACCCCACATTCAAGGCCACATGTATCCTGTCGGTGCTCAGTAAACACTCGGCACCAGTAAGAAGCTCCTACGTGCTCCATGCTCCTCCCTCAGCACTCAGCCTCTCACCCCAGAGCCCAGGACACCACCCCGTGTGACCCCCACGGCCTGCCCCACGTGTCAGGTGGACAGCTTCCTGCCCCACTCTGTCCGCTCCACCCCTCTGGGCCAGTACCTGCCCCTGGGACTGGTGCCCGACTTCAGTGGTGCCCAAAGGGAGGTCACTGGGTCTCCCTGGGGCCAGCAAACCAAACCTGGGCCCGGGCCCCCTGCACTCCCTGGCCCACCTCACTCAGATGGCCCCGAGGACTCCCTAATAATAGCAGCACTAAATCCTCCCGGCCAATTCTGCTCCATTTCTATAAATAATGTAGAATCTTTTTATTTACTGACAGGTTGTAAAAGTATCAGGGAGAATAATGTGAAATCAGGAGCTGCTGAATAATGCATGGCCCAGCGCTCCCCAGCTGCCCCCACCGCCCCCGCCACCCTCACGCCCTCCCTGCACCCACGCCCACCCTGCCAGGCTCGGGAAGGCCAAGCCCGGCCCCTGGGCACCCCTTCCTCCAGATCCGACCTGGACTTCTGTGGTTGAGCCTCCACGGGGTCTGGGGGTGGGGGGTCTCTGGATTTGCACGGCTCTGATTTGTATATTCAAACCAGCCTCTGGCCCAGCTGCCTCCAGGCAGATATTTGCATGGTCAGAACCAGGTCTGCTTTACCCCCGTCCAGGCACACACAGGCCCACAATACACACAGCCACACACACAACACGAAGAGGCAAACAGGCAGACACGCACAATCACAGTGATCTATTCAACACACAACCCTAGAGACACACACACACTCACAATACACACACAACCACACACACAGATATAACAAGGCAGACACAGAGACACACGTAATACACACGGCCACACGCACAACCAGAGGCACACGCAGACACACAGTCACACAGCAGTGCACACGACCACACCCAGAGACACACACACAACCACACACACAGATATAAAAGGCAGACACAGAGACACATGCGGACACACAATCACAGACAGCACAATATACAGACAACACACACAACCACACATGCAACCCTACACGTAGATACACAACCTTGCAGAGATACACAGACATAAAGAGACACACACCGCACACATACAACCAGAGACCCACACACAAAAACATATGCGCAGATACAAAATACACACAGCCCCCCACACAGTCATAATTGTGTGACTTGGCAGGTTGCACTCCACGGCGAGCTGCTTAGGGACAAAGCCTCTGCAGCTGGCATGCAGGTGGGCCTGCAGTCCTGGGTCCGTCCCAGCCAAACTCAGGGCCACGGGGGCTCTACAAGCCCAGGAGTGGGGGTTGAAACTCAGGAAAGGGCACGATCATGCTTTCTCCCCTGGGCAGGATGGGGCAGGTGGGACTCAGTTGTATGATTCTTTATACTTTCTGGACTGTGTTAAACACTTCACAGTGAGGCCCCGAAGGCCCCTTGGAAGCCCATCTTCCCCATGCACAGGGCCCTGCTGGGGGAATGGGGGCCCAGGGCCTGCAGAGAGGCAGCTCCCCACAGGTGCAGAGTCGGAGCTGACATGGTGCAGCCCTGGAAGGCTCCCAGCGGTACCACAGTCACACACACATATGAGCACATGCCAGACACGCGCATATGTGCACACAACACAGGCATCACACATGACACCAGACAAGTACACACATGTGCATGTAACATGCAACACACTGTGCGCGCACAGACACACACACACTTGTGCAATGTATAAATGCAGGTGGACACGTCACATACAGACCACACAGGCACCCACACAGAGATGCATACAGACACGCCACATGCGTGGGTGCACACTCGACACACAGTACACGTGTCCACACATGCACACACCTACACACAGACCCGTCCACACATCCTCTGTGCAGGGCCAGGTGAACAGGAAGGGGTGTCCTCTACCAGCCTAAGAGCCTGGAATTGGTGTGTAAACTTAGATTCTCCCTCTTACCACTGATGCCAGAGCTGTAGGATCTGAAATTGGTCCCTCAATTCTACCCTCTCTCCCTACTTTAGAGCTGGGGAAACTGAGGTCTGGGGTTGTGCAGCAATTGGCCGGATTATGTGGAAACCAGTACTTGCCTGGCACTGGCTACGTGTGGCAGTGGCCTGGGCAGGTTTCACATGTCGTACCCGTGTCTACTGTCACTGTGGTCTGAGGGTGGGGAGCAGACATGTCCCCATTCCCAGGCAGGGACGAGGACACAGTCACTTGCACACTGACAGTGAGCAGAACTGGGGTTAGACCGCACCGGGCAGACTGAAAGCCCACGTGCTTCCCTGCCAGGTCTGGCTCACAGGGACTGCACTCCTATTTGCACTGACCTCTGGGAGCTCGGCCACCCTCAAGGCCTCTCTGTCCTGGGTCCTTCTCCTGCAGTCACTCTCTTTGCATTCCCCTCACTGCATGGCACACTCACTCCTCACAGCCTGCCCGGGACCCAGGCTGTCATGATACCCATTTTGGCAGATGAGGAAACTGAGGTTCAGTGAGCCCACACTCAGCAACCCCAGCATGCCAAGGCCCATCTGCACCAGGTTCTCATCTGGGCGGCACAGAACACTTGGAAGGGTTGAGACGATGCCAATGCTTGAAACTCCACCCCTCCAAATCGAATCAATTGGTCTGTGGGGTGGGCCCCATCCTCGAAATTTTGTAAAAAAAAAAAAGATTCTAAGAGGCATCCCTGGGCTCTAGGGCTCATTTGCTTCCAGAAGCCTCACACCTTCCTCCATGAGGGCTGGAGGGGGAGGATCTCCAGGGAAATGCCTGAATTAAAATCAGACCTTCAGGAGGGCTGGGAGGGAGGTCTGCCTTCCCTCCACATTTCAGTCCCGAAGCCCAAGGCTGCCAGGCCCCAGAGGCGTGGGTGCGAAGGCAATCCAGGTGTGAGGCTGACAGGCATCCTTGAAAGCAGCCAGATGGCTGCACGGTGGCAGGTGGTGCCTCCCGCACCGCCAGGCACTCCGGGGAGGCTCGGGGCTGAGTCAGAACCCAAAGGCTCCCTGCCTAGAAGGTGACTTTGGAACCTTGTGAACTCGACTTGACAGTTCCAGAAGCTGAGCAGGGAGAGGGCTCCATCTCCAGAATTAGTCCCTCTACAAGCCCCAGGCAAAGGAGACCACGTGCTCTGGGCAGGGACACTGGTGCCACACGCTATACCTGGCCCTCGAGGACACAGTATCCTGTGGGAGGGCACGGCGCAATACACTTGTGCTCAAGTGTGTTGCTTGAGTGCCAGGCTTGCAGCAGTTCCAGACCCCCAAGAGCCTGGCTATGCGTGTCCCCGATCTACTCCCCTATGCTTTGCCACAGGTCCCTGACTCCCTCATGGGAAAGCAAGTCTGCCCATCTCCTCCGACCAAGGCCCCTCTGGACAGGAGGTGAGGCAGCACCCTAGGATGTCAACTGTCTCCTTGTCATCCCCCTCACCCGCCTCCCTGCCAACCTCTCGCTCTCCGTTTTTTGTTTGCTGTCTCTCTCTGTCCCTTTCCCTCCATTCTTTTCTTCTGTCTCAAGTCTCCAGGCTCCCTCTGCCCCCTGTCTACCCTTTCCCCGTTTCTCTGTCTTTTTCTCCCCCTGACCTTCCCACGCCTTGCTGGTCACACGCTCTCTGGAGAGGGCACCCCCATCTCCTGCACAGACAGGAGAACAGGCAACCTCCCAGCCAGTGGCCATGCTCCATGCGTCCTTCGCCTCTGAGAGGCCCCATTCCAAGTGGGCAGCATCTGGACATTCATTCTGACCCACTGGGAGGACTCAGGAATGGCCTGACACTCCAGACTGAGGGAGGAGGAAGCGGCCTCCTCAGCTGGCGCCAGGGCGGTGGGCAGCTCGCCACTGGCAGTGTGGGGCATCGGAAGGTGTTAGCAGACCACAGACGGGGGCGGGAGGCTCCTGGGAGCATCAGGAGGGCGGCTCCTCCTCCCAGCACCAGGCCAGACGTGGGTGCTGGGAGAAGGGTAAGGAGAATGACCAGCAGCTGTGCCCATGTCACAGGCCTGCCAATCTGCTCTCCCCTGGAGCTTAGGCTGGGACCCGTCTACGTGGGGCCCGGGGCCTAATATTTCCTGTCTCTCAAAACAAGACACAGCCCACTCCTGAGTCCCCATCCCTGGTGCCTGGCCCTGTCTAGGGGAGCAGCTGGGGAGGGGCAGCTGTCTTTGCATCCCTCCTTTTCCTCCCAGGATTCAAGTGAGGTCCCCAGCATGGAATATGAGCAGCATGACAGATCAGGCTGGAAACCAGCTGCCTGGGTCTGAGAGGAAGCTCTCAACAGCCCTAGAGAATGTTCTAGAGGCAGAAGTCCCAAGGGCAAAAAGGAGAACCTCCTTTCCCTAGAGTGTCTTGAAGCTTGGTGGACACGTGAGCTGGGGGAAGGGCTGTAGGCCTTCCAGGACTAGCTCTGGGTATCTTGGGGTCCAGTGTGGAGCAACTCAGGCAGCTGAGAACGCCCCAAGACACCCCTGTGCAGGGGGCTCAGCACTGGCTGGCTTTCCTCTCTCTCCTGGTCTCCTCTGTGTTGGCTCTGCTCCAGGCCAGCCTGGGAAGGGGCAGAGGCCAGAGAGGAAGTGGGCGGAGACAGCGGAGCGTGATTCAGGAGCTGCTCTGGGCAGGCCCTGGAGACTGTGGGCAGGGAAGGCGGGGGTGACAGATGGAGGGTGCATTTATTAAGGGTGAGTCAAAAGAGGCAAAGGGTTTTCTCAGGAGCCCTGGTGAGAGGGAGCCCAGGAGCCGCTGTGGTGAAGGCTGGGCATGGTGCCTGGCAAAGCCAGAGCCACAGAGCTGGGTGCTGGGAGGGCGTCCAGGGAAGCGAACGTGCCTGCCTGTGTCTGGCCTGTCCAGGCCTGCAGGCTCTGAGGCACCTCTTTGCATTCCTGCAGCACCCTGGCAGCCTGGGCCCCTCTCTGGCCTTGGTTTGTCCTCCTATAGAATGGGCTCCTCCGGTCCCGCTCACACGTAGAGCCTGGCCTGCAGCCTGCGCACAGCAGGGACACACCTTCCTGGTTTCTTCCTTTTTTCTGTCTGCAGCTTGAGGCTTAGATTTTTCTGGGGATGAATTTTAACTGTCCATCCCAGTGTTCAGGGCAATGTCTGAACATTGGTGTGCATGGCCTGCCCCAGCTTGCCCCCGACCACCGTCTTGCTCCTCCCCATCTCTCAGGGCTGCAACCTCCACCCCCTAGGCCGGGTGCCCCAGCCTCTGCCCTCCCCTGCTATTCACTGCCATGCCCCACTTAAAACGCTCAGGAGCTCCCCTCTACTGGCCTAATTCCCACACATCCTTCTTTGAGGCCCAAGGCAATTGCCACCTCCTCCAGGAAGCCTTCCTGGGATACCTCCAGCCTGTCCCCGTTGAGCCTCCACAGAGCACATTCCACAGGACCACTCATCTAGCCCCGGCCTGGGCCAATCTTTGAGCCCAGAAACCTTGTGCTAATGGGGCCTGGGCTGGCACTGAGGGGGCCTTGGTGCCCAGGGAAGGCGAGATTTCTGGAGGCAGTGGCTACAGGTGGGGAAAAGTTTGCTGCAGAAAAGGAGCTGCTCTGGGGGAAAAGGACCTCTGTTCCAGCTGAGGCAAATGAGCTAACAGCGGGCCCTTCAGGGACTTTCGGGGGGAGACCACGCCTGCGGATTAAACCAGTGACCCCACACACTGGGCAGAGGGGAAGGGCCCGGGGTTAAGGGTAGGGTGAGGGACCACCCAAATCACCAGTTTTAAAGTGAAAGGCAGAGCACGGCATCCTCTTCGTGTTAACATGATAGAAGCAAGCCCCCAGCCTCCAGGATTATTTGAGAATTCTCCCTCTACACCCATCAAATTAGAGCAGTGTCCAAGGGGGCCGCAGCAGCAGCCCGACAGGCATTAAACTTTAATGAGCACTAATGGCTTCGCCCTACTTCGTGCACCAGGCCTGCATTTATGAACATTTAATTTCTCGGGCCTTGGCCCTCCCCCTGTCTCCGGCAGCCCCCTAGCTGGCCCCAGCCCTCCCTTACAGATGTGTGGGGGTGTGTAGTCAGTAGGTGAGGGTGAGCCTTTCCTGACCCCCTGCCCACAAAAGCCTGAGAGTTCATCCTCCTAGGAAATTAGGAGCCAACAGTAGCAGTCCTATCACCTGCAAGACCCAGGGCTCCCAAGAAGTGTCCAGAGGGCCCTGGGGCAGGCCCCACCTGCCTGCAGACAGGTAACATGATGCCAGAGCTGCCCAGCCTGCCCCTGCTCAGGGGTACCTGTGTCAGACCACTGGGTCCGGCTGGCGGCCAAGCCCCTGCTGCCCCCTGGCGGCGAGGATGAGGAGCCACCACCCCTGAGCCCAGGCCCAGGCTCAGGCTGGGGGTGGGGGCAGGAGGAGACAGAGGATGTCCTGGCTGGGGGTGCCTAATTCTGGAACAGAACTGTCACAAAGATCAGAACTCTGGGCTGGATACTGCCTCATGGGTGGGAGTCCCTGACCTTGAGGGACTGCAAATTATATAGCAACTGAAGAAAGACTATTCTGGAAGGTTCTCGGCCAGGGATAGGTGGCTTTTTGGCTTCAGGAGTGGCCTCTGCAAAATGACGTTAACAAAACAAGGGACAGCTGCCTCCACAGACCTTCAGATCCAAAATGGGAGTCAAAGCTAGAGGCATTTATTAAGCACCTACTGTGTGCAAAGTCCTGTCCCTGACAGGACAGCATTCAAACATAATCACTTGCCAGGCACCCAGGAGTGCTGTATCAGTCACAGACAACCACCGACCTCCCTCTGCCCCTGGCTGGCCAGAGGCCACAGCTGCCCAAAGCTCACGTTTCCCTGCTGATGTACAAGGAGCAGCTGCAGCGTCCCAGGCGGGCCTCAAGCTATGACCTCGAAGTGGCAGCAGCCTCCACAAGACCCTTGGTCTGCTCTTCTTCTGTCTGACCAGCTCCCAGTCCTTGTCCAAGAGAGGAGGCCAAGTCCAAAGAAGCCGGGAGAGGAGGAAAAAGGAGCCCAGGCCTCACTCAGCCACACCCGATTCACACCATGCTCTGGGAGACAGACTGCCTCCAGGGGACAGAAAGCCTGCACAGCATCCCTTCCTCCAGACTCCATGCTCCCTAACGCTGGTTCCAGCTGCTCCCACAACTTCCTGTCCACATGATCTGGCTGGGCCAGACAATGAGGGAACATGCCGCCAGTAGGATTGCTTGATAAAATACAGGACACCCAGTAGAATTTAAATTACAAACAAGAAATACTTTTTTTGATATAACGGCTTTTTTTTTTTTTTTTTTGTAGAGACAGAGTCTCACTGTACCGCCCTCAGGTAGAGTGCCATGATGTCACACGGCTCACAGCAACCTCTAACTCTTGGGCTTACGCGATTCTCTTGCCTCAGCCTCCCGAGCAGCTGGGACTACAGGCGCCCGCCACAACGCCCGGCTATTTTATTTTTGTTGTTGTTGCCGTTTGGCCGGGGCTGGGTTTGAACATGCCACCCTCGGCATATGGGGCTGGCGCCCTACTCACTGAGCCACAGGTGCCGCCCTATATAACAGCATTTTAGAGATAAAAATTATGTACCATATAACTCATCTATTTCAAGCATACAGTTCAATGGTTTTTAATATATTCATAGAATTAGACAACTATCACAATTTTATTGTTGGTTTCTTTTCTTTTGCTCTGTTTTGTTTTTGAGATAGAGTCTAACTCTGTGGCCCTTGGTAGTGTGCCAGGGCCTCATAGCTCACAGCAACCTCAAACTCTTGGGCTCAAGCGATTCTCTTGCCTCAGTCCTCCCAAGTAGCTGGTACTATACGCGCCTGCCACAATGCCTGGCTGTTTTCAGAGATGGTTGCTATGGCTCAGGCTGTCTCAAACTCTTGGGCTCAGGTGATCCAACCACCTTGGCCTCCCAGAGTGCTAAGATTACAGGCATGAGTTCCCAGCCTTATTGTCGGTTTTTTATTTTATTTTGAGGCAAGGTCTCACTCTGTTGCCCAGGCTAGAGGACCATGGTGTCATCATAGCTCACTGCAACCTCAAACTTCTGGGGTCCAGGGATTCTCTTGAGTAGCTGGGACCACAGGCATGCACTACCACACCTGGGTAATTTTTCTATTTCTTGTAAAGACGGGGTCTCACTACATTGCTCAGGCTGATCTCAAACTCTTGACCTCAAATAATCCTCCTGTCTCAGCCTCCCAGAGTGCTAAGATTATAGGTGTGAGTCACCATAATATTTTCATTACTCTGAAAAGAAACCCCACATCCATTAGAACTTGCTGTCCATTTCCTCCATAGCCCTAAGCAACGAATATTTTAAAAGCGTAAGTATATCCCAGATACCGTAGGGAACATACTAATACTAAAAAGTATTTGTTGTTCATCTGAAGTTGAACAGAGGCTCCTATATTGTTTTTCTTTGTGAATCTGGCAATGCTCTTTGCCAGGTCTGTTGTATTAAATGAGTCAGGCACCCTGTACAGCAGGGGTCCTCAAACTTTTTAAACAGGGAGCCAGTTCACTGTCCCTCAGATCGTTGGAGGGCCGGACTATTGTTTAAAAAAAAAAAAAACTACGAACAAATTCCTATGCACATTGCACATATCTTATTTTGAATTAAAAAAACAAAACGGGAACAAATACAATATTTAAAATGAAGAACAACTAAAGTTAAATCAACAAACTTACCAGTATTTCAATGGGGACTATGGGCATGCTTTTGGCTAATGAGATGGTCAATGTCTGGTTCCATATTTGTCACTGCTAGTCGTAACAAGTGATGCAAGTGTGCACCAGTTAGTCCCGAGACTGAGAGGAGGCGTCGAGAGACAGAGAGGAGGGGAGTCGGAGGAGAGTGCCGAGCACATTCCACACATGCGCACTGTAGCAGGACAGGGAGCGGTGGCAAAAACACCTGGAGGGCCGGATCAATGGCCTCAGCGGGCCGTAAGTGGCCCGCAGGGCCATAGTTTGAGGACCCCTGCTGTACTGTGTGAAGCTGTTTGTTGGCTGTTTTGTTATCATTATTTGTATTGTCTTAATTTGGGTTCCTCCAGAAGCAGATCCTGAGACAAGGACCAAGTGCAAACAGTTTATCTGGAAGAGAATCCTGGATGTGTGGGAGTCCAGGAGGAAGGAAAGCCAACAGGGGCCAAGCTGAGCAGGCCCAGGGGGACAGGTATGTAGTCAATATCACCTCTCCTTCTTGGGTTGGAGCTGTACCCGGGGGCACCGGCCCTCAGCACTTAAGTTGCAGCCTGCTGTGAGTGGGGACAAGCCACATTCAGCTTTCCAGCATGGAAATCCAGAAGCCCTAGGGTTCCATGGATCCAACCACGGACAACCTTGGAGATGGGCAGAGGCGATACTAGGGGGGGCTCCACAAGCACCTGCTATAGTGGCCTTGGGCAAGTGTGCATGTTGGATAGTGCCCCCCACCCCAAATTCATGTCTACCCGGCACCCGTGAAGGGATGTTATTTGCAAATAGGGTCTTTGCAGATGTCATCGAGTTAAGATGAGGTGATGCTGGGTTATAACGGGTGTCTCTTTATCAGAGGAGGGGGGTTTGAACACAGATACTGAGGGAAGACGCCACGTGAAGACAGAGGCAGAGATTGGAATGATGCTGCCACAAGCCAAAGAATGGCACAAAGCAGCAGGAGCTGGAAGAGGAAAGGAAGGATCTTTGCCCAGACCTGTCAGGGAGGGCACGGCCCTGCCAAACCCTTGATCTCAGGCTCCCCACCTGCAGAACTATGGGAGTATACACTTCTGTTGCTTTAAGTTTGTGCTACCTTGGGAGGTGCCTGTGGCTCAGTGGGTAGGGCGCCAGCTCCACATACCAAGGTTGGTGGGTTCAAACCTGGCCCCGACCAAACTGTAACAAAAAATAGCTGGGTGTTGTGGTGGGCAGCTGTAGTCCCAGGTACTTGGGAGGCTGATGCAAGAGAATTGCCTAAGCCCAGGAGTTGGAGGTTGTTGTGAGCTGTGACGCCATAGCACTCTACCGAGGGCGACAAAGTGAGATTGTCTCAAAAAAAAAAAAAAAAAAAAAAAAAAAGTTTGTGCTACCTTGTTACAGCAGCCCCAGGAAGTGAAGGGAGCAAATCACTTTACTGCTCCATGCCTCGGTTTCCTCAATTGACAAAAGGGATAAAAATGCCTCCTTCAGGCCATGCATAGTGGCTCACATCTGTAATCCCAACACTGCAGAGTCCACGGTGGGAGGACTGTTTGAGGCTAGAAGTTTGAGACCCTGTCTCTATAAAAAATAAGAAAAATCAGCCAGGCACGGTGGTGTATAGTCCCAGCTGTTCGTAGAAGGGTCCCCTGAGCCTCCAAGTTCAAGGCCTCAGTGAGCTATGATTGCATGGCTGTATCCAGCCTGGGAACAGAGTGCAACACTGTCTCTAATACAAAAAGGCCTACTTTGTAGGGTGGTTGGGGATCAAATGCATTAATAACCCTGAAGCATGGGACCCAGCACGCAGTGAAGCCCACACTGTGTGGGTTATAGCTTCTATTCCTGCTGGCTGTCTGTTCCATCCCAGCCCCTCTGGAGTGGGCTGGGCTGCCAGCAAGTGGGGGCTTGGAGAGCTGACAGCATCAAATCCTCTTAAGCAGCCCCAGCCGGGGAGGCTGGCGCCTTGTTCTGTCAACCCCTGGGGCTCGTCGGCGGGGCCGTGAAGGCACTGTAATAAAGTGGACCGCTATCAATTCCCCCGGTGCCCAGCCCCTCCGCTCCGCCCAGCCCAGGCCTTGTCACTCCGCCAGTATTACGCATCTCCAAAGTGCAGACACAAAAATGTAATGTCATAACATTCGCAGTCCAGTAACCTTTGCTCGAGAGACGGTTCCAGCTGTCAGAGGAGCCAGGAGGTAAATATTTCAGCAGGCGGAGGCCAGCAAGGGGCTGGGGCTGGGGCCAGGCTCCCTGAGATGGGCAGGAGGGCACAGTCGGGGGAACGCTAGTGTCCGACCTCACCCCTTTTAAAATATCTGGCACAGTAAATTCAAGGCTGGTGAGCAGGAGAGGCCAAAGCCAGGATAAAATATGAGCAGATATAAAGTCAGACACCTTTATTGTTCTGAAATGTCTTCCAACAAGTTATGGGACCACAGTGTGACCCCAACCTATCATATTGTTATACGGCGGGACACAAAGCGGACGCTCAGAATTAGAGCTCAAAGGAGACTCGCTGCTCTTGCCAGTCTGTGTCCTTGAGTGCACGGGTGTCCCCTGACCCTGATCCGGCTGCCTCAGAGCTACAGGCCGTAAATATTTGCTGAGCACCTACTATGTACTAGCAACTATGCAAGATTTGGGGGACTTGGAAGTTGGGGTTAGAGTTGCAATTCCCAGGCCTGGGCTGCAGGTGCCTCAGCCTATGCCCTAAGGGCAGCCGTGGGCACTTTCTTCTCTCTCTGTCCCTTGTCAGGGTTCAGCAGTACCTCAGTGTCCTTTGGGTAAAATGGGACAAAAAGCCTGACTCCATGGGGTCTCTGTAAGACCTCAGTGCCCAGATGCTCAGCTTGCCCTACCTGACATGTGGCCATTTGTAAGCAATACTCCTCCTGGGGCCTCAGTTTACTCCTCTGTAAAATGGAGCAATGCTAGCACCTCCCTGGCAGGTTGGGAAGCTGCATTGTGTTAGGATAGACAAAGGGTTTCTAGCAAGAAAGACCTCGACAATTTGCTGGGATTATTGTTGTTTATACAGAGGAGAAGAACTTGGAGGCTCAGCTGTGAAGGCAGGTAGTCCTTCAGTCTGTCTCAGGGTCTCTAGGACGTGGGAAACAGTAGTGGGATGGAAGAAGATGAACTTTGCATGCTGAGGCTTTACTCCACCTGCATGCAAATCAGATACAGCCGTACACTTCCCCTAGACCTGGTGTGACCCTGGCAGTTTCTTAAGATGTTCTGCTCAACCAGAGAGCTGAGGCCAGCCCCTCTACTTCCCAAGACCTGCCTGGAAGCCCTGAGGGGCTGAGCTCTTTTTCTTCATCAGTGAGGGCCCTTCCCTGGTTCAGAGAGTGCCCTCGGTGTCACAGAACATTCCTCTACCTTGTAGGATTCATGGCACATCTGTGACTGTGTCTGGGAGTGACCTATCTAATCCACCTTCCCACCCACTTTGTCATTCCAGATACCTGTCCCAGCTCAACCCAGTTCCCAATGCAACTGCCTCGTCTTTTTTTTTTTTTTTTTTTTGCCGGGGCTGGGTTTGAACCCGCCACCTCCGGCATATGGGACCGGCGCCCTACTCCTTGAGCCACAGGCGCCGCCCCACAACTGCCTCGTCTCTTAGGACCTCATCAATGGTCACAACTGGGTCAAGGAAAGGAAAGAAACCCTAACATTGCCTGCCTGTCTTCCATCTTTCCTTCCTTCCACCCCTCCACCCGCCCACATACTCACTCATCCATCCTCCCATCCATTCCTTCATTCACCCATTTGTCCAGCCGTAAGCATTTACTGAGCACCAGGCACTGTCCTACGTTCTGGGGACACATTAGTGAACAAAACACAGGGGACAAACTCTGACAAAGCTTATGTTTTAACCAAGGGAGAGAGAGTTTTAGAAAGAAAAAGAAAAATCAGACAAGACAATTTTGGGGAGTGAAAAGTTATGAGCAAGGAAGCTAATCAAGGTGATACAGAAGTGATTTTCTAGAGGGGTGATGGGTAATCAGATCAAGTGATCTGGAGGAGCCTCACAAAGGAGGTGACAGTTCAGCTGAGGCCTGAAGGTCCAGAGAGAGCCTTGGAGGATTCATGGCACATCTGTGACTGTGTCTGGGGGTGTCCTACCTAATCCACTTGAAATGTACAAAATTCTATGGAAAAAGCATCACAGGCAAGCAGGTCTGGGGCAGAACCACGAAGAAGGAATCAGGAAGCTGTCAGCTCTGGTGGGTGATGGGTGCAGCTAGGAAGGAGGCTGCAGCCAGACCCTGCGGCTCTGCAGCCTGTGACAAACGGGCGCTGTGTCAGGAAGTGGGGGTTCTGGGAAACTGGTGGGTGTGGGACTCAGGCTGGGCCTGGCCCCCCAGGTGGTGAGGGGCCCAGCGTCTGACGTGCAGGTCCCACATGCAGGGCTGGGCTGTGGACAGAGCCCCCGCTGTCAGGAGCGGCAGGGAATCCCAGTGCCACTCCCTGGGGTGTGCCTCACACTCAAGTTGTCCAGAACGTGGGGGAGCTGGCACTAGAAGTCCCCAAGGTGATACTATGTACCCCAGGGGACCCCGGAACCTTCCATGGGAACTGTGCCACGGTCCCCTCAAACACACACCTTGCCAGAGCCAGCAATCAGGGCTGCCCCCAAAGGCATCCAAGGAGCATCACTCTGGTCCTTTCTCTCCCCAACAGATTTCTCTTGAAATCTGTTAACAAGAACACCAGGGGCAGGCATTGGAAAACACATGCCAGGCGGGCTGCCTGGGGTGGGGGTGGGGCTCTGTTCAGCACCCAGTGATCTGGGCTTCTCTCTGCTGACCGCTGACTCCATGTCAGGCTCCCTTCAGGACTCTTCACGAACAAGCCTGTTCAGTCCTCACATCACCATTTCACAGTTCTGAGAAACTGAGCCCAGAGAGGGTAAGCATCTCCTGGAAGTCACACAGCCAACAAGGCTGGGATCACAAGCAGTGCTCTGAACCCCCACGCGGATGACAAAGATGAGGAGGATGACAACGACTACAGATCACACTTCCCCAGTGCTAGGGACCCACCACTGCCATAGCCTGTCACAGTTAGAACTCATCTCATCGTCACAAAACCCATGAGTTAGACCCTACCATTATGATGTACTTTTATCTATGGGGAAACCGAGGCAAGAGAGAATAAAGGACTCACTCTCTTTCACTGTAAGGAAAAGATGGGGCCGGGATTGGAGGCAGGCAGAACCAGCTGCTGCCCCTTAAAATCAGCTGCCCTGCTGGCTCCAAACAGGGGGTGGTGCAGAGGGGGACCGAGGGGGCCCAAGACACTGGCCACCATCTCAGGGCTTCATCCAGCAACCGGGGCTGCATAGCTGAGAAAGGGGTGTGTGGGGAATCCCACCTGAGCCACCACATCTAAATAGGCTGTGAGGTGGCAGTGGTCTCCAAGTGGTGTGCCCTCATCCCTGACCTGTCAGAGAGAGGCCTTGACTGAGGGGCAGCTGTCACAAGCCTCAGGTGGGCACACACAACAACACACACTTTGCGTGCTTCCTCAGGAAAGGGGGGCTCACCCCCTGCCCACCACTGGAGCCAGCCCTGAAATCATCCTGTGTCCCCGTCCACCCCTCACCCACATTTAGGGCTGCGGCAGGCCCTGTCTGCAGCTGGAGCCATCCTGGCCTCGGGGTCAGCAGCGGTCATTCTTAATGGCTCCACTCCCCCGTTCGGCTCTGTCTCCACGAGGGAGTGATCTATGACCCCATTACCGCCGGGGCCTCTGAAGGGCTCCAGGATGGATTACTGGCTGCCTCATGAGAGCAGGGAGGCGCAAACCCGCACAGGTGAAAAATGAACTTCATCAGACTCCCTGGGTCTCATTACCATCCGTCAGCAGCCAGGCCGGCCCCGGGGAGCTGTGGCACCTGCCTGGCGCAGGGGCTGTGGACACCCCCCCAGGGCTCTATCTCAGCCCTTGCCCCACCTGGCTGCCTGCCTTGCTCCCCAGGGACCCATCTGTGAGGGGGGCGTGGTGGTATGTGGGCTAGGGTAGCAGCAAGCATCTCCCACCCAGTCCTGAGTCTCTGCCTCGGCGTCTGCCCCCTAGATGGGACTCCGATGTGGTGGAGTCATGCCCATGTGGGGGCCCAGCTCACACACAGATGGTGCATAGGGCAGCAAAGGGGGGGGCTCTGCCTGCCCATGGTGTGACACACAGCATGCACACCTCTCTTCTCACCCACCTCCTGCCCTAGACAAGCAGCTATAGGCTTTGGCCCCTGCCCCAAGATACCTGCTGAGGCTGCCAGAGCCACTGTACCAAGTCCCCTGTGCCTAGCTCAGGGTGGTACAAAGGGCTTCCTCGGCAAGAATGGACTTGTCCCCAACTACGAGAGCAACATGGGGCCTGGGATAGATGAGAGGGAGCTGTCAAGACTTTGTTATGGGAAGTGGTTCTGGAAGCATCCGGCTCTGGAAGCCAGGGCAGGTGGGGCAGGTGTGCGCAGTATGCCAACCTGAGGTCAGCAGCAAGTTCACCACAAGGCTTGCACCCAGGTGCATGAAGGGCCAGTAAGACATGCCTGCCCCATATCCCCTCCTGGGGTCCAGCCCTGGAGGACCAGTTTTAATTTTTCCCCACCCCTCCATCATTTGTGTCCCCCAGGGGGGCCTGCACTCACATGGGGTCTGAAGATGAGGGTGCCGGGGCATCCATGGCCTCCCGCCCACCTGCCTGGCCATGAGTGTTCAGCCTCTGTGGGCGGAGCTGGTGTGAGAGGGAGAGTGAGGCCCAGGGGCAGGGGACAGTCAAAGGATCTTTCAACCCCGTGCACAGGCCTGGGTTGGGCAGCTTGTGGGAGAGGCATGGGGCACAGCACCAACACTGGTTTTGTTTGATAGGTGCAGAAATGAAGGCCCGGAGAGGCTGAGAGAATGGTTGGCGGTCACACAGCAAGTACACAGCAAAGGTGACAGGATGCCAGAGGCCTTGTCCCCACTGCTAGGTTATGCAGTAAGGAGAGGCCCTCCAGGCTGGACCTGAGCATAGACGTGGAGGATGAGACCACCCTGACACCCCTGACACATCCTCACGGTCTGGTCTCAGCCACCAGGAGGCACATCTCTGTCCCTCTCAGGGAAGGTCTCCGGGGACCCACAGGGGCTTGGGCTGGGCAGTCACCTGCCTTGTGTCTACACTGGCTCATCCCTACCCTCCTTTGATTCTATCCCCATCTATAAAGGGAGGTGACCACTCACGGCTTCCCAGCACGGCCTAAGGGTCAAGGAGAGCTGCTCCGTGAAGTGGCCTTGGGGATCCTGCCTGATACTGATTCCAAGGGAAAAGCCAAATGGGATCTGAACCCCAGCTGGGGTGGCTGCCAAGCCTACTTTCAGGGGGCTGTCAAAGACTGGTGACAACAGCTTCTCGGCCAAGGACACTTTCGCTGACCCAGAGACCAGTGGTCCACTCTGACCCCAGGGCCTACAGGTGAGACGCACGTGGGGTCCTCCTGCCTCTGCTGCCCCTTTAATGGCAGACTCCACTTCCCCCTGGCAGCTCAGCCTCCCACAAGACCTGCTGTCTCCTGCAGGCCTCTCTCCCCTCCCCACGCAGATGACACCCACAGGCAGGTGGAAGGAAGCAGAAAGAGTCCATTGTGGTGGAGGAAAGTCAGTCACACTGGCTGGCCTGGGGGTACAGTGTGAATGTCAGAGAGACAGACCAGGGGAGAGCGTGTGTGTGTATGTGTGTGTGTGCGCGCATGCGCGTGCATGGGGCTGTGTGTAGGGCTGTGTTAGGCTTTGTGTGTTAGGAGCTATGTGTGCACACACGTGCTGTGTGTGGGCAGGTGTCTGTTGTGTGTACATGTGTGACGGTGTGTGTTTGTGTGGCAGGAGCTCTATGCGTGCACAGGAGCATGTGTGTGCAGATGTGTGTGCACAATGCCCTGCTCTGGGCTTTCTGCCATCACCTGGGGCACTTTGACTTGCTATGAATCTGTGCCCCTGTTCCCGACTCTGTCCTTCCTGCCTCACCCAGCGTCCCCGTGTGTGGGCCCAGGGACTCTGATGGGCAGAGGTTCCCACAGGCAGTTGCCCCTAATTCTCAAGACCTCTGCTTCCTCACAGGGAAAAGTGAGGGGCTGGCCATCTTCACCTTCTCTGAGGTCTCTACTGGCAGTGTGACTGGGAGTCATGTCACCCAATTCTGCCCCCTGCCAGGCAGCTGATCCCTGAGTGTCTCTCTGAGACAGAAGAGCTCATGGCCAGGAACTCCAGATCTGATAAACCTCACGTCACGGGTAAATCCGGTCCCCCAGGGGCCCACAACTATAAGGGGTTGTACCTGTCCCCACTGCAGTCAGGGTTTGCGGGTATAGGAAGGGACCGGAACACTAAGATAAGAGGGTGAGCAGGGAGGGAGCAACAGGCAGAGAGATGAGCCACTGGATGCCCCTGTGCCCGACCACAGCCCCACTACGTGTGGCCAGGAGATACCCACACTGCCTGGGGCCACTGGCCAGGCTAGAACGCCTGCCTGATATGCAGATCAACAGCCCACCAGGCTCCATGGCACCCAGGAGACCCTGAGAGCTGATCTGGCTACAGCCCACTGGGTTCCGTGGTACCCGGGAGACCTGAGAGCTGATCTGGCTACAGCCTGCCCTCCAGCACAGACCTCGGAGGACGGGGGTCTGCTGCGGGGCCTGCCAGGCTCCATGGCACCCAGGAGACCCTGAGAGCTAATTTGGCTACAGCCCGCACTGCTATTTGTTCCTGGGCCTCAGAGCAGACCCCTTAGGCACTCGGTGAGCAGGTGTGGCAGCCTGGCCCCCTCTCAGCACGGTGCCCCCAGGCTGGTGGCAGGCTGACAGAGCTCTCTAGAAGGTGACATTTCTC
The DNA here is from genome assembly GCF_027406575.1 of Nycticebus coucang. NCBI lineage: Eukaryota > Metazoa > Chordata > Mammalia > Primates > Lorisidae > Nycticebus > Nycticebus coucang. The sequence continues at coordinate 181,394,669 of NC_069781.1, read as the reverse complement.
GCTTTGAACAGACACACCAGGTTTACGTGACAGTTGCCGGCAGGGTAGTGAGCACAAGAGAGGCCTCCAGGCTTGGCTGGTATTCCAGGTCCCTCAACCCTGAGAAGAGGTTACTGTCCCAAGGGCCAGCCCGAGCTCCTGACCTCAGTTCTGTGTTATGAGATCAACTAGTGAGGCCAGTGTGGTCTGGCTGCCTGGTTCAAATTCTGGCTTGTCACACCCATCAGGCCTCAATTTCCTTCTCTGTGGAATGGGAATAACACAGCCTCCTCTTAGAGATGGCACCTGGTGAAGGCGATACATGTGTTTGTTAAATAAACGTGCATGAGTAGTACGGCCCAGAGGGTTCCCCGGAGAGCTGCAGACGGGTGTGCAGAGACACATCTGCAGCTGTGCACTCACAGTGGCCTCATTCACGACAGGTGGGGACACCCCAAATGTGACAGCCCTAAAATGGGGTCTGCCCAGACCACAGAGTATTAGTCAACTCTAAGAAGGGGCAAAGGTTGCACGCATGCTGCAACACGGATAAACCGTGAGGACACTTCCCCGATGTCAGAAGTCAGACACGCAAGGCCACGTGTTCTGGTTCAATTGTACGTGAAACGTTCAGAACAGGCCAGTCCACACAGGCAGAAAGTGGAATGATGGTTGCTAGGAGCTGGAGGAAGGTGGGAGAATGAGGAATGAAACTGGTAGGCATGAGGTCTCCTTGGGGGGTGACAAGATGTTTTTGCACTGGGCAGAGAAGTCTTTGCACAACACTGTGAGTGCAGTAAACGCCACTGGGCTGTGGCAGCTGGATTGTTATGTGACTTGCACCGTACTCTAACAAGTTAAAGGGGCATGTACTGCAAAGACTTCACCAGTCAGTGGAGTCCTACACCCCGCTGGAAATTCACAGGCCCCCCAATAAAACACAAAGAACAGGGAGGAAGATGGTCTCCCAGCCGGGCTGGCTGGCGGGGCGGGGAGGGCTGGTGTCTGACGCAGGATGATGGATCCGCTCTTGCGGGCCCCCCAGTGAGCAGTAATTGCATGTAATTAGGTCCGGGGCCACGCCAAATGGAGCCAATTTGTTAACCTTGTTTATGTCAAGATTTCAAATCCCTGCCGTCTAACACTGAGCACAGATCAAATGTCTGAGATGAGACTCTGAACCTCCACCGTAAAGGGGGCAGGCCCCAGGGTGGAGAGTCAGGAGGTGTGGGGCACCTGGGCAGCAGGGGGTCTGCCCACCTCACCTCATCCTGACTCCATGTTCTTGACCAAATGGCCCCCCAGGCTTCAGGCACCACATCTGCAGAACAGTGGGGTCACCTAGGGCTCAGGAAGGAGATGGGAGGCACTGCACCCCACAATTCAGATGAAGGCCTGGAGTGTCACCTCCTCCCCCCTTGAACTCTGTCTCTGAGATGACCTCAACCACTCTCCTTGGGGAGTCCTTCCAGCCCCAGTTCCAATTCTCTCCTCCTCCAGAGAGTCCTCCCAGCCCTCTCTGCCTCGTGCCCCACTGCCTGCCTGGGTGGACAAGCCCCTGCCTCTGACCACATGCTGTTCATGGCTATGGTGACTGTCAACCAGAATTCTCTAGCCAGGCCTGTGGTCCTTACAGCCCATCAGAATATTCTAGAAAGGGCGATGCTTTGGCTTCCCAAGGTTGAACACCCAAGGTCCTGTCCTTGGATTTGGACAATCAGCCCTTTTGCCCACCATGTTTGGCAGACTTGAGGTCCCCAAAAGATTGTATCCTAGCCTCTGCCAGGCAGGAAAGCTGACGGTCCAGCTAATAGCTGCACCCTAGACCCTAACAAGGTGACCTTGGGCCAGGGAGCAGCAGCTGTAGGAGGATCACAGCCATCTGCTTCCCTCACCTCGGCCACAGTCACTGCTCTCTGGCTGGACCTAGGGGTCAGGTGGCAAAAGGAACACACACCCAGGTGGAGGGGACACTCACTGTCTTGCTGAGGGCACTGCCTGGTGGGAGCAGGGTACAGGCCCAGCAGCCCAAGCTGGCAACGGAGCCAAGGGCGGCAGGAAACGCCCCCCAGGAGCTGGGGGTAGGTCCCTGGCTGATCCATGAGAAACCACAAGTCCTGGGAGAGGCCTGACCACAGGCTCACTTGGGGGCAGGAAGGAAACCGACATGTGAAAGTGCCTACTGTGAGCCAAGAGGACCTCCTCGTCTTTCCTGGAGCAAGGTAGGGGTGTCCACCACCAGTAAGGGAAGGGTGAGAAGGGCTTAACCTTCTCACTCTCCCATCCCTTCCTCTGCGCATTTGACAAATGTCCACCGAGGCGTCACATGTGCCAGGCACTGTCCAGGTGCTGGGGACACTGGGAGGAAAGCAGACAGAAGCCCTCCCTTCTAGAGCTGGTGTGGACACCAGATGAGAAAGTGCTGGACAGTAACGTACGCCAGGGAGAGGGCCTGAAGCAGGGGGGACCAGGCAGGCCTACGTATTTGGGGAGGGGATAGGAGGCCAGGGGATAATGGCCTTCTCAGGGAGGGCTGTGTGGCTCTACAGAGCACAGGGGGGTATGTGGCTTGTCTGCGGCCACCCAGCCAGTGAGAGCCAGAGCCAGATCAGAACCGAATATTTTAATTCTCAAGTCCTCTGGCTCTTTGCACCCATCCAGTCCCGCTATGTCCCCCTGTGGCCGGGTGAAACGTAGCAGAGAAGACAGCGCAACAGCAGAGGTAGGAGGAGGTCACAGCAGCACCTGGGGAAGCCAGGTGGCCGTTTCCATCCCAAGTTGTCAGCCTGGCACCACCCAGAGACCTGTAGGTGCAGAACTGTCTCTCAGGCCTGGGCCTCTAGGTCTCTGAGACTGGTAAATAACTGTTTCCTGCCAGTATTAGACGGGGGCTAAGGAGGAAACATGCAAACCTGTCAGATGTAAGTGCCTGATACGTGGGTATTGTTGCATGGTTGCTATAAAGGAGGGGTGTGGGGGTCTCCCTGGCCCCTGGGGGGAGTCAAGGAGGCTGAGTGGCCTCCCTAAGGCTCATAACCCTGAAATGGAGCTCCTGCTTCCACCCTCCCAGGTAGCCCACCCTGCCAGATGAAGCAGCCCTGGCCTGGAGTGAACAAGCAGGCAGCCACGTGGAGGACACTGTCCCTGGCTAGGGAAGGGTCTGGTGGAGCCTGAACATCATGGCATGAAGGGGAGTCTAGAAGCCTGGCCCTGCCTACCTCTCCAAAGCCTGCCACGGAGGAGGGAAGCCACATCAGGGCCAGTGCGAACGTGGCCCCCACTCCCCACTGGCCTCCTCAGCCCTGCCTTAAGCCCTGGCGTGGGCCTGTTTGTGGCCATCACAGCCTGCCATTCCTGGGGATATCCACTTAGCCGCATGTATTCCCGAGCCCACTGGGGTTCAGATAACCAAGGTGACGAGCCCCTTTCTGGAGGCAGGGCTGTCTGCAGCAGGCCCAAGGTAAGGTGGCCAGGCCTGTGGTTTCCCCACCCCACGCTCCTGCCAGCTTCTGTGTGGACGCTCACTCAGCATGGCCACCTGGAATGCAGCCCCTGAGGGCAGGAGAGGGATCCTCTGCTGGTGCTTATGAACCCAGGATTTACCCTGGGCCAAGCCGGGTCCCAACCCCAGGGGGTGAGCCCCCCACTTGCCAGCACCTCTAAGTACCACAGGAAGAAAGGAAGCAGGCCGTTCCCACGCAGGGCAGTTTCTCTGCTGTCCCTGCTCCAGTCATTTGCCCCTCTACAGACCCAGACCAAGCTTTATCAGTCCTCCTTTTTTTCAGATGAGGAAGTGAAGGCACAGAGAGGCTAGGTAACTTGCCCAAGGTCACACAGCTAGGGGAGGTTTCAGTTGGTGTCTATTGCCCCAGGGTTCTCAGGAAGTCAGCAGCCCAAACCAGAGTTCTTAAGTTAAGAATTCACTTTCCAGAAAGGAAGGTCAGGAGGCAGAGGACAGACGGTCAGAACCACCAGGGAGGCTTCAGGGTGTGGTATATCTCATGATTCTCACACAACACAATGCCCATGGAAATGGGATACACTGGACACCCAGAGACACACTGGTGTCCCTCCGTCCTCTGAGCACAGACATGACTTCCTACAACCCCCAATCCCCACCTCACAACAGGGGTGCCCTGTTAACCGGAGCTGTCCACACATATTACCCCATCAACATTCCAGGCTCACAATTAAAAGTGACCGAACTCCAGAACAAAAATGAAAATGTGACTGGTAGGGAGGGCCTGGCCACTGCGCATGGTGCAGCTCCTACTGAACAGTCCTCTGAGACTGTGCAGTGTGCAGCCTGCAAACGGCCGGAACAGCCAGAAACCCAGTGACGGTGGCTGTGGGGGGAATGTGCATCGGCCCCTGTCACATCAGACGCAGCCTCCTTCCCCAGCTCCCCTGGCTGTCCCGTCTCCCCTTCACCACCCAGCGCCCCTCCCACTCTGCTTCTCTCATATGGAAGGCACCTGTGGCTTGGCAGAGACTGCTGAGGGGTAAAGGGAGACAGCCCCACCTCCATCCCCGGGCACGCTGCCAGCTCCCGCCACTGTGGTGACAGCCACCTCCCAGGATCTGAGAACAGAACCAGGGCTATATTCATGTGTCCCCAGCCCAGACCACACGCCCAGTGGGCGGGCTGCGGGAGGGCAGAGCCGCTACTCCACACTGCCTACACCACCAGCCACAGGCTCTGTCTGTGCCCAAACCTGCCATTAGGGAGCCAGAAGGCGGCCAGCCCAGCCTGCCCAGCCACCAAACTCACCCCAGCCCACCCTGGGGGCCAGGGCAGTGCTTGTACTGACTGTGCCAGGCCCCACACGCCCAACATGAGACAAGATCAAGCTCCTTGGCCATCCTTACTGCACGGATGGGGAAACTGAGGCTCAGACTCGCCTGAGCCTGCCTGTGGGCCATCTCATCACGAGAGGGGAGAACTTGCAGGGAGGGTGCGCCTACTCTGTGGTAGGTGGGGGCCCTGAGGGTCGGAGGCAGCTGGCAGGCCCAAGGAAAAACCCACATGGCTGAGAGGGAGGCTGCCCAGAGGGTAGAGGCTGGTTCCTGATGGGAATTCAAGCTGCAGAATCTCTGGGCTGGTCCCCGGCCCCCTGTACACCTGGGGAAAACTTCTTATCTTTCTGAATCTCAGTTTCCTCACCTGTAAAATGGGGTTGGGATGGAATTTCCAGCAGTGTGGGAGCTGGCATGCAGCAGGGGATTAATAAATGCTCTTTCCCTTCCCGTGTCCTTCTGGGTAAAGAGGAGCAATGGTCAGAAGCCGGAACACTGGAGGTGGGAAGGGTGGCCAGGGAGTGGCCCCAGATAGATGGCAGGTCTGTGTGATACCCTGGCCTGGGCTCCTGGCACTCCAGCCTCTGCCTAGAAGGGGTGGTGGGGTCAGAGGGGTCCAGGGTTCCGGCCTCTACACTGGCAGAACTCTCTACCCCCTAAACTGGCCAAGTACCAGCAGACCCACTACTTGGCCCCATGTGACCCATCCAGGGCTGGGGTGCGCGGAGTCTCAGCATCAGGCTGACCTGCATGCCAGCAGTGCTGGCCCCTCCTGGCTCTGGCCCTTTGTGACACAGGGGCTAGGCTGGGTCTCACCTTCAGGGGCTACCTCCTGCCCTGGGCCCAGTGAGTTCAAATGGACTGGCCCTGCCACAGCTGGGGAATGTCAGCCCACGATGCCCATCCTTCCTCTTACTTGGGGGGAGGCGGGAGGGCCAAGACATGGGCTACAGGTGGCCTGAAATGGCACGTGGGGTACAGGAGGGGACACTGGGACCCCAAACTCCCAGGCCAGGGGAAGAGCAATGACAACCCAATGCTGACGGCTCACACAGCCTGGGCCAGGCTGCCGAGGGGCCCACACCCCACTCGCTCCATCCAGCCTCACAGTCCCGGCCAGGGAGGTGTGACCAACTGCCCTCCACTGCAGGAAGAGGCCTGGGGATTAGGCCGCTTGTCCAGGTCAGATGGTGGCAAGTGGCAGCACCCAGGCCACCAGCCCTAAAGCTTTCCCATCATGACCCCTGGGGGCAAAAGTGTGGTAGACAATCTCTAGGCCCCTGTAGGAAAAACGTGGTGACACCATCACCCAGGAGCAGGAATGAGAGGCCTGTCCTCAACCCCACCTCTGTCCATGCCCCACAGATGACTGGGAACCTCCAGCCTCCGTGAGGCAGAGGGGAACTCAAGTGGAGGCTGCCTGGGGGGCCTGAGGGCCTCCCCTCCCAGTCAGATGCATCATCCACACCCCTCATACTCTCTAGGGCTGTGGTCCTAGATGGCTGCTAAAGCCACTGTCACTGTCATTGTCCCTGTACGGGGGCCACCACCCCCGCCAGAACTTTGGGGCACACACACAAAATACACACTACATGCAGACAGCCACACCTATAAACAGACACACAAAGAACTACACACACACACCCTGGTGTGCAGACTACACACCAAGAGTCACACGCACACACAGACACACACCAACACACAGAGCACGCGCTGAGCGCCACACACACACAGAACCACATGTGCGCACAGGTGTACATACGTGCACTCACACAGACATGTTCTCACACACACCCCCAGAGACGGGTAAGGAGCTGCTGAATTGACCTGTGTGTCCTGACGGGGCCCAAAGGGAGGGGGGAGGCCAGGTGGGCAGCCGGGGCCTCCCACTCATGAAGGAAACACAAGGCTGGCCCTGCCATGGTAGGGTGACCTCAGGTGGCCGTGGGGCAGGAAGGCAATCACACCCACCCTGGCCTCCAGTGGGATCCAGGGTCCCCAGAGTGCCCAGGAGGAGGGGACAGCCAGTGCTCCCTTACCCACTCCACCCCCATTCCAGAACATCTCCTGAGCACCCACCCTGGGTAGGACTTTTCTGGGCAGTGGCCAGCACATCTGAGCTGAGGAGCCCCTGCCTGACACTTGCTGGGTTCTGGGGACGGCACAGCACAGCAGCAGGCTGGACATGTGGCAACAATGACCCCATCTCTGGGCGTGTGCTCCACGTGCCTTATGCCATCCCACAGGGGCCCGGGGGCAGAGCCCACCTTGCAGACGGAACCACAGCCCTGCTGGAAGCACAGAGGAAGAGGCGCTCTCCTGTCCGCCCTCCCCTTGCTCATCCCTCTCTCCTATCCTTTCTTTCCATTTTTGTCTGTTTCATGTGACAAAACACCAAGGAAAACACACCTGAACGCCCCATGGTCATCCTAGAAGCTGGGCAAGGTGTGCCCTGCTTTGCCCAGGAGGGCCTAGCTCTCACCTGACATCCTCACACAACAAACTTCAGCACCTCCCTGCCCTGGAACAGGCCCTAGCTTCGGCCCAGCTGAAGCCCAAGTAACCCCCGTCCCTCTTGTCCCTCTTGGGGCCTGAGGAAATACCTGAGAGAGAGAGAAGGCGAGGGTCTGAGTGCAGAGCAACCCCTGAAGTCTTCCTGGGAGAGCCTGCCCACCAAAGCCCGGTGCCTACCACCAAGGCCAATGCTCAGTTTCGTTCTTTTGTTTCAGGAGGGTCTGAAAAAGTGCAGAGAGTGGACATCAGGCAATTTGTGGAATGGGCCTCAGGGAAGGCCGGGAGTGTCACCAGCCATGCGGGTGAGCAGGTGGAAGCAGATGTGGACGTATGTTGGAGAACAGTGGGGGAGAAGCCACCCCAGGAGCTGAAACCTCAGAGGAATGGTTGGCACCTCAAGGCATAGTGCAGGGGCAGAAGGCACGGGGCTGGCAGGCTCTGGGCCACAGGTGACCACTGAGCCTCAGCGGTGGGAGCAGAGAACCCTGAAAGCCCCTGGCTGGACGGCAGGGGCTTGGGCCTAGGGGCTGAGCAGGGGTCACAGGGCTGTACCTATGACCTGTGATCCAGCAGGTCTTCTTTCATGACCAAGGAAAGAGCCTGCCTCCCTTTGCCACAGTAGCTGCTGCTGGCACCTGCCTGTCCTAGCAGGATTGGGCTGTCCCTGGCCTAGCAGAGGGCCTTGGCATGAAAGACCACAGCCCACTGTACTCCTGTCAAAGCCCTGAGGGTAATTCTGGAGAACCTTCTGCTCCTCTCAAGTTTAGAGAACATTTTCCTAAACAGGTTTGATTTCCTGAAATCGAGGTCAGGCCCTCTTGGTTCAGGGCAAAAGCTCCATGCCACACAGCCTGGGCTTTGCAGCCTAGCTCTGTTTCTCGCTCCCTCGGTGAGTCCCTCAGCTCCTCTGTGCCTTGGGCTTCCCACCTGTCCACCTCAGAGGGTGTACTGGGGATGTGGTGGGCTGGCGCCTGCCGAGGGTGGCAAAGGGCCCTAGAGTGCAGCAGGTGCTCACTGAAGGCCAGCTGCCATGGTCCTCATTATATACGATCAGGTACACAGAGGTGGGACCTGGAATCTGAGACCCAGAGGAAAGACAGTCCTGTCTGATCTCCACCCCTCAGCAGATTTCTCGGACTCTGCTTGGATGCCGTCAGGGATGGGGAGCTCACTACCTCACAAGAGCGCAGGCCTTGTCAGTGCACTCCTCCCTAACCACATGAAATCCATCTGCTGCAGCCCCAGCTGGGGAGTTGAGGGTCCAGACCAGAGTCCCCTGCTGCCCAGAAGATTGGGCATGCGGGCAGGAAGGGGGGCAGTGAGAAGCTCTGCACATCCCATCCAGTGTGGGGACGAGAACCTGCATCCTTCTGGAATCTCCTCAGAGGCTGAGGCCTCTGCACCTGCTCCTGCAGCTCCAGGCCTGCCCAGCTCCAGGCATGCCCAGCTCTACTCCTGGCCTCCCTGTCCTTTTCCTTCCACTTCTGAGGCAGCAGGTGGCTTAGGAGATGGGTCTTCCAGGTGTCATGCCCAGCTCTGTCCCGGGTTGCCAGCCAGCCTCAGAGGGAAGAGAACTGGGATTCACTGACCTTGGAGGGCTGCCAGGCACCCAGGAGCACAGGGAGCTGGGCAGACAGCAGCAACCTCACTCCCCCCAGGTGCCCCACAGAAGCTCTGTGCCAGCCTGTTGGAAGGAGGGGTGCCCACGGCAGGGGTGGTTGGGGCATGCCCAGGGAGAGTTTTGAGGGCTGGCCACTGTGGCCTCATTGACTGCCACGCCCCTGAGAATCCTCCATGCCTGCATTTGAGTCCCTGGGCTCAGACTGAGGCCATCATGCTGGCCCTCCACATGTGCACCACGAGGCCCTGTAGCAGAACACACACCTTTCCACTGAGGCACAGCTTGTCCTCTGTCCGTCCTCCCCATCTGTCTTCTGTCCTGGAATTCTGGGCATTTTCTCAAGATTCATACCCCCTCCCCCACGCCCTGCACCTCATCATCCCTGGGACTCACCCGGCAGCACTTTCCACTTGGGGCCCTTCTGGTCCATGAGCCCTCAGTGTCCCAGCTCCTGGCCCCCTGGGTCTGGCCTGGCCACCGAGCAGTAGCCTCGGTCATCAGGTAGCTCCCTTTGGCCTGGGAGAGGGACGAAGGGCTGGCGCAGAGAGGCTGGAAGGAGAGGAGGGGTCCCCCTCTCTGCCCAGGTTGGCAGTTCACTTTCAGTAACAAACTCCAGGGACAGCAAGAGCTACAGCAAGCCTTGACAGGGCAAGGCCCTCCCCCTGCCCTCCCAGCCTCCTCCACCCACCCTGGCACAGGCCTCTGTGAGCTGCACACAGGAGCCAGGTCGGGCTCGGTGGGTGGCGGATGCTGGGAGTGGCGGGGGCCACTTCCTGCCTTTACTGTCACCGCTGGCCACAGCGCTTCTCCTAGCAGGACCCAGAGGGCTCAGAGGTATTTACTGCACATGGAGAGCCACCATGCCCTGGGTGGCAGAGAGGACTCCAGGTCCTAAGGGGGTCACAAAGAGGGATGGATGTCCCACCAAGGTCACCCCAGTTGTTCACAGAATCATTCCACAGTATATCCTGAGTGTCCATGCGGGACAGGCACCACTCCAGGCCTGGCAGTAAGCTGGATCTGCTCCACTCTGCGCAGAAGCAACTCTGCTGAGGAGCGTCTTCAGAGAGCGAGCCTCAGGAGAGACAGCTGCCAGAGGGAGGGCAGAGGCTGGGGGCAGGTCACATGCTCTGGAAATTGCAGGGGATGCTGAGGGATGCAAGTGCCCATGAGGCCTTGCTCTCCAGAACTTTACAAAGATGCTCCCATAAGAGATGGAGAGAAATCTGATGAGAAGGTATGTGGTTCCGTGGGGAGAGAGGAGGGAGGGGGAAGGAGGAAGCCTACTAACATAGGGTCTCCTCCCCGGGGTCTGTACCTCTGTCCTACTTAAACCCCAGTTCAAGTGCTGCCTCCTCCTGGAAGCCCTCCTGGGTTGCGCTGCGCTTTCTGTGCCTTCTGCCCTTTGTTCCTGTCAGCATATCTGGGAGCATGAGCTGAATGGTGGCTGGAGGTGAGGACTACCTGCTTTACAGGGCAGGCTGGGCCCTGGGGGATGCCCAGTGCACCTGAAGGTGGGCCCATAGGCTGTTTCCTGGGGTGAGCGGGCAAGAGGCTGGGGAAGATGCGGAGCCTCATCTGGTCTCTGAAGTGATCCCTCTTCCCTATGCCCAGGTCAGGGGGTTGGGATTGGCCCAGGCCAGGGTCAGGGCTTTCCCTGTGTCTGGGGCTTTGTTGCACCACCTCCTGGGCAAATGCTAAACTGCACCCAGCCTCCTGGTAGAGGGAAGAACCCAGCCCCTCCCAGGACCCCACCAAGAGGGCTGCGACCCCAGTTCTAAAGGCTGTAGCTATTAGCTGAGGCCACCCTCACAGCCCGGCCCCATCAGGTAGGTTCTAGTGCCATCCCCTTGTTCTGGAGGAGAAACCTGACCCAGGGTGACCTAGATTGCACCCATGGGGGCTGAACCCACTGTGAGACTCATCCCCCACCGACCCCAAGCAAGGCCACGAGGCTTGAGGGACCAGCTCCAGCAAACCTACAACTGTGCCTGGCACACAGTTGGTGCTCAGTAAATGACTATTTCCAGGGCTCTGCCTGACCTGCCTACTCTTTAATTGTGGGAACGGACCTGCTAATGACACAGCCAGCTCAGCCCAGCCAGCCAGACAAGCACCCAAAAGACATCCATGACTGATCTGCAGAGCCCGTGTCATCTTGTGTGGCAAAAAGGCTTTGCCGATGTGATTAAGTGAAGGACCTCGAGACGTGGGGTCTCCTGGATTATCTGAGCGGATCTAACAGAATGACAGGGGTCCTTTATGAGAGGCAACAGCAGTGGGGAGTGTGGGATGCAGAGACGGGAGCAGGAGGCTGGGCGAGAGAGGAAGGGGCACAGGCAGCTTCCGGAGCTGGAGAAGGCCAGAAACAGACTCTCCCCTGGATCCTCCAGAAGGGGCTGGCCCTGCTGCCATACACATCTACCTTCGGGAGACCTGTGTCCAGAACCGTAAGTGAACAGCACAGCTTTTGTTTTAAGCCACCAAGATCGTAGGGGTTTGTTACAGCTACCACTGGAAACAGTGTGTAGCTGGGAAAAGCACTGTTAGCAAGCTCACAGTAGTTGCTCAATAAATGCTCTCTCCCATGTACACAACCCAGGGAACTTGTGGCCCTCCCCAGACATCCAAGTCTGAGTGGGAGACAGGACCAACTCACTCAGTGTCCTTGGCCCCAATCTGATCACACTGTGACCCCCCCAGGAAAGGCAGGGCAGCCTGGAGACACAGGATTTTCTTTTTTAGAGCAGCCCCCTATAGGCTTCTGAGTTAGGGTCCCATCGGTGCCTGCTGTGCCCAGTGACCTTCAGAGCTTCCCCAGCATAAAGAGTTCTGCCCAGAGTGACCCAATGGTCGACCCTACTCTGGACACTGGAGAGAGAAGGGAGGTTCTGGAATGTAGTGAGGACCAGATCAGAACATCAGCCCTTGGCCTAGGGAACTTGGGAAGATGCACACCCCGTGCTCACTCCTCTTCACGTCCCCCCACTCCCACCCCCACCTCCCACCCCGGGTCAGGGCCTCCAGCACCAGCCGACCTAAACGCCTGTGTTTCCTCCACAAAGCTTTACTGAGCATGTGTTATATGCCCTGTGCCAAGTGCTGGGGAAGTGATGAGGACAGTAAGCGATGGCCCCGTGCCAGGCAGTGGCTGCCTCGGGGCTTTTGCATGGCCTGGTGCCCAATGCCACCTTCCCAGCAAGGCCTTCTGGGTCCACTAGTCTGATGCCACACCCTCATCTCTCAGTGTTCCTTGTCCTACTTTCCGCTGTGGCTCTTACAACATCTGGTGTCACACATTGACTTGCTTATTGAGGAGTCACTTGCCTTCTTCTGGAATGACAGCACTTGGGGCAGAGGCTTGTGTCCTGAGTACTGCTGTGCCCCCCTCCCTGAGACTAGCATGGCCTTAGATGTCTGGGAACAAACGTGCACGTGGATGACAGGGTGGAGGTGGAGGCCAGTGTGTGAGCAGGCAGGTGTAACCTCACCTGGAACCGTGGGGGAGAACACAAGTGGGGAGACATGCTCAATTCTGAAATGCCGCCTGCTCCTAGTGAGAAGGTTAAGTATGGGTGGACGTCGGTGTGGGCACAGTTAGGGTCTTAGAAATGTGCACCCTCCCAGGGCCAAAGGTGACTAGCTGAGGTCCCCCAATGCCAACTGTTAGTTTAGACCTGGTCAAGGGGGATGAAGGACAGTGGGTAGGCAGAGACCATGGCCAGAGGGGTGGGCAGGTGGGCACTAGCCTTGAGGAGGTAGTCTGTGCCCGATTGCAAGGCTCTGTCTCCCTTGGGTCCCCAACACTGCTCTGGGATGCTCCAACCCAAGCTTGGGAATAGTCCCTTCTGCAATTCAGCCAATCTGGTCTCTTCTACCTAAAATCTTTATCATCAGTTTATTTAGAGAGACATTCCCATTGAGAGTACACAGGCCCTCTCAGCGTCAGGCAGGCCAGCCATGACGATTTGCTTTTGTCTTTTAGCCATTGTTAATCATGTTCAAGTCAATTCTTGGCTTATGGTTTTTTCAATTACCCCAAGTTAAATACTCTTTTCTTTTTTATTTCATGAAAATCTAAACCAGTCACAGACAGACACACATAGTCACACATTGGCAAAGGAACCAGCTCCAGGAAAACAGACTCTGGAAAACAGGAGAGTAATAGGCAGGGGGGTCTCTAGGCCTGGCATGGGTAAACCCCTGCTAAATATTCAAAGAGGCTCCTGAGGAGGGATCTGCTTACAAGGAAAGAACCTCTTGGGCTTCCCAGGCTTCTCAATCTTCCTGTCCTGACTTGCAAGCTCTGTGCTCCCAGCAGCTGCGTTACAAGAAGTTCTCGAGAAGATAAACAGGTCGCTCACTCGTGAAGAGAGAAACAGACTTTGGATCCCAGCTCAGCTGGAAACGTACAAGGAGAGACAGAGTGGGTGACAGAGCGGGAGGCAGAGAAGCCTGGGAAGGGGGCTCTCGTGCCGAGTGGAGAGGCCGCAGCCAAATCCATGGACACCCCCTTCCCCCACGCCCTCTGAAGCAGCTGCTGCTTGGCACGGGGCGGAGCTCCCGAGAACCCAGTGTTAGCCCACTCAGCTCCAGAGCTGCTCCAGGCGACGCCTGCCAAGGCCTTCTGGAGGCCAAAGCCAAGAGCCCAAGTGCAGTCCCCGCCTTCCTGGCAATGGAGGCCTGACCCTGGCTGGGAGCCCGTGTGCCCAACAAAGAGGACACAAAAGCTGTCCCAGAGCCAGGACTTCTGGTGGTCACCGGCTCACTCTCACTGCCAGGGTCAGACCTAGCTCGTGCCTGTATGCCAGACACCATGCTAAGCCCTGGATGTGGGTTGACTTGAATCCTCCCAACTACCAGAGGATCAGCCCCTCTGTACAGATGGGGAAACTGAGACACAAGGGAGTTGGTTATCTGCCTGATATCAAAATCTCAAAAGGAGCAAAGCCAAGTTTTAAACTCAGAGAGCAAGTTTGGCTCTGCATACTTAAAGACATTCACAGGCCGAGAGCAGTGGCCCTGAACACTGGGAGGCCGAGGCAGAGTTGGAGACCAGCCTGGGCAATAGCAAGACCCCATCTCTACAAAAACTAAAAAAACTTTAGCAGAGTGTGGTGGTAGGCACCTGTAATCCTAACACTCTGGGAGTCTGAGGCAGAAGGATTGTTTGAGTTTAGGAATTAGAGACCAGCCCAAGCAAGCGCAAGACCACCTAGGAGTTGGTGGTTGCACTGAGCTGTGATGACGCCACTGTACTCCAGCCGGGGCAACAGAGCGAGACCCTATCTTAAAAAAACATTTTTTAAAAAAAGCTATACACATCCTAATCACACCCAGCAAAGAACTTATTTAAACACAGGGCTAGAAAGGAAAAGGGGTCCGGGGCGGGGGTGGGGAATGAAGTCACTTCAGACCGCTATAAACGTTCAACTTCCAGACAACTGATACCATAACATTCTTACGGCCACATAGTTATATCCACTAGACATGGCCCCTGGGGATGCTGCCCAGCCTCCAAGAAATCCTTGCTGCAGGACCTGAGGGGCTCGCCCCAGGGAAGGGACTACCTATATTTATCCTCTCCTGGCTTCTTTTTTTATGTTCTCCACCCTCCTGAGTGTTGCCTTCCCCCAGGGAGCTGGGTCAACTGCTGGTACTTTAATGCAAAGCTACCCTTCTTGACCTCTGGTAACAGGACAGCAAAAGCAGAGGGTGAGTCAGAGCAGGGGAGGGGGGCACTGAGATGTTGCTGGCATGAACAGGACCAGTGACTTGGCTCTAGGAACATGCTGTCTCCACTGCAATTCTAAAAGGGAGACCAGGAGACAAGGGAATGTCACGATCTCTGTGGCTAAGCTCCCGGGCAGACCTGGAGGACATGGGACCCACAGAACCTATGTAAGGGTGGCCTTAGCCAAAGCCCAGCCTTAGCCCCATTCTAGGGGAGCTCTGGAGGGTAAGCAGAGCCTCTGTCATGGAGCAATGGGCTCCACTTCAGGGCTAGAGAGGGCCACCAGGGATGAGAGCTCCTGGCCTTCATGCCAAGGGCACAGGCCTCCAAAGAGTCACAAGTGTAGCTTGGAACCAGAGCACACAGGACCAGTGGGAGGTGTACGGGACCAGGAAATGTCTGGGCACAGCAGTGACAGGTCTGGCCCAGGCCATCTATGGCTCATGGAATTGCACGCAGCAGAATGGTGACAGGAGCTTAGAAGGCCAACCAAGCTTTCACAGGACTCGGCCACACCTGCAGGGGTCAATGACACTGCGTGTGGTTCCACTGCCCAGCAGCTCCATGCCCAGCCCCCCTTGCACCTGGGTGGGCCTGAGCTGGTTCAGGCCAGCAGCATGTCACGAGAATGGCACGGGTTTCTGTGAGGCCACAGTGGGAAGCATCTGATGGCCTTTCTGTGTTCTCTTCCCTGTGTCCGTGGTGACAGAACATCAGGGCACTGCAGAAGTTACAAAAAGGCAGCGATCACAGATTGCAGGGAGCCTGGGACCCTGAGTCACCAGACTAGGGCTGTACCTGTCACAGCACCTGTCACCACTGGCCTCAACTGACGCAGCTGATTTTGTAAATGACAGAATAATGTCTGTGTCCTGATCTCTGGAACCTGTGACTATGTACCCTTACACAGCAAAGGGGGAATTAAGGTTGCAGATGGGATTAAGGTGGCTAATTTTCTGACCTCGAGGTGGGAGATTATCCTGGATTAGCCAGGTGGGCCCAGTGTAATCACAGGGGCCTTCTAAGCAAGCAAAGGACGTAGAAGAGAAATGAGCCCTGATTTTTACCCAGTGAGACCCATGTCGGACCTCAGACCTGCAGGACAATAAGAGCAAATGTGTGTTAAGAAGTCACCACCTACGTGATCATTTGTTACACCAGCCAAGGAAAACCGATGCAGATCTCTTCCTAAGTAAACCGTGGCCATGGTGGCGGGCAAGGCAGTGCTAACCCAGGGGAGCAAGTGAAGGGAGGGAATCTTCCTCCCATCCACTGCCCCAGAGATGGGGTGGCTCCCCTCAACACTGTGGCCGACAGAGGGTGTCTGGTAGTGACGGTGCCCATGGGTAAACAGAGGCACAGTGTGGGAAATTCAGGCTTCATGAGACAGTCCAGGTGTTTACACCCTTGGTTACCCTCACTCCCTCCTCAGGTATTAGAAATTCTAAGTCCTCCTCTGTGTGGGGATGCTGGGATCAGCCCGGCCCTCGGAACAGAGACAAGAAACCCCATGGGAAGAACCAGAGCTGGGGCGCACGCTGGCGTTAGGGTAGGAGGAAGGGCCTGGCCTGGTGGTCCTCAGAAACCTAGAGAAAGTGCTGATGCGAATGGAGGCTTTTTGTGGGGAGCAGAGCAGGTGCCTTTCCAGACAGAATGAGCCCACAGACCACCCAAATGCCCCCCCAACATGGCAGGTGAGAAAGTGGGAGCCCCACGAACAGGGCTGTGACCAGAGCGCCAATCTCGGCCTGGTTTTCTGCAACCCCACTCCACCCTCACCAGTGGGGCCTAGGACTACAACTGTGTCGGTCAATAATGAGGTTAGCAGCCACTCCAGCACTGTCCCAGCTCAGAAAGGACATCTAGGCCCCGTGTGGCACCACTGCTGGGCCGCCACTGAGCTGTGCAACGTGGCAGCCCCGAGGGCCATGCAGAGAGCACGTCTGCAGAGACCACAAGGAATTGTGCAGTGTGCAACTTGCACAGCTTTGCATGGCGGCCCTCAGTGCTACCTCAATGTCCACCCCCCGATCCCACACAACCAGGAGGACGTTATTCTCACTATGCCAGGTTCTGGATCTTGCAAAGTCTCCATGGCTGGGAAGTAGCAGCAGCAGGACTTGGAAACTGGGACTGAGTCTCACGCTAAACCACACTTGCCTCCCACTGCGACCGACGCTGCTTCCCTCCTGAGGAGGCTGCAGACGGTACGCAGATAATGGTTCTAGGGAAGCCTGTTCCCATCAGCTAGTGATAAATCAGGAGTGTCCTCTTGCTGGAGTTTATGCCACATGCAAGTGGCACATGAGAAACGGACCCTCCTTCCACTAATGGCGTAAGAGCACTGGGGAAAGAGGAGCTCACTCCCCAGCCCTGGGAGTGGGGCCACCCGGTCACGAGATTTAAGTTGTGTCCCCACCAGCTGCAGACTTCTGGTCCATGAAGGTTTGTGCTTTGCGTGTCAACAGAGTCCCAGCCCCAGGGGTCCCTACGGCCTTCACAGGATAGCAGCGAAGGCCTAGGAGTCCTGGGGCCACTGACGCAGTCCTCCCATAGCCCTGTCCTCCCCTGAGGTGGGCCCCCCCATGCAGCCCCTGAGAACCAGTCTTCCCTGGCAGTGAGAGCCCGACAGCCACCTGGAGCCTTTGCCCATCCAACTGCAGTGACACTAACATCTGGTGAACCCTGTGGGCTGACCTGGGAGAATTGAGAGGAGAATCCAGTGGCCCCAAAACCCAGTGCTGCCTTCACAGCACACAAAACCCCGCCTCTGGGAGAGGCCAGGCAGCTGCTGACATGTCCGTGGGGGACTCTCCCGTCACAAGCCTGGCACAAGGGCTCCTGGGGTATCTTCTTCCTTCCTCTGGCAGGAGCTGCCATTGCCACACACAGGGTGTTTGTGGGGAACCAGGGGTCAGAATGGACTTCCATGGCCAGTCGCAATCCTGCCAAATGGACCTATGCTCTGCCCGGTGCGCAGGGAGAGGCCTGGCCTGCCAGCACTGGGGTAGGAGCCTCTGCCCCAGGGCAGTGACTTGGGAAGAGGGAGAGGCAGGGCTGTGTGTGCACGGGGGGAACAGGTGTATTGTGCAGGTACATCCGGAGGGTCTGGGGTGTGTATTTATGTGCAAGGCCAGTGCATCCTGGGGCCCGTGAGTGTCTGAGTATTTGTTTGGGGAGCCTGTGTACATATCATGTGTGTATCCTGTGTGCACGTCCGCCTGAGTGTGGATGCATGTGTGTGTGTGTATCTGCCTGAGTGTGCATGTGTGTGTGTGTGGGATGCTCATGGAGACGGGGCCTGTGTCCTTGTGCCTGTCTCTGGGTATCTGAGTGCACAGGGGAGGTCTGGCCCTGCATGTGTGCCATTGGTTTGTGTGTGGACCTGTGTGTGTGGTATGTGTTTGTGGGACACATGTGTGTCTGCATATCTGTGTGTGTGTGGTCTGTGTGTACACCCATGTATGTGATGTCTGTGGGCCGTGTGTCTATCTCTACGTGTCGCCCATCCCTGTGTGTGTCCCCACATCAGCATCTGTCTGCACACATCTGTGTGTCCCCACGTCAGCCTCCGTCTGCACACGTCTGTGTGTCTGTGTATCCCTGTGTGTGTCCCCCCACGTCAGCGTCTGTCTGCACGCGTCTGTGTGTTTGCGTATCCCTGTGTGTGTGTCCCCACGTCAGCCTCTGTCTGCACGCGTCCATGTGTCTGCGTATCCCTGTGTGTGTGTCCCCACGTCAGCCTCTGTCTGCATGCATCTGTGTGTCTGCGTATCTCTGTGTGTGTATCCTGTCTCCATGTGTCTCTGTGTGTGTCTGCCTGTCTGTACCCAAGTGTCTGGACGTGCTCCCCCATGCCCGCCCCGTTGCCCAGCTGGCAGTGCACAGCTGGGCCCAGGAGGCTGCGCCCGCCTGCCTGCTGGATGGAAAGTGGCAGGTGTGTAATAAACCATTCATCACTGTCACGTTTCCGAGCAGCAGCGGCCGCCCCTGATGAGGCCTCACTTCAGGACGAGCTCCTGGGGTGTCTCTGGCTGGGAAGGTGCGTAGCCTGACCGGGAGCAGCTGGCAGACATGGGTTCCCGCCCCTGTCCCATCTGGCCGTCACCCTTGACCTGGCCTCCCTTCTCCCTGCCCTACCAGAAAGACACTCAGGGATGTCCCACCATGTCTGCACCCTGCTCCCCCCCACCAGAATGTGGCAAGTTGCAGCAAGGCCCACTGATAAAGAGGGTTCTCTCTAGGGACCATTTGGCCACCAGTACCAGGGACAAGCCTGTCCTTGCCATGTGATGGGAGGGCGCAGCCTCAATGATGACCTGTAAGATGCTGTTTCAATGCCTGAAATGACGTGTGCACAGATGGAAGTGGGCTTGGCTGATCTCTGCAGAAGCCCCCAGAGCACCTGTTCTCACAGGCTCTATCCCACAGATGTAAAGACAGAGGAAAGACTAATTAATTCACCCAGGGTCCCTCAGCTGCTTCATAAATAGCAGCCAAAGTTATTTTGGAATTCCACGTGGGGCTTGCTCTGCTCTGGAGGTCTCTGGTTTGGGGGACCTCGCTCAGGGTCCTGACCATGTAACCCTGGCTGGGCTCTGCCCAAAGGGTGGGAAGGAAACAGGAGGACCAGGCAGGCTGCTTCCTCCTCAGGATCCTCTGCTGAGCTGGGAGCCCCAGACTCTGCTCCTACCGAACGGGGCCAGCCCGCTCTGCTGCAGGACAGGGCCGGCCCAGCGTGGACTCAGACTAGAGCTGGTACCTGGACCCAAGCCTCAGGAATTACAAATGAACAATACGCAGATGCCAGCCAGCTCTGCGAGGCCTGTGACAACGCTCTTGTGTCCTGTCTGACCCCTGCTCTGGGAGCCAGGCTCCACCGTTAGTCTTTGTCCCACTTCTCAGATGAGTAAACTGAGGTACAGAGTAGGCAACAGTCTCACCCAAGGTGCTCAGTGTTCTGGGAGGCTGGTGGGAGGAGCTGGCTCCCTGAGAGCATCCCTGCTTTGTTCCCTGTGCATCCTGGCCACCCCAGCCCACCTGCCAAAAGCCCCTGGCCAGCTGGGTCCATCTCTGACCCTGAGTCTACCTCACAAAGAGAAAGAGGTCACTACTGGGGTCATTCCAGACATGGATGCCCCACACCAAAGCCCAAGGCTGAGGGGGTGGCCAGCTCCCCCGCCTGCTGGCCTGGCCCTGCCCCCAGCCTGGCTCACTCCACTGAGAACAAGCAGATCTCCAGCTGCCTCACAGTGGTGGTACTGGAGGGGGTTGGGCTGGGGGTCTCAAGTCTCTTCCCTCTCAGAGATAGCAATGGGGACAGGACACAAGTGGGGGCCCTGCAGCTCCCTAAACACGACCATGGCTGCCTCCGGAGGGTACTGCTCCGGAAATGCAGCCTATGGTGGCTCGGGGTGGCTCCCTGGTCCCTTGGCCCAGTCATGAAACACTTCAGGAGTCCACACACTAAGGAGGGGCAGGGCCTCCCGGTCCAGGGCAGAGCAGCCACCTGGATAGCTAACAAACATCAGGACACCTGAGGATCCGGGAAGGGAAGGAGAGAGTAAACCAGGCTGGAGAGCAGTTGGTGGCCTCTCCCCGAGCTGACCGCTGGGACCTACTCACAGAAACTCAGAGACGACCCCCTCTGGGCTCATGAATATCTGTGACGTTACTTTAAAAATGAACAAGTGGACAAAGACGACAGAACGCACAAGTGAATCACGCAACAGACAAAAGCAGCTTGTGAACTCAGGACTCATGGGCATCAAGACTTGGGCGTATTGATTAAACCACAATTTTGGACCCTAAAGAGCTTGAGAACCAGATAGTGGCGAGGCTCTCCCCAAGAACGCGAGGCAGAGCTGAGCCTGAACTGGGCCTCGGAGCCGGCCCTGCGGGAGCAGCATGGTCACAGCCCCATACCGAGATACAAAAAGTGCTGGCATCTACCTGTGCTTGCGAGGTCTGGTCCATCCCCATCCCGGCTGCTCTGTGGACACTGTGCTGGCCTTGGCTCCTGAGTGGCCCTGGGACCCCTGGGCAGGGTCTCTGCTGCAGCGCCCGGCTGGGGCTCAGGCTCCCGAGCGGGAAGGTAGGCGGCTGTTGGTGCCTCCAGAGGTGCAGAAGTCACCTGCAGAGAAAGAAAGTGGACATTGAGACCTTGGGCTCGTCTGCCAGAGAGGACGCATGGAAGGATCCCCTGGCCACAGAGCCCTTCTTCCCCCTGCTGTAGCCTGGCCTCTGTGGTCAGGGACTCAGATTGGCTGGCTCAGGGCAGCCCAGAGCAGGTCCCCAGCAAAGACAGCACCGGTGTCTTTCTAGCCCAGCAGGCCCTGCCAGGGGACACCAGGCCAGGCTGGACACTGTCCACTGGGGGTCCCACCAGCATGGCCCCCTGGCCTGAGTCCAAAACTGGAGCTACATGAACCTGCCTAGAAGCTGGCCAGAAGGACTTAAGAGGGAGCTAGCTGGAGGGTGAGTCCAGAGATCCAGCCTCATCCTGTCCCCTAATTTTGGGGAGGTGAGGTTTATCTGTGGCTCTTGCCCAGCAAGCTGCGGGAGCCCAGCATTTGGTTCAGGGAGCTGGGACACATGCACATCTGGTGTTGGTCCCTCATCTGTGTCCCCTGGGGGACAGTCTCTTCTAGACCAAGCAGCCAGAGCTGTCTCAATTATGAAGTGAGAGAACGGATAGTGGAAGGCTACCATCTTGATTTCTCTGGCTCTTTCAAGAGATCAGGTGGGGGGTTTGTTCTACTTCCTGGGGTGACTAGCTTAGCTTCCTAGCAGATGTTTCCAGGTGTTTCTAGGCCCCTGCACCAAGGAGGCCGCAGGCAGCACAGGTGGGCTGAAACCCTGGGACCTGGCAGTGCTGGCTGCTGACCTCCCTGAACTACCGTCCACCAGGGGAGCTGCCCACCCAGTGTGAGGCCGGCCATGGTGCAGACCACACCTCAAACCAACTCTGTAGGACCTACAAAATGTACCTCCTCACCCTGCTGACCACAGCTCTACATGGGACGTCCAGCCTCACATAGGGCACCCAGCCCTACATGGTGCCCCCAGCCCCACACGGGACCCCCAGCCTCATCTCAGGGCACCCAGCCAGACCAGCAGAATGAGGTCTGCTGGTAGAATCAGCCTCCACTGGGCACCCGGGCTCACAGGCCTGAGGGGAGCAATACTGTCATCAATGATTATGATTGACACAAAAACTGCCAGTCCCCAAGGGCCTGAACTTGGCAGTGGGGAACTAGGCAGTGACAGCAACACTAGTTACAGTGACAGGGATTGACACAGCTAATCTCAGTCGCTCTGTGGGGAGGCTGTGCCATCCCACAGCCACAGCGTTTTGTGTAACTTTTTAAATTGGGGTAAACTACGTCTAACACAAAACTCACCGCTTTGGCCATTTTTGAGCGTGCAGTTGAACAGCATTAAGCAACATGATACTGGGCCACCATCACCACCATCCGTTTCCAGAACTGTCTCGTCATCACAAACAGCACCTCTGTCCCCTAACACTGGCTCTGGCCCCTCCCCAGTCCTGGTTAGTGCCATCTGCCATTCCCGCTGCTCATCCAACCCCCTTCCAGAGAAGGTTGGGAGCCTGAGGTCATAAGGTGGGGGTGGGCCGGGGCCTTCAGAGGTCAGGATATGGGCAGTTGCGAGCTAAGACTGGGGTCAGGCCTTGAACAACCAGCTACAGCTATCCAGGGCCAGTGAGGGACCGGCGATCCAATTTTGAGTGCTGGGGACAGTGTTGTGAGGGGATGAGTGCCATAAACCCAGTGCTAAGCGAGACAGACGGCTGGGAATTCCCTGGGCGAGCTCAGGCTCCACTAGGCCTACATGTAAGAGGGATGTGTACATTCACCATTTGGTTCTGGGAACACTTTAATTTATGAGGTCCATATGCTGACAAGGCCCAGACCACAGCCCCGGCCAATCCCACAGGCAGTGCTGGTGGCTCAGGCTGCAGCCAGGAGGATACAGTGTCCCCTGGGGGACACAGTGCCCTCTCTTCATTCATTCTCTCACTCAGGGCCCAGGGTGGACCAGTCAGCACTGCAGGGACCTGCAGCCCCAACCAGGGGTGGTTCCCACATTGCGGGGACTCAGCCACTCCTGCAGTTCTGCACTAAGACATTTCAGGACCCTTCAGGGTGAAGCTTAAGAAAAGCAGGAACAGGGCTGCCAGGCTCACGACGGGGCCCAGGGTAGCTCCTGTGGGCGACCCGAGACTCCTGCTGCCAGGGGCTTATAGGCCACACTGGCCAAATCAGGCCGCAGCTGTGTGCAGGCCTCGGGGACCTGTGACCCCTGCCCACATCCTGCTTCTCCTCCTGAGCCTGGGGCCCCTGCATCCTACTGGGGGAAGGCAGATGAGGGACATCTCCCGGGGTGGGGCCCGTTCCTGAGAGACCGGGGTTTGAGGGAGGAATCAGCCAACACGTCCCACCACCCCATGCTCAACTCGGTTCAGCTCAGCTCCAGGCCTTACAGTGAATAAAGGTAAAAACGACCTCCTCTACTGAGCACTCACTGTGTGCCAGGCACCGCTCTAAGTCTTTACATAGATTATTAGTAAGGTAAATGTTTCCGCTGGGGACAATGAGCAAGAGAGAGTGGGCTGGTTGAGCCCTCACGGTAACTGGCAAAGTAGGGACTGGAACTCAAGCAGTTGTCTGTGACCTTGGCTTACAGAGCAACTCTTAAGCCATGAACATCAAGTGGCAAGAGAGAATACCACTGAGGGATGCAGGGTGCAAATGACACGTGCTACAGTTGTTTGAGAATGGAGAGCTCCCCAATGGCTGGGAAAATCCAGGCGGGCTTCCTGGATCAAGTAGCATTTGAACGAGGCCTTCAAGGGCAATAGGATTTAGGAAGGAGAAGGGCCAGGAGGGCCAGCATTACAGGTGTGGGAGACAGACTGAGTGAGATGCCACAGGCAGAAACGGGTGTGACCTTGCTTTGCAGGTGCTAAGCCTGCCACACTTCCTCCCAGGTGCTGCATGGACTCCTGCCCTCCTCAAGGCCTAGGGGAGAGGCTGGAATACACGTCCCTGCAGGACGGTGAGAAGCAGGGAGACAGCTGCACCCTGACCCAGGGTCAGCAGGTGTTGCATTGAAGGGGCCGAGGCCCACCTTGCCATCTTTTGATTTTTCAGTAGGAATCTAGGAACCAATTTTTAAAAGCTACATGCTCCAGCTTAAGAAGTACTAGCAACTAATTCAAAAAATGTTAGAACACTGTGCAATCCCTCATTCACCATCGATGAAAATTTAAAATGATATAGCTGCTTTGGGAAAAGGGCTGGCAGCCTCTCAGATGGTTACACACAGAGTCACTCTGTGACCCAGCAATTCCATTCCTATGTATATAGCCACAAGGACTGCAAACCACACGTCCACACACGTGACCATGAGTGGTCACAGCAGCCCTCAGTCCTGCAGACAAATGAATGAGTGGGTTTTGAGGTAGCTTCTTCCCTGTTCTGGCCTCCAGATGAGAACACGGCCCAGCTGATACCTAGATTGTAGCCTTGTAAGGACCCAGCTACTGTGAGCTGCTAAATTCCTAGTAATTTGTTAGGGAGCAATAGATACTGATATAACCCTAAAGCTGTAGAACAGCGCCTGGCCCACGTATAAATGTTCCCTGGAGCCACTGTTTGCCCCAGTGTGTGCCAGAAACAAAAGGGTCAGTGCCCTCCCCTGGTCGGGAGCAGGAGGATTTCATCCCCTTTCCTGTCAGCAGGACTCCGAGTCACTTGGTCGATACTAATGCACGGGTGAGGCTGCTGGGCGCACGTGGTCTCCTGAATATGGATCCCCACAGAGCATCACCGTGACAGCTCTCAGCCAGGGAATCGAACAGAGGCAAAGAGCTGCCCCTACTCACCCTTCAAAAGCCAAATTTACGATAGCTCCTGGCTAATAAAACGCAGGCCCCGGAACCCGCGTGTGCCTGTGCCTTCCCCCTGAGAGAGCCAAGGGTTCCAAGCCCACAGTCTGTCTTAATTTAAGGCACTATTACGTTTGTCATGCCCCAGGCCCTGGGGACCCTGGAAACCATAGCATCTGAGAGCAGCCAGGGGCCCAGGCAGACCCGGGCGGCCTGCGTTTCCCTGGACTGGCGCCCTTAAAGCTTCAGTCAGCTACCGGGAAAGGGGACACATGACACATGGCCACCACAGACCTCCTCGTGAGATCCTAAATTGCCCTTTCTCCGAGGAACTGGGGTGTTTTCTAGAAAGAAGCAATTCCAAGTAAATTCAGGGTGGAGTTGGGGAGGTTTCCTGGCTCTGAAGGGGAAAACTGCACACACGAGTGCACATAGTTTTATTTTATTAATTGTATTAGTCTGTAAGATTCCCTAAGTCTGGAAAACCCTGGTCTACTTATAATTTTTATTGAGATAAGAGTTCCCATACTATACAATTCACTTAATTTTTTATTTCAGATTAATATGAGGGTACAAACGTTTAGGTTACATTGTTTTCAATTCTATTATTATTATTTTTTTGAGACAGAGTCTCACTTCATCATCCTGGGTAGAGAGGGCTGTGGCATCACAGCTCACAGCAACCTCAACTCTTAGGCTCAAATGATCCTCCTGCCTCAGCCTCCCAAGTAGCTGGGACTACAGGCACCTGTCCCAATGCCTGGCTATTTTTAGAAACGGGTTTCTGCTCCTGCTCAGGCTGGTCTGGAACTCTGGAGCTCAGGCAATCCATCACCCCGGCCTCCCAGAGGGCTGGTGTTGGGATGATTAACCCACCACGCCTGGTCTTGTTCAAGTTGTAAGTAAGTCCTTCACCCTGGGGGCATGTTGAATACCCCCACATTGTGCACATTAGGTGAGATCCCACCAGCCAATCACCCTTCTTCCCCCCTTCACCTCCCTCCTCTCCCTTCCTCAATTCACTTATTAAAGTGTACCATTCAGTGGCTTTTAACACACAGAGTTATGTCACCATTAACCACCATCCATTTTAGAATGTTCATCACCCTGCAAAGGAAGAAATCTGTGGCCCCCCAATCCCTCAGCCCTCCCAGCCCCCAGCAACATTTGCCTCTTCTGAGCATCTCACAGTAACACAATCACACAACACTAGACCTCTGTCCTGCCTCTTTTCCAGACAGCCTCACATCTTCCAGGTTCATCCACATTGTAGCAGGTAAACCACTTACAGCAGATCCTCCATAACTGACCACCTCCCCACACCAACCTCTCGTCAAGGTGATCTAATTGTCACAGACTGGACACACAGCAGGTTTACGTATCAGTACAGCAGGCCTAGTTCCTTATGGTGATCACCTCCGCATGTTGACCAGTCTGTGACAGTCCCTCAGTCACCTTACAGAGGTTCAGGGACATTCCTGTTTGAGTACCTGCAGCAGCCCAGAGGCCACTGGACAGAGACTGCAAGATGTCTGGCTGCAGAAGCCTCTATGGCAGGGGCCATCTGGCTGTGCATGGAGCCGGCTGCCTTGCCTCTTGGGTACCCAGCCAGACCCTCTCCCCAGCCACGCCGGCCATGGGGCACCCCGCGCTGCCCTCTACCCGAGCTGGGAGGTGGCAGCAGAGTGACTTCACCCCCTCCCCGGCCTTGGTTTCCCCTTCTGCAAAGGAGAACAGGAAGGCAGTGCCCATCTCCAAGAAGGGCGATGGGAGAAATTATGTGAATTATTTCTGGTAAAGCAACGGCACACGGTCAAAAAACCGCAGCAGGTCTCATAGACTGAGGGCAGAAGCCTCAGGAACAAGAATCCAAGGGGCACTATGACCCCGGGGCCTCACAAAGCCTGCAGGGCCTGTGCTGGGCCTTCAGCATGACGGGGGTGCGGCTGTCCATGTGCCCCTCACACACTGGTCTCTGGGCAGCTTCAGCTGCAGCTGGCCGGCCTTTCTCCTCTCCCCCTGCCAGCTGTTGGCCTGGACCCCCATGACAGTGAAGGGTCCCTGAAGTCACCAGGGTAGGATCCGGGACTTGCACTGTCAATGGCTTGCCAGGAGGACTGGGCTCCCCACACTCCCAGAAGCGGGACCTGCTAACCCTGAGGAGCACTGATGGAAGCTCAAGTCCTGAGTTACCACCCACCTGCTGGCATAACTAGGAGCAACCAGGAGAGTCATAGCTACTCTGATCCTCAGTTTATGCCTCTGGGAAATGGGCTAGAACTGTCTTTCCTGGATTTTCTGAGCACCTACTGTGTGCCAGGTGCTCTGCACCCCATTTGACCATCCAATAGGCGCATCTTAACTCTCACTTTGTAGAGGAAGAAACTGAGGCACAGAGAAGTCCAGTCAGCTGCCCGGCTGGTCAAGGTGAGAGCCGAGAGTGCAGGCCAGTGAGTGTCTGCTGTCAAGCCCTTAGTCCCACACAGAGCCCAGGGCGCACAGTCAGTGCTCAGCAAACACTAGCAGAGCCCGAGGCCACTCTCATGGGCTGCACAGCACATAGCACCCCAAGCCATGTTCCCCGTGGGGACTCAGGTTGATGCTGCTTGTGAGGGGCAGAGAGGGGCAGTTTGCTGACGGCTGTGGATGGGTTGTCCCAGAACAAGGCCAGGAAGAGAAGATAGGGATGCTCACACAGGAGAGGGACACCTGCAGCCTGAGGGCACCAGAGGCGGCAGGGCCTGCCCCTCGCCTGGAGGAAAATTCAGGCACCAGCGAAACAGGTGCAGGGAGAAGAGCTGCCTCCAGGGTGTGGGCGGGGTGTGTGCAGGCAGGGTGTGTGTGGGCAAGGCTGGTGGGCTCAGCGTGGAGCACCTCCGGGGCCGGCCAGGGCACGCAGGTCACTGGACCAGGGCTATCTGTTGGCAGTGGGGAAGGGGCACACACCAGTGGCCCTGCCTCAGGAGCCCCCACTGCCTCCCACACCAAAGCCCACGCACAGAGACGTTTTACTCGACCCACCCTGATGGGGTTTCTTGTTCTGTGCTGCAAGCTGGCACATCAGAGGCCGAAAAATGGTATTTTATGCCCCTTAATTCCCTGTAATAGCTCCATAACGGCAAGCAGAGGACTCCAAATACTGCAATAAAGGGAGTGACGAGGCTTCAGGTCGGGGGAGATGGGAGATGCCGAATGCGGAGGCCCCGACAGGCAGACAACTACGGGTTATTAAATGTGCGGCGCGCCCGGGTGTAATTGGGAAGTTATTAGATATGGAATACACACAGCACCCAGCAAATGAGTAATCAGGGACTAATTAAGCACACGCCACACGGCAGATCACGCGGGAGAGGCTGGTGGCTGCCACATCTGTGACTGCAATTAGGGGCGCTCCGGCTGCAACGCTGCCGGCTGGGCGGGAGCTCGGCAGCCCGGGCAAGGGTGCCCCAGTCGGTGGCTGGGATCCGACCCCTCACCACCAGCTTCATCCAGCCTTCAGGACAGCAGAAGCTGGATGGCTACGTGGTCTAGGACTTGAAATAAAATGGAAAAGATGGTTTTCTCCCAGGCTTCGAGTTTGGCCAGGTGACAACTTACTGCAGCTGCCGAGGCTGCCTGGACAATTTGCAAAGCATGTGCACAAAACCACGTCTCAGAGCTCTGCAGCCATTCTACAAGGTAGGGCAGGTGGGAAGTACTGATGGGGAAACTGAGGCTTAGAGGACACAGAGTAAGCAGAGGCCACCCAGCCTGGCCCCCTCAAGCCCCCACAGGCACCCCCCTCACCCCAGCATTTCTTAGGACAGCACCCAGGCCCAAATGGAAGAGGAGGGGCCAGACGCACTATGTCGCCAACAAGAGGCAGGGTCCAGGGATGCAGAGGCCCCCAGACCTCCAGACCTTGGCATTAGCCTCAGGGCCTCCTCCTGGAGGTCAGCAAGGGAGCCTGACTGACCTCAGGTGTGCCGCCACTAGATGTCCCATCTCCCCTACTATCCCCTTCTACCAGCCCAGGTGGCACCTTGCGCCCGCCCATCTCTTCCTGTTCTGAAGCTGGTCTCTGGTACAGAGCTGCCAGCTACAGCCCTGCAATCACGCCTGCCTGACACACCACATTCATCCTGCCAAACCCTTTGCCAAAGTTCTGAGGCCTCTGCAGGACACCCAAGGGCCATGTTGTTTGGCTTAACTCAGCTTTTCATCTACTTCTCTGTCATGCTCTGACACCTCAATGCTCTGTCTCCCCTAGGGTCACCCTGCTCACCCAACCATGCACCCACCCATCCACCTAGCCCGCCACATAGCCCTCCAATAAACATTTATGGAGTACCTACTCTGTGCTAGGTGTTGTGCCTGGGATGTAGCAGAGAACAAAACAGTTAAATATCCCTCCCTCAAGGAGCTGCCATTCTGGCTGGGGAGAAACACAGTACCCTAATAGGAACATGAACAAAGTGCTCTAATGTCAGCTGACAGGAACTGCCATGAAGACAGACAACAGGAAAACAGGACGGGGAGGGTGCGTGGGGACACGTTTCCCATGGGCTGGCCCCGTTGAGAAGGACATGTGTGCAGACTTGAGGGACGTGAGCGAGCTGGCCATGGAAACACCGGGAAGGGTGATCCAGGCAGATAAAACAGCAAGCACAGTGTCCCCGAGGTGGGAGCACGTTTGCCACCAGGGAAACTGGTATTGCCAGGGCAGACCACACAATCGCTGTCAAAAACTACCCAAGTTCATCACTGTAGCACCAAAGCAGCCTGAGAAAATATGTAAATGAACACACATGGCTGTTCAATAAAGCTTCATTTAAGGACACTGAAATTTAAATTTCATATGATTTTTACACGTGGTGAATTACTGTTCTTTGGTTTTGTTTTTTTAACAATCACTTAAAAATGTAAAAACCATTCTTAGTTCAAGAGTCTCACAAAAGCAGGCAGTCAGCTGGATCTGGCTTGCGGGCTGCAGTTTGCTGATCCCTGGTCTAGAAACGCTAGGGAGACGCAGGTGGCTGGAGCAGTAGGAGGTGGGGTGTGGGGAGGAAAGTCCCCAGGTACAAAGCCAGTTTGGGAAGGGGTCTGCAGGAGGGCCCACGAGGATGAACAGAAGCCCACGTTGGCCTGAGGGTGGCTGGGGACAGGTTCCTTCTGATGTGTCCCTCTACACCTGGACTTACTTCGTTCCTTCTCACTGGAGCTAAGGGCACAGACTCAGATTGCATCCGGACTGCTTCAAAGCCCCGCTCTGCCCTTCCAAGCTGTGTGCCCCCAGGGAAGTGATCCCACCTCTCTGGGCCTTGTCTTCCCCATGTGTGAAATGGGGATGGTGACAGCGTCTGCCTCCTCAGGTGGCTGTGAGGATGAACGAGTTTGTATTTGTAAAGCTGGAAGGACAGGACCCAGCCTGTGCCCCAGGAAGACCCTGCACCATCTGTGTCTCCCACCATCTGTTTCTATATGCTATTTGCTATCGTGGCTTTTCATAAGAGACCTGGTCTTGGAAACAAGGCCATCTGCTTGTCCCGGGACCTGCAGGTGGCTGGCCAAGGAAGCTTCTCGGCAGGGCCAGCCCAGGTCAGAGTTCTGAGTAGGAGCAACATGGGGTCCACCCACGAGCCCCCTCCCACCCCCAATCCCTCAGAGTCCCCCTTTGGACTCTGTCCCAGCCCACCTCCATTAATGCCAGAGATGTAGGGGCTACAGATTTGCCCCTCAGACATCAGGCCCCTCTGAATGGAAGCCTATAAAACTCCAGGCCCTGGCGCCAGGTCCCCAACACAGCAGATGGGGAGACAAATCTGAGTTATGGAAGGAGTCACAGGGAGTCTGGGGCAACGCTGATTTGGGCATGGGGAACAGCCAATGCCTGGCTTTCCCTTCTGGCTCCCCTCTGCAGCCTGCAACCCCTCTCCACTCATGAAGTGATGCCCCATTTTCTGGGCACTCATGGAACTCACAGTATCATCCGCCATTGCTCCTTCTGATGTCCCCAGCCTGGGAGGCCAAGCGGCTTAGCAACATCTAACTCTGTGCTGATATCGCTCAGAGGTGTTTAGCAACCCTCAGTACATCACACAGTGAGAAGACAGACAGACAGACTTTAGCCCGGTGGGCCTTGAGTCACATGGAGACAGATCACTTGTCACTTGTGCTCTGGGGAGAGGGTATTCATATAAACGGATATGAGAGTGGGGCCAGTGGGGGCTGAGCCCAAGCCTGGGCTTCCACCTCAGCTGCAGCCTCGCCCGCCGCAGGTGAGCGTGACATAATGGCTGGAAGGAACCGCCGCCTCACCCAGGGCAGTCAGTTTATCAAGCACTGACAGCGCATTAGCTAAGTGATCACCAGACTATTAATTTTTTTCCCCAGCCTTTGCCAGGGGTATTACAGTGAAAAATGGCAGTTTAACCGCAGGGAAATTCTTCAGGGTGACAAAAATAAAAATAGCTCTAATTGAAGTTGATAGAAATTATACCCTTTAAAAAACACACGTCGGGATGCACTGGCTAGAATGTGAGTTAACGCTGGGGCAGGGTTTCCGTCACAGAAACATGGTGACAGCCACGGCCAACAGCCTCAGGGGGCATCACATCTGGTCGGCAGGCCCCGAGGTGCCCAGGAAGTGGCGGTGACAGGAGGGAGGGCTGGCCACCGGGCCCTGCAGAAACAAGCTCATCTGCTCACCCCACCACATGTCCCTCTCCATCCCATTGCTGAGAGATCAAAGATGTGTCCTGGGCACCTTGCGGGCCCAGGGGCCGAGGCCATTGGACGCTAGCAGGCAAGGTTAGTGACTCAGCCCAAGCCACCTCCTCAAGGCCCTTGAAACCTGAGCCCAGTTTGAAACTTACACATTAAAAAAATGTAAATAACATGGGTCCCAGAGAGTTTAGAGTAATCCAAATGTTCTTGTACACAGCAGCGAATGAACTTTAAGCAGTTGAGAAGGTTTCGATTCAGTGGATGGAAGAATAATAAATGTAACAGCAATAAAATAATAATCAACACAGGTACAGCATCTGCTCCGTGCTCTGCCCTCTTTTAAGTACTTTCCACATATTTTAATTCACTTAATCCTTGCAACAGCCTGTGCAGTAGACACTATCATTATCATCATCATTTTCCAGGCGAGGACACTCGTGGGGAGGCCTGGGGAGGTTGTGTAACCTGCCTAGACTGACAATGAGGGCACAGCAGGGTTCTATGCGGCTGCTGGTTCTAGCCCATCCCCAACCACCGTCCCCACCTCCACCCCAGCCTCCCAGGGACCTGCGGTCCTGTAGGAGATGCCTCTGCTCATGCCTGCATCCACCAGGACACCCGTGTGCAAGGGTAGCATAGCATCTGGCCTGCTTCAAAGCCCCGCTCTGCCCTTCCAAGCTGTGTGCCCTCAGGGAAGTGATCTCACCTCTCTGGGCCTTATGTTCCTCATGTGTGAAATGGGGATGAGCGCCTGCCTCCTCGGTCAACTGTGAGGATGAACACGTTTGTATTTGTAAAGCTGGAAGGACAGGGCCAGGCTGATCCTGAACACTCCCCTGCCGACTGTCAAATGATAGTATAATCCGTTTCCATTTGTCTACACCCTTGTCTGTTGAGATTGAGACGCCCACCTAAAGTTCTCATCCGAGCTCAAAGTTGTGCTGGGATTGGGGTTGGGGGAGTACAAAACAAACCTGTTAATTAACTTAAAAGTATTTATCATTTGATCCTGCAACCTCATTACCAGGCATCTACTCACAAGAAAAAAAATTCATCTTACCGTAAGGACATTTGCACTAGATTGTTTAAGCAGCTCAATTTACAATCCACCAAAATGTGGAAACATCCTAAATGCCCATCAACCCAGGAATAGATTGATAAGCTGTGGTATATGTACATGGAATACTATGCAGCCATTAAAAAGATGGAGACGCTTGGGCGGCGCCTGTGGCTCAAGGAGTAGGGCGCCGGTCCCATATGCCGGAGGTGGTAGGTTCAAACCCAGCCCCGGCCAAAAAAAAAAAAAAAGATGGAGACGCTACATCTTTTGTATTAACCTGGATGGAGTTAGAACACATTCTTCTTAGTAAAGTATCACAAGAATGCAGAAGCAAGAATCCAATGTACTCAATTCTAATATGAAGCCAGTAGATGATCTATTACTTACATAAGAGAAAAACTCAAATCAATTCAAAGTGGAGGTTAGGGCTATAAGGGAGTGGGGAGAGGGGAAGAGGGGGGATGAGGATAAAAAAAAGAAGTTGTAAAAAAAAAAATAACAATAAACGCGTGCCTGTAGTCCCAGCTACTCGGGAGGCTGAGACAGGAGGATCGCTTGAGTCCAGGAATTCTGGGCTGCAGTGTGCTATGTCGATTGGGTGTCTGCCCTAAGCTCGGCATCAATATGGTGACCTCCTAGGAGCAGGGGGCCACCAGGTTGCCTAAGGAAGGGTGAACATCAGAAACGGAGCAGGTCGAAGCTCCCGTGCTGATCAGTAGTGGGATCACGCCTGTGAATAGCCACTGCACTCCAGCCTGGGCAACATAGTGAGACCCCATCTCTTAAAAAAAATTAAAGTAAAAAAGTATTTATCAGGCCCCTGCCCTGTGTCAAGTCCCATCCTTGAACTAGGGACCTGGCAATGAGCACGGCTGGGAGGGTCTCGGCCTCCGTGAGGCTGGCATTTTGGGCTGGAGTGTGAGTGTTAGCTAAGGACACGGTGCAGTGTGGGCTGAGGCACAGGTCACAGCACATCACTCTTTCTGGGTCCACAGGCCAACAAAAAAGTCATCCAAAAATGAAAATACATGTGCCATGTGCCATCTCCTGGTGTAAAGACACAATTCAAGAATCTAAGAATTCAACCAGCAAAGAATTTTAAGATTCATTAAAAAAAAAAAGAGGGCGGCGCCTGTGGCTCAAGGAGCAGGGTGCCAGTCCCATATGCCGGAGGTGGCGGGTTCAAACCCAGCCCTGTCCAAAAAACACAAAAAACACACACGCACAAAAAGGAAAAGATGAAAAAGAATCCCCTCTCCTTTCTCTCCTACATCCAGGGAAGAAATCTAATAATGGAAGCTTTTCACCGCCGTCTTCCCTGAGATCTGAAGGGAGTAATTGAATGACGTGAGTCCCAGCTGAGGTGGAAAAGGGAAAAGGAAGAGTGGGAAATAAAAGGCAGAAGCTTCTAGAAGGGCACAGCGCGTAGGCTAAGCCGAGCCAGGCCTGGTCAGCATTGCTGGCCATCTGTTTGGAGAAATCGTAGCAGAGTGGGCAAAGCTCAGGGTCTCCCACGAAAGGAAGGTGCAGCCAGCTTGGCTTCAATGCCCAGGTAGATTCTAGAACGAATCACTGGGGGAAAATCTATTTGCAATCACATAAAATAACCAAGAATTGTCACATGGTTACTGGCCTGGCTGTGTGAGGGGGAAATGCCACCAGGCCCAGCTAACTCCCATCAGTGACAGTCCAGGAGAGCAATCTTGGTGGGGACGGGCACCCTGCAGAAACTCTGCCTACAACAGTCACCAGGGCACATGCCCCAAAGGTAAAACCGATTCACCTGCCGTGTGCCAGGCCACGATCTGCACCTGCCATGTGCCAGGCCACTGCCCAAGCACCAGTGGCAGTGACAATGAGGCGGTTGAGGGCAGCTGCTGTCTGCTAAGCTTGGCACCTGCACCAACTCCTTCACTCTGGTCTGTGTGGCTATGGGGAAATTACTAAACCTCTCTGGGCCCCAGCTTCCTCATCTGTAAAATGGTCATATGATGGCAGCTAACTCACAAGGGGAAAAAAAGGAACCCAAGATACAGGTGCTTAGAATACCACTTGACCTTTAGGAGCTGTTCTATAAAACCTAAATGATTTTATTTCTTCAGATGGCAACCCATTAAGATAATCATTATTTAATTATTTTTAGAACAAGGTCTTGCTCTGTCGCCAAGGCTGGAGTACAGTGGTGTAAGCGCAGCTTACTTCCAACTCCTGAGCTCAAGGGATTCTCACTCTGTACTCTCTCAAGTAGCTGGGAGTTCTTTTTCTCAAGTTTCTCAAATTTCGGGTTCTTTTTTAGAGATGGGTTCTCACTACGTTGCCCAGGCTGGTCTCAAACTCCTAGCCTCAAGTGATGCTCTTGCCTCTGCCTCCCAAAGTGTTAGAATGACAGGTATGAGCCACGGTACCCAGCTAAGGTAATGAACATCCTTGAAAGTATTCAGTAACATTATGAGCCACTCATTGTTCAAAATTGTTATAAACCTTAACTTGCTTGATCCTCCAAACATGCCTCTGAGGTGGATTCTGCTGATACACCCCTTTTGTGGAGGAGGAGACTGAGGCCTGGGGAGGGGGGAGAAGCGGGTAGGGCAGCTGCCTCAGGTCACACAGAGCCTGTCTGTGCCTTTAACCTTCAGGCAAAACTTCCCCTCAGAATAGCCCAGAAAGTTAGGAGAGTACTCAGGACACCTCTATTGTACAAAGGAGGTTCAGCAACCTCACACACCCAGAGGTGAACCCAGGTCTGAGACAGGGAAGAGGGAAACCTAATGAGGAGAAAGGTGGATGGAGTGAGCAGGACCCTCACAGCCATATTTTGGGGTGGCATGTCCCGAGCCCTAACATTTGGGGGAGGCAATGACTTTGCTTTACGGATCCCATAGCCCTGATTGGGGTTCCTGCACAAGTGGCCCCCTACACTGAGCACCCCCAAAGGCCATCGTGCGGGCACAGTACCTTGGAGTCCACCCTTTAGTCTGGAGGCCAGTGTGAGATCTGTCCTTAGAGCTGGCCTTCTAGGCTGAGCAGAACGTGGAGAGACAGAGACGAGAGCAGGGGAACCCAGAGCAGGGAAGCTGGAAGTGAAGAACTCAGGAGTGCGAAAGACAGGAATACTGGGAAGGGCCTTGGCAACAGGGCAGTGCCACCAGCAACCCTGATTTAGTCCCCCCACCCAGCCCCTGTTCCAAAGTCATCTCCAGCTATGCTGCTGGTGTGGTTCACTAGGACTCCCACTTTCCAGATGATGAAACTGAGGCTAGCAACCAAGGCCCAGGGGCATCAGGACACAGTGGTAACTCCAGAACCCATAATCCTGACCCCTCTGCTACACCTTCTCGAAGCCACACTTAACCTTTTGGTAATAGGGAGCCAAGGAAGGGCGTAGAGGAAGAGGAGTGCCATCACAACATCATCTGTGGTGCGACAAGGGGCCTTGGGGACTAAGACAGCAGACAGTGGGAGTCAGGAAAAGCCTGAGTGCTCACCAAGGGGGTGAGGGTGCAAGCAGGGGCTGGTCCAAGAAGGAGCTGGGTCTGGGGAAGGAAGGCAGAGGCCTGATGCCCACTGCCTGCAGGAGTGATGGTCTTGATCCCAAGGCTGAATGACCCCAGGCTGATGGAGACATTCTGGTTATTACAATTGGGGGTGCTGGAGCTCCAGTGGCACAATCGGTTAGCGTGCGGTACTTATATGACAATTGGGGGTGCTAACCCAGGGACTGCTTAACGTCCTGCAGGGCACAGGACTCCCTCCCTCCAAGGCATGATCCAACCCCAAGTGTTGAGAGACAGAAACCTGGGCAGGAGGCCTCCAATCAGGGAGGGCAGGTGGGGTGTGGCAGGCAGAGCAAGACCCCTGAGGAGGAGGAGGTGAGATGCACAGAAGAGGGCTCCTCACACCTGCTGCCAAGCTCTAAGTGCTGGAGCTCCTGCACGTCAGGGGGTTCCCTGGGGGTTGGAATATTGTTGTCCCCACTGTGCAGAAGGCGGCACTGAGGTCAGGGCGGCGTCATGCACCTGCTCTAAGCCCCCCAGGTCCTAAGGGGGTGAGGTGGGCAAAAAGGAGGGGGACATGACCCGAGGCAGCAGCTGGGCTCGGAGCAGGACCATGAGGCAGGCAGAGAAAGAGGAGGGGCGGAGATGCAGGAAAGCAAGGGGGGTGGTCTGGGCAGCTGGGGCCGGCAGCTCCGTCACACTTGTGGGGTGCTAAGGACCCAGGTAAAGCCCACGATCAGCTGATGGTCAGTGAGGGAGACTGTCCTAGGTAGCCCGAGTCATCTGGGGGCCTTCAGAGCCAGGCAAGGCTGCCCTAAGGAAGGAGAAACCCTCTGTGGTCAGCAGCCCAGCCAGACATATGAGCTCCACCTTGTCCTTTGTGCTGACAGCCCTGCGGGACTTGCCCGGCCACCCCCTCCCTTGGGTAAGTCCCTCTGAGAAAATAAACCCAGTGTCCATCTCCCATCAGTTCTGTGGCTCTGGTTAAGCCCCACTAATGTGGGGTTTCTGGAAGGGCTAAGGCTGCAGGATGCAAAGGAAAGAGGCCACAAGCATGGGTCACAGCTGTGATGGCCTAGACACTCCTGGTAGCCTCTGAGAGCAAACACAGCCTAATTAGAGGGCAAGGAACTCATTAAAACAGTAAGGAGCCTAGGAGCAAGGGGACTGTGGAGGCCACAGCCCCAGGAGCTGGTGCAGACTATTCTGCAAAGGCATCAGCTGGAGAGGGAAAGTGATACAGGGTGGGGCAGAGGGAAGTTTCTGAAGCTGGGACATCATCTTCTCCCCCACCGCCCCACCTGCCATCAATTGCAGCAGAGAATAAGGGATGTCTTCAATGACTCAAGGAGAAGAGACTGGAGTGGGGAGACAGGGGGCTTCAGAAGGAGGTGTAGATAGGAGAGACAGAATCTGGGTTTCCAGGTAGGAAAATGCAACAAAATCTAGCTTGCAGAAAAGTCCAGGCCATCCTGCCACCTGGGGAGAAGGGAAGCTACCAGAGCCATAGCATATCACAACTCTGGCTTCCCCGTGGTGCCAGCAGGGGAAGGCAGGTAACAAACGTGGAGGAGGCTTCATGCTCAGTAAGTCACATGAATCAAGACCTTCAGCTCTGGGGC
The DNA here is from genome assembly GCF_027406575.1 of Nycticebus coucang. Lineage (NCBI taxonomy): Eukaryota > Metazoa > Chordata > Mammalia > Primates > Lorisidae > Nycticebus > Nycticebus coucang. Next base: position 181,357,230 of record NC_069781.1, on the reverse strand, counting down.
CCAGCAGGACTGCTGTGGATCCCGTTGTGTGACCCAGGGCAAATCATTTGCCCTCTCTGAGCCTCCGCAGCCCCATCTGGGAAGTGGGGACAACACTAATTCTTACTGTGTCAGGTTGCTGAAAGATGGAGTTAAGAAGTACAAAGTCCCAGGAGTACACAAGTGTTAGCATTATTACTAGGAAGGGGAGAGGGGATTTTGTACACCAGGTCTGTGACTCAGATGTCAAGGCACACAGCCCCAGGCTCTGATGGGACAGCAGCCCCCTCTTATGGTCAATAGCAACACAGCCCGAAAAGAAAAGTAGCCTGTGTTTTTCCACCTCTAGGTGTGAGGCATGCTTGGTGCCTGCCCCCTTGCCTGGAGGTGACTGAGAGTCTGCCCCGCCCCATCCCCCCATTCTCTGCTCCTCCAGTCTGAACCTGGGGCAGTCAGCCAGGAACAGCAGCCCCCCTGTGGTCCTCACCCAGAGGTAGAGCAAAAGCAGTCAAACTGGCGTTGCCCCTCTAGGCCCCAGCTCACAACTGGAGGTGCACAGAATTGCCATAAAGGTGACTCAGTGTACACACCCCGTTCATCTGGAGGTCCCAGGGCCTGACACTCTCAATTAAAAATCTCAGGCCCTGCACCTTGGCAGAGCAGCATTTCCCCACTTCCAGATGACAGCCTGAGCTCAGAGAGGTAAGGTGCCTTCGCTAAGGCAACACAGCAGGGTATGAACTCTCTACCTCCCAACTGCATGGTTTGAATTAAATCTTGCCCCAAAGCCAGGCTCTGTAACGTGAGCCATTAACAGCTCAGAGGTGCCTGAAACTATGGAGTGAGACCAGAGTAGTCCCCACAGGGAAGCAAGGCTTCCAGAAACTGCAGACTTCCCAGACATGGGGGAAGGATGGGAAAAGGAAAATATGGAAAGAGTGGGGAGGTCTGTCCCCAGGCCTGAAGGGCTCACTATTGGCCATTAGTATTTGCCAAAGAGGGGTAGGGGGGCTCAGAGAGACGGTGCAGAATTTGGGACCCAGGCTGACTTCACTAAAACACTCAATTGGGAAATGTGTTAAACAGGAAATAATGGTGCAAGCACCTCAGGACCCACCTCCCATCGCACCCAAGGGGGCTGCTGCTGCCTGTGACTGCAAAAGGCATGGCTTTAACAACACAGACGGGCTCCCGCAGCACTGGGGTTTAACACGGGTCTGGCTGGGCTAAAATCTAGTGCCTGCAGGGCCAGCTCCCTCTAGAGGCTCCAGGGACTTTCCCAGCTTCCAGAGGCCACCCACATTCCCGGCTGGGGCCCTTCCTCCAGTCACTCCAGACTCCTGATGTCATCACATGTCCCACTTCCTCTTCTGCAGGGCCACTTTCAGTCCCCCATAAGGCGCAGTCAAGAAGATCTTCCAGGGTCTCTTCCCCATCTCAAAGTCCCCAACTTGATCCTACCAGCAAAGTCCTGTCCCAGAAGGGACACATTCACAGGTCAGAGGATCAGGATGTGAACGCCCTGGGGTGGGGGTACAGCAGAGGGTTTCCTGTGTGGCTTCCCCATTACTTCCCTGGCTGGGGCCCTCAGGCCCCCCAGGGAGACTTTGCAAACGCCTGGCGGGTGGGAGGGGCATGTGCCGGAGGGAGAATATAGAGGATGCGGCCAAGCAGGCTGGAACTCGGGTAGAGCCCCGGCCGTCCCCTCCCGCCCTCGCCCTCCCTGCCTCCCCCGCCCCCAGCTCTTCTTCCCAGGCAGTCCCCGGAGTTACTGTTTTAATGAGTTCCTTGCCCTCTAATTAGCAGGTGCGGCTTTGAAAGGAAGCGCCTGGTGTTTACCTTGCGCGGAGCCTTTAATAACCGAGCCCGAGGAAGGCGGGCTGGCTCCCGCCTAATCCCCCTGGAGCGGCTGCGCTTAATGAGCCCTGGCACCAGCCCACCTTCTCCAGCCCTCTCTGGCGCCCTGCGGTGCCCCGGGGGGCTCGTAGCCAAGCGCAGGAGGCGCTCAGCAGAGACGAGGCCTGAGGTCAGCGGGTGCCCGAGTGGGTGACACCCTGCAGGCTGCTCTGCGCAACCCCCCCACCCCGCCCGCCAGCCAGCGGGGGCTGTTCTAGGCTTTACCTAAGTGGCTGACACTCTCAACACCAGCAGTGTGTCACCGCCAGCAGGGCTGTGTACACAGACACTGGGTGCTTAGTGGGCACCATCTCCATTAATGTCACACAACCCCAGAGACGGGCAGCATCACCACCCATTTTGCAGATAAAAAAACTGAGGTACAGGAAAGCACAGGCCTGTGCCAGCTACTAAAGTGTGGTACTGGGTTTCTAACTAGGCTTGGGCTGACGCCAAGGCTGTGGCTCTAACCATGGAGCCCAGAGAGCCGTAAGGAGGGAGGGGGCAGAGGGTGAGGGCAAGAGGTCAAGTGTTAAAACAGAGGTGTCACCGATCTCTGCCCTCTAAGAGGGGGTCTGGCAGCTAACCCTACCTGCCCACGCTGCCTGCTGCTCTGTGGGTTGGAGGATTGGCCCTACAGACTCACCAGCCTCTCTTACCTGGGGAGGGGGGCGGGGGCACCAGGAGGCCACAGGGTGTGCAGCAGAGAGGTCTGGGTGGTCTCCTCTGTCCCCATCCATCCAATTAACCACAGGGGGCCAGAATGGAGCTGCTTCCTCCCCACTATTCAGTGGCTTGGCCTGGTGGGGGTGGCAGACTGGGTAAATAACCATAACGGCAGAGCCCACTAGGACCCTGCAGAGGGCTGTGGCTGTGGAAAGGGACCCAGGCCATTGTCTCCCTGCCATTTCCTCCCGCACGGCAGACCCCACCAGGCCCACAAAGGGACCTGAACGCAGAAGAGGAATATTCTAGAACATGTGTTTTATTTTTCCTTTTAAATAAATGGGTCTGTCTCTAGGTTGTAGAGGCCCCTCCCACCTCATTCTGCAAGGCAGTTGAATAGCCCGCCAGTCTGCCAGAGCTGGAGAGGCGTTTGGGTGTTCAGGGGGAGGGAGAAGTCCTCCGCAGGCTTCCTTTGTTGGGAAACGGCTCCCTCCAGCCCCCGCTGGGCCTTTATCTGGCTCAGCCCGCTCTTCCTGCAGCCCAGAGCCTCTGCCTTACCTCAAGGAGGTGGCTGGGGGTGGTTGGGGGGAGGGGGGGCGACTAAGGCCCTGGCCGCTGGACCCTCCCATCTGGACAAGGAGTGGACCTCTGCTCCTTATGGGGGTTCCATTTGGAAGTGGAGAGGAAACGTGGCTGCCAGCCCTGGCCACCCAGGCACTCCACTGCCCTGAGGTCTGCCCTGGCCTCATGGCCAGGTGAGTCACGCAGCCTTGGTCAGGCTTAAATCTCCAAGCATTTACTAGGCACTTACTGCATGCACTGCTGGAAGGTCAACCTGGGAAGGACAGGTCAGAAGGCTGACTGGTCTTTGGGGACATGACCTGGGGGTCCCCTGGACCACAGCCAACTCGCTTTGGTTGTAGTCAGGAATTTATGCCAGGCAATAGTGGGGCAGGGACCGATGGTAACGGTGACATGGCCCTTCGTATCTAGGGCTTTGCTATCAAACAGGAAAGGTGACATCCTCCCAAATAACCCGTGTGTGGCAGGTTTCTAATCTGTCACCTCAAGAGTTCACTCTCCTCTTGGGACCCCATCTTACCCATCTGTAATATGGCCTGCAGCAGAGTCAGGTGACCTGTACGAACCCAGCCAGCCTGGACCCCCTACGTTGTAAGGATAGTACAAACAAAACGTATGCCAGATAATAGCTTCCAAACATGGTCACCCTGCACACTCTTCCAGAACCTTCCAGTTTTGTCCCCTTCCCTTGAACCTGGGCAAGAAGCAAGCTTTGTGATGGGAGAGTGGTGGTAAGGCCCTTAGGACACGGGTCCTGGGACCTGGTGCTATGCTGTTGGGAAGCCCAAGTGGCCTGCAAAGAGTATCTTGTTGAGAGAAACCAAGAGTCCAGAGCAGCCTGCCAGCCACGGGGCCAATGGCCACACCATCTTGGGAGTGGATCTCCCAGCCCCAGCCAGTGCCATGGAGAGCGCCCTCCCTGCCCAGCCTGATTGAAAACGCAGATCTAGGCTGGGCACAGTGGCTCATGCATGTAATCCCAGCACACTAGAGGCTGAGGTAGGTAGATTGAGCTCAGGAGTTTAAGACCACCCTAAGCAAGAGTGAGACCCCATCTCTAAAAATATCTGGGCAATGTGGTGGGCACCTGTAGTCCCAGCTACTCAGGAGATTGAGGCAAAAGGATCACTTGAGCCCAGGAGTTTGAGGTTGCCGTGAGCTGTGGTGCCACAACCCTCTTCCCAGGGAAATGGAGTGAGACTCTGTCTCAAAAAAATAAAGAAAAATAAAAGGTTGAGACGCAATATACATACCATTAAAAGCACCATTTTAAAATGTATAATTCAGTGGTTTTTCATATATTCATGACACTGTACAACCGTCACCACTACCTAATCCCAGAAGTTTCTGTACCATTAGGAGTCGCTCCCCTCCCCCACCAGGGTTGCCCCCACCCCCCCACCACGCACCTGCCCCCTCTCTACTGATTCTCCTGTTCTGGATATTTCATACAAATGGAATCTCATACTATGTGGCCTTTTGTCTCTGGCCTCTTTCCCTGGGCACATGCTCAAGGTTTGTCCGTGTTGTACCCGGGTCAGAACCCTGCTCCTATCACGGCACGAGAACATCCCTCTCTGTGCACAGCTCACGCTTCCCTTTATGTCAACAGCTGATGGACACCTGGGTTGTTTCTACCTTTGGGCTGTTATGAATAACGGTGCTATATACACGTGAGAACACGCGTGCACAAGTTTTTGTCACTTTGTGACAAGTTCACGAGCTCATCCTAAAAGGAATGCTTTGAAGGGGGGACCAGGTGCTGGCATCCGTGCACAGCTTCCCAAGGGGAGAACTTTGAAGGTGACCTTAATGATATTCAGCAATGAGGTATGTAGCACTTTTTCTAGGAGGGGTTCTCAAACTTAATTGTCTGACCTCCTATGTTTTCCTTCTCTTCAGTACCTAGAGTGGACTTGCCGGGTCATCAGGCGACTCTACGATGAATCATGTGAGGAACCGCCTGGAACCTCCAGGCTGTCTTCCACAGCGGCTGCCCCCCACCCGCTATACATTCCCACCAGTGGTGTATGAGGCTCCCAAGTCTCCATGGCCTTACCAACACTTGTTAGCGTCCGTCTTTGACTCTAGCCGCCCAGTGGGTGAGCAGGACAGAGTTGGGCTCACGGCCTTACAGGACTTGGAAGTTCACCTTCTCTGTGCCAACTTATCTCCCAAAGCAGAGGACAAGCAGGAGACAGACAAGCATGACCCACCTCATCTCTGGGCCCCGAGTTCAAGAATTATGAAGAATGCCCACCCTCTGCTCAGCCTGGCCAGAGCAAGGTGGAGACGGTCACAGCAGGGCCTCTGGAGCCAGCAGGTTCCCACTGCAGAGGCCTGGGATTAGGATCCCCAAGCAGGCCCCCCTCACGCACCCTTCGCCACCGGTCCTTACCACCCATTGGAGCAGGCCCCTTCCCTCCCAGAACCCCTGTCTCTTTGGAAATCTCTCTTCCTCCTTCCAGAATTCAGCACAACTTGCCAGCCTCCTTGGAATCTAACTCATAAGCTCTGGTCTGCCAGTGTCCTTCAGCCTCTGACCCTTTACCCTCTCTAAGGGCAGCTGAAGTGGACAGGGGAGCCTCTCCCATCATCCTATGGTCACCACCAGCCATCAGAAGGCTCCGGAAATGCCGAGCCTCTGGCACGGAACGCTGTCTCCCACTTTGAGATGGCACAAAAATGCTTGGTCAAACCATGTGACCCAGTTTCTGGTTTGGAGGCTGTGGCACTTAGAGCCCCAGGCCTACCTGAAGCTGGCTCCAAGCCCTTCTCCAAAGCCCCATCTCCTCCGCAAACCACAGACCCCAGGCAGCAAGGGACAATGATGCCCTGTTCTGTTTTCCTTCACTGGTTATTTTGGGAGGTTGGGTGACAAAGTAGGAACAAGCATGACCTCCGACTCAGACTGGCGTCAGATCCCTGCAGGACCACTCACTGGTCAGCAGTGACCCCGACGTCGTTTCGGCCTCAGTTTCTTCAAAAGTAAAAATGGAGATAACAGCCCTTCTCTTACAGAGTCATCCAGAGGGCTACCATGTCCTCAGAACACCAGAGTGCGGCGCCTGGACTCAGCCGACCTGCGCAAATGTTAGCTGTTGGCAGGACCACAACGCAAACAGCCCCTGGTCATTTCATGTTGCAAACTCACATCTGATTAGGTTTATATATTTATTTTTTTTTGCAACAGGGTTTGGAAGTGCAAACAATGTGGCCAGTTGCAATCTTTCCAGAAGCCTCAAGGAGTTCCCAGACATTCTGGGTGGGCTGCTCCCCCAGCCCCTCACCTACAGGGCTTTTAGGGTACTGACCCATTAGGCACTATCAGGCCCAGACTGGCCTCCAGGGATGGCAGAGGACACTCTGTTTCCTGGAACGTGGGCCATATGACATTGAGCTGGCCTCTGGCACATGGCGATGTTGAACTTGGAAATGGATGCTGTGCTCTGGGAGGCTCAGAGGGCCCACCCAATCCCAGCCCTGATGACCTGCAAGTTGCTGGGTGCAGAGCCTCAGGCACCTTCCCACACAGGCCTGATGCCAGTGCTGAGCAGCGGTCGCTGCCCAGGAAGGGAGGTGCTGTGGCTAGGCTCAGTGGGTAGACACAGGCCTTGAAGTCAGGAGGCTGGGATTCTGGATCTGGCTTTATTCAAACCAGCTCAGGGGTCTTAGGCATATCCCCAGCCCCTCTCTGAGACCCAGCATTCTCATCTGTAAAATGGGGCTGTTAATCTAGATTAGAGGTTTTATCAGCTATAGGCAGAATTCTCCCCTACCCCAACTCTTTTAAATAAAAACAAATAAATAAAATATATAAAAGCAAAGGACAGTTCAGGCAGAAGAGAGTGTGGTGCTGACACCTTCACTTTCCCTCATCCTTTCCTCCTGTCGTGTGGCCTCTGTGACCTTCTAAGGCAGCGGTTCTCAATCTGTGGGTCATGACCCTCAGGAACTGTATTAAAGGGCCGCGGCTTTAGGAAGGTTGAGAACCAGTGCCTAAGGATCCCTCAGTCATCTATGAGCCTGCCACCCTGGAATTATATGAGCCTTCCTTCCAGCTACAAATTGAGCTGAGCACTCGCCACGTGCCAGGAACTGTTCTAGGATCTGGGGATACTAGACAGACAAGGTCCCTACTCTTTGAGATGCCTAGAGGTGGGAGAGACTAAAAATATATGCTATAGAGGGGATAAAGGCCATGAAGGAAATCGGCTGCATAGTAAATAAGATTAGGATCAATGGAGTGTTATTTCTAGGAGGGTCACACGGGTAGAGTCCTAGAAAGGCTTGAGGAAGGGAGCTCTGAGTACAGTCCAGGCAGGAGGAGTAGCATGTGCAAAGGCCCCGGGGCACAAGCCTTTGCAAACTCACATCTGGTTAGGTTTATAAATTTAGTTTTCTTTGCAACAGGGTTTGGAAGTACAAAAAGCCTGTTCAGTGCTTTGGAGGAATAGAAGAAGCCACTGTGGTTGAGGCAGCCGAGCAGAGGGGCTGAAAGGAAGAAGGTGAGCCAGTGAAGGGCTGAATCACAGTGGCAGGTCAGGAGTAATGGCTTGCAAACCTCACAATGTGACTTTGGAAATAGGATCTTTGCAGGTGTAATTAGTTGAGACGAGGTCACAGAGGATTAGGGTGGGCCTCAAATCCAACGAAAATGTCTTTACAAGGGGGGGCACAGAGACACAGGGGGAAGGCCAGGGGACACAACAGAGACTGGAGCAATGCGGCCACATGCCCAGGAGCACGGAACCCCCAGCAGCTGGGAGAGGTAGCAAAGACCCTCCCCACCCAGTCTCCAGAGGGAGCACTCCCTGCCGACACCTTGCTTTTGGACCTCTGGCCCCCCGAACTAGGAGAGAACAAATTTCTGCTGTTCCAGAACACCCAGTTTGGGATGCTTTGTTACAGCAGCCCCAGGACACTCTACACCTGGGGCAGGGACTTTGATTTTACTCGGGAAGGGGGAGCCCATAAGGACTGCGCACACGGACATGGCATGATCTGATGGCATCACGCTTACATCATGCTGCCCGGGGTCCGTGTGTTCTTGAATTTAATAGACGTGAACTGACCACCTCCCACTCCAGCCTCCTAGCCTCACAGAGACACAGAAGAACTGCTCACGGCCTCAAGTGACACCACCTGCTAAGCCACACATGTCTCAAGGGCCCCTCACTCTGTGGGAGGGTGGAGCCTGGGCCACCCCCTCTGCTTACACCCAATCTCCTCCAGAGGGGACAGCACCACGATGGATTGCCGGCCCCGACTGGTTCTCCCTGTTTCTTATTTAAAGTTTCCCAGACAGATTTCTCCTCTGAAAATTTGGAACCTGTCATTATCCATCTGAGAACCTGTAATTTTTTTTTTTAAAGGAACACAATCCCAAAGGAGAAATGAGTCAGTCTAGCCGGCCGTAAGTCCAGGGATGGGGGCAAGCTCACCCATAGATTCAACAGGCCTTTATTGAGCACCATCCATTTGCCAGGTGCTGGGCTGGGTACCACCACAAACAGCGCTTGCGTGACATTTGGCTTAATGTATACAATTTGTGAAAAGCCCTTCCAGAAAGGTATGAAGGCGTAAGACCTAACAACAACCCAAAATAATTGGGCACACAGCAGAAAGTGCATGTGCTCCCAAGATAGGCCTCAAAAAGATCATAGGGGCCGGGCGCGGTGGCTCAGCCCATAATGCCAGCACTCTGGGAGGCAGAGGCAGGTGGATCGCCTGAGCTCACGAGTTCAAGACCAGCCTGAGCAAAAGTAAGACCCTGTCTCTACTCAAAATAGAAAAACTAGCTGGAGTTGTGGCAGGTGCCTGTAGTCTTAGCTATTCTTGAGGCTGAGGCAGGAGGATCGCTTGAGTCCAGGAGTTTGAGGTTGCTGTGAGCTATGATGCCATGGCACTGTACCCAGGGTGACTAAGACTCTATCTCAAAAACATAATAAAATAAAGGACCATGGGAAAGTTCAGAGAAAAAGGAGTGAGATCACGCTGGCCTGGCCTGCAAGGCCCCTGTGAAGGCTACATTCTGGGGGTTGTCAAAGCTCGGCCATCTGTGAAATGGTGGTGACAACTGTCTGCCTAGGACTTTGAATGTCAACCAAAACCTCCCATGGGGTCTGCATGGGGACCCCTTGAGACAGAGAGCTCAGTGGCCCAATGCTCAGCACCCTACCTACCAAGGCCGTGGCTTCACAGAGGGGTAAGGTCCATGAGGTCCAGCTGCCAGGTGGACAAAGGCCCAGGTTCTGGCTGCCCTGTGCTCCACGGGCACAGCTGCTGCTCCCTGCAGCCTCATGTGAAATGACTTGATCCAGCAGGTTCTGTTATGATTCCTGCTGCACTGTCCCACTCAGTGCCCTGGCACCCATCACAAGCCTTTGGTCACATGTCCATTTTCTAGTATTTTCGTTGCAAATTTCCAACGACTGGTGGTGTAAAGCTGAGCATTTGCCTGTATGTCAGAAGATGTGAGGGGGAGGAGGAAGTGAGCAGCACTCAGGGCCTCTCTGCCCTTCCAAGCCACAAAGCACACGAGGACACCAGACTCAGTGACAGAGGGGTAAGGTCAAGGGATTCTGCCTGACTTATACACTGCACGTCATCTCCGTTACGTGGGGACATAGTGGGGAATGCTGTGGCCATTTAAGGTGGGGACATCAGGGCCCAAGGTCTTTTGATAACAGCTCAGTGTCAGAGACTGAGTCCAAGCTACAGTGGCTCAAATACTGGCATTCCTGGACATCTCCCCACCCCCTGCCTCACAGCATCAGCCTTGGTAGTCATTTTGGGGGGCACTTAGAAGCCATGTCCTCACTGGTGGCTGCTACAGCCTCTGCCAGAGGGGCTTGTATGGCTAAGCCCATACCACCCACCAAAGCCGGTGAACACGTGTGTGGGCCTGTGACCACCATTGCTCTGACCACCTTCACAGTCACACATTTAATTCCCACAAGGAGAGACTACTGTCACCCCCATGGTAAGCACGAGAGAACTAGGGCACAGTGACCAAGTGACTGTCTTGCAGGGACAGCCAAACCCCAGGGAGAAGCCCTTATCTGAAGGGTCTTCACAGCCTTGCCGGCCCCAGCGGCCACTGCTTACAAAGGGCTGGATCCCCTACGGGACTTGGATGAGTAACCCAGCCCATGGCTCCCTGGCCTCAAACCCAGAGGCAGGTGACTGCCCTACTGCTGAGGGCCCCTAAACCTGCCCTGTTCATACCTGACCAACCCAGCCCGTGGGACCTGTGCGGTGCTGCCCACCCTGACCAGCTTGCTCGCACACTTTTCCAGCTTCCAAGAACCCTCCCAGTGCTTTTAAGCCCAACTTAGGCCCAGTAGCTCCAGGACCCCCAGCCCCAGGCTGATACCCAGAACACTTACTTAACAACAGATTTGATAGGGTTTTCGTTTTTGTTTGGGGTCTCCCAGAAGCAGGTGACACAGGAGTTCAGGGCAAATCCTTTATTTGGGAGGGAATTCCTGGCCATGTCAGTGGGCCTGAGGGGCTGAGCAGGAAGGGGGGCCAACGTGGGGTGAGTTAACGCTTCCAGCACATGCTGAGGACTCAGGGGGCAAGGGGCTATGCAGATCCAGGGCAGGGCTGTACCAACCAAGAGACTAGGGGCTTGTCCCCCTCTCGTGAGGGCTGTTTTGGCAGGGGGCTGCTCCTGCGACCCTTGTTCCCAGGACTGCTGGTGCTGGTGGTGGGAGGCAAGGGCACACCTGAGAGCCAGGGCACCGGCCTCCTGCAGGAGCTGACCAGTTACATAGCCGCCTGCAGCCAGCAGCCTGAGCCCTCAGTGGGTACAAGTCCCCTCCATGCCCAGAGGGGCTGTCTGACTGCACAGCTGCTTCTACGGGGCCCCAGTCTCAGCCCCATGATGTCCTCAGAGCCAGACACTGGACCAGCTCAGCACGAGGTGTCCTCATGTCCTCTGTAGCAGCCCACTTTCTGCTGTGCATCCAGTTAAGACATCCTCCACAGTAAAGGTAGCTGTATAAACACACAGCAAGGAGGAGCCAGGACTGTCCCTAGGCCCCGGGAATAAATGCACATCTGTCTCTGGACGGCAGGCCGGCAAGGAATCCTCACCTGCAGGGTTGGGAGCACTGAGGGCATCCCTTCTGGTTACCATTGACTCAAGTGACAGATAATTCAATATTCAGACTCAGTGACACCATCAGCCACACCCTGCTGGGTGGGGCAGGCAGGGTTACTGAGCCTGGGTTCAGCCCCCCACACCCCGTGGTCCTGAGGAAGGGTCTGTTAGGGAGCTGGTCCTGTTGTGGATGGTGACGCATGAGAAGCCCTGGGTGGATCAGGATGGGGAATGGAATGTCTGTTGGTTAGACCTCTGGCTGTTCTGTGGCCCTTCTACTTTGGACATTGCCTGCCCTTGCAGATGGCCTGGTCAAGGCTGAGCGCTGACCTCCACTGCCCCCTTCTGGTCATCTGGCCACGAACTGCCCCGTTCCATCCCTTCCCTTCTGTGAACCTTGGCAGCAACTCCTTCCAGAGCAGAGGGACCCCAAATCCAAGGCTGCTATAGAGCTCATGGCCCGAGAGAGAGATAGGGCATCCCTAGACTGGAAGTTGGGAGGTGTGTCCCCCAGCTCTGCTTATCCCATGCGGTGACCACGGGTCACATGTGGTTAGTGGAACCCTCCAAACTTGCTCTGTGTCGACAAGATATGCTGTGGGAGTTCTACCTTCCAAGTTCTACATTCACCACACTGGATTTTGAAGACTCAAGGAAAAAGCGAATTTTGAACAATTCCATATATTGATGACATGTTGAAATGATATTTTGAATATATTGGGTTAAAAAGATAATATATTAAAATAAACTTCACCTGTTTTTCTATTTGTCAAATGTTGGGCCAGGGTGGATTGCTCCTGATGTTTCCTAACTCAGCCACAGACCTTACTGGGGCCTCTGCTTTGTCCTGGGAGATTTCTGAACTGGCTCCAACTGAAAACACTGACCAGTTTCCCCAAACCATGCAAATGGGTCCTGGACGTTCCCGTAATGGCAGCAAATGGCATAAGCAGGTTTGTGACTTGATCAACACACGGGCTTGAAGACTCTTAACTAGTAAGGAAAGGTCCTCAGGATGCTCTGTCTTCTCTACCACAGCTCTGGAAGACATACAAGAAACAGAGACCTCTGGTGCTTCCTCGGGGAACCTGGGAAGGTACAACTCCCAACACAGCAGGAGGAAAATGCACGCCCAGCCTACAGCTCCCTGCAGACGCCCCAGGCTGGCTGGCAGGCGTCTTGGAGGCATGCTGGGGCAGGCAGGTTTTCAGGAAGGAGCTGGGAGAGGAATGGGAGCCTGTGTGTGCATTCACACGTGTGTACGCATGACACACAGGTGCAGGGGACTGTCAGGCAGCCAGCCAGGCCTCCTCCAAGGCCTGCAGCCTCACCAGGCCCCTCTGTGCCTGACATCCCCCCATGGGTCCCCTGCTGTCCTGCACCCATGCTGGGCCAGGGGACAGGAATGGTCACCCATGCAGTGTAAAGAACTCTCCAAAGGACCCTGTGGCACTAGCTAGCAGGTTTCCTTTTCTCCTTTCTTCCTCCCCTCCCTTGGTTCCATGAGGTCAAGCTCTCTCCCCGTTACACACACCCCTGAGACCAGTGCAGTATTATTCCATCGCCCCAGGACCTGTTCACACACCTCGATCCCCATCTCCCAAACCATCCCCACCATGGGCGTGTGGGAGGGTCACCAGGCCCAGGCAGAGGCCTTGTGAGCAGCCCAGCAGCTCCCATGGACCCTCCCCACAGCTGCCCTGACTGCCCAGACACTGGTCTCGCCTGAGCTGGCCCAGAATCCTCGGCCGAGGCCTTGCCCTACCCCCAGCCTGATATGTCTCCGGCTAGCCCAGGGTGACCAGTGGGGCAGGAAGACCTCTCACAGCAAAGGGCAAGGAGGGGGCAGGAAGGGGAACTGGGGCGGGGGTGGAATTATGCTGCTTGGCTTCCTTAGAGCCAACATGAAAGGGGCCTGTTGTCCACCAGGGAGAAGGCCAAGATAGCCTGGCCTGGGCCCAGCTGGGCCAGCCATCCCAGGACTTCCACCAGGGTGGTCTCTGGGAAGGAACAGCCCTCCCCAGACATGGAATCATGTGGGATGAGGTCAAACCAGGTGTCTGGGGGCCGTGAAGAAGAGACACAGGGTGAGGGATGTCTCCCGAGGACAGGCGGGGCAGGCTGTGTCATCTCCATGCAGGCGCCACAGAAGGATGGGTGCGCTAACATAACTCTAGCTGCACGGGGCCACCCCCTCCTGGGGTCCATGAACACCCGCTGTGGCCACAAGACCTGAATGGGCCAGCAGGGCCCCACCTTTTCCCTCCTAAGAAAGTCCCCCAAGAGGTTCCGCCAGGATTCCCTCCTGCGGATGGGGTGGGGGCGTCAGACCTGGGTGGCTCCTTCTCTCAGGGAGGCCCCCCAAGGGACTGCACTCCAGCTGGCCCTGACACCTGAGGCAACACTCCCCCAGTTCAAGGTCTCAGCCGCCCTCCTCTGAGGGTCCGTGTCAATACAGATGGACGAGACATCCTCCTCTCCCTTTCTGTTGTACTAGGGTGAACAGTGTCCCCCCTAAAATTCACTTCCTCCCAGAACCTGCTGATGTGATTGCTTAGAGAGAGGGTCTCTGCAGATGTGGTCAAGTTACAATGAGGTCATACTGGAGTGGGGGTGGGGGGGCTAAATCCACTGGCTTATAACAAGAGGGAGATTTGAGGACACAGAGAGAGGAGGCCACGTGGAGATGGAGGCAGAGTGATGCCACCGCAAGCCAAGGACACCTGGAGCCTGGGGAAGTTGAAGACGCAGGGAGGCTCCTCCAGCCTCCAAGGGGAGCAGGGTCCTGCCAACACCTTGCTCTTGAGCTTCTGGTCCGCAGAACCGGGAGAGGTTCCATTTCTGTTGTCTCAGGCCCTGCAGTTTGTGACACATTGTCACACCAGCCCTAGGACACTCACACGTGCCCCATTCACTGTGTTGGCCTCTCTCACGGGGTCTCCTCCCTATAAGAGGATCACAGTGTTGGGAATGGGTTGGACGTTCTGAGGGGGGCTCCCAAGGAGCTGTGGGTGACAGGGCAGCAGGGGAGTCTAAGCATTCTGACCCCGCCCCAGGCAGTGGGGGTCCAGGCAGGGCAGCCCAGGCCTGGAGTTCAGATCAAACTGGCCCAGACAGTCCAGGAGCACTGAAGCCTCTGGGTACAAGGATGGTGGTTAAGAAGCTGAGGCTAGTGTGGCACCTAGGGACCACATGTCACCAAACTAGGAGAGGGCTTTGCAAACCCCATTCATGCATACGGACCCTGGGGCCTGTCATGAGAATGGCTCATGCTGGGGCACAGTTCAGAGAGTGGGTCCCCCTCACCAGGGCGGCAGGGCAGTGGCATGGACTTCAGGCAGACAGGACAGATGTCCCAGAGAGCCTGGACAGTCTCAGATCCTAAGACACTTAGGAAGCAGAGGCAGGTGGGGGCACCCAGGGTCATAAGAGAGCCACTGAGCCTGGGCACCCTGCTGGAGGGGCTCCAGCTGAAGATCCCTCTACACATACCCAAAGCAGAAGACCCGGGTGAACATGAAGAGAAATGGAGAAGAACCTGGAAACCAAGCCTGTGGAAAGGCAAGTCATCAGCACCCCTTCCCTCCCTCTTTGACGTCCCAGAACAGTGAGGTGGGCCAGGAGCCGGAAAGGACTGTAGCCCAGGTCTCTCTGTCCCCAGCAGCCCTCTCCCATGGTGGCTACAAAAGTGGCTTGCATCAGAGCTGGCTTTGGTTTATGAAAGTTAGGGTACCCCCAACCCTTCTGCTCCTGCAGATGCCCATCCTGTCAGCAGAGACCGCTGCCCCGCAGAGGGGATGACATATTCCTTCTGCACCTGGACTCTCCCCTCTGTGCCAGTGCTGGTGTCGGGGGATATGGGCCTCAGCTCTTCTGCTTGGGGCGACCCCAAGAACTGGGGGATCCTTTGGACCTTTGGAACTTGGGACCTGGCGGAGGAGGCTGCCCTTCCTCTCATAGTCCCCACGGCTGTCAGATACCCTGCCTGCTGGAAGACAAGAGAATCCTCCTTGACAGACCATGGCCATGTCTGACGGCCACAGAGGAGGTGCAGCCTGGGTTATATTTAGCCTCAAATTGGTCCTGCCTGCCGGGTGCTGGAGGATGCGCACAGGGGAGGGGGAGCCCTGCTGGACACCCCACCCCTGGCCTTCCACCATTCAGGGCTTTGGCTGCTCACTGCCTTACAGCTGGGGGTGCGATGCACAGACCCTCGAGCCACATTCTCTGGAACCCTGAGTGAGTGTTACAGGGTGTGGGTGGGCACAGGCCAGAGGCCGCTCTGAGTACCCTCCACTGCGGCCCCTGCCAGGGCTCTCCCTCCCTTCCTTTCTCCTTCCTAGACAGCCCTAGATGGTGCCTGGGGAGGTGCAGGGTAGCACAGAAGAAGGAACAAGCACCTTGTGCAGGTGGGACAGGGAGGTGAGAGGGTCTGGAAGAGGTGGGAGAGGGGGAAGACAGGAGAGAAAGGCTGATCCCAGCCTCTGAGGAAAGAAAGGCAGATGACAGCAGCATTAACAACAATGACAGCTTAATAAAAATGGCTTGTCTTAAGTACCACCAGCTGGTTCACATTTATCAACACACAGAACTTCACAACCATCACCGGGTTAGCCCCTGCTACTGTCCCCATTTTCCAGATGGGCAAAGTGAGGCTCACAGCAGTTACAGGCCTCAGAGCTGAGAGTGCTGCCAGGGATCCATGGGGAGCCCAGTCACGCATCCCTCCCGGGTCCTCCCGAGCCACCCTAGCACACTGGACTGGACTGGGGTGTGGGGGGGCACTGGCTGGAGCAGCTGGTGGGGGCAGCTGGCAGAAGGAACAGGCCAGCACGGAGCCCGGCAGCCCCAGCTGAGCGCCAGGCAGGTCAGGGGTGAGGCCGTGCTAAGTGGCTTATGCCTGGGCTCTGGGCCGACTGACAGGCGGCTGGATTAACAAAGACGTGCTCTGTTCCCAGGCAGGTCATGTGGAAAGCACAGCCTCGACCCCTGTCACTTCTCTTTTTTTATTTTTTTGTAAGAAGGGATGTTTGTTCCTGAGCCCCAGGCGGAGGGGAGGGGGCGCCTGCCACTCTGCCAGCTGTAGCCACATCAGCTGCTGTGGGTACAATGGGTGATTCTCAGCCGTGTCCACCCCTCACCCCAAAACCCCAAGCCCAGGCCGCCAGCCGGCCCAGTCACAGGGCTCAGCCTGCTGCCCAGCTTTGCAGCAGAGCCACGCTCCTAAGTGCCAGCTCGGAGACAGCAGCTGAAAATGGATCATTAGCCCCAAATGGCGTCTGCAGAGAAGGGGGCGGCAGGGAGGGGGGCAGGCCTGGCACCACAGAAGCTGCTTCCAGCCAGATTGCAGGAGGGCCGCAGAGGGCACACAGCATCCTGTCCAGCTGGGATCACGTACTGCCACGATGCTGTTTTAGATACACTGGCTTAAATGAAATACATTCTTTTTCGTTGTTTTAGAGACAGGGTATTGCTCTGCCTCCCAGGTTGGAGTATAGGGATGCAATCATAGCTCCCTGGAACCTCAAACTCCTGGGCTCAAGAGATGCTCTTGCCTCAGCCTTCCAAAATGTTGGGATCATGGGCGTGAGTCACCTGACCAAAATATATTCTTAAAATTAAGCCCATCTGTTTCTTTTTAAATCTGGCTTAATTACAAATTAAAATTATAACTAAAATTATATATCTAGTTGGCATTTTATTTCCATTGGGCAGGCAGCCCAGGTCTGGGGTCTTGCTAATCTGTGTCGGCAGTAACCCCTCTAGAAGCCTGTCAGAAATGCAGCTTCCCAGGCCAACTTCGGAGCCCCACATAGCTGTATTTGTGACCTGTCACCAAATGGAATCAGGTCTCCTGCACATCTGAGCTCCTGAAAAGCCCCAAGTCCCTGAAAATGTCTTATGTCCCATCATCTGAGACAAACGCAGTCCCCACCTGGGAGAAATTTCTTCTGAGGGTCATGGTAGCAGCAAGGTATGACCTGAGAAGGCTGAACTTGACCCGGTCTCTCCAAAGGAGCATCTGGTCCAAATCTCTCTGATTTAGGCTAATTGGAGGCAAACAGTCAGCCTCGTAGAATTTAAGAACTGGTTACTAAGCAAAGTGCTTAAAAAATATGTTTACTCTTGGCTGGGCACAGTAGCTAATGCTTGTAATCCCAGCACTCTGGGAGGCCAAGGCAGGTGGACCCCTTGAGCTCAGGAGTTTGAGACTGGCCTGAGCAAGAGCAAGACCCTGTCTCTACTAAAAATAGGAAAAATAACTGGGTGTGGTGGTGAGCGCCTGTAGTCCCAGCTACTTGGGAGGCTGAAGCAGGAAGATCGCTTGAGCCCAGGCATTTGAGGTCAAACTCTGCCCTCTAGCAGGGGCTACAGAGGGAGATGCTGTCTCAAAATAAGTAAATAAATAAATAAATGTAAACCAAGTTATTCTTTTTGGATATATACAACATGAAGCCAGCCTTCCCTCCCAGAGATCTTTCTGGGGGTTAGTTCTAATAAAGAGATAAGAAAGATTTCCTGCTAAGAATCAATGGTAGTAGGTGTATTGGGAGTTGCTTATGAAGTCCCTAAGGAGTTTGTTTTCTCAAGCAGTTTAACAAAAGTCTTCCCAATACTTGTTTGTAATCAGCATTCTGCTCTGTGGCTTAAAATGCATGCTGATATTTAAGGATTTCCAGGCCGCAGAAGCCAGGAGCTTTTCTGTTTTGATCTTGTGTCTTAAGAAGTAAAATGTGTTCTCTATCTTGGCTGCCCCAAAGGCTGCTTTAGGGGCCTCACAGAGGCTGGACTCTGGGGCGGGGTGGGGGTGGGCGGGTGGGGTTTCCACAGTATGGTGGGAAAAGTCAGCCTTTCCTGGCCCCTGGCTCTCCCCGCTGAGATACCAGCTCTGCAGTCCTCAGAGCTGGGTGCTTCTTTCAGACATCTCCTGGAATGTAGGGTGCAAAGTGGCTCTATGTTTACTTCAAGCAGGAAGAAGTTGAAATGCACACACTCACTCGTGGTCTCACTGAACTTCACAGCTAAATCTCACCCATGAATCACACCTGACCCCTCTCCTGCCCTGGTGGAAGCTGTCCACGTTGCCAGCACAGTGCCTAGGAGAAAATAACCACATCCTTCCCTGGGTTTCAAGAAGCTGCCATCTGGCAGTGAACACCTGTTGTCCCTGCTCCTTGGGAGGCTGAGGCTGGAGGATTGCTTGAAACCAGGAGTTTGAGTCCAGCCTGGGCAACATACTGACAGATTCTGTCTTTGAAATAACTACAAACCTGCTGTAAGCTACCAGCTTCAGAGCTGGATCCAAATTTCCAAAACTAGTGGTTGAAGCCAAGGACAGCAAAAGATTAACTGTGCCCAAGGAGAGGTCTGACCTTTGCTCCCAGCTCCTCAGAGGTGACTTGTAAGCCCCGAAATGTCCTGCTTGATTAAGAGCGTCTGGTTTACCTGGGCCCTGGGCTACACCAGATAGACTATGGTAATGATGAGATTTGTGGGGGGCCTTGGACCACGAAGCATCAGCTCGGCCTCTGGAGGGGCTGGCACTTAAGGCCAGCCACATGAATGTCAGCCACATCTATGTGACCAAGCCCCAGGCAAGACTCTGAACACTGAGGCTTGGAGCAGTTTCTCTGGTTGGCAATACCCATGCGTGTTGTCACACATTACTGTCATGAGGACAAGTGGAAACTCTGCCTTTGGAGCCCCCAACCCCCCACCTCTGTTCTGTGAATCTCTCTCCTTGGCTTTAATCTGCATCCTGTAATAAACTGCGACTGTGAGTATGAAAGCTTTCTCCTTGGAATTCTGTGAGTCTTTCCAGCAAATTATTGAACCTTAGGGCAGCCTTGGGGACTCGCTGAACTTGGCATTTGTATCAGAATTGGAGGTAGTCTTGGGACCTTGTACTCTGCAGGTGGTTAAACCAGAGGGAACACAGACAAGAAAAGAAATAAGACAAATCTGTCGGCCACCAGCAAGAAGCACCCAGATTGGACAGGAAATATTCCTGCCTCTCCCTAGTGCAAACCATTCCAAGGCCCTCAGAGAGCCCCCAGTCAGAGGATGAGTGACACCTGACCCCTCCACCCCACCACTGGAGCAGGCAGACTGTGTGGTCTGAGCACAGATCACCGCCCAGACTCTGCTGCTGGCTTCCCTTGTGGACACCTGCTCTCCTGCCCACATCTGTCTTCCCCAGCTCTCACCTGCAGAGTGCAAGGGCCCCCAGGCTGACCCTCAGGGCTACATCCCACATAACTATATGGTTTGAGCTGAGTTTCGATACGAACTGGTTACCACCTAGTGTCCTAGTGTCTAAGGGGTAGGGGTATGGGTCACAGAAAGCACAGGACCTAGGCCTATACTACCCTTCTCCCTCTGTGAACTGGTGCAAACCACGTGGGTTCTCTAAAAGGCCGCTCTCCTCTCCGGAAAATGCCTAGCCCAACAGCCTCTCTGCTGACTCCATATCTCTTTCAAAACTGCCTTAGTCTGGCTGTGCCCAGAGCCAGAGATGGCCACTTTCTTGCTGACTTCCAATTGCTAGAAATGGCGAAGTATGATGGCAGACTCCTGGAGTCGAGCACCTTGGGAGACTGGGGATGGAGGATGGCTGAGCCCAGGAAGTGGAGGCTGCAGGTTCCTGTGACTGAGTCTATGAATAGCTGCTGCACTCCAGCCTGGGCAACACAGCGAGACTCGGTCTCTGAAAGAACAAAGGAATGCTAGAAAGTTCCTTGTACAGAGTTAAAATCTTTCTCCTGCAACTTCTACCCACAGTCTGAGGGGAGCCATTGCCTTCGACCAGAATACATCTATACTTAGCTCTCAGCCCAACTCATGCAACTTGTAGAAATGGCCACGCTACCCACACTTGTGCAGCTCCAATTCCCTCTACCTGTTCTCCAGCGACGTGGCTTCCAGCACTTGCTGCCCTGTGGGGTCAGCATTCCAAAGGGCCAACACTGCCCCACAGTCGTCCTTCCTGAGCTGGGAAAACCAGGAAATGAGGCTGGCTGGGAACACAGCCAGGGCTGGAGGGCTCTTCAAGGAAACTGGAGGCCAATAGATTTTTGGAGGAAGGTTCTCTTTTTCTAGAGCAGCTAACCCTGGCTGCGCACCAAATCACCATGGAGACTCCGAAAGGCTCAGATGCCATAGGTCCATTGGCAATTCGCCTTCATGGGTCTGAAGGCCGGCGTGTCAGCATTTTGCTGAAAGCTCCTCTGGTGATTCTCATGTGCAGCAGTGTAGACCCCTGCACCAGCTGTGGGGTGAGGGGGTCTTGGAGACAAAGCCCACCAGGACAACCTGCAGCCCAGGGCAGTTTATTTTGCTCCCTGCAGTGAGAGGCACACACTCTGGGGGGCTGAGGGGGTGTCTTATACAGATTGCACTGGGCAGCTGGTGGCCCAGGCAGGCTCCTGGTCGGACTTGGGCTTGGGCTGGGTGGTCCTTACAAGGCTTTAAGGAAGTGGGTTGGACACGGTCCTAAAGCAGGGGCTATCTTAATTTTTTTCTAGGAGGTCAGAAAGCTGAAGCAAGGTTAGAATCATCACTGGCGAGTGGGCAGTAATTAATGATGCTCGTTGGAAGAGGGGGAGGTTGAGTCATTTAGTGGTTGCACAGTGGCCTTGGCATTATGTTGTTCCAGAGAGGGAATGGGAAGTCTGGTCTGCCTTCCACAAGCATTGCTGATGTTCAGGCTGCCAGCAGGCAGTGTCTCACTTTCTCCGCTGATACCGGGTTTGGAAGACTCAAGATAAGGGATATGCTCCATGGCAGCTGACCTTGGGCCTTTTCGATTCTGAAAGACCTCCTCCCCCAACACTTCCTTTCCTTTCTGAAGCCACAATGCTAGGCCCTCTCCTGACATGGACGGCTGAGCTGGACACCTGAGCTGGACACCTGGTGCCTCTAAAGGGCCCCTCTCCACCTGGCTGGTCAGGAGGATAAAATGGCATGATGCCAGGCAGGGAGAACTCCACCCTCTGCACCACTCCATTCCTCTTCCTGGGACTCAGCTTCCCCATCCTACAATGAGAAAGATGTCTGTCTCCAAGGGCCCTTTTTGCTTCTATATTCCGTGACATTGGGCTTCTGTTGTAAAAAGGACACAGGGCAGCCATTCTGGTTCGAAACCAGTGAGTCATCCGGGCCTCAGCTCCATCTTGCTGCTATTTCCACCATCTCCTCCTGGCTGGACCTTACTTTTAGAATCTTCACCTGCCCCCAACCTGGGCCACTTTGGTCCTGTTCCCCTCACCTGGTCACCAGCTTTGCCTGTAGCTAGAAGGCGGACCTATCCAGAGAACGCTCAGCACATGGTCCTGGTCTACAGGTTGTGAGCTGCATGGGCTTGGGCAGGCTGGTTTCCCTCTTTGGGCCTCAGCTATCCTGTCTGTAAAATGGGAGTAACAGTAGAACCAGGGCTGTTGTGGGAGTCTTGTGAAGTCCCTGGCTGCGATCTTGCCTTGCTGCTCCCATGGCGGCTGGATGTCCTGGGGCACAGGGGCTAGCTTGGCACCCTCTGGTGGCAGGAAGGGCTTCCTGCAGGCTGGACAGCAGGGAATGACCATGGGTGGCTGTGACATTAGGACAGGCTTCCAACTGGGAACATCTGGTAGTGATTCAACATCTTCAGCGTGGGTAAGGTGGACCCCCACTTCCAGGGTGTGCCCTGACCTCAGCATGTCCAGGGCATGTCTCAGAGTCCCAGAAACGAGCCAAACCAGAGTGACCACCAAGAGGAAGGCAGCTTGCCAGGGGCTGCAGTCACATGGCCACCTACCAGCATGCGCCAGGCACCCTGCTAGGCCCCAGGTAATGCAGAGACTGCCGGATGGTCACCCAATCTAAGTCCTCGCTCTGGACACAGCGAAGTGACATTCTCCAGCTCCTGGCTCCAGGCAGCTCTGAGTTACAGGTGGGAGTGACATGGTCACCACCACACCATCCTCTGCTTATCCATCAATTACGGGGATGGACGGGGAGTCTGAAGCCCCAGGAGACATCGTCTCTGGGACCTTGAATTGCCTTGTGGAAGACTACTGAACACCCTGGGGACTGTGACCCTGAGAATATGCTTTGCCCTTGTCATGACACTGAAGATGGGGTCGCTTATCATAGCAGCTAGAATCGCCCACCCTGCTGACCGCTCCAGGCCTGGACAGGGCTAAGGCCAAGAATCTACCTCAAGGTGCTCCAGGTTCTCAGGCTAAGATGGATGGGCCCCCTGCATCAGAGTTACCAGGGCTGCTTTGAAAATGCAGATTCCTGGGCCCTAACCCACATTTCAGACCAGTGGCCCAGGGGATGCTGATTCATAAGCTCACTGGGGCACTGCTGGTGTCATCAGCAGAACATGACCTCTCACAGGAGGCTGGGGATGGGGGTGGGGAGACTTTGCCTGCTGTCTTGGGGGACACCAGCTGGTGGCCCCACGGCCAGGTGTGATTCATTTGCGGCTGATGGTCATTCAGTAAACTGGGCCGACAAGAGATTCATTAGGGTCCTTGCTTAACACAATGACGAATTCATTGAATTCTGATAAGGTCATCCCTTAGCAGGTGGGATAAATCGTGGCTGATCCCTGTCAGGACAACTCTGAGTCATCCTGGATTAAATTAATAATGATTAATTGGGGCTCCTGAAAGCTGAACTGCTGAGCGAAGATTAGAAGTGTGCGTTCGAGCTCTCTCTCTCTATTTCCTCTCTCCTTCCTGGACTGTGTCTCCTCCTCCAGGTGACGTTCGAAAATGGGAAATTGGAAGTGGATAATTTTGAGATCTGGGGCGGCCATTAACAGACGCTGGAGGGGGGAGCTGCCCTGCAGCTCAGCGGGGCGGGGAGGCTGAAGAGCAGCCCCGCCTGGAAAGTTCTCTCAGGTTTGCCAGCGTTTGGTTACATGGAGGTGGGCAGGGCCATCTTCCTGGGTCACAGAGCCCAGACGGGCCTGCTTGGGCTGGTCTGCACCCAGGTTTCTGGGCAGGACTGGCCTCTCCGAGCCAGGGCTGGAAGGATGGGGTGGAGGCAACGGACAGCAGGACCTGACAGCCGGGGCCTTGGGCCACCTAGAAGGAGGGTGCTCCCACGCTGGGGCTGCTGCCTGGGGGGGTACCTCTCTGCCCTGCCCTGGGAGGGGACCAGGGAATAGGACCCAGCTTCAAGGGCACAGAGAGAACCAAAGTGCAGACAGCAACAGAACTGAAGACCAGGGACAGACGTTGGTCAGAGAGCACTGTCCCCAGTTAGCAAACAACACAGCAGGGACACCTTAGTCCCCGTGACTTCCCTTTGGTGGAGCTTTTCAGCCACACACCACCTAGTACCCACCACCATTTCATCTAAGGCAAGGCATATTATGCAGGGGCGGATGAAGGAGCCTGTGTCCCCTGGCAGATTTTTAGAAGAAGATTATGTTTGAAGGGAAGCACACATTATCCCTGGGACCCGTCTCCCAAGGGTCACTCCATGCTGAGGGCTTCCTCAACTGCCCCCAAGAATTTGACACAGTCCCCTGAGCAAAGGCTGCTCCTGCCTGCTGCTCGGGTCATCAGCAAACACTCATCAAGGGCACCACTTTGCTAGGCCCAAACGCCTCATAAAACACAGCACAGTCTCCACCTGGGAGGTTTAACCATAAACATTCCTGCAGTGGGGCTTGGCAACCTCCCAGACGTGGCTGCCAAGACTCCATGTGAGGTGAGGGGGGGAGAGGAGGGGCCAGCCAGGCCTTGTGGGTTTGGGGAAGGTTTGGGGCCACTTCACAGAGCTGGTTGCTGGAACCACTGGGCTGGGGGGATGTTTACATAGTTGGGGAACACCCTGGACCCTCTGTCGGAATACCCCAAACAGCACCCAAGGGCCCAGGCTTGGGGAAGCAAGCTAGTCCAGCAGTGCCCAGCTCCTGGGAACCAGCTGCCTGCTGTGGCTCTACAGGTCACCCCTCTTCCAGCCCTCCTGCACTTCTAAAGGCGGGGATCCAGGGCGGGTATAGGGTGTGGGTCCCACCAGCTGGGTGTGTCCAGCTTAGCTGTGCATGAGGTAGGTGGTCAGGGCCACCTTAACTTTGTAAATCCTTAGTCTTCCTGTCCAAAACCTGAAGCAAAGAAGCCCAGAGACGGGAGGACTGTGAGCAAGGCCTGGCGCACAGCAGGTGCTCAGGACGCCTAATCCTCCCCGACAAATGTCCAGCAAAGTGCAGTGTGCCCGTCCCACGGCTGCCCCCCGGCCTTAAGAGGAGTGAGTCATGGGCACACGCTACTGCATGGACAAGCCCCGAAGGCGCGATGCTGAGTGACAGACGCCAGATACAAAAGGCCACACACTGCGTGAGTCACACGTGAACGTCCAGTCAGGCCCGGCCATGGAGACGGGTAACAGATTAGTGGTTGTGGCCCTGCTGGGAGGGGAAATGGGGGGTTACTACCGAATGGTACAGAGTTTCTGTTGGGGAAGAGGAAAAGGTTTTGGATCTAGTGTGGAAGGTGTACAACACGGCAAAAGCACTCAACGCCACTGAGCTCGACACTTACAATGGCCGAAATGAAAAATTTTACATTACATGGATTTTTACAATTAAAAAGTATAATTTTTAGGTCTATAGTTAAAACCATCTAATTTTCCCAGAGGAAGGAGTAGGGCTGAGGTCTCGGATGCTACATGCTATGCTTGAACTCTAAAAGCCAGAGCAGGCCCACTGGGCACCCAGAGGCAGGCCCGCTCTGGACATGCTCCCTGTGACCTTGGGCAGGACTCTTGGCTCCACTTACCTGTAGAGGCAGAAGTGGGCATGGAGGCTGCCCTGGCTTCCTCTGCAGCCAGGCAAATGCTGGCTGGATGGTGACACCCATGAGGACCAGAGAGGACAAAGAAGGTAACCCGGGACCTGGAGTCTGGGTCTGCCCCCAGCTCTGCTGCCTACTGGTTGTCACCTGAAGACTGGCTGATTCCTGAACAGATGCGGGAATTGCAGCATCCCCAGACTCAGTGTCCAGGACGTTCAGGACCTGTTAACAGGTTAGGAATTGTCTGGCCAGCACTTGCCTAGACTTGCAGGCCAACCACAAATGCACTTTTCCCTCAAAGGACAAGATGGAGCACACATAACTACATGGGACTTGATTATTCTAGCACTGCAGGGCACGCTCACCACACAGATTGTTGACCAGAAGGCCGCGCCCCACAGGGGCTGGGGAACAAGGCTTTGATGGTCCTCACACCTGGCACGGAGAGGAAGCTGTGCCAGCCAGACTGGGGGTGTGCACCTGCACTGGCAGGTGACTAGGGGGCAACTGCCTCAGCCAATGAGAAAAAAATCCACCCACCACCACATACATGAATACCTGGAGCCCCTGCCAGCCACTCCTGCAAGTTCAATCCCACCTGCAGAGGAGTGCCCACGCCCCAGTGTGACATTAACAATGCAGTCAGGGCCCAAATTAACACACCTAGATGACGGAAGCCCCCAGAAGCAGGTATGGACATAGAGTTTCTTCTTAAACATGTCAAGTTGGCCTCATGGAGACAGCTGGGGACGGGCTGGTCTTGGCTCTGGGGCTCCTGCACCAACCAGCAGCCCCAGGTGCTCAACTCGACAGAAATGCAGGGTCCCGGTCCCCGCCCAGTGCTGTGGCATCAGAATCTGTGTTTCTCTAACAAGCTTTGGTGACATGTGTCACATTACAGTCTGGAGAATGGGGTTTTTGTGATAGCAGCCTGAGCAGGCTAAGACAGGTGATAAAATACCCTGGAACCAGATAGAGGTGACGGTTGTACGATATTGGGAATGTGCAAAATGTCACTGATGTGAATTTCACCTCAATTAACAACAAGAGACGCCCAGCTCCTTTGGCTACCCTGAAGCCTCCTGCTGGAGAGATGGGGGAGAGGGTTGGGGAGGAGGAGGAGAGAGAGGGAAGGAGAGATAGCGCCCAGATGCCCCAGCTGGTCCAGCCCAGCAGTTTGAGCTTCTCACCATGGGGCTAGTTGAGCCCCAGACTCATGGGAGAACATAATAAAATGATAGTCACTGCTATATGCCACCAGATTTGAAGTGGTTTTGCATGCCCCACAGATAACCAGAGTCCTCAAGGAAATCTCTGTCTTCTCCCCAGATGACACCCCAGGCTGCAACCCCCAAGGGCAATTCATGGGTAAGCAACTGTGCAGAGAAGGGAATGGTGGGTGAGGTGGGAGAGAGGTTGTGGTGTGGGACCTTGCACTCTTGGAGGGGACCAAGAGATGCTGTCCTGAGTGGACACAGCTGTCAAACCACCGCACACTGACTGAGAAGGGTACATCCAGCTGCAGCCCACCCGGGTTCAAAGCCTGGCCCTGCTCCTACCCAGCTCTCTGACCTTGGACAAGTCACAGCCCCTTCGTACCTCAGTGTTCCTGTCTGCAAATTGGGGATAATAATGGCACCCGCATGACAGAACTGTTGGGGCAAATCAAAGGACTTAGAACATAGCAGGCTGTACACAAGTGTTAAAAACAAGGAGAGACACCCACATCCCTGTCTCAGTCCCTACTCATGTACTGGGGGGACTTGCCTCCACTTCCAGTGTCCTGTTCACCACCCTTGGTCCTTGTGTCCCACTCAGTCCCCATCTTGGAAGGTGGGCATTGTCAAGGCACGGAGCCCAAATTGTCTCTTGCACCATGAGGGGAGTGTGCTGGCAAGATCCAGGAGGGCTGGTGGGGACCCCAGGAGGAGCCTGTAACCCCGAGGAGGTCTGGGCATGAGGCCAAAAAATGGGTATGGGCAGCATCTATAATGGCACAACGCTGCGGGCAAGGCCCCTCTGGTGATGGAACACACACGGACATGCCACATCACCCTGGGATAGCGTGCAGTGGGAGTGGCAGCCAGCTTGGCACAAGCCACTCCCCGTAAACCTAGACCCTAAAGGCAGAAGCTCCAAGCAGCCATCTCCCCAGAGGGGGTCTCGATTGTAGCCACATGCCCCAGAAATCTAAAATAACTGCCAAGTTCTGGAGAGTGGGTTGCTTTGGGTTGGAGGAAAAGTAGACAGAGGGAACCCCCAAGTGATGCCGGGCTGGTGCTCAGTGCCGGGGTGTGCTCTAGGGTCTTTGCCAGTATCATCTTGCCTAATCAACTGCTCTGGGAAGGAGTCGACACGGCTGTGGTCCCCACTGCACAGAGGACAAGGTGAGACACAGAAAGGTGCTCTGCTGAGTTGTAGAGTGACCCCAAAGTTCATATCCACCAGAAACTCAGAATGTGACCTCATTTGGAAACAAGGTTTTTGCAGATTTAATAGGTTGAGGCCATAATGGATTTGGATTTTAGGGTGGGCATCCTTCTAAGACACACGTAGGAGGGAGCATCAGAGGCAGACATGGGTCTGCAAGCCACGGAGGCTAAGTTGCCACTGGCAGCAACATGTCCCGGGAGAAAGGCCCCAGCACTCCCCCTCTGATCCCAGCAGAGGGATTTTCCTGTCTCTGAAACTGCAGGAGAACAGATTTTGCTGCCTTAAGGCTCCTCTCTCTGGTAATTGTCACAACAGCCTCAGGAAACTAGGACAGGTCTGTAAACCACAGGAAGGGGGAAGCTGCTGGGCAAAGCCCACCTGTGAGTGCTACCAAGTGCTGGGGTGGGAGAGGGACATGGTGGAACTTTCCAGAGTGTGGGAGATGTTCTGAATCATGATGGTGGTGGTGGTTACATGACCATATACATTTGTCAAAACTCATCAGACCCTTAAAACTTGTGGATTTTATGGTGTGTAAATTATTCCTCAATAAAGCTGATTAAAAAAATAAAAGTAAAACAATTTAATTTGCACACAGAAACATACACAGTGATTCTTCACAACAGAGCTGCACGCATGAGAACTCAAGCCCAGAGAGGTTAAGTAATTTGACCAAAGCTGCACAGCAAGCAACTGAGGATGTGAGGTGATAAATGGCACCTCCCAGGCTGAGGGAGGCTTTTCTAATGGACAACTTCATGCCTCTACCTCCTTACTGGGCTCTCAGGGTCAGAGGTAAGGCTGCCTTATTTCTGTCTCAGTGCCCACAGCCTAACCTGTCAACCTAAAGCTCACTCTGATAAAAGTTGGCGGGAAAGAAGGGCCCTTTGTGGTAGGAGTGACGGGACAGTTGTTTTGTGCTGGTGGGGCGGGGAAGGTCAGAGCCAGCCAGGAGTTTAATAGCCCTGCAGAAAGGCCTGTGAGGTGGCCTCTCGCCCCTGGGCCTCCACCCCCAACCTGGCCTCCACCCCCAACCTGACCTCCACCCTGATCTCCCGCAGGGGGAGGCAGTGTGGGAGGGTCTGCCCAGAGTCAGGGGCCCATCTGGGCTCTGCCAGTGGCTGGAGCTGGCAAGGCGGAGAAGTCTAGCCTCCCTGCCGGGCAAGGCCACACACTGTGCCCAAGCTGTGGCCGAGCCCTGCAGCATGGCACGTCTGCCTTACCAGGGCCAACAGCCCTTGATTCAACACCCCAGAAGGCCAGGGCACACACAGGGAGGGGGAAGATGCTGGGGAGGGGGAGCATCCTCTCTAAGGGTGGTAGCAAGTCTCTTGGAAGTGAAGAATCCAGAAAATGCTGCTTGATTGCTTCAGGAAGGAAAAACACACACACACACACACAGCACAAGCCAGGTGGGCACAAAGGGGTTCTTCTGCAAAGACAGCTGCAGAATGGCCTTGTGTCCTCCTGGGACAGGGAGGGGGAGAGGAGGGCCGCTGGCCCCAGGCCCCTGACCCTGCCTCTTACCCAAGCACTGATGAGGCTCAGCCTGTGTGTTCCGTAGCTAAGTGGCCTGGTCTGGACCTGACTGTGGTGGTTGACCCACTGTGTCTGTGTCTCAGTTTCCCCATCTGTGAAGAGGGGACAAGGACAGTAGGGTTGTTGTAAGGATGCCACGAGATGCTAGATGTCCCAGGTGTGGACATTAGTGCTTGCATAAGGGTTTGCTGTTGTTCTGATGATTCAGGCCCAGCAGCCCCTGCTCTGTGTCCAGCTGCTTTGGCTGTGACAATGAAGCCATGCACTTTTCTTCTCCCCTCCCCCAGGGCGCCCTGCAGAAACTGCTGAGCTACCAAGCTCTCAGGGAGGCTGAGCAGAGACTCCCACACTGGTCTAATCACCTGTCATAGGCCTGCACCTGTCCCCCAGAGGTCATCTGGTCAGCATGACAAAACAAAAAGCAACAGAAACTACAGGACAACATGTGGGGTGGGGCGGCTGGGCCCTGTATTTGCATGTCTTGGCTCCCACAAAGCCAATTCATGAATAGTGAATTATTATTACAGATTATTACAAAAAGAGGCATCAGTTAGAAAAAGGTTCTTCATTGCTTCAGGATGCATGGTTTGGCGTATGCTGTGGGCCTGGATTTCAGTCTGGGCCCTTGGGCAGTGTGTAACCTGCACCACTGTACATGGCAGCTTTGGGATGAATAAACAGAATGCCAAGTAAGTAACAGAATTAAGGCACAGTCCTTGTGCTCTACAGGCCTAGCATCTATCTAGGTGGCAGGAAAGAGACCCACGTGTGTATCAGTTAATAACATAAGGCAGGAGGGGATTGGTACCCACTGGAACGGCACAGATTGAGGTGTGGCTGGGGTCAGGGCAGGTACCCTTGCAGGGTACTTCTGGAGGGTGACCAGGGAGACGATGTAGACATGGCTTTGTAATTAGAGGACAGCATAGGATGAGCCAGGTAGGCCCTGGCAGGCTTGTGTTGAGAAGTGGAAGAGTCAGGCTGGACAGTACTAGCTGGGGCCACCTGCCGGGGCCAGGCCCATAGGCAGGAAGGGTGGCCTTGGGGGTGCCACAGGACCACTGCCCTCCCGTCAGCGCAATGACTTATTGTCCAATAATGGGCACCCAAACCACTTCTCCTGTTTATTGAGGCAAATCCCAGTGGTGGCTTCAGAAGTGGAAACCACTAGGTTCTGCACCCTGAGACCCTCTTCTCTCATACCCTGCCCCAGCTTTGCTTGCATGAGGGTGATGAAAATGAGGCACCCAAGAGAAGAGCAGGCAGGCATCCCAAGAGTCAGCTGGGTGCCCTGCCACGGGGCCTCGGGGCCTCAGCTACCCCAAGGGGAAGGGAGGTCTCCAGCATCACCAGAGTGTTCTGTGCTCACCTTATCCTCAGCCCCACTTGAGTTGCCATCTTCCCCGCTCCAGAGATTTTGGTGGCTCTGAAGATGACCAAGCCCCCTCTCCCCAGGGAAGCCAAGCAGGTCCTGGCTCAGAGTTTTCCCTTCACCCCAAATCTTCAGTGGCTCCCACTGCCCTTGGGAATGTCCCACGGCAACAAGCCCCCCACCCTCTGCCCAGCTTCCCCCAGTTCCTCTTCAGAAGACCAGGGAGCACCTCACCCAGCCCCAGGGCTCCACTTGCCCTCCCCTCTCTGAACACGCTTCCTTTGGCACCTGTAATATGGGGCTGCAGGGGTCTTTCCAGCCTGGATGCCCCAGGCCCTAAGATGAGGAGTCACATGGAGCAGGCTGAGGGCTTCCCTGTCAGGTTAGGATCGCTCAGGCCATAGATCGGCGTCTCCTGCTTCATGGGCCTGTGATCTCAGTGTCACGTGCTGCCATCTGGGAGCCCGTGTGGGTTCTGGGTGCCCTCTCTGGTCACCTACCTGAGCTCTTTCTAACCATCAGCTATATTTTCATTTTCATTATGGAGGCAGTTTGAAGAGCATCAGGTGTATGCTCAGTGCCTTTGTGAGGCCCACATGACCTTCCCATTTAACAGATCAGAACACTGAGGTTCAGAAAACTTCAAGGCCTTGCCCAAGTTACAGGGTCAGCACCGAGCCCTGGTCTCCTATGTCCAGGTACAACCACCAGGCTGGCCTGGCACAGCATGGCGGGAGGAGCAGGTAGGGGGGCCCTTCAGCACATAAGACACACCCAAAAGTTTGGCCAGCATTAGTTTGGCTGCGCACCAGCCCCCAGGCCCATACTGAGGGGAAGCAGGCTGAGGAAGGCAGCCCTCTTCACGCCTCTCCTGCCTGCCAACCCCCACCCTGCACTGTACCACCCAGGCCTCTGCTTTCAAGGGGACTGACGCGGGTGGGCCCAGCTCCCTGCACTCTGAGCCTTGGCTCTTCCCGGCATCTCTCACTCACAGCCTCCCGTCACTGTGAAAGGTCACACGGGGCTGCCCAACAGGACTCCCTGGGGCAGAGACTGGCTCCTGCTGTGACTGCTCAGAGGCACAGTTATTTCCACATGAGAACTTGGAACGGAAATGAACAGGGGACTGGCTCCGAGCCCTTCCCACAAAGTGCCCTTTGGGAAATAGGAATGAGGCTCTGAGTCTTCAAGCATGTGTGTGTGTGTGGGGGGCCTGATGGATGAGGGGCCTGGTGGCACCTGCCTCTCCATCACTACCTATGCAAATCCCTCAGCAGTTGTCACAGCTCTCCCTGCAGGTCCAGCTGGACATGGGGTGGGGGTCTGGGGGCTACTCTTCTCCCCCCAGCCCTTTTTGGAGGAGGCCTGGAGCAGATCCCAAAGAAGCTTCATGCAGAGACTGATGGGCCTGAGGGTGGGTAGCCTGTGCAGGCCACTGCTCTAGAAGCAGAAGGAGTTGGGAGGCCACCTGGGCTGCTATTAGCCCTGGTGGTTGGATGAGCCCAAGGTTGGCACCACCCAGGCTTGAATCCCAGCTTTATCACTTCCTAGCTATGACCCTGGGCAGGCTACAGGTCAAGGCCCTCTTTCTGCACCCTGGGGACAGTAATGGTCCCATCTCCCAGGAGAGGGGTGAGGAACTGGATGAGAACAATTCTTTAAAGTACCAAGAGCAATGTGTGACACTGGCCCAGCGCTCAGAAAGCGTCAGCCAGCAATGACCATGATCGTGTGTCTGCAACATTGCCTTTTCTCATTGCCCCTACCAGCATCAGACAGTGAGGGCAGGGGCTCCAACGTGAGAGTTGGGAAAAGGGACACACGCTCCTGTTCCAGAAAGACAGCACCACAGGCGCATCGGGTGAGTGGGCCGATGTGGGTGCGAGTCCACTGCCTCTCAGCCGTGTAACTTCAGGCAAGTTTCTAACCTCTCCACCTCAGTTCTGACCAGAAAACCGGGGTGCAGGCCCCTCTCAGGAGACGGTGTCAGCAGGGCTTAGGAAAAAATGAGCAGAGTGCATGTGAGCCTGCCCCGGTTTTGTCCGCTCGGCCCTGCTCAGCGTCCCCTCTGCATTTCCTCTTTGCTGGCTACGCTGGGAGCAGGTTTTGGGGTCACCCAAGAGAAAAAGGCCTCTTTACTTAACATCTGCCCCTAAGCTTTGCCCTAGGTGGAAGCCATAGCCTGATTTCTTCCAGGTTCACCGGCAAACAACTGCTGCCTGTTTACAGAAGTCTCACGCCCTCAAAGGCAGAGCCCGGTGGACTATGAGGAAGGAGAAGAGAGCCCAGGCCTGTGAGTGAGGATAGATGGGGTCAGAGGACCCGGAGCCAAGTACGGAGGCGACAGTGGTGTTCGTGTTGTAAGTGACAAGCATTGGCTCTCCTTTCCTCTGCTTAGAACTCCCTGTCCTTTCCCATCAACAGAGGCTCACTGGGGTTCCTGTCAAAGGCCACCTCTTCTGGGAAGCCTTCCTAGGTTGATGGTCCCATCAACAATCTTGCCACTCCCACGGCACCACTGCCTTGGCATCCCAGATCTGGGACCCTCTCTGCCCCTTCATAGGGATTGGGGTCCCCTCCCCCCTCCCCCCAGGAGGACACAGCTTCTCCTTCATCTTCCTCTTGAGTCAGACAGCCCAGGTCAAATCAACAACCTGCTGCTTCCTGCTCCCCACCCACATTTCATTGGCCCTGAGGATGCACGCAGGCGAGGCATTCTCATTCCCACGTTACAGCTGAGGGAACTGGGGCCCAGGGACAGGACTTAGTTTTCTAAAGGTTCCTGGCACTAAGCAGCAGAGCTAGAGTTAAGTCTAGGAGGTTCAAGGTCACCCGTTGCTCCCCAACCTGGGCGCTCGTTAACAATACAGATTCCTAGGCTCTAGGCCAGATCTAAGGAGTCTGAACATCATGGGGTGGGGGGAGGGGATCAGGCACAGGATCAAAGTCCTACCAGGGGCTTGTTCTACCCATCCTGGGAGCCAAAGCCCAGACCATTTGGGGGACAGGGATCAGCCCCAACTAGGTGCCTCCCTGGGCAACTGCTACAGGACCCTGTCATGCTCCTCACCAGCAAATGTGGGTTTCCTACCCTGCCTCCTCCTCCTCTGCAGCCTCCTGTCTCCCACACCATCACTCCCCCTAAGCCAGGAGTGCCGAGAGTCCAGCTCAGCAGTTCTCCAAGTATAGTCCGTGGGAGCAGGCTGGCAAGGCAGAGTCCCAGGCCTCACCCCAGACCTGCAGAGTTGGAAGGTGCATTTCCATACAGTCCCCAGAGGGTGCATGTACCTGGCCCGCTGGGTATGAACTACTTAAGGGACACACACTAAGGCCTGAGTCCTGGGGCAGATGCTGCGGTGGGGGGCAGGCTCTCATATCATCTCACAGAAGGAGCCTCCATGGCCTGGGGAAGCCCCCAGCACCTGTGGGGCAGGTGCTGGGCACCTAGGAGGACTTGGCCACCGAGTTTGCGAGCTTTGCGTTCACGATGGGGCAAGGCAGCACCTTGTCGGACCCTCAGGACTTTGCCAGTTTGTTTGCAAATAAACTTAACCTGGAGACCAGGATGTGACTATTCACAGGTCGGTGGTGAGGGCTACTGCCCCACAGACCCACCAGGTGGGGGTAAGAACGGTGCCAAGACTCATGAGAGCTGGACCTCATGGCTATGTCACCCACATGTCTTCTCCCCCAGGTACCCCTGTCCCATGTGCACTGTTTCTCAGGCCAATGAAGCCCAGGCCAGGCAGAGAGGAGGCTGGATTTCACCCTCACTGACCACGTCCCAGGGTGGGTGCCTCCTGAGATGCTGATAGCTAGGAACCCCCTATTTCTAAGTTTGCAGGCTCCTCCAGGAAGCCAGCCTATACTGGTGTCAGCTTCAATCCCTCCTCTGTACCCTGTCCCTTCCCACCACAGAGCAGCCTGTATCCTGACGCCTGCTGTCCTGAGTGTCATGGGCAGGACATGTTACCCTGTCCCTTCCCACCACAGAGCAGCCTGTATCCTGACGCCTGCTGTCCTGAGTCATGGGCAGGACGTGTTCCCCAGAGGGGAGGCACCTTAAGATCAGAAACTCCTTTGAACTTTTCCGGACCCCGAGCAGCACAGCACTGCTGGACACAGCAGCCTGGTGTGCCATCTGCTTCTGGGCCAACTCAGTGGCTGACCATAGGCAAGTGACTTCTGTGCCACTTTGCCCGTCTTACCCCAGCTGGCTGTGCCATTCCCTGAGTTCCTCCTGCTCTGACCTTCTGCAGTGACTTCAGGGTTGCTACCTCTGTGGTCATTTTTTAAATGTCAAACTTGGGGCATTGATGGTGCTTACTTCTCAACAATCTTCCTCCTACCAACATGTACTAAGTGCCTACTGTTTGCAGGCACTGTTCTAGGCCCGGGGATGCCACTGTGAACACAACGGACTGATCCCAGGCTCATGGGCTCCCTTAGACCTCAGTGTGTTCAGGGGCCAGACAACAAATACAGCCAGCAAGTGCAGTGGGGCACACTGGCAACCCTGCCAAGGAGGAGAGCGGCACCTGGGAGGTGGGGTGGGAACTGTCAAGGTGGGGGCTGGAGTTTTACATAAGGTAGTGAGGACAGGCCTCACAAAGGAAGTGACAAGGGGAGGGAGGGAGGAAGAGCTTTCCAGGCAGCGGGAAGAACAAGGGAAAAGGCCCTGGGGTGGCTGGTGTGTTTGAGGAACAACAAGAAAACTGCTTGGCTTAGAGCAAAGTGGGGGGAGGGGAAGTCAGAGAGGGATGTGGGTAGATCACGAAGGTCTGGTTGGTCACGGCAAGGACACGCGTAGTTGTTCAGCTCTGAGGTCTCCCAAGAGTGCCCAGAACACGCTGGGGTGGATGGTGTGGGAGGGCAGGCAGGCAGGGGGTAACCCCTTCACCCTAGTCCCTGTTTGCTCCACCCTGCGGAGCTGGTTGGTGAGGCCACCCTGGGAGCTCAGGCCTCTGCGCCTCACCAAGTGTCCCATGTCTTGCACAATTTCCAGGAGCCAAATCTGACAGGGCCATCTGTCTCAAACAGACCCCAGTGCTCGCTTCCAGCTGGTCTCCCGCATGAGCCAGAGTTCTCAGTGATACCACAGAACACTCATCTGCCACCGCCAGCTCAGTCTCCGTCCCCGGAGACATGCAGGGAGGCCAGCGGCGCCAGAAAGACAAGGTTGTAGCTGAGGCGGGCTGTCTTCCATTGTGTTTAGTGTTCGCACCGGTGAGCAGTGCGACCCCCAGCACCACCGCCCCCGGCCCTTCCCAGGATGGGGGTGCACTTGGGACAGCTTCTCCTGAACCACAGCTGCTTCCTGCTGTGCCCAGACCCCAAGCTCCCAAGCCACAGGAGAGGGAAAAACCTCACGTGTTGCCTTCACTTTCTTCTTTTTTAAAAAACTACCTACATAAAGAATAAAACATCCCAGTCTGGCTGATAACACAAACTTGCCTGGCTTTAAACTTCCCAAGGGATACCAGAACAGATGTTCAAATAGCCCCCAAATCTTTCATCTTTCAAAAATAAAAAAAAAAGAAACCCCAACTCAAACCGAAGCTGCTGGGCAATTGGACTAATAGCTGTGTAAACCGCAGCGCCAAATAATTTTTGGCAAGCCTGAGAACTCCTCACGACAATCATTACCGCTCAGACAGGCCTGGTCTTAATTTATTTTAACAGGCCCCAGCCTTCCAGGCCAGGCGCACCACAGTCTATTGTTGAGTCACAAGCCTCCTGCCAGGACAAACATTTGGAAGACCCCCTTCTGAACGAACTCTCAGGCACGTCACATCCCCGATTCAGTAACGTGGGCGATAGCAGTGATCTGAGGGGAGAAGATGCGCCAGCCAGGCTACAAACGCGGACACCCCATTATTTTTCAGAGCCGAGTTGTCATGCTTTCCCTAGAATAATGCTCCCATGAATGAGTCACTTGTCAAGGAGACCAGGTGCTGATGCCAAAAGGTGGGCTGACCGGCCTGAACCCTGTATCAAAAATTATCAAGTGGCCATTGTGTCTTCCCACTAACAAGCTCGGAGGAGCAGGCCCTTTGCTGGTCCTTGTTCTTTATGGTGAAGTCCGCTGACCTCCCCCTGGTTGAACAAGACAGCATACATGTGCCCCGGTGTAAATTCAGCAGCTCGGGCCAGATGAGAGGCATCTCGGCATGTGCCACGCTGCAGACACCAGCCTCTCTGTCCTCCCGGGAGCTGCCCTGCCTCTGAGATGCGGGGCCTCACCCACAGCCTGAGGGCCATGCTGGCTTCAGCTGGCCACCAGGGGCAGGCTGTGAGCTTCTGTTTTCCTGAGTGGTTCCCTGTTGTGTTCAAATAAAGGGCATCAAAGCCGGACACTTTGGGAGCTGGAAGGTGCTTCAGATTTAGTGTTCACATGCCCTTACTGAGCATGTGAACCACAGGGTGGGGGGTCTTTTTTTTTTTTTTAAAGACAGAGTCTCACTCTGTCGCCCTGGTAGAGTGTCAGGGCATCATAGATCACAGCAACCTCAAACTCCCGGGCTCAAGTGATCCTCCTGCCTCAGCTTCCTGAGAAGCTGGGACTGCAGGTAACCGCCACAATACCTGGCTAGTTTTTTTCTATTTCTAGTAGAGACAGAGTCTTACTCTTGCTCAGACTGGTCTCGAACTCTTGAGCTCAAGCCATCCACCCGTTTTGGCCTCCCAGAATGCTAGGATTACAGGCGTGAGCCACTGCACCAGGCCTAAGCAGGGGTCTTGTTAACATGCAAATTCTGATCCCAGGTCTAGGGCAGGGCCTGAGACTGTATTTCTTACAAGCCCAGGGTGGAGGGGCTGCTGCTGGTGCACAGACCACAGTTGTGAGTAACCAGGGGCGGATCCCAACGTTTCCCCAATACAGAATGAGCTATATCCAGAAGCACCCTGGAAGGAAGTGACATCGTGTTCTCCTTGAGGCTTCATGTCAGAAGCAAATGATGTCACTCTGGTGATGGGAACATGGATCAGTTGGTGTAGGCGGCATCTCCCAGGCTCAAGCCGACAGTTTTCCCTTTTGCGATTAATAAGAACCTTGTGGCGAGATAGTCGGAAGCAGCTGTTTTTCATCAGACGTTCACCCACTGATTTCAGCATCCATTGATGTGTCTCGCCTAAAACAGTTGCTATTGTGCTGTTTGCAAACAGTGACTTTCTATTTCCATCATCTCCTCCTAAGTTCATTAAGTTTTTAGAATTCAAATGCTGATATATTATTGTAGATCGACTCTAACACCAAAAAAGGAGTCCAAAAGCCCTTGAGCTGGGGTCTCAGTGACTCCACCATCCGTTGCCTGCTGGCAGTGGCAGCTGAGGGTGGTGTCGGTGTGAAGGGGACCCTGCATACCTGGCCTCACCCGCACACACCAGCCATTATTCCATGGGCCACCGTTTCCCCAACAGTCACCTCATGCTGTGGACCAAGACTCTCCCAGCAGCGGGCATTTACTGCCCAGTTAGCAGATCCTCGCAGCCCTCGCTGGCCTCAGCACAGCATCCGCCCCAAGTTTCCTAAAATCGTCAACCCAGCAAATCCCTTAATTGGTGGACAGGAGAATCCAGGGCTTTGTGCTGCAACAACAGAGCCCTGGGAGCCCCAGGGAGTCTATGCTGTGTGGAGCTTGTTCTGGGGCAGGGGCCAAGAGCAGGGCAGGCCTCACCTGGCACCTCCAAAGCGCTCGCCGAGTAGATGCAAGCAAAGGCTCCCGCACCCGCCCCGCTGGGAGACCCCTCTCTCATTCCCCTCGGCCTGCTCTGCCCTCTCTCGCCTTCTCCCTGTCTGATCCTTCTCTGCTGTCATGTTCTTTGTCCTCGCGCCACACGCTGTGATTACACGCCAGTGTCACCCTGCAGCGACAGCTAAAGCATGGCCTGCTGGGCAGCTTCTCAATTCTCCTGGTCTCCTGACCTGCGGGGCCCACTCCTGGGCTAGGGGCAGCTTAAAAGCGGAACCACCAGCCTCTGAAGGCTGGCAGGATGTCCATGGGGAGGGCCATAGCCATGGGCATGCACTTAATTGCTGGGGAGCAATTGCATGGAGTCCCCTGCCCTCCATTTTACTCACATGAGGAAACTGAGGCTCTGAAGGGCAAAGAGATGGGTCCAAGGCACCCAGATAGGAAAATAATGTTGTCAAATAAAGATGGATTCTCAAGCCTGACTGCCTGTGATCAAATCCCAGCTCCATCATTTCCTAGCTGTGCAGCTTCAGGCAAGTGACTTAACTTCTCTGGGGCTCAGTGTTGTTGTCTATAAAGTGGGGATAATAATGGTCTCTACCCCCCTAGGGGTTGTTTGAGGATGAAATGAGCTAATATACCTCATGGAGCACTGGGAATAGGATCCAGGTGCATCAACCATGAATATTATTTTAGTCTTCATACAATTCAGCACCCAGCCTTGGTTCTGTGGTCCAACAAGGCTGCACAATGCCTAAAACCCCACCTGCTAGGACTTCGCAACCACCCCTAGGGAGAGTGTCAGAGGACCAGACTCCCACAGGCCCAACCCATTCACAACAGCAGTGGGAGGAAGGCCTGGTCCCTCTGGGCCCGTGGGTCTCCCAAGCCCACTGGCTCCAGAACAAGGGCGCACAAGCTCCCTGTTCACCTGCAGCTCACAGGCCAGGACAGGGCCTCCTCTCCATGGCACAAACCCCAGGCGCCCCAGCAGGGCATTTGCATCCTCTGCCAATCGGCACTGGGTTAGGACAGAGCAAGGAGGAGATGGAAGGTGTACAGTGGGGAACAGGGCAGGGACCTGAATGGCCAAGTCAAATCCCCAGAGGAGACAGTGCTGGTTTCCCAAGCTAGGGCATCAGGTGGGTTCTGTGCCACCTTGGTCTCTCGAGTTGCAGCTGTGGGGAACCCAGCCGCCATGTCATGAGGTCACTGAAGCTGGAGAGGTCCCTTTACAGACAGGAACCAACTAGCCTATCATGGAAAGGAGTCCCTGTGGAAAAAGATCTTTGGAAGCAAATCATCCTTCCCCAGACCAGGCTGTGGAAAATGCCAGCCCCAGCTGACATGTGACCGTAACTTCTCGAGAAACCACCCAGTGCAACAGCCGCCCAGTCAAACCACCCCCGAGCCCCAACCCACAGATACCATGAGAGATAATCAGTGATGACTGTGATTTTAAGCCACTAAATTTGTGGGTGATTAGTTAAGCAGCACTGATAATTAAATGGTGCTGAATTATGCAAATTAAAAAGCAAGACCTCACGGTAGGCCATAAGTTAAATCTTGACTAAATCCCTAGTATAGAAAAGGCATAACATTTTGGAAAAAGGGAAAATTGTAATTCGTGATAAAAATCCTCCCTAGGAAAAACAGGCTGGGTATGGCGGCTCATACCCATAATCCCAGCACTTTGGGAGGCTGGGGTGGGAGTTATCACTTGAGGCCAGGAGTTTGAGACCAGCCTGGACAATACAGCAAGACTCTGTGTCTACCAAAACCAAAATTCTCCTACAAAAAGTAAGAGCTTCTGGGAGCCCCAGCTAAAGATCAATGTGAGTTGTTCACCCTCAGAGCTCAGAGCTCCTTGTCATCCAACAGACTGGACTGCCTGAGCCTTTCTCTGGCCCTCTGTGGCTCTGACGTATGACTGTCTGAGGTTTCCAGCTCTAGCAGGGTTCTTCAAATGCTCTGGGCCCCCAGAACACACAAGAACTCTGGACCAGGCTTTTGGCAAAAAAGCAAGTTCCATAAACCTGTAGGGAAAAAAGCTTGAACATCAGTCAACCCAGCAGAAGGCTGGTTAGCGACGAATCCATCTAGAACAATGGTGGAAAACACGGAGATTCATGGCACAGCCCCAAATGTGGCGCCCAGCACCGTCTGGACCACCTAAGACTGAAGACCCCACACAGGGCTCTGAGGAAATGGGGCTCTGGGTGCCTGGGTGACAAGCCTGGGGTTTCGGGATTTCTGGTTAAACAACCCCAGCATGCCGGTGGTTGTATCCTGCTCAGAGAACGTGAATCTATTTTGTGTGGCTACTAGAGCTCCCTAAATCAAGAAAGTGGCCTTGATGAGACTCAGAAGGAACATAATCTCTCCCTGCCCCCATCCTCCTGGCCTGTAAGTGGACATCGCCATAACCCAACGTGGGCTGCCACACCAAAGAGGCAAATGAGCTTTGGATCAACCTCGACGACCACACCCACGCGCCCTGGTTCTGCCCATGGAGACCGATCTGAGGGAATTCATGTTTTTCTGGGGTTTTCTCCTTCTGGAGTGTAAGATACGGTTTTTAGAAGAAAATAACAAAAATGGAGTCCTTGAAAGTAGTTGGAAACTAATAGCCTCAACTAATTAAGAGGCAGGTTAGATTAAGCTCCAAAGCAGAGTCACTTCTCATTTGGCTTTTAATACACTCGCTCCACCCCTGTGGGCCTCGGTTTAACCACCTGCAGAGGGGATACCAGTCATAATTATCTCCTTTGGAGAGGTGCTGTGAGGGTTAATTAACTCATGGCTGGAACTGCTTTGAGTTGCTCTTGGCTGGGGTTTGGGGGGTGTGAATACCCCATCCAGAGTGCTGTTCTCAGAAGAGCCTTCACCTGTCACCAGCCTGCTGTCAAGAAGGCCCTTCACACTCCCAGCTAACTGGGACCTGGGAAAAGTCACTGGGCTTCCACAGGCTCCAAAGTCCTCCCCAGGAAAGGTTCAGAGCCAACGACCTGGAAGATCCTCCCAGCTTCACAGTTTAGCAGAGCCTGTGCTGAGAGAGGCTGTTTACGCTGCAGGTTCATTTTCTTCTTGAACCTTCCAAGTCCCTGCAGAAGTGAGGGCCGTTCATCTGAAACGTTCCCACACAGGGCTGCAAGGGTGCCTGACCAAGCTCTCCCTCCTGGCGTGGTTCCTCTTGGGTGAGTTGGACCTGGCCCTGGAGCTGGAGCAGACCTGGCCAGCACGACCTGGGCGGGCAGCCCAGGGACCTGGTTCCGACCCAGCTGCCCATTCAGGCCTTCAGGACCCTCTCCTGGTTGCTGGTGCGCTCTGCTGCTTCCTAAGAAACCACACACTTCATCAGAGAGTGTCCTCAGAGGCTTTGAAAAATGGACAAACACTGCAGCAAATGCAAAGAGGTGAGGGTGACATTCTGTAAACAGATGAGAATAGCTAGCAAGACCAGCACTGGGGGAAAATCCCCAAACTAACGTGATCACATGACCCAGTCAGGTCAGCCTAGGCATCTCACGGTGGAGTCGGGGAACTGGATGCTGGGTGGGGCACTGGCCAGAGAAGCCTCATCTTGCACCAGCCAGGACCTTGCTCAGGATTAACAAGCTAGTGGAAGCAGGGACAGGGTTCACTTTCTCCCAAACCCCCAGACTCCTGGCCCAGTGCTCTTCCACCATTGCCAGCGCTACCTACTGGGAAGCTGGGTCTCCAAGGGCCAGTTCCGTCTGCCCTGAAATAGCATGCACTTCGGAGAGAGTGCTGCAGACCTTCTGAGCACCACGAACGCTGCCAGCGAAACTGCTGCCCTCAGCAGCCCTTGCATGAGAGAGAGAACTTTCTGGAACCTCGGCAAAGCTCAGCTTACTCCTCAACTCTGCAGGTGCAGGGAATTGAGTAATTTCGCTGATAAACCCCGGAGTTACAAACTCTGAGATGATTGGCCCTTTTCCAGGAACTGGCTTGCCTCAAAACTAGATCTTAACTTGGGCAGGGGAGGGACGGGGAGTCTTGAGGATTCCAGGGAAATCAGAGAAGCTGGGGTTCAGAAAGCTCCTCACTCCCTGGAGGGGCAGGCACAACCTCACCACCAGGGGAGGAAACCGAGGCAAGAATCCAGTCTGGCCCTGAAGCTCCTCCTCCCCCCATTACCTTATCACCCACCATGGAGTTAGCTGCAGTGTCCCCTGAAAGCCACCACATTCTATTTTACATCATTTGCATTCATGAAAAAAATCTGGAGTAAAAATATACCCCAGAAAAATCTAGAGTAAAAAACAACAAACAAGAAAACCCCTTGTGAATTCATGCTCACAGGGGAAACACGAGTCAACCTAGGCCCAAATGCTTTTCTAAAAAATCTGCATTATTAAATATAATTCTTCTCAAAAAAGCTAATAGAAAACAAGCAAATAAAGACAAAGGCAGAGTACCATGCGGTAAGGGTGCTCAGAGCTCCCCACTCCAGATGCAGAAAGGGCTCCCAGGGCTCCCTCCAGCCAGGCTCCATGGCTCACGGCATGAAGAGAAGGTATCAGGCAAGCTCTGTGAAGAGCAAGGGCTCCTTATCCCTCGCCCCACAGGAGGGTGAGTTTACTGGGTGCGATTCTCAGATCCTGCCCTTCAGCCAGGAACCTGGGCATCTCTCTCCTCAGTTTCTCATCTGTAAAATGGGGCTAAGATGGTGACCTTCCTTATGGGGCAGCTATGAGTTTGAAACGGATAACAGAGTCCCTGCTCATGCTGCCAATGTTAAGAGTGGCCTAAACAGAGCCAGGAAGCCCAGGAGGCTGTCTGTCTTCCTGCCAATGTCCTCTCTGTGTGCAGACATGGCACCCAGGGACCAGCTGTCTCCCGGGCAGGAAGAAGCCCCAAGGTGGAGGCCCAGAGAAAACCACAGGCCACCCACAGGCAGGACCCAGCAGCTGATGTCCTGGGGTCCACCTGGGGTCCACCACAGGTCTGGGTGATGCAGACGCTGCGGGCCCCCCACCAGCATACACCCACCACTGACAGGGCCTCCAGCGCCCCTCCAGGAGGAAGTGGGGAAGAGTGAGGCACCTGTGGTGGTTTCAAAGTGCAGCCCTGGGCTAGGATTGTAGTACCACGAGTGGTGTTAGAGATTCAGTCTCAGGCCTGGGCCCAGGCCCAGAATCAGTATCCACCAGTCAGCCAAGCCCAGGAGGCTCATGTGCGTATCTAAGCCCTTTCTGCCTTTTGGGGTGGGTTCTGGCACTGACAGACCCTGGAGCCCACTATCTCCTTGATGACTCCTGGGTCCCCATGTACACAAAGCACCCAGCCTGGGCCTGTCAGAGCCACAAGCCGGATACCTGCAGTTGTAACCTCCTGTCCTCAGGCGGCCCCTACAGTGCACCAACCTACCACCTTCTTACCCTGAGCCCATCCCCTCATCTCTCCCTACTCCACAGACCAGCCAGTCTCGGGGGCTTCCGAGGGACCAGGTGTTCCCTTGACCTCCAAGCCTAGTCCATTTTCCTGGAAGCACCTAGAAAGGTCTCAGAGCTCAACATCCGATCTGCTCATCTGCAACCTAAAATCCGAGGCTCCCCTCACTCTCAGAACAAAAGCCCCCAGCCACCCAGCCTTGCTGGAACCTTCTCTGCAGAGCCCTGATTCAGGGGCTCTCAAACTAGAGGCGAGCAGCAATTCCAGGGTCTGCTGACCCAGCTCCTGACTCAGTGGGTCTGCCTGGGGTCAAGCATGCATTTCTGAGGAGGTTTGGGTGACATCCACACTGCTGGGACACAGGCCAAGACGGACCCTACACGCCTCCCTACCCCTCCTGGCCTGGCCTGGCCGGATCTTGGAGCAGTGTGGTTCCATATCCGGTCTTCTGGCGTCGTGGCATCCTCAACCCCCAGTTGCCCCCTGCGCGGCCACCCTGGGGCGTGGGGGTGGTCCTCCCTGACCCCTGCTGCCCTTTCTAGATCAAATGTCCCTAATGTTGCCCCAGGAGCCCTGCCGTGGCCGTAGCCGCTCAGTGTCTTACAAGCTGACTTTGTGAATATCTCTTTTCCCACAGGCCACAGGGACGTGAGTGAATGACCACAGTGACCAGACATATCTGTGAGTCAGACTCCCTGGTCTACTGTACACTAGTTCTGAGGCCTGGGCCCCTTCCCAAGCTCCTACAGCACGAGGAGCTCAAGATGCTCAAACACACACAACAAGCACTCAGCCAAAGTTAGTAGCCACCGGACCGGCCTTCCAACTGTCCCATAAGGGGAAAGAAACTGGCCTGGCCTAGTCCTCCCAGCTGTGTGACCTTGGGCAAGTCACTCAACCTCTCTGGGCTCAGCTTCCTCATCTGCCAAGTGGGGATGCAAACCCCAGAGAAATCTACTTGTTAGGGCCACCTTCTCTGTGGTGCTGGCCTGCTCCATTCCAGGTACCTGGCCAGCACGTAACTGAGTTCTCTCTCAGTCCTTTGCTGGACCATGGCAATTTAGGAAGGCCCCCTCTGGCTCTACCCACAGCCCTGCGGCATGAGGCACAGCACCCACCTGTGCCGATGTGGGGCACAGCCACCAGGCA
Source organism: Nycticebus coucang (assembly GCF_027406575.1). NCBI lineage: Eukaryota > Metazoa > Chordata > Mammalia > Primates > Lorisidae > Nycticebus > Nycticebus coucang. The sequence goes on along the minus strand of NC_069781.1, from coordinate 181,312,599 downwards.
GGGCTGCCCAGCTGTCTGGCTGTCTCCCACCATGCCCATCCCTTCCCTGGCTGAGGGCGCCATCTGCTGGGGTACAGGGCCCTGTACCCCAGCTCACCCCTATGCTTAGTTCCACCTGGTTAGGGGCCCAGGGTGGGAGCATGACCTTTACATGCTCCTGTTCAGTCCTGGGGCACCCTCACCCTGACAGTCTCCCTGCTCCCAGGACAGACCTCTGAGACTCAATCTTTGCCCCCCACAGGCCTGGAAGTGGCCCAGGGAAGCTGCAGCAGGGACAAATTCAGGCCATGCTGGGTGCTGGCTCCAGAACCTCCTCTCCTTTCATTGGCATGGTTCAAATTCAGTGGCTATCTATGACACATCCAGGGAAACAGATCCAAGACTCACTCCAGAGCACTCCCAGGTGTCAAGGCCCTCCGGCGGTCCCCGCCAGTGCTGGGGACATGAGCCCTCAGCGTTCCTGTGTTTGAGCTCTGATCCCCTGACTGCCTCTGACCTGGCTTTCCTGTCCTGCCCTGTCCTTCCTTCCACATGGAGCAGCAGGGACTACTGGACGCCAGCTGTTCTGCCATAGAGCTGTCCACCCTCCTCTGTGTGCTCTGAAGACAAGACTTCAGGCCACATGGTCAGGCAGGAATCTTCTGCCTCCCTCTGCCTGGGGGCCACACAGCCCAGGTCTTCAGCTGCTGACAAGCTGAATGGTCTGTGTCATGCTGGCTCTGTGGCTAGCTCCAGCAGAACACTCATGGCCTCTCATGACTGACAGTCTCCCAGCAGTGAGCTCTGATAAGGGACACCTTCAGCCTCTAGGCTGCTGACAGGGAAACTGCAGAAAACACCTGGTCTGCCTCCATGAACTTCAGGAAGAGCAGGAATTGAGCCAGCGTGAGGGCCAGGCCTTCGGTGGGCCTGCAGGGTCCAGGGCTTGGTGCTCTGTAGCCAGCAGGAGGCAGGTGACCTGCTCCTGGGAGCAGAGGCCAGTGGCTGGATGCACAGGCCCTGCACCAGCAGTCACCCTGGGCCACTGCTCTTGGTTCATTCCTTCTGCTGGTGAGAGGGGAACGGGAGCCTGGGCTCTGTCAGTGCTGCCAAGACTAAGCCACCTGTCCCACACGGGAGGCTAGACACCCATACGACTACCAGGGCCCCTGCCTTCAGTGGGCTCAGAGGCCAGGGGCACAGCCTCTTCATACCCCAGAGGCAGTTCCTAAATCTGGCCACAAAGTACATGGCCACTGAGACTCCAGGGTCACAAAGCTTCCGGGGCTGGTCTTAAGAGAGCTGTGACAGCAATCATCAACAGGGTGCTCCATAAATACACCACTACACCTTTTCCTGTCTTAACGGTTTTCTTTTTCAATTGTAGTAATATACACCTAAGATAAAATTGACCATTTTAAAGTGAGTAATTGAGTGGCATTTAGGTTGTGAAGCTACCACCTGTCCAGAACTTTTTTGTCACCCCAAAGGAAACACTGTGCCCATCAGCAATCAGTCCCCACACCCGGGAGGCCTCCTGAGGACATACACAGACCTGAGGCCTCGTCAGGAAGAGCTCTGAGCATGGTACACCCCATCCTGCTGCCTGGGCTCAAGGAGGTTGGGTCAGAGATCTCATGTAGGAAGATCTCAGCAAACCAGTTTTCCAGGAAAATAAAAACTGCCACAATTCACACGAGAAGAAGCAGTTACACACACAGACCTCAAACCAGGGAAAAAACAGAATAAAGCTGTCCAAGGATTCACCCAGGAATGGCAAAGGCCCAGGCAGCTATGCAGCCCCCAGCTCCTGCAGACCTGAGTGAACGGATGGTTCACAGGCCCAAAGCTGTTCCAAACAGTGGCCAGAGAAGCCCCAAAGTCAGAGGAGCAAGCCCAGCACCCGAGGCTGAGAAGCAAGAGCCGGGGGCTTCCTCGGGCTCGCCTGTCCCCAGCTAACGGCAGCGGAAGCGGGGAGGTGAGAGCAGCCACCTCACATCTGTGCCTGAGCTGGCAGCCACCTGTGCTGGGCAAGGGGTATGCACAACAGGGCCCACCTGGGGCACATGAGGAGCAGCCCCCGCAGGAGGGAAGGGCTTGGAGGAAGAGATCGCTGCATCCCTTTAAGCACCAGCAGAGGCCCACGGGGCACTCCTGAGGTGTCCCTCCCAGCCCTGGGGGCCTCTGGCTGCTTCCCCTGAACAAGGTGCATCTTAACCAGAATATGACTCATCCCTAGTGGCCAAGACACTGCCCAGCCCCTCCCTGCTCTCCCCGCTGGGACCCTGATCCAGCTGCCCAGGATAGCGTGAATGGTGGAGGATGACAGTTCAAATGGCTCGGGACCCCTGCAGCCCCTCAGGCCCTCTGAGCCTATTCCCAGCTTTAAGCTGTTACACATGTAGCCCTCAGGACAGGGCAAAGGTCAAATGTCCTAACCAGACTGTAAAGGGTACAGGGCTTATCACTGCTGCTACTCCCCTGCCCCTAGCAGGGTTTTCAGGCTTTGGGGCTACCTCTCTATTTACCCTCAAAAGTCTCGCTGCTGACTCCAATAACCACAATCACACTTCTCTGGAAGCTCCCGGTCCCAGACCCTGAATGTACCTCTGCAGCCCACTGAACCCCGAGGACCTGACTGAGAGGAAGAGCCAAATGCGGGCTACCAGTGTGAGCACATGTCAAAGAACAGGCAGAGAACAAGCAGAAGCGTGAGGAAGAGAGCAGGGAGGCAGGGGGTGACGAACAGTGGGGTCACCCGGTGCAAAGTGGAACTCAGTCCTGCCAGGAACACTGGGAAACTCCATAAAGCACATGCCTCCTTGATCCTCCCCGGGGTGGGAGCTGGGACCTACATACACCATTTCCTGCAGACACCAGTGAAGGGCCTCGAGGCGTTCCCTTCCCTGGCCTCCCCTGCCACAGGCCAGGTGGGCTGGTGGGATCAGAAACCGAGGAAGGGAGATCCAGCCCCGGGCAGGGCCAGCCTGCCAGCCTCCATGAGACGGCACTGGCACCAGCTAAGACACCAGGAAAGCAAAGCTGGCTGGCAGCACAGGTAACGTGGGCATCTGAAGCCAGGTCTGCCCACCTGCACGTTCTTTCCATTTTTTCCTACCTCTGTCTAGCTCAGGATGGATGGGCTGTCGGGGGAGCCAGACAGGCACATTTAGAAACTGCTCTCTCCAGAGTGGATGGCAAGACCTCGCCCAGCACCTCTCCCAGCCCACGAACACCCAGGGCGATATTCTCTGCAGCTGGTGGGAGCTGGGCTTCTGAAGATTATTAAATGGATTTTTCCCTCCCTCTAGCGTGTGTCCCCTTCAAGGCCGCATGCAGGACACAGCATTAACAAAGCAGCCAGCCCAGGGCAACATCAATCCAACAAATACAACAGCCAGAGACTTTGATTTAATAAAATTGGCCCCCACTGGGCTGCTTTAATTGTTTCCAGATTCTGAAAACATTTGAAAAGAGGATGCAAATGGAAAAATCCACCTCTGGCTACCGCAGCATAAGGCGCATACTGTGTTGATGTCCATGGGGGCTGCGTCCTCAGAGAGTCACCAGAGCAAAGGGAGCGAAACCTTGGATGTCACTGAGACAAATGGCTGGGAGGAGAAGGACACCAGGAGAGAGGTTCTCTCCATCCATCAGCAGGGAGGAAAGCTGGCCACGGGGCTGACCACCTTGGCCCCAACATGCGCAGCATGTGCTGGGAAACTGGGGCGGTGCTGTTTGTCTCTTGGGAACCAGGAGCATTGCTGTGGCAGGCAGGAGCCCCAGGAGTCTGGTCAGCAAGCCCGTGGCCAAGGGAGACTGCCACTGAGCATGTGTCCCTTCTGCTCAGGGTGACCGCAGAGGGGTGACACCCCACCAGGCAATGTAGCAGCACTGAAGCAAGAGCGTGGTTGGAAGAGCCCAATGGATGTGGGTTTGAATCTCAGCACTACCAGATGTGGGGCCTCAGGCAGATAGCTGGCCTTCCTTGAGCCTCAGTCTTCACACCTGGAAGATGAGCTTGCTGTGCAAACTCCATCAGCCCTTAAAAGTGTGCACAGCATACAGCCCCCCACCCTGCTCGCGTCAGCACTGCCCTGGGGGTTGCTCACTCAGCGACATGGTATTCACGGAAGGCACAGGCACCTGCCTACAGTGCAACCCTCTCAACGGGGCTAGTGCCCACCACGCAGTGCGGGAACCCCGAGACCCCAGGCAAACAAGCACCGGGGGAGAAGGGCACCTTTCATGTGCCCCCTTTCAGGGACACCGGGAGCCCCTTCCCTAGAATTTGGGTTTGAAGGTGGGCACAGAACACTGGACTGAGGCGCTTTGGGGGGGCCAGGAGGGGCTGGGCAGGCAGAGCTTGGGAGGAAGCTCCAGGGACTCAGGAGTCTTCTACTCTGTCCTGGTTCCGAAGCCCCCAGGCCACATGCATCATGTGTGTAAAGATCTCTCTAATCAGGAAAGATTGTTATCTTCCTAAGATACGGGTGAGAGCACACACACACACACACACACACACACACACACACTCGGTACGCACATGCTAACAGGCCCGCTCCCTCCCGGAGCTGACACAGATGACAGCCTGCCACCGTCTGTATGTTACAAGTCAATTACGACGGCCTCCCAGCCTGCCTCTGATGCTGTGGGCGAGGTCATCCGCACCCTCTCCCTGTCTCCCCATCTCAGGACATAGAGGAAGGATGTGGGTTGGTCCCCTGGGAGGGGTCCGGCAGCCCTCAGGAGGCCTCAACCCATCAATCAAAGGAGTAAATTGGAGGTGGGGGTGGCTGATTTATTTTCATCCCTCTATATTAAACAGCAAAGTAACTAAAGAAAAAAAGAAAACCAGTGTGGTTCCTGCCTGGCTTCAGGCAAGTTCCTGAACGGCCCCACCCCTCCGACTCTCCATCTACAAAATGAAGGCTGTGCCCACACCCTGCTCACATCCAGAAGCCCTTGGCAGAGTGGACGCAACCTTCCCTCCTTTGGTGTCTTCCCTGCAGCCTCCCCTGCCCTGCATTCCTGGGCCTTGGTCATTAAAAATCAGAACCTGCTGGAAGGCCAGGGAAAGCCTGGCCCCCAGGAGAAATGAGCCCCATTGTTTAGATCCTGAGTCTGGGCAGCTTTGAATAGAGGGAGGGTGGGGACCCCAAAATGTACCAAAAGGGTGGTGGCTTGAAGGTCCTCCCCCAGGAGGGCAGGCACAGACAGAACCCACAGTCCCTGAGGAAGGCAGGTGGGTGCCTGGACAGCTGCACCCCTTCTGCTGAGTCTGTGCTGACAGATGAATTGTCCAGACCCCAGGGAGCTCCACGGACAGCTGCACCCCAGGTCACAAAAGCAGCAGAGCCCCGGGCCTGCATCTCAGACTTCACCTCTATCTTTCACACAGACATGGTTTAACCAGACACTTGGACATGGACAAAGGCCATCCTTTGTCCTCAGTGGCTCGCAGTCCAAGCTGCCACCCTGACTTCCCAGCCCCCAGAACAGTGACCACAAACTAAGACCCACACGTGGGCTGGGGGCCAGCTGGGAAAGCGGAGGTGGCCCGTGTACAAAGGGCAGAAGGGGTAAGGTAGGGGCTCGTGCAGTCACCGGGTGGTGGTCTTGTTACCATTGTCACTACCATCAGGAGGACCTTAGGGGTGCGAGTGCAGGCCCATCAAAGTCGAGCGAGGCCCGTGCTGAATAGCCAATCTGCGCCAGTGCTTTCCAGAGCTCCTGCCTGGCTGTGACCTATGCTGGGTACCAGGAGCTCAGAGAGAAGATGGCCCCATCCCTGGAGAAAAGTGACCCCAAAGAACCCACCAGGTTGTTGCAGGGACAGGAGAGGGATCACTGCAAGGTGGGGGTGGTAGACAGAACCTCCACCTCCTTTACAACTACAGCAAACCAACCCCCCAGACCTGAGCTCTTTACATGCATCACTCATTCAATCCTGACAATAATCCTCTCACGTGGGCACTTTTGTTAGCCCCATCTCCCGGATGGAGAAAATTGAGGCTCAGAAAGGCAATTCGGCTGGGGTCAATGGTTAGCCTGTGGTAGAGATGGAGTGTGAACCAGGCAGTGGATCCACAGCCCAAGGTTAGCAACTAAACTCTGCTGCCTCTCTTGGACAGCAAGAGAGAGAGTGTATCAATACAGTGTACTTGTTATCTGAGGAGGGGTCACCTACAGCAGGTTCTGAAGGATGAATAGGAGATGGCTAGGCAAAGGACACAGCTCAGAGGTTGCGGATAGCATGGATGTGCTAAAGAGAATGGAGAAAAATGAGCACAGTTGGAAGGAAAGACAAGTCAATGCCTGGCACATAGTAGGTGCTCAATAACTGTTGAACCAGGAGTTAGGTAGGGGGAGAGGGCAGTGAGACACAAGCTTGTGGAGATAGGCTGGGGAGTCTGGCTTTGTCCCTTACCCTGACTGCCTGGATGTGTGCGCACAAGCACCTCCCCCACCCCAAGTCACCCCCTTCACTTCCTTCCTGCAATGCCCAGCAGAGAGGCGAGCCCTCCTCTCCACACCAGGTGTCCTTGGGGAGCTGCTGAGAGAGAGACTGCAAAATGAGGGACAAAGGGCAGGGACGTGGTCCGAACGCTGTTCCACTTCACTTCTGGGCTTCTGTGGGTTTGGGAAATACACTGGGAGTGGGGGGCATCTGGCTGCCTGCTGCAGCCCTCAATTCCCAGACTCCTGGGTGGGGAGAGAGGCTTGGACACAGCTCTGCCTGGACTCCTGCGTGGGGAGAGAGCCTTGGACACAGCTCTGCCTGGACCCCTGCGTGGGGAGAGAGCCTTGGACACAGCTCTGCCTGGACTCCTGGGTGGGGAGAGAGGCTTGGACACAGCTCTGCCTGGACTCCTGCGTGGGGAGAGAGGCTTGGACACAGCTCTGCCTGGACTCCTGCGTGGGGAGAGAGCCTTGGACACAGCTCTGCCTGGACTCCTGCGTGGGGAGAGAGCCTTGGACACAGCTCTGCCTTCAGCAAGGGGCGGAAGTCTTGGGGGAGGCCAGCCCAGGCAGCCACCGCGCTGCTCTGATAACCTTCAGCCCTGACCTCATTTCCCACTGAGGCTCATGCAATTTCTTCCAATTTTCCACATAATTAGCTGAGCGGGAGACGCATCCCCTGCTCTGGAGGCCTGGCCTCCGAGGCAGGAGGGAGCCAGCTGCTTCAGAGCCTAAGAGCCTGTGACTGAGGGCAGAGCCACCCCCTGCAGGCTCCCTCCTGTCCCCAGGTTCTGTGAGCACAGGACACCCAGTAGGGGGAAGGGGGACACGGGGACATGGAGCCCTGCAAACCCAGGTTCAAATCTCCACTCCCCATCAGCTGCCCACGTGGCTCTTAGGTATCTGGAACATACGGGTCACATATGGGATTCAAAGGAACCAGGACCTGTAAGCGTCCACTAGAGCCCTTCTCTGCCCTACCCCTCCCAGCCCACTTCCTGCTTCCCCCACCTTTCCTTGTAGGCCCCAAGAGGTAGGGATGCTGGTGTCAGGAGGGTGGGTCTAGGAGGCTCCCACCAGAGTGCTGTGTGACAGTGGCACAGACCTGCAGGCCTCAGTCTTTCCATCTGTGAAGCAGGCACAGCAATAGAAGCTGCATTGAAGCTCGGGAGAAAATAATTCCTTTGGTCCAAAGAGCCCACTCAGTTCCCTCAACTGGACCCCTTTCCTGGTGGCCACTGTCATCCCTGCCCAGGTAGAGGGTGGCCCTAGATGGCTCTAGGATGCTTGCCATCAGCAATCCCCAGTTTGGTTCGACAGATGCAGGCAGTAAAGTGGTAAAGGCCTTCCTGATGGACACCAAAAAGCAATTACTCCCCAGGCCTCAGTTTCCCTAACTGAGCAAAGAGCGAGGTTGTCTCCCCCCATTACAGGTGTCTCCTTCCTGACTGTAGAGGGTGCTCCTACAAAGAGAAGGCACTCGATGTCTGGCAGCCTTACCCCCAGCAGGAATGGGACTCTCCTGGCAGCCTTACCCGGAGCAGGAACGGGTCACTACAGCCCCCTGGTGCCTGGGAACAAGGACAGGTGCGCCCTTCCTGGAGAGGAGGCCCCTCTCAAACAGGTTGGGTGGGGGGGCCCTCTGCCTCTCTGGGGAGCCTCCGGCTCCTTGGAACGGCCTTCCCTTGACAGCATTTGCAATGCCTTTCCTCCCTCTGTAGCCCAGCGCCGGGCCCCGAAATCCATCATCCCACTTTGTCCAGGGACCCACGGGCTGCCAGCCGCTCCCAGGAATACAGCAAACATCTTCGGGCAGAACCAGGCACAGTGTGTCCAGAAAAATCTCAAGATAGCAGGCATGCCAGCCCTGTGCTGAGCTGCACCACCTCTGGGACACGGGCTGCAGGTGCCGCTCCGACACCGTTTCCTGTGTGCCGCAGAGCACCCCCACAGCCTGACCAAGACTTTCCTCCCTCATGAAAACGAAAATATGCCCCAAGCCTGTGGTCTTTCAGTGCCTGCCCCCAGCCACAGCAGAGGAAGTAGAGGCTGCCAGGGCCAGCTGATTTGAAGAGGGCTATCAGGGAGGACTTCCTGGAGGTGGTGATGCCTGAGAGGAGGCATTTGCCCAGAGGACGAAGGAGGAGCAAAGGGAGCCCAGTTATAAGAGACAGTCTAGGAATAGTCAGGAAAAGGCCAGAAGCTGCCTGAGCTGGGGAGGGGATACGAGGGGGAAGGTCTGCAGGGCATAGAGCAGGGTGCACCCCTGTGAGTCCCAGGAGGTTCCCCCTCAGCAGGAGCAGGGCAACAGCTCTGAGCAGTCAGTGCTTGTTAGCAGCAGCCACGTCTGCCTCCACCCACCCGAGGGTGGCCGCAAGCTCCTTTCCGCTTTGTTTACGAAACCAGCTTGCAGGCAGTCAAGACCGGTGACAAGCTTTTCCTGCTGCAAACAAGCTGGTTTCAGCATCCTGTCTACACTCCGTGCATCTAGCCGCAGGCCCTCAGCCTTCTAATTCTGCTACTTGTTTGCTCTTAAAAAACCAAATTATATTTCCCCTCCACATCACTCCCAACTCAGCTGTGCGAGGAGCTGCCCTCCGGCTGCCTGTTTACCGCACTTTTACCACAAGCCCGATGTTATGAACACCTCAGAGGTGCCTTGTTCCCTCTTCAAAGCTCTCTAAGCCTGCTGTGCTATTACTGCCCCATTTCCCAGAGGAGAACGCTGAGGCACAGAGACGCCAAGACACTTGCCTGGCATCACACAGCATGTAAGTAGAGAGACCAAAGGAAGGACCCAGGCTGTCTGATCTCAAAATGCAAGGACTTAGGTCAACCCCTTGCCCCTCCTGGTCCCAGCCGCCCACAGGTTCCAGATGTACCCAAGACCAGGGTCTTGACAGGGGACAGGCCAATTTCACATCCTTCTCTCTGACTCTACACATGTTGGGCCTACGGTGCTGGCAGGCAGGGAGGGCTTGAGCCGTGGGAAACACCAAGATCTGCCCTCCTGACACCACCCACAGAGGACCTGGACTGGAGCTCAGGCCCCAGGGCAGTGGCCCTTGGGCCCTTCCTCCTCCTTCTCACCCCCAGGTCACTCTGAAGACATTCTTAGCTCTCACCTCCGAGTACTCAGAGAGCTCAGCGCAAAAGACCCACAGCTGGGGGGTGCTGTCAGAACAACTAAGTCAGAAATTAAAAAAATAAGGTGGTGGTGAGGCTAAGGAAGCAATGTGAAATGAAGCTGGGGCCCGGAACCCCTGGGTGCACCCCAGAGTGGAGGCATGGAAGCCCGATGAGAGCCAGCTGGGTGCGAGGCCAGGGCTCCTCCACCTGGACCAGCCTTGGGCCAGCAGTGCCACTCAGCTGCACTGAGCCAGTGTGACATAGCACCCACCCCTCACCCCCCACACAGGGTTTCCCTGTGTTCCTAAAAGTCTGGGGGGAGGCAGACATCAAGGTCCACATCTGAGACATTACACTATACCCCATCTGTCAGGGGGTCCCTCTGCCCCAACATGAAACCCCAGGCCCTGGCAGGAGCCTCTGCTCACTCCAACATCCCGGCTCTCACCCAGAGGCTGTGCCCACAATCCCTAACCTCCACTTGTGACATGGTCAGCACTTTCTCCACCTGGAGGTGTGTGTGAATCTGCAGAGATGTTGCTTGGGTCCCCAGGCCCAGGCTGGTAGGGGGCTCGCTAAGCTCTATACTGAATTACCTATATGACCATCCTCCCTGCCCACCAGCAGTTCTGTGAGGCCAGGAGGGCTGTTGAGACCTGGCATGTAGTAAGCTGAAGGTATGAAATAGAAAAACAGGGCAAGCGTGGTGGCTCACACCTGTAATTCCAGCACTCTGGGAGGCCAAGGCAGGAGGACTGTTTGAGGTCAAGAGTTTGAGACCAGCCTAAGCAAAGGAGAAACTCCATCTCCACAAGAAAAAGTAGCCGGACCTGGTAGTGTGCACCTATAGCCCAGCTACTCGGGGGGCTGAGGCAGAAGGATCGCTGAGCCCAGGAATTCGAGGCTGGGTTGCAGTGAGCTTATAATCACCCCACTGCCCTCTAACTCAGGCAACAAAGACTTTGTCTCAAAAAAAAAAAAAAAAAGAAGAAGAAGAAGAAGAAAAAGTGGCCATTTCATAGGGTTTGATCTGACCCTGGTACCTCCCAAGTGTCTGTGGGATGAATCTGTGGCTCTCGTGGGCCATGTCCAGTACAGAAAGCAGAAAAAAATTCAAGCTTTTGTATGAGCCATGTCCACTCAGATTCAGTCCGGCGATTCTCCAACTGCAGTGGGCAGCCAGCCACTCAGCAACACCTGGGAACTTGTCCTCTGGGGCCGCCAGCAACCCTTCCCAAGCCCTCGGGGGGATTCTGATGCTTGCTCAAACCTCAGATCCCTGCTCGGGACAGTGCAAATAGGCTAACAAGCCAGGGGAAAAAAGGGGGTTGGTGATCTTTGATTCATCCTTGTAAATAAACATGATAGTAACGTGAGGAGGGAGGTGACTTCAGAGAGGCCTTTCCTGACTAGCATTTTGAAATGGCAACCTCTTACCTCCCTGCATTCCCCAACCTGGGCTTTATTTTTCTCCAAGTCTCTAATCACCTCCCAGGGCTAATTAACTGTCTCTGTCTATGATGTAGCCAGCCAGCCCCACCCCTCCCTCCTGGTCTATTATACCCTTCCCAGCTAAAAGCTCAGCTCCCTGAGGGCAGAGATCTTTATCTTTTCTGTTCACTGCTCAGCCACTGAGACATGCCCCCCACCCCCTACTGAGCCTGGCAAACAGTAAGTGCTCAAATAAAACACTGAAGCCTGGCTCGGCACCTGTAGCACAGTGGTTACGGCGCCAGCCACATGCACCAAGCCACAAGCCGGGTTTGAGCCCGGCCCAGGCAGCTAAACAGCAATGACAACTATAACAACAAAATAGCCAGGCGTTGTGGCGGACGCCCATAGTCCCAGCTCCTTGGGAAGCTGAGCAAGAGAATGGCTTAAGCTCAAGAGTTAGAGGTTGCTGTGAGCTGTGATGCCACAGCACTCTACCGAGGGCAACATAGTGAGAATGTCTCAAAAAAACAAAACAAAACAAAACAAAACAAAACACAGAAGCCATGAATGAAGGAGCCCAGAGACTCCTTCAGCTCTTTTCAGCTCACTGTGCACACATTCTGTGTGCTCATGGCAAGCTTGGCAGAGACAAGCAAGCCTTTCTCTTACACCCAATTTGCCGATGAGCAAACTGCGCCTTTGGGGGGTCCGGACTTGCCCAAGATCATGTGGAGCCTCAGACTCCCACTCTGGTCCGACTGCTAATTCAGAGCCCCATCATACACTGGCAAGTTCAGGCTCCAGGGATCAGGGTTTTGACCTTGCCTCCGTCTCCTGCCCACAAGCAGGCCCCAAAGGGCCGCAGTCTGATGGCGTGGCCCAAATGGAAACCATTGCCCTGGAAATCACCAATGCAGGCACGGAGGAGGGAGGCCATGGCGGGCTTCCTCTGAAGTCTCCGCATGCAGCTTCAGGGCCACGATGATGATGCCTGCCATCTCAGAGACCCCCCCCGGTGCAAAGACACACAGCTAATTAGCTGTCAGGAGTGATGCAAACTCTAGTCTGGCCCCCTCCCCGACAATCTCTCCTGGAATCACCCTCTGCCACCGCGTGTCACCACATGATAAAAGGAAATATGTTCAAAGCACAACCACTAACAAGAGACGGGAAGGCTCGGAGAGGCAGAGAGAAGCAGATTGCCTCTGACACTCTCCCAGGATAGGGGGATAAATTAAAACCATTAAAAAAAAATAATTTGTCATCGTCAGTTTTCAGAAAGAAGTTATTCTGGAAGAGCAGGCATCTTGTTCGGGGCGCTCTGAGGATCCCCCGGGAGATGTGACAAAGTGGTGACGATGTGGACTCTGATGCCCTAGCTACCGGTATGACCTTGAGTCAGTTACTCATCTCTAGTGCCTTAGTTTAGCCACCCAGACAGTAGGGGTGGTAACAGTCCCTAGATAAGGGTTGGGGGAGATTAGTGCACCCTGGGGACATCCTAAACATGTCATAAATCATAGAGCTTATGCACTCATCCTGCTGCTTAGCTGTGGAAATGTAGTCAAATCCTCGGTTTCCCCATCTGTAGAGTGGGGTAATAACAGCTCCATCCTCTGAGCTGTCAGCAGAACCGAACAACTGCAAGCATATGAAGTGCTTAGAATAGATGTTTGCCACGTGGATTCTGTTTGAGGGCATCTGCTGGGCCCTATGTACTCAGGGGAAAGTGGATGGCCTCAGGATGAGGGGGACCAATAACTTGGCAGCCCTCTCCTGTGCCTGCCATATCCTCTGCACCCTCATCTGAACTTGCTTCCCCCTCTCCCATGAGGTCCCCAAGGTCATGGCTGGAAGTGCTGCCAGGTAGTCAGAACTGGCTGTGCGGCTTTGGAGATGTAAGCGCCCTCTCTGTGCCCCTCTTCCACATACGGCGAGCAGAAGCAGGCCAATTGCCTGCCCTCACTATGTTGCCAAGTTCCGCGTGCATCCCCTCCCCGGATCTGGGGCCATCTGCAGTGCAGGCAGGGACCCTGAGGCCCTGACAGGCAAAGTCACCTCCCCACAGGGGCACACCCAGTACGCAGTGGCCCTGGGACTCCTGCCCCCCAAGAGTGGGTGTTACAAGGACTGAACCACACACTTGAAAGGGCTCCATATGTGCCTGGTGCACCCCAGCATGGCAGAGGGGTGGGGGGGCCGAGGCAGAGGCGCATAGTGTGACTTAGGAAGGCCCCCGGCACGTTTCCCTGCGTGCAAGGCCAGGGCCTGGGTCACAGGGGAGGCCTATGCCCTCGAGGCTGTGTAGGGCAAACCAGGAGGGGAAGGGCTGGGGCAGGTCAGAACTGGTAGCTTAAGCACTGGCTGAGCCTCCAGGTCCCATGTGCCCGTCCATGGTGAAACGGGGCGTCATGAGCTGTCTTGGCTGAATCCCCTCCTAAAATGCCAAGCCTCACCCTTTTCTAACCACCTCTCTACTTTCTCTCTGTAGCTGGACCAGGGCGGGTCAACAGCTGTCCCCTGCAACACTCAAGCCCACATCTCAATGCTGAACTGAAGCCACTTACAGTTCTCCAAGCCTTCTCTGCCAAGCCCTGGGTTCTTGTCTCTCCAGGACATTAGTGCAGGGGCGGGGCTCCCTGCACAGCCTGGGGGCAATGGGCAAGTCCAGAGTGGATGGCAGACTGTGGCGGCACGGCACGGGCAGGGACATGGGCTGGAAGGAGCTTTCAGAAAGTCCCCCGTTGCTATGTAAATTGCTCCTCTCTTAGTTGAAATGTTTGACCTGAGAAGTGTCAAGGTTGCTGAAATTAAAACCACAGTGTGACCCCAAAGACTTGAGACAACCTCAGGGCTAGGTAGCCGGGTGCTAGGGGAGGGCAAGTGGGCTGCCAGCCTGGGCCTGCCACCAATAGCAGACGCTGCTGCTGCTCCCCTCAAGGGTCACACAGGACCCCAGCACGGGCCCCCTCTGCTGCCTGATCTCTGTTCCTTCCCACCAAGCATTGGTCAGATCTCAACTCCTGTGATGGGTCCCCACCTCCAGGAAGCCAGGTCAGTGCCCCCTCTGTGTGTCCAGCAGCGAGCCTTCTGCACTGGACTGTCCCTGATGTGTGCTAATTAACTTCCCCTACCTCTTCCTCCTCCCTGACCCCACTCTCTGGCTCTGGTGCTTGCACAGGGAGGCAGACCCCACACCAGACAGGCAGCATCCTCTCTCCCAGCCCTGTGCAGCTCTGAGCGAGGTGCTCCCCTCCCTGTGCCTCTGCTTTCCCAGGACAACACGGGCTGTCCATGAGAGTCTCAAAAATCTCCCCCAAGTCGTGCCTGTGTCTTTATTCTGAACCTCCCTCTACCTGTATTTAGATCCCTCACCCTCTTCATGTGGAAAACAGAGTCTTCAGGTGCCAGGAGCACACAGTAGGGAGCGCAGCTCTGGGGACGGGGGAGCTCCCTCTGGGGAAAGGAGCACCCTGTGGGGGAGCACACAGTGGGGGATGGAGCACACCGTGGGCTATGCAGATCTGCTCCTAGGAGGCTAAAGGTATACCTAGGGCTGAGCCCCTACCATTCCTCAGCAAGAGTCACACCCACCTTGGCTCCAGGACCCAGAGCGGCCTCCCAGAAGTGGCTCAACATGAATGGGGGCTGCTCCCCCAGTGCTGAAAGATTGCTATGGCAACCGTGCAAGCCAGCCAGCTGGCAGGAGTGAGAAGATTAATGGGCCTGGTCTCTTCCAAGGAGAGGGCTGGGTCAGGTGGGGGTTGTCAGGGGTCACTTGAACACAGCTAACAGCAGCAGCCCCTGAGCCCAAAACACTTTGTCCCTCTAGGAGGGGAGTTCCTGCCCCCAGTGTTGTTTGTACAACTCATATAGTAGGTACCCCAATGAAAATGTGTTCAATCAACAATGGATAAATGTGCATTTTCATAACTTCCCTTCACTGCCACCCAGGGCCAAACTGAGGGGTGGAGGGTTGGGGCTTGAAAAGGAACTCTGACTGTCAGTTCCACCCTGGCCAGACTATTCCAGGCTGTGTGATGGGCCCACGGCCAGGCTCACGATTTACACAGAGTGGCAAGGCCTCTTGGCCCAACTTCGTTCCTCCTGTCTCCTCTGAGAGCTCTATGCCAGGCCTCCCTGGATGCAGATGGGCATTCCCCACGCTGCCATCCTCGCCCAGCCCCTGGAGGGTTATTCTGCCCATTCTACAGATGAAGAAGCCAAGACCCCAACATGAGCCAAGTTGCCCAAGATCTCTCCGCAAAGCAAGGACGGAGGTCCAGGCCCTGCGCAGCCCCCTAGCCCCTGGAATCCCATGGGGGCGGGGGAAATCCACTCACTCCCCGAGCACACGTGTAAGCTGAGGCCGGGGAAAACAACGATGAATGTCCCAGATGTTCAGAGAGACACCCAATTTTAGGTCATTTTTTTCTTTTCAATAAGGGTAATTTATAAAATGCTTAACTAAATGTAATTGCATTTTTCGTATCTTTTAAGACTTCTCCTATAAATCAATTTACAAATATATAAGCAATATCCTTCCTCACACCATGTGCTGCATTTGGGGTTTGACAGAATGAGCTCCTGGGGAAATAAGGCATAAACTATAGAGCATTGTTCCAGCACATTCTTCTCCACTTCTTAGACTCATACAGCTGTCTCTTCAACCTCCCCACCTTCCACACGACCCCCCCAGACTCTAACTTTGCCTAATAGCAAGAGCAGCAGCACTATCCCACAGCAAGTGCCATGGTGATGGAATGTTCTAGATCTGTGCTGCCCGGGAGTTTAAATGTAAGTGGCCACATGTGGCTGGTGGCTCCCACCCTGGGCTCTGTAGCTCTGCAGTTCAGACCTTCACTGTTCAGGACCAGTATGTTCTGAGGCCAGAAGGTCAGTGACTAAGGGATGACTTCCTGGGGCTGACCGCACTGTGGGGCAAGCACAAGGCCAGCACCCAGTGATGGGGACAGGACAGGGGTCTGAGCCGGGGATGGACGTGCTCAGGTGGAGAAGGTGGGACTCTGGGTGGAAGCCCAGCACAGGCAAAGCTGAGAGGCTGGATAAGAGCTCTGTTAAGGGATGTTGCTGCATGCCTCAGTTTCCCATCTGTACAGAGGCAGCAGTAACAGTACCAGATGGCAGGCTGCTAATGCACACAAGGAACTTAGAACAACACTCCATAAATATTAGCTATCATCATCATCATTACTTGTATACCGGTTTGTTGGGTTGTCTTCCCTACTGGAAGCCTCCTCCCCTCCAACCACCAGCACCGTCGGAGTCTCCCTGCCAAGGGGGAAGATCCTACAACTCACCCCCCATGTGGCTTTCCAGGAATAAATTCCCTTCAGCCCCACAATAAAATGAAAGAGCAAGCATTATTCTACAGAGGGGGAAACTGAGGCATGGGTGGTTAAGGGACTTGCCCGAGGTCACACAGGATTGAAAAGTAGTCGCTGACATCACCCCCACTTTATAGATGGAGAAGCTGAGGCCAGGAGGGATGTCATCAGTGATCCTGGGCTCCACAGTCAAGACATGGCAGGGCTCTCAGGCCTCCTGGGCAGCAACGGTGGGGAGAAGCCTCTGGAAGGGCTGAGGAAGCAGGCGGGGAGGTGCGGACAGCAGGCTGGGCTTCTGCCACTCGCCCCATTCCTGCTTCTCACACCCGCCCCACAGGAGCGGAAGCTGGCAGCACACTGCCACCGCCGCCTCCCTCTCCTTCCCATCTGCTCCCGCACCAGGATCCAGGCGGGTGGTGGGGCCCTGCTGAGACTGCCTGCTACAGCAGGGTGGGCGGGGGGTGGGGGGATCCCCCACCTTTCTGCCTTCTCCCTAGCCCAGGGGTCACCTGGGGTCCACAAGACAGCTCAGGGCACACTGTGGTGGGCAGAGCAGGCCAGATGCCCACCCCCCAGGGCTGGGGCTCTCTCAGGGCTCCAGCTACCACAAGTACACTAGACACAGCACATGTCATCAATGTGACTGTGGCTCTGAGCCAGCACCTGCCCCATGGCCAGGACCCCTCTTCTTGGACCCTCCCCTGAGGTCTCCTGACCCACCCATTCCAAATCCATCCTGCTATCCCAGAAACACAGTCATCCTTGTCACCTAGTATATAGTCATCCTTGTCACCTGGTATGTAGCCTAACGATCAGAGCAAGCAAGGTGGGCAGATGTGTAGATGAGGGGTAAGTGGGTTGGGGGACATCTAAACAGCTTCCCCAGTTGGTAGCAAAGAGCCCTTGAAGCTAAGAACCCAGAGCCACCTGCCTCAATCTACGACACTCATTGCCAGACCTCCTGAGGGCTCAGGGGCTCCTTCCATGGGGTAGTCCCCCTACAGAGCCACCTGACAGCCAACAGAGCACGTCCTGCTGTGTACAAGAAGCTAAGAGAAACTGTCTTGGGGGACAACATGTACCATCCAGGGAGCCATGAACCAGATACAGGCACCTGGGCCACGGGAGGGCATAGGCAGGGCTCCCTGGGGAAAAGGTGGGGTCCTAAGGTTTCTGGAGGGCTCAGTGGGCACCCCAGGATCTCCCCTTGCTTCCTTTATCTAAAGCACCTCCCCATTAGAGGACTCCAGCATGGGCTCTACCCACTGGCTGTGTGACTCCAGAGCAGCTACTCAACCCCTCTGTGCACTAGAGTACAGCTGGGAGAGGAACTGTGCCCCCTACTGGGGTGATGACATGGAGTGAGATGAGCTGATGCCTGGCACAGCACCTGGATAATGGGGTGAGGATGCACCCCACAAGGCAGAATTCTGATTCTTCTCTGGGGGCATGTGGATCTGGCCAGCTCCACTCCCTTCTCCCCAGTGCCGTGCTCCAGCCACCCAGAACCTCCTTTGCCACCTCTGAGCCCACAGCACCCACCTATCCTGGTCCCACCTCATGGCCTTTTTTTTTTTAAGAGACAGTCTCACTTTGTCACCTTGGTAAGAGTGCCGTAGCATCACAGCTCACAGCAACCTCCAGCTCTTGGGCTTAGGCGATTCTCTTGCCTCAGCCTCCCAAGTAGCTAGGACTACAGGCACCAGCCACAACGTCCGGCTATTTTTTTGTTGCAGTTTGTCCAGGGCCAGGTTCGAACCCGCCACCCTCGGTATATGAGGCCAGCACCCTACTCACTGAGCCACAGGCGCCACCCCCACCTCATGGCCTTTGTTCAGGCAATTTCCTCCTCTGGGAGCACCCTTGCCCACCAGGAGTACCCTCACCCACCCTCCCTCCTCGCTTGGCTAACTCTTCCTCCAGGCCTTCCAGGAAAGAGGCCAGGGGTCCCTCCTTGAGATACTCTCAGCCCCTGGGGCCCTGGGAAGATGAACACCCCCATTCCTGTGACCCTGAGAGACCAGCACACGGGAGAGCTCCAGAAAGATGGGGCAGAGGAACTAAGCCAGAGGAAGCTGCACCCACAACTCTGTCCCCCCCAGAGACCCTATGCTTCTTCCAGGGGCACCCACAGCTTCTGCTCAGCTATATCTGGCAGGTGACAGTGACATCTAGCGGGCAGCGGATGCATCGCCTCCTACCCCAGGAGGCCCCGCACACCCCAGCGCCCAAGAGGGCAGGAGGGGCTCACCTCTGGGGCAGGACCAGGGCAGGATCAGGACAGGGGGCTCGGAGAAAGCAGAGCAGGTGCAGCATATCAGAGGCAGCAACACAGGCCTTGGCTCCTCCCTGCACCTCCTGCCTCCTCCCGTGGGCAGTGTCTTCCCGCGTGGCATATGCCCGCCATATGCTCTCCCTGTCACAGCATCCTCAGCAGGCCTGCAAGCAGGCTGCTGGCGGAGAGGCGGGAGTGCCTCTGAGCTGAGCCCGCCCTGGCTGCTGCACCCTGCAAGTTTCAGGACGAGGCTTGGTTCCCCTGGGCTGCCACCACCCTGCCATGTGTGAGCGTCAGCTCTGCCCAGGCCCCTGGAGAGAGGCCACCAAACTGAGGCTCAGAGAGGCCAAGCACCCTGCTCAAGGACACACAGCATGTGCAGGCAGACCACACCTCCCAGGCATCTGCAACACAAGGAGGTGGACAGATAATGATGCACTGTGGATTCTGCAGTGCTGGAGGCTCAGGGTTCAGAGCTTTGCTGGGTGATCCCACACCAGCATATCCCCCACTTCCTCCTCCCTAGGGGCCTCTGTGGTCTCCGGCTCCTTCAGAAGATCTCAGGAGGTGAATCTGCAGAGCACTCCTGGGCCTGCTGCCTGGGCCCACCTCCATCTGTTCAACCAGGCTCCCCAGGCCCCCAGCATCTGCCAGGGAGCTAGGGGAAAATTGAGGGGAGCAAGGCTTGTCCTCCTAAATCAGACAGTGTCCTAAAGCTGATTTCCAGTCAGTACACAGGCACACAAATCCTAACTGATGGGAGGAGGGGTGGAAGATTCTGGAGCTTGGTACCCTGGAAAAAGTAACACTGAGTGTGTAATAACAGGCTGGCCACCCACTGCCACCAGATTCCCCTTCAGAGCCAGGCTGGGGCGACTCCATGGAGCAGATTTTTCAGCAGCGGGCGCTTACTAAGCACCCACTGAGTGCCAGGCTCTGTCATCGCTGAGCTTCATTTAACCCCGCAGTGTAGGGTTAGCCCTGGGCTCAGAAGTCAGGCTCCCTGGGTTGGAACCCTGTCTCTTCCAGTCATTAGCCTGTGCCGCTCAGCCAAGTGACTCCTCCCTCAGTGCTTCAGTCTCCTCACCTCTAAAATGGAGCTAACACTAGTTCCTATCTGTGTGATGGCCTGGAACAGCGGCCTCTGACAGGTGGGAGATGGCTGACTCTGGGTACATAGCAGGGGCCCAGTTACCCAGAGGACAGGGCAGAAGCTCTGTAGACCTGGGCCAGAGAGCAGCCCCCCAGTTACTTGGAGGCCAACTAACTGGCTGTTGCTGGAAGGGGGTGGGGGTGGGGTTAAGCGTGGCATGGGGCTTAGGAGAGCCAGATTAGAAAGGGGGGCAGCTGCTGTGTTACTTGGGCCTCTGGGTACAGAATCACTCAGGAAAGAGGAAATGCCCTTTGTGTTTAGAAAAGAGTTTCCCCTGCACCCCAGGAAGTGAGGCCCCTGGGGAGAGGGAAGACCCCACCCATAATTGGGAGGCTCAGGAAGCCCTGCAGGGGCTGGTAGGCACTACTGTGAGCAGGGAGGCCCTAGGCCTAGTCCCAGCCCCCTCCAGGGTCACGCAGCTGCTCTTTGCTAGCCCTGTCTGGCTTCCAAGTTGGGCACACCCACACTGGATAACCTTGAGCTTTGACAGCTGCCGAATGGCAATAAGACAGAGAACAGGACCTCTGCTCTCACCAAAACAGCTGACAAGTGCTGGGTCCTGAGGCTATGTTGCCTCGAGGGGCATCCAGGGGAGGGCAGAGTAACATGAGGTCAGGGCCTCCGAGAACCAGAAGATGCTGCCAAGTGCCCTGACACCTGGAGTCACCCCAGAACATGGCAATTCCACTCCTGGGTACTTGCCCAAGAAAACAGAAACACACATGCGCACAAAAACCTGCAAAGGCATGCTCCTGGCCACGTGATTCAAGTGGAAACCACCCAAATGTCTGTCAGCTGAGGAATGACACCCCCACGTGGTCCAGTGTCACAGCCTGCTGTGGGACGAAGCCCTGGCACTTTCTACGCTGAGTGAAAAGGCGCCAGACACCAAGGGACACACACTGTGGCTCCGTGGACATGAACTGCCCAGAACAGGCAGATTCCTAGAGAAAGAAAGCAGCTGTGTGATTGCCAGGGCCTGGGGTGGGGGGGAGGGAGATGGGGAGTGACTGCTAAGGTGACAAGGTTTCTTTTGGCGGTGGCAGAAAGATGCTAGAATTAGAGGCTGATGATGGTTGCACAACTCTGTGACTATTCTCAAAACCACTGAAGACTACCCTTTAAATGAGTGGCTTGCATGATATGTGAATTATCTCAATAAGGCTGTTATAAAAAAAACCCTGCACTTAAAATAGCACTTACGAAATGCCATTTTTCATACATTGGGGTATTTTTGAATTATAAAAATTAAAAGGAATGAGCACATGTTGTTTTGATGATCAGAAACACAATAAAGGTGCTCTCAGGGCTCCACCTCCATGGCGAGGGGCTTTGCAGACAGGGCCACAGAAGCTCAGAGGTCGGGGGGGAGGCAGGGCACCTTGCCAGGGGGCCCCAGGAGGTGGCAGGCAATGGCGGCTGCTCCCTCCCTCCCCCCAGCTTTCTGGGCATCCAGGAAACACCCAGCTGGGGCGGGGGCGAGCCGAGAACAGACGCCCCTGCAGCTGCTCTGTTTGTAAACTGTCAGCCGAGCCTGCGGGAGCCAGCAAGAGGGGGTGTGCTTCTGTTACTGGGCAGGGCGCCATCAGGGCCTCCACCAGGCGGATGGGTGACCACCATGTTTCCCCAGAAGGGGTCCCAGTGGAAAAAGGTCCAAGCCCCTTCCGAAAGAACTTTGTCCTGGCCCTAGAAACCCCCCACGACAGCTTAAGAGGCAGGCACGGTTCTCATGCCCACTTTACTGACGAGAAAACCAAGGCACAGTGGGGCACTCAGGTGGCACTACTCTCCTCTATACAGCACTGCTGGCTGCCCTCACAGAGGACACAAGGAGTGACTGGGCAGGGAGCATCTGTCCACCCTCCTGCCACACTGCAGGGCAGCTGCCCAGAGCCTGGGCTTCCCCAAGGCTATCAGGACAACCGCCTTCCCCAAACACCCTGCTGCGGGGACAGCTGGACAGCGGGAGCCCCAGAACCCGTCCCCAGCCCCAAGAGCAGGCTGGATGCCTGCCTCTCCTGCATCCTGGCAGAAAGCCCAGGACTCTGCTCGGGAGAGTTGTCGTCTCAACTGAGCGATGAGCCGTGAGAAGTCCCCGTGCTGGGGGCTGGCAGAGGCCTTCGGAGAGAGCACCCCCAGAATAGGAGGCCCTGGCTCACATCCCAGCTCTGCCTCATGCTCTCCTGTCTGGGCTAACCATGCCCTCACCTGGGGCTGCTGCCTACAGGAGCTCACAAAGCCCCCAAACCAGGGCCAAGGCAGCTGGGCAAGTACACACCAAAGGGAGCTGCTGCAATACTCACGGTGACAGCCCCTACAGGACCCAAGGCCCTCTTCTGCGAGGTTTCCTTACTTCCTACCTGGGGCTTGGGGAAGACACCACCAGAGCAGTTGTGTTCTCCCTGGCTGGGTATATTGGGCCACAAGGCACGATTAAATCTGTGCAAATGCTGCTTCTGCTGCTTAAAAATCCCTCATGCTTGTGTAAGGCACAATTTCTTAGGTGTGCCTCAAGAGCAAAAGAGGGTGTTTGTAGACTCAGAACAGAAGGGCTGCAGGCGCTGCTGGATCCAGAAGATCTGCCTCCTGCCTGCGTCTGTCTCTCCTCCTGCTTTCTGTTCTTCAGTAATGCCCTCACTCGGGGAGTGGGGGGAGGACTCTGGCCCTATAACGCTCTGGAGCTCCAGTCCCCCGTTTGTAAGATGAGCACTAACTAGAAGGGGGTGCCAAGCACCCCGTGCCCATCCAGGCCTATCCAGTCAAACCACTCCCAGCACTGACACTGCCTCTCTCTGGACCTTAGCCTGGGCTCTGTTATCTCTACCCAAAGGGAGGGAGCAGGCCCATTAACTAAAGCCCTTCTGAGTGGGTATGGATGGGAGAGATGGCGCCAGCACCCCCTCTCTCTGCTTGGCTCCAGCCAAGATAAAGTTCCCAGAGGACTAATGCTGGTGTGTAAATATTAGATACTTCTGTCTCCTTCGAGACCAATTACACAGATCACGGCGGCTCCCCCAGGACCCTGCCTTCCACTTACTGTATCATCATTAACAGCCTATTAGGTAACAGCTGCTCAGAGAGAAAGGGAGAAAGGAAAGGATGAGAGAAAGAGAAGGGAGAGCGGGGAGACGAGAAAAAAGAGGAGTGAGAAAAGAGAAGAAAAGGGAAGGAAAGACAAGAGAAGAGGAAGAGAGATAGTGAGGATGACAGAGACAGACACAGAGGGAAAGACAGAAAGGCAGGGAGGCCAGAAGTCAGGAGAGAGACAGAAATGGGGTGGGAGGCAGGCCAAGGCCAGAGCGGAGGGGAGGAGGCCGAGGAGGGGGACGGGCACAGGGGTCTCAGGGAGCACCAGCCAGCTCCGGGGACTCCAGGATGAGGTCAGAGGGGGAGGCGACCTCACATGCGAGGACACCCCTTGGCAAGGATTCAGCATTTTCTTGGTAGAGGGACACAACCTGGTCTCCTTTGGGGTGCAGTGTGGGGGATGAACCAGCCATGACTCTGTGACAGTGGAGCTGACCCCGGAGTCCTGTGAGGCCCTACCTATGGTAGGAAGTAAAGTCACAGCTGTGTGTGTGTGTGGGGGGGTGTAAAGGGGCTCACTCCCACAGAGGGCCCTTTCATCACTTCCAGGCATAGTACCCTGGGCGCCCCCCATCCCCTCTCCAGGCCAGTCTGGGGCCTCTGAGGGCAGGGCAGGCAGGCAGGGTGGGCTGGTGCCCAAGAGCCCCCCACCCCCACCCCAGGGCTATCAGCTACCAGCCCTGCCATGCCTCTCATTTCCCCTCCTCCAGGGCTGGGAATAATTAGGTGACTGGGGACATAAATCAGGGCTGCTCCTGTACATCTGCTAATCACATCTCCCACGACAGGAGAGTGAGCGTGTGTGTGCGCACTGTGCACACGCCTGCGTGCAGGACCCTTCCTTGCAGCTGGGGCGTCCCGCACAGCACCCCACGTCCACCACCAGGCACAGCACGGGTGCCGGTGTGTGTGGTCCCAGGTTCCCCCCCCACACACCTAGACAGTGCCACACTTAACACGCGCCGGATGCCCTAGCCAGGGGCGGGAAAGCACAGGTTTGGGTTTTGGCGCCACCTGGAGGCCATGTCCCAGAACTGCGGGAGCCGGAAGAGGCCGACGGCGGTGGCCGCCCCAGCCCCGCCCCGAGCCCCGCCCCCTCCAGCACAGGCTAAGGGTTCTTTTTCTTTGGGACAGAGTATGACTCTATCACCCCGCCTAGAGTGCTGTGGCGTCACCACAGCTCACTACAACCTCAAACTCCTGGGCTCAAGCGATCCTCCTGTCTCAGCCTCCTGAGTAGCTGGGACTACAGGTGCCCGCCACCATACCCAGCTAGGTTTTCTATTTTTACTTTCTTTTATTTATTTATTTTATTATTTTGAGACAGTTTCACTCTGTCACCCTGGGTAGAGTGCCGTAGCATCATAGCTCACAGCAACCTCAAACTCTTGGGCTCAAGCGATTCTCCTGCCTCAGCCTCCCACAGTGCTGGGATCACAGGTATGGGCTGCTTTTTTCTACTAAAGGTGCTGAATTCTTATCAAATTTGGTTCACGTGAGTATAAAAAGCAGTAAATAAACTGACAATGAGGGTGTAAGGACTATCTTAGGAGTCAAAAAGTTTAAGGTAACTGGGTGGCGCCTGTGGCTCAAGGAGTAGGACACCGGTCCCATATGCCGGAGGTGGCAGGTTCAAACCCAGCCCCGGCCAAAAAGCACAAAAAAAAAAAAAAGTTTAAGGTAACTGCTTTATTACTAAGAAACTAAGATTAAGGCATGTAACTTTATTCCAATGAAGGGGGAAGTTTTTTTTTTTTTTAATGACAGGAAGCTACTTCCCCAGTGACAATGAAGGTGACCACTACAATAGCAATAATCATCACTGGGCAGGTGGACGGCATATGTGCCTGTTGCAACCCACAGGGACCAGATCAGGGGCTGGGTGACGGCTACACACACAGAAAGAAGGGGCTTTCTCCCTCACTCTGCAGGTGTTGGGTGCGCTGCCCTGGCATTGAAGTCCCCACGGCACCGGCTGATCTCCATTCCTAACAGCACAACAAGGGCTGAAGTTCAGAGACCTCGGTGTTTGTAATACATAACCAGGAGTTAGTAATTTGCTACCTCTTATTTATGGTGAGTGTAGCTGGTTTTTAATACATGGTGGATGTGTTACTTTCCCAGGCTGCTGTAACAAATGATATAAACTCGGTGCCTTAACAAAATACAAATTAATTTTCCTACACAACTAGAGGTCAGGGGTCTGGCAGGATCCGTGGGCTAAAACCAAGGTGTCAGCAAGGCTGGTCTAGGGAAGAACCTGCTGCCTTGACTTTTTCACCTTCTAAAAGCTGTCTGCATCCCTGGGCTCAGGGCCCCTTCCTCCATCTTCACAGCCAGCTGTGGCAGGTGCCTCCTCACATCCCATCACTCTGACTCTTCTCTGCCTCCCCTCCACTTACAAGGACCCTGAAGATGACACTGGGCCAACCTGACATTCCAGGATTAATCTGCAATCTTAATTCCTTCTGCAACTTTAACACCCCTTTGCCATGTAACCCGACATATTCACAGGGGCTTAGGACATGGACATCTCTGGGGGCTGTCGTTCCGCTGTCCACAGTTGGAATATAGTTTCTTCTTAAAATAAACTTACTTAAGAAAAGGAGATCTTGCTTGAATAAAATGATTAAATAATGATACAAGTACCCTGGGAGGGTGACTATGCTAAGCAAAAGCTGGTGTGGGGAGGACCTCACAACTGCCTCACCAAGAAGTTGCCTCTTGTATCCATCTTTTAGGAAGAAAGTGTGGCCCCAGGGGGTAAATGATGGCTCAAGTCACCCAGTACAGTGGCAGAGTGGACATTGGAATTTAGCACCGTGGCCTCCAAAGTCCATGCTTTTCAGCAGGACACTAAACTGTCCCCTACTCTTACCTAGCTGCCCCCTCCAGCTTCCAGGTATCACAATGGGGTTTGGGGAGATGTCCCCACTAATCTTGGGGCTACCCACCCAGGAGGCTCTTCTCAGTGTGCCTTGTGACTCAGTTTACCCCTGATCCACACTGCAGCCCCCCAAACACCTGACCCTTTAGCTGTCCTCTCTCCAGGCCGGACACTGGTGGCCACTCCTTGTAAGTTCCTGTAGGAGACTCGTAGTCAAGTTGTGACCTGCTGCAACAGGGCCCAGCACCGTGAGAAGCTCCCCTGGGTCTACACACAGAGCAAAGCGGTCTTCACACACCTTGCCACACTGAAACCTCCTGCGACCCTCCCTCTTCCTCCAGCTAGTGACAAACATGTGCCACCCTAAGGGAAAAGCGAACCAGAAAAGGCTATCCACCCCACTGCGTCACCCTTATTTCTGGTCTTTGAGCCGGTAATAGAGAGTCTCCCCCTCACCCCCCAGCTCGGCACCTGTAGCTCAGCAGCTAGGGCACCAGCCACATACACCAGGGCTGGTGGGTTTGAACCTGACCCAGGCCTGCCAAACAACAATGACAACTACAATAAAAAAACAGTTGGGTGTTGTGGCGGGTGCCTATAGTCCCAGCTACTTGGGAGGCTGAGGCAAGAGAATCACTTAAGTCCAAGAGTTTGAGGTTGCTGTGAGCTGTGATGTCACAGCACTCTACCAAGGGCAACATAGTGAGACTCTGTCTCAAAAAAATAAAAAAAGAGTCCCCTGGCCCTGAAAACATTTGTTAGATCAAAGACTTTCAAAAATGTTAGTGAGACACATTTTTTTAAAAAGCCAAACAGTTTAAAATGCCACACAGTTAAAAGCAGAGTCCCTTGTTCTCCCTGCAGCGATCACGGTCAACCTCTCCCATGAATCCTTCCAAAGGTTGCCATGCGTTCACATGTGTTACACAACCCCAAGGGCGCCAAGAGCAGAGATCTGCTCCTTTTCTTCCACTCGAAATGTCCCTGCAGGGCACCTGCATGGCTTCCAGCATCACAGTGAGCCACCTACACTACAACACTACAATGAGCCCCCACACTCCCCACCTTCCCCAACATGGGTCAGGATGCCAGGGCCACCGTCCCAGCAGGAACACCGGGAAGCCAAGGGCTGTGCGTCCCTGTCTGGGGCAACCCCCACTGCCCTCGGTACCCCACGCTCACAGGTAAACAATAAACCACCTGCTTTCTGAAAAAAATAAATAACTGACTTGTAGAATCTGCCCATTTCCCTGGTATAAACACTCCCACCACATGTCAAGCTACCAGGTTGGCGGCACTCAATGCAGAGTTGGGTGAGATATAGTTGGGGGGAGCCCACGGGCAGTGCCAGAAAACACAACGTTGGTGGGTGTCTGCTGGGTGCCTGGTGCTACGTCAGGTGTTTCTGTGTGAATCTGCTCCACAACCCCTTAGGGAGCCAGAGGGGCTGGAACATCTCACCATGAAATATGGAAAGGCCCATTTCTGCTTCCTCTGGGTGCTACGTCCAGCCTTCCGACAGCCACTGTGCTGAGTGAGATAAGAAATACCTATGACTCCCACATACACTCAGCACCAGCCTCTGAATACAATTAATCCAGGAATTTAATGAAGACGGCTCCATGCCCAGCCCTGATATCCTCGAGTGTCCCTCCGCTGATGACAGCAGCGGTTATTATGGTCAGTATCCTTAGCAATGGCCCTGAGGCTCGGCAGGGAGCATAAGCCAGGCTCCAGGTCTCATGCCCTTCCACACACCATCACATTTGAGCCGTGAGGCTCAGAGAGGGCAGGTGACATGCTCCAGGCCCCAGCCAGGACTTCTGGAGGACAGAGACACCAACATCCCCACCACCACCCAACTTAGTGGGAGCAAAGGCCTTCCCTGGGGTGGGGCCCGCAGGTGGCACAGCCTGGCACACAGTAGGGCTCACTGAGAGGGGCCTCGTATGAACGAGTGGGCAGGGGACAGCTTAAGGCGGGTGTGAGGAGGGAGATGCCATCCAGCCTGCAGGAGGCCCCTGCCCTACCCAGGCTGGCCCCAGAGGGCCTGGAGCCACCAGGGAGAGCCCCTGGGCTGGAAGCCTGGAGCCTTCCCTGCCCCAGCTCTGACCCAAATCCTGCCTGGCTCCTCCCAGGGAGGGAGTGGAGGAGGCTGGTGGCCCCAGTGGGGGTAGCTAGTGCTGAGCGGGCAGAGATGGCCAAGACAAGCAGAGAGGCTTCCAAGGCCCCTTCCCAGGGCACATGCTGGGGCAAGGCAGCTCTCACGGATGCCCAGGATTCCACACACAGAGCCAGGGGCCAAGGGCTGATGACACCCACAACTCCAGCCCCCACGGGAGCGGCAGGGCTCAAGGGGGCATGGAGGGCAGAGTGATGTCTCCGGAACACCACCCCCCTTGGATGGCTGCCTTGGTGGGAGGCGATGGTTCTGGAAGAAAAGCAAACAGGCATCAAGGAGGAGGAAGCAGGCTGCAGATGCTGGCAGGGAGACCACATCTGGGGAGGTCACGGCAGATGGGCGGGTGGCCCCGGGATGCCCCATGGCGCCAGGCCAGGGTCAGGCCCCCAGGCTCTTCCGGCTAGGCCTGATGGGGAACCTGGGAAGAGAAAGCACCACCCCTGGGTGTCCTCCTGTACCTTACCACCTCATGTCTGCCGTGGGTCTGGCAGCACCACTGGGAGGTGGCCCCAGTCACTTCTACTGTCCACCCTTCTTCACTGCCCCTGCCCAAGATCACACCCTCTGCATTCTTCCCACAGAACCCACTGTTCATTCATTCATTCAACTAGTAATCCAGGAGCCCCTAAGATGTCCCAGGCCCTGCTTAAGGCTCTGGGGTTGGAGACAGACCTGTTTGGCCCGTGGAGCTTTCCCTCACCCACCTTCAATGGCTCCCCAGTATTCCCCTCAATGAGACACCAGCTTTAAAGAGAAAACCCCTGGGGTAGAGGGGGAGGTGACAAACACACTGGGGGACACCCAGGACTCACAGGTCATCAGCAGGGGGATGTGCAAGGGCAGGAGAGAGGAGGGAGCCTGAGGATGGAGGATGGGGTGGTAAGGGGAGTCAAGGAAGAGGTCCCAGGACCCTGGTGGGAGCAGGGGGGTCACACTAAGGAGTCTCTTTCTTTCTTTCTTTCTTTTTTTTTTGAGACATAGTCTCACTCTGTCACCCTCAGTAGAGTGTCATGGTGCCACAGCTCACAGAAACCTCAAACTCCTGGGCTCAAGTGATTGAACTTCTTGCATCAACCTCCTGAGCAGGTAGGACTACAAGCACCCACCACAATGCCTGGCTATTTTTAGAGATGGGGTCATGCTCTTGCTCAGGCTGGTCCAGAACTCCTGAGCACAGGCAATCCACCTCCCAGAGTGCTAGGATTACAGATGTGAGCCTCCATGCCAGCCACACTAAGGAGTCTTTATAGGCAGTAGAAGTCATTCCCTTACTACCCCAGGGGTGCTCTACAAAAGGCTTGAGGAAGAACTGCTGCCTGGGGCTCCACAGGCCACTCTCCTGCTCATGAACCTTCAAGGGCTCCCCATGCCCCAACCACAAAGTCCAAAGAAATAAAGGGTGTTAAGACCTAAGAGTGGGCATTCACAGCTTTCACACTGGCTCTGACCTACCCCAGGCCTACGCACACACTCTTCTCTCTCTCCTATATCTAACTGTACTTAGCTCTCCTTGTTTGGTCCAAGAAGCCCTTGCTTCTATCCTAGGCAGAAAGAACTCTCCTCCCTCCCACCTCGCTCCCTGTTTTCAAGCCCTGAGCCACTTCTTTCATATCTATTTAATCCTCACTCACACTCCATGAGGGAGGTACTCCTCCTACCAACCCATTTTACAGATCAGACAACGAGGCACAGAGAAGTTAAGACACATGCCAAGGTCACACAGCTGGGAAGTGATGGGACTGGGCTGGGAACCCAGGCTGGGGACTGTCCAGGGCATCAGACACAGGGAACGCTTGCCTTGCATCTCACTCACCACTGTGCCCAGCAGGCCAGAGGAACAGACCCAGCCTGTGCTACCCAGAAGGCTTGTTTTGTCAAACTGAAATCTTTCTTATTTCAATTTTACAATGAAGTCAGGATCCACTGTGCCAACACCCTCACAAGGTCAGCCAGCGTGACCTTGGACCTTGACCCGCCAGGCCTCAGCTTCTCTCTCACTACAATGGGGGCCCAGTAGCCGGTCCCAGCCCCACGGGGAGAAAGTCAGCTGCTGCTGCCCCCTCTTCCCTGCCCCTCTTAGGCCCGGTGGCCAGGCCAGCCAGCCTGCCCAGGAGCACAGGCAGTGGGGAGCAGGGAGGAGCCAGGAAATCCGGGAGGGGAGGCGCCAGCCCCAACCCCAGCCCCAGGCCAGGCGCCGGAGGGGGCGCCGGCTGCCCCCAGAAACGCTCTCCAGATGCGCAAGGCGCTGCCAGCATTCCTGGAAGGTAACGCCAGGCCAGCAAGGGGCGGGGGCCAGCGGCTGCCAGATGTGCACCGCGAACAGCTGCCCCGGCGCTAATAAGGTCAGCTCCTGGCTCCAGCAAGCCGCGCACACCGGCGGCGCCTCAGCCCGCCTGGCACCCGCCGCGCTTCCTGGGGCTGGAGGCCTCTGCCGGGGGCGGGGCCGGGACGCTCCCTCCAACACCCCCCAGCCCCGGGCATGGGGCGGGGCCATGTCAAACATCATTCCCGATGGGGCGGGGCAAATATTAGCCCCACCCCTGAAAGTCTGGCCCGAAGAGGCCAGAATTCCCTCCCAGCCTGGGGGCAGCCCCTAGCATTGGGGAGGAAGCCAGACCACCCCCGCCTTACCAGCAGGAGGGTGGCAGTGCGGGGCTTGTTATGATTTTCGGTTTTATTGGATGCTTCCCTTCCATGATTAAGCGGAGGGATCTGGTGCTACATTTAGAGCCCTAGCCTGGGCCAAGTGCCTAGGGGCCTCTGGGATTCCCTGCCTCCCCCCAGGAGTGACCTCACCCCCGGCCTCTCCCCACTCTAGGAACACCCTGTCCCCATCCGGAGGTGTGGTATTCTCTCTGGGGGTCGTGGGGATGAGAGGGGATGCAGGGGGACGGGAGGGGGTCCAGGGCCCAGATTCTGCCCACTCCAGCTTCCAGGTCCCCAGCAGGGCCAAGGCTGCCCCCGCCCCTTCCCCTAGATGAAGGCGCCACCGACAGAGGCCTTTGTTTCTTCAGTGTAAACTGAGCCAGATGCGGTCTAATCCCCCAGCTGGGCCATATTTGCTGGCTCTGGCGGCTCTAGCGGCTCCCGGCCCTCCAGCCTGGCCTGCCTGCTCTCAGAGCTGCTGGCTCCGTCTGGCTGCTGGGGGAATGGGGGTCCTGGCATCCTCAAGCTCTCCCATCTGCCACCTGAGGGGCAAGGGCAGCGTGAGGCCAGCTTTGGGATTTTGCCCTCCTGGGCCTGGAGACTTTGGGAAAGTCACATGACCTCTCAGCACCTCCGCTTTCTTGTCTATAAACCCGGAATCACGAGGACACTGCTCACGGGAATGTGGGCTCAGACAGCACTGTTCTAGGATCTGCCAACTGTGTGCCAAACTGCCTGGCCTCACCACACCTCCCACCTCCAGAATGCAGAATCAGA
Organism: Nycticebus coucang; assembly: GCF_027406575.1. Taxonomy (NCBI): domain Eukaryota; kingdom Metazoa; phylum Chordata; class Mammalia; order Primates; family Lorisidae; genus Nycticebus; species Nycticebus coucang. The sequence goes on along the minus strand of NC_069781.1, from coordinate 181,281,240 downwards.
AATGACAATAGCCTAGTTGCTGGGAGCTGCTGGGCCCACTCCCCCTCCTCTCACTGGAGAACCTGGGGAGTCCAGTTCTGGTATTAACCCTGCTGTACAGATTAAGAAAGATGCTGAGGCCCAGCAAGGTCCCAAAGCTGGTAAAAGACAGGACTCTTACTTGTAAAAGACAGGACTCTTACTTTAAAACCAGGAAGCAGCCCAGGGAAGTAAAGTGACTAACCCAAGATCACACAGCAAATGAGGGGGATACCCAGGGAGCGGATACAGGAGGACAAAGGGGCAGACACCTTCACGGTCTTTGCAAAGGCTCCCTCTAGCAGTAGAGGGTTCTTCAAAGCATGGTCTAAAGCCCCCCAGAATCAGACCACCATGATGCTTGTTAAAAATGCAGATCCACAGGCCCTGATCTGGTCCTATTGAACCAGAGTCCCTGCGTGGGAGATCTTAGAATCTGCATTTATTATAAGCTGGTGAGGGGCTGGCTCTGGGGCACATTCAAGTTTGAGGAGCCACCTTCCACGCTGCTATTAGGCGGTCCCTGCCTTGTGTGGACAGGGCCAAGAATAGGAGGGGCCTGGGTTAGCTCCAAAGGAGCTCCTTGTCTCTTCCCAGGCACAGCCACCCCCCAGCCCAGGCCACCCGGGGTTGAGCAGGCAGCCTCACCTGGGCTGCTAGTCCAGCCAGGAGGCAGGCAGGGAGCCAAGCTCAGAACCTGCCAGGAGAATCTGATGGGTCGGCACCACCTTCCAGAGCCCATTAATCAGTCGGTCAGTCCCCACACCCACTTCACGCACACCCACATGCACAGCACGCACACCACCACACGTGCAGGAACACATGACCACGCAGACACATGTCTCACACATCTTCATACTTGCATGTACATTACACCGCACAGCACCACACTCCCCTGCCACACGTGTGCACAAGCCTCACACCTGAACATGTGCAGACACACACAGACCGCACGTGTGCTCAGTACTGTCAGGGCAGCTCCCACCCTGACGGAAGGAGAGATAAGAGCCCTGGAGCTGTTCTCAACTTCCCAAAGGCCAAACCACACCCTCCAGCCCCACCTGATCCCCCTCCCCCATCACTGGCTCTTCCTGAGGCTGTGATTCTGTTCACCCCACAAGAGGCTCTGGCTGGTACGTAGTGATTTGATTACTAGGAAATGAGGAAATGAATTAATGATTAGCTGACAAACAAGGTTTGGCAGACACCCTGCCTCTGCAGGCACAGAGGCTAGTGAGGGGAATGACAGTGTGGACTCGTGGGAGTGAGAAGGCTGGGACCGTAACTGCCCTGCACTTGCCTGCTGAGGACAGGGCCCCGGGTGGGACTCTGGGCCAAGCTGCTGGAATCAAAGCTGCTGGGATCCCTGCCCTTGCTTGCCCACCACATGTTTAAACTCAGCCATGAACCAGGACATCCAGGTGGTCCCTGCTATGTGTGTCCTGCTCAGCCTCATGGGTCTTCCACACTTACAACTGGAGCCACCCATTCACCCACCCACCCAACCGTCCATTCATCCATCCATCCATTCATTCATATCAGAAAGGGTACAAACACCTGGTTGAGATCCTGAAGATGCAACCTGGGTGGGAAGAGGCTGCCCACACGCAGCACAAGGCCCCAGGGAGCAGCTCTGCTCCTCTATCCCTCTGGACATTCAGCGCCTATCCACGCTACAAGCCTCTGTCCATCCACCGTCTGAGGAGGCCAGAACCAGAGTCCTCTTGGGGGAGTCTGAGCTCCCATCCTTCCCGGAGGAAGGCTGAGGCCCCAGGGGAGTGGATGACAAATGGACAGAGCGTTTACTTTCAGAGAAATTAGGGCTGGCCTTTTTAAAGCACACCCGCTGGGAAGTACCTCCTGGCCACAGCTTTTCTTCAGATGTTCTTTGGGGTTCAGAAGGCATATCCCAAGGAAGAAATCATAAAAACGCTTGGCTTGTCGCGGCCTTGTTGCAACAAACACATACCTCCTAAGGGATGAGCCCGAGGCCTACGCCCTGGTCCTGCTCTGCCTACCAGGAAGGCTGGTGGCTTTCTGCCTCCATAGCACCACCCCTATTGGGGAGGGAAGAGTGAGCTGGCTCAGCCCGGGTCCCAGGAGGCCTGGCACTCCCTGAACCAGCCATTTGCAGTGGTCAGGAAAGAGCCACCAGAGAGATACTCACCAGCTGTCAGTACTAGGTATCCCCAGAGGCCAGCACCATAGCTATTGTCCATTCACTTTTGCAAGTTCTTCTGTATCTTCTAGGTCTTTTAAGATGACCGGCATTATTTTATTCTGGGGGAGCAGTAAGTGTTATAAATGGTACTTACAGGTTGGTTCTACAAGGACCTCAAAACAGAAATGAACCAGGAAGCCTGAGCTGGGCCTCAGAGCCTAGGCAGCTGCTGACCGAGAGGAAGACCCATCATCTCTTCACACAGGTGGCTCTGCCCAGAGAGACCCTCAGGAAGGCAGGAAGAGGGGACTACATCCAACCAGCCACATATGCACCCCACCACTGCTCTGTCTCTACATCCACCCCCTCACCTTCCCTGCCAAGTGTCTGTCTTGTCTACCCAGATGCAGTTCGGCAATCCACCCTTCATCAGCTGTCCATCATCCTTCCTTTGTCCTTCCATCCGTCTATCTTTGCACACACTCATCCATAGTCAGGAACTTTTCCATTTGATCCAACCAGCATCTGCCAGTGGGGCTGGCTATCAACACACCCTTTTCCCCTTCACGGACACAGGCATGTGCCCCAGGCTGGGCCATTCTGAATCTTCCCTACATCCCTGGAATCACTAGCTGTCAGCCTGGGACTGCTGGCAGCACCTCTGACAACATATGAGGAGAAGCCACTGCAGAATGAATCCCCCACAGGAGAAAGCAGCGCTGAGGATGGAGACATAGACCATGAGCCCCGAACCCCAGAGTGCTAAAACCAACACCACCCCATCAGTTACATGAGTCCGTAAATCCCCCTTTGCTAGAGGGAATTGCATTTGTTTGTGTCACTTGCAAACAGAAAAGGGCGTGGGTCACACTAGCCTTCCAATAGAGTACAAAGTGATTTAGAACCTTCTAGAAGCTCAGCCCTAAGCCAGAGGACACAAAAAAGATAAATAAGCTCTGCTGTTGCCTGCCAGAGGCTGACTCCCTGTTGGAGAGACGGTTCTAAAACACAAATGAGACAGGCAGCCCTGACACTCAACGCCAGTGTGGGGTTAAAAGAGACCGGATAAGACCCCAGTCATAAAGCCTCAGTTTCCCTATCTGTAAAATGGAGACAGCACCACTTACAGCACAGGGCAGTTGTGAAGATCAGTGATAGAGCAGCTACTCCATGATGCTATCCTGTGAGGACATGATGCTTGGAGCAGTGGCAGCTATATTGCAACCAAGAGGAAAGAACCACACTTGGATTTACTCTAAGGAAAACGTTATTTGTTGTGCTCTTGGGGCTGAGGACTGTGTTCTACACTTTCACTGAGTATCGCTTTCAGGAAGCAATCTCTTGAAGCAGTTATGAGCATGGATTCTGGAGCCAGCCTGGCTGGATTCAAATCCTAGCTCTACTGCTTGCTGGCTGTGTGTCCTTAGGCAAGTTAACTGAACCTCTCAGTACCTCAGTTTCCTTCTTTAAAAAATGAGAATAATATTTCTGAGTCAAGTAATTTAGAACACATAAAAACACACTGTGCTGTCAAACTAGTCAGCACGGTCACAGACTGTGGGAGTGTGAGGGGCGGAGGGAGTGCCAGGCAGGGCTCAAGGGAGGGTGGGGGTCACAGAGGCCCAGGCCCTCGGGAGCTGAACAGCAGCCGCAAGCCTGCTCCCGGCCTTGGCACCGAGCAGGCCGCGCTGGACTCGCTGTGTGTGCACCCTGCCAAGGCTGGGGCAGCTGGCTCCAGCCTGCCGCTGACTGCAGGGAGAGCCGTCCCATGACGTAGCCTGCTGCTTTCCCTCTGCTCCCACTGACGCTGGGACCAGGCTGGAGCGTGGGCAACTCCATAGCCTAGAGGTCCTCATCACCTGGTCCTGAGATGCCCCCCGCACCTCTCTGAGGCTGCACATCCCTCCAGACAATCTGTTTCATCTCCAGGAAGAGCACGGGGTCTCCGGCCCCTCCCGCAGAGCTCAGTGTGTGGAAGCAATTCCACTTGGCTGCCTTGCAACAGCGAGTCAAAAACAGTTGTTCGGCTTGTTGGATGCCCAGGCCCTGCACAGCTCGAAGCAGGCTGCCGGGCTGGGGATGGCTTAACTCTTTCAGGCGTGTTCTCTTCCTCCAGTGGAGACACTTACACAGTCCTTCCCAGCAGGAGAAACTGAGGCAAAGGTTCACATCTTTCTGCACAATCTCCTTTTCTGAGAAGACCTCTTCTGCTAACTGGTCTTCTGGGCCCAAGGATATGTCACAACCAACCCCTCCTGCCCCCAAAGCTAAACAGATACAATTGATGTGCCCTCCTGCCTGCCTGTGCGTGTTACCCATGATGCACACAGTTCTCACAGAGCCCAGAAAATTGCCACAATCACCACCAAGCTCAGCTGGTAGGCAGGGGCTATGCTGCCTGGCACAGACTCCCTAGAATCTCCACAAGAACCCTGAGAGATAGGGGCTGTCATTCCCACTGTACAGATGAGGCCGCTGAGACTCAGATCTTGCCCAGCACATACAGCTGGCTCATGGCAGGGCAAGGGTCCAAACCCAAGCCTGGCTGACCCTGAACCCTGGGGCATGTGGTGCACTGACTCAGCCTTCCCAGAAGCTTCTGGGCCCGCAGCTCTGCCCTGTCTCGCTTGGCCATCCTGTACATTGCTGCCCGTGAGCAGTGTTGACAACCCTCCCCTGCTCAGAAACCTCTCATGGCTCCCTAGCACCCACAAGAAAAAAAAAAAAAACAACCAAACACTTTGCAAAGCCATCCCAGTCCCTAATTGCTGCCTGTAATCTATTTATTTTTCACCATAAAGAGCTGGGACTCCATGCTGCCTTCCCCAGCAGGTGCACTTCTGCCTTGAGGCCCTTGCTACACCCACCGTTCCCTTCTCCTGGATCTCCCTCCCCTGGAGCTGCTCACCTGACACCCTCTGCCTGACTGCCACCTGCCCAGTAGCTGTCCTGGCCCTGTGAGTGGCACTCCTCCCCACACCCTCTTTGCAGTGTTATCTGTCCTCACATTCCAGCAAAATGTTCTCTCTGCATTGATTTGTCTATTCAATGTTGATGCCCTCACCCCCCACTCAATTGAGAACCCCCTGAGGGTGAGCCTGTCTTGTTCACCACTGCACCCCATCCCCATCTCCCAGGGCTCAGCGCAGAGCCAGCATATGATAGGTGCTCAGAGTCTGTGGCTGGCCTGAAAGGGATCTCCCCTCCACTTCCTCTCTGCAGGTTCTCCTTATCCTGCTCAAGTGGCCCAACTGCCCCCTACCTCAATCCCCACTCCAAGAGCCATTCACACTTTTCTAGCCTTGCAGCCCTGCCATTTGGATCGTCCTTGCCTCCTCACTTACCAGGCCAGCTCCTACACATCCCTCAAGAGCTCATTCAGGTACTGCCTCCCTTGCAAGGCAGAGCTGATCATGGCTCCCTCTGGACATACCCACTGTAAGGTTCATGAGGAGAGGTCCTCAGGGGTGAGCCATCACTAAGCACAATGCCTGCATGCATCAGGCGCTCACTAAACTGGGACAGATGACTAGCCATATCCTCAGGCCACTCCCCAGAGTGCACGCCTCCCCACCCAGACAGGAGCTCTCTGATGGTAAGGGCTGTTTTATTCACTGCTGTGTCCTCAGTGCAACATGCAATGCCCACTCAGTTGGACAGACCCATAGACAGATGGATGGGCAAGCAGGTTGATGGGTGAACGAAAGGAATAACAAATGGATGGATAGACGAATTGATGGAGGAATGACCAGGAGGAAAAATGAGGAAAGATAAATGGCTGGATGAATGGCAGGAAAGAATCAGGAAAGATGGGTGATAGATACATGAGTGGATGGACAGACTGAAGATAGAAGAAAAGGCAGGTGGATGGATGGATGGATGGATGGAAAAAGGCAGGTGGATGGATGGATAGGTGGGTGGATGGATGAATGGATGGAAGGAAAGGAAGGTGGGTTGGTGGGTAGATGGATGGATGGATGGATGGAAAGGCAGGTGGATGGATGGATAGATGAATGGATAGATGGAAGGAGGAAAGGAAGGAAAGGCAGGTGGGTTGGTGGGTGGATGGATGGAAAGGCAGGTAGATGGATGGATGGATGGAAAGGCAGGTTGATGGATGGATGGAAGGAAGGAAGGAAAGGAAGGAAAGGCAGGTGGGTGGAAGGGTGGATGGATGGATGGATGGATGGATGGATGGATAGATGGAAGGAAAGGAAGGTGGGTTGGTGGGTGGATGGATGGATGGATGGATGGAAGGAAGGAAGGAGGACACATGGATGGGTAGAAGGGCAAGTGGGTACCTAAGTGAGAAGAGGACCACTGCCTGAGTCATTTATTCCTTCACAGATAATCCAGTTTTCCACCTAGATGAAGAACCTGCAAAGGAGTCTCCTCCTCCCCCACCCTCACCGCGAGCTGCCCCTGCTCAGAGCAAACGTGGGTGGGAGGACGGACAGCCCCTTCTCCCTGCTTTACATACATGCACACACACAGCAAGGTGAAGCTCAGAGCCCAGGCCATCTCCTGGCAGGGACACCATTGTGCCCTGAATACATGTCAGGCCCTCTGTGGGGACTCCATCCTACCTCAGCTTCACAGCAGCACCAGGCAACAGGCTGCGACCTCCACTCCTTCAAGGAGAAAGTGAGGATCAAGGAGATAAAATGCTCCCTGCTGGACACACAGCTGTAGGCAGCTGAGCCGGACCCTGACTGAGGCCATCTGGCCACGGCTGCAGTCAGGCTCCACCTCCACACTCCATGTATCTGCCCTTCATTGTCACCTAATGGTTTTTATTTCATAATTTTCCTTAAATCAACTCATGTTTTAGGCTTAAGTTTAAAGTGTATAAGATTATCATAAAAGGAAAAGTCAGCATCAAACAATACAACTGGACCGCAACTCAAAAATTAAAAACCCTGTAAACCTAGCGATGTTCTTCCATCCAGCCCAATGCTCTTCCTGACTGGCAGCCTCTCTGTCACTATTAACAAGAGAGATCACTAAGAGGCTGGTTTGAAAGTAAGGCCTCCAAAAGGGGGTACCCTTGTGTACAGGCCAGACAACAGTAGAGGTGACAGGGTGTGGCTTCTAAGTCCAGGTCATTAGTGGCACAGCAGCTGCCCCCTAATTCTCTCTAGGGAAGCCAGCTGCCGTGACATTAGGACACAGAAGCAGCCCTCAGGAGAGGCCCACATGGCAGGGAACCGAGGCCTCCAGCCAGCAGCTGGGAGGAGGCCCCAGGCCAGCCTTCCCACTCAACTGCAGCATCAGAGACCTGCAGCCAGGAGGAACACCCAGAAACTGCTCCCAATGGGACTCACCACTTTCTCTAGACCATGTCTGTGCCTGCCTGTGGTCTGCTCTGCACCCTGGGCCCTCCCGTTGAGGTCCCCTTCCCATGGAGTGTAAATTTGGAACCCCACATCATCCAGCCCCTTCCAAACTCTCAGACCCCTCGCTGCTCCTCACTTTCCCCTGAATTTCCTTCCCAGGGTCTCAGCACTCACTTTTTCTGTCCTCTGCCAAGAACACACCTTGCCCAGCCTGCCCCAGCTCCACAAGGCTCCCAGCCTCCAGCTGCTCTCCATCAATCCCCCAGGGCCCCTGCTGATGTCTTCCGGCCCTCACCACCCTTGTGTGTCTGTCGCTCTGAACTCCACACGATGCCATGTGGACTGTTTATTCACTAATTTCTAAACTGTGCAGCTCCCCCCAGGGGTGAGCCTGCCCTTTTCACACTGCACCTTCATCACTCAGAACACTACCTGATACATTATACTGGGTGCTCAACAAGTATCTGTAGAATGAACGGATGGATGGATGGATGGATGGCTCCAGATACTGCCAGGGGCTCTGCAAAGAAACAAGTCAAGTCAGGCTCCAGCTCAATTAAGCTATAAACCTGAACTGGAACAGACCATGCAAATTTGTAGAGCCTCGAGCTAAGCCCTAATATAAAAAGGTTTCTCAGCCAAGCAGACCGAGAATTTTTTTTTGTTAAATGAGTTTGGCTCCAGGAGTCCCTCCCTCTGTTCCTTAACCTCCTCTTGCCTTGCCTTCTCTCCTTCCCTCCCTCTCTCTCCATATTCACTCCCGTCCTCCAGGGCAGATCTTTCTACCAAAGTTCTTTGCTCCTCTGTTCTCTGAAACCAGTGTGGTGGTTTCCTCACAAAGGAATCGGACAGCACGTCACCTGCCCCAGGATCACGAAGGGAAGAGGTGTCTTTTGCCTCCAGAATGTCGTAAAAACAGTGCTGATAATGGGTACGAGGTTTCCTTTGGGGGTAATGAGAAAGTTCTGGAAATAGAGGTGATGGTTGCCCAACCTCGTGAATGCACGAAATCCCCCTGAGTTGGGAACTTTAGAATGGTTTACCACAATTAAAAAAGAATAGGGGAAAAAAATGGTACTGGTCTCATCTGGTATCACTGAATTCGGGAGTTTAAAGTGTTTGTAATGACCACGGACGTGAGGACATTATTTCTGACCTTTTCCTCAGATCGGAATAAACAGGGTGACAGCTTTGATTCCACCTGCCCCATACCCTGACCCCAAAGCTTGTCCTTTATGTAACTAACCAGAAAAAACAAAAACAAAACAAACAAAAAATTCCATTTTGGAAAGGGACCTAGAAAATGGAATTTTGAAAAACTTCTCAAACCTGTTTTCAGGATATATAGTACACAGCTGCTCAGTTCTTAGGGGCCTCTTCTGCATGCAAAACTGAAGTAATCAGAAGACGGAGAAGAAAGGTCGCTGTGTGCGTGATTCTCTGCTGCGGACCCAAGCTGAAGCGAAGCCCCCGTCAGCAGGTGAGAGACCAGTGAGACAGAAAATAAACAAAAGCTTCCAGACCCCAGGGAAGGTGTCCCCAGAGAGGAGGAGCCTCCTCGGTGGTCCGTGCTGGGGGCTGAGACACATTTTTAATTGGGCCACGTTTTCCATTTCCTGGGCTTCACTGGTGTTTGGGAAGGTGCTAAAGTTCATTACAATTTCCAAATTGTTTGATTCAACAAAGAGATGCTGGTGCATGGCCCCATGCAGTCAGGGGTGGGAATCAGCTATTATGAAAAGCAGATATAAACCTCCAGGCAGTGTCTTATCAAGATCTAAAGCTGCTGGTGGCCTGGTTTGGACCAGGGTCAGTGGCACCCTGGACCATGACAATAAGCCCCCAGCTGAATGGGGAGCCGGCATCTCATCACTGCACTGCCTTCAGCCTGACCTCCTGACCTGTGTCTGACCGGCCACCCCTCCAGGAATGTGCCTGAGCTCTGGAGTCCTGCTCTGGCCTGACCCAGGGCTTGGGCTCAGGGCTGGGCCTGGTGCAAGAGGAGCCTGGGCCTTCACTCCAAAGTGCCTGAGGTTGCTCCCCTAGGACCTCAGGGAGCGAAGAGAGGTGATGGGGACAGGGGCATGTCCTCTGGCATCAAGGGCATGACCCAGAGGGAGGAGATGTGAGGCCAGTGTTCTGTCTACTCCCTGTGTGCTGGGCCTGGGAGGCCCACACACCCAGCAGACCCAAGGCTGACATGTGCCAGGCTGCTGTGGGCCTTGCCCGGCTTCCCTAAGGCCAGCCTAGCGGTTGTGGGTGACCCTGTGGGACAGGGGCCGGGAAGGGTGGCTGAGTCAGCTCTCGCCAGATCAGCCAGAGCACTGGCCTCTCCACCCAAAGGCGGAAAAACACCCAGGCTCCAAATGGACCTGACGGCAGAGCCTGGCTCTCAGCCCAGGCAAGGGGCAGGCGTGCCATCAGCATCACCCCCCCAGTGGTGCCGGGATGGCTGGGGGCCACGCCCCACCAGCCTGGAGAGCATTCCTCTCTGGACCTGGGGTTATTTAAAGAGCTGGCTGCTATTTTAAAGCCTCCTCTTGTTTAGGAGGCCAGGGTAGTTCATGCAGTGCATGCTGGGCCGTTAGGGGACGGAGGCAATGGGCTGCCCTGGCTGGGGTCTGAGGCAGGGTGGGTGGTCTCTCAGCCAGGGAGCTGCTGCCACTGGAGCAGGGCACCATTCATCTCTCTGGGGGATGGGGACGTGCCACAACTTCTTCATAAGCAGAGTGTATGTGTATTTGTGAGAACTGTGAGTGCTGTATGTGTGTGGGTGTGTGTCTGCCTGTGTGTGTGTGAAAGCTGTGTGTGCTGTACGTGTGTGTGTCTGCCTGTGCGTGTGAAAGCTGTGTGTGCTGTAGGTGTGTGGGTGTGTGTCTGCCTGTGCGTGTGTGAAAGCTGTGTGTGCTGTAGGTGTGTGGGTGTGTCTGTGCGTGTGTGAAAGCTGTGTGTGCTGTACGTGTGTGGGTGTGTGTCTGCCTGTGCGTATGTGAAAGCTGTGTGTGCTGTAGGTGTGTGGGTGTGTCTGTGCGTGTGTGAAAGATGTGTGTGCTGTACGTGTGTGGGTGTGTGTCTGCCTGTGCGTATGTGAAAGCTGTGTGTGCTGTAGGTGTGTGGGTGTGTCTGTGCGTGTGTGAAAGCTGTGTGTGCTGTATGTGTGTGGGTGTGTGTCTGCCTGTGTGTGTATGAAAGCTATGTGTGCTGTACGTGTGTGGGTGTGGGTGTGTGAAACCTGTGTGTGCTGTACGTGTGTGTGTGAAAGCTGTGTGTGCTGTACGTGTGTGTGAAAACTGTGTGTACTGTACGTGTGTGGGTGTGTGTCTGCCTGTGCGTGTGTCTGCAGTGTGCTGTACGTGTGTGGGTGTGTGTCTGCCTGTGCGTGTGTCTGCAGTGTGCTGTACGTGGTGTGGGTGTGTGTCTGCCTGTGCGTGTGTCTGCAGTGTGCTGTACGAGTGTGGGTGTGTCTGCCTGTGTGTGTCTGCAGTGTGCATGTGCATACAGCCTGTATGTGGATGCATGTGCCGTGCCTGCATACACATATATGTACACGGTGTGTTTACATGTGCCATACGGGTTGCTGCGTGACCTGCGTCAGCAGCCTGCAGCTGACCTCCGCAGCAGACTGGTGCACAGCGGGGCTCCCCACACAGCCTGGGCCATCACCCACTGCAGGAGGGACAGCTGCAGATGCCGCCGCCCCGTGACCAGGAGGCCAGCCACCATGGCCTCCCAGCCTCTGGGTGGGGTCTGAGCCACTTGACCTCAGCAGCCTGGCCTAGTCCAAGATTTTATAGTTGGGGCCTGTTTTTCCCAGCCACAGGGTCTCAGAGAGGGGTGGTCTGGAGGACAGAGCAGCCACAAAGGCTTGGCTGTTTTCCCATGTGCCTTGCTGGGAAGGGGAGCTGATGGGGGTGGGGAGGCCGGAGGAACAGGGGGACAGTTTGGGAAGGTTTCTTGGAGTGGGGGATGGTGAGAAGTGGTGGGAGAGAGATTAAAGAGGTGAGAGAAGGGGAGAGAGAGTCAGAGGGATACAGAGAGACACAGAGAGGGACACGGGGACACAGAGAGAGAGCAGAGGTCTAGAGACAGACACTCAGAGATGCAGAGAGGGACAGAGAGAGATTCAGCAGTGGGACAGGGACACAAAGAACAGCAGTGGCCTGGGTGGGGGCGGGGGTGGCAGGCAGGAGGCGCCTACATGTGCAGGAGGCTGAAGTTCAAAAGGGAGGGGAAGAGGCGGTTTGACGACCAAAGTCATTGAAAAATTTTTGGCACAGCTGCCCCAGGCTTCTGGCCGCGGGCCCAGCTCTGAGCTGAACTTAAACAAACCCCTGTTGCAGCCATCTGCTTGATTTTAAAATAAATCAAACAGTCTGTTGAGCCGGGGGTGATCGAGTTTCCATCTGCACCACCGCCCGCTCGCCGGCTTGGAGCCTCGCTTGCCTCTCCCAGCCAAGGCTCCTGGCAACATGTGGGCCGGTAATTCCTCCAGGAGCAGGGAAACCGGACCCCGGCCGGCCCCCAGCTCCTAACTGAAACCAAGTGCTATTTTTACAGCCACCCACTGAAAGGGGGAGACCAAAAAGTGCTCTTGAAATCCCAGGCGCAGGGCTATGCTAACTTGCCTCTGACCCAGAGGAGCAGAGAACAGGGTTTTGGTCCCTCACCCCCCCTTGAGAAAGGAGTGCAGAGTGAGGGAGAGGTGCTAGACCCACAGCCAGGGTGATGCTCTGACATCACACCAGAATGCCCAGGCCACCAAGTCTGGGCAGCTGTGGCTCATTTGCAGGGGAGGGGAGCAGCCCAAGGCCCACCTGGAACAGCTGAAAATAGCAGCAGGCATGGTCACCTGGGAAATGCTGCTCACCTGGGACGCAGGCCCTCCTGGGCTGGGGCCAGAAACAAGGAGAAAACCAGCTTTGGGACCTTTGGGGAACTCATCTTTAAAGTGGGCATAAAGCAAGGATGGGGGTCCGTCAATCTTGGGGCTGCAACTGGCACAACGGGGGCTGCTCCAAATGCAGTTTTGGAAAATGCAGGAAGAAAAGAAATGGCCACAGGAGACAGGTCAGGTGTGTGGCCACTCACAGCACTGCAAGTGACATCCAGAGATGGAGACAGGACGGGAGGAGAAAGAGGACATCTGTCTGCTCTGGGAAGTACAAGGGTGTGTTCTTGCTGTCAAGAGAGGGAGGAGTCTAGAAAGATAGTGCACGGTGGTCTGAGACAGCTGGACCCTGGGTGGAGGCTCCCTGACCATGGGCCTGATGGAACAGAACTTACAGCTGGACGTAGCAGGTCTGACCCAGGGCCCCAAGTCTACTTCTAACTAGCTCCCTCCAGGATTTTTCTGAGTCTAACCACAGTTTCAAAATAGAATTCATTTTTAAAAAATCCACACAGACCTTTGAAATAAGGACACTTGACAGTCACTTGGTCATTTGGTTGTTACAGAAAATACACAAAGGACGCCTGCTAGGAGCAGGAACCCACGGCAGAAACAAAGGTGGAGAGATACGGATGAGCCGGCAGGCAGAGCCGGAGCTGATGGAGGCGCGCCTCCTCAGTGAGCCCCGCCATCCAACCGGACTCCCTGGCCGCGCTGGCGCTCCCATTTTGCATATGATTTAGAAAGCCAGCCCCACAGGAATAAAGCAATTCAGGGGTCACCTGGGTAGCAAGTAGCAGAGTTACACAGGAACCAAGGTCGCAGCTCCACACCCTTGACCTCACCACTGTGCTTGGCACGTGTCATTTACTTTGCTGGCACGTGTCATTTAGTTTGCGCCCCTAGAACTGAGGCTGGCACACCTGCGGAGTGAAGGGACTGAGTTCTGCTCCCAATGACGGCAGGAGCTGAGGATGTGCGCTGGCATGTTACGGATAAGGCGATGAAGATTCAGGAACCTTCAACTGCCTAGGCTGGATCACACATGGGGTTGAGACTCGAACCCAGTGCTCCAGAGCCCAACCATGACTTACGGTGGAGAATCTGGGAGGAAATAGCCTGAGCACCAGGGGATTCAGAAGAGACTGGAAGGACCCTAGGCTGGGGGCCAGGAGCAGAGGGAGGGCCTCTGGGAGGGGGAGGCAGATGAGGAAGATTGAGGGACAATGTGACAAGAAAAGTGACATGTCACTTGGCAGGATATGACAACAGGAGGACCAGGCCAGTCTGCTGGCCCACTCTGCTTAGAGGCAGGGAAGAGACATAACTGCTTGCTGACCCTTATTATTGCAAGCAGGCCCTGGAACCCAGTGGCCGTTATCCCTTATCTTACAGGTGAGGCATCAAAGGCACAGAAAAGTTAAGCAATTTGCCTGAGGTCACACAGCAGTGGCAGCACTAGGATTTTGATGCTACAGACTCCAGCACCTACCTACCGTGTGACCATTGATCCACTGTGTTTTCTTAGAGTCTGGACTTGTTTATATCCTTCACCAGCTCCCATTTTAAAAGGGGATTTCCCCTAACCCCACCCCTACCATCCATAGCAAGAAAAGGCCCACAGGTTGCAATGGCCATCAAAGGGACATTGTGATCAAACCCTAGAAGGAGCCAAAGATGCCTTCCCACACTCACCTCCAGCTCTGAAGACAATGTGATGACAGAGCCCAGCTCCCAGCCAAGCAGGTTGGGGGCTCCATCCCCAGGCAGGTGCCTCGGTTTCATAGCACAGCCTGCCCAGGACCCCTACCTGGCATTTCCCAAAGCATGTACTGGTCCCAGCTGGGAGATATGTGGGTGCAAAGTCACCCCAATCTTTGGCAAACCCTTTGACACACAAACCCAGGCAGACCATGTGCGTCTCAGCAAGGTCACCTCTCACGGACATGCTGGGTGGCTTTGGGCAAATCATGCTGACTCTGAGCCTGTGCTCCTTGGGTCAGACTCGGAGAATGGAGGAGCCAATGGCTCGGGGACCTCCCAGCTGCCAGCGTCCTGCAGCACGTCCTGTCCTTTTGGAGGGACGCCCAACCCTCAGGTGAAGGGCTGTCTGACGGAGATGATGCCTCTGGTCTCCCCATCCAGGCTTCGCTCCTCAGCCCCAAACACAGCACAGAAATGAGGACAAGCCAATTCTGAGGGCATATCACATCCTCAGCTTTTCACAGTCCCCCTCACCTCCCACCCTTTCTCCCCCTCAACCTGTTGGCCGAACCTGTTGGCCGAAGCTTAACAAACGCTGTGCCTGTTACAAGGCGCTTTACACCCCTGCCCCCCTCACCCCCCTGGGAGGATGCTATACTCCTTATCCTTACTCTCCATATGGGGAAACTGAGGTAGAGAAGGGTTAAGGGTTCAGTCAGTTGCCCAAGTTTATCTGAGAATCAAACGGTGCAGCCAAAGCCTCACACCAGACCTGCCTGCCTCTAAGACCCATTGTCAACCCTGAGCCCACCTCCTCCTACCCTCATCACAGCGTCAGGCTCACTGCTTTCCACAGATCACCTTGCTTATTCCCCAAAACGACCCAAAGAAGGGATGCTGCATACCTATTTTATAATTGGGAAGACTGAGGTTGGTAAATTGCCCAAATCCAGGCAGCCGGCAAGAGGCAAGATTTGAGAAGCACAGGCCACATCTTCCCAGACAAAGGGGCCTTTCTAAGGAAAGCCTTGCCACCAACAGCGAGGGGTGGGTGGGGGGTGTGTGGGCCCATTGAGGCTGGAGGGGATCAGGATAGCAGGTCCAAGCAGGCATTCAGAGTCCGACAGCCCAGGCTTAAATGCAGCCTCGACACCAGCTGTGCGCCTGCAGGAAAATTGCTTAAGCTCTCTGTGCCTCTGTTTCTTGTCTGTCCCATGGGAATAAGAAAAGCACCAGCCACCTGGGGTTGGAGTAAAGGTCATCCGACTCAATTTGCTTAGTGAGTTACACGAGGTGAGCTAAAGGTTTTCTGTTTATTATGATTGCCCAGTACTAGTCTATGAGCTACTGATTACGATGATCGCATGGCATTATTCCATCACCATCAGATATAATAATAAGTAGAGCTGATAATAATAACATCTTAAATTAAATGATACCTATCTTAAAGGAGCCCCTGAAGGGTCGGAGTGATGGTAGAAGAATAAGAGGGAAAAGGCTGACACCCTGAGCTGGGACACCCTCTCTCCTGGTCCCGTGGCTGGGGGCAGGGAGAGGCAGGGAGAAGAAGGGTTGCACCCTCCTCCCTCTGCCAGATCCTGGCTGGCCCCTAAGGTTCACAGGAACATTTCTCAATTAAGTATCTGGCCCATCCCTTCAAGCGCTCCACTCAGTAACTTCATGCCATGAGACTCGGGGGATAGGGACAGGCCTCTGGGGGACTAAGAGCCCTCAGATGATGACCTGATCCCATTCCACAACTACTGGTATTGTTGGGGTGGGCAAAGGGTAGGGATGGGGATGGGTGGGAGGTTGAGGGTCCTAATCTAGCCATAAGCCAGCCTAATCCATAACCTCCAGTAATAATCACATCCACTGGAATGTCTGCTCTGTGGAATCAGAAGGTATTCCTGTGTATTCACTGCTCAATCTTCAAGTGCCTGGAACAGTGCTGGGCACAGAGCAGGTGCTCAGCGAATATTTGTTGAGTGACTAAACAACAGCCATATGCAAGGCACTTCTCTTAAGTGTCTGTGTGGCCCTCACCACCACCCTCTAAGATAGATATTATTTTGCATCACCATTTTACAGATGAGAAAAGTGAGGTAGAGAGGAGTTAAATGACCTGACCGAACAATGGGACTGGCGGACAGTGAGGGAGGCACCAGCAGACCCTGGCGTCAGGGTCACAAGGCTGTCGTGACAAAGGACCACAAACTGGTGGCTTAAAACAAAAGAAAGTTGTTCTCACAATTCAGGGAAGTCCCAGTGGCCCCTGGCAGTCCTCAGCACCCTATGGCTTGTGGCCGCATCACTCTAATCTCTGCCTGGGTCTTCGCGTGTCTGCTCCCAATGTGTCTGTATCACTACATTTCCCTCTTTTTTATGAGGACACCGTCGCTAGACTTCAGCCCCAAATCCTGATCCAGCATGGCCTCCTCTTCACTTGATGACGTGTGCAGAGACCCCATTTCCAAATAAGGTCCAATTCACAGACTCTAGGAGGAGGTGGGGCTGCCCGAGCCACTCCCGCCAGGTGAGCAGAGACGGCCAGCATGGGGCCAGGTCGGGCCAGCGGGCATTCTATCCACCGAACCCAATACTTACATGATGCCAATCTTTTTTCTGTCACTGAGGACTCCAAACAGCCAGACCCTATTATGGGATATTATGTACCCGGTGGAACGACGTTGGTGCCAGCTCCCAGTCTGGCAAGAGGTGCCCTGGGATGGCCTCTGCCTCCCGTAACAGCTCTCTCTTTCTCTTTCTCTCACGGAACCAGTCACAGAAAATCTCTGTGGGGAGGACCAAGGCCTCCGTTCCCACAAGACTGACCCAGCACAGCCGCCAAAAGCCTGGGGACCTCTGCCCTCAGCCTGTGAGTCTGAGCCGCCTGCATCCCCGCCCCAGGCTGCTCCTGTGAGAAGCCAGTCAGAACCTGAGCCTGGAAGATGACCTTCAAGATCATGTGATCCCCACAAGGCCACTCCAAAGGCATGAGTCCAGGCTCTAGGCTCCCCGGGGCTGGGGGAGTCTTCCTCACATAGTCACAGCCCTGGGACATAGGACCCTGGCTTGGGAATGCCCCTTCTGGTAACGTGCCCTGCAGGAATGGAAATGACACGGTTTGCAAGGAGATTCTTGGCACTGTTATTGGTAATAGCAGGGAAACTCTAAATGGCCACAGCCACAAAGAAGGTCTAATTAAGAAAACCCGCACACCCCTCCTCAAGTGCAGCTGGACCCTCCCACCCCCCAGGGCCTCCTGGGAAGCTCTATGGGCTGCCGTGACAGTGCACTGCAGGCCAGGTAGCTTACTGAATGGAAATTTATTTTCTCCCAGTTCTGGGGGCCTGAAGTCCAAGATCAAAGTGTTAGCTGGATTGGTTTCTCCTGAGGCCCCTCCCTGGCTTATAGATAGCCATCCTCTCCCTGTGTGTGCCTGTGTCCTAATCTACTCCTCCTACGGGAACCCCAGGCATATGGGATTAGGGCCCCACACTCCTCACCTCCTTTTAGCATAATTACCTCTGCAAAGGCCCCATCTCCAAACACAGTCACACGATCACATTCAGAGGTACTGAGGGTTAGGGCTTCAACACACAAATTTGGGGGACACAACTCAGCACACAACAGGGGGTCCCCCCCACTGAAGCCATTCATTGGGCAACAATTCAAGTGATGCTGCCACCGAGGTGACACAGAGCCTCAGGTCCCTGTTGAGACCCAAGCCTTCCTGAGGAAAGAAGCCTTTTCTGAAACTGCTCTACCCCAAGTGGCCGCATCAAAGATGGGGAAACAGCCTGGGACAGCTCCTAGCTCTGAGATGCAAGAGCTATGTGGCTTTGGACAAGCCACCTGACGCCTGCCCCACAGGTCCTCAGCACCTGGCCAGGCTCTCTGGAGCTCCAGGCATGGTGGCATCCACGCCCCTGCCTCCTCAGGGCCTCACTCCACTGCGGTCTCCCCCAGGTCCACATACACTGCAAGTTACCACCACAAAGGGCTGTAGACCAGGCCCCTCCAGGTCTTTGGCCTACTTTACAGAAGATAGACACCAGGCTCAGTGGCTTGTCCAGGGTTACACAGCACAGAGGTGACAGAGCCAGGATTGGCATGCAGATTCCATGCTCCCTTGGCCACAGCAACACACACCCAGGGTCACAATGCAGGACCCACCCACCCTCGCCCATGCAAGTGGCTTGTTGAGAATTCATGCTGCTTAGCAAGAAAGAGATTTCCTTACCAAAAATCCCACCGAAGCCAAGACCGTGTCTCCCATAGCATCCAGTGCGCTTTCTGGGAAGGGGCTGGCTATAGTTGGGGTACCAGTCATCCCCCACATTGCCCTGAGGAGTGAGTCCCTGATGGGAATGTCATTTTCAGGAACTCCTAGACAGGTATGGCTGGGAGCCCCCGTGTGACAGAGGGTGTGAGCAGAGCCACCAGTGGCTCACAGAGCCCAGCATCTACACACATGAAGTGCTCAATGAATGCTCCTTCCATGCTGGAGGGTTCAACAGCTGACACCAGCAAAGCCTGCATTCCCACACGGTCAAGGAGCATGGCCCCGCCTGTGAGAAGGACACGGAAGCCCAGAGAGGCAAAACAACTTTTCCAAGATCACACAGCTTGTTTGGGTCTCAGCCACAATGAGTGGCTCTGCCCTTGCTGCCAGTGACAACCTCAAGAGACGAAAATGCCTCCCTCACATTTAATGTGGAGCCAGTACAAGGACAACATTAAAGGATTTTTCAGTGGGCAGGGGGATGATACCCCCGTCACCTTCCAAATACAGCCGCATCCAGCTTTTCGAGTTGCTTCCAACCTCAACATACACCGACATGTTACTTCAAGGCTGTAATAGAAACACTTGTACAAGTTGGCACCCTGCTTATTTCCACTCAAAATGACATCCTGGCATCTTGGTACTGACGTGGGCTTCCCGGCTGGTGTTTTAATGCCCTGACACTTTCCATCCATGGAACACTGCTGTCCACTGCACCTTAGTGCCAGGCAGTTAGGCCTCCTCTACACAGTCAGTAACAGTGCCGAGAACGTCTTGAGCACCCCCAAAACACTTTTACTCCTGCAAGTCACCTCCTGAGGATACACTTCCAAAAGTAGGATTACCGGGTCAAAGCAGCAAGTGATTTTTTTTTTTTTTTTTTTGAGACAGAGTCTCATTTTGTCATTCTGGGTAGAGTGGCGTGGTGTCATAGCTCACAGCAACTTCTTGGGCTCAAGTGATCCTCCTGCCTCAGCCTCCCAAGTAGCGCCTGCCACAACACCCAGCTATTTTTAGAGACGGGGTCTTGCTCTTGCTCAGGCTGGTGGCAGCAAGTGCCTTTAAAGCCCTTAACACCTGTTGATAAACGGCTTTGGGAAAGACCAGTATGATACAGCTCTATGCTGCCACCAGCAACGTGGATGAGCCGGAAGCTTTACCGGTACTGAGTCTTATCATTTCTTCATATTTTAGTAGGTTTGACAGCAACTCTCTGCCCGCCTATCTGTTGCTTGTGTGTCTTCCCATCTGAATGACGTGTCCACAGCCCCTGTCACTATACAGCAATCCTGGAGGTTGAAAAGTTGAGTATCAGCCTCTGGTGGCCAAAAACAGCTTTGGGAAACCAACCGGTCACTCTCCGTGCCTGGTCAGGGGAGGTGGAATGGCCTCGTTTAGCGCACACCTCCAGCCTCGGCTGCCACAATCACCAGGGCAGGCCCAGTGGGCAGGCCGGGGCAGAGAGCGGGAGACTCCAAATGATCCTGTCACCCCCAGGAGACAACCAGTCTCTCCTGCCAGGCTGCCCACTCCAGCTGCATCTCATATGCTCACTGTCGTCTCCAAAGCTGGCATAGACTGGGTACTCAACAGAGAGTTGCTGAGGGATCAAGTGACCGGGCAGGCCCCCGCAGGCAGGGGGGCCCCAAGTGCAAGAGAGGCCTCCTGGCCCCAGCTTTGCATTTTGCTTCCTTGAACGTGAAAATATAAGGGAGGGAGAAAGCAGGGAAACATGGACACTAATGGCCCCCCGAGCCGCCAGCCTGTCCCCATCACCAAGAACCCTCCACTGGGTCCTGCCAAGAGCTGGGGCCAGCAGCAGGCCTGGAGAATAAACATGTCACAGCGAGGCCAGCCTGCCGGACAACTGGAGCCAAGACCCGCCAGAGGCTGTAAACAGTCTCTCCTCTTGGCCGCAGACTCTGGCCCACCTCTCTAGGCTGGGAATTAGCACTTTGGCTGCCATAAAGAAAGGGCAGATGGGTGGAGTGTTTGAGGAGGGCAGCAGGCAGGGAAACTGAGCTGGCAGGGGGCCAGCACCCTGTCCTGGTGGCTTAGAAGCTTCCCCCTTTCTCAAGGAGGTACTAGGAGATCCTGAATGAATGGGTCCTGGAGAGGGTGGTGGGGCCCAGCCAAGGCAGGAGGCGGAGAGGCAGGGGAGGGGTGGAATCTAATCCTGAGGGCCCCCACCTTGGCCAAAGGAGGAAGATGATTTTACAGCCCCCCAGCTCCAGCTGGGGCTTCCATCTAGACTGAAGAAAACTGGGGGTCATGGGGCGGTGCCCAGGTGCCATCAAGGCCCCGTTTAGCCATACCAGAAAGACTTTCGCATCAATTCTCACTCTGCCCTTGGCCAGTCCCTGGTCACTGGTTCAAATCTGACTGCACAGGCCCCAAACCTGACTGCATTTTGTTTCTACACTCTAGAACCAACAAGCTCCTCAAAAGAAAAGTCAAATGTATCCAGGCCACCCACAGCTGGAACACTTCAGCAGCGTTCCTGCTATTCAAATCCAGCTTGGGCCTCCATCTCGCCTAAACATGCCCCAGACACAGCCTCAGGGCCTTTGCATATGCCACCCCACACACACATCAGACGTTCTTCCTCCCCCTTAGGCCTCGTTCACGCTCCCATGGTGGTGTCCAGACCAGACCCGCCATCAGCAGTCACTGCCACCCTTCAAGACACCTCCTGGGGTCCCCAGTGGTGTCAAGGGCCCCACCCCCTGCTTGCCTCCCACCATGTTTCTCTCCTTCTGAGCCCTCATCCTGGCACAGGCTGACATTTATTTGAGCGATAGTCACTGACATCTGGCTCTCCACCAGCCTGGCAGCTCTGTGAGGGAGAAGCTGGCTGGTTTTGCTCATCACCATTTCTGTACTGCCAGGCACATGGAGGCCCTCAGTGAGCACTTCCAGAAGGAACAAACAGACAGATGAATGAATGATGCATCTGGAAAGGTCACCGGGGCTCAGTTCAAATGCCTCCCGATGCGTAAGCTGCCAAACCAAAGGAATGGCAGTGAAGATGTTGGGCTGGCAGTCATGTCTCTGCTGTGCAGCCTTGGGCCAGTGGTCACCACCCTCTGCACTTCAGTTTCCTCATCCAGAGAACAGAAACGGTGACAGCATTCACCTGCTCCAGGGCTTCAGGGAGGATCAAGGAGCTAAGATAGCTCTACATGCCCAGTGAATGGGAGGGTTTATGATTCAGGCAAGCCATCTTTCTGGAATGTTCTGGGGGATCAAGGGATACCCCCCAAGGAATGCCCTGGGCAGGAGCTTCAACTGCATGGACTCCAGAACTCTGGCCCTGGGGTCCACCTTCCTGCCACTCCAGCCCTAGCTGTGGGACCCAGTGGGAAGCCATGAGCCACCCTGGCTGGCTGGGTATGGGGGAGCAGGGGGCATCTAAACTGGGGGCCACATGAGCCCCACCCTCCAGGAGCTCAGCCTGCTCCTGGGGACACACGAATCCCCAGAGGGGTCAGATCTTCTCATCATTAGCTCCTGTGGTGGGGAGGATACTGCCTGTGAGTGCAGAAAGATGGGTTCAAATCCTTAACCACCACAAGACACGGCTTCCCACCCACTAGGATGGCTAGAAAGTGAGAAAACAAGAAGTGTCGGCAAGGATGTGCAGGGACACAATAGTCTGGCGACTCCTCAAAAGTTAAACCCAAACTTCCCCAAATGATCTAGCAATTCCACACCTGGGAACTGAGAAGCTGAAAGAAAAATGAAAACAGACGTCCACACGAATGTTCACAGCAGCCAATGCGTGGCTGTGGATGGACAGACGAAATGTGGTCCCCCTGTGCCGTGGATTATTATTCAGCCATACAAAGGCATAAAGTCCTGGTTCGCTCTCTCGCAGGGAGCCCTGCACACATCTTCCTGAGTGAAAGAAGCCAGACGCCGGGCCACGTGTTATCTGGCTCCGTCGGTAGGAAATGTCTAGGAGAGAAAAACCTACAGAGACAGAAAGCAGATTCCTAGTTGCTGGGGGAGGATGTGATGAGAGTCACTGACCAGTGGGTGCCAGCTTTCTTTTGGGGGTTGTTTTCTGAAACTAATTGAGGTGGTGGCTGCTCATCTCCAGGAATTACGCATTTTGGATGGGTGAGTTGTGTGGTCTGTGAACTGCCTGGCAATAATAAGCGGTCACAAGTAGAAAACCCCATGCCTTGGCCTCAGGCACTTCGTCTGGAAATGGGGTGGCTCCCGGCCCGCCCTCCACTCTTCCTCCTTGACTCGGAGTCCTGCAGGGTGGCACTGATCTGTGTGACCCGCTGGCTTCCTGTGAGGGACCAACAGGTGGAGGGAGAGCAGCGTGCTCCTCACCCACTGCCCAGGCCCTCTCTGCAGGCCCATGTGACTGCCTGTGTCCTCTGTCTGCAGCCCTCCCCCGACACTGACAACTCCCTCCTCCCTCCTCCCTCCTCCCTCCTGCCCTCTGGCCACCATGGAAGCCCTGCACCTGCCCCGCCTTTGCTAGACCCTTTGCTCCTCAGCCCACCCGGGCACTCAGGGCTGCTGCACTGCGGGGCAGCCATGGGGGAAGGGGGTAAAGGCCAGGACCCAGGGTGCTCCATCTGGCTGGTCACAGTAATGGGCACCAAGAAGGACAACAGGAACAAAGACAGGAAGGGTGGGCACCCAGGGTAGCAGCCCCTGAGCCAGGTGAGAGCAGGGAGCTCAGGTCCCCCTGAAAGAGAGGACCAGGCTCCAAGGAGCAAGTGGCTCAGGAGAAACTTCGCCCACCTCCACCCTGCCACGGCCAGGGCCATCTGGGGCCAGAGCCATATTCCCCAGAACACCAGATGTTCTGGCAAGGGGAAGAGCAGGGAGAGGAGGAGGAGATGGGAGAGGCTAGGGATGGCTCAGCCTTCCCACGGGGCTGGACGCAGCCTGTCGCCAGGGCCTGACCCGGCCTGTGCTCCGGCCGGGTGCAAAACATCTAGACTCAGACGAGGGCCCCCAGGCAGGAGCAGAGAGAAGTGGGTGTAATCCCTGCCCGTCCCTAACAGGCTCCCAGGGCCATCTGCAGACAGAATTCACCTCCCCACAAGCTCAGACCCCAGGACCACAGGAGACATATCTAAGGGGCCAGTGGTGGGTCTGTCCTAAGGCCTGGAGGGCCCTGTGAATGCTGGTGGCTCCGTCACTATGACACCATATGAGCTTGGGGCTGTGCCTGTGATAAGCCTCCGTGTTCTGCAGGGTCCTTGGTAGCCCCCCAGCCCCTAACAGCCGAGCAGCTGTTTCCTGGCCAGGCCTCTCCTGCCAGTGCCCCGGTGGGTGGGGAAGAGCAGGCACCAAGCCCACCCTGGGGGCCATGTGGTACAGGTGGCATGTTGTCTGGCCTTCAGGGAGCAGGTATGATCAGGCCCCAGAGACCCTGATGCTCCGGCCTCTTCCTCAGAAGGCAACAGGGACTGGGCAAGAGAAGCTTACACCCTGCGGGGCCCTGGCGATCTGCTCAGGCTCCTTGGAGGTACAGAGCTGATGCCGCCCACGGCTGCTAGGAACAGGAACTTGCTGGGAGGGTACTTCCTAGGCGTGGGTCACCCCCCACACACACACCAGCTTGCCCCATATCACCCACCACGACCATCATTTTCCTAAAATTTTCCTTTTCATTAACTCACTTTAAAATACCCTTTGTACTTTAAAAAAAAGTATTTCTTACTATCCAAAGAGAACTAAAATATATCTTAGGGATTTCATTTTGAAGTGTGAGTCCCCTCATGTGCAATTCTGAAATCCAAAAGGCTCTGAAACTAAAAAAAAAAAAAAAAAAAAAAACTTTCCCAAGTATGCAGCGAATCCCTTTGCCATCAAACAATACACGAAAAGACATGAGGCTGCTTCTAGTCTGTCTCAAACATCTGGAAGGTGTTACCACATATAGGAAGGTAACGTGTGTGACTGGGCCACAGGAGGGATGCCCAGGGGCCCAGCCAGGGGAGTAAGTCAGCAGTCAACAGCCCATACCCACTCTTAAAGTCCCAAGGGCTTCATAGGAGGGCTCACAGATTCACACAAGGAATCACGACCAGGCCGGGTGCAGTGGCTGGCACCTGTAATCCTAGCACTTTGGGAGGCCAAGGTAGGTGGTTTGCTTGAGTTGAGGAGTTCAGGAGTTCAGGACCAGCCTGAGTCAGAGTGAGACCCTATCTCTACTAAAAAGAGAAAAACTAGCCCAGCATAGTGGCACGCACCTGTAGTCCTAGCTACTGGGGAGCTGAGGTAAGAGGATCGTTTGAGCCCAAGAGTTTGAGGTTGCTGTGAGCTAGGATGGATGCCATGGCACTCTGCCTAGGGTGACTATGTCTCAAAAAAAAAGGAAGCAACCAGCATCAATTCTATCCAGATATGCTGCCTGCTGAAGGCTTTGTGCTCTGCACCAGCTTGAGGCGTTCGGGAGTGGTCACATTCACGGAGACAGAAAGCAGAGAGTGCAGAGGGTTGTGCTCACCGCAGACAGTTTCAGTTTGGGAAGACGGCAATGTTCAGGAGATAGATGGTGGGGATGGTTGTAATGAACGCACAGGCCCATACACTTAAAAATGGCTAATACGGTCAAGTTTATGTTAAGCACATTTTAACATGATAAAGAATATTTAAGGTTTGAGTGGTATGCTAGCCCTCGCGATGTCCCCTCAGAATAAGATTAAAAGTAGGGTCCAAATTAGACAGGCATGGTGGCATGCACCTGCAGTCCGAGCTCCCCCAGAGGCTGAGGGAAGAGGATCAATCACTCAAGCCCAGAGTTCAAGACCAGCCTGGGCAACATAACAAGAACCCATCTCTAAAAAAACAACAAAAGTGCATAACTTTGTTTTGTTTGTTTTTTTTGTAGAGACAAAGTCTCATTTTATGGCCCTCGGTAGAGTGCCGTGGCCTCACCCAGCTCACAGCAACCTCCAACTCCTGGGCTTAAACGATTCTCTTGCCTCAGCCTCCCAAGTAGCTGGGACTACAGGCACCCGCCACAACACCCGGCTATTTTTTGGTTTTGCAGTTTGGCCGGGGCCAGGTCTGAACTCGCCATCCTCGGTATATGGGGCCGGTGCCCTACTGACTGAGCCACAGGCGCCACCCATAACTTTGTTATACAAAAGTGTATAACCTTGGCGTCACTCTCAGTTAACCTCTCATCTGAAAGCGTCTAGTGTAAGAATTCTTGCTCACACTGGGAAATACCTCCACAGAGCAGAGAGATCAGGACTCAGAGACTCCAGCACACCAGCTGTGTGACATGGGGGAAGCCAAACAACCTCTCTGAGCAAAGCATCCTTGTTTCTTCAAGGAAATGGGGAGTATGGGCAGCCACCAGGCTGCTGAGGTCAAAGCCATCAGGAAAACACTCTGCAAACATAACTAACTCTCCTTACAATTATGAGAGAATGGAGATGTCCACGTGGCCAAAAAAAAAAAATGCCTGAGGGTTCTAAGAGGTGGAAAGATAAAATTGGCCCGGGAGGACAAGCACGAGTTATGTGACAGAAATGAAACCCTGGCATCTCTGAAGGCGGAAGGAGAGGGGAGGAGAGTGACACGGGGTCTGGAAGCAGGAGGGAGAAGCAGGACCCTCCTCAGACCACAGAGGGAGAGGTGTCAGAGGAGACAAAGGCAGGGTGACTGCCCATAGCTATTTTTATTTATTTATTTATTTTATTGTTGAGACAGAGTCTCACTGTGTCGCCCTTGGTAGAGTGCCATGGTGTCACAGCTCACAGCAACCTCAAAACTTTTGGGCTTAAGCGAGTCTCTTGGCTCAGCCTCCCAGGTGGCTGGAACTACAGGTGCCTGCCACAACGCTTGGCTATTTTTTTGTTGCAGTTGTCATTGTTTAGCTGGCCCGGGCCGGGTTCGAACCCGCCAGTCTGGGTGTATGTGGCCGGCGCTGTAACCACTGTGCTACAGGCTATTTTTACATAGGGCCAAAGGAGAGGAGGGCAAAGGTAAGGTGGGCTGGTGGCTACGTCAGCAGGCCCAGAAGTCAGCCCCAGGCCTTGCCTGTCCCCTTTCTCTCCCCACACGCCACCCTTTCCTTGGTGCTCCAACTGTTGCAGTAGCCTCCACCCTGCTCTCTCAGCTACCAGCCCCCGGATGTCACCTTGACCTCTTCTTGGGGTCTGCTGGTCACATCACGCCCCTGCTCAAAACCATCCCCTGTTGCCTGCAGTCAAGAGGGCGAAGTGCACCCACTGAATGAAATGACCCTGAGCCCCAAACTTAGACTTCAGAGAGAAAGAGAAGGGCAGAGGTGCGAACTCTGAGTTCCCACCCAATGTACTTTGACAGACAAGAAAAAACCACACAACTTCACAGAAATACACGGGGGCTGTCTCGGCAAACAAATGTGTCTCTTTTCACAGCTAGGCCAATATGCCTTTGATAAAATAAACACAGCAGGACGCTCTGTTTTGTATTCTTGGAGAGAGTGTTTACATTTCAAAATAAATACATCTCCCTCCCTCAGGTCTCTGGTCTAAAGGACCGGGTGTCCATGCTCAATGCTCAGCGCCACATGCGCCCCACCAAAGGGCAGAAGGAACCCCATATTCCAGCCCATATTCTGCCAAACAGGGGAAGCCGGTCCAGGAAGGGAGGGTCTGGATCCAAGCCCAGGGAGCGGGGGGTTCTGCAGCACAGGGCAGCAGCCAGTGCCCTCCCAGTCCCAGCCAGGCCCACAGAGCTGTGGGTCACCTCCTTCCCACCCTTGACCTGGTCACTGCAGGACGCACCTCAGTTCCACTCACTCACTTCTGTGAAGCCTGCCTCTCCCACCACAAGATCAGCACCTACCTGGCAGGCAGGAACCCTGGCCTGTGCTGCCCACGACTGCAGGCCTCACCCTGTCTCAGGACTTGCTGTGTGACCCTGAGGACTTCGAGGGGTGACAGCAGAGGCTGTGTGGAGGAGGGGCGGCTGAGGGCCGGGCTTTCATTTTTCTCCTCACTTTTCACCTGCACAGAGCCCCCTCCATAACCTGGAGAATGGGGACCCTGAGGGCCAGCCCTGCTGACCTGGCTGTCCCCCCTCCCCATTGTAGGAGGGCTCCCCCATGAAAGAAGTAAGAATTGTGGCCTCCTTGGAGAAAAACATTCAGTTTGTCACTACATAGAAACCGTCCTACACACTTCCACATAGCCAAGGAGGGGTGAAAACACACTTTACAACCACCACACAGAGTTCTGCTCCGATGGAGTTATGGTGCAACTGGGCGGCAAGGTCAGCCCTGGGCTGGGCCAGGCCAGTCCCAACCCACCCACCCTGGGCCTAGGATGCTCGAGGGCATGGGCTGCCACCCTGAGCCCCTTAGAATTCTCCAGTCTGCTGACAAGGAGACAGAGGCAGGTAGGTTAAGGCATTTGCTCCAAGGTGATCCCGGGTGGGGACACCAGGACCAGGGCCTGATCCTGGGGAGGGACCTGCCAAATGACCAGCATACAGAGGCCTGTGCTTGTGCCCTGCAGGGAGGCCCATGCTGCTATGACCACGGGAGGTTGCAGAAATGCAGTCCCGGTCACCCACCTTCCAGAGCTGCAGTCTGATGAGCTGACCGACTGTGGTTTCGGGCCCTGGGCCAAGGTAAGGGCCAGGGGTTTAAAGCTACAAGGGTGATGGAAGCCATAAGCCTTCCCACTGCTCCCCAAATGGACGGAGGAGGCTTATAGGGATCCCACATCCCCCTCCGAGGTGTGGACCCTGGCACGGGTCTCCTTCCACCATCCCACAATCATCTGCCTGGCCTGCTCTGAGAGCTCAGAAAATGGTCTCTCAATGAAGGAATCATGTCCAGCACCTCCTCCGATCCCATAGGAAACACACACACTGAGAAGCTGGCCCCAGGTCATGCAATGGGCAGTGGGTCCCACACAGGGGTCTCCAGATCCCTGCCCAGTGCCGGCCCCGACGCAGCATGGCTTTTCCAAACGCAGTGGACACACAATGTTCACTTGGGAGAAAGCCCAAGACAGGGTCACCTCCAAATTCAGTTAAAAATGGATTTTACTGATCTTAATAAAAGATCTATTTAGCTTGTGTATGAGGGAATGCAAGTCCCAGCAGGCCCCACCCCTTCTAAACACGCAGTCTAAACACAGGGCTGCCTGAACCGCTGGCGCAGGTGACAACACCGGCGGACAGAGCCGCAGGAGGGCTGGGCAGGCCTGGACGCCTGCACCCAGGGGCCCAGCACATCTGTGCTCTGCATCAGGGGAACAGCTTAGGGACGCCCAGATGAATCCTGAGAAACCTCCAAACTCCCCCCGGGGCAGGAGGGAGCAGGGACCAGCCACACCAAGGGACCGTTTAGGATCCTTTTCTCCCTTAAATTAAGAAAAGTAACATACACCAGTAGTAACAAGCCAAACACAGAGTATGTGACTGAACCGTCCCTTGTTAGGGCCTTTTCCTCCCTCCCCCCAGCCCAGGCCTCCTAGGAGCCAATGTTTACAATGCAGGTCACCCTTCAAGCTGTGGGAACCTTGTGAACAATTTTTACAAACACACCCCAAAATCCAGAGGGTAGAGGCTTTCAGCACAGGTCACCTAACCTGAACTGTCCCATCCTCATTACTCCGTATTTCATGGGTTTCTTGCAGATTGCAACCAGCCCTAACCCTGTACCCACAACCCCAGAGCCCAAATGTTCTAGAAGCCAGAAGTTCTACTCAACTCGTGGGACAATAGTCCTTCCCTGAGGCTGTTTAGAGTCCTGGTTTTCTTCTTTAGAGTGGATGTGAGTATTCGCATTTTTGGCTATGGTTACGCTTGGGTGTCCCATAAAATACCTGAAGAATCCGTCTAAGGAAAAAAAAAAAAAGAATCCGTCTAAGGGTCAGAACACTTCCCAATTCTGAAACATATCTGGCCCAGAGGCATCAAATACCGCAGACTAGAAGTGACAGGACAGCAGCTGCTCACTTTCAAGACCTGGAGCGCTCTCTCACTTTCTTTCCTTTGCTATTTTCAGAGACAGGGTCTCGCTCTGTTGCCCAGTCTGCATGATCAGTGCTCAATGCAGCCTTGAACTCTTGGGCTCAGGAGATCCTCCAGCCTTGCACAACTGAGTTTAGGCCTACAGGTGCATGCCACCACACCCAGGTAATTGTTTATTTTTTCTTTTGTAGAGTTGTGACCTCACTATGTGGCTCAGGCTGGTCCCAAACTCCTCAACTGATCCTCCCGCCATGGCCTCCCACAGGGCTGGGACTACAGACGTGAGCTGCCACACCCAGCCTTTTATTCCAACCTTTCCATGACACTGAATCTTCTCCTTCATGGAGAGACAGTTCATGGGGTTGCCTTTTGCTCCCACAATCGACACTGCAGGGTAGATTAGGAGGGAGTACCCCAACTGGGATCAAAAATATAAGAAGATGGATTTGACAGATGTTGCATGGAGCAATACTCCAGGACCCTGAAATCCAGACAGTTGCATTCCCCGCATTGGCTGTGTGACTTGGGGCAAGTGACTTAACCTCTCTGGGCCTCAAGAAAACAGGAAGCTATAAGGCTGCTTTCAGCTCTACCACTTCTGCCCTGGCTGGGGTGACAGCATCCACCTCTTGAGGGATCCCTGTTTCCTTCTCTCCTTGTCTACCCCGGGCCACCCAGAAAATCCTTCTCTTAAGTACAGTTAAGTTGCTGTTATCCCTGCTCCCGACATGAAGGCATCTATTGCCTCATGAATGGAGCTGAAACTTGTCTGGTGTTTTTTTTTTTTTAATTTTACATTAAAAATATTAAAGCCCTTGAAATCCCACCAACCAGAGACAGCTGAGTCCCTCTCACACGAAGAGGTACACAGTCACATTTGGGTACAGAGAGGGCAGGGGGGCACATGGCCTGCTTCTCACTTTCCCTCAGTGACAAGATCTCCTACATGACCCCTGTGCTAGGAATGAACTGCTGGCCCAAGACAGGCCCTACCCAAGCAACTCACTTTCCGCCACACCAACTTCCTCTCAAAAACATACAACACACCCAAGTGCCTCAGGTCTGCTCTCTGGACGCTTCTGTCCAGCCCAGCCCTGGCAATACAATTTCAGCTTCTCACACTGGAGAGAACATCTTGTCAAGCATTTCCTGACATATGTTCTGCAAAACAGAAGTCTGTCCCCTACTGAGAGGGTCACAGTGCACACAAGTACATTAAAGGCACTGATAAGTCCTGTTGCATAAGACCCTGTTAAGTTTTCCCTTCTTGTTTTCCAAATGCATTTGATCAAGAGGAAAAAACCATCCCAACACCTGAGTCATTTGTGTTCCTTGGCACACACTTGGAAGCCTGCTAAGTGTCCAAGGTCACCTCCCACACTTCCGGAGTCATCTCCTGCTCAAAAACCTACCCCATTGTCTTCCGGTAACTGATCTGAACCCTGAACAATCAAAGTGTCCTCTGTCCTCTTACCTCTTAGAAAAAGAAGCTAATTGTGGTTATTGCCATATGCAGACCTAGAAGCAACAGTCACAGGCCAGCCTCTGACCAACGGGGTGACATCAGGCAAACCCATGAACTTCCTGAGCCTCAGTTATCTCACCCATGAAATGCAGGAGCCAGCATCTCGGGGCTAGCATTTTAGGGTTCTAGGCTATCTAGGGGTCTTAGCTCACAGCCGCGGCACACTGGAGGGACATATGGGTATAGGGTCCAAGAACTTTTGTCATTCCTTTCCCAGAGTGACTTGGGGACGTGAGTCCGGTTCTGCTGTGTGCTGGCTACACAGTCTTGGGTAACCCTTTGGCCTCCCCAAGTTTTATTTTCTCCCTATACAATGAAACAGGCTACACACAAAAAGGTGCACACACACACACACGTGGATGTAAAACTAGGGAAATCCGAACTAGACCCGTGGATGTGTCCATGTCAACGCCCTTGTGGTAACATCGTCCCACCATTACACAAAACATCACCACTGGGGAAAATGAGGGGAAGAGAGAGTGGGAGGGATCTTCCTGTGCTATTTCTCACAGTGGATACGGCCAACATTCTGCAAGGTGGAGTGTTCACCATCCCCTCCCAGCTCCTGTGCTGGGGGTGCCACCAGCAGACATGAAGGGGGGCACTAGGAGAAACGTGGTAGGTGTTAGATATTTTTCCTTATTCTTTGGATGAGGTCTTAGCAGCCCACAAGAGTGAACCCACCTGAAGCCTGTCGGCTGGTTACCCTGTGGTCTCCCGAGGGTCAGGGGCTTGAAGGTACACCAGGTGTCAGGGAGCAGCGCCCCCGTCCCACCCCCAGGAGGCTTTCTGTCCCACACTGCTGGCAGAACCAGGAAGAGGGCTCACCCGGGCATTTATTCAAATCCTGCCTCCTTCACAGAAGGGCTGATGCAGCTTCCAGCAGAGGCCCAGATGCCAGAGACAAACCAGCCCATCCCCACGCCTCCTCCCCTGATGCCCGAGTCCCTTCCTACAGCAAGCCCAGCAGAGCAACCCAGAGGTTGCCAAGGAAGATGCCCCCCTCCTGGGCCCACGCATCACCTGGCCACTTGCTTAGGAGGCCAGGAGGTCCCCAGGCTCCCAGCACCTGGTGAGCTGAGGCCGGATAGCTGACAAGGTCATCTGACAAGAAGCAAAGGGTGGGGCAGTGGAGAGGTCCAGGGTGGAGGCAGTGGAGAGGCAGATATGGTCCAAGAGGCTGCTGCAGAGCCGTCACACCTGTGAAACCAGAAGCAACCTGGGTGCCCAGCACCAGGTGACTGGGGCCACTATCCAGCCAGTGAAATTCCTATTCTAGAACAATGCTGAGCTGCAAAACACAATGGCTGACAATGTAGCTCTACTACGTCCTAATTGTCTAACCTTCGAATAAACCTGATACAGGTATTGCTATTATCCCTACTTCACAGGTGGGGAAATTACAGCACAGAGAGGTTGAGTAACTGGCCTGAAAACACACAGGTAACACCAAGTGGGTGGAGCCCAGATTTCAACCCCTGCAGCTTGCTCCACAGTAGTCTTAGCCCCCCTAGCACACCCGACATAGAGTGCAATCCTACCCACAGTCCTGTGTGTGCATGAATGTGCACAAGCCAAAGAAAAGGGCTGGAAGTTGGGGGTTGTGGAATTATGGGCAATTTTTATTTCCTTTGTATCCCTATTGTCAAATTTTCAACATGAACATGCTAGACTCCACAAAATGATTCAAAAATGCTACACCTCACCCCCCACGCTCCCTAGACCCAGAAGGAAGCTTTGCTCGGGGCCTGAGTCCTTCCCTGTACTGTCCCCACTGCCCAGGAGTCCATCTGTCATGTCAGGGAAATCTTCTCAAGCCGAAAGGCCTTAAGAGTATTGCCTTAGATACAATTTACATTGGCACAAATGGCTCTGCTCTCCCTAAATGTTTACCCTCGAGGGTGAGGGGATGGTAAGTTACAGCCCCTCTACTCCCCAGCCTATCACGCAGACGCTAAAATTATGTTTACAACAACACTGGGAAATGTTTCTTCTGGAGCACTAAGTAAATAACAATTGTACACAGAATTTCAGCTTGGTGGGAAGAATACACTGAAAATGCCTAGGAGGGAGCTCACAGAAATGTGAACAGTAGCTGCCTCTGGGCTGTGAGGCTGGACTAGGGCAGTATTTCTCCTTTATTCCCTCCTGTACCTTCCAAAATTTCTACAAGCAGAATACAAATAACAGCTAAGACCACATGGACCTTACCACCCACCAGGTACAAGGCCGAGTACTTAACAAGCATTCAATACCTTAACTCCCTCTTTGAGCTGGATACAACCACTAATTTTTTTGCAGATGGAGAAACTGAGGCACAAAGAAATTAAGTTGCATGCCCATGAACACACAGTTAGGGTTGGAGCTTGTGTTTGTCACCTTTAAAATGGAAAAAAACTGGGCGTGGTGGCTCACACCTATAATCCCAGCACTCGGGCAGACCATGTGGGTGAATCCCTTGATTTCAGGAGTTCAAGACCAGCCTGAGCAAGAGTGAGACCCCCATCTCTACTAAAAATAGAAAAATTAGCTGGGCATTGTGGGGGGTACCTGTAGTGGGAGGCTGAGACAAGAGGATCACATGAGCCCAAGAGTTTGAGGCTGCTGTGAACTAGGACACCACCGCACTCTACCCAGGGCCACAAAGAAAAAAAAAATCCCCTCAAGCAGAAGGACACACATCTTGACTTCACACGGGACATCCCACTGAAGGTCGATGGAAAGAAATCACTTCAGCCTCCACTGGCTCAACAGACAGACAGAGATGAAGCTTGAGAACTACGCCCTTAAACACATACAGCAAAAGGCCTGCTGTTTTTCCAAACATTTCTTTTAGTTTGCAGAAATAGAACAAGGTAAGTCTGCAAGTACAGAAGATATTACGTTTAAAAAAAAAAAAAACAGAAGATATTACGTTTTAAGCACAAAAGGACTGGTTCAAAAACTTCAAAGAAGTACCATCTCTAAAATATAAATCTTTTGGAAGATCAATAAAATTGATAAAACTCTAGCTAGACTGATCAAGAAAATAAGAGAAGGTGCCAATCACCGATATCAAGAATGAAAGAGGGCCAGGCACAGTGGGATTACACCTGTAATCCAGCACTTGGGAGGCTGAGGCAAGTAGATCGCTTGAGCTCACAGGTTTGAGACCAGCCTGCGCCAGAGTGAGACCTCATCTCTAAAAATAGCTGGGCATTCTGGCAGGCAGGCGCCTGTAGTCCCCGCTGCTTGGGAGGCTGAGGCAAGAGAATCGCTTAAGCCCAAGAGTTTGAAGTTGCTGGGAGCTGTGACTCCACGGCACTCTCCAGAGCGACAAAGTGAGACTCTGTCTCCAAAAAAAAGAAAAGAACGAAAGAGGGGCCATCATTACAGAACTTATAGACTATATAAAGATAATGAGGGAATATAACAAATAAGTTATACCAATGAACTTGACTCCTAGACAAAATGGGTAAGTTCTTTGAAAAACATAAATTAGAGGCTTGGCGCCTATAGCTCAAGCCACTAAGGTGCCAGCCACATACACCAGAGCTGGCAGGTTTGAATCCAGCCCAGGCCTGCCAAACAACAATGACAACTACAACCAAAAATAGCTGGGCGTTGTGGAGGGCACCTGTAGTCCCAGCTACTTGGGAGGCTGAGGCAAGAGAATCACTTAAGTCTGGGAGTTGGAGGTTGCTGTGAGCTGTGATGCCACAACACTCTACCTAAGGCGGCAGCTTGAGGCTCTGTCTCAAAAAAAAAAAGAAAGAAAGAAAAGAAAAACATAAATTAGAAAAACTGACTCACGAAGAAATAAACCTCCTGAGAGAATTCTCCCTCAATACAGCCAGCAGTGGCCGAACGTCCCCTCCTCCTAAGATGGTAATTCAGGAAAAGATTACCAACTGGCATAGATTTTTTAAAATGTAGACAAAGCTGGTTTGTTTTGGCAGGAATTTTGTCTTCTAGGAATTTTGTTTACCATGGGTTTTTTTTTTTTTTTTTGTAGAGACAGAGTCTCACTTTACCGCCTTCAGTAGAGTGCCATGATGTCACAGGACTCACAGCAACCTCCAGCTCTTGGGCTTCCGCGATTCTCCTGCCTCAGCCTCCCGAGCAGCTGGGACTACAGGCACCCGCCACAACACCCGGCTATTTTTTGGTTGCAGTTCAGCCGGGACCGGGTTTGAACCCGCCACCCTTGGTATATGGGGCCGGTGCTCTACTCACTGAGCCACAGGTGCCACCCATTTACCATGGTTTTTAAAGACATATCCTTAATGCCACTTTTATTGTTTTTTGCCTAACTTCCCATTTTCTCTGAGCCTTTGACCTTGCCAGCTGCGGTTCTGCCAACCAC
Source organism: Nycticebus coucang (assembly GCF_027406575.1). NCBI lineage: Eukaryota > Metazoa > Chordata > Mammalia > Primates > Lorisidae > Nycticebus > Nycticebus coucang. The sequence goes on along the minus strand of NC_069781.1, from coordinate 181,246,019 downwards.
GATACTTTTCAGGAATGCCACTCCCACGGCTGGCGAGGAATCCTTGTGCACAATGGATAAAAGAAAAACCGTTGGAGGGTCAAAGGATACTAATTCAATTTTGAGCCATATTTTTCTATCTAGTTGGAGAGACTTACACCTCTGAGTCACTCAGGAGACAAGATGAGATCTCACATAACAAGGTGTTGCGCTCCTATCAAACGTGAAGGAGCTGTGTATACGCAGGAGCCTGGGTCAGCCAGGAGAGGAGAGAGAAACTTCAGCACACAGGAGCTGGCAAAGAAGGCTCCCCGGAGCAGGAAAACAGCTGTAAGAAAGAGTGTGAGTCAAGACGAGGTGGCAGAAACAAGGGACGGTGAGGGCAGGCTCCCAGGGCCCTGCACTGAGTGCGCATGTGGGTACATGTGTTGTGCTGTGACCATGGCTCTCTGCCTGGGGATGGGGGGAAGTTGCATCTTCCCTTTGTGAATCGGAATGCACCAGTTTTTGCTCTGAATTTTGAGGGTTAAGAAATGTGACGTGCCATGGAGGTGCAGCGTGGAGGATGGTGGATGTCTCCAAAGTCCCCTAAATGAACCCTGCCACATCCCTCTTTCTCATGGGCTAATCCCAGGGGTGGCCCCTTTCAGCTTGCAGCCATTCTACTCACAGGGTCTGGGTCCCCATGTATTTGAGGTCTACATGACTGCTCTTTAGAACAGCGGGAACTGAGTATCAGGAGAAAAATAATACACAGTAAAAGAGCCAACATTTACTGAGCGTGTGTTACACACCAGGCACCATGACACACACTCCACATCATTCCCATATATGGGCGATCCCCAGATGAGACAGGCTCTGTAGGCTTGTTTTTTTGTTTTTTTTTTGTAGAGACAGAGTCTCACTTTACCGCCCTCAGTAGAGTGCCATGATGTCACAGTACTCACAGCAACCTCCAGCTCTTGGGCTTCAGCGATTCTCCTGCCTCAGCCTCCCGAGCAGCTGGGACTACAGGCGCCCGCCACAATGCCGGGCTATTTTTTGGTTGCAGTTCAGCCGGGGATGGGTTTGAACCCGCCACCCTCGGTATATGGGGTCAGCGCCCTACTCACTGAGCCACAGGCGCCACCCTGTAGGCTTGTTCTTAAGCTGAATTTGTATGGAAGTTGGAACAGGTACGTTTATCTATTATAATAACCTCTCTTTGTAATTGAGAGTTGTACATTTGTTGGGTATTTGTAACTCAGGGATTTACTATAATAGCCTCCACTGGCAGGTGCAAGTTGCATGTTGCAACTCGGGGACAGCCTGTACAGATGAGGAGGCAGGGCCTGCAGGTTCCTCTCAGGGTGCAGCAGTTTCCAGCAGGAGGTGTGCCTGAGGCCCCCTTCATCTGGCAGACGGAGCCCAGAGGCTGAGGCAATTCAGATGCGGGTGCCCTCGGGCTCCTTCCAAGCTCTCTCCTCCATGCTGGCTTCCTTTAGATGACAGTGGTGACAGCTTGGCAGCCCCCACAAACAGGACCCAGGCTCCTGTTTCTGTACCAACTAGGGACTTGAGGAGCAGGAACCGAGCCATGAGCCAGGACGGCCTGGGGCGGTTGGGAGAGTAATTCTGAGGGTGAGAGGCATAGGGCGCCTTCATCCAGGGGCCTCTTCCTCTGCCCCCAGAAACCACAGGGACCATTCCCTGAGTCTGCCCACTCAATGGGCCCTTGGCTAGGGACTTCACTTGAAGTCCCTGGCAGCAGGAGTGACCAGCTGACCAGCTGGCTGCATCTGTGGTGTCCAGGTGCCCAGGGTTCTGGGTCCCAAGAGGCATGGGGACATCTTGTGATTCTGGCTGCAGAAGCGCCAGAGCCTTAATCAGGCCAGCAAGACAGAATGCGGTGTCAGCAGCAACAGCTGTGTGGCTTGGGGCGCTGCCTGGTAGGAGGGGCGGGAGCAAGGCAGGCCGAGCCCCACACCCCACTGGAGGCAGCGTCATGCTGGACCAAGGTCTCAGGGAGGATCAGGGCACCTGCTCATTGAGCTGAGAGCCCTGCAAACAGAGGGGCTTTTCCGCTCTGGGGACAGAGAAACGAGAACTTCAAAAACTTGCTTCCCACATTTTTCCCACTACAAAGTATTTCCCGCTCAGGTCACCTGACTGTCCCAACCCTCTGTACAAAAGAAGGCGAGAGAAGTAAGCACTACCGTCTCTTCAATACAGACGGGGAGACTGAGGCTCCAAGAGATGTCACCCTGGTCTGCTCTTGACAGGGACATGGTGTGGTTTGGCCAAGGGTGTTCTGAGGTGGCCCTCAGCCGGTTCTCCCACCTGGGTGGTCCTCAGCCAGTCACTGCATTCTCTGGGCCTCCTGCTCCTCACTCCTACATGGGAACAATCTTAGAACCCTCCTCCTAAGGTGACAGAGGCAAAAGGCACCTCAAGGAACAGGACAGCACCCAGAAGCACCCAGCATGGTTGTGTCACTGCCTCAACCCTGAGGGAGGCCTGACACAGGCTCAGCAAGAATGACCTTGTCCTGTCTCTGTAAAGTCTCCCTGAGGGGCCGGCAAAAAGGGAGGAAGCCAACTTCCCTGGTACATGCCTCAGAGAGCCCTGCAAGATAATGTCTGTCTCGTAAGCATCTAACACCCGGCAGTTGTCACTGCTATTTCCTCATCACCATCATCATCATCATCACCCTTATTCAATTTCATTGATTTGAAGACCCAGACTGTTCTACATTTTCACAAGTCTGAAATCAGGACGGATCTTGCAGTGAATGGAGCCTCAGTTTAAGGGCAGCATCTTTTCATGCCTACTTTTCATGTAGAGCAACTGAGGACCTCTATGGCTAGATGACACCGCCTGGCGTGGTGAGCCCCAACTCTGGCCACCTCCTCTCTAGTCCCATAGCATCGACCAAATGATCAAACCCATCCCCTCTGCTCACACCCCACATCTACAGCCCATGGCAAGGATGCCCCTAACTAGTCAATTTCCCCCATAAAGGTCTCCTGGGCCCAGTAGTGGGCCCTGGAGTTTCCCAGAACACCCCAGGGAGGTGGTCATAACACTGGCCCGGGGGCCTGCCGTCAGCAAGGAACCCCCTAGGAGTTCTAGGTCACAGGCTGAAGCCACCAGGAAATGAATTTGGCTCAGGCTCCCAAAGGCCTACACAGACCAGGGGACATTCCTCCTGCTCCCCACCTTTTGACATGTTAAAGCCTGGGAAGATCAACCTGATATGCTCAAAACAATCTCACCAAACAGGGTGAGGGTATCTGGAGCTCCAGAGCTAGAGTTTGGTGAAAAGTTTCCAGTGGGTATTCTAGGAACGCTCAGCTGAGTTCCCTAAAGGTGGCAAGCCAGGAGCCAGGCTCTACACAGAGGTGACTTCTAGGATTCGAGTGGGGGTGGGGGGGGGGTGGCGGCAGGGTCCTCTGCTCAGGCCAGGTGGGGACACAGCTCTGGCCTCCTGGCAATGAAGTGCCAGAAAGTCACGAGGAAGGGACTTCTTTCAGATCCCCCCTAAGTGACCACTGGAGGGGAGAATGCCTGTGGCTCTGATCCAAAAAGCCCCTGCAGCTGACACCTGTGTGGCCTTAAGCAAGTCACTTTCCCTCTCTGAACCTCGGAGACTGTGATTTTCAGATGGGAGGATTCGGATAAAGCAGACTCCAAGACAAAGATGTTGCCAGAGACAGAGGACGGCCTCATGGTGGTAACTGGGCCAATTCATCAGAAGGACAAAATAATCAAAAATGTGCAAAATCTGTGAAGCAAAAATGGACTTTAAAGAGACAAAAAGACAAATTCAAATTATAGTAGGTACTAACACCCCTCTCGACAACTGTAAAGTAGATGGAAAAAAGTCAGTAAAGAACAGATGATTCACCACCCTAATATACCACCACGGACCTCCTCAAGCTCATTCTTACTTACTGAACCAACTGCTATGGGACCCCCAGATAGACTACACTTAAATATAAAAGGATTAGAGTCACACAGCACACCCTCTCTGTTCACAGCAGAATTAATTAGAAATCGATAACAACATATTGTGAAGATTTTCTAAGTATTTGGAAATTGAGGAGCACAATTCTAAATAATCCACAGGTCAAAGAAGAAAATACAAAGGCAACTGTGAAGTATTTCAAGTGCCAACGATAACGAAAAATGACTTATCAAAAAAGTGTAGGGCGGGGCGGCACCTGTGGCTCAAGGAGTAAGGTACCGGCCCCATATACCAGGGGTGGCAGGTTCAAGCCTGGCCCCAGCCAAAACTGAAAAAATAAATAAAGAAATAAAGTGTGGGGTACAGGTAAAGCATTGCCTAAAGGGACATGCATAGCTTTAATTGTTTAAATTAAAGAAGGGTAATAATCTCTCCATGAAGAGTTTTAGAGAAAAGTAAATGAACTTTCATGGAGGAAAGAGGCAGATTCATAGTGGGTCCCTAGCAATATACCACTCTCTGCCCCTTTCTTATGTATAATTCAGTAGGCATCATTGATGTTTAAAAAAATTTTGGGGGGTCTGTTTTTTGAGACACGGTCTCATTCTGTTGCTCAGGCTTCCTCCGGTCTCCTTCCACACAGGGAGCCCCCAGCACCCTGTCATCTCGGCCACCTTCCTGAAGACCTGCGCTGAGCCAGGCCTGAACCCTAGAGAAAGGCCCAGTTCATCTCTCTCCCCTGCCAAGTGACAGGTGAGTGGCCAGTGTGGCCCAGGCTTCCCTGTTAATGGAACACACCCTGACAGAAGGAACTGAGCAATCACACATGTGGGTGCTCACAAAACCAGACCTGTGTCCATCCCCTAAACATTTATGAATCAGAAAGAAATGGCACTTCCAAGGAGTAAAAACAGGTGGTGGCCTGGGGAGAAACATGGATGTCCTTTGCTAGGCCAGGACCAGCTGAGCAGCAGCTTCTCCGAGGGCCACTTTTTACCATGTGGCTGAGGGTTGGCATGCCCTGGCATCCCCTGCGGCCCCAGCCCAGCTTGGCTGAGGGGAGAGAGTGAATGGCTGTTCTGCATGCCCTGGGGGGTTGACCCGGTACTTTATATACTCTGGGCTCCAGAGGGAGACTGAACAGTGGGCTCTGTTCTCAAAAGGGCACCTCCCCCTCCAGCCCCGGAAAGCTGGTGACCCAGGTGACAACGGGCACAGGCTCAGATGGTCCTGGGGGGGCCCCCATGGGCCAGGCCCCATGCTGCCCACGGCACTTCCCCCTATATTTGGTGCACACAGCCCTGCCCAGGGAGGCCACACAGCCTGGAGAGGAAGCACAAAGCCGTGTTCTTAAGAGTCCCAGGGCTGCCTTGTGCAAAGGCTCCCGGGACGTCACGCAGTTGCACATTAGAAAGACCAGCACACAACTGTGAGACAGTCCCGCTGGAGGGCCAGGCCTCGCTCGGAGAAGGCAGCAGCTCAAAGGGACCTCAGAATTCACGCAGCTGGCACCACTCAGAAGGCCATGGCCATGCCCTACTCCTAGCCACCTCCTACACCTCTGTAGCCCTCCTTGCTTACGGGTCTGAAAGGGTGTCCCCAGCATCTTGGTGCAGGTGCCAACCTTCTGACCCTCACCCCTAGAACTGCTCATTTTTCTGGAAGCTGGTGTGAAAGACCACAGCAGCCCCTCAGGGGATAAATGGCTGGGCTGGACAGAGGGCAGTCCCCTGCACCCCACACCACCTCCCACAAGAACCCATCCACCCAGGGCAGCAGTAAAGCCCACGTACTAGACGAATCCCACCCCCAATTACCTGTTGACATCTCGACCCCAAACTCTCTCAAGTCCCTAAATTGTGGCCTCTTTACCGAGAAAACAGGACCAATACCACCAACCATGGAGCAGTTCATGCCACCGCCACCACCCACGGTAGTCAGAAGAGGACCACCTCATCGCTCAGGGGCAGCCCCCAGCTCGTCCCTCCGGCCACCCTGCTAACCACCTTCACAGCCCGTCCTCTAGCCCTGCTGTCATACAAGCTCCTGCACCCTGTCTGGTTAGCTCACTGCTGGGTCCTGGCACCTAGACCCATGCCTGGGACTCAGTAGGTGTTAAATAAAGACAGAATGAAAAAATGAACAGAATCCTTTCCCTGTGGTCTTTAAGATAAGCCCCAGACTCCTCGGCTGTGCTTACGATGCCCTCTATCAGCAGTTCTTACCCTTGCACTTGAATCTTCCAGAAGCTTTCAAGTACCTGTGCCCGGGACCAGCCCTCAGAGATTCTAATTTAACAGGCTGGGGCAGAGCCCGGTCATTGGTACTTTTAAACTCAAACTGATTGGAACTGAATCAAATGTGTATGGAGGGATTCCAAACACTGCCTAGAGAGCTGGTCCTGCTCACCCCTCAGCCCACTTCAAGCAGAATGATTGCCCCCCAGCAAATCGCCCCTCCACATCTGGCCTTTGCACCTCCCCAGCTGCTAGGGTCACACAGCCCCCTGGACCTGGCTGAATCCTCTCCAGCTTTCAGGGCTCAGATATCACCTTGTCCAGGAAGGCTTCCCTGAACACGCCAGTTTCCCACCCTTCTGTAGGTCCCAGCACACAGCATAACCATGGCTGGACCCCTCCACGGGCCCCCTCTACCTCCCACCCCACCAGCACGGCGAGCGCGGGGGCTGCCTGATTTCACCCATGTGCCCAGAACTCCACCTGGTACACGGCAGGCTTCCAGGTGCATGAGTAAGTGGCTCTTCCCTAGCCAAGAGGTGGGGACAGAGATGCAGCTGTGTCCCTGGCCCCGCACTGCCAGAATTTCTTTCAAAACACACACATCTAACTAGTTTGTGTTACTGAAAAAGTAAACTGGCAAAAGAGATACACGGACTCATCAGCCCTCATGGTGCAGTGTTGTCTGAGAAATCATGGCCTGCCTGGGCGTGGCGGCTCACACCCGTAATTCCAGCACTTTGGGAGTCCAAGGAGGGTGGGTTGCTTGAGCTCAGGAGTTCAAGACCAGCCTGAGCAAGACTGAGACCCTGTCTCTACTAAAAAAAAATAGAAAATATTAGCCAAGCCTCCTGGCACACTCCCAGCTCCTCGGGGGGCTAAGGCAAGAGGATCGTTGGAGCCCAGGAGTTTGAGGTTGCTGTGAGCTGTGATGACATAGCACTCGACCCAGAGTGACAGTGTGAAATTCTGTCTCAAGAACAAAAAAGAAAGAAAGAAACCAGGAACTGTCTGACCCTAACAGGTCATTTTCCACAGGACAAAATCCCTCTGCATCTTGGGACCCTGGCATCACATACTTTTTTTTGTAGAGACAGAGTCTCACTGTACTGCCCTCGGTAGAGTGCCGTGGCGTCACACGGCTCACAGCAACCTCTAACTCTTGGGCTTACGCGATTCTCTTGCCTCAGCCTCCCGAGCAGCTGGGACATACTGAATCTTAAACCACCCCCAAGAAGACTCCCGCTCCTAACCCCACAACAGAGATGGCCAGTAAATCCTAAGATGTTTCCAGCCAGTGCAGACGCAGCCTCAGACTCTTTCTCAACACAACGCTACCAGTGAGTTAGACGTCGAGAGCATCTCTGACTCCGGAAGACCAGACAGGGAAACCCAGTACAGGTCTAACACTGCGTAGGGGCTCCTGCCCCAGCAATCCCAAAGGCATCCTACTTGGGGCTACGTGAAAAACAAAAGGCAAGGTCTGAAATGCTCTTCCCCAGGCTGGACGTGTTGCCCCTCCTCATCACTCCCACCAGGATGTGGACCTCAGGCAGAAGAGCGCCCAGGATCCAGGACTAGGGCTCTTCCCTAGCCAAGAAAATGTGCCCAGAGGCTACAAATGACCCAAAGACACTCCCAACAGAGTTACCCTCACCAAAGTGGGATCCTGAGACATCTAGCAGAGGAGGTGCCAGGAAGCTTTGCAGCCTCTAGCCACTCCTCCAACTCAGTTCCTTCGCTCCTCCTGCTTCCAGGGAAGGCTGAGTTTTTAAGACCTTTCGCCTTTACTTCCTCTTTCCCCCAGTTGTCTCCAATCGCCTGCAGGTTTAAGACCAGGGCTGGCCTGGAAAGTTCACACCTCTGAACAGATGGCTCCCAACCTGCCAAGAAAAGCACAGACCTCCCGCTTGCAGGAGGTGGTGGGAGTTCAAAAAAGGCCCAAAGCCCAGTCACTTTCAGCTGCTGCCAAGGAGAGGGTGCCCTTTCCAGTCCAGTCAGGCCACCTCTTCTGGCATCTTCCAGAAGATTCCCCTATCCAATCCATCCCAACCAGGTGTCCTGAGAGCCTGCTCCTGGAGAGCAGGGAGCTGTGTGGGCGCAGATAGCCAGGAAACATGGGAAACAGATGTGTGTGCGGCCCTGACAGGCGAGTGATGACAGACGCGCTCTGTGCCCTCAGATGTCCCTGCTGAGAAAAGAAAGGTGGCCGCAGCAGCAACACCTGTTCCGGGCTCAGAGGCCGTGCTTGGGGGGCTTGGCCGGGACATCCTGCGGTGAGAGGCCAGGGTGCGGCTAGGTAAACAGCTGCATGCTCTGCTAACCAGAACACTCCCCAGACAAAGCCCCGGGGGAGGCAAGGGCGGCCTGCCTGCCAACTGGCTTGTAAGGAGAGCCAGCAGATCACACAGCAAGCCCATCTTGGATGGGAGCAGGCTCTTCCAGCAGCAGAAGGAAGGTCCCAGCTGAGATCTCAACACCTGGGCAATGTTGGCAGAGCAAAGGCATGGGGTGCCACTTAGTAACAGGCAAAGAAACTAGGGGACAGCGGAGGCAGCTGGAGGGGCTTCCCAGGCCTCTGCCCCATGCAAGTGAATGCCTGAGGCTAAGAGGCTCAAGTGGCTGCGGTGGGGTGGGGCTGGGCACACACGGGCAATGGAAAGCCACCCCCTCCAAGGCACTGCCACCTTCACAGCTGGAATCCTAGAGTGAAGAATCAGGACAGAAGAGAGACTGGTGCACAGCTGGACTCTAGGTCCAACGCTGGCTCTGCTGTCACTAGCTGAATGACCTTGGACAAATTACTTGACCTTTCTGGACCTGTTTTTTCATCTCCAAAAAGTGGATAGCAGCACCTCCCCAGACAGAGTTGTGTGAGGATTCAGTAGGTGTAAATAACATTGGTGAAGCCTGTGGCATGGCCAAGCACGGACAGCACTCTACAGAGACCACCTTTATGATTACATCCCAAACACCACCTCCGGCATCCTGGCCAGCCCTGCCTCTAGCTGTGAAGGGAAGAACGGCTGGTTCCCACCACAGCAGAATAGTGGTGGACACAGGTGCCAACATTAGAGTTCAGGGACGACAGCGAGAGACCCAACGCTGAGCCGCTGGCATCCCAGAGAAGAAGAAAGGAACCACTGTGTAGCCCTACTGCAAGGCAGAGGAAAGACATCCAAGCTTCTCAGGGAACCACAACTCAGGCTCAGAGAGGGTAAGAATCTCACCCGAGGTCACACAGCCAACTCCCAACAGAAGAAAGACTCAAGCCAGGTCTGTCTTAAGTCAAACTCAGGATCTCTCCATGGTTTCACAGACCTTTGGGGTAAGCTTGTTGGGACTCTTCCTTGGGGAGGGGATGCAGGCCCAAAAAGGGCAGGCTGCACCCTCCCCAGCTCAGCCTGCACTGTACTCTGGAGACCCAAGTCCTGATGCGGCAGTGAGCATGGACTTGGGCCTCCAGAGCACGGTGCTCTGCAGGGGATGAGAAGGGCCTCAAATCAACCCCAATCAGAAGGGCAAGTCAGCTTGCCTCCTCATTCTCTACTCTTTTCTTTTTTTTTTTTTTTTTAACATTTCCTTTTGCAATGTTTTAAAGCTGATTCACTAATGAATGAACACTTAACGGGGAAAATTGAGGAGTCACGGGAGGCAGCACAGAAGCTGGTTCTGGAACACACTGTGTCCTCTGACACATAGCTTCCCTGCGGCCACCTCCCCATGCCCCTGCTCACTCCCACCCAAATTCTCAAACCAAACAAAGAGCCAAGCTGAGAAGGGAATATGCACTTATGCTTGTGAGAATCAGGAGCTGGCATCAGAAACCAGCTAGGGAACAGGCCCCCAGAGGCCTTCACCTTCCCCTGGTGGCCTCACAGGCCCCTCTTCCCCTGACAGCCCAGCGTGCCGGGAACCCCCTCCTCTTGTGCCCAGTCCCTGCAGCGTGACCTCTCAAGCCCCACATGCACCTGGCTCTGACCCCACTGTCTTCTCCATGGCACTGAGCTCTGCAGACTCTCTGTGTCTGCACCTCCCCTGTGGCACAGGAGGCCCCATGTTCACCACTACATCTCCAGGGTCTGGAACAGCGCCTGGCTCAGAGTAGGCGCTCCATAAATATTTGTTGAATGAATAGGAAGGAGGGGCAGGGAGGAAGGAAGGTCAGAGGGCTGCATTTCCAGCATTCTACTGGCTGTCAATAGGAGGCTCCTGGGAGCTAGGAGGTGAAGCTTCTCTTTTCCCTCCTTCCAGTGGGGCCTAGCACTACTGTCCCGTTCCCCACCACCACCAGGCAGGCCTGCCCCTGGGGCCTCACCACCTGGCCCTGCGCGGGTCTCATCCCCATCACCCCACACTTTCTTTCAAGAAGTTGGTATTGCCCCCCTGGGCCTTCAACTACAGGTCCAACCTCCTATTCCTGATTTCAAGGCCTCACATTTACTCCAACCTTACTGCCCCCGGAGGCTACGAGGTTCTGCCCTGTCTCTAGGCCTTTTGTCTGCTCTGCACCATCCCAGCAAATCCTTCTGGCTTCCCAAGGTTCGACTCAAGCCCTGCCTCCTTAAGGCTCAGGGGTCAGAAGAACAGGCTTCTTCCTGTCTGTGTGATAATCACCACGGTCCTATGAGTTCTCTGAGTCTCAACTGAGTCATCTATAACATGGGAACAAGAAGGCCCCACAGGGCCATGGGGAAAAGCCAATGAGAGAACTTGTTTCAGAGAATGGTGTGAAGTCCCCACACAGTAGCTCGCCCACACTGGCGCTGACCCCTCCCTAGGGGACGCCAGCTGCCAGGTGAATCTGCACCAGCGTCCTCTCAACTCTGCCTTCCCAGCTGGCCCAGGGCACTGCCATTTCTGTTTCCTTGAGTTCCTACCAGTGGAGGCTCCCGAGGCATCCACTGTCACCTCCAGACACTGAGCACATCAGCGTGAGAAAACCCAGCAGAGTCAGATGTTGTGCAGAAACCCCCAGAGACCTCACAGAGAGCAGCCTGGCTGCCCTGAGCGGCACCATGGCCAGCAAACCAGGACCTTGGAAACAGGCACCCTGGAAGAACCTGCCCCAACATGTCAGACGTGAGGGTCCAACCATGAGCGAAGCACTTGACCCAGAGCATTTAAAGATCTCCCGATGTATTAATTCTCACGATGGCCCCACCAGGCAGGTGGTATATACATTTCCGGCCTCCTGACCAAAGAGACTTACAGGTACTCAGCTACCAAGAGAAAGGGCAGAATTGGAACCTGAGTCTGTCCTGCTCCAAAACCAGGGCCCTTCTCCCAGCTGGGCCCTTTTAGGAGCTGCAGCTCTTCTAGTTTCCAGCAGCAGCCCACAGGTACACCGCCACACACCACAGATGAGAGGCTTGGCACCCACCATGGAGGGTGAGTTTGTCAATTAAAATGAGAGGGCCTCCTCGCAAAGCCCCTAAGACGGCTTTAAAGTACATCAGCAGGGAAGGGGAGCAGGGCAAAGCAGGAAGGCATGGGGCTGTGCCCCTGGACAAGGTGGGCAACACATGGCCAGGCCCACCACATGGATGCAGCCGACATGAGTCAACAAGACACCCAGATATCCACACACATGCCCACACACCCTTACACGCATACATGTAGGAAGAAGGAGCTGGAAGCTCCTCAAAAGAAGGAACAGGCCAGGGATGCCTTCCCTGTCCAAACATCCCTCTGCTGGCCCCTGGCCGGCAGCTACCACTACGTGCATTTGATTAAAACAGCCCCGGTGGCCAAGATGGTGACTGACACTCACAGACATCTACTTTCCCAGAACAACCAGGGTCAGCCCTTGCTTGGACCCTGCAAAGCCGATTCAAAATTAACTGAGGCCCGTCCAGCTCCCCTGCCCCCGGGTGGGCAGGTCAAAAGTGGGCTCCATAAACACAGGGAGGACCCCAGGCCTCCCAACACCTCCCACGCAGCTGACTTGCAGAGAAGAGACTCCCTTCCCACTGAGGCAAGAGTCTGGGCAGGCCACTGTCCCTAGAGCCACTGTTCCCCATGTCTGGAAACCTATTTCCATCTGCTGTTCAGCAGCCAGAGTCTAAAAGGAAAAGTGTGAACTTGGATGGAAAACTCTGGAAAAGCTAAGCCACACGAGAGCTAAGAGTGCAGAGGAACTCCCACCCTCAATGTGCTTCAACCAGGCAAGCACAGAGACCTCTCTGTGACCTGCACGGCTGGCCTAATTACCAATGTTATCAGGCGGATGACAGACATGCCCGAAACTTCCTCTGTTTGATAGACTCCACCACAAACACACACCCAGGTTCAGACCTATGCCTGCTGCTCTCCGCGGTGCCTTATTCTTCCATAAAACCACTTCTGACCCCCGGTTCCTCTGACCCCCTGCCCCGTATCTCCAAGGTCACCCAACATACCCCCCTCCCCAAGCACCAGTCCAGTGACCCTCGGCGGAGAGGTGTCCCAGAATATGCTGCAAAGAACCCAGGAAAACTTCTTCAGAGTCTTTGAGAGGAACAGAAAACAACATCTCCCTTCCCTGAACAGATGTCAGACGAAGGGTCCAAGATGAGATGGAAACTGCTGCTTACCTTTGTCGCTGCAGCCACTGGGGAGCTCCAGCCCACGGGTCCCTGACGGGTGAGCCCTTGGCCCGCACACACCAGAGTCCCACACTCCACGCAGGCGCCGATGATCAGCTGCTGCCCATCGTCCACCAGCAGGCTGTGGCTGGCTCGCAGGGTGTAGAGGAACAAGGGCAGCCGGGCCACCCGCACAGACTTCAGCCCCAAGCAGCGTCTCTTCTCCTGCTGGCAGAAGAAGCACACGAACGTCTCCACCTGGTATTGCCGAGACCAGGCGCTGACAGCGTGCTGGGTGCCTCGGGCCTCATGCTGCAGCCACTGGCCCAGCAGGTCATGGTAGCAGAGCACACAGGTGGCCACCAGGCCAGTGGCATCCACAGGCCTGGCTCGTGGAGCCGGTGGGTAAACGGTGAGGAAGGGGAAGAAGGGCTCTTTCTCGCCCAAGCGGCTGGCGGGGTTCACGTTGAGCTGAAATTCCTTCCCAGAGCCAAGCTCGGCCCCGCAGATGTAGCAGACAGACAAGGGGCCACCCTGGGCTGCTGCCAAGGGTGACTCAGAGAGGACAGGGTCAGAGGCGGAGAAGGCCTGGTGGTACCTGCCCAAGAAACCCTGCACAGAGGTGATGAGCGCCTCATTCTGGCAGGCCCGGTACAGGGCCCAGATGTCCTCCAGGACGCTGAAGCACTTGGGGCAGCTGCGGACTTCACAGCGCTTGTTGGGGCCCTGGGCGTTTGGCGGGCAGGGCAGGAGGCTGAGGAAGGGGAAATGCATGACGCTGCGGGCACTGCCATTGAGGGCCCTGAAGGGCACTGCCCGGGCATCCTGGGTGCAGTCCTCCCCGCAGAGGTAGCAGGCCTCTCGCAGGGCGCCGGCAGGCAGGCCCTCTTCCCTTGGGAGCCTCCTGCCCTTGGAGGCCATGCCAGGGGCACGGCTGTTCAGGGGCACCACATAGAGCCGCTGCAGGACTGGCACGCTGGCCAGCTCGAAGCTCTGCCACTGCTGCATGAGGGAGGAGAAGCAGCAGGGGCACACGAGGGTGCTGCCGCCATCACTGATGGGCTGTGCCCCGGGGGGCGGGCTGTGCAGCCACAGGAAGGGGAAGAAGGGCGCCTGGGCCAGCTTCTCCTGCTTCTGCACGTGGATCTGGTGCTGCGAGGCTGGGGACAGTGCTGACCCGCAGATATAGCAGCAAAGGCCCTCTGGTGGAGCCACCCGGCTCTCAGGGGGTGCCCGGGGGGCCCGACCACCATTCTCCTTCTCTTTGGGGCCGCAGGGGCCTGGGACAGGCTGCTCTTTGTTGTCCTCTGCCCCGCTGGCGATGTTGACGTCGCTGTCCTCAGATGTGCAGAAGCCTCCGAGGGTCTCCACCAGCGGCCTGCTCTCCCCAGGCTTGGTGGCTCTGCCCAAGGGGCCTCCTTTCATGCCATCTACAGGGGCTTCCTGGACAGGAGGACCTTGCCAAGGGTCCTGAATGCCCCTCAGGACGCTGGCCCGGGCCTCAGGGGCCCAGGGCCTCCCGACCCCCTTCCGCCGGCGCCTAACGCCAGGCTTGGGCTCCCCATCCACCGGGATCCTCGAGGGCACCTCCTCCTCCTCCACGCGTTCCTGCGCCAGGGGCTCTGCGCCCTGTCCGGGAAGAGGTCCCGACGCTGGCCTCCACTCCTGGCAGCGGCCCCCACGAGGACCTGGCCCCGGGGTGGCCCGCAGCGCTGGTGCCCGGTCCTGGTGGGGGCTGGCGGTGTCACGAGCAGCTGGGTCGGGTTCAGACAGCGGGTCGGTGTCCGACAGCTCCGACAGGTCGGAGTCCCGCGTCTCCTCCGCGGCCCCACGCAGCCGGGGGCCGCCCGCGGCGTCGTCGTCGTCGTCCGCAGCGCTGCCCAGCGCGTAGGCGACATTCCACTCGCGGGGGGCCCCGGCGCCTCCGCGGCGCCCACCCGCGCCCGCATCGCACTGGTGAGGCCGCTTGAGCCAGTACATGCGCTTGTCCACCGGCGTGCGGGCGCGCTCGAAGGCGGCCCACTGCTCGCCCAGGAAGCAGCGGCACACTGCGCACACCAGGACGCAGCCGTCGGCCGGAGACAGCTCGCGCGCGCCGGGCGCCGGCTCCTGCTGCTGCAGGAACGGGAAGAAGGGTTGCGCCGGGGTCCCCGCGCCCGCCGCCGCCGGCTGCTTCACCTGCAGCTTCAGCTCCTTGCCGCGCCCGATGCCGCCGCCGCAGATGAAGCACGAGAGCGGCGCGCCGCCGCCGCCGCCCGCCGCCCGCTCGCCCACGGCTGCCATGAGCCGCTGCTTGCGGGAGACCGGCGCCGGCCGCCCGCTCATGGCCGCGCCGCGCCGCCCGGCCCGGCCCCCGCGCGCCCTGGGCCGCCCTCAGCGCCCTCCCGCGCCGCCCCCGCCGCCGCACCCAACTTGGACCATGTGTGCACGCCGCAAAGTTTGGCGGCAGGCGGCCGGGGCGGGCGCAGACGCCCGGCCGCTCGCACCGGCGCCCCCTGGGCCTGCCGAGCCCCCGGAGGCGGCGCGGGCCGAGGCGGCGCCGCGGCGAGCGCGCCCGGAACGCAGCGGCGGCGGCGGCGGGCCCCGGGCGGCTGGAGCGGCAGCCGCATGTGCGAGCTCCGGCGCCTGCCAAAGCGTTGGGTCATTTAATTGGGAAGGAGGGGGCGGGGCGGCAGGCGGGGAGGGCGGGGCGGAGGCGGGAGGCGGGAGGAGAGAGGCGGCGGGCGGGGAATCCCTCCCTCGCGCGCTCCCTCCCCTGCGCCCGCCCTCCGCCCTCTCCGCCCCTTGTCTCCCCCCTCTTCCCCTCCTCCATTCCCCGCTCCCCCCCGCGTCCCAAACTGCGCACAATAGCGCGCCGGCTCCTCTATCTATTTTGTGTCCAGCTGGAGCCGCGCACGATGATTCATTGCCCCAATTAGGGGCTCTCTCCAGCGCGCCGGGCTCAAGCCGTCTGAAGGGTCTCCTCGGGGACCGCCGAAACCCATCAGCGGCTAGAGCTGGTCTTTAAGTAAAGGTCAAGCAGGACGCGGGAGGAGCCAGGTAAGGACGCGAACGGCGCCCCTGGGGACAGAGGAGCCCCCCAACCCCTACCCCGGGAGGGGCTGTGGGCCAGCAGGAGGCGCCCTGCCGGCTTCGTCCAGGGTGGTCCTGCCCCCTCCTCATTCTCAAAGGGGGACCAAGTGAGAATCATTTACAGTCCTGCATAGCCCGAGATTGGGGACACTTTTCAGAGCACAGCGTTGTAATTTTGCAGAGGGAAGAGAAGCTGTTTCCTGTCTCCTGGAACACGTTAATGAATGCACCATCCTGAGGATGAGTCCTGTCCCTGCTCTGTCCCTCGCCACCACTGGTCAGGGGCCACTGCTCACCAGCAGAGATAGAAAGAGTCCTGTGTGTCCCAGGGCAAGTGACTCTACCTCTCTGAGCCCTTTCATTCTTTTGTTAAACAGGAGCTGCTTGCAGGGGACTAACTGTTTTCCATGCATTTATTTTGTGTATTTATTTAACGGAGACTTGCAGAGTGCTAGGTACAGTTCTAAGCACTTTATGTACTTCTGCTCAATTACCCCTCCTGATAATGCTGGGCTTCATGCAGTCATCAGCACTGTTTCAGTGATAGATCAGCACAGTTTACAGACGGGAGAGAGGTGGCACTAAGTGTTAAGTTACTTATTCAAAATGGCCAAGTAGGGTTCAGACCCAGGGAATTGGGTGCCAGGTACATGCTTTTGAATGCCAGGGTTTGCAGCCTCTCCAGGCGAGCATCTGGTCCATGTCACCAGTCTGCTGATGGAGCCTGTCCATGACAGGGGACAAGGCCAGGCCCTGTGGATCCCCCCCACCCCACCTCACATGCTGCACTGGTCGTCAGGTTGGTAGTAACCTTGTGCCAATCCAGGCATTTCTGAACCTTACACTTCCATCTGTGGAATGACACCCCTTCCAGCTTCAAAACTCTACAAGCCTCTGATTTCTGAGCAGCTGTCCTGACCTGCACCGGGGCCCAGAGTTGGCCTGGGGACCAAGGTGCACCATGGTCACCTCCACCCTCTGGGGTGCTGACATGTAAGTAAAACTGGGCTTCCTTTTGTCTGGGAGGCAGGCCATGCATTGTAAGTAAATGGAAGAAGAGCAAAGGGCCAGTTCCCAGGAATCTCTGGTGGATACTCCAGGGCGCACAGTCCAAGGGTTAATAGGAAAATCATTGTCATCAGAGATGCTTGCCAGAGATGCGAGACCTTGGGCCCTCACCCAGGCCCTGAAAAAAAAAAAAACTCTGTGTCAGCAAAACTATCCCAAAGGAATGTTGAGGGCAGGGCCCAATGCTTTTCAGCTCTTGGCATTTTTAATACCTGGTGAGAAGCCTGATTAGGAAAACTTTAAAGGGCAACATCTGTTTAATTGTGGCTTGCATGGCTGCTGGTAAAACATTGCTGGCCTCAGCACCTCCAGGCTGCTGTTGAGTTAGATGTAGGTCCCTTGGGGCTCATCTTTAAGGTCTCTGCTCTGGTAGCATCCTGAGAGGCCTCCCTGCCTTCCCGAGAGCCGTCCTCTACTGCCTTTCTCCACCTCAGCTCCTTGGCATAGCAGCTTGCATGAATTTTATTTATTTTTCTGTCTGCTGTTCCTGCCTGCCCCAGCCCTCCCCACCAGTATCCCCACTCCCACCTAGAAGCCAGATCTGTCTTACTTGCTTATATCCAGGGCCTGGCTCAGTGCCTGGGTCCCAGTCCTGTTCTATCTATCCCTCACATGAGCCTTGGGCAGACCTCCTAGCCAGCTAAGCCTCAGTTTCTGGCTTGGTACAAGGGGATTGTGATCCCTGCCTCAAGGGACATTTGTGGGTGGATGAATGAGGTAGAGGGAACGATTCCCCGGGCGCCGAGGTCTGGTATATTGCAGGTGACCGTGAGTATGTGATTGACAGCTGTTGAGGAGGTACTCCAGTCTGTGCCCTAAGGTAAGGGGGACACTGGGATGAGGTCACACAGAGTGAGGGAGGAGGGCCACAGTGTCAACAGGATGAAAAGAGAGAGGCGGGGTTTTGTTGACTAAGCTGGAGTCCTCCAGGAGGGTTTCCCAAGTATGTCCGATGTGTGCCGGGGTGGATGCATTTGTTAGAATGTGTGTGCAAGTGTGTACATACATGTGTCAGTGTGTGTGGCATGAACCTATGTTTGTGTGCATGTGTGATCACAGTGCTCCTGGGCCTGTGTCTATGTGCATATGAAGTAGGCCAGGAGTCGGGGAGGCGGCTGGAGGTGTCCGGCTGGATATTTTTGTTTCTTTCCATGACCCAGTAACCCAAGAAAGTCTCCTGGGACATGTCTCGGGAGGCAGGGAGTACGTAAACACAGACCAAGGGCGGAGGAAGGCAGGTGACAGTGGCTGGTCATCTGCGGGTGGGCAACACCAGGCAGGGGCACCGGCACAGTCTAACACACCAGGTAGATGTCACACCTCTGCCATTTACTAGCTGTGTGGCCTCATCCTGCTCCTAACTTCTCTTGAGCCTCAGTTTCCCCATCCGTAAGCCAGAGATAACAAAATGAGGAAGAATGAATCTAGATGCCCCCAGTAAAGCATGCTACACAGACAGAACCATAACATCTGTGCACACCAGGACCTATCGTGAGGTTTGTTCTACATACCCCCAGTTCACAGGAGAGGGGGGTGAGTCGCAGACAATGGATGTCACTGGCCCAGGGTCACACAGCCTGGGCAGCTGCCTCTGTGACTCCCTGGGCTCTACCCCAAATATTGAGACACCAGTTAGTTAGGACAAGAACAACCTAGAGTGTCATCCACCCTCTCCTCACATGTGTCCCTAAAGAAACTGAGGCTCCTGTATGGACACAAAACAAGCTGAGTTTGTGCCAGAAGATGAGGAGAAATGCCAGGGTATGTTTGCATTAATGTCATGTGCTGACATAGACTCAAAATCCTGTTTTTTGTTGTTGTTTTTTTTTTAGACTCCGTCTTACTTTGTTACCCTTGGTAGAGTGCTGTGGTCTCACAGCTCACAGCAACCTCAAACTCTTGGGCTTAAGCGACTCTCTTGTCTCAGCCTCCCAAGTAGCTAGGTCTACAGGCGCCCCCCACAACACTCGGTTATTATTATTATTATTATTATTATTATTAGTTGTAGTTGTCATTGTTGTTTGGCAGGCCCAGCTGGCACCCGCCAGCTCTGGTGTATGTGACTGGCGCCCTAGCTGCTGAACTACCGGCGCCAAGCCCAAAGTCCCTTTTTCTAACAGAAACGTGCAAAAGGCTCAAACTAAACTGAGCCACCCAATATCCCCGCCAAGAGCTGCCAGAGCCTCAGCCTCACCTCCCCAACAGAGCCATTCCTGGCTTCCCCACCCCCCGCTTGGAGCCCTACAACCCTCACTGCAGCTGGAGAGAGGGTGCCACAGGCAGCCCAGCACTGGGAGTAGGGGAGGAAATGCCCACCCTAGGTCTGCAGGAACATCTGGGTGGTCTCAGATTTGCTGCTACCTGTAGGGTCATCTTAGCCCAGAAACCGCAGGAATCTGCCCTCCCCCCTGCCCAGGAGAGCTCTCCAGACACCCAACATGCACACATCATTTTGTACATCTGCCTCTGCGCTGGCCTCTCCCACAGGGCCCAGCCTGAGCCGCTTGCCATGCCCTGCCCTGCAGTTTCACAAGGCTGGGGACACAGTTAAGGACCACTCAATGCTTGAAACAGGGATGCCAGAGTGCATGTGGACCTCACTGTGAGAACCTCCTGCTGCCCCGGCGGCTTCCACGCCACCATCTTTTATTTTTCCCAAGTGCCAGCAATCAAGATTAAACTCTTCACATGCCCCCAGCTTTCTCCAACCCTATAACCGCACTTCCCTCCTCGCCAGGACTGTCTGCCCTTTTCCTCTTCCCTCTAAACTGTGCGTGTGTCCCTCCAAGGCCTCATTTACCTTCCCAGGCTGGTCCATCCTTCCTCTTTTAGAGGCACTGTGTGCTGCCTGTTTGGCCTCTGGCTTGCTGGGGCCAGGAAAACAAAATTTATCATCTCACTGCCCTATTTTTTCTTTTCTTTTTTTCTTTTTTGCCTAAGAATGAAGCAAGCACTTTTCTGCTTCGCTCAGAAAGAGCTTCAAACATGGCAGGCCACTGGCAAAGGTATATCTTCCTTCTCAGAAGGAAAGAATGTGACCGTCGACAGTAAAAAAAAAAAAAAAAAAAAAAACAACCAAATCTGGGATTTGTGGAGGCCTTGGGCTTATGAATCATTTCTTATCCGTTAGCTCATGTCACAGTGGAGGCATGACAGGAGGTGTATTCATTTTAGAGATGGAGAAACTGAGGCTCCAACAAGCAGAGGCTTGTTCAAGGGCACAGTTAAGCGCCAGCTTTTGGGGACAGTGGGGGCTGGGAAATTTGGTTGCATTCTGTATGCATTACTTGTGCTAACTTGTTAAATAGAAACATTGACATAAACAGCATGTTTGGTGACCCCATCTTAGCACCCATTGCCTTTATAAATCCAGGAGCCTCCAAGAGTGAAAGTGGGTGGACCACTCTCTATCTCTGGGGCCTGGGACAACCGAGGCAGAGACATTTTATACGCTGTGAAGTGCCTTGTTAAAAAGTCATGGCTGGGCGGCGCCTGTGGCTCAAAGGAGTAGGGCACTGGCCCCATATACTGGAGGTGGCGGGTTCAAACCCAGCCCCGGCCAAAAACTGCAAAAAAAAAAAAAGGCAAGGCTTATGTTCCACAATTAAAGGTCACTGCATGGGGTACAAATTTGCACAGCAGAATCTGGTGCCTCAAAACCTTGCCTTGCTTCCCTGAATCTTAAAAAAAAAAAAAAGACTCCAGGAGAGAAAAACCCAGTCTCCTACTGCTGGAATTACCATCCCCCATGCCAGGCCTCACCAGCTTGAAATCTGAGGATATTGCTGTGAACTTCAGGGCCTCGTAAAACCCCTTTGATAAATGATCACCAGGGTTGACCTGCCACTGGGGATGATGGGACAAACACTCCACATAAATCTTGAATATATTCAAAGACTCCCTTGCTGCTGGCTTCTCAACAGACCCCTGATTTGGAGCACAGAACCCACAGCAACCGTTTATGTGGTTAGTTCCCAAGCTTCCAAGCCACGGAGGTTTCTGAGCGGGTAGGGTATAGGTGGGTGGGTGACGGCTAGAAGTAAAAGTAGATGATGCCAAGAACTGTCTTAAGGGTGCCCAGCATGCAGTGGGTGCTCAGTATGAACCAGTCTGCGTCCTCCAACCTGGAACGATCATAGCTAATATTCATGTTTGCTGGGTGGTCACTGAATGCCAGTGTTGTGTTTGGAGCAGAGATCATTATCTCATTTATTTCTCACAACACCCTGAAAAGTAGACACTGTTGTTACATGATTTTACCGATGGGGACACTGAGGCTTGGAACAGGAGTTCATGTCCCTGCATCATGGAGCTGGGAAGTGTCAGAACTGGATTCCTACCTAGGCAGTCTGGCCCTAGCGCCCTGCTGTGTGCTCAGCTCCTGGCCTGCCAGGCACGCTGCCCCAGTCCTAATAAAGGCGTCCTTGTCCCTCCCTGGGCCGTGCCAGGAAGGCCAATGGTCAGGGCTTGCTGCACACCTCCGAGTCTGGCCTGTGTTTCCGCCACCTTCAGCCTAGTCTCCTGAGCTCTCAGGACCTGGAGCAGTGGCAGGTCCATGGCTCTGGGAAGTCAAAGGCAACACATTCTTTCCAGCTGTTCCTCTTGAGTCACCAAGCATGTTCCAACCCCAGCTGCCAGCTTGCCTCCCCCGGCTTGGATGCATGCCCTGGATGGGTTGTTGCTGGACCCGTTGACAGAGACAGACGGTGGGACTGAGCCGTGTGGCTAACTCTAAACTTGAATGTTGTTTTTTAGAAATCTTGTACCGAGGTATCACCTCCATACAGAAAAGCCTGCCTCACAATACAAGTGCAATTTCCTGAACTGTCGCAAGCTGATTACATCTGTGTGACCAGCACCCAGAAATAAGGCAGGCCCAGCCTCCCGGAAGCCCTCCAAGGGCCCTGGTCCAGGCACTACCTGCCTTCCCACCAGGGAATGACTCCCAACCAGTTCTGGGCATCCTGACTCTTAACACCAGCCTGTGTTATTCTTTAGCAGCTTTATTGAGATATAACTCACAGGCCACACAATCCGCCCATTTAAAGTGTACAATTCAATGGCTTTTGTATATTTACAGAGTTCTGCAACCACTACCACAATCAATTTTAGCACATTTTCATCACCCCCGGAAGAAACCTCAGACCCTTTAGCCATCAACGCCCATCCCTCCAGCTCTACCCCATACCAGCCCCTGGCGACCATCAGTCTACCTTCTGTCCCTGCCTGCTCTGGGCAGTTTGCATAAATGGGATCGTCCAGCAACGGGCCTGTGACTGGCTTCATTCACCCAGCGTGATGTTTTCAAGGCTTATCCGTGTTGTAGGCTGTCAGGGCGGTCTGTTTGTGCTTTATGTGAGAAGAAGCACATCTCCGTGTTTTCTGGGCCTGACTTTTTGCTCTGTACCACATCTTCCCGATTTCACATGCAGCAGCAATCAGTTCTTTTTTTCTTGCTGTGTAGTAGTCCACTGGTAAACCCTCCATCTTTTACTCCTCCTTTCTGCCACTGGTGAGCTCTGGGGTAGTTTCCATTTGGGGCTACCACAAATGGTGTTTTTCTAAACAATCTAGTGCACGTAATTTGTTGAAAACATACAATGCATTTCTTTTGGGGTAGACACCCAGGAGTAGAATTGCTAACTATCAGGTGGGTGTGTGACTTTAATGCATGCTAAGATATTTAAAATCACATGAGGGAGGCTAGTGGAATTGTCAAGTTTCCCTAGTCCCCAGATTTAGCCCTTCCTGACCTGCCCCTCAGTGGCCCACCCACCAGCCTGTACCCACATCCAGCGCCTTGCAGGGTGCCCCCTGCCCCCGCTGCCCAGCCGGGATGGAGTCCATACAAGCTGCAGAGGAAAAGGACTCTGTGGCCAGTATTTTCGTTGGGTCGTGTGAACACACGTGGTTTTTCTGCCCTGGCTCTGAAACTGTGTTCCTTTCACAGGCCAGAAATACTTAGGCATGGCTCACTCTAAAAGGGGAAACACATTTTAAATTCCAATCTGCCCCGGTCTTAGAATGACTTAGAACATTCCAGCTGTCTGGAAGACAGCACTCACCAGGAACAGTGGCTTATAGTCCCTTCTCCACACACCACTCTGGGCCCGGCTCCACCCTCTCTGGGGTGGTTCAAGGCACACATCTCTAAGTGAGACCTCATCATGCAGCAATCCCAAGGCCTGAGCCAGCTGAGCTTTGCTCCCCATCTGCATATTATTGCCTGATTTAATCCTCTCAGCACCTGATGAGGTAGGCACATGAGTACTATTTCTACTTCACAGGTGAGGAAACTAAAGCAGAGAGGTTAAGCTATTTGCCCAAGATCACACAGCTACTAATGGAAGGAGCTGATATCGCAACTCAGACTGCTGTGGACCCGGAGCCTGCACTCTGAATGGTGCACTACTTTGCCTACAGACTTCGGACTTCAGACCAAAATCCAGCCCCCCTCCTCCCCGCATCACAGTGTCTTCTCTGCATGGCCCCAGGTAAGTGGTTGGACTTGTGAGCCACATTGTTTTAGTCAAAGTGAGTGTGGAGAATAACCTTGTCCACCGCCCTCCAATGTCATTAGGAGACCAAACCCCATAGAATTTAAAAGTGCCACACGCACAGTAAGCACTGCACAGAGGGACATTTCTCTCCCAGCACATGCTTCTGAAGCCCATATTCTTAGATAAACCCCCTTAATTTGAGAGGAGGGCAGTCCAAGGCCCAGGGCAGCCCTGACTCGGCCAAGGTCACACAACGAACAGTTAGAAGTCGGCCTTCCCAACTTCCTAATGCTTTTGCACTCCATGAAAACAGTGATTTGTGATTGTCAGGCCAAGGAGCCCTCACTCAGGTGTTGGAGAACTTCATCCCCGAGAACTCC
The DNA here is from genome assembly GCF_027406575.1 of Nycticebus coucang. Lineage (NCBI taxonomy): Eukaryota > Metazoa > Chordata > Mammalia > Primates > Lorisidae > Nycticebus > Nycticebus coucang. Next base: position 181,222,271 of record NC_069781.1, on the reverse strand, counting down.
ATTTCTTCCCGGGGTCCATGGGAGGGTGAGCTCTGGGCTTCAGAGAGAACCAAAGATGGTCTGACTCCTGGGGCTCCCAGGTTTGCCCCCCTGAGGGATGGGTGCTAGCAGATCAGGAGGCAGGCCTGGGTGTCCGATTGTGCCTCTGGCTGGGCACCCTGACATGACTTCCAGAAAGACTATCTCTCCGTGGGGCCCCCTAGACCCTGAGTGGCCATTAATATTTATCAGACCTGAAAGCTGAGCCACTGGAGAAGTGAAAAACAGCCGTGGACAGGTGCCAACGTGGCTGGCACTCTGGCTCAGAGTGTGGGCAGCTGGGGGGGGGGCGGTTAGTGAAGGGTAAGGGAAGGTGGGTAGGACTAGGCAAGGAGACCTCATCTTGTGGGGAGAGGCAGGCATTCAGTCTAAAAGGAGGACAGCGAATGATCAAGGAAGGGATGCCCCCTAGAAGGTGGTCCTTCCCTGCTGCTATGGGCATCCGAGGCCCCAGGCCTGGACAGGAGGCTGGGGGTGGCCCTCCCAAGCCCTTCCAGCCCCAGCCTCTGACCTGTTTTCCTTATGTCTCTCCCCGACCCAGCAGCCAGCATTGTCTTTTTGGAAGTCCAACCCTGGTTGTGGTCTCCCCCTTGCTTGAAGTCCATCTCAGGTTTCATAGCCCTCAGGTTAGAGATGAGACGCCCTGTTTGTTGGCCTCTGCTCATGTTTCTGGGAGACCTTAAGACTGCTTGATTCCTTGGACCTTCCTGGTGCTTTGGCCTTCTTAGGAGGCACCGTGTACACTGCACCACAGGGCCTTTGCACATACTATTTCCATTGCCTGGAACTTGCTTCCTTCCCCTCTGTGCCTAATTCCTCCCTGTGCCAGGCCTGCGCCATTCCTCATCCTTCTGTTCTGCAGGCTGACCCTGCAAACTACATTTCCCAGGCTTCCTTGCTCCTGACTCCCCACTGGGGACAGCCAACAGGAGGCACTGGAGGGAGACCAGAGGAGGGGGAAGCCAGCGTGTCTCTGTCTCTCTGCTTAAGCAATGTCTGTACAAGTGGCCACATCTCTTGTGTGGTTCCAGCAGCAGCTCCAGTAACTCTGTCTTCTTCCTTTCTCCCTCCTGCCTGGGGTGGCAACAGCTTCCTGCCATTCTTAGCTGTGAGTCAGTCTTGCTGCCTCCCTGTGCTCTCTCAGCTGCTTCACCGCTTTGCTAACAGTTCCCTTGATTAAACTCCTCTCTTGACTCACCTGGCCCAGGTGCCCCATTCTTGGCCAGCCGTTGGCTCATCCTTTGGTTCCCTGTGACTGTCTGGAGCATCCCGGCCTGTGTCAGGAACCTCTGTGATATGCTGGAACATTTCTTTTCCTTCTGGGCACGTCTTGCTGTTTGTAATTATGACTTCATGAGTGTGGTTACTTGATTAACATCTGTCTTCCCCCGAATTTGCCAGTTTCATGAGGGTGAGGTCCAGGCATCTCTTTCTGCTCAGCTCTGTGTCTCTGGCAGCAGACCTAGTGTGATGGCTGCCACGTAGGGGCACTCAGGAAACGTGAGCGCATGAGGAGAGCTGTGAGGAACTCAGTTGGCTGATACCCCGAGCTCTAAGTGAATCTTTTCTTGCTTTTTCATAAGGTTGCTAAACAGGTTGCTTGGAGAAACCCATCGTTCCTTCATTTGGCTAAAATTTATTGGGCTCCTACTGGACACCAGGATGGGGGGAATGAATGGATGGGTGGGTGGGTGGGCGGGCAGGTGAGTGAGTGGACGGTGGAGGGAAAAGCAAAGGATGGCTAGATTGATGGATGATAGATGGGTGGGTGAATAGAAGGGTAGATGGATGGAAGGAAAAACTGGATGGATAGATGGACGGATGGATAGAAGGACAGGTGGGTGGATGAATGGGTTTGTTGGCAAATGGATGGTTTGGTGGATGGAAGGATGATGGGTGGTTGGGTGGGTGGATGGATGAGTAGACGGATAGGTTGGTTGGTGGATGGTTGGATGGGCGGGTTGGTTGGTTAATGGATGGTTTGGTGGATGAATGAAAGAAGGATTTACTCCTGGGAAAAAAGTAAAGTATGAAGAAAAGTCACACTGAATTAAGATAAAATACAGTTGCTCCTTGAGGAGCAGCAGAGGGACAGGGAGTGCTGGCACTCTTTTGGGAACATGCAGGAGGCTGGGCCCTGAGAAGGGAGTTAGAGAAGCAAGTTATAATTCCCTGCGTTAACCAAGATTAATGGCTTTGGTTTGGAGAGGCCACTCCCAGCCATGGGTTTGAGGCCAACTGCCCTATGGCTGCCCTAGAGACACAGAGTTCCTGGGGTGGCAGTTAAGACTGACTTAGGGTCACCCAACCACAAGTCCAGTGGGAGCTGGGACAGGAGTCCCCTTCACTGCAGTCCCGGGCCCTAGACATGCAGAGTATCTCAAACTTCATGGACCCCAGAATCATCATGAGCCTATTCAACAAGCTGATGCCTGTGGCTCACCACAGATCTGGTCCAGGAGGCCAGTGTGGGGCCTGGAAGTCTGCGTGGTTTTGGTTTTGTTTTTTTGAGACAAGGTCTTGTTCTATCACCCAGGCTAGAGTGCAGTGGTTGGTCATAGCTCACTGCCTCTTTGCCTGGGCTCAAATGATCCTCCTGTCTCAGCCTCCCCCTCAAAATGCTGGGACTACAGGCGCAAGCCACCACGCCTGGCGCAGTGTGGTTTTAACGGGCATCCAGGCATTGAGAGGCCTGTAGTTCATGGAACGTAATTTGAAAAACACTGACATTGGAGATGTCTCAAACTCCATCTGGCAAAGTGGGAAAGGAGCCGGGAGTCAGAGTCTCACTATGTTGCCCTCTGTAGAGTGTTGTGGCATCACAGCTCACAGCATCCTCAAACTCTTGGGCTTAAACGATTTTCTTGCCTCAGCCTCCCAAGTAGCTGGGACTACAGGCGCCCGCTACAACGCCCGGCTTTTTTTGTTGTTTAGCAGTCCCAGGCAGGGTTTGAACCCACCAGCCCCTGTGTTACAGGTGCCGAGCCCCAGCTTCAGTCTTGACCTGTCAGTCATGAGTGACCCACCCTGAGCCTCTTCGTCTCCACCCAGAGTAGAAGACCCTCGCTCAGTGTTGATGCTTTAAATTCAAAGACCCGGCCAAGAACACCCGGCAAATGTAAGCCTTGGACCTGTCTCCCCACTCAGTCAGAATCTCCATCACACCAGAGAGTTCCAGAAGTCAACATCACGTGGATTTAGAGTTTTAGAACGCTCCCTGTGCCAGGTATTACGTGACACCCCAGCGGCCTGTGGGGTACCGCTCTTCATCAAACCGGTTGATGTTTCTGTAGCAAAATGCAAACTTCCTCCGTGGAGTGGGGGGAAGGGAGGCCATAAAGAGCCCCATGTCTGTCCAGGGCAGATATTTGTGGCCAAACAAGTTACATAAGGACTTGGCTTTTTTGAGCTTTTGTGGTTTTGCAATTGTGGATAAGGGATTGCAGTCTGTATAAAGATGGGAAGATCTAAATGGTGCTGCGAAAAACAGTCATGCCAAGGCTCCTTAGGTGTTGACCTGGGAGGAGGTTCACCCTACACTGACTATTCAGTGGAAGACGGGCTGGGAAGAGCTTAGAAAATTGTATACCATTTCCCCGGAAAGAGACTAGGGGGAACAAGGTACAAGGGCTGGTTTTTCTCTTTTTGCTTAGGGATGTTTTCAAAGGTTCTACCTTGAGCCACTATCATACTATATCACTCATCTGATTGTTCTTTTTAAACAATAGGAGTCTTAAAATCTTCAAATGCCCCAAAGTTTGGTGAATGACTCCTGTGGAGGCAGTGGTGGGCTAGAGTCTTGGAGCAATACCTACCCATGGCCCCTCTGACGGGGTGGCAGAGGCCCCTGCCCTTTGTCTGCTCAAGGTCTCTGCCTTGCCACCCACCTCTGAGTCCCTGCACACCAGGCTCTGAAGAGGACATCTGTAGCTGCCCTTGGCTTGTCCCCCACCCCCTGGCACAGCCTGGGTGGTTTCCCGTGACTGTGAGAGCCCCCCAGGTCCGAAGACCCCACCATGGCTGCCTCGGGGCCCAGCACAGAGAGTGTAGGCGAGAAGCACACAGGCAAGCAGGAGGCGGGCAGCCAAGGTGCCACCCTTCAACAGGTGGCCCGCCATCTGCTCTGGCTCCCTGCCCAGGCCACGCGTTCAGCCCTCTGGAGTTTAACTTTGGCTGTGCAGTAGCCTGAGTTCATACAGCCAGAAAAAGAACGGACAGAGTGGGCTGGGCCCGAGGACAGGGTGTGGGTCACTTGTCCCAAATGAGGGAGGCTAAAAATGACTAGGACCTTGGAAAGTCCCTCTGTTGGGCCCTGACCTTACTTTTGCTTCACTGAGTTCCTGCTCAAGGCTGAAAAGCTTTCCAGCAGTGATGGAAATGCAGGCCCAGAGGGGTGCAGAGCTCTCCTACGGTGAGACAGTGCGGCTGTTCACCGGTCTGTTCACCAACACCCTAGCTGGTGCTTAAGAAGGCTCCCGCCAGCCACAGCAAGGAGCCTCAACCTGCTGGTGAGATGGGCACGTGGACACCAGAATGAAACAAGCACCAGCTCCCCAGCCCCTCCCCGCTGCCCGAGAGGAAGGTTGCTGCTTTCCCAGCCTCAGGCTCCTCATCTTTAAAATGGGCCTCTTAGAGCCTGTGCGTGGAAGGAAGCTGTTTCACAGAGGTGCTGTGGGTGGAATCCTTTTCCTCCAGGGCATTTTGTTCCCAAAGCCCCCCATGCAGCCCTACCACCAGGCTTTGGTAAGTGAGGAAACGGACATGGCAAATCCTTTGTCAGTGTACCCAGGGCAAGCCCAGACGCTGACCTACTGCCTGAATTTGCCTCACTCTGAAGTGAACATGTCAGAGCCTGTTCCCTGGGGCAGGGCCCAGCTGTCCCCCTGCCAGCTGCCAGGACCCTAATGTGTGACACCCAGTGCCAGGCCACAGAGGCCCAGGCTGGGGAGACTCGGGCAGCTTCTAACCTAGCCGAGGTTGGGAGAGGAGCCCAGTGGCTGGGCAGGGGCCACAGACACAGTGTGTACCATCCCACACTACCCACAGCACCACACTGCCCCATCAAGCCCCCTCCTCCAGGCACCCAGCCCTGCCTGATGCCTGTGGGCAGAGCTGCACCTTTCCTTGGGCCACCACACAGAGAGCGTTCCGGGAGCCTGGGACACTCAGCTCTGCAATATATGTTGATTTTTACAAGTACCAACTGGAAGAACATTTTGTGAAAAGCCATGGAGAAACCTCAAGCTCATCCTTGTGCTCACACTGAGCAGTAAATGTCTCCAGTAGCTCAGCCCTCGGCTAGCTGGGGCAGTCCGGGGTGAGGAGGAGCTGGTGTTGTTAAGACATCCGGGCCAGGCACGGGCCCTCTCCATGGCCTCTGCCTTCCTGACTGGGCTGTGAGCCCAGCGTGGCCAACTCCAAAGCCACGTTTGGCCCACGGGGCTGTTGGTCTCTCTGACAAACACTGGTGATACCCTGACTGGGCTGGTGGCTTGGAGGCCAGCACAGTCCAATCTGGTCCAAGGGCCTTGGCCCCCAGAGCTGTTAGAGGCTCCCTAGTGGCTCCCAAAACTGGGCTGAGCAACGCGGGAGGGAGAGTAAAGTGGGGTGCTGGGAGGCTACTGAGGGAGGTGGCCCCTGGTGAACCCTGGGAAGCTCAGCAGGCGCTGGGAGGCAGGGCCCTCCTCCAGGCTCAGGACCCAGGAAGAGGGAGTTGGTCCTAAAGACTGAAACAGCAGCGAAAGCCAGCAGCTGCCTGGGGCGGAGAGCAGGGTGCTCCTTCCTGAGAAAGGCTGGCCCCTGGGGCCTCCCAGGGCCAAATGCCTCTTCCTGCCGTCAGGCGCCACAGCAGCCTGAGAAGGAGCTGCCGGGTCAGAGCTAGTCGTCCCCTAGTTTCATTCAGCCCTGAAGGGGGCAGCGAGGGGGACGCCACAATTCTGACCATGCACAGAGACAGAGGAACACAGGGAGACAGAGACAAGGAGAGAGAGACTCTAAAGACATAGACACACGAGCGGGGGCACGCAGAGGGACAGGGATACGGACATGCTCTGAGAAACATGAGACAGACATGCAGAGAGGGAATACAGTCATAGAAACAGGTGACAGAGACACCCAAAGATGAGGTGTGTGCACACGCAGACTCAGACACGAAGAGCCCCTCACCCTACTCTCAAGAGCCTGGCGCTGCCCACCTCCCTCATCCCCTCACATAGTCGCTTCTAAGGGGGCCACGAGGGACCCCTGACACCCGTGCCACACATCCCAGCACCAACATCCTGCATTCGGACCCAGACTTCAGGGTGTCACTGCATCGTGAGGAGGCCAAGTGGACAGGTGTGTGTCCAGCCACTGGCAGCCTGCATTTGAGTCCTGGGACTGCCACTGCCAGGCCCAGGACAAGATGTTATGTCTCTGAGTCTCGGTTTCCCTCATTGTAAAGCAGAGAGAGTGTGACCGCAGAGATGGCAGTGGGTACAGAACTACAGGGAGCCAGTGATAGCCAGGATGCAGTCCCCGTCTGGCCTTGGAGGTGCAGCCAGGCTGACTTGGCCCAGCTCTGTAGACCCTGCCAGGATGAAGAGAGCCAGGAGCCAGGCCTTCTGGTCCCCACTGATGGGTGGCATTGCACTCCAGGAGGATGCCTGTCTCCTATGGGTGGATATTTGGATGGTTTTCCATTTGGGGCCATGAGTCTGCTGCTCTCAGTGTTTGCCTGCAAGTCCTCGTGTGGACATGTGTTCCCATTTCTCTTTTTTTGCAGTTTTTGGCCAGGGCTGGGTTTGAACCCGCCACCTCCGGCATATGGGGCCTGCGCCCTACTCCTTTGAGCCACAGGCGCCGCCCTTTTGTGTGTGTGTTCCCATTTCTCTTGGTTAAACATCTAGAAGTGGAATTCCTGGGTCATAGGGCAGGTGTTGACCTTGGGTGAGTAGCCGGTTCAGCCTCAGTTTCCTTATCTTTAAAATAGGGTTCAAAAAAGTAGCAACAATCCGGATGCCCATCAGTAAATGAAGGGATCAACAAAATGTGGTGTGGTCAAACAGGGCATTATTTGGCCATGAAAAGCCCAACTATAACCCCTGAAAACATTGCGCTAAGGGTCAGAAGCAGAGACATATCGTCAGGTCCCATTTTATATGAATCATCCAGAATAGCCAATCTATAGAGACGGGCGGCAGATGGGTGGCTGTTTAGGGATGGGGAGGGGCTGGAGGGATGACCACTCCTGGGGACAGGGTTTCCTTGTGGGGTGATGGAAGTGTTCTGGAATTAGGTGGAGATGACAGTTGTACAATCTCGTGGACGTACTAAATGCCACTGAATTGTACACTGTAAAACGGTCAAAGCAGTGAATTTCATGTTATGTGATCTTTGCCTCAATTTTTAGAAGGGGGGAATGTAATCTGATAATAAACCTTCTCCAGGGACTTGCTGACAAGGGAGGTGCCTCAAGTCAGCACCTGGCACAGAGCTAGGCAGACAGTCCCAGAACAGCAGCTTCAGGTATTTGGGGCATCAGCGCCCACCCAACCCTGTGCCTGGCACGCCTAGCACCCAGCCTGCACACGGCAGGCTTTCAGCGTGCCCTTGTTCATCATGAGTGTTTAGCTTTACGGTTGTGATTCCTCAGCGCCCCGGGCAGAGGCTGCCAGGAAAAAGCAGTAATGAGACTGTCTGCTGCCTGACTCTGACCTTCATGTTCATTATCTTCAAGAAATCTGCACAAGAGCCTATCAGATGGGAATCTTTCAAAATGCATTACTACTAATCTCCCAGTGTTTACGGAGAAGGAAACCAAGAGAGGTTCAGGAAGCTGCCCAAGGTCAGCATCAGCGAAGCCCGGCCAACTCTGAGCCACAGGGCCAGGTAAGCAACGAGGTCAGCAGCCTGAGTCCCGCACACAGCACTACCTCCATGTGGGGGGAGGCCTGCCCCCCTGTCTCTGCAGATGGAAGTCCTCTGCCCTAGGCACGGGCTGGATCTTCATAGAGCTGAGAAGGTAGCAGGAGTGTGGAGTGACTGTGTCCCTGTGAGTCTGCCCCAGAAGAGAGTCTGGGCTCAAGCAGAGGTCAGGATGTGACCTGCCTGGGGTCCTCAGCCCTGTGGAGTCCAGGCCAGCAGTGATTTCCCAGAGGTACTGACTTAGAAGGAAAGAGAAGGTAAAGAAAAGCAGGAAAAAGTAGGCCACAGAAGCCCACTATGGCTGCCTGAGCCAGCCTCTGTCCCCAGGCAGCCACAAAGCCTCTTCTGGGGCCTTGGCCCGCACCCTCTCGTGCTTAGATCTCAGGGGCCATGGTGCTCCTCATCCTCATTCCTGGAATTCTGCTACACCTACCTTGCTGGCACCTCCCCCAGGCCACAGTGCCACTTCCTGCCCCAGTGGCAAACCTTCTCCCAGAGGTCGCCCCCACCCTTCCATTCCCACCTCCCAAACCCAACCCCCAAATTTCTTCCCCCAATGAACCCATTGGCACTGCCCCATCTGGCTCTCCAAAACTGCAGCTCACTCACATCACTCCCCTGCTCTCAAATTGTCTATTGCTCCCTAGTGCTCCAGAGAGGCAGTTTGAAGACTGGCTAAAAGCAGAGAATCTGGAACAGGATATCCGGGTTTGAATATCCTAACCATCTATAAGTGGTTATCCTAACCATCTATAAGTGATCTTGGGCAAGGCGCTCCACTATTCCGTCTGTGAAATGGGATGAAGATCAGCAGCCCCTACCACACCAAGTTACTGGTGTGGTGAATGAGTTCAGGGGTGTAGTGTCCACAACAATGCCAGCTGGTCATTGCAGTAAGTACTGAGGATAGAGCCAGTTCAGCTTCTTGGTCTGGCCCTGGGTGTAGCATCCATGGTCCACCCCAGACAAAAGGCGCAGCCCCATCTGGCTGTCCCATCGCTAGGGTGCTGCCCTCCTACTTCTCCATGGCGTGTGGTCCAAAGTACCCCAGCCCAGACCGTCTGGGCTCCAGCATGGCCTCCGTCCACGGTGTCCACCCAGTGCTTACAGAAGAGTGCACACAGAGCCCACCAAGCCCGCCAGGGGAGGCAGCCAACCTCTACTTGGGCTATCCCCTGAAGGAGCAGCCTTGGGCAGGAGGCCACTGCCCCTCCCAGAGCAGGATGCAGGCTGCTCAGTGGCGTTAAAGGACCTTCACCGCTGGGGCTGGGGCTGGGGCAGGGCCCAGCTCCACCCCTTCAGCTTTATTCCCACCCAGGGCAGGGATCCCCAGCTCCACCTCTGCCTCCAGCTAATGCTGCTTCACAACAAGTTGTCATTCATCCAACACCTTCATTAAGTGCCTACTGAGTAGGAAGACCTACTCACAGTTAGGTCTTGTGTCTCTGTGCTGCCATCCTGGCTGTTCAGGACACGCTGCTTTCTTGCCTGGAGAGGTGGTTTTGGATGCATTGTCTCACCCGGCTCCCCCAGGCTGTGTGGGCTGCTTCCGTGGTCAGTTACCACCACAGGGTCAGCACCTACTGTGTGCCAGGCACCATGGCTCGTAGATTGTGACTGCCAACCCAGGACGCCCCCTCTAGAGAGTCAGGGGCCCCACCTGCAGAAAGTGAAGCTCAGAGGGACAGAGCGAGCTGCCCCCCCGGGCACAAGGCTGGCCAGTGGCTGACCCAGGGCTTCTCATTCCAAAGCTGGGACTTCCATGGCTCCACACATGTCTGTCCCTGCTGAGTGTAACAGATGTGTTCTGCCAGGTGATTATCCATGGCTCCTTTTGGCAGCAGCTCAGTCCCCTTTACCCTGACCCTGGGGTCTTGAATTCCCAGCTCAAAAAGGCTGACCTTCACATTGTCACCTACATAATGACCCCCAAAGGTGTCCTAATCCCTGAAACCCATGAATATGTCAACTTCAATGTCAGATAGTCAGTGCAGGCCTGACTCAGTTAAGGAAGGACCATGATATGGGGGGGCATCCTGGATCACCTGGGCAGTAGAATCCCCCTTGGACGGGGGAGACAGGAGGGTCAGAGCCAGAGAGAGAGGAAGATGCTCTGCTGCCAGATTTGGAGAAGGCGAAAGGGGCTGTGAGCCAAGGAATGGAGGAGCCTCTAGACTCCGGAAAAGGCAGGAAGCAGGTTCTCCCTGGAGCCTTCTGAAAGACCAGCCCTGCTGACTCTAACCCGCTAAGACCCACATCAGACTCCTGCGAGGCCGATCTGTAAGGGGTAAATGTATGGCATTCCCAGCCTCTGCATCTGTGGCCATTTGTCAGTGTGGCCACACGGAACTCCTACGACGCCCTTACACCCCCTCTTGCTATACCAGGTCCGGGCTACGTCCTCCTCCCCTGCTGCCCAGGAAGACTCTGGAGGTGTCCACTGTCCCCTCTTCTGCTCCCAGGCCTGTAGGTGTCCACTGCCCCAGCACACACAGGCTCACCACGTCCCACCACCTCCGGCTCCTTGCCCTCGGAACCTTGCTTGCTGAATTTTCTTCCCCTCCGCCTTTGTTAGTCACCTTATCATGCCTGCACATCTCACCTCCAATCTAATTGGAATTTCCTCAAAGGCAGGAAACCTGATTTGGACGTCTTTGTCTCTCCCACAGCACCCAGCACTGGTGGCTCAGACAAGCAGGGGTGGCCTTCCTCTCATGGACACAGAGCCACACGCCCCCTTAGCCAAGCCCCATGGCTGGGGGTTGGCCTTTCCCACGGCCCCTGAAGCCCCGGAGCTCTGCCCTCCCCACCCCCTTGCTGCCCTCCAGGGGAGCTGCCACTTGTAGCCCCTTAGCAGAATGTCTCCCTGGGGGCTACCCATCCTGCTACAGAGCCGCCTCTGTCTTGTTTTCAGGGCCCAGTGTCCTTCCTGAATGCCTACATTTCACCCATTTCTTGGCTTTTTTTTTTCCTTTCCTAGAAACATCCTTTTTTATTTTTTTTTTCCAAGACAGAGTCTAACTCTGTCCCCAGGCTAGAGTACAGTGGCATCAGCATAGCTCATAGCAACTTCAAACTCCTGGGCTCAAGTGATCCTCCTGCCTCAGCCTCCCAAGTAGCTGGGACTATAGGTGCCACCACAACACCTGGCTACTTTTTCTATTTTTAGTAGAGACGGGGGTCTCTCTCTCTCAGGCTGGTCTTGAACTCCTGAGCTCAAGAGAACCATCTGCCTCAGCCTCCCAGAGTGCTTGGATTATAGGCGTGAGCCACTGTGACCAGCCTTTTTCAAGAACCTTCTCTAGAATCTTCTTGAGGGCAACGTGGTGCCTACACCACTCCCAGGGCCTGGTTTAGGGCAGAGGACCCACACCCTCACAGATGGGTAAAGGCAGCTGTTGTGCAAAGATGTTCCAGACCAGCAATGTGACCTTCCTGGGCTGGCTGTTTTCCTCTGCAATGTGGCAACCCAACAGTGGCTGCCTCGAGGACCAGCAAGGGCAGACGAGACGGCTGGTGGGCCCAGGCCCACATAGCAAGAGCCCGGCTAACAGCAGCTCTCATTTTCTTTGATGTCCATCAGTCACTGAGACGTCCTATTGGCCCAGAGGCTGGGGAGGTTGTTAATTTTTAAAATGTTTTCCCTGGCCATGGAAAGGAAAGCCCCCAATGCCCTTGCTCCTTCCAACAGGGCAGAGGGGGCACAGGGGACCTACACACATGTGGTACGGCAGAACCATGCTGCAGGTGAGGCCACAGAGCCCCAAAGGCGGGATGCCCCTTACTTGGGGGCACACAGCCAATGTGTCACAGATTCCGACTTCCAACCTGCTCTGATTTCACCGTGGTCAGCCAGAAGGTGAGCAGGACACAGAGACACCTTGTGGGTGGCCAGGATACTGGATCAGTCTGCTGCAGTTACACCCCGCAGGTCTCCTGCCCTAACTAGAATCTGCCTGTCGACTTGTACAAAGAGTCCTGGGCCAGCCAGGAATAGGGACCAGAGCAGGTGATCTATGCAGTAAGGCAGAGGAACCGAAAAGGCTCAGGGCACCACAATGACTTCCTCCAGATGCCCAAGGTCCCCACCCAGCAAGCCTCTCATCAGAATGATCAGGGTCTGGATTGGAGCCAGGCCACAGGGAAGGCGTATCGGCTTAGGAAGTTCGGTGACAGGAAATGCTGTGTGGCCTTGGCAGAGTTTGGAGGCAGCAGCTTTTGGCAGGGCCTGGGTTACCGTGGGGGCTGGGTAGGTTTTGGGGGTACTGGGGAGGACCCTTCATCCCTGACCAGGAAAAACAGCAGCCGTGACTTCTCTGTCCCTCCCCCACCCCGCCCTGACACCCCTTACTGAGCCTCTCTGTCTACTGGGTGGACACTATTTGTATAAATGAAATTCCGTTTTGGCCTGTGCGTGTCCCTGCCTCAGCCAAGAGCTGGTTTGAGGCTGAGAGTGACAAAATTTGGCTGTCACAGGAGAGGGTGGAGGTGGGAGTGGAGGTGACCTTGGGCAGCACATCCCCCCTCCACATCCTCAGCGCAAAGAGTCATGCCCCAGGACTGTAGGGGAGGGGGGGGAAAAGTGCTGTCTTGACTAGGAGCGGGACACAGCCCCAACCAAGGTCCTTGATGTCCTGGTTTTGCCTGAGCTGCCCCAAGTGTCAGAGTGACCCAGACCACCACCAGGCAGAGCCCAGCTTGGGCCTGCCCCAGCAGAGGATGCTGGAGAAAGCTGAACCATAGGCCATGCTAGGCAGCAAGAGACCCTGAAGTCCCCAGGCAGACAGCATCCACTTCTTTTAAGACCTCTCCCCAAGGCCCCATTTGGCTGAGCAGACAACCCTCCTATTGCCTCCAGGGCCTGAGCCTGGCCAGGCAGCCTGCTACCCCCAGGAAGAATTTTCACAAAGCCCTGGCCAGCCCTGGGCCAGCATTACAATGCACCACTTCTGCCTGCTGAGGGCTTCCCAGACCCAGGAAACAGGTGCTTGTGGCTCTGTGATTTCCAAAGGGACTTGGTCCTCCAGGAGTGCCATGGCCTTGAGCAGTGGTGGCTGGGCAGGGAAGAGAAAGGCAGCCAGCCCTGGGGAGGGACCTTCCTGAAACCCACTTTCATGGCAGGCTCACATACCTGCCATGGCTCCCTATTGCCCTAAGGACCCAGAACACATAAAGAATGCTTACAGGGGGGGGCGGAGCAAGATGGCAGCCGAGTAACAGCTTCCTTGCATCTGGGCACCGTGAGTCTGGGGAGATAGGACTCCAGGCATCTCTGGCTGGTGGGAACTGCCTATCACCACTCCTATGAGGATACAGGGAGTCAGCGAGAGACTTCTGGACCCCAAGAGGAGGACTAAAACAGTGGAAAACCGGCAAGTGGTCGCGTGTGTTCAACCCGTCTAAACCCGCCCACAACTGTAAGTTCAGTAGCAGCGAGACTGCAAACCAGAAAGGCCTTACCTGTGAACTCTTTTGATGTCCTTGGACTTGGCACTGAGTTGAACTGCCTTGGGGAAGGCCTGAGTGGGAGTGCGGAGAACTTTGGCCGTTGTCTAGGGCCCCAGTCTGAGCCGCTGAGCCAGACGGAGCTAATAGTGTTTGGCGGTGGGTCACACGGATCCATTGTCAGCGATCTGCCCCGGCAAGCTCCGCCCTCAGGGTCACAGAGCTAGAAACGGGTGGGAGCTGGTAACCCAGCAACCAAGTAGCCTAAGGGTGGGGTCTGAGCCGCCTTGCAGCCCTAACCCTCAGGGGCAGAGTGAGACCAGTTTTGGCACACTGAGTAAGTGGATAGCCACTTCAGCAGCGATTCCAGCGAGAAAGCTGGGAAAGCTTCTGCTCAGCAAGTTTACAAGTTCAAAGTGCCTTTTAAGTGGGCTGAAGAGAGATTTAGGGTGTCTACCTGCTGGGGTTTGAGAAATCGGCAGCCTCCAGTCGTATCGGAACTGTGACTAACATCCCATACCCCAAAAGACCACGTGTTGCCCAGACAATATTCATCAACATATACAAACTGCTTTGTTTTTGGTTGTGTATTTTTTTTTCTTTTTTTTTTTTGTTTGGTTGGGTTTTTTTGTTTGTTTATTTTGACGTTGTTGATGTTCTTTTGTTTCTTAATTTCAATCTTTTCCATACAGATCCCTTTTTCTTTCTCAATTTTTCTAGTTTAATTATAATTTCCCATTGCTGCCTTTTTTAATAACTACAACTTCATTTTTGCTAGTGTTTCTACCGCTATCACTTGGTTTTTCACCCAATTTTATCGCCATAAAGTTTTCTGTTTGCTTGTTTTGGTTTGAGTTATAGCATTTTTGTCTTTCCTCTCTACTTGGTGGAGGTGGGGTACTGTGTCTGACCAGGTTAGCAAAGAGCTGCTGACCTCAAGGGAACCACCCAACTGGGCACCCAACCCCCAGAAGGTGGGGTTATTTAAGGTTGTGTCAAAGTACCCTACTGTACACCTATATTGCCCTGTCTCCCTCTTTCTGTGCCTCTCTTCTTTTTGTCAATATTCCTTATCCCTACCCCCTCTCCTTTCTCTATCTTTCTTTTTTTTCTTATCACTCGGTCCTCCTTTCTTTCATCCCTTTTTTGCTCTTCAACCTTCTCACCTTTCTGGTCCTGTAACCCTTAGTCCACAGGCACAAGAACTTAAAGAGCAAGAGGAAGTGAAAGGAAAATTAGGGCAAGGAAACAGATAAAAGAAATCACTCATGAGGAAGAATCAGCAGAAAACTCCAGGCAACATGAAGAACCAGTCCAGAACAACCCCGCCAAGGGACCATGAGGTAGCTACTGCAGAGGATTCCACCTATACAGAAATGTTAGGAATGACAGAAAGGGAATTTAGAATACACATGTTGAAAACAATGAAAGAAATGATGGAAACAATGAAGGAAACTGCTAATAAAGTGGAAAATAACCAAAAGGAAATCCAAAAACAGAATCAAATCAGAGATGAACGATATGAAGAATATAAAAAGGATATAGCAGAGCTGAAGGAAATGAAACAGTCAATCAGGGAACTTAAAGATGCAATGGAAAGTATCAGCAACAGGTTAGACCATGCAGAAGAAAGAATTTCAGAGGTAGAAGACAAAGTTTTTGAGATAACCCAGATAGTAAAAGAGGCAGAAAAGAAGAGAGAGAAAGCAGAACGTTCACTGTCAGAATTATGGGACTTTATGAAACGTTCCAACATACGAGTTATAGGAATTCCAGAAGGGGAAGAAGAATGCCCCAGAGGAATGGAAGCCATACTAGAGAATATTATAAAAGAAAATTTCCCAAACATCACCAAAGATACTGACACACTGCTTTCAGAGGGATATCGGACCCCAGGTCGCCTCAACTCTAACCGAGCTTCTCCAAGACACATTGTGATGAACCTGTCCAAAGTCAAGACAAAAGAAAAGATTCTGCAAGCTGCCAGGAGTAAGCGCCAGTTGACCTACAGGGGCAAATCCATCAGAGTGACCTCAGACTTCTCTAATGAAACTTTCCAAGCAAGAAGACAATGGTCATCTACCTTTAATCTACTTAAACAGAACAATTTTCAGCCCAGAATTCTGTACCCTGCTAAGCTAAGCTTCAAAATTGATGGAGAAATCAAATCATTTACGGATATACAAACATTGAGGAAATTCACCACAACAAGACCAGCTCTACAGGGAATACTTCAACCTGTTCTGCACACTGACCACCACAATGGATCAGCAGCAAAGTAAGAACTCAGAAATCAAAGGACAGAACCTAACCTCCACACTGATGCAAAAGATAAAACTAAGCAATGGACTCTCACCAAATAAGACGAATAGAATACTACCACACTTATCCATTATCTCCATAAATGTTAATGGCTTGAATTCCCCACTGAAGAGACATAGATTGGCTGACTGGATTAAAAAACACAAGCCATCCATTTGCTGTCTGCAAGAAACACACCTGGCTTCAAAAGACAAATTAAAGCTCCGAGTCAAGGGTTGGAAGACAATTTTTCAGGCAAATGGAATTCAGAAGAAAAGAGGAGTTGCAATCTTATTTTCAGATACATGTGGATTTAAAGCAACTAAAGTCAAAAAAGACAAAGATGGTCACTTTATATTGGTCAAGGGAAAACTACAACAAGAAGACATTTCAATTCTAAATATCTATGCACCAAATTTAAATGCTCCCAGATTCTTGAAACAGACCTTACTCAGTCTGAGCAATATGATATCTGATAATACCATCATAACAGGGGACTTTAACACACCTCTTACAGAGCTGGACAGATCCTCTAAACAGAAATTAAACAAAGATATAAGAGATTTAAATGAGACCCTAGAACAATTATGCTTGATAGACGCATATAGAACACTCCACCCCAAAGATAAAGAATATACATTCTTCTCATCACCCCATGGAACATTCTCCAAAATTGATCATATCCTGGGACACAAAACAAATATCAACAGAATCAAAAGAATTGAAATTTTACCTTGTATCTTTTCAGACCATAAGGCACTAAAGGTGGAACTCAACTCTAACAAAAATGCTCGACCCTATCCAAAGGCATGGAAATTAAACAATCTTCTGTTGAATAACAGATGGGTGCAGGAAGAAATCAAAAAGGAAATCACTAACTTCCTTAAGCATAACAACAATGAAGACACAAGCTACCAAAACCTGTGGGATACTGCAAAAGCAGTTTTGAGAGGAAAATTCATCGCTTTAGATGCCTACATTCGAAAAACAGACAGAGAGCACATCAACAATCTCACAAGAGACCTTATGGAATTGGAAAAAGAAGAACAATCTAAGCCTAAACTCAGTAGAAGAAAAGAAATCTCCAAAATCAAATCAGAGATCAATGAAATTGAAAACAAAAGAATCATTCAGAAAATTAATGAAACAAGGAGTTGGTTTTTTGAAAAAATAAATAAAATAGATAAACCATTGGCCAGACTAACTAGAAATAGAAAAGTAAAATCTCTAGTAACCTCAATCAGAAACGATAAAGGGGAAATAACAACTGATCCCACAGAGATACAAGAGATCATCTCTGAATACTACCAGAAACTGTATGCCCAGAAATTTGACAATGTGAAGGAAATGGATCAATATTTGGAATCACACCCTCTCCCTAGACTTGGCCAGGAAGAAATAGACCTCCTGAACAAACCAATTTCAAGCACTGAGATCAAAGAAACAATAAAAAAGCTTCCAACTAAAAAATGCCCTGGTCCAGATGGCTTCACTCCAGAATTCTATCAAACCTTCAAGGAAGAGCTTATTCCTGTACTGCAGAAATTATTCCAAAAAATTGAGGAAGAAGGAATCTTCCCCAACACATTCTATGAAGCAAACATCACCCTGATACCAAAACCAGGAAAAGACCCAAACAAAAAGGAGAATTTCAGACCAATCTCACTCATGAATATAGATGGAAAAATTCTCAACAAAATCCTAGCCAATAGATTACAGCTTATCATCAAAAAAGTCATTCATCATGATCAAGCAGGCTTCATCCCAGGGATGCAAGGCTGGTTCAACATACGCAAGTCCATAAACGTTATCCACCATATTAACAGAGGCAAAAATAAAGATCACATGATCCTCTCAATAGATGCAGAAAAAGCATTTGATAAAATCCAGCATCCTTTTCTAATTAGAACACTGAAGAGTATAGGCATAGGTGGCACATTTCTAAAACTGATTGAAGCTATCTATGACAAACCCACAGCCAATATTTTACTGAATGGAGTAAAACTCAAAGCTTTTCCTCTTAGAACTGGAACCAGACAAGGTTGTCCTCTGTCACCTTTACTATTCAACATAGTGCTGGAAGTTCTAGCCAATACAATTAGGCAAGACAAGGAAATAAAGGGAATCCAAATGGGAGCAGAGGAGGTCAAACTCTCCCTCTTTGCTGACGACATGATCTTATACTTAGAGAACCCCAAAGACTCAACCACAAGACTCCTAGAAGTCATCAAAAAATACAGTAATGTTTCAGGATATAAAATCAATGTCCACAAGTCAGTAGCCTTTGTATACACCAATAACAGTCAAGAGGAGAAGCTAATTAAGGACACAACTCCCTTCACCATAGTTTCAAAGAAAATGAAATACCTAGGAATATACCTAACGAAGGAGGTGAAGGACCTCTATAAAGAAAACTATGAACTCCTCAGAAAGGAAATAGCAGAGGATATTAACAAATGGAAGAACATACCATGCTCATGGCTTGGAAGAATCAACATTGTTAAAATGTCTATACTTCCCAAAGCAATCTACCTATTCAATGCCATTCCTATCAAAGTACCTACATCGTACTTTCAAGATTTGGAAAAAATGATTCTGCGTTTTGTATGGAACCGGAAAAAACCCCGTATAGCTAAGGCAGTTCTTAGTAACAAAAATAAAGCTGGGGGCATCAGCATACCAGATTTTAGTCTGTACTACAAAGCCATAGTGCTCAAGACAGCATGGTACTGGCACAAAAACAGAGACATAGACACTTGGAATCGAATTGAACACCAAGAAATGAAACTAACATCTTACAACCACCTAATCTTCGATAAACCAAACAAGAACTTACCTTGGGGGAAAGACTCCCTATTCAATAAATGGTGTTGGGAGAACTGGATGTCTGCGTGTAAAAGACTGAAACTGGACCCACACCTTTCCCCACTCACAAAAATTGATTCAAGATGGATAAAGGACTTAAATTTAAGGCACGAAACAATAAAAATCCTCAAAGAAAGCATAGGAAAAACACTGGAAGATATTGGCCTGGGGGAAGACTTCATGAAGAAGACTGCCATGGCAATTGCAACAACAACAAAAATAAACAAATGGGACTTCATTAAACTGAAAAGCTTCTGTACAGCTAAGGTGACGATAACCAAAGCAAAGAGACAACCCACACAATGGGAAAGGATATTTGCATATTTTCAATCAGACAAAAGCTTGATAACCAGGATCTATAGAGAACTCAAATTAATCCACATGAAAAAAGCCAACAATCCCTTATATCAATGGGCAAGAGACATGAATAGAACTTTCTCTAAAGACGACAGACGAATGGCTAACAAACACATGAAAAAATGTTCATCATCTCTATATATTAGAGAAATGCAAATCAAAACATCCCTGAGATACCATCTAACCCCAGAGAGAATGGCCCACATCACAAAATCTCAAAACTGCAGATGCTGGCGTGGATGTGGAGAGAAGGGAACACTTTTACACTGCTGGTGGGACTGCAAACTAGTACAACCTTTCTGGAAGGAAGTATGGAGAAACCTCAAAGCACTCAACCTAGACCTCCCATTCGATCCTGCAATCCCATTACTGGGCATCTACCCAGAAGGAAAAAAATCCTTTTATCATAAGGACACTTGTACTAGACTGTTTATTGCAGCTCAATTTACAATCGCCAAAATGTGGAAACAGCCTAAATGCCCACCAACCCAGGAATGGATTAACAAGCTGTGGTATATGTATACCATGGAATACTATTCAGCCATTAAAAAAAATGGAGACTTTACATCCTTCGTATTAACCTGGATGGAAGTGGAAGACATTATTCTTAGTAAAGCATCACAAGAATGGAGAAGCATGAATCCTATGTACTCAATCTTGATATGAGGACAATTAATGACAATGAAGGTTATGGGGGGGTGCAGAAAGAGGGATGGAGGGAGGGGGGTGGGGCCTTAGTGTGTGTCACACTTTATGGGGGCAAGACATGATTGCAAGAGGGACTTTACCTAACAATTGCAATCAGTGTAACTGGCTTATTGTACCCTCAATGAATCCCCAACAATAAAAAAAAAAAAAAAACAGCAATAAAAAAAATAAAAAAAATAAAAAAAAAAAAAGAATGCTTACAGCTCAACAATCAAAAGACAAATAACCCAATTTGAAAACAGGCAAAGATGTGAACAGACCTCTCTACAAAATTTGAATAGGAAAATGGTCAATAAGCCATGTAAAGATACTCAACGTTAGTCATTAGAGAAATGCATGTCAAAACCACATGGAGGGGAGGAAGGCTATGAAAAGAAAGATAACAACCAGGACAGAGGGAGGGTGAGTGGTGGGATTACACCTGCGGTGCATCTTACAAGGGTACATGAGAAACTTAGTAAATGTAGAATATAAATGTCTTAACACAATAACTAAGAAAATGCCAGGAAGGCTATGTTAACCAGTGTGATGAAAATGTGTCAAACAGTCTATAAAACCAGTGTATGGTGGAAAAAAAAAAAAAACCAGTGTTGATGAGAATACTGAGAAACTGGAAACATTGTGCACTGCTGTGGGAAGGGAAAACGGTGCAGGCTGCAGTGGAAAACAGCCCGCAAAGGGTTAAACATAGACTGAAGTTTGTCCTAGCATTTCCACCGCTAGGTATATACACAAGAGAATTGGGCCACATGCTCTTATCTGTAATCGCAGCACTTTGGGAGTCCAAGGCAGGAGGATCACTTGAGGCCAGGAGTTCGAGAGCAGCCTGGGCAAGATCGAGACCCCATCTCTACAAAAAAATTAAAAATTAGCCAGCACAGTGGTGGGTGCCTATAATCCCAGCTACTCAGGAGGCTGAGGTAGGAGGATCACTTGAGCCCAGAAGTTTGCAGTTACAGTAAGGTATGATGACACCACCGTGCTCCAGCCTGGGTGAAAGAGGAAGACCCAGTCTCTTAAAAGGGAAAAAAAATAATTGACATCCACCATCCACTTAGAGACAAAAGTTCCTAACAGCATTATTCACAATAGGCAAAAAGTGGAAACCAATCAAATGTCCATCATGGCTGCACGGAGAGGCAAAATGTGGGCTTTCCACACACCGGCATAGTACACGGCCATAAAGGATGCAAGGCTGACACCTGCTAGGACAGATGACCCTGGCACGTGTTATACTGAAGGAAAGAAGCCAGGCGCAGGCGGCCTCACAGAGCAGGCTTCCACCTACAGAAATGATCAAACAGGGAGATTCCTAGAGATAAGTAGAGGTGTGGTAGCCTCAGGCTGGAGGGTTGGGGGGTGGGGAATGAGGAACCATTTAGGGCACAGAGTAGGTAGCTTTTTGGAGCGATGACAGTGCTCAGGAATTAGATGAGGGTGGTGGCTGCACAACTCTGTGAATACTTCTACACTTTACTCAATTTTTTTTTTTTTTTGAGACAGTCTCACTCTGTTGCCCTTGGTAGAGTGCCCTGGCATCATAGCTCACAGCAACTTCAAACTCTTGGGATTGAGCAATCCTCTTGCCTCAGCCTCCCAAGTAGCTGGGACTACAGGCATACACTACTCTACCTGGCTGGTTTGTCTATTTTTAGTAAAGATGGAGTCTCACTCTTGCTCAGGCTGGTCTTGAACTGCTGAGCTCAAGCAATGCAGTGGCCTTGGCCTCCCAGAGTGCTGGGATTACAGGCATGAGCCACCAGGCCCAGCCTATTTATTCATTTATTGAAACAGGGTCTCTCTCTGTTGCCCAGACTGGAGCGCAGCAATATGATATCACCTGTAACTTCTAAGTCCCGGCCTCAAGTGATCCTGCCTCAGCCTCCTTAGTAGCTGGGACTGTAGGTCCCACACCACACCTAATTTTTTCATTATTTATTTTTTGTAGAAACAGGGTCTCACTGTGCGGCCCAGGCTGGTCTTGAACTCCTGGAGCCGTCTTCTCTTTTTCATCTCATCACCCAGCCCAGGACCTGGCCCCAGGTGGCCCAGTGGATATTGACATGAATATTGACATGATAAAGTCTTCTCACAGCTCCCAGTTCTGAAACACCTGTTCCACGTACCCCAGGGGACGGTCAGCAATGTCTGGAGATATTTTTTTTCTCATTCTAGGTGGGGAGGCATTGGGGAGTTGCTACTGGCATCTCGAGGGTGGAGGCCAGAGGTGCTGTGCAGTGTCCTGCAATGCCCAGAACAGCCTCCCACAAAGAATGACCCCACTCGTGTCCAGGGGGCAGCTCTGAGGAGCCCTGCCACAGAGCAGTGGCTATACGCACACATATAACGTGTGTACATACATGCAATGACTTGGGGACCACATTAAAATAAAGACTCCCAGGACTATGGGAAACTCTCCAAAACCAACAACCCGGTTTCCTTAATAAGTACATTGTAATGGAACAGAAAGAGACAGAGAGACTGGGAGAGGGAGAGACAGGGAGAGAGGGGGAAGGGGATGGAGGAGAGACGTGTGTTTAGGAGTCTACATATTCAGTTAACCCTTCACAGTGTGAATCTTATGTGGATCATGATTTAAATAAACCCTAGAGAGAAAAAGAGTTATTTTTAAGAATAGAAATAAATGGTACCCGTTTTGTAACCTCCAATGGAGTTATCTGTGTAGAGCTTACGTTCTTAGGAAAAGACCCCTAGGAGAAAAAAAAAGGAAAAGACCCCTGGCAAAGGGCAGTTAAATGGGTTCATTAATGCTGAAATGATGGCTGTGGGTGACAGAGGAGCCCCCTCCCCGGACTTGCCTCTTATTTCACTCTCTTCTCCAACCAGCCTATACTGCTGACCAGAAAGCACCTTGCATTGAAGTATTTGCTTCAAATATTTTAAAGTTTTTTTTAAGCTAGGTTATTCGTGCAATAGCTTTCATGTTAAATATATTTTATACACCTTTTTCTTTTTTTTTTTTTTTTGAGACAAAGTCTTAAGCTGTTGCCCTGGGTAGAGTACCATGGCATCATCATAGCTCACAGCAACCTCCAACTCTTGGGCTCAAGCGATCCTCTTGCCTCAGTTTTTCTAATTTTAGTAGAGATGGGATCTCGCCCTTGCTCAGGCTGGTCTCGAACTCATGAGCTCAAGCAATCCACCCACATCAGCCTCCCAGACGGCTGGGATTACAGGTGCAAGCCAGTGCACCTGGCCACATCTTTCTCTTTTAGTTAAAAAATATTCCAGGCCAGGTGCAGTGTCTCACTCCTATAGTGCAAGCTCTCTGAGAGGCCAAGGTGGGAAGATCCCTTGAGCTGAGCCTGAGCAAAAATGAGACCCTACTCTAGTAGAAATAGAAAAATCAACCAGACGTGGTGGTGGGCATCTGTAGTCCCAGCTATTTGGGAGGCTGAGGCAAGAGGATCATTCGAGCCCAAAAGTTTGAGGTTTCTGTGAGCTATGATGACCCTATTGCACTCTACCCAGGGCAACACAGGGAGACCCTGTCTCAAAAACAAACAAAAAGTCTTGCCTAGTATGCCCCAAATGGAAAAAGATAGCAATACCCCATTCTCAGAAGTGTGAGGTGGGCCCAGGTGAGTCTGGTACAGGGATGCTGGCCCCAGGCCACCAGCACACTTCAGACCTAGGAGGAGAAATTCAGGAAGCAAGTCTCTGGGATCCTTGAAATGGAAATATCTGAGTGGTGCCTGTGGCTCAGTGGGTAGGGTGCTGGTCCCATATACCAAGGGTGGTGGGTTCGAACCCAGCCCCGGCCAAATTGCAACCAAAAAATAGCTGGACGTTGTGGTGGGCGCCTATAGTCCCAGCTACTCAGGAAGCTGAGGCAAGAGAATCGCCTAAGCCTAGGAGTTGGAGGTTGCTGTGAGCTTTGATGCCATAGCACTCTACCGAGGGCAATAAAGTGAGACTCTGTCTCCAAAAAAATAAAAAATACATAAATAAAAGAAATGGAAATATCCTCAAGGCCCAACCTTGCCTCTGTCAACCTGACTGGTCTGTCCTGAAGTCATTCACCTGTTACTACAGTGCCACAGTGAATGGCCATGAGACCAAGCCCTGTGTACTGTGGTGCACTCCCTGGCATTCCCACCCCCACCCAGTAACCCTGCAGGATATACAAGGACGGGCCCCTCTAAGGCACTGCAGTGAGCCCCTGGGATGCCTGAGGAAGACCTAGACTTTCACTTTCACACTCCTTCCCATAGGCATAGTGCAGGGCCTGCCTTATGAGTTCCAGTTGGGAGATAGGGACACTGAGGCTCAGAGCCCTACGGCTTGCCTAAAGTCCCATACCTGGGAAGCCAAAGGGCTGGGATTTGAACCCACCAAGCAGTTCCTGCCACAGGGCCTTTGCACATGCTACTTCTACAGCCTGGATCATTCCTAAGACTCCTCAGAGGACTGGATGGACCCTTTCTTCCTTACCAGCCCCTCAAAAGCAGGTTGACCTTGAACTTATGGGCTCTGGCACCTAGATGACTTCCTTTATAGACCCATCCTAATTGTAATTCCTGATTTACTTCCTTGGTTCTGTTGTATTCCTAACATCCCACTAAGACGAGGCGGTGGGGCCTTCCGTTGTGCACGCGGTTATAATCCAGGCACCTGGCACACAAGCTGACCCTCATTGAGAGTCACTACTTGCGAAACAAATGGTAAATGAAAGAGGAGCACAAAATCCTCCACCTTCCATAAGCCCAGGCCCGTCACACCCTTGCCCTGCCTCTTGTCCTCAGCTGGGCAGCTGGGAATACCTGACTTCTGTAGTCCTCAAATGGGCATCTTTTCTCTTGTCTCTATCCCTGCTGCTCTGAGCTTTGGGGAGACCAAGGCCTCCCCTGTAAGGCAACCTCAGGCCCTGCCTCTCCACCTCTAGGCCTCCGCTCCTGAGCTATTTTATTTGCAAAACAAGTGACACATTTAAACAAAATAAACATGCCCTAAAGTGGCCTGGTGTTGGTGAGGGTCTGAGCAGGCATCTGGGTCAGGCGGGCAAGCGGTTGTCCTGCACCTGGTCAGCCTGGGCCGGCAGGTTTGTGGTGGCAGCTGGAAGGGTTCCTAAAGACCTCCAGGGGACACGGTTGCGCAGGTCTTTGGAGCCCTTTCTGCACTGCGTCCACTACATGAGCATCTCTGACCCATCAGCGTCAGGGAAGCCCCCACCTCCACTTATCTTCAGAAGAAGAAAGTCTGGGTTTGTCTAAAAGAATGTCACTAGTTCAGGCTCATACCTCCTGCCCAGTTTTCAGGTTGTGCTGTTCATGTGGGAAAGAGAAAAGGCTGAATGAGGGAGAGAGAGGCAATGGAAAGAAAGAAAGGAGGATGGGTGGGGGGGAGGAGAGAGAAAGGGAGGAAGGAAAGAAGGAAGTGAAGAAAGGAGGGAGGGATGGAAGACAGAAAGAAAAAGAGGCCAAGAGAGATCCAGAGAGAGTGGGGAAAGAAAATAGAAGGGAGGGAGGAAGCCCCTAATCAGAGGCCCCACTGTGCACCTGGCAGGCCAGGCTTGTGGGGGGGACCCCACTCATGGCCCAGGCCCCCAGCCCCCTCCGGGACAAGTCTGGTTACACAATGGAGGCTGCTGTGGACACCGTCCAGAAGCTGGCTTGTCTTCAGTCACATGGGGCAGCTTTGCCCAGGAGGCGGGAGGCCCTTCCCAGATCCAGGCCTCCGTCTGCTCCCATTAGCTTGGCCCTGAGTCAGCCCCTCAGCCCACTGCTCGGCCAGAGTGTTCCCAGATGTGCACTGCGGTAATAAAAAGGCGCGCTGGTTCCTGTCAGCAGCAGGGAACTCCAGGAGGGGACCCCCAGCAGCCGGCCAGGGGCAGATGTTTGCAACGTGTGCTCTGGCGGCAGGGAGGGGAGGCCCAAGGCACCACCATGGCCTGGCTGGCTCACAAAGGGACCACACAGAGGTGTCCCTGCACTCCCTGCTCCTTGGACACACAGATGGGGTTGGGCCCTGGCATGGGCCACAGGAGATGGCTCATGCTTCCCCTTCCCTCACTGGGGAGGCTGGTCCTTGGTCTCCCCAAGGTGTGAAAGTATGAGCCATCACGCTTCTCACCCCACCTTGGACTGGTCCTGGGTGTAGACACTGGTGTTTGGGTTTGCCCCAGGCTCCCGCCCATGGAGCTAAACCCCTGACTCAGAGATGGGCTTCTTCCTGCCCTGCCCGTGGGTCAGTGCCAATCCCAGTATTTTGTCCTTGCCTCCGGGCAACAAGAGAAAACATGTGACCCATCCTGACGAATCACAGTTTCCCATTTTCCTAACCTCAGTGACTGATTGGTGCAGGGATGGACATATGACTTAAAAAGGACCAATCAAAGTCCTTCCCTGAGATTCTTCTAGGTGGACAGAGATGGGGGAGTTCTCCCGAGTATGAGACCTTGGGAGAAGCCATACTGGGAGTGTATTTGTGTTCATCTAGACTACTTGACAAGGAAACTGGAGTTCAGAGTGGGGGTGGAAGCTCACACAGCATGTAGGTGGCAGAGTATGAGACTGACCCTGGAGAAGAATGGGCCAAGTTGCTGGCCAGGGCAGGAGGGGCTTCAAGGGGTAACAGCAGCTTGGGAGTAGGGAGGGGAGTAGAGGAGCCACACTGGGTGACCCAGTGACCTTGAACATTTGAGGCCCGTGAAATTGGAGCAGCTGAAAGGGGAATGTATGAGCAGCTGGGGCTGCTGGCCGGCTGGACCCCCCCCCCATCCTCCCTGGGTCATGCAGGGAGAGGCCTATCTTTGCTTTAAAATGCAAGCTGTGGCCAATTAAACCAACCCAGCAGCCAGGGCAGGCTCTGCCTGAGCAGCTGAGGTGGCTCCATGGCAGAGATGGCCATGGAAAGGGGTTAACCGAGGGCACAGCTGATGGCTGGCCTGGGACAGGAAGTGGGGCCACTCTGAGGCCAGACCATGGAGGAAACAGGATTCTTCCTTCAGCCCTCTGACCTTTCAGATCATCTGAATCGTCTTCCTTTCTCTCTAATAAGCGCTTTGATTCCATGGTGGTAGCTTATCTGGTCCTCAGACAGCCCTGCAGGGTGGGGACTATATTTTGTTCACTTTACAGATTAGTAGCTGAAGGTCAATTACCAAGAGGTGAGGATGCAGCTAATACTGACAGGGCTGAGGCTGTGATCAGCCTCCCCTGACCCCCAGGCCAGGGTTCCTTCAGAGGTTCCAGTGAGCAGGGCTTTTCTGGGGGCTGTACGTGTGGGTGGGGGGCAGGCACTCCCAGGCCCAGGGAACCCCTTCTCTCCCTTCAGCCTGCATTTGGGTAACGCATAAAAGCCCTGGTCTCATGGTGGCCTGTGTCCCTCCCACTCCCAGCCTCCATCTTCTAACAGAACCAAGCTCAGAGGAGACATCTGTCCACCAGGCGTGGGCAGTGACACACACCAGTCTGTCCCGGAGAAACTTCACACAGAAGGAACATAACATCTTCTGGTATCCCCTCTAAGAACTACTATTTAGGCAAAGCCCACTCGGACTTCCGGGCCCGTTCAGGGCATTGTGATGGATGGTCCGGAGCCAGGAGTGAGGGGGAGGGGCCTTCTTTCTGGTCCCAACATCGGTCCTGGCACCTCCACCAGGCAAGAGGGGCTGAAGCCCACATCATCCTGGCGGGTCACAGCATCTCCGGCAGGGAGGGTGGCACAGTGGACACACATCCTGCCTATTCTTAGGCAGATACGCGTGGGCTCAGACCTTACCTCCCTCTCCTGTAGACTTAGTTGTGTGACCCTGTCAGGCCACCTAATCTCTCAGAGCCTCAGTTTCCCCATCTGTGAAGTGGGGATAATGTTGCTTGCCCTCAGGACCGCTGAGTGACTGTGGGGGTTCATGCACTGCTATCATGCCAATGGCCACTGATGTCTCCAAAGCCACCACCACCGAGTACAGCATTCCATGCCACTCCTATGCCTGAAAGGCTGCGGGTGGGGGGCAGCAGAATATGGAGCAGCCTGACCAGCCAGGGTGCAGGCCGGAAAGAGAAGGGGCAGCCACAGGAAAGGTGTGGCCGGAACGCCCGGAGCCAGCAGCTGGGAGGAAGGAGTAGCCAGGTGGGCCCCACCCTCAGCAGGCAGGGCTGGTGGGCACAAGGCCAGGTCCCTTGGCAGGACTGCTCCAGCCTCCGGAGACCCTGGGATGTCCTTCAGGATGGAGGGCCAAGCATTGTCCCTGACCGTAGGAGGTTCTTGCTGATGGCTTTCACATGGCTCATCGTGCGCTGGGGGCCTTGGGAACTGACTCCTGTGCTCTTGGCTCAGTGTGTTTGGGATTGTGGCCCCTCCATCTGCCACTGTCTCTGAGCTTGGTGCTAATGCGGGATGCAGACCAGATGGGTGGCGGGAAGGATAGCCTCAGTTTTCCTTCCTATAATCATTCATTCAGCTTGCACTAATGAGTGCCACTGTGTGCCAGGCCCTCTGCCAGGTTCTGGGGAGAGTGATACAAACTATGTGTGACCTCTGCCCTCTAGGAGCCCTAGGGAGCGCTGGCCAGTGAGCAGTCACCTGGGGAGCCTCTGAGAGGAGAGGAGCATGGACCCAGGCTCGGGACATGGAGGACAACGTCCCAGAGGAGGTGGGCAGCTGAGAGCCAAAGGACCAGGATTTGGCCAGGCTAAGGTGACAGAGAAAGGAGAGAGCATTCCAGGTTTAGAGGACAGCAAGTACAAAGGCCTGAGGCCAGAGCAGCTGTGTGACATTCTCAGCAAGAACAAGAGGACAGGGGTTTGAGGAAGAAGATGAGAAAGAGGGACCAGGCTTGGGAGCCATCTGATCACTATCAAAGGCTAGGATGGGAAATGCAGAGCCCTGAGGACTTGAAGGAACTGCCTAGGGTTACTTAGCTAACGGGGTTAAGGATTTGGACCCAGGTCTAAGCCCTTTGCTCCATGACATCAACCACTGGACAGAGGTCCTTCTGAGGCTAAGCATGTGGACCTGTCCTTGGGATTTACCAGACCAGCCAGAGACTGAGCAACAGCTCAGAACTAGACCCCATGAAACATACAGAAGGCTCTAGCCAAGGCCTGCCACGGGGGAGGTTCCTGGAGGGACAGCTGGGATCCAGAATCCCAGTAGGGAAAGGGAAGAGCAGACAGCAGGGTCTGTGGAGATAAATACAGAGCAAAGTTCTGGAGCAAATTAACACATTGGGAGTTTGCAAGTGTCCAAAATGAATGGGGTTATCACAGGCCAAATAAAGATGCTCCTCCAGGCCCCCTTCCTCTAACCTCAGTCTCCCTACGGCAAGCAGAAAGAAGGAGACCCAGGAGAAAAGGTCCAAGACAACTCTGGAACTTGGTAGGGCTCTGGGGTGTCTGTGCCCAAAGGGGGCCTGGAGCCAGGGTGCCCATCTCCAGCCACCTGCACTGCCCTCTCCTGCTGGGACTCTGAACATTGCCTCTAGAAAGTGAGGTTAGCAGAACCCTCCAGGGTTGTGGGTGGGGCCGAGGGGTGTCTGATACATAGTAGGAACTCAATAAATGCTTGTGAGCCCTGTGCGTGCTGCCCAGTCCCTCTGAAAAGCATCTGTCACTGGCCTACAATGAGTGGGAGTGAAGATGAGCCCACCTGGCCCCCAAGTGTCCATTGTAAGGGGTCCCCAACCCACAAGTTAGCCCTCCCCTTAGTCCCTAGGTATGCATACAGCAACAGGTAAACACACACATCAAAGATCTGACCCTCCATCTCTCCATGAACCCACTCCTGAATCTCCAAGGCCTAGTCCAGCCCAGCTGTGTTCTATAAATAGCATTGAAGGCTCCCAGAGCCCCCAGAACCAAGGGAAACTCCCCTAGGTGAGCACTTACTGTCCCTTTCTGACCCCTCAGTGCTTTTAATCATTAGTGATTAGAAGCTTGGTTGGAGCCAATTAGAGATGAAGAAGTTGGTACCTAGGCTCTGGAGGTAGCCCCGCATTCAAATTAAATTACTCATCAGGATTACCATGGTCAGTTGTCTAGGTTGTGCACTGCACAAGGGGCCATATCCAAAAGGCTACTGTTCACATTATGAACACATCTATTATCTATCTGTATCGTTACAGTTTTGACTCGAAAGAGGAGGTATGTCTTAACATCTACGTCATCACATTGATGTCAATTTTCTGTGAAATGGCAGCAAAGGGGCTCATTTTATCAAAATCAGTGTAATGCAATTGTCTTGATTAGGTTGTTTTCAAAATTTAGGATTTTTTTAATTATCTAATTTATATATAATGCTATATTTGGTATGTTGTGTTGAGAAACTAATAGTACAACTTTATTTATTGGAGAAAGATGTGGCCTGTTGGAGCCTCTTTCCCTATCTGTCTCGGGGCCTAATGGGAGGCCCCTTGCAAGACCTGCTGCCAATGCAGGAAGATGAAGTTTGTGGGGCCTGGCAGATGCCAGCTAGTGGCACCTGTGGTCCTTGTCCTCTGACATGCAGCTGTCCTGGAAACTTGCTCTGTAAAGCAGAGGCATCCTGGTGCCTTAGTTTACCAACCTGAGAAGCAGAGACAGTTCTCCTCATGGTTGCCAATGGGGGGAGACCGGCTGTTGTTACAGAGCCCTGTTCTTGCCTGGGCTGAAATTCTTGCCCCTGAGCTTCTCCAAATTTGGTGCTGCCCAGAGTCTTGACCTTGTTTCCTGCCCCTCCCACCCCTGTCCTGCTGTCTTGGCTGCCAGAGGGGCCGTCATTGAAGGGGGCCCTCCCCAGAACCCCCAGAAGCTGCCCAAAGAGGAAATCCTCTTCCTCCTGTTGCAGACTAGAAGCTACAGAACGTTTCTTTTGGAATTTTTTGGCTTCCACCCTGTAGAATATTCTAGCCTCATCAGCCACAGGGTCCCCCCACCCTCCCTCTTGGCCAGCAAGTCTTCAGCCAAACTGTGCTCGGGCCTCCCCTCCACCCCTCCTTTCTCTCTGTTTGTTGCAAAACAAAATATGCCCAGAAACTCAGAAGACCTGTCTGGAAATGAACCAAACTCACCCCACAGCTGATCCTTTCCAAAAACAGAGGCCCCGGGGAAAACAGGAGGACAGCTTGCAAAAAGTGGGGCGGGCAGGGGAACATGGAGGGGCTATGCTGGACCCTCCTTTGGCCTTTCAAAAGAAAAACCCAGCTCCTTGCTCATTTAGCTCCCAGCTCTCCCTTCTTGGCAGTGGAATAATTAAATATTCATGCATTTCTCCTTCCCCTAAGAAAGTGATAAGTCAGATTTCTGCACATACATAAAAAAGCACCCCAAGGTGAAGGGTGGGAGCCAACTTTCAGTTGAAGACAAAGCCTTCACTTTAATTTACGAATGAAAACACCCTTCACCTTGGGGCTGCAAATTTCCTAGATACACATGGTCAGGACAATCCGAGACTTATGAGGCTCCAGGACCAATTAGGCCTGTTTGTGCTGACGTCAAGTCTGGGGGAGTTTTTTTCCTCTCCTCACAAGTATTTATGATACTGACAGATGCAACAGGGGAAAAAAAAAAGCCCAGAACAGGAGCAAGCCTAGTGGGGCCATGTGGGCAGGGATTCCACGTGAAAAGCAGTCCCTGGTTTGGTTTAAGTGGCCGGATCTGTGCCCTGATTCTGCCACTGCCAGCGTCACGACAGGGAAGGGAGCCATTACTGTGCACCTAATTGTGTTATGATATGCTCCCAGGCACGTTGTGAAGAGTACATGGGTCAATCCACATGGTAACCTAAGGGGAAGACACTCATCCCATTTTGCAGGTGACCAAACTGAGGCCCAAGTAGCAAAGTCATTTTCTCAAGGTGGCAAGGCCAGAGAATGGGATTTGAGTATTGGCTCTTTTAGCCCCAAAGACTGCCCAGCTCCATGCAGGTGCCCCTGTGTGCCAAGAGCCATTGGGTGGGCCGTCTAGCAGGAGGCAAACATTGGCAACCTTAGTTTCTCCTGGATGGGAGGAAAGTCAGGGGTAACCACCAGGAGGCGCTGAAGAGTCCTGACAAGGAACCTTGCCATGTGCCTTCCACGAAACTACCCGGCATAGTGAGATAAACCTTCTCTCAAACATTGCATTGATTGATTGATCCAAAAAAGCATTGCTTCAGCGCCTACTGTGTGCCCAGGGATAGTATGGTCGTGTGAGCACGGCCTCCTCCATGCTGGCCCTGGACAAGCAATCCATTGCTGTGGGCCTCAGTGTTTGTATCTAAAAAATGGGGAAAATGAGAAAAACCCCTGGTGAGCTTAAGGGCTAAGATGAGGCAGCAGAGGTCCCCATGGGCTTTTTGCAGCAAGAGGCCTGGGTTCAAATCTTACCTCTCTACCTTGCTGCGTGATCTCAGCCCTGCAACTTACCCTCTCTGTGTCTCAGTTTCCTCTCTGGGAAAATGGATGGAAAGCCGGGCACAGTGACACACACCTGTAGTCCCAACTACTCAAGAGGCTGAGGCGAGAGGATCCCTTGAGCTCAGGAGTTCAAGACCAGCTTGAGCAACATAGACTCTGTCTCAAAAAATAATTTCAGGCACAATACAAAGGGATACAGCACATCTCCTGGATGAGGGACACAACTACAACTTGGACTTTACCTAACAAATGCAATCAATGCAACCTAATCATCTGTACCTTCATATTCATCTGAAATAAAATAAAAAATTAAAGGCAACATGGAAAAAAATTAAAACATTTAAAAAAGGAAAATAGAATGGCAATAGCGACTTACAGGGTTGAAGTGAGAGTTAAAGGTGTTTATAATTAGTTAAACAGAACATATGTGTTTTATATAATTTTCTGTATACTTACATTTTATAATATAAAAATTGTGGTGGTATATGCAGAATGTAAAATCCCTTTACACATTTTGGGCACAGTCAATGGTTAGGAAGTGTGAGTGTTATCTTGTACATCAGTGGGAGCCATGGAGAGTCTTAGAGTGAGGGAGTCACACTTAGCGAAGTTCTGTTGAGGCATATTACAAGTAAAAATGTAGGAGCCAAGACCACTAATCCATGAAGTACTTTTTTGTGTGTGTGAGAAAAAGATCCCCCTGCTGGACAGATAGAGTCCTATGCCAGGGCAAATGGGTTTTTGGATGGAGCCAAACACTTTTGCAGAGTAAGCAATCTGCCCTACAGCATCCGGCAGCCTTGGCTGAGAGGACATAATGACGTGGTTGCTAGTTAGTACCTCTACCACTGAATCCCTGCCTCTCTGGCTTGGTGTTACCGCGGCCCACCATCCCCTACATGGAGCGGGCAGCTCTGAGCCTGGAGGCCCACGCAGCAGATGGAAAAGCTCTTCAGCTGGCCTTGGGATGAGCATGTGTGTGGGTGGGTAGAAAGGGGGTAGGTGTAACAATTTCCTGTGCCCCAATCCCAGCTTGCTCGCTCTGACCACATTTTCCCTTATAATATGTTCACACATTTTACAATCTGGATTGTTTTTTGTGAATGGAATGTAACTGAGAGGGAGCGTCCTGGTGAGGACATGCAGGTGGAGAAGGTACCCTCTCTGTATGAAAGCAGAGCAGGGGCAGCCCCGCAGAGTCCCCAGCCGCCAGGGCAGCGGGCAAGACGGACGGGGCCAGGTGGGGAAGGTCACGGTGCTGGCAAGGCTGAAACAAGAGAGGCCTGGACGCTCCGCCCCTGCCCCCTGCCACAGGCCCCTCCAGCCTTGTTTTCTGAGCCAACTCCAGGGCAAGACCACCCAGGGAGGATCTGACCCCTGCCCGAGATGGGGCACCCGGGGGCTGCAGCCTCTTCTAGAAAGCATGTGGTGACTTCCAGAGTCGATTTGAAGTCTCCACCCAGCATCGGCACTAAGTAGTACTCATTCATTTATTCATTTGTACGAAAAATATCTATCCCATGCCAGTACCAGGCATCGCGCCAGGCAATGGGGCTGCTGTGGACGGGGCAGCTGAGCCGTGGCCCCTATGGACTGGTGGACAAAGGCAGCTGACATGTGGTTCTGAACACGGGTGCGCAATAGGGGTTTCTCTGCACACGCTGAATGCTGTGCGTTATATCACTGAATCTTTGTAGCAGCTCAAGAGGGATACACCCCTGCCCATTTTACATATGAGAAAAATCAAGGTTCAGAGAAAGAAATGACTCACACAAGAACAGAGTCAGAAAGGTTGGATCCGGGTCCTGTGGACCCGGTCCGGGTGTCTAACCACAAGCAGGTCTTAGGCACCCTGGGTGTGAGGAGAGCAGGGGGGGGAGAGACCTACCTTCAGAAGCAGAAGATAACTCCCACCACCAAAGAGTCAGTGTGAGAATTAAACAAGGTTAGATGTAGGTAACGTGCTCAGCCTGGGTTCTACCCTACAGGAGCTGTTCAATAAATGCCACTTGCACAGTAGACAACCCACCCAATGGTACGTTTCTGCTCCTGTTCATTAAAAGAATATATGGTTAAACTAAGAGGTCCAGCAAGGGCTGGCCTTGGGGCTGGAGGATTTGGGTGGTGCTAAGACCTATGGACCTCTTCTTCCAGGCCTTCCTGCTGCTTCCAACATGCTTTTCTTTTATTCTGAGCCAGCTCTCACTCTGTCGCCCAGGATGGAGTGCAGTGGCACAATCATAGCTCACTGTAACCTTGAACCGCTGCACTCAACTTCCCAATGGCTGGGACTACAGGTGTACATCACCATGCTCAGCTGATTTTTAAGATTTTTGTTGTAGAGAGGGTCTTGCTATTTTGCCTAAGCTTATCTTGAATGCCTAGCCTCAAGCAATCAATCCTCTTGCCTTGGCCTCCCAAAGTGCTGACATTACAGGTGTGAACCACATGCCTGGTTGCCCATCTAGTTTAGGGAACTTGCTGTGCTTACAGCACACTAGCATTGTCCCTGGACACGCTATGCAGAAATAGCCCTCAGCAAGATCTCAGAGAATAGGCCCACATCCATTAGCTTCCAAAGCCTGGAAGTGTTCAAAGGAATTAACATCATATATACCATCCAAGATTTACCAGCAGAGAGAGCCATTATAGATTGAAAGACCCTGTCTCCCAGTCCTTCGGTCTGCTTTTTCTAAAAAAATTGAAATAAAATTCACAATTTAAAAATGTTAATTCAGGGTGGCACCATATGCTGGAGGTGGCGGGTTCAAACCCAGCCTTGGCCAAAAAAAAAAAAAAATAAGTTAATTCAGTGGTTTTTAATATATCAATGAGGGCATTCCATGTCCCTGTTATCTAATTACAGAACATTTCATCACCCCCCACAAAGGTCCCTTACCCTTAAAGTCACCCCATTTTCTCTCCCCTCCCCTGACAGCCACTCACCAATTTATGCTGCTGTGGAGCTGCTCATTTGTAACAGTTCACATACATACGTGTCTTCTGTGATCTGTTTCACTCGGCATGGTGTTTTCAGGGTTCACCCATATTGGAAGGTGAATTCCTCTTCTTTCCTTTCTATGGCTGAATAATATTCCGTCCCTTGGACATACCACAGCTGATTTGTACTCCCTCGTTGGACGTACCACAGTTGATTTATACTCCGTCGCTTGGACATACTACAGCAGATTTATACGCCCTCATTTAGATGTACCACAGTTGATTTATACTCTGTCGCTTGGACATACCACAGCTAATTTATACTCCCTCATTTAGACGTACCACAGCTTATTGATACTCCGTCGCTTGGACATACCACAGCTGATTTGTACTCCCTCGCTTGGACATACCACAGCTGATTTGTACTCCCTCGCTTGGACATACCACAGCTGATTTAACCATCCAGGAGATGGACATTGGCATGATCGCCACCTGATGGCCATGAAGAATATGACTGTTAGGAACATTTGTGATCAGATGTTCGGGGCTGCGTGTTCTCATTCGCCCAGGCTCTCTACCTAGGGATGCTGAGTCTTGTGGTCACACTGTGTTTAACCCTTTGAGGAGCCACTAGACCATTTCCAACAGTGGCTGCACTGTCCCTTTCCCACAGGCCCTGAAGACAGCTTCCAACTTCTCCCCTTCTCAAAGACACCTGCTGCTCTGCAACTCGGATTCTACCCACCTTACTGAAGCGGCTTCTTTCTGCCTGCCATAGTCCTTACTGCACACGGAACTGGCATGTGCTTGCCTAGTTAGGCATTTCTTTCATCTGCGACTCCATGAAGGCAGGGCACATGCCTGTCCTGTCCACTGCTGTGGCCCAGGGCCCACCTAGAGCAGTTGCTCAGTAAAAATGAACAGCTTACGAATCCCCCAAAGCATGAGCACGTTAACTTGAGTCCTGACTGCACACGGCCTCATACTCCCCAGATTCATCATTCAAGAGTCTAAGGAACTGTGCCCAAATTGTCATTCTGTGGAAATTTCCAAGTTCTCATCTGATGACTTGTCATCACTTCAGGCTCCACTGGGGCTGGATGTTGTCCTCAAAGTGGCCACCCTGGGAGGGACTTTGTCTGGGGATGGTGACTTTGCTGGACCCCAGGGCTGCAGAGCTTTCTTCCTGATTGGTATCCTGGCCCGGCTGGGGCCTAGGAGTCCCTGTGACTTGGCCTCCAAGGTGGTCATCTCTGCCAATCGCAGGGAATGTCCATTCATTGGCGCCGATGTGGGATGCTGCCCTGAGAGGAAACAGCACAGAACAGCACTTTCTGCTTAATGAGGGAAGTTTTGCAAAGCCTGAGGATGAGCCCTGTGAGTCGTCCTTGTGGAATCAGAGCAGCTGTAGGGAGGTCACCCTTTGTTCCCTCTGACAAAGGTGGCTTGGCCCGTGGCCACTGGCCTCAGTGGAACCCTGAAGTCAGCAGAGTTTATCTTGGGCACCTTCCCACCTTCCTCAAACTGCCATCCCCCCCTGGGTGCCAGAAAGCTCCAATCGCAGGCCCAACCAGTCTCTCCTCTCCAGGTCAGGAGTGGGGCAGGAGGGGACCAACCGAATGGCTGCGTCACTCACACTCACCACACCCCAGGCCCTGTCTGAGCATGGTGCTATTGAATCTTTGCATGAGGAAGGAGGGCCTCTGACTGCTCTTGCCCATTTTATAGATGAGGAAACTGAGGCCCACAGCACATCAGAATGGATCTCCCGTCCACAACTGGGAGGTGCTGGAGCTGGGATTTGAATCCAGCAGCTTAGGTTCTGGGCCCAACTTACTAGGAGCTCAAACAGAGGAGAACCAAACAAGGA
Source organism: Nycticebus coucang (assembly GCF_027406575.1). NCBI lineage: Eukaryota > Metazoa > Chordata > Mammalia > Primates > Lorisidae > Nycticebus > Nycticebus coucang. The sequence continues at coordinate 181,185,504 of NC_069781.1, read as the reverse complement.
CCCCACGTGTTCAGACGGCGTCAGCACCGGGGCCGCTGCCTCTCTTTGCTAGGTCAGACCTTTCTTTTTTTTTTTTTTTTTGAGAGTGAGGGGTTCCTGCAGTCTTTCTTTGACTAAGATGCTTTGGTATAAGCTCTCAGTTTTATGAGTTTTAAAAAATAATGTTCCTTACTTGACCAAATAAAAAGTTGTCAAGCCTGTGCTGGTTTCTCGAAATTTTTGCTTTTACTTTTCTTGGTTGGCAAATTCAAGCTCTGTCTGGCGTGGGGGGGACCAGGGAGCATGTCTGATGCCCGTCTCTGATCTCCTCAGGCACAAAACACAAACCACTCCATGCCTCAGTTTCCTCATTTGACCAACAGAGATAAAGGTTCTCATGTCATATGTCATATGGTGCCACAGCCCAGCAGCCCCAAAGGTCATTTTCCCTTCTTCCTCCCTGACCCCAGTGGCACGCCTGTCTCCCAGGGGATCACAGCCTTCCCATCTGCCCCCTCCCACTGGCCACAGGGAGCACCTGGTCCCTGGAGGCTATAGGAGCTTTAGGTCACAAGCGGGTGTCTGGACAGGTGGGAAGCCTGAGCTTCAGAGCAGAAACGGCAGGGGTCGCCCTGCAGACTCTCCACCATTCCCACCGCTGAAAGGGTGTGAGATGGACCAGATGGCGGTTCCCAGCTCTTAGCCGCCACGGGTTAGCAATTCTTCTTTCTTCCCAGTTTTGGGGACCAATATAGGTTGCTAATGTTTTGTCAAGTAAGGAGACTTTTAAAAAATACTCCTAGCACCCAACAAGAGATATAGGACCACCCAAAGTAAAAGATGACAAGTCTGAATTCTTAAAAAAAATGGAATAAGGTTGGGTGTGGTGGCTCATGCCTGTAATCTCAGCACTCTAGGAGGCCGAGGCAGGTGGATCGCTTGAGCTCAAGAGTTTGAGACTTAGCCTGAGCTAGAGTGAGACCTTGTCTCTAAAAAATAGCTGGGCATGTGGCAGGCACCTGTAGTCCCAGCTACTCGGGAGGCTGAGGCAAGAGGATCTCTTGAGCCCAAGAGTTCGAGGTTGTTGTGAACTATGGCCACACGGAACTCCATCAGGAGCAAGACAGTGAATTTCTATCTCGCTAAAAAAAAAAAAAAAAATGGAATAAGCCACACTCTGTGAATACATTTTGCATTTCCTATGTTCTTCCCAAGTCACTTTGAACCATGGAGACGCCAACTTGGCTGGCTTTGCGGTCTGGATGGTGTTCAGGGCCTCCTGGGCTGGGCACCCTGTGAGGTGGTTCCTGCCCATGGATGGTTGGCACTGGCTTCCTGCTGGCTCGGGGGTACCCTGCAATTTCATTCCATGGAGGAAATGGACCCCAAATTGTTGGCCAAAAAGTCCTCCTTTCTGTTACCTTAAAGGCACCCCTGAGCTCTAGGGCAGATTGGTTGAACCACACGTGGCCTTTGCACTGTTAGAAATGTCACTTTACGCACTGGCTGCTGACTCCTTACACCTCCTGGTGGCCATAGAGAGAACATCCTTCTTGGCAAACATATGGCTGCTTTATCTCTGCTGAGGCCCCAGAGCCTGTGAGTCTGCTGGGCAAGACTCGGCACTTAATACTCGTTAATGGATGGGTCCAAACACACATCTTCTGACAAAATATTGTGCGGCCACTGTGGCAAATAGCTACACTCTGTAAATCCAGACAGGGGACATACACACTGCATTGCTCTTTCAAATATCTGTGTCTCTATATTTGAAATCTTAATAAAGAAGTGTAAGTTGTAACAAAAACTTGACTGATGCAGCGTTCAGAGGAAACGTGTGAATGCCTATAGCATGTTGAAATCATGAACTCATATGCACTATTTACCGAAAAGATTGTAAAGAAACGTATCCAGTGTCCATGTGAAACTTAGTAAATGCGGAATGTAAATGTCTTAACACAATAACTAAGAAAATGCCAGGAAGGCTATGGTAACCAGTGTGATGAAAATGTGTCAAATGGGCTAGAAAACCAATGTATGGTACCCCAAGATTGCATTAATGTCCACAGCTATGATTTAATAATAATAATAATAATAATAAACACATCCAGTGTTACAGGCCTCCCCAGATGTGGGATCACCAGACTTTTCCTGCTGTATTTTCTGACTATGTTTCTGGATTTATCATAATCAGGGGAAAAAAGCTTGGTAAAGAATGCATCTTAAGGTTTACTTTCCCCAATATCCTCGCCTTTATCTCCTCTCCTGGGGAGCTGCTAATTGTTTCCAAATCACCTTCTCTTAGCTTAGGAGGGGAATAGGCTTTCCTGCTCCAAAGAAGTGCTTTGATGCCAGGAACCCAGGAGAAAAAGAGAGGAAACAGCCCCTGCATGGTCCCAGGCACTGAGGGTTTCAGGGAGAGCTCCCAGCTGGGAGCTGAGGCCTTCCCTGCTGCCAGAAAGCTGCCCAGAGTCAGGGGCTGGGTGTTCTCGGATGGGATACAATGCGTCACCTCTTGTTGCATTATATAGATAAGAAAATGGGGTTCAGAGAGGCAAAGGGACCTGCCTGAAGTCACACAGCATACCAGTGGCTAAGGTGGAACTTGATCCCACAGCTCCTGAGGGTTCCCAAATCAGGTCCTGTCTACCTCTCTCTGGGGCATCCAGAGTTACCTCTTTAATGGACCGAAATGGCAACTATTCCAGCTACTTCCTGGCTTCCCATATCACTGGGTTTTGAAATCACTGGGTTTTCCAAAGGGAAACATTTTTATTTGTCTTTTTTCCTGCTCATTTGAAGAAATCTGAGAGCCTTTCCTAATTGCTTGGTCAAGACTGCAGACAGGCAGTGAGGCATGCCATAAACATGATTACACGTCCCAGGAAGCCTGAGGTCACTGCTGGCCTGGAGAAAGATGGTACACCAGGCCTGTTCCTGGGGCCTGGTCAGCTTACGAGTTGAGAGTTCTCAGGAATGAGGGGTGTTTGCCAAGTTCCCCAGTCCCTGACAGTGGGCCCCTGTTGGAAAGGGATGAGGGAGCCTGCCCGGGGCAGCCCTCTGGGGTTGGAGCTTCAGTGGCTGTGAACGCCAACTGAGGCCTTAAGGAAGAGGGCTCAGCCAGAGTAGAGCCCTGCTGTGCCTAGCTTGCTCTGTGATGGCAACTTCTAAGTGTAGCTGAGCGCACACAGCCTGGATTACACTTCCCAGACTCCTTTGCAACTAGATGTGGTCATGTGACTAAGCTGTGGCCAATGGGCTGTGTGCATAGAGTCCTTTCTCTCCGGGAATGGACCTTCTGGCGGGGAAGTTAACTTATACCCTAAGGATGGACAACCCAGGATGCCCTCAGAGTGCCCAGGAGAAGCAGGCCTGGGGGTGCAGATGGGTCACAGGGGCAGAAGGCAGGTGTGAAGTCAGAGGCCGAGCATAGCTGCGGTGATTTGCTCTCTTTGGACCCTGTTTCCTGAGGCTGCTGGGAATAGATTACCCCACTGAGCAGCTCCAAACCACAGACCATTCTTTCACAGTCCGAGTCTGAAGTCATGGTGTCAGCAGGGCCGTGCTCCCTCTGGAGGCTTCAGGGGAGGCTCCCTCCTGCCTCTGCCAGTGCCTAGGGCTGCCCTAAACCTTGGTGTTGTTGGCTGGCAGGTTCATGCTCCATCTCCCCTGGGCGCTGTTTCCTTTTCTTATAGGGACACCGCTCCTTGGATTAGGGGCCCACCTGACTCATCTGACTCAGCTAATTACAGCTGCAATGACCCTATTTCCAAATAAGGTCACATTCTGAGGTCCTGGAGGGGACATGCATGGGGGGGAGGGGACACTATTCCACCCAGCACAGCCCCTAAGAGTGAAGGGAGCAGAGAACTCGGAGGGATCTGACCCCACAGCACAGAGAGGGTACCAAGGTGCTGCCACCCTACAGCCAGCATCAAGGGAAAAGCCCGCTGATGGGCGGAGCCCTGGGGGTCTGCTTAGAGCAACCGCAAGGAAGGCTGGGGCAGTGGCATGCCCCAAAGAATGAGGGTACAGCAAAGCAGAAGCTGTGTTGGTGTGCACTGCTCAGGGTATGAGGGTACAGCAGAGCAGAAGCTGTGTTGGTGTGCACTGCTCAGGGTATGAGGGTACAGCAGAGCAGAAGCTGTGTTGGTGTGCACTGCTCAGGGTATGAGGGTACAGCAGAGAAGAAGCTGTGTTGGTGTGCACTGCTCAGGGTATGAGGGTACAGCAGAGAAGAAGCTGTGTTGGTGTGCACTGCTCAGGGTCCACAAGAACAAGGTGTGTGCAAAGGGACAATTGGGAGCTGAAATCACCAGAAAAGTGTGGGAGTGGGAGACAGGCAACCAGCATGGTGTAGGAAGCACCAGAAATCAGCCACAAAGGGAAGCCACCGCTACCATCTGCCTGTGCACAAGGAATTTCAGTGTGTGCCTGGCTCCTGCCTCTGTCCTTCAACCCACTACAGGGGCTTATTAATCCTAATTAGGTATTGTTACCATCCCGTTTTGCAGGGAAGAAGGCTAAAGCCCAGAGAGGTCAGGTGATCTGCCCAAGGTCATACAGCAGAGCTTGGTCTGAGATTTGAACTTGTGTTTGGCTGATCTTGATTCTTGCTTTAATATATGCTCAAGCTATAAAAACCTCTCAAAAATTCCAAACATATACAAAGTAAACAGAACAGGACAATGAGTCACCCGTAGCAACAGCACCCAACAGTCTGCCTGTCGTGCAGGCACCTCTGCCCTCCTTCCGCCCACATCCCATATGACTGTTGTCACGTTTCTCTTCTTTAAAATGTACACACATTGAAATACACGAATCTTACAATTAGTAAAATGTAAAATGAGTTACTACGATTTTATATATGCTTTTATAGTTTCTTTGTGTCATTTTTCTTACTTTACTAACAATGAACAGATACTGTTTTTATAATAAGGGAAAGGACAATACGATTATGATACAAACATTAAAGATGCTCCTTTGATTCCTTTCCCTGTCCCCTCAAACCACGGGCAGGGCCTCAGGACCGCCCAGATCTACTCCATGCCTTTCCATGGCCTTTGAGTCACCAGCTGTCCCAGGACCCTGCCCACTTGAGTGGGAGCCTTGTCATGGTGGGAGGGAGTCCCAGGCAAGCTGCCCTAAATCTCCCCCTTGCTGCCTCTCAGGGAACCCCCAACCACTGCCCCAAGAACCTCCGTCTTCAATGGGAGAGTGGGGGCCTCTTTGGGATACCGCATCTCTGAGTGTCTGGGGGGAAGTCCCTCCTGGGAGGACAGCCTAGGGAGTGGTTGCCTGGGTGACCAACAACAGCTCCTCCCAGAGACTGCTACGGGCAGCAACTGTCACCTGGCAACCAGGTAGCAGCGTTCCCTGAGCCCAGACTACACAGCTGTGCCCAGGGCTGCCTGGCTTCTCCTGGGCCTGTGGGACCTGTGGGGCCCTGTCCTTATTCCCTAAGATTAGGACAGCTGACAGCTCCGGTCACAATGAACATCGTCCTCTCCAGGTGAGTAGCCCTGTGCTGGGAGGAAGGCAGAAGCAGTGTTTGGGGCCTAATGCACGGAGAAAGGTGAGGGCAGCGGGGACTGCTGGGGGGTGGCAAGGTGAGCTCCCCGTCCCAGCCTACGCTCACCTCAGGGGTGAGCTCTCCCCCCAGCCCACACCCACACCAGGGACCCCACCTGGAGGAATAAAGACTGTAGCCAGCTGTGTGACCTTTAGCAAGATGCTTCACCTCTCTGGGCCTCAGTGTGCCTAATTTTAAAGCAGTGATAACAACAGTCCCTTACTCACAGGGGAAGGGGTCTGCACATGCTCTGCAGGTTGGGAAAATACTTGAGTTAAGGTGTGTCACCAGCCCAAAGGCTTGGAGTTTTCAGCTTCAGGGGTGTGATTTGAAGGCTGCACAAGAGACTTCAGGCAAAGGGAAAGAGGCAGGGATGATGACAGCCCGGAGATGGACAGGGAGCAGGGTGGTGCTGAGGCTGGGCCCATCACATAACCAGATGTGCAGGTGCTGGCCCAGGGGCAGGTGAAGAGGCAGTGAGCATCTGCCAAGATGTGGAGGGTGGGAGGGAGGAGCCCAGCGTGACATGAGGGGATCAGGGACTGTGAGAGCTGCAGACTGAAGCTACGGGTGGGTGGGGAGGAGGAACGGGGCAGCACAGAGGCTTCTCAGGGCAGGGAAACTGCCCCAGTGACACTGCAGCGTGGACACGTGACAGTGTGCACAGACTGTGCCACACCAAGAGTGAATTGTTTTGTCAACCACGAGCTCCAGTGACTAGGAAGTTGTCGACATCAGCTCTTCAGGGGTACCAGATGGATCACTACAGCACGAGATGGTCTTAACAGGGCACCGGGGAGAAGGGTTGACGCTGTGCTTTCCACTTAGCTCTTCAAACCTAAAACTGGTCTTTTTCTTGCTCTCTCTCTCAACAGAGTATCACTCTGTGCCCTGGTGTCATCACAGCTCACAGCACCCTCAAACTCCTGGGCTTAGGCAATCCTCCTGCCTCAGCCTCCGGAGTAGCTGGGACTACTGGCACCTGCCACAATGCCTGGCAAGTTTTTCTATTTTTAGTAGAGATGGTTCCTGATGTTCCTGATCAGGCTGGTCTCAAATTCCTGAGCTCAGGCCACCACCACCCCCACCCCAACTTGGCCTCCCAGAGTGCTGGGATTCCAGGTGTGAGCCACAGCTGGCCTTGTTTTCTTAAAAAAAGTTTGTTAATTAAGCAAAAGCCTCAGGGTGCAGAGGCAGGAGAGGAATTTTGACAGCTTGCAGGGAAAGGCAGCATAGAGTCTGTGAACTGAAAACCATCTCGTCAGGGGGAGAAACGCCCCTGTAAAACGTCCCAGGAAGGAGGAAGGCCAGGTCCACATTCCGGCCCACCTGCCTCTGACAGCCACTTGGGCCCCCTCTCTGCCTCAATAGCCCCTGATCTACCACCTTGAGCACCATCCTGGGGGTCGGTGGGTGGTGGCTGCTGTGCACACGACAACCTGTCATCTGCTCCTGGCATAACAGAGCCTCCACCCCCAGGGACAGCCAACTGAGGGTGATGGAGAACACAGTGGCCAACGCGGAGAAGTACTTCGGGCAGTTCTGCTCACTGCTGGCCTCCTACACGCGTAAGACTGCCCGGCTGCGAGACAAGGCGGACCAGCTGGTCAAGCAGCTCATCGACTTTGCCAACACGGAGAACCCTGAGCTGCGGGCCACCGTGAGGGACTTTGCCGAGGACCTAGCTAAAGTGCAGGATTACCGGCAGGCTGAGGTGAGTGGGGGCCGCCAGGGCTCCACCGCCTGGTTCCACTGCTGGAACCGCCATGCTGTGGCCACAGCTGATGGGTATGTCTCAAAGGCACTGGAGTGGGGGGAAAATAAAACTTCTCAGCCCCACAGCAGCAGAGGTCAGAGCTGGGAGCCAGGCACCCGTGGAGATGGGGTGGGAGGGCAAGGTGCTCCCAGCCCCCTGGGAATGACAAAGACATCCCCAGTCGGAAGGCTGGCAAGAGGCTTGTTCCATTTTTTAAAAGGTTCACTTACATCTCAGAGGGGCAGGGCAAGGATTTACAAGTGCAAGTTGTTTTGCCTTAAGGCAGTGGTTCTCAACCTTCCTAATGTCGCAATGTATTTTCATTGTTATAAAGGGGTCTCGACCCACAGGTTGAGAACTGCTGCTTTAAGGGAAGGAAGAGGAAGTCCTCTTCCTCTTAGCCCTTAGGAAGACAGAGTTCTTAGAATTGGATTTACCCTCACGGGGGTCATGGGCATTCTGGTTGGGATTCCAGCTCCTCCGCCCACCTGGCAAGCTGGCGGCCAAAGGATCTTGGTACTGGGCTTGGGTGTGGGATGACCAGGCTCATGTTCCCCTAACACCCCACTGCCTGTGCATCTTGCCTTTCTGATCTGTGCTGCTCCCTGCCCTTGGTGGGAGGGAGGGACTTTGAGGACTCTGAGGTGGGCTTCACTCTACTCTACCCTCCCCAGAGTCGGAACCCCAAGCCAGTAAGCTTTGATGCCTCTCCTGAAGGCCTGTAGGACAGACTCCGTGAGGTCAAACCTGCAGAGGGATGTGCCCGCTAGGCCTCAGTTCCCGATCTGTAAAATGGGCCTAATAGCTTTATGTAACTCACGAGGATATTAGGAGGACTGACCAGTAATTTGCTTTTAAACCACTGGTTTCCCCAACAGGCAGGGGCAGCAGCATCGGCCTCACCCAGGAACTCTTTATAAATGCAGATTCCTGGGCCACACCCTAGAGCTCCAGAGTCATACTTTTGCAGGGGAGAGGGGGTTGCCATTAGGGCTTGATGTGTGTCTGCTCTCGTGTGGCATCCACTGCTGCCTGGCTCGTAGCCAACCTGTCACCACCACTAACTCTGCTGAAGTAGCTGAGGCACTGGCTCCTGGAGGGAGACCCCTCTTGCCCCCTACCCCTTATCCTGGGGTTTTGAGCTCCTCAACACCAGCGGCCAGCATGGGGGCCTTGTCTGCACCCTGTGCTCCCTCCTTCTCCCCAGCTCTGGAGCCCTGGCCATTTTGGGTTCCACCCATCCTACCAGGGGCTGGCGGGATCCCAAGGCTATTTGGAGAACTGAGAACAGTGTCGGGCCCTGGAGCAGGAAAGCTCTGGATGGAGACCCTGTCTCTGCCCCGCTGGGACTCTCACTCAGCAGAAGTCCTGCCCCCAAGGCGAAGCTCAGTCCTCTCATCTGCAAAGCGGGGTTGCCGCTGCCTCCCTGCATGCAGTTAGGAGACGGGGCAGAGGGCTTTCACATAGGGAGGCTCAGCACCCGCTGTGCCCGCGCCTCCCTTCCCTGGGAACAGCCCTGAGCCCTGCCCCAGCACTGTCTTCCAAGGGTTGCACACATCCCATCAAGTGGTCACAAAGCCCCAGTGGGCATGGTCCAGACCCCACCTTACAGGGAGGAGACGAGGCCCTGAGATGGACGAGCTGCCCGAGCCCAGGCCGGCAGGAGGGCACCTCATGCTCCCCATGTCCCAACACGCAGCATGGGGGATGGGGTGGGGGCAAGCGGCACCTGTGTGAGCAGCACCCCACCCCCTTCACTCTGATTTTCTGGCATCCCTCATGCTCCCCCAGGTGGAAAGGCTGGAGACCAAGGTCATCAATCCCCTGAAGCTCTACGGGGCACAGATAAAGCAGACCCGGGTGAGCTGGGACACCTGCTCTGGGTGGTGTCTGGGTCCCGCCTGGCAGGGACCCCAGGAAACAGCCTTCCTCTTTTCTTTAGACTGAGATCAAGAAACTCAAACGTGTCCAAAATAATGAGATCAAACAACTGGAAAAGCTGGAGAAAGTGAGGCAGAAGTCACCCTCGGATCGACAAATGATCGTATCCTTCCCCAGAAGTGGGGCTGGGGCTGCTGGGCCAGAGTGGCCACTCGTCCCAGACAGTCACTGGGTAGGGGCCATGAAGGGGTGACCACCCCAGTGGGACTGCTTGGGCTCAACTTGGTTCCTTAACAGCACCTTTTACAGACCCAGGTGAGTGTCACATGTCTGTGTGGGGCAGGCAGGTAGCGTGTGACCTCATGATGTGGCTAGGTAAGCTGCACCCAGGCAGAAGCAGGTGTGTGCAGGGCCCTGCTCACTGAGGACAACTGAAGGGTCAGGACACTGGGGCTCTGTCCTGTCATCCACACCATCCAACAATCACTCTGCATGCCTCCGTTTCCTTGTCAGGGTTACCTGTTTAATGTAACTTCCGGCATTAGCTCCATTGTCTAGATGAGGAAACAGAGGCTCAGAGAGACTCAGGGGTGGGGGAGCTGAGAGGTAGGTCAGGGCTGGCAGAGGAGTCAGTCCACTCTGCTGTGAGGAGTGACCTCATCCAAAGAGCCCCTGGTGGAGCTGGGTCAGCAGTTTTGACAGTGGGGGCATTTCGGGCTGTCCTAACTGGGGAGTGCTGCTGCTGCCATGTTAGGTTTCCGCGGCTGGTGGCAAATGGTCTCAGACTCAAACAGCATGACATGTTTCTCATAGCCCAGGAGGGCTGAGCCAAGGTGAGGCAGGGATGATGGCCTCTAGAATAGTGATTTTCAACTGGTGTGCAGGGGCACACTGGTGTGCTATGAGAGGATCTTAGATGTGCAGCAAAAAAAATGTTTAAAGACAATCAATTATTTTCAAAATAAGTTCAAAGCAAAGTATATTCTTTTTTTACTCTTTCTTTGATCAATATAATTTAAGTGGGCCACAGAAGTATAATGATAGGTTCCAGTGTGCTGGGATAAAAAAAGGTTGAAAAATACTGCTCTAGAAGGTCTAGGAAGAACCCGTTCCCTGGCCTTTCCCAGCTTCCCGAGGCCGCCCACAACCCTTGCCTCATGGTCCCTCCCTTTGTCTTCCAGCCAGAAACTTACACCTTTCTTTTTAGTCCCTTCTTTCTTCTTCTGCCTGCCTCCCTTCCAGACAACCCAGGAAAATCCCCCTCTGGGGAGCAGCTGATTAGCAACTGTAATTCCCCTTTGCCTTGTAAGGTGATGTGTTGACAGGTTCTGAGGATTGGGGCCACCATCCTGCCCGCCCCATGGCAGTTAGTGAGGAGGGGTGCTGTCACCATCCTGCAAGTGACAAGAAAGGGTGCCCAGGCTGAGGAGTCTGGATCCAGGCCAGCACGGGGTGACAGCCTTTTGTGAGCACCTTGGAATTTCATCCCATCCTTGTCAGCCATTGGTTTGAAAGACAACAGCTTTCCCTTCTTTGCTGGGGGGCTTCTTGGATGCTAGCCCCCTACTCCCTCATCTCACCGCTGGGCAGGAGTTTAAGTCCCCCCCTTTTTTGAGATAGTCTCACTTTGTCATCCTCAGTAGAGTGCTGTGATGTCACAGCTCACAGCAACTTCCAACTCTTGGGCTCAAGTGATCCTCTTGCCTCAGCTTCCAGAGTAGATGGGACTACAGGTGCCTGCCACAACACCTAACTACTTTTAGAGACAGGGTCCCCTCTTGCTCAGGCTGGTCTTGAACCTGTGAACTCAGGGCAATCTACCCACCTCGGCCTCCCAGGTGTAAGGATTACAGGCATGAGCCAATGCACTGGGCAAGGCCCCCTTTTAAAGAGGAGGCTGAGACCAGGAAAGGTGACTTGCTGAAGGTCACAAAGGCAGTTAAGTGGCAACCCCAGAACTCAGCTTCATGGTGCCTGATTCTGAAGTCCAAGTTCCTGGAGGTGTGGGCTTGGCAAACCCCCTACAGATGTTGACCAGAGGGATGAGTGGGGTTACCTGAGTGTGTGCACATGTGGGCTAAACATCGGGATTGCTCAGCACCTGTTGTGACAATTGACCAGCAGGTGCCCACTGTTTAAATCTCAATGACTCTGCCAAGCAAGTCTTATCAATGTCCCCCATTAGACAAGGAGACTGAGGCTCAGAGAGTTAAAGTAATTTGCTCAAGGTCACACAGCTGCAATTAGGGCTGTCCACCTCTAGCAACTCCCCCTTCAGCCATGGTCCTATTCAGCCCTTACTTGGATGACCACATAGGCAGGAGACAATGTCCCATGAGGCAGGGAGCTGGCCTAAGAGGAGGGTGTGGAGACAGGATGGTGACTAAGGGCTCGAGTCATGCGTGACACTGCACCTCTGCTGTCCCTGGAGCCAGGCAGAGACCAGCGTGCAGAGAGCCTCAGCGGATGCCAGCCGTACTACCCGCCAGCTGGAGGAGACGGTGGACGCCTTCCAGAGGCAGAAGCTGCAGGACCTCCAGGTGCTGCCTCTATGTGCTTTGCGTGTCCATGTTACCAGCGCACACGTGTGCCTGTATGCGTGTGAGAGAGCCAGGAGGGTGTGAGCACACCTGTGTGAACTTGTGCACACACAGGCTCCAGGGACAGTTAATCCTGGCCACGGAGCAGGGAGGGCAGGAGGCCGGCTGCTTGGGGCAGCTGTCCTGGCACAGCTGGGCTGCCCAGGAGCCAGGAAGCCATTTGGCAGCCCTGGGCACAGCTCCCAGCCAGGAGTTTGTGTCCCCGCAACACACTCCAGCCCTCCAATGTTGCTTTTCACACAGCTGCCCCCAGAACTGTGCTAACTCCTACTTTTCTCCAAGCCCCAGACACACTTCTCTGAACAAGCAACGGGGAGGCACAGCAGTGTGGGCACCTTCCTCCTTACACCCAGATGCTCACCCTGGGGCAGCGGGATCCTGGGCCCAGAGCCCTGGCTCCTGCAAGAGGGTCTTAGGAAATTGGGGTCTTTCAGCACAAGCTGTTCACAGAGATCCCTTCCCCCATTCTCCATCTCTCTATTTTCCAAGTAGCAGGTCAAGGAATCTCTGAAAAGGGACGTCCAATTTGTCATTGCCCCTTGTTCTAAGGATGAAGGCCAAGGTCCTTCCCAAGGCTCCTGCAGCCTCAGCCTGCAGGTGATTCTCCAGCTTCAGTGTGCTGACCCCTTTCCTATCTTAGGGCTCTTGCACAGGCTGTGCCCTCACTCTGCACCAAACACTACCCTTCCAGAGGTCCTCAAACTTTTTAAACAGGGGGCCAGTTCACTGTCCCTCAGACTGTTGGAGGGCCAGAGTATAGTTTAAAAAAAAAAACTATGAACAAATTCCTATGCACACTGCACATATCTTATTTTGAAGTAAAAAAACAAAACAGGAACAAATACAATTACACTGCCTCATGTGGCCCGTGGGCTGTAGTTTGAGGACCCCTGCTTCAGACTCAGGTTCACCTCATTCCTCGAGAGAAATCACCTGGACCCCGGACTGCTCAGGCCTCTTGTTAACACACCATCAGGAGACGGTATTTAATTCACGCGTTCATTTAACAAGTGTTGACTACAAACCTGCTATGTGCCAGTCACTGTGCCCAGCAAAGTCCCTGGGCTCATGGTGTCAACACTGTTGGGGGGAGAGATAGATCATGTGACTGCACACTGCGTGTTGGCACCATAGGGCAACCCCCTGGCCTGTTGTGTCCCCTGCTGGGTCCTGGCCACCAGATTCAGGGCCTGGCACTTAGTGGGTACTCAGTCTATCCTTGTGGAATGAATAGGTGATTACATGAACAAGTGTGTGACGTCCGAGTGAATGGCACAGCGTAATCAGTGCTCCAGAGGTATACCCGGAGAGCAGGACTGGAGACATTCAGCAGACGTAGTTAGGCACCCGATGTGTCTGGGGCTTGGAGGGAGGAGGTGCCGGGGAGCAAGGCCCACACAATTCTCCACCAGGGGCCAACAGGAGCATGTTGTTTAAAGTGGGCTTACGTCCAACTTCTGGGATTAAATTTGTAAGCACATGTATCCAAACCACCTCTCAAAATCCCTTTAATTCTTTTTTTTTTTTTTTTTTTGAGACGGAGTCTTACTCTGTCACCCAGGCTAGAGTGCCATGGTGTCATCTTGGACTCAAGAGATCCATTTGACTCAGCTTCCCAAGTAGCTGGGACTACAGACACCCGGCACAGTGCCCAGCTAGTTTTTCTATTTTTAGTAGAGACAGCCTCTTACTCTTGCTCAGGCTGGTCTTAAACTCCTGAGCTCAAATTCTGTCACCTGGACTGGAGTGTAGTAGTATGGTCATAGCTCACTGCAACCTCCAATTCTTGGGGTCCAGGGATCCTCCTGGCTCAGCCTCTGGAACCCTGGGACTCTAGGTGGGCACCACCACACTTGGCTAATTTTTTGTAAAGGGGGATGGGGGTCTCCAATTCCTGGCCTCAAGTGACCCTTGATTCTCCCACCCCAGCTTCCCAAAGTGCTGGGATTACAGCTACCAAGCCTAGTCCCTCAGAATTTTAAAAGAGAAAAATAAGATCTTGAAACGATTACCACCTTTCTTAGTCCATTCAGGCTGCCGTAACGAAATACCTTAAACTGGGTAATGTATAAACAACAGAAAGTTCTTACTGTTTCAGAGGCGAGTAGGTCCAGGATCGAGGCGCCAGCAGACTTGATGTTGGGAGTGGTGGCTTCTCCTCAAGGACGGGGCTCCTATATGTCCTCCTGTGGCAGAAGGGGCAAACGAGGCCCCTGAAGCTGTTTTATGATGGTGCTGAGCCCCTTTATGAGGGTGGGCCCTCGTGAACTAATCACCCCCACGTGCCTTGCATCCCAGCATCATGGCACCAGGGATTAAATTTCAACAGAAAAATTCTGGGGAGACACACGCATTCTGACCATAGCACCACCATGCTGGTTTCAGGTCATATTTCTAAAAAAATGATCACATTTACAAGTAGTTCTCTGGCTCCTGTAAGAAAAGGCGAGTTATGTGGGGCTGTCACACCTGAGCATGTCAGGACTCCCCGGGAGGGCTCGTTAAACACAGGTGGACGGGCCCACCCTGTGGGCCCTGCTCCGAGGGGGCCGGGGTTGCCAGAGCTCCTGGCTGAGGCTGATTCAAGGAGCACAGTCTGAAAACCTCTGCTCTGCCTGACTCTCCAAGAGCCTTGTGAATGGGGCTGCTCTTGTCCCCACTGCACAGCAGAATAAACTGAGACTCAGAAATTTCCGCAGGGCCACATGCTAGCAAGTGGCAGGAGGCCTTGCAACCCAGCCTAGATTGGGCAGCTGTTACTGCTCAAGGATGCCCCCGGGGGGAGAAGGGGGGTGGCAGAGGTGTTTCCATCATAGCCTCAGGTTCCCTCCCTTCTCTCTCCCATGTTGACCCGGCGGTCTCCCTTCTTCACTGGGGCACGTCCCTGGGTAGAGCAGCTAGTACTTCCTAACTGCAGGCCCTTCCCCCAGCACTCAGCCTGTGTCCCACTGGGGGCGAGCAAGGGAGGAGCCTCCCCTAGGACGTCCCCTGGCTCCCCTCAGTAACAGCCTGCTCACCCAAACTGAACCTCCTAATCTGGAAAAGCCCATCATGCATCTCATTAGGATGACCCAGCCCCAGGCAGGTTGTGGGGCTCTGGGCTGAGCAGGGTCCACCAGCTGCCTTATTCCTCCTCCCTGGAAAACCCGCCCACGGCCCGTGAGTGACACGGGCTGGAGGTCTTGAGCCCTCAACCTGAAAATACACGTCCTCAGAGTGAGTAAGGCCAAGGCTGTGTGGGCAGTCCAGGAGGCAGCACTGAAGAGAAAGCCAACCCTCACACACCCCATGCAGAGCACATGGGCAGCTGAGACCAGGCAGATGCATCTGGCCTTGGACCCTGAGTCCCACTCCTGGAATCCCCCCACAGGCCAGGAACAAAACAATCTTGGTGACTATGTTGTCTGTTACAGCAAAGACTGAAAATGACCCATGTGTCCAAGTGCCAGGGAATGTCACATTATAGTCGGTCCATGCAAAGAAACACCAGGGTGGACGGGTGCGGTGGCTCAGCCTATGACCCCAGCACTCTGGGAGGTTGAGGCAGGGGGATCCCTTGAACTCAGGAGTTCAAGACCAACCTGAGCGAGAGTGAAACCCTATCTCTACTAAAAATAGAAAAACTAGCCAGGCGTGATGGCAGGCACCTATAGTCACAGCTACTTGGGAGGCTAAGGCAGGAGCATCCCTTGAGCCCAGGAGTTTGAGGTTGCTGTGAGCTGGGCTGACAGCACAGCACTCTAGCCTGGGTGACAGAGTGAGACTCTGTCTCTAAACAAAACAAAACACTACGCTGATGAAAAAGATCTATGGAAAGATCTCCAGGACTGATAAACTGAAAAAAAAAAAAAAAAAAAGCAAAGCTCAGGACAGAGAAAGAGAGAAAAGAAGAAAAAAAAATTTTTTTTTTTTTTTTGGTTTAGCAGGCCTGGGCCAGGTTCTAACCCACCACCCCTAGGTGCACAAGGCCGGTGCTCTAACCACTGAATCACAGGCACCCAGCTGAAGAATGTGTTTACAGAAACAGTGGGGAAATATATAAGAAGTTATCATGTCAAGGAGGTGGAGGGGACGGGAAAGAAGTGAATAGGATGGTGAGCAAGTCTCCTCAACCAGCACTTTGCCACAGTTCTGGTTTTTTTTTAGAGACAGTCTCACTTTATCACCCTCGGTAGAGTGCCATGGCATCACAGCTCACAGCAACCTCCAACTCCTGGGTTTAGGCGATTCTCCTGCCTCAGCCTCCCGAGTAGCTGGGACCACAGGCGCCCGCCACAACGCCCGGCTATTTTTTTTGTTGCAGTTTGGCCGGGGACGGGTTTGAACCCACCACCCTTGGTATATGGGGCCAGCACCCTACTCACTGAGCCACAGGCGCCACCTCACAGTTCTGATTTTTGAACCATGCAAATACCTTATCTATTCCAACAAAAATAAATTAAAAATAACACTGAAATGCCCCACCTAGGACCTGTCCCCACACGCACGACTAACCCCGCTCTACCCCCATTAGGCTATGGGCACGGTCACCCTGGGGCCCTGCTTCTCACGATGTTGCTTGAGTGATTTGGGCTTTTCTCCTCACAGAAAATTTTTTCTGATTTTGTAACCATCGAGATGGTCTTCCATGCCAAAGCAGTGGAGGTTTATTCCAGCGCCTTCCAGACCCTGGAGAATTATCACCCAGAGAGGGACCTGCAGGTGGGTCACAAATGTCTCATTTTCTGTTTGGGAAGGAATGATTTTGGGTCTGTCCTGATAGATGCAGATTTTGTTGGTAACATGTTGCAACTTTTATTCTAACTTTGAAGACATGTTCTGATGAACTGTTTTGAATATTGGCCCACGGGTGCCAAACCAAGGGGTGGAGAATTTTTCTTTATGCTGTCTGGAATATCAATATGTTCCTCCTTGGGATATTTGGAAAGAAGGGATGAACATCTACACCAGTGTCTTCTGGCAGATGGGATAGTTTTTTTTTTTTTTTTTTTTTTTGAGACAGAGCCTCAAGCTGTCACCCTGGGTAGAGCGCCGTGGCATCACGGCTCACAGCAACCTCCAACTCCTGGGCTTAAGTGATTCTCCTGCCTCTGCCTCCCAAGTAGCTGGGACTACAGGCACCCGCCACAATGCCAGGCTATTTTTTGGTTGCAGCCGTGGCTGTTGTTTGGTGGGCCCGGGCTGGATTCGAACCCGCCAGCTAGGTGTATGTGGCTGGTGCCTTAGCTGCTTGAGCCACAGGTGCCGAGTCGGGATAGTTTTGATGTAGAACAAAGTGCTTACTATTTTCCCATCTGATCTGAGGAAAATCTAGAATAAGCTGTTGGAGTTATCTATACCACCCTTCCCCACACCTAGTCTTGTAAAAACAACCGCCACTTATCTCAATGATCTTTTGTGGTTTTGGGGTTGACAGGGCTCCATCAGGCAATTCTTATGTGGGGTCCTCATGCAGATGCAGCTGGTGGGAGACTGGGGCTCAGTCGTTTCAAAGGTTTCCTCACTCATAACTAGTGGGTGATGGACGTGGTCTGGGTACAGAGCAGACCACATGATTTGCAGGGCCCAGAGCAGAATGAAAATGTGGGGGCGCTTTGCTCAACCATTAAGAAGATTTTGAAGAGGCAACAGCTGGACATTGAACCAAGCACAGGGTCCTAGTGAGTGTGGAGCCTTGGTCACCTTACATACATGGGGGAAATGAGAAATTGTAGCTAAATGTACCTTTTTTTTCCTTACACAATATCCTCAAAATATTTCCAAAACATTTCTCTACATGTTGATAGATAAATATAAAAAATACAACTTTGTTAATTTTTTATACTTATGGCAATCTCTGGGACGTCCTGCATTTGTCTAAAGTGAATCACTAAGGTAGCCTATATTTGAGGGGAGAGGACTTTCATTCCATCTCCCAAAGGGAGAAGCAGCAATGAATTTAAGGATAAGATTTAAAACCACCACATGAAGTTGTGTAAAGACCAGGTGGGCTCACTTGCATTCACACAATCTATAAAATTCTCAAAGTGGGCGAGGGTGGTCTCTAGTCCAGCTCTAATCCAGTGTGACCACAGACATGTCACGTAGCCTGTCCCGGCCTCAGTTTTCCTGTCTATAACAAGTGATGATAACACCAACTTATGGGGCCTGCCGCAGAGTGCGTGGAATAGCTCGGGGCCCCACTGTGTTGGCCATCACAGGCCTTCTTTCCCGCCACTACCCCAATCACATGTTTTCTAACTAGATCCAACCCACCCTGGTCTCTCCTCGGCAGGAGTTTAGAGCCACGATGAAAGGAATTTACGGGCGTCATACTGCTCAGCCGCTCACGGATGGCAACCCCCTGCCACCTGTCCCGTGGCCTTTGGCCAGCCAGGTGAGCACTTGGGGCCATGGGGTTGAATCTGTGACAAAGTGAAGGGACTAGGGATAGGCCGGGTGGTAGTGATCCAGAGATCAGAGGAGAGGACGCTGAGAAAGAACTTGGATTTGAAAGGAGAGGCTGAGGAGGTGGCAGGGGTGGGAGAATTGAGGGCTGTCCCTGACTCTGACCAGGACTTGATTTGAAGTGGAACCGACCAAGCCCCCAGCCACACCATCCTCCCCATGTGGCTGCCACATGTCCGGAGTGCCCCCTAGAGGCATCCCGAGGTGTCCCACTTAAGACAGGTCCTCGCCTGTGTCCAACCGTGAGCCCATGGGTTCAGAATTTAGGATTTCTTAGGGGTTGGGGAAGTTAATAAGATCTACATGCTGTGTGTTATCTTGTGGCCCAGCAAGGCTTGCCGTCACACATGCTGGTGTGTCTGCAGGGGACTTTCAGGTGTCCAGCTGCGCAGGGCAGATAAACTGGACAGCCTCATGCCACCAGGTTTAGCCCCAGTGCATGGTGGGTAAGGTGGTAGCCAGCTTGCTGTGCGTGGGAGAGAACAGGGACAAGCCTTTGAAGGTGGAAGGCATTGTAGCCCCAGGCAGACTGTCTTAGTCCAAACCCACACCTCCTCCCCTCCCAAACCCCCTGACCTTAGACCTCTCACCTGCAAGCAGGTGGCGGGGCATCAGACAAACAGATCCATGTGACAGTTCACAGCAACCTCCAACTCCTGGGCTTAAGCGATTCTCTTGCCTCAGCCTCCCGAGCAGCTGGGACGACAGGAGCCTACCACAACGCCCGGCTAATTTTTGGTTGCAGTTCAGCCGGGGCCGGGTTTGAACCCGCCACCCTCGGTATATGGGGCCGGCGCCTTACCGACTGAGCCACAGGCGCCGCCCCCATGTGACGCATTTAAACTCTGCTGGTTACACAGAAAACACTCAAGGCTGTGTCTGTCCTCACTGGTGCTGATGCCATCGCTGTGGTTTTAACTGTTATCATCACCCTTTAGAGTGCTCCGAGCGCCACACGGGACCAGAGAACAGATGAGGAAGCAAGTGGGGACAGCTCTGTGGAAGAGGTCCCCGTGGAGGACATCAGGGGTCAGGGGCTCCATACATAGAACTCCCCATGACAGCTGGAAAAGTGGAGGAGGGGCATGCTGTGTGCCCTCAGATACATCCCCTGGGCCTCTGTTTCCTCATCTGCACAGCAGGGCAAGTGTCACTCCCCTCGAAGGCTGCGCTGGGGTTCAGTGTGCCTGGCCTAGTGCCTGGGGCACAGCTGGTGATCAATAAATGCCTGTGACTCTCAGTCGGCTCCTGTTCTGCGTCACGTCTGGACACTCCAGGTGTGACTCTGTGACAGCACAGTGGATTCGTTTTCTGGGGCTGTGCTCACAAGACCAGGCAGTGCAAACAACTGAGATTTATTCTCTTGTGTCCTGGAGGCGGGAAGTGTGAGATCCAGGTGCCCCAGCAGGGCTGGCTCCTTTGGGCTCTGCAGGAGGTCCCGTCCCCACCCGTGTCCTGGCTTCTGCTGGTGGCTGGTGTTCCTCAGCATGTAGGCACCTCACCCAGGCTCTGCCTTCATCTTCACATGGCTTCTCCCTATATGCATTCGAGCCTGTGTCCCAACTGGCCCTTTTTATAAGGGTGCCTGTCATCAGAGGCTTCCACACTCCAGCATGGCCTCATTTTGACTGACCACACCTATAAGGACCTATTTCGAAATAAGGTCACGTTTTGAGTTACTGGGAGGAAAGACTTGTACATGTGACTCTGGGGGACCGAGTTCAGCCCATAACACACAAACATGATGTGCAGGGGTGACACTGGGAGCAGGACATGTCACAGGAGACCACAGAGGTCAGGGACAGAGGTGAAGGCAGGTGCAGGGGTCTGTGGTTGGGGCAGCTGGCTGCCCGGGCCTACTCCAGGGCTTCCTGAGCACGTCTGGGTCCTAGAAGTGGATTCTGTGCTTCCAGAGTTGGGAAGGACAAAAGACAGTGTCCTGCTTGTTTTAGACAGGAGCTGTGGCCAGGGTCCACTGGTCGCCCCCAAGCCCCTCAGCTTGAGACGCACAGCAGCTCTGGCCCCGAGAGCTGCCAGTTCAGGGTCCAGGGAGGGGGAAAGATCAGGATACAGTGGAGACACCCCTCAGGCGCTGAATCAGACGCAGCTAAACAGCCCCCCAGTCCGCCTTCCCTGCTGGGGGATTCTCCTGTTCTCCATTTCCCACAGGCTCAGCCTAAATGGGAAAACATCTATTTGACCTCAGAAAACAATGTTTTCTTCCGAAAAGCCCCTGATGTAACCAAGAAGATTGCAAATTCTGTAAAAAGTCCTCACAGATATGTTAAAAATTACACAGACTTTTTTTTAAAAGATAATTTATTTCAGTTCCACCTCTGACAATCCAAGGTGCAATATATATATATTTTTTTTTTCTTCACAAGATACAGCTTTGATTTTAGCAATGCTTTGAGATCTTCAACCTTGAAACGTTCTCAACCTTAAAATACAGTTTGTAGACTGTCACCTAGTGGGACACAAAATTGCATAACTGTGACACATAAATTGTCAGCACCGCTGACCTCTATGCTTGGGGAGCTACGGAAAATGCAATGTTTGGGTGTGACAATGGCAGGTTTGGGTCCCAGACAAACTTGAGAAAGAAAGCAGACAGCTTAGCACACAGGCCAGCATCGAAAGTCCCAACAGAAGCCACAGTGCACAGGGGGGCTCTGACACATTTGCATATTTTAAGGGACAATACGCGTGGCTTTTGAATTTCCAGCATTTCCTAGTGTTCAAATGCTTGACTTACCTTTCTCAAGGTGCTGCCCAGCGACTCTAAGCACCAGGCCCAGGCCTACTCGCGCCCTTACTGGGCTCCTGCCCCACAGCCCAGGCTGTGCCATCTCCTGCAGGGAAATCCACCTGTAGTCCCCCTTAGCGCCTTCCCCCGAGGCCAGGACTGCCTTCCTCTCTGGCCGGTGTGTTCCAGGACCAAAGAGGGAACAAACACCACCCCAATCCACTGACTGCACCCCTTTTCCAGTTAATAGGCAGCACCCTTAAAGTGCAGCTCCCTGAGCCCCAAGCTACAGCAGCTGGGGGACTGACTTTGCTTCATCAGAGCCTGGAGGCTGTGGGTGAAGCAGGCATCTGGATTCTCCGCAAAATGCACGTCCTGTGGAAGAGGTGTGTGTGTGTGAAAGGGACCCAGACCACCCTTATTCTCCCTGCCACCTGACTCAGTGAGTTTCCCCCTGCCCAGCAGTAACCAGGAACAGCCCCCACCATGGGAGCATTGCCCCACTCCAGTGCCATGGCCACGCAACTCCCTGGACATTGCCAGGGCCAGGGCTCAGTCCTGAGCTCTCTGCCCATCTCATTCTGCAGAGCTCAGACTGGCCACTGGGAAATGCTGGCATGAACTCAACCTAAGGCCAGCACTGGGACGTGGGGCTCTGGGTCACTCAGGAACGACCCAGGCTGGCCCACCATGGAGGTGCTATTCCTGGGAGTCTGAGATGGTCCCCCGCTCACCCCTGGGGAGTACATAACACCCGGGCCCAGAGACTGAAGGGGCACTGAGGCACAGAAGGCAGGCCGAGGAAGAGCCTGCCACAGAGGGTGGCTTAGCGCTGCACGCAACCCCTCTGGAAAGGATCTGTCCACTGGCATCTGATGACCTGCACATTGCTCTTCCTGGAATGGCCAGCAGGATTTACGGGCATGGCCTGTGTGGCTCGAGGGAGCTCTGCGCAGCATGAAGCCTCAACCCATGTGAGTGCCAGTTGGGGGGTTCCTAGCCAGTACGACCCACATTAACGTGGAACTTGGCTGAAAGCTTTTGAAATGAGACTTTTCTCTAAGAATCATAAACATGAATGAGTGATTTACAGGAAAAGCAGGATGGCTGAGCCCTGGGAGAAATGGTTCAGCAGACCCCTGCGGCTTGTTGGGGCGGGACAGGAAGTAGAAGGACCAGCCTTGGAGTCTAGGGGTCTGCGGAGATGGCGCCCTGCAGCTTCCTCTGAGGACAGCCCAACCTTGGACCACCCACCTGGCAGGGTCCAGAGGGGCTCCCCCTCCCCTCTCCCTGAGGTCCGGGCTGGGCCTTGCCACCCCCCAGTATCCTTTTCTTCTGCGACAAGAGACCCTCTCATTTTTTTTTTTTTTTTTGTAGAGACAGAGTCTCACTGTACCGCCCTCGGGTAGAGTGCCGTGGTGTCACACGGCTCACAGCAACCTCTAACTCTTGGGCTTACGCGATTCTCCTGCCTCAGCCTCCCGAGTAGCTGGGACTATAGGCGCCCGCCACAACGCCCGGCTATTTTTTATTGCAGTTTGGCCGGGGCTGGGTTTGAACCCGCCACCCTCGGCATATGGGGCCAGCGCCCTACTCACTGAGCCACAGGCGCCGCCCAGAGACCCTCTCATTTTTAAAGTCCTCTTTCTCAAGCCCCCCATTGTTCTTGGCAAACTATGGGGCTTTGGCTGCCCCTCTGACTGAAGTTTTAGGTAACGAGTAACAAAGCTATCCAAGCACACAGGCCCACCCGGATCCTCCCTACTAAAGAAGCCAGCTGGTCACTGAGGGCCCCAGCTTCCAATTAAGGTAACTCGGGTTAGACTGATACCCCAATGGGGCAAGCTCTGCTCCTCACACCAGGGACCCAGGTGCTCCTGGGGGAGTAGGTAACCCACACAGCAGCCCACGCTGACGATGACACCACAGCCTCTGTCCACATAGACGAACTCACAGTCTGACGGCCTGGAGAAAGCGGCGACAGAGACCCATTTGGTTTCAACTCCCAGAAAGGAAAGACGGAGGAGACGGTGCCTCTCGGGCCTCCAAACTGTCCCCTGGGGGACCTGAACGTCTGGGTTTTAATCTGGCCACAGGGCTCTGAAGGTGGACCCTTGCTCTAGCCCTCTTTGTGTGATTTTGGGACTCCTCTGCCCACTCTTTTGCTTTTGGCAATAGGACAATCACAGAGTCTACTCTGTTCGACTCACAGACAAATTATAATATTGGAGGTTGGTTCTCTTGCCTTTGTTTCAATGCACGCACCAGAGCAAATGCCATCTGAGTACTAATACGACCCCTCTTAAACAGTGTCGCCAGAATAACAAAGGCTGCGTCTCAACAGTGCCCTGGGCTCTGGCCAGGTGCTTTCTACTTGAGAGAACGGCATTTTGGTTCCTGTGATTCTTGTGGCCCCCAAGGTCAGACAGCAGCAAATCTGAAATGCCAGTGTTCCCGGCTTTGGCCAGAAAAACGTCTTCCTGGGTATCGTCTGACATCTCCTGAGTTTACAGATTGGTTGTCAGAGCTTTCCTGAGCCAAAACATCCCTGTGTACACCTGTGGGTGACATGGCCCCATAGGGGGACCTCTGAGCACTGTGGGCTGGGTCTGTGTGCTCTGGCCAGGCCCTGGAGGGAGAGATGTCCCAGGGAAAAGGAAGCTGTCAGTGTTTCTCTGGGACACTGCCAGAGGCTCTAGAAGGAGAAGCCCTCCTCCAAGACCAGCTGTCAGCAGGGAGGACAGAAGGACAGGGGGACAGCCTCTGGGGCCACCTGCAGCCCCGCTTGTGGCAGGGAAGGCCTGCACCTCTCTGGTGGTGTCCTGTGTGGGGCCCAGCGCAGAAGGCAATGCCTCCCGGGCTCAGACTCCCTCCACCCCTGAGGAGCCAGATCTGTAAGAACCAGGCGGGCCAACAGCAGAACTGCCCCTTCTTCCGCCTTATATTTCAAAAGGTCTATGTGTGTGGGGGGGAAGTCTCAAAAATCATTTTTGAAGTTAAAGTGCCTGGAAAAAAGCCAAAAAAAGCCAAAGTTGTATTTCCTTCCAAAGGCCACGCACAAGCTCCCCAGCCCCCCGGGAGAGGCTCAGGCCGAGTCAGAACATCTGTTCAGAAGTCCCTTGTGGACAGGGTACGTCTCATGGGCACCTCGGAGCAAAGTCTCATTGCATTTCACCTCATACTAATAATACACAACTAAGGAAGCTGAGGACGCAACGGCTAACAGGAGTGCCCAGGTCAGCCAGGGCTTTGTGGGTGCGGGGGGGGCAGGGCGCCAAGCTTCCAGAGGCTGAATGGGGAAGGCGCGTTATCAGGGTTGGCACCGGAGCAAGGAGGGGTCCACACACCCACAGATGTGATGCTGTTTCTCTAAAGGGATTTAGTGCAGACATGCACAGGTGCTGGGGGCTAACGAGGGAGGGCACCTCAGCCTGCACAGTCACCCCAAACATGGAGAATGAGCAGCAACATGGTTGATCCACTCTGTGTGAGGCATTACCAGGCAGGTGGAAGTCTCTCTCTCACACACACACACACACCATGTTGTGCCAAGGACTCTGAGCCCCACTCCCCCAGTCCTTTGAGCCAGCAGTGTGACGCCAGAATGGGCTCACATGACTCCACGTGGCAGACAATGCCCCAGTACACATTCTGTGCATTAACCTTTGGTGTTCTTTTCTGGAACATTCCAGGGAGGCATGCCTGGGAGGGAAACCTCCTGAGCAGTGGCTGGGGAGTGACCATCAGGCATGTTCCTGCTGTGCTCATGGTCGGGGAGAGGCGGGTATAGGAGGGGTGGGGGGCTGGTGGGAGAGCCCCATGCACCTGTCTCCAGTCACAACCAGGGTGGTGACGGGCAGGAGGTGGGGCACCCAGCCCAACTGGGCAGCTGCCAGCTGTGGGCCCAGCATGCAGAGGGTGCGGCCTTGGCCTCGGCCCTGGGCTGCTGTGCTGGACAAACCCACAAGGAAGCCACAGCACCTAGGTGCTGGTGTGGAGTGAGGGACAGAAGTAGGAAGGCTGGGCTGCAGGAGTGGAAGGCCGGATACCCGGAGCTTGAGACACAGGGTCCATTCAGCCACCAGCCCCAGTATCCGCGCTGGAGCTGCCTCTCCCCAGCCGCTGTCGCACTGAACAGCCTGTGCTCATGTGTCTGACATGCACAGTAGCACTGTCTGCCTTCAGCTACTGGACTTCCCCTTTCTCATGTGGAAAGACGGCATGAAGTCGCTCCCCATGGGCTGAGGAAGCTTCTCTGCTTCAGACAGAAACCGCTGGCCAAGCAGGAGTGTTTTGGATAAGTGGCCATAGAAGACCTCAGTGCTACTGTGACCATAAGGGAAGCACACAGATCCTGTGCCATCCATGGAACTCTCACTCGTCCCTGAGGGGGCCGGGTCTGGCAGCAGCAAAAGCGCCTTCCATGTGGCCTTTGTCCTTACCCCAGAAGGGGCTCTCTCCTCCAGGCGGGTCCCATTCCACGGAGGGAGGTGGGGGAAGAGTAGGTACCAGCCCAGGCTGACACTGGGTGCTGGGCAGGAGCTCTGTCCATCCTGGGCATGGGGGCGAGGCTCAGGTGACTAGCATGGCCACCGCCTGCTCCACCTTGCCCCGGCCTATGCTGGCTGCAGCCCTGCCTACCACACAGCCGCCCACCTGTGCCCATGTCCACCGCACCCGCTCCAGCCTGGGCCTCCTCCCTCTTTGTCCCATCTCACAAGCCTGGTGCTCGGGGGGTCCAGCTGGTCACCTCATGGTGAGCTGTGAGATCCGAGGGATGCTCTGGCATGTGGCAGGGGGAGCAGACACAGGCAGAGGGGAGCACAGGCAGCTGAGTTCTTCTAACTGCTAGTTCTAGGGCAGCGAGGAGCAGCTCTGGGTGCTGCTGGCGTCATGCAGGGTCATCGAGTGGGTGACGGCCAGTCGCCGGCCCTCGGTCCTCCTGGAGGGGTGGCCTCCATGGCCTACTCAGTGGCCATTTGCTCGATGTGCTCACTAAGCAGCTTGTATTGCTCTGGAAGAGAACACAGTGTCACATCTTGGAAGAAAGGGGCACTGGAACAGGCATGTCCTGCTCTTTTCACTGGGTAGCGAGGACCAGGCTTGGCAGGGCAGGGGGCGTGGGGTGTGCTGCCACACTCTGCAGGGCTGTGCCTCAAAGGTGCTCAGTGAGCATGGAGAATCATGGCCAACATGCCACATGTGGGCACGGTGGCACTGCGGAGTGGCCCGTGGGGCAGGAAGATGTGTGCTCACGAAGATGGTGTGACGGGCACCGTGTGGTCAGATGGACTGGCCTACGTTCTGGAGATGGGAGGAGATGACAGTAAGTCCTTGCGCTTTGCTAGTGAGGTGGGGCTGGTGGCGGCATTTTGAGATTGTCCAGGGTACCACTAACACCCTCTTCTGTGGACCCCTTAAATTTGGCAGATGGAATTTTTTTTTTTTTTTTTGTAGAGACAGAGTCTCACTTTATGGCCCTGGGTAGAGTGCCGTGGCCTCACACAGCTCACAGCAACCTCCAACACCTGGGCTTAAGCGATTCTCTTGCCTCAGCCTCCCGAGTAGCTGGCAGATGGAATTTTTAAAGAATGCTGGTCAATCCGATACACACTAAGTACCAGGCCTCTCAGGCAGGAAAACTGTCTGGTGGCGATGGGAAGGCGCCTTACGGCCGGCTCGGCAGCAGACTCCCTGCTGTCACAGAAGCCAGAGTGTAAAAACCTCAAAACTCCCTCCACACACTCCTTTGTGCCCCCCTCACCCCTGTACCTGCTGGGGCAGTGTGGTCCAAGGAATAGAGGGAAGCCACGTGGTGGCTGTCTAGAAGGGGCAACTTGGGGCTGGGGTTTGGCTCTGAATGGGTTCTGAGTCTGGCACCAAGTCTCGCCTGTGTCTTTGTCCCGTTTGTCTACCCTGGGCTAGGCTCCCTACCCTACTTGGCCTGCCCGGTAGAAACGCATTTCTGAGGGCCAGGAGAGGAGAGAGGAGAGATGAGGGAGGCAGATGTGGACAGGCCAGGCAGGTGGGGGCTGCATCCCCACCAGAGCCGGCTCCAGCAGCCTCACCTTCATCCAGGTTGCCGATCACTGCCTGCTTCTTCAGGAAGTCGTTGCACAGCTTCTTGCTGAGGCCGAAGGCCAGCATGTTGTGTGTGAACGTGCTGGGGAGAGACACCGGGCGGGCGTCACAAGCCGGCCTTGCTGGGGAACCAGGCCCTATCCTCTTGGACGCCCTGCCGGGGCCTGCCTAGAACTCTCAGCACAAATTAAAATGCGCCGTTACTACCAGCCACCAACACACGCACTGTGACGCTGCCGCCACCAGAGGTCGTGTTAGGAGGTGGATTAAGTAGGAACCGGAATCAAGGCCGAGTGCAATGCAGCCCACGCCTTAGAGCAGTTGGGGAGGGCTGTGCTGTGCTGGCACTGTGTCTGGCTCTGGCGTGTGACCTCCCTCCCTCTCTGGCCTGGCCCCAGCTCTCACCCCAGCTGCCCAAAGGTGATGTTCTCGTTGAACCGCAGGCTGTCATCACGCTCCTCCTGGGTCATGTGGCACCACTTCTCCCTACAAGCACAGGAGGGGGTGGGAGTGGGGCTCAGACAGCTCACCCCACCCTGACCTGCAGGTGCCACCCCCTGACACAGAAGGGAGCACCCCTCCCTGGAGCACGCACCCTGATGCTGAGCCTGAGAGGCCCCAAACTCACGCGCGTTCATTTCATTCTTCCTACGATAAAGACCCCAAAACAGAAATGTTCCCTCCTGCTCTGGAGAGGGTATGTTCACGGTAGGTGCCCACATATACTTTAGGCAGCAGGGAAGGCCAACTCCATGTCCTGGCTACGGATGGAGAATGGGCTCCTGGGCCCATCTCTGTAGGGAGAATCCTCCAGACAGGGAAGGGGCCTGCCCGGCGCCCAGAGGAAGCTCTTCAGGGTCCCACCTGCGTCTCCCATGAGCCACTCCTGAGGAGCCGGCGGGGCATCCTGGAGGAGCCATGGGGTCCCTGCTGGCCACACGGACCCCTGTCCACAGAGGACTCCGCCCTGCTTTGCAGTTTTCTCTACCTTGGCTTTCTTATGGCTCCTCATCATTCCCTCCCTACATTGTCCTTTAACTGTGACCCTGTGACTTTGTGGACCTTCAAAAAGATGGCACTGACACTCCAAAGCACAGCACTGAAAACCCACCAGGAGGCAGCCTGGAGGTCTGCGGTGGCCTGGGTGAGACCCTGGGGCGGCCATGGATCCGGATGTTCTCTGCACAGGGCTGGCTGGGGAGGGTGTTTTTCTAGTATTCACCTGCCACAAGCTCAGAGGGGAGTGCTAGTAATTCTCAGCATGTCCCGGAGGAGAAACATGAATGTCCCCACCTGTCCCTGCAGTGGCTCCTCTGCTCCCTGCCCACGGACAGAGCATGAGGATGTGGGCCACCCTGACCCCTGCACGGCTCCCCGGACACCTTGTCTGTCTGAGAAGCACGCTGTTTGTAGGAGCCACACAGATGTGGGAAAGAAATTCATTTTAGTTCATCTCCCCCTAAAAGAAAACTCTAGCTGGATGAGTCTGGCTCAGGCAAGATTGAGAGAAAGATCAAAGAAAAGGGAGGGAACACAGAGTATGAAGGGGTGAGAGGTCAGGGTAATGGAGAAGCCAAGGAAGAGAAACGAAACGAAAGAACATAAACTCTTAGCTCCTCTCCACCCTCCCAGCCAGGGGGTCCCCTCAGATGCCGCAGCTCAGCAGGGGCCACAGGACGCAGCGGCAGGACCGAGGGGTGTGACAGTCACTGCCAGTCTCCTTATGCCAATGGCAGGGTGGCCATGAGGATACCCAGAATAAATTTCCAAGCATGTTGCTAAATCCCACCCCCATTTTCCTTCCTACCTTCTTTCCCCCTTAGCATCGTCCAGACACAGAAACCCCACACCACCACCAGGCCTGCTGTGTCCATCTGTGCAGGTGGGACACTGCACAACCCCAGACCGCACGGGAGAGGCTCCCTTGGCACCGTGCCACCTGGCAGTCCTGACCCTTACTGCTCCTGGCCTGAAGGAGGTGATGCTTCTTGCTGTGGCTAGGACCAAAATCAGGATGTTTAGCCTGACCTCCGAAGAAAGCAGCAGAAGGTCATGCGTAGTCATCAGACCAGGGGACACCTATATCAGATCACTGAGTTCCATCTCCAGGACTGTTCAAGGTCCAGGGCCACCTAGTGAACTGTCTAAATTGCCACAGTGGGCCTCTGGATGTGACTAACTGCTTGTGGAAAGGGGAACCTTCTGAAATGGAGAAATCTCTGCCTCTGTGAACAGAGAGGATGATGATGGCATCTTGCTGTCAACAGAGATTATCAAAAAAGGAAAGTCATATCGGAGGCTTGAGGTTGCCTGGGGTCCTGGAACCAACCCACCCCCAGCCCCTACCCCTCTTCCGGGTAAGGCTCAGGGGTAGGTCAAGAAGTGTAGCCATGGCTCGGCGCCTATAGCTCAAAGGAGTAGGGCACCAGCCCCATATACCGGAGGTGGCGGGTTCAAACCTGGCCCCGGCCAAAAACTGCAAAAAACAAAAGAAGTACAGCCATGGCTCAGTGCCTGTAGCTCCAGTGGCTAAGGCGCCAGCCACATACACCAGAGCTGGCAGGTTCAAATCCAGCCCGGGCCTTCTAAACAACAATGACAGCTACAACCAAAAAATGGCTGGGTGTTGTGGCGGGCACCTGTAGTCCCAGCTACTTGGGAGGTTGAGGCACGAGACTCACTTGAGCCCAGGAGTTGGAGCTATGATGCCACAGCACTCTACCCAGGGTGACAGCTTGAGGCTCTGTCTCAAAAAAAAAAAAAAGTGCAGCCAGCACAGAGCTACTCATAATCAGACAGCACATGCTCCAGGGAGAAGCCCCAGGAGGCCAGCTGTCCTCTCAGCTGGGCGCAGGACAGGCCACCCCATCCAGTGTGTGGAGAGAGCCAAGATGCTCCCGTCTGTGGCCCCAGATGCAGGGAGGAGAAGCCTCCCTGCTCCTGGAGGCTGGTCTAGCAACTGTCATCCAGAGACTGCAGGGACCCGGGGCTCTGCTTACTAAAGGAGGTTCCTGTTATGCCCAGATGCTCCTTTGAAAGCCAGAAGAAGGCTACGGTGTCAGAAACCAGAATTCTCAATACGATCAACAGTGCAAGCACCTCACTAAGGAAAACGGCTTCACGAACCCACCAATGAAAACACCTTGTATTAGGAACCCTGTTTTGAATAGGCAGGTCTCTAACTCTAAGGAGGATTCTAACAAACACAGAGCTGGAACTAAGAGTCACCCACTGTGGGCTTGTAGCAAGCAGCCCCATCCTAGGCTTTTCTTCAGGGCACACACACCCTCAGACAGAACGTGCTCCAGGGAGAAGTCCCGGGAGGCCCAGGAGGCTGGCTGTCCTCTCAGCTGGGTGCAGGACAAGCTACCCAGTCAGCTCACAGAGGGAGCCAAGAAGCTCCCGGCCCTTGGTGGCAGCTGCCCTTCCTGACTGCCCACACCTCAGAGCAGTCTCTCTGCACCCCACCCACGGCTTCCGAGGCAGCCGGGATAAACTTCTCACATATGAAGCAAGTGAGGCCAAAGGTGAGGTCTTGGGGGTGACTTAGAAGGAACAGGAGCGGCCAGCGGAGGGCCTGACCCACTCTGAGTAGCACCGGAGCCAGCTTTCCGGACGTCCCCGCTCTCTCCTCCCTGAACTCACACTGCGCCCTTCAGAGGGTCTCTGGGTGGCATATTTATTTTCTATTCCAAGGTGCTCTGGCCTTGGCGGGCTCCCACCCGCTCAGCCCCAGGCCGAGTGGCCAGCCTGCCCTGGTGTGGGCCTTGCCGCCCCGGGACGCCCTCCCCGCTGGCTGCCCGAGCTGCACTGCCTCCGAGGTCCGGCTCGCCCTGCTGTGGCCCTGTGAAGTGGAACAAAGTCACGTGGACACACACACCTCTTCTCCTCCTCCTCTCCAGCATCCCCTCTGGAGCGGCAGCAGAAACAGGTAAACAAAGGAACATGTCAAAGTCATGCAAGATATGTGGATGAAAAAAGAGAACAAACAGAAGGAGGGTTATTCCAGGCAGAAGCGAGAGGGACAGAGTGAGACAGGATCCTGGAAACCAACTGACTTCCTAGAAGCTTCAGAACTAAACTAGAGGCAAAGCCCATTTGCCTAGAAGCATCTAAGCATTTCCTTTGTTCTGGTCTCCTGGCAGGGCACAAATTCCCTTTCGAGTCGTCGGGCAGTGTCTCTGTCTTACGGGCTCCCTGGGCCCCCTCTGCCGCCTGGGACAACGTGCCCACGGCAGGTGCTATGGGACTCAAGGCAGTCCCCACCCACTTAGGGTTGTAGCTGCCCCCGGAAGGATTCCAGTGAAACGTGGAGCTGTACCCAAGCTGCGGTCATCTGCTTGCTCTCCTGACAGGGAGGAAGGTCAGGGTTATCCCCAGCATTAGATAGGGAGGGCTTCGCTTTATTAAGAAGGTTTCAAAGTCATGTGATGGGGGGCTCCCCTGGGAGGGGCCGCTGTGCCCTTTCTGCCCAGGTGCTCCACACAGCAGGCAGCACCTCTGCCTGCTAAGTATGGCCAGTGAGAACCCAGCATTGGCTCCCCAGCGTTAGTGAGAGCCCCTCACTGCTTCTGTGTGCCTTTCAAGAAGGTTCCCAAAGGGGGCTTCTGCAGTGGGAAGGTTACCCTCCTTGAAGCTGCAGCCCCAAGAGGAAGCTGGGAGCAGCTACCACCCTCCCAGAGAGGTCAGCTGTCGGGGAAGAGCCAGCCCTACGTCCCTGGACCCTGTTGCAGGGCCGTGTCCCTGGAATTCTGATTTTGTGCGGCGAATAGCAGGGTGAGTCTGGGGGAGAGGGTCCTCACGGCCCCATTCTGTGGGAGCCTGCACTTTGAGGAGGGTCAGGCCAAGTCATGCCAGAGCCCAGACAGAAAGCACCCATGCAGGCTGAGCACCCCACCCATGAAGCTGTGCGCCCCAGGACCCCCCAGGCAGCTTGCGGGGCATAGGACCACGAGGGGTGACGGAAACACAGACGTGTTGACTCAGCTGCTCTTCTGCTCTCCTCTTCAGATACGGGACACTAAAGCCACTCCCTGGTCCGGAGCCACACTTGCTCCTACCTGGTAGTGGGAGATCGCTTTCTCCTCTCACAGTGGACAGCGTCGAAAAAGGCTGCATTCCAGAACCTCAGTGTGTGCCTGTAAGACAGAGCCCGGGTGAGGCTCTCCCTGGGGTTGGGGGGAGGACACCGGGCTCAGGTTCTCTGGGGGTGGGGGGGGGAGTAGAGTCTGTCACATCTGCATGAGCTTCAACAAAGTCTGAGAGAGGTAGAGCTGAGAAAAAAAAGTGAGCACAAGACTTTATCTAAACAAAGATGTTTGCCAGGGCTCCCAGCGCCTGCGTCTCTCTCAGTACAGACGGCACAGACGGGAGTGCTAACAGGAGAGGGGTGCAGGCAGGATGCAGTGAAACCTGAAGCTCCCTCCTCTAGGACACGGAAGGGGGTCATTTTCTGCTTCTTTGTTTGTCCACTGAGACTCCCAGGAGGAAGCAGAGGCCTGCGGAGACATGCTTTTCTAGAACTGGGTCTAGTAACACAGATGGGAACCCAGCAGGGACACGCCATGTGCAGAGAGAACTAACATGTGCCCAGGGACACACGAGTAGGAAAACTTCCTCTTGAAAAGGATTGGGGCAGGGGTGGGGAGCCAACTTGTGTGTGGGCTGAAGCTGGCCCTCTGCCTGTGTCGGTAAATAAAGCTTTATCGGCACGCAGGCATGCTCATTCACTGTGCTATCAGTGATGATGCTTTGCACTGCAGCAGCACCACGGTGTGACTGCAACAGAGACCGTATGGCCACAAACTCTAAAATATTCATTATCTGGTCCTTTACAGAGACATTTACCAAGCCATGTTCCAGAGGATAAGACTACAAAAGGTCAAGGACCAGAGGGGTGGAGCCAATTCACTGGACAAGTGGAACACAGCTGGTCACTTCTGCCCCTTCTCTGCTTCTGTGTGAGCCTGGGCCAGCTCGGGTCCAGCCTCCTCCTGGGTCTTCCTGACAGCTCATCCCAGCTCTGTGCCCTTTGGGTCCCTGTAGCATTTCCTGGCCATGGTCTTCACCTCACACAGGCATCCTCAAACTTTTTAAACAGGGGGCCAATTCACTGTCCCTCAGACTGGACTATAGTTAAAAAACAAACAAAAAAAAACTATGAACAAATTCCTATGCACACTGCATGTATCTTATTTTGAAGTAAAAAAACAAAAAGGGGAACAAATACAATCACACCGCCTCATGTGGCCCCTGAGACCCCTGCTTTGTTAAGGGTTAGGGCCACTGCAAATACAGCGTGATCCTGGGGGAGGACATGCCTAATACCTGGGCACCAGGAGTTGGTACAACATGGCGATCAGAGAATTCAGGGGCATTAAGGCTACACTGGCCACCATCTGCAGAGCCGGATGATGGACAAGCTCTCTCCTGACCACTGGCGTCACATTACAACCATGACCTTCATTTTTTTAATATATCTGTAATACTTTAACTAGGATGTAATTCACATACATACTATGAAATTCACCCTCCAAAGTATAAAGTTCAGGAATTTTTAGTGTGTTAACAGAGTGTGTGGCCACCCCTACCGCCTACTTCCAGAAGGCTTCCATCCCCACCCCCAGTACTGGTCACCCCCAGTGCCTGCACCCCTACCCCAGGCACTCACGAATACACTTTGTCTCTAGGAATTTGCCTGTTCTGGACATTTCATGTAAACGGAATCAGACAGCGTGAGGCCTTCTGTGCCTGGCCCCTTCTGCGCACGCCCTGCTTTCAAGGCTTCTCCCGGTGCAGGTGTCAGGGCTCCTGCCGAGGCAGGGACAGCCCACCCTCTGCTTATCCACTCGGCACTGGGTGGCCACACAGGCTGTTTCCACTTCAGGGCTGTTGTACGAGGGTGCTGGGGATACTGGCTCAGGTTCCGTTGAGGCACAGTCTCAGCTTTTGTGGGCACTGACTGAGGGTGGGTCTGCCGGGTCGCAGGGTAACTCTATTTAACCTTGTGATGAGCTGCACAGCCTTGTAAGTGAGCCACAGGGGCGCCTCACTTCACGGCTGCCTCACTGCACAGCCCTCTCACTTCACAGCCCTGCCAGCAGCGAGCGAGGGTCTCCGACTCTTCCACGCCCCTGCCAATGCTTGCTGGCCTTCGTCTTTTCTATTCTGGTCCTGGGCTGGGTGTGGGTTACTGTCATTAGACAGAGACAGAGCAGCTGGAAAAGCCTTGGGCAGGGGCTGCCGCCCTGTGGGTAGGGAGGTGACGTCGGGGCCCAGCCTTACCAGATGGGCTGCTGCTTCAGGTGTGTGTACAGGTAGATCTTGTCCCCTTTTTTCTTGCTCTCTGGGCTGCACACAGTCACTGCAGGAGGAGGAGAGGGCTGAGGGCAGCTCTGACCTTGCATCCCCCCACCCGCACCCCACCACGCCGTGTCAGCAAAACACCACCTGGTGATGGGTGGCTTCCCGGACGGTTCCATGGGATGGCCCCCAGCAACACTTCACTTAATTTCCCCGGGATCAAGGAATCGAGCTCCCACGCCCTCTTTGGGAAAGTGGCTCTTCCACAGAAACTCAGTAAGGGGGGACCACAGAGGCAGAGAGCAACTCCGGCACCACCTTAAGGCCACTCTCCCATGTCACAAAGAGGGAAGCAAAGCCCCCAGATGGTCCCAGACCTGCTTTGTTCGGTTGGGGTTTGTGGAGGGCTAGTCTGAGCCTCTCTGGGGCCTGGTGCTGAGCCCCAGGGAGCCCCACAGGGACAGAAGCGGGTGTGGACTCACCTGTCCTCTGCTGCTTCTCCTTAGGCTTGTTCTCATCGTCCCTGTGGGGGAGACCACAGGAAGGACAAATGTGACCTTTTCAAACCAAAGGCGCTGTTTTTACATCCCTAGGGGCTGTGTACACTTCATGTGGTTTTCCCTGAAAACACTTTTCTGAAATGGACGCTCTATTTGTCAATTCCAGAGTTTCGCAACTGAGGAAGGGTGGTGCTGAGGGTCCTCAATGTCATTTTCTCCGAACCTAAAACTGTCCAGACCAGAGCAGGAACAAAGCCCAGGCACTGGCTGGGACCAGGCTATCAGCAGCGATGCCTGCCGAGGGTTCCTCTGGTTGCCGTGCCCCCTTCCTGCGGAGGGCTTGGCTTCCCCACGCCTGGTCCTAATGTGCCCACCCCACAGGGCTCCTGACGTTTCTGCCAGGGACCTGTTTGCGGGGACAGTGTCTTCTCCTGCAGCCTGCCCCAGCTCCGTAAACACTAGCTCCACCCACTTAGAGAGAGGAGGAAAGGGGGCTTCTGTCCTGAGGGACCAGCCCTGCATGTGGTGACCCAAGAGCCAAGCTGGGCCCATGGCTGTGCTTTCCAGGACCAGCTCCCGCCCCAGAGAATAGGTTCTCCCATTTTTATGCCAGCGTCCTCCCCGCCACTCCCTACACGGGGCCCAGAGACCCCATGAGTGGCACTTACTCATTTTTCCTGATCAGGGGGCTCTTCAGCTTGGTTTCCAGCCCTCCGAAGAAGCCCTTCATATTCTCTGTCCGAGCCGACGTGTTCTTCAGCAGCCGCTCGGCGATGTCCTTCTTCTCTGCCAGCCAGCTGTTGGCCGACCTCAGGTAGGAGTCCACACTCCCTGCAGGCTTCTCTTTGGCTTCCGATGGGGGCAGCTGTGGCTTTCCTTGAAAGAGGAGAAGGAAGAAGGATGGGCGGAGAGTAAGAACGTGTACACGCTGCTGACCACAGAGGGACGGAGAACGTGTACGCGCTGCCGACCACAGAGGGACGGAGAACGTGTACACGCTGCTGACCACAGAGGGACGGAGAACGTGTACACGCTGCTGACCACAGAGGGACGGAGAACGTGTATGGGCTGCCGACCACAGAGGGACGGAGAACGTGTACGCGCTGCCAACCACAGAGGGACGGAGAACGTGTACACGCTGCCAACCACAGAGGGACGGAGAACGTGTACACGCTGCCAACCACAGAGGGACGGAGAACGTGTATGGGCTGCCGACCACAGAGGGACGGAGAACGTGTACGCGCTGCCGACCACAGAGGGACGGAGAGAAGCTCCCTTGACATCCTGGGGCAGCTGCAGGTAGCAGAGCCCACGGTATTCAACCCCACAGACAAGGCTGCGGCCACTTCTCTCTCCAGAAGTGTTCCTGAGCACCTGCTGTGTCCAAAGAAGTCATCCAGGATGTGGGAGGGCCAGCCCCTGGCGGGGAGCTGGGGGCTGTGATACATGTCCTGACCACAGCAATGGAGGCATAGCCAGATGGGGAGGGGGAAGGAGCTTTCTCAGTGGCAAGAAGGACGGGGAAGATCCTAGACAGGCTCTACACCCCCTAGACTGGGCCTGGAACAGGTGGGTGTGGGACATGGGACGGGGCAGGAGGAGGGCAGCCTGGAGGAGCAGCGTCCGCAGCACCAGAACTCCCTCTCTCGGCCCTCTCTCACCCACAGTCTCAGGTGTCCCCACAGGCCAGGGCACAGTGTCCTCTACTAGCTAAAGTGGCCCTCTACACAGACGCATCTCGGGCAAGCAGTGCCAAGTGGGGCTCTGGGAAGGAGAGGCCATAGGCTATAAGAGGGATGCCCACCTGACCAGAGGCAGCAACCCGTGGCGTGAGGCGAAGGGTGTGGCTGGCCCTGAGTTACAGCCATCGGTTGTTTCCGACTGAAATGAGGGTGTGGGGAGGATGGGCCATTGGGAGGAGAGGGTGAATGAAGGCAGTTGCAGAGGGACTGGGACACAGGACAGTAAGCAAATGGGTCCTGAGAAAGGAGACTTGTGCCACCCTGCCCCAGCTCCGGTCTACCTTCCAGTGATAGTGACCCAGATAAGTAAGACTCTGTGGCTGCAACCCAAGAAGGTCAACACGGGGAGCCCTCAAACTCCAACGTACCAAAACATTCTGATGCAATGAGCTGGAAGAGGTATCCCAGCCTTGGCATCAAGAAAAACCTGCTCTCTTCACAGGATGTCTCTGGCCCTCCCTGCAGCTCTCTACAGCTTAGGATTGGAGCTGCCCCTCCTGCCTCCCTTAGCTAACTCCAAGTTGTATTTTGCTAAAACATTAGACTGATGTCAGCAATTCCTGTCTGCACTGTGACTGTCACGCCTAGTGTGTGCATTTTCTCATTTCCTGGCAGTCTGTGGTTTCCTTCGAGCTGTGGACAGCCTCCTGACCCACGGTCTGGACCACTCTCTCCTCCCTCCCTCCATAGCATCCACCCGCTTCCTCTGTTCTCTGGGAGCCCTGTCACTTTTGCCCCAGCCCTGAACAAAGCTTCCTCTGAGGCCGCATTATCAGTCGGCCAGTCTTGAGTTCCCCGTCTGACCCGCATGTGAGTGAAGCCCCCCTCTTACCGACATGGTAGTAAGTGAAGCACATGGTCATGAGGTTCTTGGCTGGCCCAAAGTCATCCATCTGATAGCACCTGGAAGAAGAGGAGGCCCAGCTGAAGAATCCTCCCCCCGACCTTCTCACTGTGTTCATTAAACATCTCCAAACCACTTTACGAATAGGCCTAAATTAGGTCCTCGCTCCCACGGTACCACCACAGGACAAACAACAAACATGACCCCTCCAGGTTCAACCAGCTGAGTCACCCACAGGCAGGTGGCTGAGGACAGGGCTGGTTCTGGGCAGCAAGGAGCTTGCAGTCTCTCCGCCAGCCTCTTCCACTTTAAAGGTAAAAACTAAGAGGTTTGATGCAGCTCAGAGCAGGGCCAGGACTTCCCATGGCAGGGGCTGGGCCACGCGCTCTGCCCTGCTTCTCAGCAGCCACCAGCTCCTGGACTGCTCCGGCCTGGCTCTCCTGCCCCCAAGGAGCACCTAGATACCCCTGAGGGCAGATGAAGACAGTGGCTGCTGCACCATCCCAGGGTCTCCAACTTAGTCTTCGAGGAGGGACCTTCCTTAGATTTCAGGCTACGTTGCCTTTCTAACCCACTCCCTTTACACTTTTCTTCCTGATTAGTTTTTAATCTTGGATAATTATTATTTTTAAAAAGTCAACAGAAATTATGTAGACTGTGGGATTAAGGGCCATTTTTATCTTTTGACATAAAAAAAAACTCATCAGGCTGGGCGCAGTGGCTCACATCTGTAATTCCAGCACTCTGGAAGGCTGAGGCGGGTGGATTGCCTGTCTTCAGTTCAAAACCAGCCTAAGCAAGAGTGAGACCCCATCTCTACTAAAAAAAAAAAAAAAAATCAGCCTGGCACTGTGGCAAATACCTGTAGTCCCAACTACTCAGGAGGCTGAGGCAGGAGGATTGTTTGAGCCTAAGAGTTTGAGGTTGCTGTGAGCTGACACTATGGCACTCTACCCAGGGTGACGGACTGATACTCTGTCTCAAAAAAACCCCCCAAAACTCAAAAACTCAATTTAAAGAACTCAACTACTAATAACACTATAAAAGACTAGATAAAAGTAAAAACTAAAAATTATAAAATTCATAAATAAAAAATAGATTTAAGAAAATAATAAAAAGGTTTTTTTACTTTGTTTCTGCAAGTCTACAAAATTACATATGCTCAGAGACAAAGTGATGGGAAATATTTTTGTGTGTTTTGCAGTGTTGGGAGTTGAATTTATCTCCCCCACCCCAATTTTATTTATTTAAGGAAAAATTCAAAGAAAAAAATAAAAAATTAGGTGTGTCACCACGTATGACAAATGCAATCTCTGCAAAAGTGGGGGTGAGGAAAATCTCTGCAACTGAATGTCTGGAAGTTGCGGTGTTTTAAATACACAAGGGAGCGTGGCATGAGGGTTGTAACTCCCGGCTGAAGGCGTGGGCTCGCCCAGCTCCTCTCAGGACGGTTTCTCCTCCTTCCCCCTGGTCAGCTCTGAGGCCCAGACCCCTGACCGGAATGGACCCTGGACTTGGGAGACTCTGAATAAGAGCAGGAACAAGGGATCCTCCCCTGGGTTGGTCTTTTTTCCTCCAGTATATGCCCGTGTTCAAGGGGAAATAGAGGAAGGTGAGTAACAGGGAGAGCTGGGAGTTAAGATTCCAGGGAGCAACAAACTTGAAGAGTTTTTCATCCCCAGAGGACAGAAATGGGCCTGGCGACATGGGGAGGTGGTGATAGGAGAAACCAAAGACCTCCAGAGGTGATGGGGGAAAGCGGGGCACAGATGCAGCCAGATCACGGCTCCTCCCCCCAGACCCCTGCCTGTCTAGCTGCAGAGGAGGCTCCAGGTCATCAGGGCCACAGCTCAGCTTCCCCAAGCCAGAAAAGTGCCCCTCCGTTTCACAAACTGGCCAAGAGTCAAGTCCTACAGGTGTGAGGCAGATCTCCACCCTGGGTGGCCATGCACCTGAGAAGGGGGCCTGTGAACCAGGGGGTCCGGCTCCCTCATCTGACAGGAACAGAGGCAGAGGTGGGGCTGGCCCCAAATCTCAGGCTTGCAGCCACGACCCCATCCACCACCCCAGCTGCCTGCTGACAGCTTTCATAATAACAGGCCCCAGCAGTCCCCAACTAGTGCTCAGAAAGCAGGCCACAGTTCCCCCTACATCATTAAGTGTTTATTCGAGGGAGGGCTGGGCAGCTGTCAGGTTTGAAACGCCTCACAACAGGAAATGGAGAGAGCTTGTCCCCCCACCTCTGCCCCCGGGAGGGGGAGGCACAGCAGGTGACCCCGGCCTGTCTCTGAGGACAGCAGGGGAACCTTCTCACACCCTGCTGCTGCTTCCTCTGCTTTCTAGGCCAGGTGAGGGCCGCTGGCTCTGCTCCTGGGGGATGCTGGCCACAGCTCCCCTTTTAGCGGATGCTGGGCGGATCAGAGCAATCTCCGTCTGATGACTCACATGGATATTACTCACAGCGGGGTAATTACAGGCGGGAAAGGGGAGAAGGGCTCCTTAGGACAAAGGCTGTGAGCCCTGCATGACTTACTCGAACAGCACCACTGCAAAAGACTGCACCAGGCGGTAGAAGGTGGCTTCTGAGACACACTTGGAGTTGCAGCGCTGTCCAGAAAGAGGCCGGACACACGTTAAGGGACAGGTGGTAGGTGGCACTTGGCAAGGCTGCAGGCTTTCCACCCTCCACATTCCTAAGTGCAGCTGGGATGGGCCACCTGGGCAGCCAACTCGTCTGCCCCGCACGACCCACCTGCCTCCCCTCCCGCCAGGCCCGGAAGCAGAGTGCAGGCAGGGTGACACCATCCTTGCTGGCAGGGCACGCGTGGGTGCAGAAACTTCACACACTCACCCCACTTGGAAAAGTGCAGGGGGCAAAACCCAAAACGACAGCACTGGCTGTTTCTGGATTGGGGATTTATGGATAGTTTCCCTTTAGCATATCCGCACTTTCTACTTTTTCCATGAAAAACAAATTATTTGTGATAAAATACTTAAAAATTAAGAACTTAAGCCACGCCACAGGGAAAAAAAAAGAATGCATTGGCTAGTTATAAAATTTAATTCTTTGTTAATATACTTCTCTTTCCCTTACAGGGAGACACCCAGGTGAGTTCTCTCTCTTTTCCCCCCTTTCTACACTGCCCTTTCAGAACCTCCTTGGATAGGTTTGACCTTTTTCTCTTGAGTCACTTCCCCGCAGAGGGAGGACAGGGCGCAGCAGGGCTGAGCCACACACCTCCAGCTCCTCCTCCTGGTCACCTTCTTACCTGGGCGCTCACATAGCGAGCAAACCACTCCCGGCCTTTTCCGTTTTCACTGCTGCAGTACTCGCCAAACTTGGCTTTCTCCTCCTGGTCCAAGTCCTCCCTAAAAAAAAAAAAAAAAAAGTAGGAAAAACAAAACAAAACACCTTTCAATCTCGTGAAACAAACAGAAAGGTTACAGTAGGGAAGAACCAAGAAGAAGAACTATGGAGGGTCACAGCTGCCAAGCACAGCTCCGGCAATCCCGTGAGGAAATGCTATTTTTATTTCAAAGATGAGGGGCCTGCCTTGGCAAAGGAGAAGCAGCTTGAGAGTTCTCCCCAGGCTTCCTGCCTCCGAAGCCCATGCTCTTGCCTCTTACCCTCCTGCTCCTTGCTCAGAGAAGGTCCGAAACTTGGCTCTCCAGCTCATCCCGCTTCCCCCCAACTTGGATGCAGAACTCAGGGAGTCCCGACTCTGCTGTCTCAGCCAGTGCACAAAAGCCAGGTGCTCATTCCTCTGCGTCTGTGCAGAGTTACGCTGCCCACCTGTCCACCCATCCCCTGCTTTGTGCATGAGGGTCGGAGATGGGGGACCCTCAGCCTCTGGGTCACCGTGGCCGGGGTAGATAAAATGCTCTCCTGATTGCAAACCACTTCTGAGCCTCTTTGGAAGGTGCCGACACTTTCCAAACTTAATGACTCAAGCAGAAGACGGAAGATCAATTGGCTTACCAATTTTCATTTATTTAAGGTTTTTATTTTACTTATTTTTTGAGACAGAGTCTCATCATGTCGCCCTTGGTAGAGCACTGTGACTTCGCAGCTCACAGCAATCTCAAACTCTTGGGCTTAAGTGATTCTCTTGCCTCAGCCTCCCAAGTAGCTGGAACTACAGGCACCCACACAACTCCTGGCTATTTTTTTTGGCT
Organism: Nycticebus coucang; assembly: GCF_027406575.1. Taxonomy (NCBI): domain Eukaryota; kingdom Metazoa; phylum Chordata; class Mammalia; order Primates; family Lorisidae; genus Nycticebus; species Nycticebus coucang. The sequence continues at coordinate 181,143,878 of NC_069781.1, read as the reverse complement.
GCATTTGTCATTGTTGTTTAGTAGGCCTGGGCCAGGCCTGAACCTGCCAGCTTCGGTGTGTGTGGCTGGCGCCCTACTCACTGAGCTACGGGCACCAAGCCGTATTTAAGGTTTTCTATTTGTTTGTTTGTTTTGAGACAGAGCCTTAAGCTGTCACCCTGAGTAGAGTGCTGTCGCATCATAGCTCACAGCAACCTCCAACTCCTGGGCTCAAGTGATTCTCCTGCCTCTGCCTTTCAAGTAGCTGGGACTACAGGCAATTGCCTCAGAGCCCGGCTATTTTTTGGTTGCAGCCATCATTGTTGTTTGGCGGGCCCAGGCTGGATTTGAACCTGCCAGCTCAGGTGTATGTGGCTGGGGCCTTCGCCGCTTAAGCCACAGGCACTGAGCCCGTATTTAAGGTTTTTAGAAAATATCTTGGTCTCATTTACCCCAAATACTGACACTGGATGACTCTGTGGATTTGACAGCCATGTGCAGTGAACGCTGGATGATTTAAGACACGTTCAGCTCAGCCTTCCTGGCCGTCAGCAGATGTCAGGGCTCTCCCCACTTCTCTTTAAATGGGGTGTGCTCAGGGAGAGCTAATTTCAGCATTGGTCAAACAAAATACGTATGAAGCCACACCTACTGCTCTGCCAAAATGTGTTCAAATCCAGCATAAATGCATTCTGGACAGTTAAACATTTAGATTCTCATATGGTTCCTCCCTTTTCTAAGAACATGAAAAACTGAGGCAGGACTCCACCGAGTGAGCAGCAGGCCTGGAAAAGGCAAAAATCAACCCTGGACAGATGAGGACCTCAGTCACAACTCTTTGATTTGTGGGTCAACAGGCAACAATTTATGTTGCTTTAATGAAAGTGGAAAACTTGCCCTTAAGCCAATACTTCTCAGATTTGGATGTGTGTGTGAATCCTCTACAGCCCTTGTTGAAATGTAGATTCTGACTCCGTGGGGCTGGGCAGGGCCTAAGACTCCACATTCCTTTCATTTTTTTGAAACAGAGTCTCACTCTCCCTGAGTAGAGTGCAGTGGTGTCACCATAGCTCACAGCAACCTCAAACTCCTGGGCTCAAGTGATCCTCCTGCCTCAGCCCTGCCACAACACCTGGTTAGTTTTTCTGTTTTTTGTTGAGATGGGATCTTGCACTTGCTTAGGTTGGTCTTGAACTCCTGAGTTCAAGCAATCTGCCCACCTTGGTCTCCCAGAGTGCTAGGATTACAGGCATGAGCCACTGTACATTCTGCATTCTGTACACTCTGATTACAGGTGTGAGCCACTGTACACTCTGCATTTCTAATAAGCTCCCAAGAGACTGGCCATGGACAGCAGTCTGAGCAGCCGGACCTGCAGCACTTCCCGAGCTGCTGTGAATGATGACAGCCTAACAGTCCCTGCGTGAGCCATGCAGCTGGCCCGTGTCGGGGGGTCCACCTCCAAGGGCTGAGATACTAATGGGCAGCCTGTCCACAGAGTCCCACCTCACAGTCCACATCACAGCCCTGCATTGTCACTTCCATATTTATCCCCTCAAGAGCCATGACAGAAAGGCTATAAGGAGGTGAGAGGAAGGGTCCCCTGCACACAGCTGCTCATGAGTGTCACAGGAGTCCAGTGCCCGGAAGCTCGTTCCTTACGCTGCCCCTCTCCTAACTTCGGCAGATGATCACAGCCTCTCCGCCAACCCTCAGTCTGACAAGGAGCATTGATGGCAGCTTGCCTGGAGATGCTCAGGGGGCACAGATGCAAAGCACATGTCCCTTGGAGTTGACAACGATAAGACAAGTGTCAGCAGGTCATCAGAGCGGTGAGGGGAAGAAATCAGCACAGACAGCCCCGTCTGTAACCTGGCTTGGGAACACATGGTCGAAACTCTGGAGCAACGTATATCAGAAACAGAGCTACAGGGATTACAGGGGATCTGTGCTTTATTTTTTATTTTTTGAGACAGAGTCTCAAGTTGTCACCCTGGGTAGAGTGCCGTGGTGTCACAGCTCACAGCAACCTCAATCTCTACCCAGGGAAAGTGAGACTCTACCCAGGGAGAGTCTCATTGTAGCTCATAGCAACCTCAAACTCCAGGGCTCAAGTGATCCTCCTGCCTCAGCCTCCTGAGTAGCTGGGACTACAGGTGCCTGCCACAACACCCAGCTATTTTTTTTGTCGTAGTTGTCATTGTTTTAGCAGGGCCGGGCCGGATTCGAAACTGCCAGCTTCAGTGTATGTGGCTGGCGCCCTACCCACTAAGCTACGGGCACTGCCAGGGGATCTGCACTCTAGAACTGGTTTTCTCTATGTTTTGTAACAAGCATGTACAGCCCACACAGAGTACGGAGTGCAAAGTACAGTGACAGTCAGGTCTCATCCTGCTGCCTCCTCCCCAAAGGGCCTAGCAGAGGAGAAAGTTTCAGTAAGAAAACAGAGGTGGAGCATATGGGCGTGAGCCACTCCCACTCTGTGTCCCAGCGCTGGCTGGAGTGCACAGGTGAAGGACAAGGACTGCTCCCTCTGCAGCCGCACCTGGTGCCAGCCGGCCTGAGCCCAGCACTTTGGTGAGCTCTTTCCTGGTCGTTTCCGGCACAGCTGCCCTTCAGAGCCCCTGGGAACCATGCACATGTTTAGACGTTGTGCTCGGGCTGGTGGGGAGCCCAGGTTCAGGTGTTCTTTAAAAATTTCCCAGCCTCACGCTAGAGCAGGGGCAGAGCCACCACAGAGCAAAGGGAAGCCCTGGCCTAGGCGTACCCTGGTGAGAGGCTGAGTGAGCACGGGAAGGGGGTCCCCTCGGACCTGGAGCTCACCCCACTCACCCTTACCCTCCAGAGAAGATCTTCTCCACATAGCCACGCATGAACTCCCGGAGCGCCAGGGTCTTCTCGTCCTGGGCTGACTCGGTGCTCTGGCCCGAAGAGAAGGAATCGTTGGAGGAGGAGCGGCGGTCATGGTCCCAGGATGGGTGTGAGGGTGACTCGTCCATGTCATTCTCGCTGTCTGCCGACTCCGTGGTCTCGCTCTCCGACCCACCGTCTCCCAGGGAACTATCCCCATCCTGCAGCGCAGGGGGTGGTGTCTCCAGGGCAGGGGAGGCAGGGGGCTCAGGCCCAAAGTCAATCAGTGAGCCCACAGGGACCTCCGGGGCCTCCATGGTCGGATGGGCTGTGGGCGGGTGCTGGAGGGGAGCCCAGGGGACTGGCTCCCAGGGCGTCACAGGAACGAGCCTCTGGAGTAGCTCACGCAGCCCTAAGGCATCTGGGATGGAAACACAGAGACGGGGGTATCATCACCAGGACAGCCCCACTCCTCACACACGGGGAACTCAGCCAGCACAGTCCCGACTTCAATGAGCAAATTAGGTTGCGCCTTCCCTGCAAAGGGATAACATCTGCAGCTCCAGACTTTGGGAAGCTCTCCATCTAGGCCACCCTTCTTCTACTGTTGAACACCTGGAATGCACTCAGCACTCACTAGATACTTGTTAGATAAGTGAACAAACACCAACCATCAGGATTTCTCTGGGGTGCTGCACCTGCTGGTCTCCTCCTTGATCCAGCCCACCAGATGGATGCCCTTGCCAAGACCTAAAAAGGCCATCCCGGGCTGGGAACAGAGGATCACCAGGGATGATCTGCCTGCCCACCCACCGTGCTTGGAATCAGTGGCTGCGGAAGAACCGCCCTGCTGAGCAACAGACACCTCAGCTCCCGGCTCCTTCCTCATCACCCATCCTTCCACTCATGACGCAGGCCTGTCCTGGGTGTCACAGCCAGATCCCATTGCAGCATTGTCTCAGACTCTGCCATGGCTTCTGAGCACCACGTTCTGCCTCCAGACTCGCCCCTCCTGCCGGCCCCTCCCCTGTGCTGCAGCCACCATGGAAGTGACATTCCCCTTCTTGTTTCTGTGTCCTCACTCTGCAGGCTGCGTGGTCCTTCCTCCCCCCGCACCCCATGAAACTCTATTTGCCCCTTACCCTGTACCACATCTTCTGAGAAGCTTCACTCTACCCCTGTACACAATTAATGACTGATTCTTCTGTAGGCACTGCCCCCCACCCAGCATTTTGTTTGACTCATTTATTTATAATTCTGCTTATTTTACTGATATATAAAAATATCAGTGTCTGTTTGCCCACACACACCCCAGGGGCCTACGCCCTGGCCACCTCTGCAGTAACCCTAGTCCCCGTGCAGACTCCTGACTAAGCATCTGCCACACACCTTCTACTCAAGTGATCAGACCAGGTCAGGAACACGCCTGCAGGATGGGGCACGTGGGCAATGTGGGTCTCACAGCACAGAGCAGGGAGGGGAAGGTTAGAATTGTCATTTCTAAACAGGTTTTCTGGCTGCTTGTGCACGGGGCACTGGGAACCTTCCTCCCCGTATGAGGGACAGAAGATGGGCAAGACGTAAAAACCCACAAGGGTCAGTCCTCGGAGAAGAGCCATCTCCAACCTCAGCCCTTCCCCGTCGGACCTGCATCTCTGAGACAACACCACCCAGAGGTGGCTGTCAACACTGCCGAACTGATGGTCCCTTCTGAGGACAATCTGGTAGCAGAATAGCATTTGCTGCCTCTTAAGAGCTTAATGTTCACGAATCCACTATAGATTTTCTTCAGATTTCCCAGCCAGGGGTATTTTTATACGCCCTGAGTCAGGAAGATGAAACGGCCAGCTCAGGGTCACTGGAGTGGCGAAGGCACATGTCCAGGGGAGCCCCACAAAGCCAGCCTCGGTGCAGAGGAGAGAAGCGGCACCCTCAGCTCTAAAGAACTTTCTAGGCCAGGACAGCTACAGGGGCTCTGATGTGCCCAGAGGGAGGCCGTTAGAGCAGGGAGCGGCTGGTCTGGGCCTACTTTGGCCAACCGGGTCCCCTGGCCATGGGGAGCCCAAGTTCCCTCCGCGGCCACATCCTCAGACTCCCTGAGGACCCAGTATGGTACCTGCACCAACATGCCTGGCATTAAGAATGGAAACCCACACACTAGGGAAATGTTGGCAGTAGAATGAGAAAATTGGGTTAGTCATATCTGTATTATGAAGTCACACAACTCTAAAAAACCTATATTCCGGGTGGTGCCTGTGGCTCAAAGGGGTAGGGTGCCAGCCCCATATGCTGGAGGTGGTGGGTTCAAACCCAGCCCCGGCAAAAAAAAAAAAAAAAAAAATTAAAAAAAACAAACAAACCTATATTCCACAGATACACAAACCACTCAAACAGGTAAGGCACACACACAAAGAAATAACAACCAGACCGTTCTTTAACCCATGTTAAAACAGCACACACGGAAATGCAAATTAAAAGAATAAGGTAGTACTAACTAGCAAAAATTTAAAAAGAATACTCCGAATACTGGTAAAGTTCTGGTAAAACTAATAATCTTAAATGCTGCTAGCAACAGGGATAAGCGATGCTTTAAAAAGCAATTTCTTACTCTTCTCTCCTCTGATTCAGAAATTCAAAAGCTTGGAATTTATCCTAAGGAAACAATTCAACCCCCCCCCAAAAAAAACCAGTTATGTGGAGAAAAATGCTCACTGCAACAATATTTATAACCCTGATAAGGCAGGCAGAGAAAAACATCTAAATATAATAAAGTAGCAAATAACTTTTAACAATTTGATATAACGAACTCAGGGTATGATGCAATTAGGAAAATGTTCACCTGCTAATAAAGTAAACAAAATATTCCGCAGGCAGCACTTACTGACAGAGTGCCTACCACTCGCCGTGCCTTGTTGTGGGCACAGGGAACACGGCCGTGGAGGAAATTTAATGTCACCATAACTACAATTTTGTATACATGTGGAAAGGACAGGAAGCTGTACCACAGAGCTGGCGTCAGGTAACTCCCCTTCCATTTTCATTACTGTAACAATGCAGTCGGCAAACAAGAACAATTCAGAGAGAAAATGGAAACAAGATGCTGGACCTTGAAACCCTCCCAGTGGCCAGAGGCCCCTCTATCTGCCACAGCACAGGAGATCAAGCTGGACGATCACGATCATGGCTATTTCTGACATAGCCCCAAGCGCTTTCGGGGGCTCGCCAGATGCTCCCCAGAGCCTTCCAGCGCCTGGGAGCATAACTCATCCTTCCCCAGGAGGCTGAGTGCTGAGCACCTTCTCCGTGGGCTCAGGAAGGAGGTGGTAAAATCACAGCAGAGGCACAGAGTGAGAGGGAGCACAGTGGGCAGCAGGCGGCCAGTCCTGGGCACTGCTGGTTGCAGAGTACAGGCCCCAGGGCAGTACTCTGGGGCCTCAGTACACTGCAGGGCAGCATCCACCCTCCCCTCCCACTCCCTCAGCTCAGGGATCTCATCTCTCAGGTCACACACGGAGTCAGGATGACACGGTGAAGTGACCGTGTGGGGTCAGGGCCCGGGACGCAAGCCCCACCCTCTTCCTACAGGAAGGAAAGGTAATCACGTACCCCCGGGAGGACAAGTGATGGCCACTCTCACACTGCAGAATCACAAACCTCACATAGCTGCCCTGGCCCTGCAGGGACAACCACACCGTCCCTGCTCAGAGCCAGCCAGATGCTGCCACTTGGGAAGACAAGCCCGGCAGCATCAGATCTTCTACAGCACCGTTCTCAAACTGTGGGCCGTGACCCCTTTCACAGGGGTCGCCTAAATACATCCTACGTATCAGATATTTACATTACGATCCATAATGGTAGCAAAATTACAGTTATGAAGTAGCAATGAAAATACTTTTATGGTTGGGGGTCACCACAACACGAGAAACTGTATTAAAGGGTCGTGGCATTAGGAAGGTTGAGAACCACTGTTCTAGAGTTTCTAAGGACTGCTGAAATCCATTATGTGAAATCTTCCAATTTTTCAACACTGGCAACTAATTTAAATGTATTTCAAAAACACTATGGAGGCAAAAACAAAACAAAATAAAACTATAGATCGCACTCCAATGCATTTGCTTTGTTCTACATACAAGGAGACACCGAGACCCACTGCAGGTGCCCAGACTCTGAGAAACAGGGTTTTAATCTCGGAGGGACCTGTTACTGCAGAGAGCGAGTAATAACCACGCCAGGGCAGGGACTTTGAGCCCTACAAACCTCCCTGCGACTATACTTGGTAATTCATGTCTTAGGCCCTAGGCGGAAGTTTCTATCAACAAAACCAGGCTAAAATTCTACGTCAACCTGTAACTTCAATGCTCTTCTGAGATTTTACAACCTTCCATTCATTCCACAATCACTGAGCACTTGCTGTGAGTCAGTGACTGTGCAAGGGGCTAGAAGTCCAGGCACCGGGAAGCCATTAAGGAGTATGTGCGGTCCAGCAGGTGGCAGGAGAAAGGGGAAGATACAATTAACATTAAAAACCAAGCAAGAGCTTCTGCTGCACTAAATGCTACAGAGGCAACATCAAGATGTCCCTGAGAGTTCTGGGAGGTGGCTTCTGTGGACTGGGAGGTCAGGGAGGCAGACCTCTGGGCTGAGAGAGGGGAGGGAGAACCAGCCTTGAGAAGACTCCAGGGCCTTCCAGGCACAGGGAACAGCAGGCACACAGGCCCTGTGGCTGACAGAAGGCACACGGGCCCGAAGGTGATGATGGCTTTGGGAAGTTCAAGGATGGATGGCAAAGCCTTAGCATCTCGGGGTACAGGTGGTGGGGGCCAGGGATCACTCCTACATTCCCCCAGCCCATGGTCACCGGCCTCAGAAGGGCAGTGGCTCCCACTGGCAGCTGGTCCATCCTTCCTAACTTGAAACATGAACCACATTGGGCTGGCTCAGCCTGGACTGTGAGTCCCTGTGCCTGAGGAAGTCCCAGAGCCCGCCACACAGCACCCAGCCAGACGCAGTCAGCAGCGAGGTACATAGCAACAGGTCTCCTAGGGCTCAGAACCTCCTTCTCACACCAGGAGGCACAGGACTTTCATCTGCCCAAACCAGAAGCCGATTAGTCCGGCACAAATGCTCTCAATAAACATCCGCCTGTCACTGTGGGCTGAGTGACGAGTGACCTTGGCTTGGAATCCAGAAGGGATTTTTGGCTGTTTGGTGCTATGGAGCAGTAGTTGTTCCAACATGTGAAAAGATGTCAACTAACAGGAGAGAACACTGATGTCCTTTCAAATGTTGGTGTGTTCAGGTAGCTGTTCAGACATAGATTTGCATCTATTTAATATGGACCTAGAGCAACATTCAGGGTTGTAGAATCAAATAAACCGATTACTGTAGTTGGGCAATGAACTCAGTTGAGTTTCCTGGCAGCCAAAGCAAAAAGGAAAGGATCCTTGGTCACAAAACTCTTTTGATTTTGACATATTCACCTGCAGAGTAATTTTTCCAGATATTCCAGATATTGAATTTAGAAATGCATTTGTCTAGAAGGTCCTCATAAGAAAAGATGCTGATTATTGTAAGGTCTCTAACAAGGTTCTATGAAAGATACAGGGATGCTGAAACAGGCATTTCTTTAAATGACTCTTTGAAAATTTGAAGGCACACATTCAATCAGTTCGACACTAGGTTTGTCTAGCTTGCTACTCAGTGAAGACAAGATCTCCCTGATACATGAGACGTGACAGTTAAGACGCCCGTGGGGAGCCTCTCCCCCAACCAGATGTCTCAAGAGGACTTTTGACAAGTGCTGGGTCACAGATCATCCGTGTTTGTGCTTGAATTCTCCGACGGGGCCTGAAGTGCCAACATTTTGATTTAATGACCAAAATAGGACCCACGTGCTGTTGTTACCAGGGAGGGAGAATTGTCCTTCTGCTGTGAACGCAGAAGATCCTGGCTGTCTTCCCTCAGGCGCAGACAGGAGCAGCTTCACAGCCACGTGCAGGAGCTACTCTTGGGGGAACACTGCCCCCATGAAGACAAAGCTGTTGGGGTCACAGGTGAGGAGGGCAGTGGGGGCAGCCCACTCCCCCAAGCCGTGTGCAGACACATTAGGCCGGGCTGGCTCAAATGAGGCTGTGTGTACAAGGGAGAGGTTCTGACCCGGAGCACATGCAGAATGTTCTGGTTTCCGAGTGTCAGGCTACCGTGGCTGATAGCACCGCTTCCTGGCCCAGGGTGGACAATCTCAGGACAATACCCTGCCAACACCAAGTTTCCCCGGGAGGCAAGAGCCTCATCTGTTTTCCTCACTGTGGGGCTCCCAGGGCGAGAACAGGGCCCGGCCCAGGAGAGATGCTCAGGAAATATTTGTTGTTGTTGAAAACTCACAGTCCAGGGCTCAACGATTAGCTGTACGGCACAGGCTGCCCTCACAGTGCTCCCTCCTCCATGGCTGCCCACAGCGCCCTGCCAGTTAGCCTCTGCACCTGCCTGCCAAGTCCCAGCCACACTGCCTTCTTCCTCCCACCACCTGTGCACTCAGCCAAGAGAGAAAAGCAGTTTAAGGAAGAAATGCCCTGGTGCTGATTTACTTTGTAACTGAAAGGAGAAAAAACCTACAGGATCATTTATGAATCTTTTGATCAAAAAAAAACGCGTAAACCTGACTACAAGCCCTGCAGTGAGGCTGCGGAGAGCAGAGACAGCCTGCCTGCGGAGCACAGCGGGCTTACCCGGAATCCAGAGGCAGAGAAAGCCCTTCTGACAACTGGACCACCTCATCTTTCCATATAGGTGCATTATGCAGAGTGTGATACAAACAAGAATAATTCATGAACTCAATCTTCAAAAATTGTATACTAGGAGAAGGAATAAGCCCAGGGCCTAAACAACTGGGCGTCAGGCAGAGGGGCCAGCTCCACACAGGCACAGGGCTGCAGGAAAGGGCAAGAGCATGTACTGTGGCAAGGGATTCCCAGGGAAGACTTAGGAACGGAGGGCCAATTTCTGGTGGGTAGAGATGGGAAGGGAGGCCTCCCTGGAGAGGCATCAGCACTGGGAAAGCCATGACAGCCCCCAGGGTGGGCTGCGAAGGACGGGGTCTCCTGTGCAGATCGTACCGTGTACTACGCTGCCACTGGAGGGTGGCCCTGGGGTAACTTTGTTACGTCTTGTCCTGAATTGCTTCCATGGCTTTGGAAAGACTTCTGCTGGGCTTTCCCAGCGTAGTGCTGGCTGGTCCCAGCAAAGGGTGGGAGGCTTAGTGGGGCAGGGGTGCCTGTGGCAGTGCAGGATCCACAATCAGGGCCCTGGACCCCCATGGCCCACCCTGATGCCATCTGTGCAGCATGGCCCCCAGCTGCCCAGAGCCCAAAGCACCTGCTGGGTTGCACCTGCCATATGGACAGGAGAAATTGCTGGCTGTAGTTCCTAAGAGAGTCTGGGCTGGAAACCAATTTGGGATCATGATGCACAGGCCCACATAAAGCATAGGACCACGTAGAGAGCAGGGAGGGGGCTGGGCTGCCTGCTGAGTAGGCCAGGATAGCCAGAGAGGGGACAGAGCAGATGGTGGGGGGTGAGAAAGTGCCAGCTCTGAGATCTGAGTGGCCAAAGAACCCAGGCTGGCTCCTAGCCCTTGACTGTCACACCAAAGACAACAACTCATGGCCTTGACCAAAGAACTCTCTGAGTCACCCCTGGCAGCACTGAGAAAGGAACCTATTTAACAATGTGGACGAACGCGCTAGTTAGGAAATCGTTTCTCTCTTCCTGTTTGTAGCTATTAAGGGAACTGAATATCTGGCTCTATTATACAAATGGAGGCAGAGCTGTCAGATGGTGAATCATTACCTGCTTTCTTTAAGTGAACAGCAGCGTTTGACAAGCAAAAGTCATTACATTATGACCTAACCCGCTTGCTGGAAAAATGTGATTTTTTTTTCCTATCCATAGCTACAAGGCCAAGGTGACTCTCTGGATCTAAGACACACATGAGGCATACTTGTCAAAAGATGCCCTGTTATCTGTTTCCTTTTAGTGAGTTGAAGTATTTGATAAGGAAATACCCTTCCATTCAGAGCTAACCCACTTGCTGTGGAAACACAATTCTTTAACTATTAGAAGGTATGAGGCCAAGTTGAACGTCTGGCTCTAAAACCCAGGACAGCACACCTGTCAGAGATCCAAGTCCACCTGATTTAGTGAATGGGAGCATTTGAGAAGGAAGGTTTTTAACAATATGAAGTAACATTTGTTAGGAAAACAAGTTTCTTTGCCTGTTTTTAGCTATGAGGGGAATTTGAATACCTGGCTCTGTTATCCAACTGGAAGTGCACCTGTCAAGGGGCATCGTTATCTGACTTCTTTTAGGGAACTGAAGTGTTTGACAAGGAAACACCACTGCATTATGACCGAACCTGCTTGCTGTGAAAACTTGATTTTTTTCCATATTGGTCGCTAGAAGGCCAAGTTGACTATCTCTGAGAAAACCAAGATAACGGTGGGGGGCAGGTGAGAAGGAGCAAATGCAGTGAGTTCATTTTCAGTGAGTTCCGTGGAGCACATTGAGATAGCCAAGCCAGGTGAGTGAAAGAGGTTACCGAGACCACGGCTTTGTGGGTTCTAAGAAAAGGAAGTGGTGAGGGCTGAGGCTGGAAGCCGGTACTGGTCCCTAAACTCACAGTTAGGTCTTTGCGGACAAGACCAAAAAACACGGCCTGAACATTGTGTAATTAAATGCATTTGTAAATACCGTATTAAAAAGTACATTTTACTGTATAAAAATGTACTTTTTAAAATGTTTATTTTTTTGCATTTAAGGTCTCTCGAATCAGAGGGGGCCCCATCATGACACAGCTGTCACTGTCCGGAGACAAGAGTGGACCCTCCTTTTCTTCTTTGAAGCAATTAGCACAATAAATACACAGAAGTATTTGATAATATACAAAATCATAATCATACGGCTCAATGAATCTTCAAGTGAAATGAATTTGCACATGTAACCACCAGCTGGCCCAGGACACAGGATGTCACCAGTCCCTGTCCCCTACTTCCCCCCCTCCATGCCCTCTGGGGCATTTTGGAAAGAACGGGATGCAGAAACCCAAAGTTGTTGGCCATGCTAAGATAACTTCAGAAACACAGACCTCTGAATGTGAAGAAACTCCAGAAGTATTTCAACCAATTTATTTTGCTTTTATTATCTTCTTTATTAAGGAGAAGAGTGACATGCAATAATAACCTATCATACTGTCAAATCAATTCTAAAGGATATTCCTTCAGCAAGGATAAAACAAAAATTCTAAGTGATAAAAAAAAACATGCGTGGGGCGGCGCCTGTGGCTCAGTGAGTAGGGCGCCGGCCCCATATGCCGAGGGTGGCGGGTTCAAACCCAGCCCCGGCCAAACTGCAACAAAAAAATAGCCGGGCGTTGTGGCGGGTGCCTGTAGTCCCAGCTACTCGGGAGGCTGAGGCAAGAGAATCGCTTAAGCCCAAGAGTTGGAGGTTGCTGTGAGCCGTGTGACGCCACAGCACTCTACCGAGGGCGGTACAGGGAGACTCTGTCTCTACGAAAAAAAAAAAACATGCGTGATAGTTAAGTGGCAGTGTTTAATCTTTCTTAGTAGTGCATAAAATAATGGTGAATGTCACAGCTGATGAGGTCTTAACATCTGACGAATTAGGATGGCTGAGCCACCACACCCAGAATCAACAGGGACAAGGTGTCTGCTTACAGATTATCAGCGATGCAACCTGACATTTTTATCCAAAGTTACACAAGTACATTACTGAAGGACAGCTCATGAGTTGATGGTCCTCTGGCTGTGAGTCAACGTGACGCTAACAAAAACAACAAACTCTAGAGTGACCTTCAGAGCCAAAACCACGGGGACGATTTCACTGGACTCTGGTTCCGCTGGTCAGACTGCTCCTAGAACATTCTGTTCAACCCCACACCTCAGAGGAACTATCAGCTTTCCTTTGCATAGCACTACTGTTGGTGACCACGTCCAGGCACAGACACTCACTGTCATCCACAACCCTAAGGCCAAAGCGGCCTGTTAGAATTCATCGTTTTAGAAAAAATAGCAAACTTGCAAGGGCACTTTCATTTAATAAATGCTTGTAAGACTTAAAAAAAAAAAAGACAAAAGGAAAATGGCGAGAGCTATTGAGAATCTGGAAAGAATCCAAAAAGAAACCAAACCAATCCCCCCGCCAGCATCTTCAGGGAGTCTCATCATCATGCAGTGTGAGCAGCAGTGAGGAAGTCAAGGGTGGGGGCAACCCAGGAGAAAAGACAGTGGTCTTTCGACTTCAGAGGGTCATGATGTGACAAGGCAGAAGATTGTTTGCACAGCTCCGAGGGAGAGCTGAGCCGGCCGTGCAGCTCCAGCGAGGCTGCCACAGCCACCCAGAATGGTCCTGTGAGTCTTCTTGTTAAGGACGCCCAAGCGAAAGGGATCAGCAGGTCACTAGCGGGGGAGGGATTTGGACCTCTAGGGTAGTGCCATGAACATTTTTTTTTGTTTTTTGTTTTTTTTTTTGGCCAGGGCTGGGTTTGAACCCACCACCTCTGGCATATGGGACCGGCGCCCTACTCCTTGAGCCACAGGCACCACCCAGCCATGAACATTTTTAAAGATCACTAAATTATTTTCAAAAGACAAAGAACAGTAAGTATATTCTTTTTTTTTTTTTTTTTATCAACATCATGTAAGTGTGCTGTGGAAGTTTAATTATAGGTTCAAGTGCACCGGGAGATGACAAAGGTGGACAGACACTGCCTCAGGGTTCCGTGCCATTTCCCTTCTGCAGCGTCCCTCTATGAAGCTTGATGCCGTTTCTTTTCCACTGCAACTGTCATAGGGTTATATCCAAAGATAGTGACCTATTTTATGACCTCCAGGAAAAAGGAAACATCTAAATTAGTTCACAGTTCACAGGAAAAAGAGATAAGGGACCATCTGCTGGTTCCCCAACTCGTGGGAGAGTAAGATGGGGTATGTGCTCCTTAAAGATGACCTCACAGAACTGTGGCTTCCCTGGGTCTATTTCTAAACTACTGGGATGGGCCAGGCTCTGTGCTGACAGCTGTGGAAGAGACACAGCGGGCACAGCCGTGGAAGAGACACAGGCTCCGCCATGCAGAGCACAGTCAAGTGTTCCACCCTTGACCTAGCAGCAGCATAGGAGGCTCCAGAACACATCCCACTCCACCACACTGCTGAAAATCAGAAGGATGTAGGAGTTCCATCACCCCAGCAGGGATCAGGGCAGGAGAAACAGGCACATCATGGCTATCAGTCAACAGCTCCTCCAGAGGCAAGGTCTCTGGAATTTCTTTTTTTTTCAAATTTTATTTTATTATTTATTAATTTTTTTTTTGAGACAGAGTCTCACTTTTTCACCCTCAGTAGAGTGCTGAAGTCACAGCTCACAGCAACCTCTAACTCCTGGGCTTAGGTGATTCTTTTGCCTCAGCCTCCTGAGTAGCTGGGACTACAGGCGCCCACCACAACACCCGGCTGTTTTTTGTACAGTTTGGCCAGGGGCTGGGTTTGAACCCGCCACCCTCGTTATATGGGGCTGACGCCTTATCCACTGAGCCACCGGTGCCGCCCCTCTAGAATTTCTTAACATTTTTCAAGAGCTGCCCTAAGTCACAACACAAAAGTCACATCACACAAGCACCTGGATGTGTGTTTTGCCTTTTTTTTTTTTTGAGACAGACTCTCACTATGTCACCCTTGGTAGAGTGCCATGGCATCACACAGCTCACAGCAACCTCCAACGCTTGGGCTTAAGCGATTCTCTTGCCTCAGCCTCCCAAGTAGCTGGGACTACAGGCGCCGGCCACAATGCCGGCTATTTTTGTTGTTGAAGTTGTCATTGTCGCTTTAGCTGGCCTGGCCGGGTTTGAACCCACCAGCCTCGGTGTATGTGGCAGGCACTGTAACTGCTGTGCTAAGGGCACTGAGCCAGGATATGCGTTTTGCCCTTTTCCAAGTTCAATTTATCACAGGTAACTCCTGAGTCAACTGCTGAGTCCTGGCATTTGAAGCCAGGAGATGGAATGTGCTGGCAGCTGTTTCCCGACAGTTTTCAGTGTTAACTGACTGGGCGGAGTCCACTAGAGTGACACATTAGTGGCCACTCTGAGGCACGTCCGACCTAGGTGAGCAGCCGTGCTTCTTCAACAACAGAATGCAACCCACGGTTCAAGCAGCTGAATGCAGTTTGGACTTGGTCTTCCATCCTTTTAGGTCATTTGGCAAAATAAATGAATATTGCCCCAACCCTTGGTACCGAGAGAGCAGCACTTAATTACTGGATTGGGACAGGCTCCCTAAAAGATTTAGGACTTGGCCTTCTCCAGAGACCCAGGGAGGGATAGACCTGAACCTCCTCCGTTCTCTGTGGGCCTGGTGCTTGGCTCCCACTGACCCAGCCAAGGGCCCGAGCACATAGCTGTGTGCAGAGGACACGTGTGTCTCTGTGCGAGAAGAGACAACAGATCCTCCTTGACCCAGGGATTGCCTGCCATGGCACACTGAGCTTTCTGCTTAAAAGCCACTCATGTCTACTCCTGCCTACCCGTGACACCTGACATCTCTGGCTGGTGGTCAAGGCACTCTGCAGTCTGGAGCTGATCAAAGCTGCCCATGCAGCTCTCCAGGGTGTGTTGCTGTTACCCAAAGCCAGCTCTGAGCTGGGCACGGCAGTGCATGCCGCGGGTCCCAGCTACTCAGGAAGCTTTGAGGAAAGTTACTTTGAGAGGTTAACTTCTTCATCACCCGCCAGGTCAGATTCCATGGCACAGGGCTACTCATCAGTAACCACCTGGACACAGACACTGAATATTGAAGGTTAAAGATTCTGTACTCTCCGAAAAACCTCTCTCCACTCCTCCAAC
Source organism: Nycticebus coucang (assembly GCF_027406575.1). Taxonomy (NCBI): domain Eukaryota; kingdom Metazoa; phylum Chordata; class Mammalia; order Primates; family Lorisidae; genus Nycticebus; species Nycticebus coucang. Next base: position 181,128,135 of record NC_069781.1, on the reverse strand, counting down.
TGTACCTTTTCTAACATTCCCGGTAGAAAGGAATAAAGCTTGTTTGGTCACAGCGGAACCACCCACCTCGGCCTGGAGGTTGATAGGGGCCAGGCACCTCGCCTCTCACTCTGCAGGACACACGTGTAAAGATGAACCTTTCAAAGAGGGTGACACACCTGCAGCTTGTTCTCTCTGTTCTTTTCCTGCTTGGCCACAGAAGCAATCTCAGTCATGGGAAAAGCACAGCAGAGGCTGCTAAATGAAGCCCCTGCCTTCTGGCCCAAGGACCACAGCCAGAGGCCCAGAGGACCGGAAGTACTGTAGAGATTGCAGAGAGGGAGGGGCTCAGAAAACAGCCCCATAAAGGTGTTATGAGCGCCTGGGCTCAGCCCCGAGCTGTGTGTGAGCTGATACAGCCCTCGTACCACTGGTGAGCACTGAAGGTCAGTGCCCATGTCCCAGCCCGGCCACAGGCTGCCAGACGGACAGATCTGAACAGCCAGGGGACAGCTGGAAAGGCATAGCCAACATGGAGTTGCAGAGGCCTGGTGGGATGGAGAACCTGAACCCAACCTGGAAAAGTGTCTGGTAAAACCAAAGTGTCAGTGTTCTCCACAGGAGTAGAACAAGACCCAGAGTCTCACAACGCAGTACTCAAAATGTTCAGGATCAAGGCCCTGTGGCTCCTACCTGTGATCCCAGCACTCTGGAAGGCCGAGGTAGGTGGATTGCTTGAGCTCAGGAATACGAGTCCATCCTGAGCCAGAGCAAGACCCCCATCTCTAAAAATAGCTGATGTTGTGGTGGGAGCCTGTAGTCATAGCTACTTGGGAGGCTGAAGCAGGAGGATTGCTTGAGCCCAAGGGTTTGAGGTTGCTGTGAGCTGCAATGCCACAGCACTCTACTGAGGGTGACGGAGTAAGACTATGCCTCAAAAAAAGAAAATGTTCAGGGATTCAATCTAAAAATCACTCAGCATACAAAGAACCAGAAAAGTCCTCAACTCACATGGGAACAGATAATCAGTAGATCAATTGAGATGTCACAGCTCTTGGAATTAGTTGACAAAGACTTCAAAGCAGCTATGATGAAAAAAATGCTCCATGAAGTAAGGAGGAATATTCTGGACATAAACAGAAAGGTAAATGTCAGAAAAGAAGCAGAAGATAGAAAGGAGAATCAAATGGAAATTTTAGAACTAAAAATATAGTAACTGTAAATTTTAAAAACTCAATTGATGGCCTTTATAGCAGAATGAAGATGACAAAGGATAGACTCAGTGAACCAAGACAAGTTGGTAAGAACAGAGAAAGGAAAAAGATTTAAAAGAAACAGAGCCATGGGGTCCTGTAGGTCAATGCCCAAGGACCTAACGTCTGTGTCGTTGGAGTTCGGGAAGGAGAGGGGAAGGAGGGCCGTGGACGTCTATGTATTGGAAGAGCTAATGGCTGAAACTCACCAAATTTGGTAAAGAACATAAACCTTTAGATTCAAGAAGGTCAATGAACCCAAAACAGGATAAACCCAGAAGGATACACTCCCTGATACGCCATAACAAGACTGCTGAAAAACTAAAGACCAAGAAAAAAATCTTGAAAGCAACCAGAGAAAAACAATGCGTGACTTAAAATAAGAATTCATGTGACAGGAGGTTTCTCACCAAACCCACAAAAGCTAGAAGGGAGGGAAATGACATTTTTAAAGTGCTAAAAAAAAAAAAAAAATCTTCCAAGAATGAAGGTGAAATGAAGACATTCTCAAGAGAATTTAATCCTCCTGGACCTAAAAGAATTTATAAACTTCTTCAGACAGAAGAGACACGACTTCAGAAGAAAAGAGGGAGCGTTAGGAGTGACGCGTGAAAGGCAAGGTAAACATTATAGACTTTTTAATCTTCTTGAGTTCTTTTAAAATGCATTTCACAGTGAAAACAAAAATTACAATATGGGCCGATGAGGTTTTCAGGGAATAAGGAAGTAATAAATAGAAAAGCTACAACATAGGGCGGCGCCTGTGGCTCAGTGGGTAAGGCGCCGGCCCCATATACCGAGGGTGGCGGGTTCAAACCCGGCCCCGACCAAATTGCAACCAAAAAATAGCCGTGTGTTTTGCGGGCGCCTGTAGTCCCAGCTAGTGGGGAGGCTGAGGCAAGAGAATCGCGTAAGCCCAGGAGTTGGAGGTTGCTGTGAGCTGGGTGAGGCCACGGCACTCTACCGAGGGCCATAAAGTGAGACTCTGTCTCTACAAAAAAAAAAAAAAAACCAAACAAAGAAAAGCTACAACATAAATGGAAGAGGGTAAAGAGCTTTGGAGTGAGGTTTCTACGTTCCACAAAAAAGTGGTAAAATACTGTCTGTGAGAAGACTGTGGTTAAGTATGTGCACTGTGATTCTAGAGCAAACACTACAAAACTCCTACACATAAAATAAACTCAATGGATAAATTAAAATGGAATGCCACACATATTCAAATAATCCTGAAGAACACAAGAAAGGGAAAACAGGAAAGAAAAATGGAGGGAACAAACATAAAATAAATAATATAATGGTGGCTCTAAAGCCAAACATATAAATAATTACAGTAAATGTAAATAGCATAAACACAGTGATTTCTTTTTTTTTTTTTTTTGAGACGGAGTCTCACGCTGCCGCTCAGCCTGGAGTGTCATGGTGTTAGCACCAGCTCACAGCAGCCTCAAACTCCTGGGCTCAGGCAATCCTGAGGACTCAGCCTCCCGACCAGCTGGGACTACGGGCACTTGCCACCACAACCAGCTAATTTTTCTATTTTTCACAGAGATGGGGATCTTGCTATGTTCCTCAGGCTGGTCTCAAACTCCTGGCCTCACACAACCCTCCTGCTTCGGTCTCTCAAAGTGCTGGGATTAAAACACACCAATTAAATGCCAGAGAATGGATAGAAAGACATAAACACAATCTATGCTGATTATAAGAAACTCTAACTATCAGATAGGTCGAATAACAATAAAAGGATTAAGAAAAGATCACGACAGCACTAATCAAGAGAAAGCTGAAATGGCTATAAATTAATAATGGTATACTTCAGAGCTAAGAAAACCACCAGTAATAAGAAGGAATGGTACATACGATACAAATGTCAATTCCACCCAGAAGACAGAACAATCCTCATTTGTAGAGAACGCTGCTGGGCGGTGGGTCACCCTGCACATTGTGCCTAGGGTGAGCCTCACAGTACCACGCCGAGGGCTCAGAGGGACCATTCCACTTAAAGAGGTCTTTTCCCATAGAGGGAGCTGGCGCCTAACAGAGGTTAGGCACAGGGAAGGCTGACTTAAAGGGAGAAGCTGAGTTCTGGGGAGATGCCGTGAGGCAGGGTATCAAACGCTCTGTAAAAGGTCAGAGCCAACCGCCCACTCTTTGCTGCTCCCGGGAGTGGCCCCGAGGGTTCGGAACGCTCTTTTCCATAATGCTAAATGTCACTATTATTTAATACTTTTAAATAATTAGGTAATAATTACAAGTCACATCTATTGTCTGCTCATTACATAGCAGGCGCTAAGCTAATGCTCTATACTAACAATCTAATTTATTTCTCTGTAACACATGAGCTAAGTCTATTATAATGTCATCCCCATTTTATAAATGAAGAAACTTGAAAGCTTAGAAACATTAAATAGTTGCCTAAGGCCACAGAGCTAAAATGGAAGTATCTGGATAAAACTAAGCAGAGCTTGAGTCCACAGGCTTGCCGTATTGGGAGTAAGGACAAGGCCGCCCCCCCACCTTGTTTGCTAGTCTGGGGAGGATAAAGACCCTCAAAATAGCTGCAGTAGATGTGTGTGGTCTAATACTCCCTACACCACTACAGAAAAATACTGGTCTATAAGGTCTTCCCATCTGGATGTGACACAGGTGACATGTGATTTAGCAATCTGATACTTTATCCAAACCATCTGAAGACTTCAGAGTCCTACTTTAGCAGAGATTGGGAAATAAGGAGGGCTTAGCGCTTTTCCCCCACAAACGCAGGGCTTTCACAGACGTTATCCAGTACCTAATGGAAGAAATTGAATGATTTTAAAATAATAAGAAGAAAATGAAGGATCTTTGCAAAGGAATGGTAACAACACAGCTGTGCTCTGGGACTAGACTTTGTTTTACTCACTACTATGACAGAATCCTAATACTAATACCTGTGACAGAATCCCAAGATATTAGGCCGAGATGAGACTTGCAGCGTCTGGAAAATAGGTGGGGGTTGGCAGACAGGTAGGAAAAGGGACAGGGAGCAGGACGCAGAGAAGAGGTTCAGACTCACGGGAACAGTTTCTAGAGGGGGATGTCAAGACCAGGGGAGTGAAGTGACAGGGTGATAACATGTCTGCTCAGAGTTGTGACTGGAACCCCCCACTTGCCACCCCATGTGTCACCAACAGGGTAAAACCCAGAACAGGAGAAAAGGGGCTGCAAGGCTGCTCCTACCCCGAGGCTGGCTTGTCACCTCTCTGAGCAGTACCAAGACCACCGCAAGGCTGAGGATGACAGCTGCTGCCTCTCTGCCACTTTCTTCTGTGATGGACACAGCATCCGCCAGATGAAAGTGCTACTTTGTAGAGTTCAGGTCATTCGGCTGACAACCGGTTATTAAGCCCCTATCACATTCCCGGAACTGACAGGTCCTGGGGACACAAAGATGGATAGGATATGGCCCTTCCTTTCCCGAATGCAGTGTGGAGAGAGACACACACCAACCGCCACAGCAGCGTGACAAGTACTGTTAATTCCAGGGTGCAAATGCTCAGGGGAGCAGACGCAGAGTGCTTGGCTCTGCTGGGGGAGATTTTAAAAGTCTGCATTCTTTGAAAGCCTGAGCCTGCCGGGCAGAACAGGAAAGATATTCTGGACAGAGAGAACAGCTGGCACAAAGCAGCAGGCGTGAGGTGGTCTGATGTCCCCATACAGCTAATTCAGACTTATTCAGACCCAGCTAGGGAGTCAGGAAGGATCGAGCACAACCTCAGTTTATATTTGGAAGTATTCCACCAGACCTTAAAATTGAAACATATGTAATCAATCACTTTTCTGCCCCTAATAAAATGGGAGCTGAATTCTTATTTTGGAGAACTTTAATATATAACAAGAAGGACAGGTTGTGTGGCTCACACCTGTAATCCTAGCACTTTGGGAGGCTGAGGCAGGAGGAGTGTTTGAGCTCAGGAGTTCAAGATCAGCCCAAGCCAGAGTGAGACCTACTAAAAATAGAAAAATTTAGCCTATGATGTGTGCCTATGGTCCCAGCCACTTGGGAGGTTTGAGCTCAGGAGTTGGAGGTTGCAGTGACCTATGAGGATACCATTGTATTAGCCAGGGTATCAGAGCAAGGGAAAGGGAGAGAAGGGGAGAAAGAAAACATATAACAAGAATTAAAATACATATAATTGTGTGCATCACTCCCGACTTAGAACATGAAGATGTGTTTTTAGAAGCCTGGGAGCAATGGTAGTGGAGATGTCTACTTGCAGGCCAAGTGAAAAGAAAGAGGTCTCTGTGGCTGTTTGGCTTCAACGGTATCTAAATAGCTTTCAAGGGCTGCTTTAAGTATATTGATCCACAGTTCTCAAGCTACAGGCTTTTCTAGCTATCTCCTCTGCAGAATTCTAATTCAAGTTTTAAAAGTGGAGCCAATTTGCTTTCATCTCAAATGCTTTAGCTGGAGGCAGCTCCCATGTGGGTCTGTCCTTTTAGGAAAAGAGTCGCCAGGTTGGGGAAGGTTTAAGCTGAACAGAAAGAAGGGGATGAAAAGACCAAGGCTGTATGGGATCTGTCAAGTTTCCAGAGACCAATAACCTTGCTGATGTCACCAGAGGTAATTTTGAGACAACATGCAGGTGCGGTGACCATCAGGGTTTCAGGACAGTGGCAATACCAGCATTTGAGCTGGGTCATGCTCCATGTGGGGACCATCCTGAGTGCTACAGGACGCTCAGGGGCATACCTGGTCTCTGCCTACTAGATGCCAGAAGCATCTCCAGGCTGCGTCAACCAAAAATTTCTCCAGGTGTTGCACCTAGCTGAAAATTCCCGACCTATGTTAATGGCAGGCAGCAACATCTCTAAAGACTCCCGGTTCTTTGAACTGCGTCCTGCTGGAAACCCCTCTCTTTGGTTGCACCGTCATCGAAAAATAAAACCAACAGAGTAATTATAATAGAATGTTGATGATGTGCAAATCCCTACGTAAAGCAGCACTTTTGTTACATTAACCGCCCCGTTAGAACAGGCTCCCAGCAGAACAGCAGGCAGAGGTGTGTGCAGCGTGTGTGGCTGTGTGTCCGTTCAGTTATTCAGCAAATGTTACTGAGCATTTACAGTGTCCCAGGTACCGTTCCAGGTGAACAAGACAAAACAAAAGCCCAGCCCTCGGGGAGAGAGCAAAGAAGTAAACAGAGAAATCACTATTGGCCATCATGGTGCTAAGAATAAAATACAAGCACATGAGGGGTTAGAGCCGTGCCGGCCGCTGGGTAGCCACCGGCCATGTGGAGCTGGCGAGCCCACGGAACGTACTTATTTAAGTTGAGACATACTGACCAAACCAGATCTCAGACTTGGCATAAAAAACAAGAATGTCGAACGTGTAATTTTTACATTGATTACGAGTAGAAATGCTAACATGTTGGATATATTGCATTAAATATTAAAATCTATTAACAAAATTAAATCTGCTGTTTTCCCTCACTTGTTGAATGTGGCTCACTCTGCATTTCTGTTGGACAGTGAGGGGTCAGGAGAACTGACGAAGATCTGGAGGCCCAGGGTCCCAGGCCAGGGATACAGTAACATCAGGGCTCTGCCACGGGCAGGGGCCTGGGCCACTCGATGAACAGCCAGGTGACATGGCTCTGTGGGGCACACAAAGGGAGCAGAAAGGGATGAGGCTGGAAGGGCTTCAGGGACTGGTCCACGGAGGCAGGGACTTGGAGGCTGAGTTAAGGACTTGGGATTGCCCAAGACAACAGCAATGGGACAGACAACAGTTGAGGGTCTGAATACAGGGAACACCATGACCTGAGCTCGATTCTGGAAAGGTGCCTCTATCTGGTCACTGTACGGGGAGTAGTACACCGGCAGGGCCAGAAGTGGGCCCTCCAGGTGGGTGGTGGCAGCCCTGTGGGCCCCCTCTGCTGTGGGCCACTCCAGCTGGGATCCTCAGGAAGGGCAGGAGATGAAACCAGCCACGCTGCTCTCCCCATAGCGTAGATGAGTCTGTTAATGCCACTTCCATTAGATGTCTGATTATGTAGAAAACCATTCCTCCGTAGAGCAAAGTCTTTTTTACTACCCAAATTGGGCCTCGGGCTTATACGCGTGATCGTGTTCTGTGATGAAGTCCGACAGAGCAGAGAGGGTATCAGACTAGTTTTATTACATTAACTGGTTTTCTACTTCCTTGGAACCACCACAGAATAAACTTAAAAGCACTTGGAAGGAAGGGGTCCTAGGTTTGACAATGTCTCGACTTCATTTAATTATTTTACTCCATTCTTGATATTTTCCGCTAACTCAGAACGTGGTTCTCCCCTCTCATGAGGTTTTGTTCCTCGTTCCTGGGCCCTGTTTTTAAGCCCTAGCTCTCCCACATCCCCTAACTCAAGGATATTGGCATCACAGCAGCCATTTGGCATATTTACCCCGACATTTTCCACTGTTTTCAGATTCCTGCTCTTTCCCTAGCTCCTCAGCCATTTTTGCCACAGTGAGTCATCTGCTCTGAGTCATGCCTGGCTGTGATACAAAGGCTGGGAAAACGTCTTGAACACACCTGGTGTAGAAAAGGGTGTCAGTGAAGATGGTCTGTACCAGGCGCGTGCTTCCCTGAGTGGATTCAGCAATTAAGAGAAAAAATAACCCCTCTTCTCTCCTTTGTTTCCTTAATTTACCATCCCAGTCTTTGTTGGGAGTTACTCTGACAGCAACATGGGTCTGGGCTGGTCATTTCTGACTGTTAGGAGGCAGGAAAACATTTCTGGAATGGGGCCGGAGAGCCTCTGAGAACAGAAGCAGGTTTTCTGCACACGCGGCTCTTCCTCGTGCAGTGCTGAGCAGCACACGCAGGTTGCCCCCTGCACCGTTTCCTCTCGGAGCTCCAACACGTGCACACCACACGGATGCCAAACCGTGTTGGCAGGTGCAACAACTGCATGCCATGTGGTCCCCTCGACTGGGTCTTGGGACAGGAAGAAGACAGCAATGGAAAACTATGGCCTACGACACAAGGATACACCATAGTACTGTCACTCGCTCCTCTACCCCACAATCCAAGGCATGTCTGAGACGGGCAGATGGACCCGAGAGGCAGAGCAGCCCAGAGGCACTGTCGCCCTCTCCCAGGACAGAAAGATAACTAAAAACATCTACCATAAAAAGGAGCTGGCAGCGCCTGTGGCTCAGTAGTTAGGGCACCGGCCTCATACACTCAGGCTAGCGGATTTGAACCGGCCCGGCCTGCTAAACAGCAATGACAACTGCAACAAAAAAATAGCTGGGCCTTGTGGCAGGCGCCTATAGTCTCAATTACTTGGGAGGCTGAGGCAAGAGAATCGCCTAAGCCCAAGAGTTGGAGGTTGCTGTAAGCTGTGATGCCACAGCACTCTACTGAGGGCAACAAAGTGAGACTCTGTCTCAAAATAAAAATAAATAAAAATAAACATGGAAGTAAAAAGGAGCAAAGCACAGCTAGCTGCTACATGAGGGACAGCCTACAATTGAGTACAGTTACAAAGGCCGCGTGTTGGACGATTCTGTTTATGTGAAACGTCTGTGGACAGTGGTTGTCAGCAGATGGGGGGACAGAGCGACTGCTGATGGTGATGGGGTTTCTTTCATGGGGTGATGGAAACAGTCTAAATTTAGACTATGGTAATGGCTGCACCACCCAGTGAAGTTACTAAAAAGTCACTGAATTGTACACTGGAAGGGGGTGAATTTTATAGTATGTAAAACACAGCTCAATAAGCTCTTAAACGAGAGAAGGAAAGTAAGGGGAAGGGGGAAGAGAAAGCAGGCTGTTCAAACACTCTAAACGGACTGAGGGAGAGGAGGCTGGAGCCCAGGGAGGCGAGGGTCTCTGTGCAGCCAGCAGCACGACCAGGCCTGGGGGTCCAGAGCCCCCGCCACCTGTGACGCGGGGGTGCCTCTCCATCACCTGCTCTGAGCAGGTGCCCTGGGGGCGGCAGAGTGAGCAAAACATGACTGAGGCCTTGCAGGACAGCTTCTGACCTGCCCAGAGAGGACAGAGCAGTGGGGGACGGCAAGAGAAAGGCGCTCGTGCTGGGATGGAGGGCTAGGGGTTCTGGGAGACACCTTGGCATGTTGGGGGAGGTGTTGGTGCTTTGAGAGCTGGGCGGGAATTACAGGGCTGAGGGGAAGCAGGAGAGTAGAGGGCTGGACTCTGGGAAGATGCAGAGGCAGGTGGGTGGGGCAGGGCAGGGGACATGGGACCAGCGCCCTCCAAGGTGTGCCCTGAGGGGGAGGCGGCAAGTGGAAAGGCCACGGACCGGGCCCAAGGACAGGCTGCCTGGACCTGAGCGATGACGCTTGCCTCCTCCTGCTCCACAGTGGAAGCAAACCACCACCGTCAGGCCTCGGTGCTCCCACCTATAAAACAGAGATGGTAACAGCAGCCACCTTTTGGTGCTTTTGCAAGGGCTGCAGTGACAATCGCATAAAGCACTTGGCACATGGCTGGGCGTGGCAGGGTAAACCCAGGAAACAGAAGCCATGACAAGAATGCTGTTATACCTCAGGGACCTAAAAGAATCCACCCCACTCTTCTTTCTGGGAGTCCTCTGTACTGGCCCCGGGTCAGGGCCAACCCTATGGAGTGAAGTTTAAGGCACGTGACAAGCTTCCAACAAGTACAAGCAGTTTCCCCACACTTTTTCCACATTGGAGGCAACAGCCTCACATTTTACCATTACAGACTCATCTCTCCCAAGCACCTTCCTTCCCTAGATTACAATATTGTCATCAGGTCTTGACACAGGGGAACAGATCAGCCTGTCAGGGCACAGCAGAAGGCCCTAAACCGGCAGGAGGAAGGAAGGACGGAAAGTTGGGGCAGTGAGCACAGCCTAGGGAGTGGGGCGCGAGGGGTGATGACAATTGGGGACATGACTGCTCTGGAAGGAGACACAAGGAACTGGCAGTCGTGCTGCAGGGGACGAGGGCTGGGGGGACAGAAACCACACCTCACTCGACATCTTTCTGCATCATCTGAACTTGGTACCATCTGCCTGTATAACCCAGTTGAAAAGTAAAAATAAGTAACATAAAATAAGAGGCAGGCCTACTGGGTATCTGGGTGAGACAGAGCTAGGACAACAGGGTCCCTGAAGGTACAGGTACATGCCACTAGGTTAGTCAGCTGGTGGCCCACCCTGTTTGACCCACCTCCACCTCCAGGGACCTGTAAACTCCCAGATGATTCGTTCTTGGTCAGAATCTGAGACTCTGAAACCCAGAACTCTCAACACCTCAGCAAAAAACTCTTCAGAATGGCACAAAAGAGCAATGCCCAGCGCCAGCAGCACGAGGTCATCCTGTTCAGTTGCACCATCTATTTCCCTGCTGGACGCCAATGAGCTATTCCTCCACTATGAGAACAGGTAAGCGAAATGCCAAGGAAGGGAATCATCTCTCCAAGGCCCCTGCAGAGGCCTTTAGAGAAATCCTGCATCCTAACCTCAAGCAGTTGGTGCGTCCCTGCTAGCAGGCACAGGGAGGGGTGGAGAGACCGTGGGCCTTGAAATCCGAGAGCCACCTCTGCCATGACCACTGGTACGGCCTTCAGCAAATCACTCTTGGGCTGCTCGGACCCTCACTCCCCTTGCCTGCCAAGCACATAAATCACTACGTCCCTTACAAATTGTGAGGACTGTGGAAAGTTTCAATAAAAACATCTAAATCTCTGTCACTGTCCCTCAAAATAACTGCAGCTCCTGCCAATTTTTCCCTCTGTCAGTGGATCTTGAAGTTTAAAGTTGTTATGGGTTAAATTGTGTCCCCTCTGCCCCGCAGAAAAGATATGATGAAGTCCTAAGCCCTGGAACCTGTGAGTGAACTTACTTGTAAATAGGGTCTATACAGATATAATTAGTTAAGACAAGGTGATAATGGAGTAGGACTCTAAATCAGATATGATGGTGTCCTTACAAGAAGAGGAGTTAGAGACCCAGGCATGGAAGACAGATGATGGGAGAAGGCCCTGTGACCACACAAGCAGGGGAGACCAAGGCTGGAGCAGAGGACACAAAGAGGAATCAGGGGACGCCAAAGATGGAGCATAGATAGATGCCAAGGATGGAGCAGGGATGGACACCAAGGATAGAACAGGGATGGATGCCAAGGATGGAGCATGGGACACCAAGGATGGAGCAGGGATGGACACCAAGGATAGAACAGGGATGGATGCCAAGGATGGAGCAGGGATGGACACCAAGGATGGAGCATGGGACACCAAGGATGGAACAGAGATGGACACCAAGGATAGAGCTGGGATTGACACCAAGGATGGAACAGGGATGGACATCAAGGATGGAGCAGGGATGGACACCAAGTATGGAGCAGGATGGACATTAAGGATGGAGCTGGGATGGACACCATGGATGGAACAGGGATGGACACCAAGGATGGAGCTGGGATGGACATCAAGGATGGAGCTGGGATGGACATTAAGGATGGAGCAGGGATGGACACCAAGGATGGAGCAGGGATGGACACCAAGGATGGAGCAGGGATGGACACCAAGGATGGAGCTGGGATGGACACCATGGATGGAGCAGGGATGGACACCAAGGATGGAGCTGGGATGGACACCATGGATGGAGCTGGGATGGACATTAAGGATGGAGCAGGGATGGACACCATGGATGGAGCTGGGATGGACATCAAGGATGGAGCAGGGATGGACATCAAGGATGGAGCAGGGATGGACACCATGGATGGAGCAGGGATGGACATCAAGGATGGAGCAGAGATGGACACCAAGGATGGAGCAGGGATGGACATCAAGGATGGAGCAGGGATGGACACCAAGGATGGAGCAGGGATGGACACCAAGGATGGAGCTGGGATGGACATTAAGGATGGAGCAGGGGACGCCAAGGATGGAGCAGGGATGGACACCATGGATGGAGCAGGGATGGACATCAAGGATGGAGCAGTGACGGACACCAAGGATGGAGCAGGGATGGACACTAAGGATGGAGCAGGGATGGACACCACGGATGGAGCAGGGATGGACACCAAGGATGGAGCAGGGATGGACACCATGGATGGAGCAGGGATGGACATCAAGGATGGAGCAGAGATGGACACCAAGGATGGAGCAGGGATGGACACCAAGGATGGAGCAGGGATGGACATCAAGGATGGAGCAGGGATGGACATCAAGGATGGAGCAGGGATGGACACCATGGATGGAGCAGGGATGTACACCATGGATGGAGCAGGGATGGACACCAAGGATGGAGCAGGGATGGACATCAAGGATGGAGCAGGGATGGACATCAAGGATGGAGCAGGGATGGACACCATGGATGGAGCAGGGATGTACACCATGGATGGAGCAGGGATGGACACCAAGGATGGAGCAGGGATGGACATCAAGGATGGAGCAGGGATGGACACCATGGATGGAGCAGGGATGGACATTAAGGATGGAGCAGGGATGGACACCAAGGATGGAGCAGGGATGGACACCAAGGATGGAGCAGGGATGGACACCATGGATGGAGCAGGGATGGACATTAAGGATGGAGCAGGGATGGACACCAAGGATGGAGCAGGGATGGACACCATGGATGGAGCAGGGATGGACATTAAGGATGGAGCAGGGATGGACACCAAGGATGGAGCTGGGATGGACATTAAGGATGGAGCAGGGATGGACACCAAGGATGGAGCAGGGATGGACACCAAGGATGGAGCAGGGATGGACACCAAGGATGGAGCAGGGATGGACACCATGGATGGAGCAGGGATGGACACCATGGATGGAGCAGGGATGGACATTAAGGATGGAGCAGGGATGGACACCAAGGATGGAGCAGGGATGGACATTAAGAATGGAGCAGGGATGGACACCAAGGATGGAGCTGGGATGGACATTAAGGATGGAGCAGGGATGGACACCATGGATGGAGCTGGGATGGACATTAAGGATGGAGCAGGGATGGACACCATGGATGGAGCTGGGATGGACATTAAGGATGGAGAAGGGATGGACACCATGGATGGAGCAGGGATGGACACCATGGATGGAGCAGGGATGGACACCATGGATGGAGCAGGGATGGACACCATGGATGGAGCAGGGATGGACACCAAGGATGGAGCAGGGATGGACACCAAGGATGGAGCAGGGATGGACATCAAGGATGGAGCAGGGATGGACACCATGGATGGAGCAGGGATGTACACCATGGATGGAGCAGGGATGGACACCATGGATGGAGCAGGGATGGACATCAAGGATGGAGCAGGGATGGACACCATGGATGGAGCAGGGATGGACATCAAGGATGGAGCAGGGATGGACACCAAGGATGGAGCAGGGATGGACACCAAGGATGGAGCAGGGATGGACACCAAGGATGGAGCAGGTATGGACACCAAGGATGGAGCAGGGATGGACACCAAGGATGGAGCAGGGATGGACACCATGGATGGAGCAGGGATGGATACCATGGATGGAGCAGGGATGGACATTAAGGATGGAGCAGGGATGGACACCAAGGATGGAGCAGGGATGGACATTAAGGATGGAGCAGGGATGGACACCAAGGATGGAGCTGGGATGGACATTAAGGATGGAGCTGGGATGGACACCATGGATGGAGCTGGGATGGACATTAAGGATGGAGCAGGGATGGACACCATGGATGGAGCTGGGATGGACATTAAGGATGGAGCAGGGATGGACACCATGGATGGAGCAGGGATGGACACCATGGATGGAGCAGGGATGGACACCATGGATGGAGCAGGGATGGACACCATGGATGGAGCAGGGATGGACACCAAGGATGGAGCAGGGATGGACACCAAGGATGGAGCAGGGATGGACATCAAGGATGGAGCAGGGATGGACACCATGGATGGAGCAGGGATGTACACCATGGATGGAGCAGGGATGGACACCATGGATGGAGCAGGGATGGACATCAAGGATGGAGCAGGGATGGACACCATGGATGGAGCAGGGATGGACATTAAGGATGGAGCAGGGATGGACACCAAGGATGGAGCAGGGATGGACACCAAGGATGGAGCAGGGATGGACACCAAGGATGGAGCAGGTATGGACACCATGGATGGAGCTGGGATGGACACCAAGGATGGAGCTGGGATGGACACCATGGATGGAGCAGGGATGGACATTAAGGATGGAGCAGGGATGGACACCAAGGATGGAGCTGGGATGGACATTAAGGATGGAGCAGGGATGGACACCATGGATGGAGCTGGGATGGACATTAAGGATGGAGCAGGGATGGACACCATGGATGGAGCAGGGATGGACACCATGGATGGAGCTGGGATGGACACCAAGGATGGAGCAGGGATGGACACCATGGATGGAGCAGGGATGGACATCAAGGATGGAGCAGGGATGGACACCATGGATGGAGCAGGGATGGACATTAAGGATGGAGCAGGGATGGACATCAAGGATGGAGCAGAGATGGACACCAAGGATGGAGCAGGGATGGACACCATGTATGGAGCAGGGATGGACACCATGGATGGAGCAGGGATGGACATCAAGGATGGAGCAGGGATGGACACCATGGATGGAGCAGGGATGGACACCAAGGATGGAGCTGGGATGGACACCAAGGATGGAGCAGGGATGGACACCAAGGATGGAGCTGGGATGGACACCATGGATGGAGCAGGGATGGACACCAAGGATGGAGCTGGGATGGACATTAAGGATGGAGCTGGGATGGACACCATGGATGGAGCTGGGATGGACATTAAGGATGGAGCAGGGATGGACACCATGGATGGAGCTGGGATGGACATCAAGGATGGAGCAGGGATGGACATCAAGGATGGAGCAGGGATGGACACCATGGATGGAGCAGGGATGGACATCAAGGATGGAGCAGGGATGGACACCAAGGATGGAGCAGGGATGGACATCAAGGATGGAGCAGGGATGGACACCAAGGATGGAGCAGGGATGGACACCAAGGATGGAGCTGGGATGGACATTAAGGATGGAGCAGGGGACGCCAAGGATGGAGCAGGGATGGACACCATGGATGGAGCAGGGATGGACATCAAGGATGGAGCAGGGATGGACACCAAGGATGGAGCTGGGATGGACATTAAGGATGGAGCAGGGGACGCCAAGGATGGAGCAGGGATGGACACCAAGGATGGAGCAGGGATGGACACCAAGGATGGAGCTGGGATGGACATTAAGGATGGAGCAGGGGACGCCAAGGATGGAGCAGGGATGGACACCAAGGATGGAGCAGGGATGGACACCAAGGATGGAGCTGGGATGGACATTAAGGATGGAGCAGGGGACGCCAAGGATGGAGCAGGGATGGACACCAAGGATGGAGCAGGGATGGACACCAAGGATGGACCAGGGATGGACACTAAGGATGGAGCAGGGATGGACACCAAGGATGGAGCAGAGGACACCAAGAATTGCTGATAACCACAAAAAGTGGGGAAAAGAGGCACTGAGTCTCCCTCTGAGTCCCTCTTGACATCTTAATTTGAGACTTCTGGTCTTCAGAACTGTGAGAGAATAGATTTCTGTTGTTGTAAGCCCCCTAGTTTGTGGTATTAATTCTTTGTTACAGCAGCTCTTGGAAATGAATTTGGAATCTTATCTGGTTTTACTAAACATCTAGTCCTTGAATTCTCTTGCCCAATGGTCAGCCTGCCAGCCTGTTTGTCTGTAGCAAAAGAAAACCAAGTTAATATCTACCAAAGCAGCAATTTCTCCCATCTTTGAAAAGGTCTGATTGCCATAAAAACTATTCATTTGGCAAATATTGTATTTACTGAGCACCTAGTATACGGCAGGCACTGTTCTCTGCCCTCTGGATACAGCGGCAAATGGGAAACAGGCAATAAAAGCATTCTGAAGTAAATAAGGTCATTTCTGATAGTGCTATGAAGAAAACAAAAGGCTGCATATGACAGAGTGAGAGGAAAAAGGAACATTACTTTATCAGGGAAGGTCACAGGAAGGGAAGGATGTGATATTGGAGCAGTGGCCTGAATGACAGGGAGGTGGCCCTGGGGAAATGTAGCAAGAGGAACAGCCAGTGCAAAGGCCCTGAGGCAGTGATCTCCGCATGTTCAGGCTCAGAAAGCAGGCAGGACCTCTGTGAGTTAGACAGTGGTAGTTGATGAAGCTGGGGAAACAAGCAAGGCCAGTACCTGCACAGCCACCCTCGTAGACTGGGGTAAGGAGTTTGAACTTCACCTCAATGGTACTGGGAAGCTGCCAAGGAGAGACATGATTCGACTTACAGTTTTTAAATGATCACTCTAGGCGTGATCAAGTTCTTAAAACTAAAGTCTTTGTAACTGCTGTCCTTTGGTTCTAAGGCCTCTACAGAATGAGTTTAATGAATGATAGCCTTGAACTTTCTGTCATCGTGACTCCCGAGATTCCTCCAGCTTAACCAGATCTAATTCATTCACCGCTATAACGGTTTCCAATGAGTATGCTTGATTTTTTTTTTCTGTGCCCTTCATTATATGTGATGTCCAGAAAAGAACACAATGTTCTAAGTATGGGGTGTTCATGCACATTTCTGATGTGTCTTGGGACTGCTTTGGTTTTCAATTCTGTTTTATACCAGTGACCTACTGAAACATCCCTCCAGCAGCCTCCCCCTGAAGTCCTGTTCTTTCCGTGACACCCAGATCTGGGCAGTGAGATTAAAACCTGTTCTTCCCTAATGAGAACCACCTATGCCCTGTTTAAAAAACAAAAGTGTCACCATAACCCACACGGTGCCACATAGAAAAGACTGATTAGAAACAAAACTACTGGGTCAGCTCCTTGGGTTTCATGGCCACTGCGTTGCTCCTCCTGGAGGAGGACAAGCAGAGCTATTATAGCTAGTTTCCTCTAAATTGCCTTGCCCTCTTGCATCACACATCTGAAGACACCTAGACTATTTGGAAACACAGAATGCTTGAGCAAAAGACACTCTTGGCAATCATACTTCCTACTAGATTTCTCAAAGACTTATAAACAAATCTGAGCCCACGAAGACTACCACAGGCTTGGAGTGGGGGAAGCCATGAAGGCGCAGCTGTGCTGCCAAGCTGGGCTGACTCGGCGAGCTGGGAGCCCCACGTGATGGGAGAAAAGGATGTTCTTCTAGGCCTCAGGAAAGCCCTGGGGCCCTCGTGTGAGGGATGATCCTCTGGGATCCTCCCACATCCCATTCTGCAGGGCGTTATGGGCTGCCACATCTACTGTGAGACTGCTGGGGTTAACACCTGGCTTCCTCCCCCCACAAGTCACTCAGCCTTGGTTTCCTCATCTGTGACATGGGAACGGTAACACCACCTATAATTTGCAAGTTTATCCTGAAAATCAATCAAGCGTCTATATGTGAAAGCACTTTGTGTTATTACAAGAGGATTTGACTCCTGCCTTTGCATAATCTTTCCAGCTGCTGGTTGACTTTCACAACTTTTTGTTGTTGTTGTTGTTAATCTCCTCAGGCTGCTTTTGGTGTTTCTTTTAACCTGATTATTTTCCATTTTGGGGAGAAGGGGATGGGGATAGAAGCATGCAGCAGCCATCACCTCATTGAAACCTTTCCTAGGGACTGTACTAAAAGAAGCCACCCTCAGAGCCATTTATCAATTTACCTTTGAAAGAAAAAGTTATTGTCATAAAAAGAGAACCCCATCTAGTATCTGTGGATACGCTTTACTTTCCGGAATTCTGTAGCAAACTATTTAAGGTTTGTCACTTATTTGTGTCACTGACTTGCTCCTCATTGCTTTTAGTTGTTACATTCCCAAATAATACAAACTGGTCATCACGCTGACTGACATGATGCATCCCATACAAAAGGCAAACATTCCAAGAAACAGTGGAACGTGACACGGGGAGGCTTCAAGATAACCTGATCACTAAGAGTGCCCAGGTGTGAGTCCCGAGCCATCTTCATGGCTTAATGGAAAAGGAAAATCTCCTGAGTCAACTTTGTCACTGTGAGCCCATCTCAACACCCTTTTTGTTGTGTGGTAAGCAATCCTATTTCTTAACAAAGTGGAAATAAAAACAAGAGACAGTCAAAGGGAGCCACTCTGAACAATGTGGGGACGTGTGCTTCCCAGCAGAAATATGGGAAAGACAACACAGGGCCACCCAAGCTTTTTTCTTTTTCCTTTGCTTGTCAGTGTTAAGCATCTGGGCGGCCCTGCTTCTAGCTATTGGGAGTGGGTGCCTCTAATTAAATGAATGTGACACTATCATCGGGTCGCAGCCTGGCTCAGGCAGCCTCCGCGCTGACAGCTGTCAGCCTGCCTCTAACACTGACTCACCCCAGCCCCAACCTCCACGTCAGGGCGCCTCACCGGTGCCAGCTCAGAGGCCAGGTCCTGCTCATTCCGCAGGTTGGCACTCACGCCCAGCACTTACCCAGAGAGAACGAGGAGCTGGCTGGTGTCCACTGCAAAACCTTTCCCCTCTTCCCCTTCTCATCTTTCCCAATCCAATCTACCTGCAATCTTGGGCAGCACAAGCCCAGTGGAACGGGGGCCATACGCTTAACTCCAGGAAGACTAATTCTGTCCTTCAAACCTCCTGGAAACTGCTCCAGTCCCCTGTAAACCAGCTGCCCTGCACTGAGCTTCTGAAACTGCATGAACATTTCTGTCCCCTCTGCAAACCTCACCGGCCCACCAGGAGCAGAGCGAAGCGCGTTGACAGCTCAGGCGAAACCCACAGGGGCGGCCACTCAGCCGAGAAGCCGCTTCCCTCGTCCACACCACTGCCGGCCCCACACGCAGGACCTGACAAGTGTCTTTCCTATCCGGCTCCCTGCACCCCCTCCCCGCACGCCTTCCCGAGTCCAGGTTTTTTTGTTATTTTTTTCCACCCCCCAAGACGGAGTAACCAGCGCCATCCCAAAGCCACTTGGGGACAGCATCTGCCGACATCTGCCACCGGGGACAC
Organism: Nycticebus coucang; assembly: GCF_027406575.1. NCBI lineage: Eukaryota > Metazoa > Chordata > Mammalia > Primates > Lorisidae > Nycticebus > Nycticebus coucang. The sequence goes on along the minus strand of NC_069781.1, from coordinate 181,108,929 downwards.
CTCCCGCGGGCACCGACCCCAGGCTTCCCTCCGGCCCGGCGTCCAGCCGCCCTTCCCCGTGTCCTTACCTACCCGCCCCGGGGCCCGCGCCCCCGCGGACCCGCCTCCTGCCACCCACGGGCCCGCCCCGCAGCCCCGCGGCACTCCCACCTGTCACCCCTCGCAGACCCCGGAGAGCCGCGTCCTGGGTCCCCGCCGTCCCTCCCGGGCAAACCCTCCCCTGGCGAGCTCGGCAGGCGAGCCCGAGGCCGCCGCGCGGCCCCTCTCACCGCAGGCGGGCCGGGCAGCTAGCGGGCGCAGTCAGGCTCGGCGGCTGCGGCTTCTGCGCCGCCCGCAAGCAGCCGGGTCCTTCCGAGGCGCCGCGGCGCGAGCTGTCAGTCAGCTGGAGGTGCCCGCCCCCGCCCCCCCCCGATTCCATCGGCGCAGGCGCGGGACGGGCACCGCCCTCCTCTCACGGAGAGGGCGGGGCTGGGTCACGTGACTGGGCGGAGTCTGCTCCCGAGAGGCTGCCCCCGCCCGTGGGAGAGCGCGCCGAGGTCCCGGAGCCCGCGCGCTCGCCCAACCCAGCCCAGGGTGTTCTCCCGCCCTGGGAAGAGTCTGGTGCTGCAGGCCTTTCTGCACGCGGGTGGGTGGGTAATTTGGTGATCTGGGGGGCAAGGCCGGTGTGGAGTCCCGGCATGGAGCCAGGAAATATGGTCTGGTTCTGGTCCTGTGTTGCTCCACCTTTAAGACATTAACAAGCATGCCTATAAAGTAAATCTGGCTAGGATACCTAGGAGGGCGATCTGACCTCTATTTTTTTTTTTTTTTAGACAGAGTCTCACTATGTCGCCCTCGGTAGAGTGCTGTAGGGTCCCAGCTCACAGCAACCTCAAACTCTTGGGCTTTAAGCGAATCTCCAAGTAGCTGGGACTACAGGCGCCCAACACAACACCTGGCTATTTCTTTGTTGCAGTTGTCATTGTTGTTTAGCTGGCCTGGGCCGGGTTCGAACCCACCACCCTCTGTGCCTGTGGCTGTAACCCCTGTGCTATGGGCGCCAAGCCAGCCCTCTATTTTTTTTGAAAGGGAGCGACTTAGACTGGTAGGTGCACTTCAGCTGCTCTGAAGGTTCCAGGCCTGTCTGCGTCTTTTCAGCAAATACAATAAACACAGTGTTCAGGCCATTCATTTCTTCTACATGTCTTCGTTTAAAAAAGTAAAAAGTACAAGTGCTGCCTCCTGCGGAAGATCTTGTAGTTCCCGAGTAGGTATAGAAACATTAACTGACAGCCTTGCCCAGCGATTCGGGGGTTAGCTCAGACTTGTTCCAGTACCTAGCAAAGTAGAGAAGCCAATTCCGGGGTGTTGGCCCTGGCATCCCAAATCTGCTAAAGATGCTGGCGCGGCCACTCTGCGGCTGTGGTGCTCCTTCTGGTGCCTGCTTACATGAAATACCAAAGCCCTGTCTTTAAAGAAATGTAACAACATCTGAAAGAGGGCTGAATGTGGATTTTAGAAAACAGTGGGTTTTCTGAAGTCATGAGATTTACACAGGAGGAACTGCCCCTTAAGAGGAAAACTGATACGAGTAAATCAAGATTCTGTCCCTTGCCCCAAGCAGAGCTGCTGGTCCCTGAAAAGATGACCCACTGCACCGTTGACTGACTTGGAAAAGTTTGAAGGAACACATAAAGAAAGAAGCTGGGAGCTGTAGTTCCACGAGGATTATGGGCCATCCAGCCCCATAGCTGTTTCGGGTGCATTCTAGATTTGATTGACCAGCTGGGTATGGCCATGATGTATGAGAAGCTGGAACGTAGGGTGTTTCAAGCTTGTTGTGAACTCAGAAAGGGAGGCAGGTCCAGTAGTGGACATTCCCTTATGGTGGTTCTCAACCTTCCTAATGCCGCAACCCTTTAATACAGTTCCTCATGTTGTGGTGACCTCCAACCATAAAATTATTTTCGTTGCTACTTCATAACTGTAATTTTGCTACTGTTATGAATCGTAATGTAAATATCTGATATGCAGGATGGCCTTAGGCAACCCCTGTGAAAGGGTTGTTCGACCCCCAAAGGGGTTGCGACCCACAGGTTGAGAACTGCTGCCTTACAGCATGTTGGTCTCTGTAAGATTCTGTCCTGAGTCCAGCAGAATGTAAGTGCTGTCTTGCCAAATCTATGGGCGGAAGCAGGAGGGATGCTGCAGCTGCAGGAAATGTTCCTCTGGTTCAGTGAGCGAGCCCTGGACAAAGCACCAACTTACAAGGTCCTGACCCAACCTTGGCAACAACAATTGTTCAGAAAAGTTGAAAAAAAATGTGAGCTTGTTTGGAGTTGGATTCCATTTAGAAGAAATATCATTTCTGCCAAGGATTCATGCAGACCCTTTCCCCACCTCATAAAAGGTCTGTTGATCTTCTCAGAAGGTTGGAGAGAGGCAGATGAAGTGGCCAATGTTTTTGTGAAAGTGAGTTGACATTGGGCCTGGCAAATATTCAGGACAGATAACCTGTGAAAAATCTTTGTGACCCCTGGGAAGAGGGAACCATGCTAGGCCAAGCTTGTTTTCTGCTGCGGGATGTACAGACTACTAAATCATGGAAATAGCATGTGTGGACCCAGAAAGCATATTCACCAGGATTCTTTTCAGTGATAAGTGACAGAAACTCAATTCAAGCTGTTTAAAAGAACAAAAACAAAAACAAGGAAACATGTTGATTTACATAATTAAAAAGTTCTGGAGTTGGCCCAGCAGGATCCAGGGAAGCAAATGATATCCCTGGAACTTGGTCTCTATGTCCCTCTGAGTTGGCTTCATTCACTCTCTTCATTCAGAGAGTGGGCCCCAACAGCTCCAGGCTTATATTTTCTCAGCCTAGCAGCTCCCTCGGAAAAAAAGATTCTCTTTTAATACTTCTACCAAAAGTCTAGGATTTGTTCTGAATGGATTAATGCTTTTCATGTGCTCATCTCTTGGAAGAAACTCCTGAGGCCAGGAGGGAGGGTCAGCCACACCTACACTATTTGGGTGGTTCTCCCTGGGAAAGAGGTGCTCTTGCCAGAAGAGGGGGCTAGACCCTGGGCAAGCAGAAAAAAAGCAGCTAGGAAAGCATATAAGAAAAAGCATTCAGGGTGGCCTGTGGCTCAGTGAGTAGGGTGCTGGCTCCATATACTAAGGGTGGCAGGTTCAGACCTGGTCCTGGCTGAACTGCAACCAAAAAATAGCTGGGCGTTGAGGCAGGCACCTGTAGTCCCAGCTACTTGGGAGGCTGAGGCAAGAGAATCGCCTAAACCCAAGAGTTGGAGGTTGCTGTGAGCTGTGATGCCACAGCACTCTACCGAGGGTGATAAAGTGAGACTTTGTCTCTAAAAAAAAGAAAAAGCATTCACCGACACATCTCATAATATTGTATAAATGGCATGAGAAGATGGGAGAAGCAGTAAATTTATTGGATGGGTTAATAAAACTTCAAAAATATTTTGACCAGCCTGGGCAACATAATGAGAATGCACCTCTACCAAAAATTAAAAAATAAGCTGAGGTGGTGGCAGGTACCTGTAGTCTTAGCTACTAGGGAGGCTGAGCCAGGAGGATCACTTGAAGTTGTAGTGAGCTATGCTGCTATCACTGTAGCCCAGGTGACAGAGTGAGGTCTGTGACAGAGTGAAGTTGTAGTGAGCTATGCTGATATCACTCTAGCCCAGGTGACAGAGTGAGGTCTTCTCTCAAAAACAACCCCCCAAAATTTATTATCTTACAATTGTGGAGGTCAAGTTCCAAAACTGAGGTGCCAGCAGGGCTGTGTTCCTTCTGGTGGCTCTCGTAGAGAATTGTTTCCTTGCCTTTTCCAGGGTCGAGAGGCCTCCTCCCTTCTCTCATACTCTGGAATACTTCTTCAGCTTTTCTGTGTTCTTTTTGACACTGAGACAGGTTGAGGCAGGTGGATCGCCTGAGCTCAGGAATTCAAGACCAGCCTGAGCAAGAGTGAGACCTTGTCTCTACTCAAAATACGAAAATTAGCCAGGCCTTGTGGCAGGTGTCCGTGGTCCCAGCTACTCGGGAGGCTGAGGCAGGAGGATCACTTGAGAGTTTGAGGTGCTGTGAGCCAGGTCCACAGAGTGAGACTGTTTCCAAAAAGAGAAGGCGCTGAAACGTGCCAGGAGTACAGGCCTACTGTTTGCAGGCTGTCTCCCCATTTAGAGTTTTTTGATTGCTCCTTTGTTACTGGAGTCCCACGTTGGCAGCACTGCTCCCTGACTGAACTTGTGCCCTTCTCCGCGAGTCACGTTAGGAGGCACAATTATCAGTTTGTCTCATGACTGGTGATGTTACACTTGACGGGGATGACCATTCTCCCTTGTAAGGGTGCCCTGTTTTCTCTTTGTGAGTCAGTAATCTGAGTAATTCTGATACTCTGAAACTATTTAAATAGCTTGTGTTCCAAAGAACTTTCACCCAGTCGTTTAGCATCTGTTAATGATAATGCTACAATGGTTGCAAAATGTTGAGTGTCCTAATCCTATTGCTCCGTGTGTATTAGCTGACACTCCCTGGATCTATCATTGCATTTCTCCCAACTGTTCTCTACAAAGCAGCAAGCAGGACCTTTAAAAACCACAACTATGATCCAGCCCTTCCGTGGCTTCCGTCTGCCTCACAGATGAGGCTGGCCTCCTTCACCCAGTCTCCAGGGCCCTGCCCAACCTGGCCCCTTCCCAGCTCTCCGGCATAGTCTCATGCCACCTGCCCTGATCTCTACACACTGGGCCCTCACAGGATTTCAAATAATCCATGCTCCTCTCTACCCCTCTTCTGGCATCCCCCCATTCTCTCTTTCTTAATGAATACCCACATCCTTCACATTTTGAATCCCAAAGGCAGCCCTGTAAGGGAGGCCCAGACCAGGTCAAGTTCCTGGGTATGCCATCTCAGCACATGTCCTTTTCCTTCATAGAAACACACCAGTTTATAAGGGTGCATTGGGCTCTAAGCTTCAGGAAGGATGGAGGCTTTGCCTGGTTTTGCTACTCATGTGTTTGTAGCACTTAGCATGGTGCCAGACACAGAGTCGATCCTCATTAAATACTTGTCTAATGAATGAATATGAGTCTGAGACAAGGACCTTGGGGGGCAAAGGAGGACAGGAAGGGGGCTGGGGTTATTGCATTCTGAGTACAAACAGGCAGGGGCATGCTTTTAGGCAATTTAGTGGATGGGGTCATGGTACTGACTTCAGGGGAACCAGCCACAGGCAGGCCCCCAGGGAGGCTGACTTGGTCCATGGCTGGGATCTGGACCAAGAAAGCATATAAGCTACTAGGGAGGCTGAGCCTACAGACTGCCCTTCAGGAGGGGCGTGGCACAGCTGAAGGACAGTCTGTGGGCTGGCTCTGCTTCTCCACTGCAGTTGGAGTCCCAGTTTCCACAGATGAACAAAGGGTTAACACCAATTCTGCAGGGATGTGATGACAAAGGGAGTCTCTGAAGCAGTAGGACAGCAGCTAGGGGAGCAAAACAGATGTGGGTCTGAGTCCTGGCTCCCCGTCTCTCAGCTGCGTGATCTGAGGACATAGCTCAACCTCTCTGGGCCTGTCTATAAAAGGGACCAATCACAGTGAGTTCACAGATTCATTCCATGCAGATTTATTATTGGGGGACTACTTTTTAATAGGCAGCGGGGAGAAAATAGCGAACAAGACCAACAGACCTCCCTGTCTTTTCTGAGGCTTGTTTTCTGATGAGGAATGGGATAAGTAAGGGAAAGATATAGGATGTTAACTGAGCCGTGACACAGAGCAAGGCAGGGAGGGGAAGTGAAATACTGCAAGGATAGGAGGGAGGAATTTTACATAGGATCCCAAGGAGAAAAGACCTTCTGAGTCAAGTCCTAAAGGGCACAAGTGTGAGCAGGGCTGTCCCGGGGCCTCAGCCTTCCGCACAGGGCCACTAGCCATGCGGGCTGTCCAGGGGCCTCAGCCTTCCGCACAGGGCCACTAGCCATGCGGGCTGTCCAGGGGCCTCAGCCTTCCGCACAGGGCCACTAGCCATGCGGGCTGTCCAGGGGCCTCAGCCTTCCGCACAGGGCCACTAGCCATGCGGGCTGTCCAGGGGCCTTAGCCTTCCGCACAGGGCCACTAGCCATGCGGGCTGTCCAGGGGCCTCAGCCTTCCGCACAGGGCCACTAGCCATGTGCCCTCCCCAGGATGGCCTGGTGAGAAGGACTTCAGGAGGACATCGTACCACTTTGCGTTTAGACTTCACAGGCCTTGTCCAACCCCGGAGGTTGAGCAGTTTCAGTCTTTTTGGGTTTCTTACTCTGGCTGTTGAATTCAACACAAACTCAGCGGAAAAACTAAGAAACAACACAAACATGCTTTCAGAACAAGTCTCTGATTTTCCACTGCCTCACTGGCGCTCTCTCCCAGCACTCACCTAAAGTTGAGGATACAAATGATAAGTGCACATAACCGAATGAGTTTTTACCAAACACACTTCCAGACTGCCAGCACCCAGATCAAGAGACAGAATGCGGCCACCACCTCCACTGCACTCCCCTCCCTGACAGGCCCTGCCTTTCTACACCGGTCGGTTTGGTTTGCGTTTATTAACGGATGTCCTGCTCCTTTTACTCAACACCGTGTTTGTGAGGTTGATCCATACTGCATGCTCTACATGCACCTACAGGCAGGCCCCGAGTCACAGACAACTCCCTCTCATGAACAGAGGCTATCATAGTAAGTTCCTGAGTTATGAACATCCCGCCGATGTGTGTCTCACGCTTACGAACACAGGCTATTACAGGTAATCGGTAAATGCAACTTAACCAACCTGCGGAGCCTATCTCGTTTGTAACCTGGAGACTGCCTGCACTTTCATCCTCACTGCTGTGTGGTATTTCCTTGTATGTGAATGTACCACAATTTACTTATTCACTCTGTTGTTCATGGACATTTGGTGGTTGCAAGGGTAGTGCTATTCCAGATAGTGCTGTGTGAACACCGCAGTACAGGTCTCTTGGTATGCACAGGTGCGTGTACACACCTGTCAGTTGTCCAAGGCGTTTAGCAATCCACTCCCACTGGCAGTGTCTGGACGGTGGACTTGTCCTGTGTGCTTGCCAACACAGGGCATTTTTCATTGCAGCCCTTCTGGCGGGTGTGCGAATAGTATTTTCTTTCTGGTTGAAGTTTGCATGTCCCTGATAACTAAGGAAAACGAGCATTGTTCCTTATGTTTTCGATATTGTCTTTTGTAAAGTGTGTCAAGTGTTTTGCCAATTGTTCTGTTGGGTTGTCTTACTTATTTCTACCTTTTTATTTTTACCTTCTTATTGTCTACCTTTTTATGCACTTAAAGATGAATACATGCTCATAGGTAAAAAATTTAACAAGTTACAGACCCATTTCTTATATATTTTTCCAGGGATATTCTATGGACATGTATATATGTATACCCCTCATCTATTTTCTTTTACACAAACACACATAGTTTTATAATAGACTTAATATTCCTTGAAGACCATTCATATCAACTCACAAAAATCTGTCTCATTCTTTTTACAGTTGTAAAGGAGTGTTTCATTTGTGAGTAGAGCGTACATTATTTTATTTCACGTATAAATGGGCACAGAATGTGATACCAGCCTCTTGTTTCTGCAAACTTTCCAATGTAAATACAGACACAAACATTTTTGTACACGTGGGTGAGTAGGTAGGATAAATTCCTAAGACAGGAAGTGCTGAGTGAAAGGGTATGTGCACTTGAATGTTTGTGATTTGTACTGCTAACTGGGTTTGCAAAATATCTATGACTGTGCTAATTTGTTTCACTTTGCGAACATGGGGTGCCTGTATTACAGAACTTTTGATTTTAGCCAGTCTACTGGGTAAAAAATGGTATCTCCTTCAACTTTAAATTTGCATTCACTTTGAAGGAGGCTGAGCATCTAAGTGCATAGCTGGAAACTAGCTCCTGAAAGTTTGGTTTTTGTCTGAGGGGGAAACAAAATTAACCCTTGATACAGAATGTTCTATATCATTGCACAAATACGAAAGGTCAGGTTTCTGCTCCTAGGCCCTCAGTGAAATCAGGGAGAGGTAAAAAACTGTGTTGAACCACAGTCTTAAAATAGGAAGAAACTTTAATATCAAGTCTAATCTCATATTTTAGAGATTTCTTTTTAAAAGATGAGGCTTAGAGAAGGGAAATGACTTACAGAAGTCCACGTATCAATAGTGTTGAGAAAGAGATGGAGATGTTTGGTAAGAGTCGAATTGTTGGAAAACAAGATGGCGGGCTCACGGGGAGGCACTGTCAAGGGATGAAAACTGACTTTTCCTAGAAGCAGATTTTAAAAGCAGTGTTTTTCAAAACATCTTTGTTTCATAAGTATCTTGATACACCATGGCTGGAGCAGCAGTAAAATGGGTGATATCAAAGAGAAGTATCTTGAAACGTTTATTTCCAATCCAGAATGGAGCTTTATATTGTGTTTGTCATAAATCTACATATTCTTCTCTACCAGATGACTATAATTGCAAAGTGGAGCTTGCTTTGACATCTGATGGCAGGTCAACAGTATGCTACCACCCTTCTGTGGACATTCCATATGAACACACAAAACCTATTCCTCTACCAGACCCTGTGTGTAATAACGGAGAAACACATGATCAAGTGCTGAAAACCAGATTAGCAGAAAAAAGTGAACGCCTTGAACAAGGACCCGTGATAGAACAACTTACCAAAATGTTCTTTACTACTAAGCACCGTTGGTATCCTCGTGGACAGTATCACACTCGTTGTAAGAAACCGAATCCTCCAAAGGACAGAGGATACTGAGGTTTTCCGGGGAATCAGAGAGAAGTGTGCCTCAGACGGCATTTGAGAAAATGCAATGTGGTATATTTATGAATATGTCATATAGTAAAATAGTAATAATAAAATGCCTTTCATATAGCAAAAAAAAGAGTCGAATTGTTTTTGTCAACTGCTACTATCCCTGTGAAATATTTTAAAGAATGATTTTATTGTGCAGTTTCCTTTAGCTAGGGTGTATTTTTAAAGTTACAGTAAATAAGCTATACTATAAAAACACAGACAATATAAACAAGTGTTAAAGAAATCATAATTTCGGGACCTTCTAAATTTATTTTATTTATTTATTTATCTTTGTAGAGACAGAGTCTCACTTTATGGCCCTCGGTACAGTGCCGTGGCCTCACACGGCTCACAGAAACCTCCAACTCCTGGGCCCAAGCGATTCTCTTGCCTCAGCCTCCTGAGCAGCTGGGACTACAGGCACCCACCACAACGCCCGGCTATTTTTTTGTTGCAGTTTGGCCGGGGCTGGGTTTGAACCCACCACCCTCGGCATATGGGGCCGGCGCCCTACTCACGGAGCCACAGGCGCCGCCTAGGACCTTCTAAATTTATTATGCTAAGGGGGAAGTTAAGCCCCAGAGACGGAATCACTAGCCATTTCTGCTTCTTAGACTATATAGATTAACCCAGTGTTTTTGTTCTGTAAATGACCAGCAGAGACCAGAATTTTCCCCTCCCAGTTACAGATCTTTATTATAGATTAACTGCCTCCTTTATTGTCCTGACGATGTAAAAGCCCCCATGACTGTTACATCAGTGAGAAATGTTAAATACACTTTTCCCGAAAGAAAAAGACCACCTCAACTAATTAGATCATTGTAACTATGCATTAAGCCTTCAACATCTATGTAACAGATGTCGAAATTCTGTTAAGTTTCCCTACACACTGTGCTACGAACACCAAACCCACTTTTTTTTTTTTTTTTTTTGAGACAGAGTCTCATTCTGTTGGCCCAGGCTAGAGTGCCCTGGCTTCATAGCTCACAGCAACCTCATATTCCTGGCTCAAGCGATCCTCCTGCTTCAGCCTCCCAAATACCTGGGACTACAGGTTCCCACCACAACACCCAGCTAGTTTTTCTATTTTTAGTAGAGATGGGGGTCTCGCTCTTGCTCAGGCTGGTCTGCTAAACTGGAGCAATTCTCTTGCCTCGGCCTCCCAGAGTGCTAGCATTACAGGTGTGAGCCAGCTTCCCTAAACTTTGGATGGATATTCCCAAACTTGGAACCTGTGCTTCCTGAGTGACTGTCCTCAAACTTTGTACTTGAATAAACACTTTAAACTAGATTCTGACTTTTTAAATATGTTAGGTTTACACATGATCAGAATGAAGACAATTAAGGGTTGCTCCACTTTTCATTTTTTGACAATGGGGGTAGTGCCACTTGCAAACTTTGAAATGGGTCGAAAAGATTATTGAGTATGTAGGGGAAGAAAAAAAAAATTTCCCTCCTGTAGACCTGTAAGTTCTTAGTTGGGACTCCTGTGACAAAGACAGATAAACAAGAGAAAAACAAACACAAGTTTATTTACATGTTTATCTCATATAGGAACAGAGAGACTCAGGGAACAGTAGCTCAAAGGGGCACCTTAGAATTCAGGTTTACATAGAATCTTCCACAAAGAGCAATAAATATGGAGAGAAAGACAGGACAAAGGAAAGCAGGAAAGGGAATAAACAATAGAGTCAGGTTGTTTACAGATTCCTCTGGGCTATTAAGAGTCTAGTGTCTCCACTAGCCACCTGTAGCTCAGTGAGTAGGGTGCCGGCCATATACACTGAGGCTGGAGGGTTCAAGCCTAGCCTAGACCTGCTAAAACAACAGTGACAACTCCAACCAAAAAATAGCCAGGCGTTGTGGCGGGCACCTGTAGTCCCAGCTACTTGGGAGGCTGAGGCAAGAGAATCACTTAAGGCCAAGAGTTGGAGGTTGCTGTGAGCTGTGACGCTACAGCACCCTACATAGGGCGACATAGTGAGATTGTCTCAAAAAAAAAAAAAAAAAAAGAAGAGTCTAGTACCTCTAGTAAAGAAGAGTCCACACCCTGCCTTTAGGCAGAAAAAGGAGAGGGCAAAGAAAGTTTTTCCTGCCTTTGCTCCTTCTTAATTGCCTTCATCTCAAAATATTTTATGTCGTAAGGAATATTTTGGCGTAACGTATTCCAGTTTGAACAAGCAGGTGTTATCTACCACACCCTCCGGGTTTTCTGATTCCATGGGGTCTTTTTTTTGTCTTTAAGCTATCTATAACTCTAGAGTTTGTAGAGAATTGGTAGCAATGGCAATCAATGTTAGACATACAAATGAATCTTGTCTGGCAGTTCAATTAACTCCCCTCCCCACTGTGGAGGAAGGCAGTTTGGCATTTATTAAGCAAACTGCCTGCCTGTGTTTACCTTCTGGATTCATCTCTGAACAAATTGTAGCATCGGACATATGCCCTCCTCATTAATTTAGTTAAATTAAATCTTTGACACATGTTCATCTTATATTTGTATGAGGGTCATGCTCTTACCTTTTTTAAAAAAGATATGCTCTTAGCATTGCTAATAGCAAGTGCATCCCAAGCATAGTGGCCACTCTACAGTTTTGGTGTTATCCAGAGATAACCATTCTTTCTTCGAGCATATGCAAAATTAACTGGCCTTTGACTGAAGGCCTTCCTCCTTAAGGATTCAGATACCAGAGGTAGGAGGCCCTAGGTGGGTTGACTGAATGCATAGCACCCTTCCTTCCGAATGTACAGATGCACAAGACACAGTCACATAAGTTTTAAACTTTTAAAGCCGGACTTTTGATAATTTAATGCATACTTTACTTCCAAAATTCCAGCTGGATTAAGAGTTTCTGGGAACAAGAACTTTGATAAAACGTGAGAAGGCGGTTTGCAGACAGTGTCAGTCCGAGGCAGCGCTCAGCTCTCATTGTTGCGTTCACCAATCTTACAAACAACACACACTACTTACCAGTTTAGCAACGAACGCTAATCGAGCGCCTACTTCCCAGCCCTGGAGAAACTGTCCCAGTATGATAGGTAATCCACAGAAATTAAATACATGTTTCTGTTTTCAAAAAACTTAGGGCTTATCATCTGGAAGGGCTCGTAGCCATGTCCTAGCGGAGGCTCAGCGGACCCCAGGAGTCAGGCCTCAATGCCCAGTCCAGGGAGCTTCTCCCTTTTCCCAACTGCTTTCTGGCTCAGTCATTTCCACTCCTGTTGCCTTATTTTCCCATTTCCTTACTTCTCATTCTTGCACACCCGACAGGCAACACCTAAAGCTGGCTGTAAGAGGCCGCCGCAAGCTCGGGTCCCCGCGGCCCGGGAACTCCGTACCTCGTTTGACAGCCTAACGGCGCGGCTTGGACCTTGCGGCAGCCCGTAGGCCTCATGCTTTCTCTTCCGGAGCTCCGCAGAACGGATCACTTTCTTTTGGCCAAGGAGTCTTGTGATTACCAGATACCTTTTCCCAAGGAACTACGAGTCCGTAAGTGCCTCGGTCCAGACGAACTCTGCCCTCCACGTCTCTGCAAACCGCCTCAAGCCTCCCTCTCCCAGGCCGGGAGCCGCGCGGCTAGTGGTGCGCACGCGCGACGCCGCTGACCCCGCCAGGTTCACTTCCGGGGGTCGCACCGCCCCGCTCTCCGGCCAGAGCTCTGGGCTCCGGCGTTTGCTCCGCGGCCGCGTCTGTGCTCCCGGCTGGGTGGGACCGAGGGGACCAAGCCGAGCCGCGGGGCCCGCTCCAGCCCGGCCATGAGCGCGGCCGCATGATGCGTCCCTGCCTCGGCCGCTGCACTCGCCGCCGCCGCCGCCGCAGACCAGGAGGAGCCGCAGCGCCGGGCGACCCCGCCCGGGCCTCGGGTGAGTGCCGCGGGCTGGGCCGGGCCGGCTGCTCACGCCCGGGTCTCTCGGCCACTCCCAGCCCCAGGCGTGCTCTTCCTCAGCCCCACTGCTCCCTGTCCTCCGCCCCGCCGCGTGCCTGCGACCTTCTGGAGTGCCTCGGGGGCACCTCTGTGCCCGCACCTGACTTCCCTTCCAGGTGTCTCCTTGTCGCTCATCGGTTGATCTCTCCCAAATTGCAGCTCAGGCCTTTTGCCTGACCTTGGTCGTGGCGCTTAGCTTCTGCAGACAGTTTTCCCCTCTGTGGCTAATGATGGGGTTATTGTTAAAGAGTGGCTATAAACCCTTCTGTAAACTGTAGAGAGAGTTTTTATAGGCATGTGTTACAAATGAGCTTTCTTGAATGTCGCGTTGTGCCTTCCCGAATGCTCCTGTTTTTCCTTCCCCTTTACATATTTAAACTTTTTTATTATGTGCCGGTCTTCCTGGTTGTATTTCCACCTGCCCGACGTCAATCATCCTTGGGCGGTAGTTACCTGAAAGGGTATCTGGGACAATCAGGTCAGCCTTTAGGGCAGTAACACTCTTCTCTCTTGAGGTGTCATTGCTTCTAGAACTAAGTCGATTTTTGCTGTCAGATAGATTCACTTTATTAGCTTATAAATAACCAATTTATTGTGGCAGTTAAATTTGCAGTGTAAGAGGAACTGTTGAGGCGGCTGCCTGCCTTATAGCTTCTTTTAGTGTATAGCCTGTGCACAGTACTGTCCAAATACATGCTACAGTAATTGGCTTGCAATCTGCTTTGTGTAGCACATGTATTTGTTACGTGTGCTATTGTTACTGTCTCAAATAGGTCCATAGATTTGGGTAATTATTTCTTCTTAAACTCTTCACCTCACACATGCAGAATCTCATCTATTTGGTGATACCTCACAGCTTTTTCTTTAAGTCACCTTTTTTAAAGTCACCTTGTCGGCTGGGTGCCATGGCTCACACCTGTAACCTAGCACTCTAGGAGACCACTGTAGATGGTTCCCTTGAGCTCAGGAGTTGGAGATCAGCCTGAACAAAAGCAAGACCCCCATCTCTACTAAAAATAGAAAAAAATAGAGGGGTGTTGTGGCAGGTGCCTGTAGTCCCTCAGCTACTTGGGAGGCTGAGGCAGGAGGATTGCTTGAGCCCAGGAGTTTGAGATTGCTGTGAGCTAAGCTGATGCCGTAGTACTGTAGCCTGGGCAAGAACAATTTTTTTGTTTGTCTGTTTTTTGAGACAGCCTCACTCTGTTGCCTGGATAGAGTGTTGTGGTGTTATAACTCGAAGCAACCTTAAACTTGTGGATTCACACGATCCTCTTGCCTCAGCCTCCTAAGTTGCTGGACTACAGGTACCCACCACAGAGAAAGGCTGCAAATTAAAACTAGTCAAGGGAAGAAGTTCATAGGGTGGGGTCAAGAGAAGTACCAAATGGGGAAGCTTCTGTTGTCCTCTCCCTGTGGAGTCAGAAAACCTTTCTTTCCTGGCATTAATGTGTGGCAATGTATGTACGTATGAGTACTGCCAGCCAGGGAAGCTCATCTGAGTCTTGGTGTTCAGTTTTTATTGGGGCTCCATTACTTAGACATGATTGCCCACATAGTTGGTCTCAGTTTCCACAGATAGACTGAGAATATGTGACCCATAGCCTCCACCCTAAAATCACATCATTGGTCTTTCTAATGTGGCCAGACCACACCCTAAATCATTGTTAGCAGAGGGCAAAGGCCAGACATTTTTTCTGGGTAAGGTTAAGTTCTTCACTATAAAGACTTCTTCCTTTCCGAGTCCTCTTCCTACTTGGAGATACTGTGTACTTCTTTGCTTTGCCATTGATGAATGAACATCCCTTCTAAATTATAGAGGAGACACAGGCCATCGGGAGAGCTCTCTCAACCTCAGTTTCCTTCTAACTAAAATATTTCTGAATATTCTTCCTCTTGCCTCTGAGAAAGAAAGTCCCTCTTTCCTGATGGTAACTCTCCTGTTTGCTTTGGTTTTTCAGTTAAGGGGCTGTGACTTAATCATTTACTGTTTCTTGCTTCTTCGATTTTTCTTTTGCTGGCTCCTTTGCCTCTGTGTACAAACATTTTCTTTTGCTAATTTTAGCCCTGCTTGCTACTAAGTTCCATTCCATTCTTGAAAAATATTTCAGTAGAATCCTATTAATTCCCTAATAAAATCCAGACTCCTTATGAGGCCCAGGCAATTCCTTATTTTGGTACAGTACCTTTTAGTTTTGAAAACATTGTATTCTGCAGTGCCTTATAGATAGTAGTACTTAAAAACTGATGAATGGTTTGGCTAGGCAGAAAGAGAGGGAATCAGAAAGAGAGAGGGACAAAGAATTCTTTTTTTTTTTTTTGTAGAGATAGAGT
Source organism: Nycticebus coucang (assembly GCF_027406575.1). NCBI lineage: Eukaryota > Metazoa > Chordata > Mammalia > Primates > Lorisidae > Nycticebus > Nycticebus coucang. The sequence continues at coordinate 181,093,810 of NC_069781.1, read as the reverse complement.
CTCACGTTATCGCCCTCGGTAGAGTGCCGTGACGTCACACAGCTCACAGCAACCTCCAAATCCTTGGGCTTAGGCAATTCTCTTGACTCAGCCTCCCAAGTAGCCGGGACTACAGGCGCCCGCCACAACGCCCGGCTATTTTTTTGTTGCAGTTTTGGCTGGGGCTGGGTTTGAACCCGCCACCCTCAGCATATGGGGCCGGCGCCCTACCTGCTGAGCCACAGGCGCCGCCCGGGACAAAGAATTCTAATTGGAGGAAACAGCAGAGGCACAGAGATGCAAGTAGTGAGGTGGTTAGGGAATCAAAATGAGCACTGTGTGAAGAGAGTGGTCAGATTGCTTGGAAAGGTCGGAAGAGCCAGATTCAGAGCCTTGACTCCTACAGGGAACCCTAGCAGGTTTGGGAGCAGGTTGATCTTGTGACCTGTGCTGTGATCTCATGACCAGTGTTGTGATTTCCGATAACTCCTGGAGGGAGACATGGAGAGTGTCACTGGAACCTGGTAACCCTCGAGGTTGAAGTTCTGCAGAGATAAAGGCTGGACATGAGGGCTGCCTCAACTTGGGTTGTGGGAAAGGGGGAGAGAGTTAGAACTGTAAGTGTGAAGTGAAGAAGGTTCTGTCTAGCAGGGTTCCTCAAACTTTTTAAACAGGGGGCCAGTTCACTGTCCCTCAGACCGTTGGAGGACTGTACTATAGTTTAAAAAAAAAACTATAAACAAATTCCTATGCACACTGCACATATCTTATTTTGAAGTAAAAAACCAAAACGGGAGCAAATACAATCACACCGCCTCATGTGGCCTGCGGGCATAGTTTGAGGACCCCTGGAGAGGTTTAAAGGTGAATGAAGAATGTTGCTGATTTAGAAAAAAAGGCTAGCTCTGTGTTAAGCCAAAGGTTTGGTTCACTGGGGAGTGGTGCAGTCCTGTGGCAGCATCCAGTGAAGAGGGGCAGTCAGCTAGAGAAGCTTCTAGTCTCTCTCGAGACAGGCTTTTATAGCTCATCAAAATGTTTTGAACCTTCAGCTTCCTTATTTCCTATATTCAATTTATTCATTACAGAATGTCCTCTCCACAACTGAGTGCTGGGGAGGCTATGTATTTTAGTGGGAGAAGGCGGGCTTTGAAGTCAAAACAGTGCTGACTCTGCCTTTAATGTGGGAGGGTTTGAGCGAGTTGCTTAACTTCTTTGGAAGACTAAATTTTGAAAATGACCTAGTAATAGTGCCTAGCTTTGAGGGTGGTGGTGGGATTAAATGAATCATGTGTGCACCATCACCCTAAAAGCTAGGCGCATAGTAGATGTTCAGTAAATAGCCTTTCCTTTCACTCTCAAATATCTTAACGTTGTCCCTAACTTGTAACCATAGCTAAATATATTACTAGCATATCAAATTTTCATAGTATTCTGAATTCTGGTGAAACTGTTACAAAAGTGCACTTCATGCCAAACAGAGAAGCCCTACGTAGGAAAGCATGGTGGAGGTCGGGATTCCACTCTGACTCAGGCTCAGTCATTCCCTGGGCAGGACATTTAAAGAGGTTTGGAACTCCAGGTACCGGATTTTTTTTTTTTTTTCAGGGTTCTTATTTCCAGATTTACAGTTTGTGAGGATTTAGTTACCATGCTGGATTTAAAAAAAAATTTTTTTTGCTCCATTTGACTCCCAGTTAGGTCAGGTTGTGGCTCTAGTGTGGGGACACAGTGAGACCTTTGGTACCTGTGCAGCATTTCCTGGAGCCCCCCCCCCCCCACATTGCCTCCGTGCTGTGGGTGAGGCACCCTGCAGGGGTCTTCTGAACCTGAGGTGGAGACTTCCCTGTACCCTGGGGTTTCTCTGTTTCATCCCCTTCTCCCTTTTGCATTGCTCTGCTGGTCTCCCAGGCTCCCCTGCCTCTGCCCCATCCTCTCCTCCTTCCTGTCATCTCACTTCCTCTCTTGTGCCTCTGGGCTTCATGTCCTCTTTTTTGTGTCTCCCTGGGCTGCGTTTGTTTGCTGGGTGGAGCGAGAACTTCAGTGCTGCAGCTTTCCCCACCCTAGCCCTGACCCTTCCTCCCCTACTTATCTCACTCAACAAACGTTTGTGGACTTAGTAGTGTGCTGGGGGGTGCTGAGATGTTACTGGAACATTCCTCAAGGTGATGACAAAAGAACAAGACAGCTAGACAGGAGGGTAGGAAGTGTGGTCAGCAGGCTCGGGTGGGGTGGGTTTCAGGGACCACAGCTGTGTGGTGCTGTTGGATTTTATTCTAACTAACTAAACGGGCGGGGGAGTGCCTTGTTCTGATTCCTGTCTGTGAAAGGCCACACTGGGTGCTGAATGGGAGGACTGGATTCTTAAGTAGAGGCATCAGGGTAGAAAGGTCTGGCTAGTAGGTGATCTGAGTGCGCCCCAGGTGGGTGCTCACGACTTTGACTGGGGGGGGGTACAGTGACCTGTGTGAAGAAGTGGGTTTGGGATGGATTTTGGAGGTACAGCCACAGGACTGCTGATGGGTTGGAGGTGGGGGAATAAGGTAAGTGGAGGGTGAGTGCTTGGTTTTTGACCTCAGTACCTAGATGGTGTGGCATTGCTTGTGGAGATGGGGGAGATGGGGTCAGAACAGTTTGGAGGGAGGTTCCGCCCTGACCCATCCACAGTGGAGTTGCTGAGGAGCCAGTTGGGTATATAGGTGCTCACTGGTATATTAGCAGTTGGGAGTTTTCCAGATATAGGGTTTTTTTGTTTTTTTTTTAAACTTCCTGGGCCTGAGATACCCTTACGCAGATGAAGGGGAAAAGACTAGGCCTGGGTCCTCCCAGGGCTCAGCTCTCTCTGGAGGAGGCCGAGGTGTGTGAAGAGATACACCATTATGCCCCCTGCTGCCCACCACGCCTGCCCACGAGAGGGGTCTTTGCCGTGCTGGGTCCGTTTCCTTGTCTGGTTTGTGTGTTCTTTCAGTTTGCCATCTTTTTGATCTGCAATGTCCGAGTGCAGATCACTTTTTAATCACTTTAGAGTGATTAAAAATATATATATATATTTTTAAGACAGTCTCACTCACTCTGTTGCCTGGGCTAGAGTGCAGTGGCGTCATCATAGCTCACAGCCACCTCAAACTTTCCTGGGCTCAAGTGATCCTCCTGCCTCAGCCTCCTGAGTAGCTGGGAGTAGGAGTTTAGAAAAAAAGCTAGCTCTGTGTTTGCCCATCACAAACAGCTAATTTGTCTATTTTAGTAGAGACGGGGTCAGGCTCAGGATGGTCTCAAACTCTTGAGCTCAAGGGATCATCTTGCCTCAGCCTCCCAGAGTGCTAGGATTACAGGCGCAACCTTCCCTGCCTGGCCCGTGATTAAATATTTTATTATAAAAGGCCTTTCTGGAAAGGTTAAGTAAGGTTACTTATTCACAGCGTGGATGATGGGCTGGCGTATTATTGAGACTTGACTTCAGTTGGGTTAATATTCTGATTTTTTTTCCTTGAAAGTTGATATTCTGTTCTTTAGATTTAGTAATTTGAGAAGAAAATCTTGGTTTTGTACGGCATACTAAATATTTTATGATTGCAATTTGATGGCGGGAGCAACGAGGAGCATAATGACAGCAGCGGACTGTGGTGGGCTCTCTGAGGCTGCGTTTGTTTGCCAGGTGGAGTGAGAACTTCGGTGCTGCAGTTTTCCCCAGCCTAACTCATCTCATATCCAGGCCATGTGCTGTCAACAGTACTCCACTGTCAGTGACCTTGGTCTCCTGGCTAAGGGTACGTTTGTCAGGTTTGTACACGGTACCCCCCTTTTCCATACTTTGTCTTGGGAAGGACATCACTGTGCACAGCCACACTGAGGGGTGTGGAGACGCCCACCCAGCAGGAGATTTGTGTGCAGCAGAACCTCTGTAAGTTGACTCCCCAAAGGATTGTAACAAACTGGTCAGCATAAGGAACAGGCCTACTGTACTGACACACACGTGTGGTGCATGTCCAGTCTATGAGAATTGGGTCAACTCGAGGAGGGGTCAGTTCTACCGTATTCTCCCTATTTAGTTATTTATTTAATCAGTATGGACTCATGGATGTTTATTTTTTATTCTGGGTTATAATGCCGTGTTTTATTTTTTTGCTTAAATTGTCCTACTTCTGGCCACTGAGAGCTCTTCAGGTTAGTTCCTGTGTCCCTTTGACACACCCCATCACATACGTGTGTGTATGTGTGTGTGTTTTGAATACGTCTTACTTTCTGGCAATACAAGATGCTCTAGGCTCATCTTGTGTACTTCCTGCCTCAGTCCTGCTTCCTTTTATTTTAGTGGAGAATGGTACCACAAATTACAACCCAGACCTGGGTGTAGATAAGCTGGTGGCCTTTGGGGTGTGGCTCCCAGGCCCTCTCTGCCCGCCCGTGTACACACTGGCATCCATACATACGTCTACACGTGACCGCGTCTGTACTAAACGTGAGTTCATGCTCAGGTGTCCACCTCTAATCGACTCCCACGTGGTCGTTCTAGCCGCCTCCCTTGCTTATCTGGAACCTTCCACTGCAGCCGTGAGAAGCCTGGCTCTTACCCTCTGCTGCCCGTCACCTAACTACTCAGTCCCAGAGTATGAGTATGATGGTTTCACAATTGTTTATCACAGTCTGTGGGGACAACTAAGATACTGTACTAGTGACTGCTGTCGCCTGTATTCTTCTAGATCCCCGTCAACAGCCTGAGTCTCTCACGTTGACACCTTTCCCTGCCTCCTACAGAACGTTTTTCATGTGTTTGTCATACAGTTAGTCTTTTGTCACAGTCTGGATTTCATCCTGAGATCCCTGACCTCCTAAATGATCTTTTAAATTTGCATACATTAAAAGTCACTGTGTTGTAAGAGTTTGGGCATGTTCCCAAATGTCATGTGTCCCATCTCAGTATCATAGAACAGGATAGTTACACTGCCCTGGAAGGGATCCCAAGCTTCGCCCTGCCTGGCACCCGCGTGGTTGTTCTCTTACTGCCTGTACCGAGCTGGTCCCCAGGGCCCTTCCGTGCTGTCATCTCCACTGACACTTCTCTGGATCCTCCCAACAGAATGAGCTGCTGTCATCCCTCTCCCTTATCAACTCTACTCCTGATCTGGGGACGGTGCTTAGCACATTATTTATAAGGCTTGTCTCCGACTTTGCTGGCTCCTGACTCCTGCGGCCTCGCTGAGAGTGTGTGCGTGGACACCCTCACCCCAGCTCTGAGTTAGGTAGATGTCTCTCACTGGGGTTTGCTTTTGCTCTGTGTACTAACTACTTCTGTGCTTGAAACGGAGATTCACTTATTTCTGTTTTTCATAGGTCCTTAGTGGGTATACGAATAGTAAAGCAATGACAACTTTAAACAGTATTTTGATATAAATGTGCATATCACATTCTAGGGACACATTCTTAGTATTTCAGTAATAAAAATAATTACATCTTGATTCTTTTTTTGTAGTAACTAATCACCAAAGAATACTATCCCTTTTATTTACTTGTTCTTAGTGTGTTTATGAGAATATATCTCCAGTTTATAGTCAAGGGAAAAAGGAGGAAAGCTTAAGAAACTTGCTTGAAGTTACAGATAAAAGTAAATGTAAGTCAGGGTCTTGACTCATGAATGCAGTCTGTATAGGAAGACAGCAGCTGCGTAGACAGCTCCTGCCACACCCTTTTCACCTTCACCCTGCCCTGGGTGAAAAATACCTTTGCTGGGTATTTTTTTCTCTTAGGCATTTTTTTTTTTTTTTTTTTTTTTTTTGAGGCAGTTTCACTTTGTTACCCTTGGGAGACGGCCGTGGCATCATAGTTCATAGCACCTCAGACACTTGGGCTCAAGTCAACCTCCCCAGTCGCTGGGACTTACAGGCGCTCACCACAAAGCCTGGCTAGTTTTTAGACACAGGGTCTTGCTTCTGCGCAGGTCTCAAAGGTTTTATACAGTTCTTAGGTTTTTAAAGATACCTCACTGAATTTTGTTTTGACAAGTGCGTGTATCTGCGTGACCTCCTTCCCTTCCATCAACTCAGCATGTAACTTTCAGCCTTCTTCGTTTTTCCTGTGCTCAACCCCCTGCTCCAATTTCTTTCAAAATAAGTTAGTTTGCCTGGTTTGTTTGGGTGGAGCCCCTTGTACACGGTCTTCTGTGCCTCCTGCTTTCCTTTAGCTCAGTATTTTTGAGATAGGTCCATGTTGGTGATCGTATCGGTAGTATTTTCTCCTTCGTGTGCTCAGAAGTACCCCAGTGTATGAACACACAGTTTATTTATTGATCTCCTGTTGCTATTTGGGTTGTTTCTAGTTTGGGGATATTACGAATAAAGCTGTTGTGAATAGTTTTTGTACAAGTTTTGTGTTCATATTTTTTTCTTGGTTAAATATCTAGAAGTGGAATTGTTGAGTCACAGGGCAGGTGTTTACATTTGAGAAAGTGCCAGGCCACTTTTCAAAGTGGTTATTGTATTGGTTTTAAAAATTTTTTTAAAGCAATGGGGATTTGGTCTCATTCTAGAAATTCTAGTGTAGATTAATGCCTGCAATAGGCAGTCCTGTATTTTGCAAACCAGTTTTTGATTCTATAACATTGCTAACATAAACTCTTTGGAAAATACTTCAAAATATTATTAAGCATTTAAAGTTGTTGGCAATTGCATAGATACTTGAATAAAGTTATTATTTATTATTTATAAAGAAATATTTATTCCCCTCCATTTACTGTAAACAGTTTGGGATTCCTGGCCACATTTGTTATTAAGAAGTCCAGAAGGGATTCAGAGCCGGAAATAGGTAACCCCTGGTGTGTCAGTATTTGCTAAAGGCCTGGGTGGGACAGAAGATTGTCCCATATGCCCTAAGAGATTTCAGAGCGGCCGGCCGCAGGGCACACTGGAGGCTGGAGACTGAGCGCCTCTAGGTTATCAGGAGACACTCTGCCCACCTCTCCCCTCGCCCGAGCCTCTTCCCCTCTGCCCTCCCCAATTCCAGCTGCGGGTGTAGTCGGGCTCTGTTTCACACAGCAGACGGCAAGGAGGGTTTGCTTAAGCAGAGGAACTCTGGAGGGTGTGGAGGAGCCCGCCACCACGCCCACTGCACCTGCTCTTTCCTCCGGAGGCCCCCTTGCTAGACCTCTGCATTTGGAAGGTGGACGCCCTGGCTTGATCCCTCATTTTGTTCTATATTCTCTCCTCAGGGCGTTCTCTTTGTCTTTTTGTTCTCCTTTCTGGGAGATTTCTACAAGTGCTTGTCCAATCCTATTTTTAAATTTTTTAAATTCTGTCATGTTTCTATTTTTCAATAACCAGGAAGTTCTCAGACAGTTCCTCCTTTTCTTTCACAGATAACATCTTTTCTCTTATTTTTCAGACTAGTTAGTAGAGTTGTGCACTTGTTGAAGTCTCTCTGAGGCATCTGCCTCTTCTGAATTCCTTCCCTCGTTTCTTTCTTGAGCCTTGTTGTTCATGAGACATATTTGGGCTTTCTTCATTTTTATAATGGAGCTGTGACAAGCATTTAGAACTTCTCTGTCCACTGGCAGGGTATCCCCTGGTAGCCCTTATCTTGGAGAAGTCTTGCAGTGAATTGGCCTTTTTGTTGGGGCCATTTTTATCTTTTCTCTCAGGCCAGATTAGTCTTCAAGAGAGGATTTCTCTACTCCCGCCATGTGCTAGCATTCTCAGCCATGGGGGAGCCATGTGGAAAAGCGCACTGGGTGTCTGCTCACAGTGGGTGGGTGCCCTCCCTCCGTCCCACCAAGGCTGCAGGTCCACCCAGCACCTCCTCCTCTCTGGTTTTCTCGCCTGCCTTTTCTGTAATTTTTTTACTGCCTAGTAAGCCTGTTGGCTTGTGGGAGAAGTATGGGCTAGTCAGATCTGGTCGGGATTATCTCTGGGGACCTTTCTGGAGGGATTTTGGCTGATAGATTTGTATTTAACACTGAGGCTGAAAGAACAAAAGGGCAAAATGGAAACATTTAAAATAAATGGCTTAATTTCTAGGATTATCAATATACCTAGGAATCAAAATTTAGCCGAGCGATGATTTCACAGTTAAGGATAGTTCTGAATCATAGAACTTTATGTGTAAAGTGTTGTGTTATGTTGCTTATATATGCCCTAAAAATCATACCCTAAGATATGTTCTGCACTTTTCTATCATAAATTTCTAATCAGATTTTCTTATCTTTCAGATCCTATCACATAGGACAGTATGCACCTTAAGATCTTAAAGAAAAGGCACAAAATGTTCAAGTGATGTTTAGAAATAATTCGTGAGGTAAGTGTATAATCCTTACTTAGGTGTTGAAGCACTGTTTCTGTTCTCATAGCTGATTTTAACTTGTATGTTTTTGAAAATACAACGCACGTGGTAAGACACAGATGCAGCAGCCCCAAGGGCGCCTGCAGCAAGTCGGTCTTTGTTTTCACCTGTCGTCCTGGTTCACGACTGGCCTGTCCTTAAAGGGACACTGTCTTCAGGGGGAGCATCCCATGAATTGAATTACAGTTTACAGCATTACAAGACGAAGGGATACTTGGGTGTAAAGAAAACGGAAAGATTTCTTTGTGTGTTCTTGTTCCCTTAAATCACGCGGTGTTGCTTTTAGTGTTCTGGGCAAGCAGCCCTTTATTTAATGTGGAGATACGGAGCTCGGGTTCAGGAACGTGATGAAATACGGTCATGTCGGCCATTAAAGGAAAAGAGCGGTGGTGGCAGCAGCCAGCAGTCAGCGCTGGTGCTGTTGGGACCCTCAGAAACCGGCTTTGAGAGTCTGAGATGACAGTGATGAGGCGCTGAGCACAGAGCGCGTCTTCACTGACCAGTGTCACATCTCACGCTGCCGTTTGCTGTCCAGTTCCTGGTGTTTTTAGATGACCTTCAGGTGAAGGAATGGTTTCTTCCTTTCCTCCCCTCCCTTCCTGTTGCATCAACGAAGTGTGAAGACCGGGACTCGGCAGATGCCCCTTAACTTGGCTGCGGAGAGCTGAGTCTGCCCAGGCCAACCTTGCTGTGTTATTGACAGCTTTCTTGAAAATAAAGTGATTTTTGGATCTCAGATTACTTTCCTGTTGACTTCTGGTGGCTCTTACAGATTTGTCACTAAAGCACGCGAGCATTGTATGTAATCCATCCCCATCCTGGGTGACGGATTCCACAGGGGGGATTGCAGGGTGCTGAGCGCACGCCTGGGGAAGAGATCATGAACTAATGTTCCTGAAAGAGCAGTGGGTCAGGGCTGTCCAGATTGTTTTGCTCTTTTATTTCTTCTACTTTCTTAAACTGTTTCCTTTTTTTTACTTAAACATTTTTTGAAGCCATTTTTGTCTGACTCAAGAGTAGGGCTATTTTACTGACTTTGGAAAACAATTTCATTTTTCTCTTGTACCTGTTGGTATTTTTATATTGAGAGAGAAATTCTGCAAAAACAAAACAAACACAAAAACCCCAACAACAAAAAAACTGGAGCCTGAACACTCCTCAGCAAGTCCATTTTCTCGATGTTTTCACACTTGCCAGGTTCCAGTTGAGTGTTAGGCCCCAGTGTGCACACTGTTGCTGAGGAGCGGTAGCACCTGCACCCCGTGTGCTCCTCTCTCTCCTTCCCACAGTGGAGAAGCGGCAGCCTTGGCCCCGGGCTGCTTACAGGGCCAGCAGAGCTCCCACCTGTCAGTGTTTTCTCCCCTGTGAGAAAGCGCAGACAGAGTCAGCTGTGGCTCTTCCTTTCCCCTGCTTTTTATCTGTCATGAGCCTTGCAACCCCTACATCAGACACTAAAGAGAGAAGGTGGCAAATTTAAAGAAGCAGTTTCTTTGGACCCTGAATGTTCTTGGAAGTCAGATGGCATAGGGAATAGGAGAAAGGTATCAAAAGAGTAGCTTATAAAAAAATGGATTAATAAAGGAGACTTTAGAAAGATTAAAATGAAGGTGAAGGAGGCATTCTAGACACACAGTGTCGAGTCAAGAAGCATAGAGGGGAAAGTGGGCACCTGCCACAAAACACGGCCACAGAGAAATGAGGGCGAGGCTGGGAGCCGGGGTAGGTGCGTGGAGAACCCTCATCACCTCACTAGTCTCTGTCCGCACTCTCCGTTACTGTCTGTGCTGAGCATCTGCCCAGGAGCATTATCTGGTGGGCTGCCGACCAGAGCGAAGACGGGCGCAACAGGGTCTGTCCACCTCGAGGGAGCCTGGGTGCGGGGACTCTGCATCTAGCTGTGCTTTGTGTTATCCTTGTGTGTGGCTGTGGTGAGCCACAGGTGACAGTTTATATCAAGAGGTATAACCTGTACTGTGGGATTTACTGTGCAGCAGAGAGTAAGACAGTCATTAGACGAAAGATGTAAAAATTCAGATCTTAACTAGTGAAGTTTTATGTTCTTTTCTGCTGTGTTTATGTACTAACATTGTAACTGCCTAACTCGTCTTGTTCCCGGCATCTCGTGCCGCAGCGTGTGCGCACGTGTGAGCTTTGTGTGAGTGCCTGGGCTCCCCTCCAGCCTCACCAGCTCTGTGTTCACCCCCCAGGGTGTGTCAGGGACATCATGCAGCCATCAGGACACAGGCTCCGGGACGTCGAGCATCATCCTCTCCTGACTGAAAACGACAATTATGACTCTTCGTCGTCCTCCTCTTCCTCTGAGGCTGATATGGCAGACAGGGTCTGGTTCATACGTGACGGCTGTGGCATGATCTGTGCCGTCATGACGTGGCTTCTGGTCGTCTATGCAGACTTTGTGGTGACGTTTGTCATGCTGCGGCCTTCCAAAGACTTCTGGTACTCCGTGGTCAACGGCGTCATCTTCAACTGCCTGGCTGTGCTCGCCCTGTCGTCCCACCTGAGGACCATGCTCACCGACCCCGTGAGTATTGGCGTGTCGTGCCAGCTGTGTGGCCAGGGGCCTGTTGTTCATATAACCTCAGCTTTTAGGAATTCTTGGGTTCAGGCTTGTAGCATTTTTCACGTCTTAACTGGAGAATAAGCATTTCTTAAAAACCAGTGATCTCGTGGTGTATTGATAGAAAATATTATTAATATCCCTCTGGGCTTTTTTTTTTCTTTTGAGACAGAGTCTCACTTTGTTGCCCTTGGTAGAGTGCCGTGGCACCACAGCTCACAGCAACCTCAAACTCTTGGGCTCTAAGTGATTCTCTTGCCTCAGCCTCATGAGTAGCTGGGACCACACGTGCCTGCCACAGCACTGGCTACTTTTTAGAGATGAGGTCTCACTCTGGCTCAGGCTGGTCTTGAACCCGTGAGCTCAGGTAATCCACCTGCCTCAGCCTCCCGAGTGCTAGTATTACAGGTGTGAGCCACTGTGCTTGGCCTGGGCTGCTTTTTTCAATAAAGAGTTTGTGCTTGATAATTTCTAACATCACTTCTAGTTTAAATATTGTTTCTCTAAAGGATGGAGTGAGAGCTGAGAGGCCTGGTTTCTAGGTTTCTCTACTTTGCTAAGTCTTTTCAGTTGTCTTTTGACCATAAGCTACTAACTGTAACTTCTCTGGACCAAGGCAAGATGTTTCTGCCCCTGTAGTTCTCTCATTGTTAGTCTCTACTAAAGTCTGGAACAAACGTTGCATTCAGCTAGCTGGGAAAAGGTAAAGGCTCAACCTGTTTGCAAAGCAGAGGAAGGGTTCCATAGTGCTGCCATCATCAGGCGTGTCCTGTCACTTTGGCAGAAGCTAGGCAACGTAGCATTTAGGTGCTGTGCACGGGGAGGAAGCTACTGGTGTGTAGGAACAAGAAAGGTATGTTGGGCTCCTCTGGAGCAGAGTCCCTCAGGCCAAGAACCAGGATGGGTCTGAGCTGCCCAGTGAACTGCTCTTAGTTCCCAGTGTGTTGTGGGCTGCCTGATCCAGCTTACACACTGGTGGACGGCTGCTTCTCTGGGTTCTGAGATATCACCTTGCTTAGGGGAGGGCATCAGGGGCCACCACACAGGTCCTTAGAGCTCAGCCATCAGTCACCTCCAGATGGAGGTCCCAGGCTCCCCCAGAGCTCAGAAGGGTTGCCCAGGGGCTGCAGGTGTGTGCAGCCAGGTAACAGTGGTCCCTATAAGGCCTTTTCAGGCCAGGCACGATGGCTTACTCCTATAATCCTAGAGACCAGCCTGAGCAAGAGTGAGATCCTGTCTCTAAAAATAGCTGGGTGTTGGGCGGCGCCTGTGGCTCAGTCGGTAAGGCGCCGGCCCCATATACCGAGGGTGACGGGTTCAAACCCGGCCCCGGCCAATCTGCAACCAAAAAATAGCCGGGTGTTGTGGCGGGCGCCTGTAGTCCCAGCTACTCGGGAGGCTGAGGCAAGAGAATCGCTTGAGCCCAGGAGTTGGAGGTTGCTGTGAGCTGTGTGAGGCCACGGCATTCTACCGAGGGCCATAAATTGAGACTCTGTCTCTACAAAAAAAAAAACAAAAATAGCTGGGTGTTGTGGTGGGTTCCTGTAGCCCCAGCTACTCAGGAGGCTGAGGCAAGAGAATAACTTGAGCCCAAGAGTTTGAGGTTGCTGTGAGCTGTGATGACTCCACAACATTCTACGCAGGTTGACAGAGTGAGACTCTGTCTTTAAAAAAAAAAAAAAAAGGCCTTTTTACTGCTTTAAAACAATGATTTGTTTTTAAGGGATTCTTGGTTTATAAATGTGGAATCTAATGGGCTCATGTCTATTTGTAAGCTTCTCTAAAGGAGGAAGTGAGAAATTAATGTCTTATTGTGCAACTTTTTATTTATTTATTTTTAGATGGAGCCTTGTTCCGTCTCTGGCTGGAGTGCAGTGGCACAATCATAGCTTTTTTTTTTTTTCTTGGGTTTTTAGCCAGGGCTAGGTTTGAACCTGCCACCTCTGGCATATGGGACTGGCGCCCTACTCCTTGAGCCACAGGCGCCGCCCGCACAATCATAGCTTTATATGTAAGATTAGGACTCTCTTGAGAATGAACTGATACTGATCAGCCTCATGGAAGCTGGTTTATATGTGGATTTACCTGAATTTTATTATAAGGGATTTTGACGGATGTTATTTACTTTGTCTCTTGTTTGAGCTCTTGGGCAGTCTGTCCCTGGGAATAGGACAGTATTATAGACTCAACCCAGTGGGCAGGTGGGGAGCAGTACCTTGGGGACACACTTGGAAGCAAAGTCTGCCAGTGGTTTTGTAGTCTGATGGAATTGTGGAGTCTTTGACCATAACCAAGTGTCTTCCCTAATAGGTTTTCAGGGGTTTCTAAAGGGTCATCTCATTTTCTTTTATGCAGCAAAAGGCTCCCTCTCCTGCCAAGCCCTGCTCCTGATCCCCACCATCTCCATATTCTCTCCTTCCTTGCCTGTAAGAGGAACACCTCACAGTGGGCACTAGGATGATGTAGAGTGACAGTTACAGGGACAGAGTCCACAACAGAAATTTTTACTAGAATATTTCATTGTAGGAAAAGCCTAGTCACTGTTGACCACCTGCCGGGACAGTGAAAAGTGGGCCAGATCCATCCTTCATGGACACTTGTATGGTGAGACCATGTCTGTGCAAAGCTGGGTTATTTGGTTTTTTGAGCCAGGGTCTTACTCTGTTGCCCAGAGTGTCATGCTGTCAGCCTCACTCATAGCATCCTTAGACTCCTCCGCTCAAGTGATACTCCTGCCTCAGCCTCTGAGTAGCTTTGACTACAGGTGACCACCACAATGCCTGTCTAGTTTTTCTATTTTTATTAGAGATGGGGGTCTCACTTTTGCCCAGGTTGGTCTTGAACTCCTGAGCTCAAGGGGTCCGCTTGCCTTGGACTTTCAGAGTGCTGGGATTACAGGCATGAGCCACCACACCGGGCCCTGTACAAAGCTTTTTTGCTTGTGAGTGCAGGGTGGGGACATGAGGGGAGGGTCTGCAAACTGAGGCTTCTCTTGTCAGTTTGTTGCAACTAATGAGACCACTTGTCCCTTCCTCTGCATTGGGGTTCTCTGGCCACTGAGCAGACCAGCTGCTGCCCCTACCCCTTTTCCTCCTGGAGGGGAGGAGCCCTCAGAACTCACAGAGACCCTGAGAGCTGGAGGAGGCAAGGCAGTGGTTGGAAGGCGTGTGCAGGGCGCTGCCCCGGGACTTGGCTCGCTTCTGTTGTTGTGTCCTTCCAGGGGATGGTGAATGTGGGCAGTGGGTGAAAGGTGTGCCAGGCGGAGGGGAAGCCTGACATCATGGCTGTCAGAGGTGTTTTTACTGAAGTTTTAATTCGTGCCCCAGAGTCTGCCCTTTTATAGTGCGTAGTTCAGTGGTTTCCAGCAGCTTCATGGAGTTGTGCAGCCATCACAACAGTCGATTTCAGGATGTTTTTATCATCTCAGAGAGAAATTTCACTGCCTTGGCCATCACACCTCAGTGCCCACACCTACTGGTCTGCTTTTTTCTCCGGTGTTTGCTTATTCTGGGCATTTCCCCCAAGTGGAGGAGGCGCACAGCATGTGGCCGTCTGTGTCTGGCTTCTCGCCCTCAGCACCTGTCTCTGAGGTTCATACTGTACACATCTCAGCACTTGGTTCCTTTCCATCGCTGAATGATATTTGGGGTATGGGTGACCACCCTGTGTTTATAGCCATCATCACTTGTTAGGCATTTGAGCTGTTTCTACTTTTCAGCCCTTAGGAGTAAGGCTGCTTTGAACATTGGTTTTTACATAGTAGAAGGTAAAAAACATAAGTTTTTTACATAGATGGAGGTCTCTTTTCTCCTGGGTATATGCCCAGGAGTGGGGTTGCCGCACACGGCCACTCTGTGTGAGCTTTTTGTGGAACTGCCAAACCCTTCTCCAGAGTGGCCACGCCATTTTACATCCCCCCAGCAGCGTCCTCATTTTTGTCCACACTTGCTACTGCCCATCCTTTGTGCCATGGTCCCTCACCGTGGCTCTGATTTGCATTTCTCAGACACCTGATGACGCTGAGCAGCATTGTCCGTTCTCTGGAGGAAGGTCTGTTCGAGTTCTTTGTCCATTTGGATGTGACTGTTTCAGCCATGCCACATATTAGGACTCTGGCTGCGAGTTACAGAGACCACTGAGAGTCCTTGTGCATAAAACTGAGGATGGAGGAACGTGAGGAACCCAAGGGCAGGGCTGCCTCTGGCCCCCTGGCAGCTCCTGAATCCCACACAGGAGCACGAGTCTTTAAGGCTCACTTTACCCCTTCATAACAGATCATAAGTGGTCCGAAAAAATGGATAGAACTGGAGTATCTGCCTCCCAGAAGCATATTTTGCCTTATGTCACATTTGCTTACTGTGGAAAAGTGTCTCTCATAAAAATTAGGTATTTGGAATTTTAAAATCTGGCCCATTTCCTCTTACTGAAGAGATTTGTGACACTTAACACCTGAAGTTTATGTGCAACATTATGAGATTTTATAAAATCATAACCATCATCAAGATTCCTGGATTCATGGAGGAAAGTTGGTTAAGAACTCCAAATTCTGGGCCGGTGCCTGTGGCTCAAGGAGTAGGGCGCCAGTCCCATATACTAGAGGTGGCGGGTTCAAACCCAGCCCCGGCCAAAAACTGCAAAAAAATAAAAAAAAAATAAAAAAAATCCTCCAAATTATGGTATATAAGTTAAGTAAAATGCTTGCCTTGTTCTGATTTAAATTTTCAAAGCCAAAATTTAAATGCTTAATATTTTGAACTTCTTTAAGGAAGCAGTTTGAGTGTTCGGAAAAACTAGGATCTTATCCATGTTTGACTGTGATAGGATCCAGGTGGGGACACTTACATCTGCCCTTCAGTCCTCTCCTGCCCCCACTTCCTCATATTCTCAGGGACTTCACTGCCTGTGGCCAGCTCTGCCTCCTGGGGCTGTGAATCCAGTGGGCTCTGGCTCTGGAGTGCACTCACCCCAAGCTTCCTGAAATGTGGTGATGCAGAGGTTTAGTCTGTGGCTTCAAGGGTGGCCAGGGGTTCCTGCGTCCACCTCCACGGTCTTCCAGGCCTTCCTTTGGTCTCTGTGGAGCCACTGCACCCTTGGACTCCAATGTCATCAAGGGTCTGCTTGCACAGACTCAGGCACTTCTGCACAAAGTGTGGGCCGCCCCATGGAGTAACAGGGTAGAAGACCATGTTCCCTTCCTTACCTGTTAGCATCTCCCAGGCAGGTCTGCCTGTCTTACTCTGCCCACCCTGCCACAGCTTCCAGAACAGTCTCCCACAAGCCTGGCTTCCATTGTGCATCTCCGTTGTTCAGAGAGCAAAGCCTTCCCAGTTGCAGCCAGTGCAGGCCTCGTGCCCTGTGTCTGGTCTCAAGTGGACCTGGCACCAAGCAAGGTAACTAACTCTTGGCCTTTGGTGCTCTGCCCCTTGCTGGCAGTTCACGACATCCTAAGGTGTCTTGCCAGTGCTACCCCATCGACCATATTTGGCTCCTCCAGCATTTGGGGAGCAGGCAAATGCCTGGTTATGCCTTCTGACACTGCTCCCAAGGGACTGCCTCATGCCAGACACAGTTGAGTCAGGTGGTCTGGGCTGCAGTTGCCAGGCTAGTGAGGGCGTTGAGAAGGTTGACGCAGAGACGAGTGTGTTGCAGAACTTCAACGCAGATAAAGTCCTTCTTAAGATTGCTTTGTTCATTGTTCCCTTCCTGCCCCTGATAGGAAAACCCTGGTAGGATTTAACAGTTAAACCCTCCCCCTTAGAAGGGTGATAGGGAAATGGTGTTGACAGAAACGCCCTGCCCTGCCAGAGACTGCACCCTTGTGTGCGAACAGACCTTGCCTCCGGCAGTAATTTAAGAAACACTCAGGTGATTCAGCACTTTATAAAAAGGATAAGATATTTTGTTTATTTAATACATATATTTTTGGTGGAAAACAAAACTTCTGGTCCTACCCAACTAATAGTTAATTTTTCATATTTAATAGACTTCAAGTGGCAGCCACAGCATTATAAATTATTAGATGATCTATAAAATCTAAGATTAATTCCTACATTTGTTGATTTTTTTTTTAACTTTTCCTTCTCTCCCACTAAAATGCATTGCTATTATACTGTAGGGGGCAGTACCCAAAGGAAATGCTACAAAAGAATACATGGAGAGTTTGCAGCTGAAGCCGGGGGAGGTGATCTACAAGTGCCCCAAGTGCTGCTGTATCAAGCCCGAGCGCGCCCACCACTGCAGGTACCGCGGCTCCGCCCGAGCAGAGGCAGCCTCCGCACAGAGTCTCAGGGCCCCAGGCGCCATTCTCCCTCCTGGGTGGAGAGCTGAGGCCTCCGTCTTGCCAGGAGCTGGGAAACAGTATAGACTTCACAATCCTTTCTCCCCGAGGGAACTCATGGGGTGATAACCAGAGGAAATTCCAGGCTGGCACCTCCGGGGCACGTCCTGTGTGGAGTCTGGTAGAAAGGCCTAGAATCTTCCCCTCACTCTTGCTCCTGGCTTCTTTCAGCCAGATGAATAGAGGGGCTGTCACGTGTTAGCTTTTGTTCCCATCAGGTGTGCTGTGTTGCAGGGTGGACGCAAGGTTCTTTTGGACACGCTCTCAGATACCAATTATTGCATTTCAGAAAACTATGGTCTAACATGTCCTTGGACTGTGGGCTCGTGTAGAACTCTGGCTTTCTCCTTACCCCCTGCTGCTCTTGGTCGCATTTGGTCTGCTTCACCCATCTCTGCCCACTCCTGACTTTGACGCAGTGCGTCTGTCCTAGAGGGCTGGGCACTGATCTCAGGTGTTATGACAGTCTGGGGTCTTCCGCCATTGCTTGAAATGACTGTCACATGTCTCTGTACTGTCAGACTGATAGGGCCTTTCACCCCAGGGTCATGATTTGCCAGGACGGATGAATGGGGATGAGCTGGAGATGGCCTTTAGCAGAGGAAGGACGTGTGAGGGCTTCTGGCTACTTTATGACTGTTCTGAAAGTTTTGGAAAGTTCATATCCACAATCTAGCCAGAAAGTGAATAAAGGATAAAGCAGTGTGGGAGAGCAGATGGGTGGCTATCCTGGGCTGGGGCTGGGAATGAGGACTGACTGCATATGGGCACAAGGCTCTCAACTCTGTAAATATAATAAAAACTATCAAGCTGTACAGTTAAAATTGGTGAGATTTTGTGGTGTGTAAATTGTCCTTCAATCAATCTGCTTAAAAAGATGAAATGGGAACGTTTGGAACTGGGTGCAGTAGAAGTCAGGCAGAGAACCCGAGTCAGGGAACAGAGGTGATGCTGTTGTTGGAAGTCTAGCTGGAGTTAAGAAATCTGCCGCCATAGATGTTCCTTCAATGTAACTAAATGGCACACGCTATTTCTAAAAAAAAATTAGTTATTTAAAACTGGATATATGGGATGTTCGGGGCAAAAATAATATACAACTGTAAAAACAGGACGACTTTATGCATGGGTGTAGAGGTGGATGATTTGAGATGAATCGTTTGAAGATACCAAGAATTTTCCTTTCCTTGAAGGCAAAAGGTCAAATTTTTTTTTTAATTGAAGTAGACTTGCAACTTTTAAATGTGCAGCATCAGGAGCATTATTGACAGGCATGCGTGGCCCCAGGCCCCCTGGGAGAGTCTGGAGACTTGGGAAATGTGGCTCAGCATAACTTTTGCCTCTCAGCCTGTTAGCCCTTTGAGCATTTTACTTAGGAAACAGGAGACATCTAATTAATTAAAATGATAGACTTTGAAGAAGTATAGTGAGTACGTATTAGATGTTGCTTGACACATGGCATTAGAATATTTATTCTAATTTTCCTCCACCTTGGGTTATGTTTGGTGGGTTACTCTGGTCTCCTCAGCATGAAATACTGAAAATCACGCTCTCCTTTTCAGTATTTGCAAAAGATGTATTCGGAAAATGGACCATCATTGCCCGTGGGTGAACAATTGTGTAGGAGAAAAGAATCAGAGATTTTTTGTGCTCTTCACTGTAAGTAAAAATGTATTTGTAATGAATTATATTGAATTAAAAATTCCTTAACTTGAATCTGATCTGGAGCAGGGAAATTTATTCTAATGTCAGACCAGTTTCTCTTCATCTTTCTCTCTGGGACCCGCATTCTGTTAAGAACACTGTGCTGCCACGGGTAGGAAGCAGCCTCGACCCCGGAGATGAACAAGTACTGCTTGTGTTATTTCAGGGGTTCATTGCGGTTTGCTGCTCTCTCAGACGCCTTAAATCGCCACTGTTAGTAGGATTTTCCTAAAGTCTGTTAGAGCTTCTCTTTAATGTGTGTGTGTACACACACACACACATATATTTTTTTTTTCTTTGAGACAGAGTCTTGCTGTGTCACCTGGGCTAGAGTGCCCTGGCCTCAGCCTAACTTACAGCACCCTCAAACTCCTGGACTCAAGTGATCCTCCTGCCTCCGTCTCCTGAGTAGCTGGGGCTACAGGTGCCTGCCACCATGCCCGGCTAGTTTTGTTATTTTTTAGTAGAGATTGGGGTCTCGCTCTTGATCAGGCTGACCTCAAACTCCTGAGCTCACGGGATCTTCCCACTCAGCCTCCCAGGGTGCTGGGATTACAGGTGTGAGCCACTGATCTGGCTTTATTGTACATATTTCTGTAAAATTATTTGACTTGGTCTGATATGGTCTTGGGTAGGCAAATGTCAACTACTGCAATTTATTCCTTCTTTTTTTTTTCTAACAAATAAAATGGAAGTGTAAACATAATGCTTCACCAGCCTTTGCTCCTAGAAAGGTCACTAACCAGTTCCCCCTCATTCTAGATGTACATAGCTCTGTCTTCCGTCCACGCTCTGATTCTCTGTGGATTTCAGTTTATCTCCTGTGTCCGAGGGCAGTGGACGGGTAAGCTGCGACTTTGTCTGTCCTTCCTACAAGTGCACACTATGGGGGGAAATGAGGAAAGCTTTAAAGAAGAATTAATTTTCCGATAAAGCTTTAAAGAAGATTTTAATTTTCCAAGGATTAACTGAAAGAAATCCTTGCAGTTAATTCAGGAATTGAGTTTTTAAAGAAAAGAATATGGTGAAGTTTTAGCACCACCATTTTGTTAGTTTAGTTTCTATGACAGATTTTTGAGACTGCAGGGAAATAAGTATTGTTTCCACCAAACTTTGTATTTGCTTTCTGGTTAGCTAGCTCACACTTTCCAAAGCAGTCCTTTGCATTACTTAACGTGAGTGGATTCAAGCAAGCGTGGTAAAATCAGGCATTGAATTACCTAGCCATGGACATGCAATTAGGTTCCGCCTCACCTCACCTCGGGAGCTGATGGGGAGTCCTGTGAGTATAGCTCACAAGTGTAGATACAGGACTCTTATCTAGCTTTAGTTGGATTTTAATAAGCAACTTAATACACAAGTACATTTTCACTAGACACCGTAGGTAATACAGAATCTTTTGAAACTGCTGGCCAGGAGATGGTGGTATGAACTCTGCTTGGAAGGGCCGCCTGCCTCTGTCTTTTGGAGAGCAGAGTGAACGTGTCCATCCCTCCGTGGGAGCTGGCCGAGGGCTGGCACTGAAGGAGTCTTCCTGGAGCTGTCTGCCCTGCCAGCCTGAGTTTGTGATGTTTGTTGTGTGCTGATGTCTACTTATACCAGCTTTTTCTCATCCACAGAATGCAGTGATTTTTCACCTCCTATAACCGTAATCCTGTTGATCTTCCTGTGCCTTGAGGGTCTTCTGTTTTTCACTTTCACTGCGGTGATGTTTGGCACCCAGATCCATTCAATATGCAACGACGAGACGGTAGGCTGTGCGCTGGGTGATATGTGCTGGTTACGGCTGTGCGCTGGGCGGTGTGTGCTTGTTATGGCTGTGCGCTGGGTGGTGTGTGCTTGTTATGGCTGTGCGCTGGGCGGTGTGTGCTTGTTATGGCTGTGCGCTGGGCGGTGTGTGCTTGTTACGGCTGTGCGCTGGGCGGTGTGTGCTTGTTATGGCTGTGCGCTGGGCGGTGTGTGCTTGTTATGGCTGTGCGCTGGGCGGTGTGTGCTTGTTACGGCTGTGCGCTGGGTGATATGTGCTGGTTACGGCTGTGCGCTGGGCGGTGTGTGCTTGTTACAGCTGTGCCCCGGGTGGTGTGTGCTTGTTACTGGGCCAAAACTTGAGTAAATGAGAAATCCTGATGTCAACAGCAGGTGCATGTGTATTAACAGGGAGAGAAACAGGCAGTCTGGATAAGATGTACAGGTCCCTGTATTCATTATCCCTTTTATATGCAAGCGCATATTTCAGGTATCAGTGTGATCTGAGAGTCAGAAGAGCCGGACAAATTCCCAGCTTATTGAAGTTCAGGGAGTCGATTGCCTTTCTGCCCGTGCACTGCGGGTCTAAAGCAAGCGCTTGGTAAATATTTGTATCCAGTAATAGGTGAATAAAAGGTTGGTGCCTTGGCTTGGAGGCCTCTCCCGGCTGTGCAGGTTGGGCTGCCCAGGTTGGCAGCCTGGCTGTGCTCACGGAGGCCGTGCGGTCTGGTCAGGGCGAGCGAGGAGGAGCGCCCACTCTGGCCACCTTGAGCCCACATTGCACTTGAACACTGCAGGCTCCCAGACTGGGTGGTGTCCGGGTCTAACCACAGGTCCTGCCTGTGTCTGTCCAGGTCCCCAGAGCTGGCACTACTTGCTTTCCCTTCTGCTTCTAGGAGATTGAGAGGCTGAAGAGTGAGAAACCCACGTGGGAGCGGAGGCTGCGATGGGAAGGGATGAAGTCTGTCTTTGGGGGGCCCCCTTCACTCCTCTGGATGAACCCCTTCGTCGGCTTCCGATTTAGGCGACTGCCTCTGAGACCCAGGAAAGGAGGCCCCGAGTTCTCCGTGTGAGGCCCCCGGGCTGGCACCTGCTAACAGATGTCAAGCAGCAGGGCAAGCAGACCCGCACGAGCCAGCTGCTTGCAGCAAGCAGAGTTTTATATATTTATAGTCACAGACGGGAGGTTTTCCAAACTGGATGAGGCTCTCCTCGGTTCCACCTGTATGGCCAACGCAGGGTATGTGGCCACTGAAGACGCCAAAGGTCATTACCTTTCTGCACAGTTGGGACTTTTGTTGAGAATACTTTGCATTTTCTAAGAAGCTGTTTGGGATATTACATAGGTGTTAAAAATTCTGTGCTGTAAGCTGCTTTTTTCAATCATGAAGGAAAAAAAACAGTCAATCCAGTGAACAGGGATTTTCCGGCGGTCACTCCAGGGAGCTCCTCTCCACCCGGGTTCATTAGTGCACTCCCTCGGTCCCAGCAGGGGGGTTTGCATAGAAAGACGTTTTGGTCTCGTTTGCTCTGACACTCTGCACTGAAGTTGCAAAGGATCCGTGCACTGAACAGTGAGGTGGCCTTGGGGCACTGCCCACTGCCCGGAAGAGGCGTCCTCTGACACTTCCTGCAAGTGTGCGTGTCTGTGCGTGTCTGTGAGTATGTGGGCTGTGTGCATGTGTGTCAAAACTGGCAGTATTGTTTAGAATTGTTTAGACAATGTAACATTTACCGGCTATGTACAGCAGACAAGCTATTTTTTAGAAACTGATGTTTCAGGGAAGAGGGGAGAGGTGCCACGGGTCCTCCCCGTGGGTTACTATGAATGTATTGTATATTGGAGTGTCTTGATCCAAAGAACAATCACTCCCATGCGGTCCTTTGTTGCCCTCCTGTTTTAATTTTATTTTAGAAATCTTGGGTGCATGAGGGCCTTGGAACTGATTTTTTTATTGTTGTTCTAGCCACATTAGCAGTGTGTGAATGGTACCTTGGTGAGAGCAGAATCTCATGGTTTTGTGCAGCTCGGCGTGCAGCACGTCAGCCTGGAAACACGGGGAAGGCAGGGGAGGCAGGGGTTGGCCCTTCGGCCCTTCTGGGAAGGTAAGGGGACTGTGAGGCAGCCAGCTCCCAGCACGGGTGACTGTACGTGCCTTGTTACAGGCACTGCGGATGCCAGAACGGTCCAGAGGGCAGCAGCCGGTCAGATGTTTGGTCAGCATCTGTGTCTTTACCCATGGCACACGGGGTAAAATAGGATCCTTGGTGCGGAGCTTACAATTATGCCAGAAAGCAAACAGCTCCCCTCCTGGGGACTTGCCTTAAACTTGCCTGGTTTGTACATTTTTTTGCCAGTCACATCAAGAAGCGATGTGTGACAGAGTCTGAGGGGCTTCCTCAGAGTCTGTCCCCATGCTTAGAGAAGTTGGTGTTTCCCTCCAGGGACTGTTCACCTTTCTGTTCCTCTGTGAACTGTTCTGTGTTTGTTCTTGGTCACTCCGTACCTATCGTAACCAGGGCCTCCACCCCTGCTGATCACCTGCAAAGGGGCCTCCTGGGACCCAGTGCCAGCCGCATGAACAAGCCTGCAGGACTCTCTGATGTGGACTAAGTAAGTCACTATAGAGGACAGACTGGGTCACAGCCAGATGGACAAAGCACACTGTGGGTGACCCAGGAGACAGTCCCAGAGATTGTTTTGCATATTCATTTGCACATCCGTTGTCTGGGTTGGACACGTGTATTGGGCTTCATTGTGAGGCTTTTAATATGTATATCCTGTTTATCAATAAACAAATTGAAGTGGTTGACTCCTGTGAGACGTGGTGAGTGTGTGCAAATCAAGTGTACTTGACCTTTCAACCTCTTCTTTCAATGTAACTTTTATATGAAATAAAGTAACCAATTGACAGTTCTCAAACCGTCTCCTGAGCTGCAGTTCTTAAGCTGTCAGTGTGTTGTCAAGGGTGGTTCTTTCTGTGGTTTGTGGGCCCTACCCTGGCTGTTCCACTCTCCTCTGCAGCTTCCAAAACCTCCAGATGCTTCCATGCCTATGACGAAGGGCCTTTCACTTAGCTTTATCCTAAACAGTCCTGTAATCACTTTTAGTGCATGTTGAAATAAAAATAATTTTTTAAAATCTCTGTAGTCCAGAAGGTTAGGTGCCTCTAACTTGATTTTAATACAATCACTAAATCTCTCTAATATTTTTGCTGTGAGGGACCTTCTTGGCAAGATTTGGGCCGGATGGGCAAGTCAGAGCATGCCGGCCCACGTGCGGCACCACGGGGTCCTCAGGGGCATCTGGACATGAGACGCAAAGGTCTCAGCCTGTGTGTCTGTGCAGAACTTTGCTGCAATGTTACTTATATTCCAATTATTGGGATGTTATATTAGCTCATTCTCTCATTATCTTTTTGTTTTTTTAAAACAGTCTGGCTCTGTCGCCCTGGCTACAGTACAGTGGTATCATCATAGCTCACTGCAACCTCAAACTCTTGGGCTCAAGCAATCCTCCTGCCTCAGCCTCTCTAATAGCTGGGACTACAGGTGCCCACCATGAAGCCTGGCTAGTTTTTGTATTTTTAGGAGAGATAAGATCTCATTCTTTCTTGCTCTAACTCGTGAGCTGAGGCGATCAACCCACCTAAGCCTCCCAGAGTGCTGGAGTTATAGGTGTGAGCCACCACTCCTGGCCTGGGTTCATCGTCATCATTATTACTATATTTCCATTAAAATGTGTAATGAAAATAACTGTCCAGTGGGAAGTGGCCAAATCCTATCTTCTGGTAAATGTGGATCCGGTTAGGCTGCAGAGTAGAGCACAGCCTGTGGGCTCGCCTGCAAACAGCATGTCCAAAGCCGGATGCTGTGAGATCTGCCAGGCAGGTGCTCCCTACACTGTCCGTGGAGCGTCTGACTGGAAGCCATGTTGCTCCTTATCTAATTGCTAACTGAAGCAAAGACAGCCTGAAGATGCAAAGGGAAATGGGGATAATGAGATCTGGCCTGGGGAGTCAAGAGCTGAGCCTGCCTGAGCCGTAGGGGCTTGGTGGACCAGCACAGGCAGCTTCCCTAGAGGTCAAGGAAGTTTTGGAAGCAGGTTCTAGGCACAGTGTGTCTACAGCGCAGAGAAGTCTTGTTTCCCGGAGCTCCCTGGGGGAGCAAGCCTGGACACACTGCCTCTCTTTGGAAGCAGGTTCTAGGCACAGCGTGTCTACAGCGCAGAGAAGTCTTGTTTCCCGGAGCTCCCTGGGGGAGCAAGCCTGGACACACTGCCTCTCTTTGGAAACAGGTTCTAGGCACAGCGTGTCTACAGCGCAGAGAAGTCTTGTTTCCCGGAGCTCCCTGGGGGAGCAAGCCTGGACACACTGCCTCTCTTTGGAAGCAGGTTCTAGGCACAGCGTGTCTACAGCGCAGAGAAGTCTTGTTTCCCGGACCTCCCTGGGGGAGCAAGCCTGGACACACTGCCTCTCTTTGGAAGCAGGTTCTAGGCACAGCGTGTCTACAGCGCAGAGAAGTCTTGTTTCCCGGAGCTCCCTGGGGGAGCAAGCCTGGACACACTGCCTCTCTTTGGAAGCAGGTTCTAGGCACAGTGTGTCTACAGCGCAGAGAAGTCTTGTTTCCCAGACCTCCCTGGGGGAGCAAGCCTGGATACACTGCCTCTCCACACCTGTTGTCTGGCTGCCGTACCTTTTGTGCTTACGTAGTTCAGATTATTACAGTTGAATATGTTGCTGCTAAACCAAGTCCTATAAGCTTTTGTGTAGTTTTTTTCACTTTTCCCAGGCGAGGGGGAATGGCCTTGCCTGTGTCCGTCATGGCCCCCACTGAGTGCCTCCTCCCCACCAGCCTCCGCACAGGCAGCTCTGCACCCCCACCCCGCCCTCTCCGCTGCTGAGCAGGCCTGGCTTCTCCAGGGACACTGGGCTCAGTCCACAACCTCTGCATCCTTCCAGGGGTGCAACACATTCCCTGGTACACAGGGCACATTATTGTTTAGGTTTACAAGCCTCAGGGGGCTCATTTTGCCCCTTACCTTCAGTGGATGGCTTAGCAAGACCACGGATTCCGGATTCCAGATTAAGTATCGTCACTCAGCACATCAAAGGCACGGTCTCCTGCCTCCCAGAGCAGCCACCGAGAGAATCTGCCTTCCTCTGGGTCCCATTTCTTCTTTTTGCCTTTTCTTCTTTTTTATTAATCTCAAGCAGCCCTCATTGGCCTCTCTTTAGTCCTCAGTTTCTCCAAGTTGACATTTAGGTGGCCTCCTCCCCGGCACTGTGCTAGTGCTTGGCAGGCCCTTTAAATCTGCTTCTTGCAAACATCCTGTGTTAGGTCTTTGAGAATCTGGTTCTTCCATCTTCCTTTTTGAACTAACAATTTGCACGTTGGGCTGCCCAGACCAGCCACTGGGCCTCCTCCTTACCAGGCACTCTCTGTTTCATCCTTCCTACTTACGGTCTTCTAGTTCTTCCCCTAGGTGTTTTTTCCCAAGCTATGATAGTTTTAATTGTCAAGAGCTTTTTGCTGGTCCTTTGTCGTTTTGAGGAAGTAGCATTCTGGTTTTCTTCTATTGGTGCAACATTCACTGTTCCTATCCTCTGAGCATCTTGGGGTTTTGTTTTGCGTTTCCCTTTGGATCCTGGATTAGTTCTGTTTTCTCCCAGCCTCTGCCCCAAGCTCATTCTCTCCTCTGTGTGCCCTGGCCCTTTCCTGTTAGAAGCTTTCCCTGATGCACTGATCACAGACAGCCTGTGGGATCCAGTTTTCCCACCAGGACCCTGCAGGTGCCTGTGGTGGGCACCCTTTCCTGGCAGGCAGCTGGCTTGCTTTGGACAGATGGAGAAGGGCCCAGAGGCCACGCTGACTATCCCTATTCCCTGCTCTGTGCCCAATTCTTTGATTCTAGAATCTTCCAAGAATAAACTGCCCCTTCGGGGTGAGGAGGGGTACCTAAGTGTCTGACCTGCTCGCAGGAGACCTTTTCAACCCACTTCCACGTCCATACCTGTTTCAGGTCTTCCTTGGTGCTCCACACGACCTTGGGAGGCAGTGTGGCCTACACGGCCATTTCACAGGTGGGCAGGTGGAGGCCAAGGTTCCCTGACAACACCCAGGAGTTAAAAACAGCGCTGCAAATTATAGTCTATTGGGTTGTACTCAGACACTCATGAGAGCCCTTATTAAGGGAAAACCTCCTGTGTCTCTGCCCTGTGCTCAGATCTAACTCTATTATCCCCATTTTGTAGATGGGGAAACGGAGGCCCAGAGAGGTTGTTCAAGAACCCATAGATAGCGAACAATGATATTATTAATAATGTTATCATTATTAGCCATTCATTGATAACAATGCAAGCTGTGCAGTGGAGGGGCTTCCCTCCGACTCACGTGATCTTCCATAGGCACAGACTCAGGTGTTCACATCGTCCTGGCTTGCTGCGGCCCTGCAGGAGAAAGGTTGGCTCCTGAGTGTGTGTCTGCACTGTGGCCACCAGAGGGCGCCACGAGACAGCAGATGCCCCCAAGCTGCTCTGGCCACCACCCAGTCCTTCATCCCCAGCTGGTCGACCTGGCAGAGCCACACCCACAGCACGCTGGCAATGCCTCTGTGCTCAGCAGGCACTGACTTGAGAAATCAGGGGTTTATCCTGTGAGAGCTGAGAGCAGCAGTGAGACGACATGCCAAGGTGGACATCCCAGAGGAGGGGTCAGGGAAGGGCCCCTGAGGGAGGGGAGGAGGCTGCACCAGGGCACATGCAAAGGTCCTTGGGCAGCGAGTTTTAGTCTCTTTGGTGTCAACGTGGAGTTACAGCTGGCTATAACCACACAATGCTGGGTTCAGAGAAGCTGCTGAGGGTTGGAGGTGCTAAGGGTCACTGGGCTTACTGGGACAGAGACTCATCTAAACCAGATTTCTCAAAGGACGGGCTGGCCCTTTACCCCAAAGCCCTGGAGCAGAGGAGACAGGCTTCAAGATAAGTGACTTCAAAGACATTTCCATCTGGGGTGGGATATGAGGGGTTTTTTGGGGGTGTGTGTGCAAGTGGCTGGGAAGGGTCTGCATATAGTCCATCTCTGGTCTCTGCCTGGGTACGGCCTGGCCATCTGCAGCAGCCAGTCTGGGTGGCCTGGAAGGCTGGCTTTGGTCCTGCCTCACTCCTCAATGCTGTCAGAGCTGTGAAGCCCCCTGCTTTGTCCAACCAGGACACCTCACCTAGAAAGGCTTGCAGGAGGGGCTGGCCCTCTGGCCAGGCCTGTGGGGGAACAAAGCATACTTGCTGGAGCTTTTGCTTGACACAGCCAGGCAGAGCCACCCTGCACAGCTACACACACGCCTGGCTAAGGTGGCCGGCTCCAGAAGAGTGGGCAGGGCTCTTTCTGCACCACCTCCCCTCCCTGTTCTGGGGTGATGAGTGAAGTCGAGTGCCTCCCTCCCTCCACAGCCCCCTTCCCTTCCTGCCCTGAGCCCCTAGCCCGCCTTGCATGCCACACCCACCTAGGAAGCCTTCCTTAGTCACCCACACCGTGGCATGAACAAGCTGGTTCAGTTTCCCCAGGATAGTGGTGTTTTAAGTGTGTCCCCCTCCCTGTACCAGGGGCATCACTGCCACCAGAAACTAGTTAGAAATGGAAAATCTCAGCCTCTCCCCAGGCTTCCTGAATCAGCTGGGCCAGGCAGTCTGTTTTAACAACATGCTCTGCCCTGGTACATGGGAGAGTCTCCCTGAGTGGAGGGGAGCCATCCACCTGGCATCCAGAATCCCAGCCCCAGGCTCACTGGCTGTGAGACTCGGCCCAGGCATTTCCCTTCTCAGTTTTCTCATCTGTGAAATGGCACAGTAACAGCTACTGGGAGCATCAAAAACTGAGTCATGAAGGGCCCAGGGGTGCTCAGTGCATTGTGGGCACTGGAAGGGCAGTGATTACTATGGGCTGGCCTGGGGGAGGGGGAGGGTTGCAGCCCAGGTGAGACTGCAAGGCAGACGCGGTGAGGTGAGCGGCAAGTGGGAGGGTGAATTCCTGGCTGATGGTGTTTACTCCTTTTTTTTTTTTTCTGGATAACATGGTGTTCACAGTTAAGACAGCCTTTCAGTCGTCTGTGGTTTTTTTTTTTTTCTTTTAAACCAAATAAACTTAACCAACTAAACAAAACCAAGACCATTTATAACAAAGTCCACCAGTGCAAACATTTACAATCTCCCCAGAAAGCATTTTATCCAAGGCAGAGAGGCCTGCAGGATTTTAAGAGGCTGCAGCTCTTGTCTTTAAAACCACTACCATCTTCATGTTTGTCTGGGGCTTTTTTCTCCACGTGGAGGTACTTTTCCATCTGTCCTCCTTTTTCCCAGTAAAGCCTGAGAAGGTGAGGGGCAGTCCTCTTCCAGGTGCTTGGACCAAACCTGGACACTCCGCCCAGGTCATTTTGGGCTGGTGGCCGTGACCCCAGATCTGCCCCTGATGGCATTGGTGAAATACCACTAGTCAGTCGCTAAGATCTGCAAATCAGGAGATTTCACCAGAAATTCAGATTCACCACTTCCCTGGGCACAATTCCTCTGGCCAAATTGGCTGGTGCCAGGGAGGGACTGGCGGGATAGCATCTGAGTCATTTTTTGAAAAATATTGAGATAAAAATCCATGCAACACAAAATTTTAAAGTGAACAATTCTGTGGCCCTTAGTACAGCATATCCACAAATTCCTCTAGTTCCAAAATGCATTCAACACCCCGGAAATAAGCCTGCCTCACTAGCAGCCCCCGTTCCCCCACCACAGACCTGCTCTCCACAAATCGGTCTATTCTGGACCCCTCATGTAAGGGGACAGACCCCGTCCCCTCCTCTGCTGGCCCCGTGGGCTCCCTGTCACCTTGACCACTCAGATTGGCAGCAAACATCCTCCCTGGGTGCAGGGTCTCCGATGGACAGCAGCCTGTGCTTGCCTTCTCAGCCGCATGCTGTGTTTCATTAGAAAAATGTATGTTTAGATTTTCCACTTTGAAGTAATTTCAGACTCATGCATAGTGGCCACCATAATGCAGAGATCCCCTAGACATACCTTACGCAGGTTCCCCCAAATGCCCACACCCCGTCTGACCCCTGGGTAATTCCCGGAACCAGGCAGAGACAGCAGGCCGACTCATGCACAGCCTTCACCAGATCTTGGTGTCAGCCCTGGGACCCTCCTGCCTGGGACACAGCCTGGGTCGCACTGTTGTCCCATCTCCTCGGACTCCTCCACCATCAACGGTCCCTCCGTCTTTCCCTGTCTTTCCTGACTGGTACTGCCTAGTTATTTGAAGCTTTCCTAGGAACAGGAATAGGTCCTGCCATGTCTGAATTTCAGTCCCCTCTGGGCTCATTTCCAGGGGAAGCAGATCCTGAAGGAGGGAGGGAAGTGGAGGGTGGGGGAAGACTCAGGCCTCCCCAGCTGCCTACAATACTGTGGCAGATACAGGTGCCATAGAGAGGAACTGGGGCTTCGTGGGGGCCCCAGGGAGGGGCTGAGTGGAGGCTTCCCTGGAGGCTGAGGGAAGCCCCCCACCATCCTGCCCCACTAAGCCGGAGTTCCTGAGAAGTCAGCAGGGCCTCAGGGCCTCAGAGGTGGCTACAGACGCTAAGCCTAGGCTTCAAGGTATTAATGGGAAAAAAACAAAATCCATAAAATAACTTAAGGGGTTTTATTCTGAGCCAATACAAGTGACTGTGGCTAGGGAATACATAAACCCAAGGTTTGAGTAAGCGGCCCCGAGGTGGTCGGGTTACAGTTGGTCTGATACATTTCAAGGAGATAGGAATTTCAGGTTAAGCCATAAATCAATACGTAAAGTACATGTTGGTTCAGCCTGGGCAGGTGGGACATCTTGAAGCTGGACTTACAGGAAGATTTAGAGACACTTTAATTGGTAATTGGCTGAGAGTGAAGCTTCGCCTAAAAATTTGGAGTCAATAGGAAAGAATGCTTATGATAAGGAAGGCTGCTAATCATAGCACAGGCCCCAAATACACAGTGACGTGTGAAGCAAATGGACGGCCTGGGCACCTGACCTGATCCTCAAGTTCACACGGCCTTACGTCCTGTCTATAGTTGCCACAGAGTGTCTGTTTTGTCAGCTGTATGATTTTTTTTTTTTTTTTGAGACAGTTTCACTCTGTCACCCTGGGTAGAGTGCTGTAGCATCATAGCTCACAGCAACCTCAAGCTCTTAGGCTCAAACCATCCTCCTGCCTCAGCCTCCTGAATAGCTGGGACTATAGGCACCTGCCACAACACCTGGCTATTTTTAGAGATGGGGTCTTGCTCTAGCTCAGAGTGGTCTCAAACTCATGAGCTCAAGCAATCCACCTGCCTTGGCCCCTCAGAGTGCTGGGTTACAGGCATGAGCCCCTGTGTCCGGCCTGATCTCTTTGATGTTAATGTCAACGTTGTATCTGAACTCCAGCAGTGGGAAGAAACTTGAAGTTGGGTGAAGCCAGGGGAGGGGACAGTCACAGCAGAAACAGCAGCAACCAGGGATAAGACCCTTAGCTCATGCCCAGATCCCCACCCAGCCCTGTTGTAACTCCTCAAAGAAGCTCCACCAAGTGGGGGCAGTGAGGGGTAAAGCCAGGCTTGGTTGAGAACCCGAACCCTGTGAAACTAGTACCTTTTTCTAAACTTTTTAATTTGAAATTAACCAGCGTATGTTTTGAGTGGGTTGTACATAGGGCTCAAGATGCCAAATATCCCCAAGGCTGGACCGTCTCCAAGCACACCCATACACAGATATGCTTAAACATGTATGTGTTGTCACGTAACAGCACCCTAATGCTGCTCTGCTGTTTTTCATATCAACACATTAGAGAGTATGGCCCTTCCACCTGTTGCCCTGCTGTGTGGCCAGGCCACACCTAAAGGGATGAGGCCCAAACCTCCTTGAATCTGTGACCGTCAGGGTGGGCCAGTCCCACTTACTCCCACACCCAGGCTGGCCAAACCCTGCACCAGTGCTGGCCTAGAAAGGGAAGTCAGAAATGTCATCTGTTCTCCTAGTACAAAGGCCAGCACCTTTCAGGATTTTTTTTTTTTAAATTTGGAGACAGAATCTTGTTACGTCAGCTAGATGCTAGGTTCTACCTCCTGAGTTCAAGCAACCCTCCAGCCTCAACCTCCCAAGTAGCGGGAACCACAAGTGTGAGCTACTGCACCGGGCCAGGCCTTTGTTTTCCCAACACTGACAAGTGATTTGTGCTCTGCAGACTTAGAGTAAATGCTTGTTACCTGAATGGCTGGTGAAACAAAGGCCTGTGTCTCACTCATCGTTTAAGGCCCAGCTCAGACATCATTTCCTCTAGGGTCCATGGTCACCCCAGGCAGGGTTACGTCCCACCCTTAGTCCTGCAGCCCCTTCACCCTCATCAGAGCACCTAAGCCCCCTGTGTGACCGGCTGTGAACCTCTCTGCTACCAGACTGGCTTCCAAACCTTCTGGCATTGCCACCTGCTGGCACATGGTGAGGGAATGAGCAGATGACCCATGTCACCAGCACCACGTCTACTGTGGCCTACGAGGACAACAGGCAGGAGGAGCTCTGCAAGGGTCCACATCTCCGCTGGGACCACACAGCCCCATATGGGGGAGCAGGCGGCTGACCCCACCCCAGTGTTGGTCCCAGCTGGAGACCTGGAGGGTGACACACGACAGTGAACATGAGAGGGATGAGGAACAGGCCAGGGAAGGAGGGTCCTGGGATTTCAGGGACCCAGCATGGAAGCTGAAGACGGGGTGGGGGGGACAAGGTGACCCTCCAGGGCAGCGTTAATCCAGCACATGCCACGTAAGTGCTGGGGTTGGAGATCAACCAAGGTCCTCAGCAACGGAAGGATGGAGGCTGGAGACGGTGCAGCTGCTGCAGAAGACCCTCCCCACCCTGCCCGCTGCGCCCAGGGCTGGGGCTGCCATGCTGACCTGGCCACAAAGTTGACGTCGTCCTTCACCCTTGCTCACCTCCTGGCACACTGGGAGGGGCACAAGGCCGTGCTCACCCAAGGGAAAGCTCTAGGGAAGATACAAATCTTCAACTAAAAGAAAAGGAGGTGACAGGAAGCCGAGGGGTCCAGCCAGCTGCGTAGACAGAGGCACACATGTGAACACAGGGTGTGACGGGTCCCTGCCAGGTAAAGAATATTTGTCCTTACTGATGTCCTCCTCCTCCTCTGCTTTCCAGTGAGACTCTGCTTCTCCCGGGCTGGCTCCACTTCTAGGCAGAATTGGGGGCAGGGCAGAGGGAAACAGGACCCATCGAGGCAGGAGAAGGCAGGTGAGGCGGCTTCCCTTCACGGTGGGGAGTCCGGACTGAGATGAGGGCAGGAGAAAACGAGCAAAACCTTCTCCTGAGACTGGCAGAGGCTGGAGCTGGGCAGGAAGGGCCAGGAGGCGGAAAGGAAGGCTGGAGACAGGCGAACGTTCTGGGGGGCGCGGATCAGGGGTT
Source organism: Nycticebus coucang (assembly GCF_027406575.1). Classification (NCBI taxonomy): domain Eukaryota; kingdom Metazoa; phylum Chordata; class Mammalia; order Primates; family Lorisidae; genus Nycticebus; species Nycticebus coucang. The sequence goes on along the minus strand of NC_069781.1, from coordinate 181,060,670 downwards.
CTGGGACCAGCGTGGGATGTAGGGCAAACAGGGAGGAGAGAAAGCAGGATTTCCAGAAACCTAATTGTGGGTTACAAGTGTTCCTTTCAACATTTTAGGGAAGAACAAGTTAAAACCCAGATTCTTCTCCACCGGCTTCTTGGTACTCTCTAGACTGGGTTGCCTGAACTATGGCTCTTATCAGGGTTACATCTGTAGACCTGAGGGAATAATCCCCATGACAACAGAGAGGTTGGGGCTATCATTGCTCACATCCAAGATGGAGAAACTGAGGCATGAAGAGGTCATGTGTGTTTCCAGGTTCAGAGCTAGAAAGGGGCTGAGCCAGGACAAACTGACCCTAAATCCTGACCTCTTTTCCTTACCCAGCTCTGCCCCTGGGGAGGATCCTATAACCCTGAATCATCTCTTTTGCAGAGCTGAATATTTCAGGCCAAATCTGAGTGAGGTTTTGCTGTTTCCTCTGCAAAGTTTGTCCTTACCCAAGGGCCCTGCTGCCTGATCCTGGCACAGCCCTCTGTTCACCGGGGTGGGGCGGCTCTGAGCACGGAACAGGAATGCAGATAACTCAAAAGCTCTCGTTCATCTTTGTGGTAAAAACACAGGACAATTTAAAGATGTACAATGTGATGATGCCCAGCCCTGGCCTGGATGGGAGATGAGCACCCCCGCCCCTGCATCTGTGTTGGCAGAAGTTTAAATCTGCATTACATCCAGGGCACAGTTTGGCTCTAGGAGTGAAAGGTCTTGAAAACGCAAAGCCTTTGACTCAGCAGCTCCACTTTAGGAGCACAGGCGACCTCAGGAAATAACCTCTCTTGACACAGCACGGGGAAGGTCCACTGACCCCAGATCCAGGCTCCCATGTGGCCAGTGGAGTTCATGTCTGATTAAACGACCAGTTCTTCCCTGGGCTGCTCTGGCTTCCCCTGGCATGGGACAGCATTTTGGCTATTTTTTCAAATAGCATCTAATTATACATACATGTCTCTATTTATATTGTGACTTGCCTTCCAATGCCTAAAGCCACGGAATTTTCTACCTGGAAAAGACCTCAGGGGTTTTCTTGTCCAACATTTCCCAAAGTGCATCTCCCACAGGAGGTTCACGGGCGTGTGGGAACAGATGTTTGCATGATTAAGCTTGGAGACATGGGACATCCTCCCTGCAGGACTGCTCAGAGCCTTTACTGGATGCTGGGTGTCCCAAGTGTCCACAAGACAGACATGAGCAGAGGATGCGGTTTCCGCACCTCCTTGGCCGCTGTGTTGGTCTCCTGCAGCTGCTGTGACAAATGACTGCAAACTGGGTGGCTGGAAACAGAAGTGCCCCCTGTCACATTCCAGAGGCCGGAGTCTAAAGAGAGGTGTCAGTGGGCTGGGCTCCCTCTGGGGGCGCCGGGTGGAGACCGCTCCCTGGTCTTCCAGCGTCTGTCTGGTGGCTGCTGGCGGCCCTCGGCATTCCTGGCTTGTGGCTGCCTCAGCCCACACTCAGCCTCTGTCTTCACATCATTCCCTTTTCTCCTCTCTCACAAGGAGACAGGTGACTGTACTTAGAGCCCACCTGGAGACCCAGGACCATCTCTTCTTCCTAAAATGTTTAAGTCGATGGCAACTTTGCCATATCACTGGTTCTGGGGATTAGAATGTGGACACATTTTAGGGGGCAGCCACTCAGCCCCCTGCGGCCACTGGGCACTGCCTCTGAGGAGAGGATGCTCCCAACAACATGAAAGAGAAACTGCTGGGTCCAGCCTCACTTATTTACAGGTGGAAAAACGGAGGCCTCGGGCAGATTGGAGACATGCTCAGGCCTGGGGTTAGTGTGTGTCAGAGGTGGCTTCCAGCCCTTTCAGTAGCCACATGGCCTCCTTGGTGGTCCCGATGTGGCATGGTCCAGTCCTGCATATGGTGCTCCAGGACCATGACTGCAGAGATGGGATCAGTGCATTTGGGCTGCTCTCCTCGGCCGGGTGCTGAATTCATCCCGTATGTGCCAGGGTTACTTTGCCCACCCCCAGCAAAGGTGTTTATCATCGGGTGTCAAATGTGCCCATGAAACCCATTTGACAGATAAGGAAACTGAGGACTACAGTGGAGGAATCGCCCCTCCAGTGCAGCCCAGCTGGGTTCCTCCCACAGAAAGTTCTGCTTCCCAGGATGGCCCACAAGGCCTTTGTACCTGGCCTCAAGCCCTCCCCTCTGAGATGCCCCAGACTCCTGTCCCAGGGACCCAACACCCCAAACTGCAGCCCCCACATGCCCTATAGGATGGGTCCTGCCTCACTGTTAACATACGAGGGACACTCAGCGGGTCATTCCTCCCTTGGGGCCTAAGTGTCTTCTTTTGGAATATGAGGTTCAAGGGCTCTGAGGAGGCTACAGGCCTCGTGGTCATGGTTGACTGTGGCCCCCAGCCCCTGGAAGCTCTGCAGACACCGTCCCCACATATGACCCCCCACAGGGCCTTCCTGGCAGTGGGCGCATGCCTGGGGTGCTCTAGGGAGGAACAGGGTGGATGTGCCTGGTCTGACCCCTTCCTGGGAGGGGGCACCACAGTGGATGGTGCCAGCAGACAACAGTGCAGAAGTGTGGTTTGCGCAGAGCCGGGGTGTCGTCTGGGTGGGGACACTTCTGTGGCTTTCAGTGGCTTCATGTCCTGGGCTGGGCTGACCCGGTGGGCTCAGTGAGTCCTGTGGGCACAACCTCAGACCTGGAGCCCGTTTCTGTTTCACCAGGTCTGAGGACAGTTTATGCCCATGAAAAAGAGCTATGTGGCCCAGGCTGAAGTCACACGCCAGCCCACTGGGCCACAGCGTCCCTTCCCAAGCTAGCCACATAGCAGGTTACAGAGCCAGAGTGAACCATCCTAATTTGAGCTCTAAAATTTCTTGTGAACCTCTCCCTTTTTCCGGGAATTCAAAGGATTCAGTCCAACGCCTGGACAAGAAGGAGCCCAACCTGCTTCCATGAAACTGGGGAAACTGGGTGGCATAAGGTGTGACCAGCAGCTGGGCTCTCTCCTTCCCTTGCTGGGGACCCTGGGCAAGCTGTATAGCTGCTGAAGCCTCAGTTTTCTCATCTATAACATGGGATGTCACTTCTACAGGTGGTGCTGGGGGAGCTCAGGACCACTTAGCCTGTGGGAGGGAAGGGACAATAAGCCCCCGTCCTCCTCCCATCTTTTCATGCTTAGCCAGAACAGCTTGGGTCTGTCTTACAAGTAAAAATTCACTTGGAAATGTGTCCTGGAGCTAACAGGCTGTGAGAAACCCATATGTCCAGTTTAGGGGCCCTCGGGTCGTGGTCAGAGGGCAGAGATGAGGAGCCTGGGCCTGCCTGGCTTCCTTTCCTGCCTTCTGAAGCTGCCCACCTTGATTTCAGTCATGGGACACAAGCAGAGCTGCCACTCACAAAGCCCCACCCCAAGTGAACATGTGACCCAGGCCTGGCCAACCAACTCACTGGCCACTGATAGGGCCAAAGAGTAGCCATGTGACCAAATCTAGCCAATCAAAGTCCTTCCTTGGGGTTTTTATATTCTGAAATAGGTAGAGAGATGCTCTCTCTTGCTCTTTTTTTTTTTTTTTTTAACAAGCTGAGAAGACCTAAGCTGAGGCCACTCACATCATGTTTCCCACTCCTGGGAGAAAAACCTGTCCACTCAAGGAGAAAATGAGGTTCCCAGAGCAGACAAGACAGAGAGGGATACAAGATTTCAGAGCACTGAGGTCCCCGCTTATAGCTCTAAGGGCCCCAGAGTGGCCTTGGGGCTGCAGCGTCCTCTGGTTTGGGTTTCTGTCACTGACAACTGTGGGGGTCCCACCTGACCTGGGCCCACAGGGGAAGGCAGAGAAAGCTTCCTCAGCTGCCAAGGCCCCAGTGGGGGCCTTAAGCTTCTGGAGGGCAAGTTTAAGAACTTCGACTTCTGTTTACTTATTTTGCTGCATCCTTGCCCTAAGAAACCAAACTCAGTTTGGGGTATCCTGCTTGTGCTCAGAGGGGGGGAGGAGGAGCCAGTTCACTTAGGACTTGACAGCGGGCCAAGGGCCTCACTCTGAATCTCAGGGTGACTGGAGGATGCCGAGGGCTTCATCCCAGCCCAAAGTCACACACAGAGACTTCCAAGCAGAATACATGTGAGGACCCAGCTCTCTTAACTCCAAAGCCCACATCCTCAGGCTTTTGGATTTCATAAAAACTCAAAAGAATCTTTTGAGAATAACACCATCCTTTCAGAAACAGGGCAGCTGAGTCCTCGATGATGAAGGAAGGCCACCATCTGTGAATCAAGGCCAGACCTTGAGTTTGGGTGTGAGGACACCTCTGATCTTCCTCTGTTTCCTCAAGGTCTTGACTTTGGCAATAGGCAGCTGCAGACAGATGTGAGTGCCCTGGGGCCACCGTGACAAAGTGCTACAAGCTGGGGGCTCATGATAGTGGAAATGTACCCTCTCCCAGCTCTGGAGGGTAAAAGTGCAAAATCGAGGTATTGGCAGGGCCACACTGGCTCTGAGCTCTCCAGGGAGAGATCCTTCCTGCCTCTTCCCTGGTGTCCCTCAGCTTGATACACGTCACTCTCTGCCTCCATCCTCATGTGGCCTCTCCTCCACATCTGGGTCTAAATTTCTTTTTTCTTGTCAGCACACCAGTCATTGGATTAAGGCCCGCCCTAATCCAGTATGATCTCATCTTAATGAGTTACATCTGCAAATGGCGCATTTTCAAAATTAAGGTCGCACTCACAGGTTCCAGGGGTTAGCACTTGAGCATATCTTTTTTAGGAGACAGAATTCAACCTGATAGAGTGGGCCGGCATTTTGTGTCCCCCCCACCATGCTGCCAGCACAGTGTGAGAAAGACCAAGCCTAGGACTATTCCCTCTGGCCTAAGGAACCACTGGGGACTGCTGGGGACCCCTGAGCCATCTGCCTTCCCTGGTAACTGAGGCTCAGCATGTTTCCCTTTCAAGGAGCAGCTGGCCTGAGGTCAGCCAGCTGTCCAGTGGCAAAGCCAGGCCGGAAGGCAAGAGCATTAAGGCCAAGCCAGGGCTGGGTTATAAGCCCAGAGTCCCAACCCCAGTGCAGGAAATGGGCCCAGCCAAGAGAGGAATGAGGGCCCCAGGGTCACCTCCCAGGCTGCAGGTGTGCAGCAACCCACCAGCCCAACCCTGTCCATCACCCTCGGTCCTCTGGACAGGGACCAGAGTTGAGTCCCATGCAGCTGGTGCTGCAGGGGTCTTGAGAGCCCTGCCAACCCAGATGACACACTTTCTAGAGGCACTCAGCGACTGACCTGTGGGCATGTGGTGATCATTCAGGGCTGATGTGGGAGCTGGGGCCCTGACACCCGGTTCTGCCAATGATAGCCTCCAAGCCCTCCACCCACCAAGAGGACACCAGTGGTGTCTTTTTGGCCCATACGAACACAGTCTTGGCTTCATAATGCTTTGATAGTGGCAGTCAGGAAGGAAATGTCACCCATTCAGCAGCCAGACTGAAGCTGAGACTGCTGACTTGGGGGAAGGGTCGGGGAGCCAACAGGGATGACACCTGCTGTGCTCCAGATACTTCCCGCACACACTGTCATCCAACCCTCCCCAAGAGACGGTGACACACCCTGCTCACCTGTGAGCAACCAGAGGCTCGGGTGACCTGGAGTCAGCCCAGGGTGTTCCCATCCGCTCAGGCCCTTGTGGGGTGTTGGTTCATCTCTCAGGGCCTCAGTTTCATCATCTGTAAAATGGGCATCACAGACCCAGTCTGACGGGAGTGACATCCCAGGAGTAGGTACATCACAGGTGCTCAGGTGACAGAGGGCTTCCTGGGTGACAAAAGTCCATCAGCTTGAACAACCATGTTTATTGTGTGCAGTTCTGGGGGTCAGAGCCCAACATGGGTCTCACTGGGGCTAAAATCGGGTGTCAGCAGGGATGGTTCCTTCTGGAAGTTCTAGGGAAGCATCTGCACTGTCCACCTTCAAAGTTGGCACGCTACGCCTTCGAACCTGCTTCCAAAGCCATGAGTCCCTCCCACGCAGCTGGCTAGTGTTCTCTGAATTTAAAGACTAGTGTGATTGGATTAGGCCCACCTGGTAACCCACGCTCTCTCAGCTCCTTAACCTCTGTCCCACCTGCAGAAGCTCTCTGGCCAGATTAGGCAGCAGACACAGGTTCCGGTTAATTAGGGTGAGGACACCTGGCCATCGCCTAACTCGTCTGGCCCCAGGGGAGCCGAGTTGGATTCCATAAAGCCAGGGATGCCTGGGCTGGTCTTCGGCAGTTCTTTTTGGAAGAAGAGGATTCCACTAAAACCAGTTCATTCGAGGACCATTTCCCATCTTTCTGCTGTTTTTGACTCTTTTCAAAGAGGCCCTGTCTCGCCAGGGAGACTGGGTCACATCTGCCAAACCTTTACTTCAAAATAAACCCTACTAGGAAATTTCCATGGGACCAGGCCCTTTTCTCCCCCACAAACCTGCCTGAAATCCAAAACCTCGCAGGGCTTCTTAGACAGGGCATGAGACCCGACGCTGTGCTGCCTACGGGTTTTCTGTTGTTTTTTTCCTCATCTCCAACCCTCCTCTGGGACGCTGCAGCAGCACTGTCCTCTCTCTGCTGTGTCCCAGTCCCCGGTTCCTCCCCCACCACGTGTCCTGTCCCTGCTGGGCTGCACCCTGCCCACACCCCATCTCTAAGCCCTCGAGGTCGATTGTCCACAGCTAGCTCTTCATGAGACCAACTCTGGGAATTCTGGGAAAGCCTGGCATTCGAGACCACTTTTTTCATCAAAAAAGAAAAACCCACCCTCAGTCCTCAGAAACATTCTGATGCTCAGAGCTGAGTTTGGAGTCTTTTGTATCTGCTCTGTTCACAGTTGCTGGAACAGATGACATCTCCTGTGGCCCCAGGGTTTTTGCTGATCCTCTGCATACTCTGAATAAAGCTCTTCCACTCCCCTTCACCTGAAGGACTCCTGATTAGCCATCCTTCATGCCTTACCTTAAATATCAGTCCCAAAGGCTCTTACCATAAACACCTCCGAAGAACATCACCCATGTGACATCTGGAGCCTGCCTTCTCTCTGTGGCACTTGCCATAGATGAAATTAAATCCTGAAATCTGCCATGGCTTATCCACTGTCTGCCTCCACTGCTGATTCCCTAGGCTTAGCACAATGTCCGGAGCATAGGAGATGCCCAGGAAAGCCATACCACTTTGGATGCTGATAGCAGGCCACCAGCAGTAGATATTAGTTGCAGTCACCAAATATTTCTGGCTTTTCTTTGGAGGGTGAGGATCTGGTAGGATTATACTCTCTGCCCCTTGTGGTGAGGAGGTAGCACTCATTCTCCTGCATATCAACACTAAACAGCATGAGCAGAGGAGACGTGTGTCACTGCCAGGCTAGAGCACTAAACTGACCCTCTGGCACGGTGGCTCCCTAAACTGAGGACCCTGAGTGTCTGTGATGAACAGAACTCCCCAGCTCTCTGGGATGGACATGGAGAACAAGCAAGGAACGAATCTTCACTGTCTTCAGATACCGGGATTTGGGGCTTATTTGTCACAGCAGCACCATGCAGCCACTCCTGACTGACACGCCACCTTCTGCCCAGAGGCAAGAAAAGCAAAAGAAACCTGGGCCCTGGGGCCAGGACCTGTGAGTGCTCCAAGGTGGCCAGGCGGCAAAGGCCCCGAGGCTGCTGGGAGATGGCTGGTGTGGCCACAGCCGCAAGTCCCGGGGATGAGCCCAGACAGGGCGCAGGGCCAGGCACTGGAGAGCCTGGTAGGGCAGTAAGTGAGTTTGGGCATTTGTGGTCTCACTGTGCCTGGCGGTAGAAATCATTATTTAATAGTAATGAATAAATAAGTAACAGATTTATATAAAAATAATTTGTTTAATACATTAACTCAATCAGTATGATTGATTTCATCCATTTAATAATTTAACAAATCAATCAATAAAGGTAATACATTAAATAATAATTAAGAGCCCAGAGAAGAGTATATCCCCCCACTTTGAACACACAAAAGGTACTTCCTACTTGGCCAGAAATTCACTATTAGAGTGTCATTCCTTTGGCTTGTGACAAGGCCCAGGCAGAAGTGGGTAAAGGGTGATGGGCATGGCAGCCCCAAAGTGTGCAGCTCAGTGGCTCTGAGGTGATGACAGAGACCAGGATGGCAGGAGAGACATGTCCTGGGAGGGGCTGGGGAATGGCATGAGGGTGGAAGGAATGGCTTGTGTGAGGGCACAAGGCGGGACAAGGACAGTGGCTGCCTGGAGGGGGCAGGGTGGGGCAGACAGGGCGGGAAAGCCAGGGAGGAGATCAAGTTACGCGAAGGGGACTGAAGGGGGAGGACTGTTCAAATGTGGGTGTCGGAGGTAGTTCAGGCCACTTTCCGTTTCTTACTGAGTCTGAGAAACATTTCTCTCCATTTTAACATCTCTGAATTCAGGGTGCGGCTCAGATCTGATGAAAAGTCATAGCACAGTGGGTTTAGGAGCCAAAGGTCGAGGCCTTATGTGGCCTCCCAGGGGGGCTGGCACTACCACCCTCAAGCCTGGTGGCACAGAGAAAGATGAGCTGCTTTCCAGGTCCAGGAGTGATTAGGAAGCGTCGGACTCTGAAGAGGAACCTGTTCCGCTTGTGTTTTCCTAGTGATGTGGTCCCTGGGGCTCCCCCGCAGGAATCTCCGTGGGGGTCAGTCTGAAAGCCCTTCCGGTTAGTGACAAGGGACAGGAAATGCCCTGAAGGCCTGCCTCCTTTCTCTGGAGCGCAGGGTGACAGGACCTTGTGACAGAGCAGCCTGCACCTGAGGGAGAGTGTTGCCTGCCAGGAGCGCCATCCACACACCCGCAGCGTCCCCTTGGTCACGGTCGGAGTCTCCCCGAGGCTCTCACAGTGCCCCAGGCCGTGGCATTGGGGAAGAGCACAGCACTATTGGCCCCACTGCCCCTGGTGCCAGTGTCCCACCCACCGCCGCCAGGCCTCCCTCAGGCTGTCCCCCAGAGTGGCGATGCCGGCAGGCGTCCTTGTCAGCCCCACATGCTCTTGGTATCTCACACCTTCCACCATCTGTGTACTCAGCTCAGAGCACGGAGGTGGAGGCCGCAGGTGGGAGCCTGACACCTGTGTTCTCCCTGTTCCCAGGGAGCTTCACCTCTCTCTTTGACACCCACTGCTTGCAGGGTCAAGGCTTGTCCTGGGGTGGGCAGCGGGACGGGGACGGCCGGGGGACATAGTCCACTCAGGTCCTGGCTCACCTCATACTGGCAGCCTCGCAGGGAGGGAAGGCAGGCTCCGGCTCAGAGCCCAGGCCTGCCCCTTAGCACCTGCTACTCACCTGTGGAAATATCAAGGCACATGGAGACAGCACACGGAGGTACACGCTGAGCACACACAGCCCAGGCAGCATCACACGGACACACATACACGGTCGGGATCTGCTGAGGAAATGCGCTCGCCATGCCAGGTGCTGGGAAAAGCGGGCACCTGTCTCAGGCAGGGTCCCCACATCACAGGTGAGTGGGCTGGGGCAGGAAAACAGGAGGGGTCAGGCAGGGTCAGGCTGAACAAGGGCACCACCACAGCTGGCCCTGCCCCACCCTGACCCTCGGACAGCCCAGGTGAGCCAGACCTCTGTGCCACCCCCCAAAGCCTTCAGTCCCCAGAGTCACTCAGGGGGACCTCCACAGTGTTTGTGGTCTCACCCTCCCTGGCCCAAGGGCAGCCCCTGGAAGGAATGTGGCAGGCACTAGCCATAGGGAAGGGGAGCACAGAGGGGCCCGTGGGGCACCAGCTTCGTCTGCAACACACTTGGGGCTCCTGTAGGTGTGCTGGGCGGGAAGCTGTCCTAGCGACTTAGTCCTGAATATGGTGGGAAGGTGAGAGGGATGTGCTCATCTGTCTGGGAGCCTCAGTTTCCCCCGGGAAGGGCTGCCAATCCGGGGACCTGGCCTGCTGCTCTGTGGGGCTTCATGTGGACAAGACAGCTCACATGTCATCAGAGTCCTCCCAAACCGGCCTGGCACCAGAGGCCCCTGCAGAATGCAGCAGGGGGCCTGATTGGCTTCAGGGCCCACCCTGGACACAGTGCGAAACTGCCCACACTCCTCTCTGGCCGAGGTGGGCTGGGGTGGAATCAAAATTCGGTCAAGACCAAGTGTGCATATGCCACCTGCCCTGCACCTGGCTTCCCGCTTGCTTCTTGGTGAGAAGAGGTGACAGCAGGAGGGCCGAGGTGGCTACAAACGGGCCAGAGCAGGGACCAGGCCCTCCTCGGAACAAACTCATAGGATGAAAAGCCAGCCTGGGCAGGCCTGGCCGCAGCTGAGTAAGCAGCAGGCAGGAAGCCTGCGCAGGGCTTTCTTGGACTGGACAATGTCTTTTCAAGTAGGACAGCTTTGGGAAGAAGACACAGTCCTTGGAGAGGGGCCAAGTCAGTCCCTGGCCAACAGCCTCAGGCTGCACTCAGCCCAGCAAACTGGAGACAGCTGGGAGAGGGTTGGGAGGTGGGGACCAGGCAGCCTGATAGGGAGAAGGAGCTTCGGGGTGTGGCACCAGCCTAGGAAGGGGAGAGATTTGTGGTTCCCTCCCTGTTTCTTCCCTCCCTCCCTCCCTTCCTTCCTTCCTTCCTTCCTTCCATCCTCTTCCTATTTTTCCTTTGTCCAAATATTTATAAATGCCTACTAGGTCCCAGGTGCTCCGCTAGGCACAGGGGATTCAGCAGAGAAGAAAAAAAGTTTTTTTTTAATCCTGCCTTTATGACGCTTACATTCCAGTGGGGGAAATAGACAAATAAGTGAAATTGAGTTTTTACAAAAGTGCTGTGAGGAAAAAATGTCCACGGAAGGGGCATATTGTGGGATGAAGGGCTTGCAGCCCGGAAGGAAGCCCCCTGGCCAGGTAGCAGGGCCCCAGCAGAGGGCCAGCAGGTGTGAAGGTAGAGGCAGCGCGCCCTGGGCTGGAGGAGCGGGGTGCACATCCACCTTGTTCCCTTTCTGGGCTGTCCCGTGGGCTTCTCTGCAGCCCACTTGATTCCAATTTCTCTCCTTTTTCTCCAGGGACTAGCTGTGAGTGTCCACTTCAGCCTGATGCTGTTCTGGGTGCAGGGATTTGGGTGGGAGGAAGGGAGGTGGCATCTGCTCTCACACCGAGCACAGCGTAGAAGGGATGTTGAAAGCTGGCAGCCCACGGAATCACCTTGAATAAAAGACTTGTTCGGTTTGGCCAACACTGAATTTTTTCTTTTTGATGTAATTTCAAACTCACAGAAAAGTTGCAAAGACAGCACGCGGAGCTCTGCACATGCAGACTTGCCGATTGTTGAGATTTTTAGATATTGCTGTGCGTGTGTGTTCGTGGATCCGTCCTCTGAGCCATTTGGAGAGTAATCCGCACCCAGCAGACTCTTTCCCCTTAAATTCCTCAGTGAGCAATTCCCGAGAACAAGGACTGTCTCTCTTATACCTGCAGAATAATGACCAAATTCAGGAAACATTGCTACCGTTTTGTTATCTCGTCCATTCAAGTTTCTGGTTCACAATCTTATCAAATGTCACCAACTGTCCCCATAAGGTCCCTTGCTGCTGTATTTTCTTTTCCTAATCTCATGTGGGACCTGGGACCCCAGGCTGCGTCCACTTGTCACGAGTCTTTACCTCCTTCAATCCTGGACACTTCTTTGCCTCCCAGGCCTTCCTTTGTCTTTCCACAACACTGACATTTTCAAAGTACATGGACCAGTTATTAATGTCCCTCCGGAATCAGGCACATGCATATTTTATTATCAGCACAGAAGTGAGATCGTGCCCTCCTCGGGCCGAGACGTTGGCTTGTTCCACGTGTGACGAGGTCAGTTGTGATCACTTGATGAAGGTTTCTCCACCAAAAAGTTACTATCTTCCCCTTGGTAAATGATAAACAATCTGTGGGGACACACTTTGAGGGTTCTGCACATGTCCCATCACTCCTGGTGGATGGCACACACTGGCGACCTGACGCGGTTGTTGCTAATTTACTTGTAGTGGGAGGATGATAGTCGGTAATGAGAAGCTCCCTTTTGAAGGCAGCTTTCTCTTCTCCCTCTCTTACTTGTTTATTTTTTTCATTCATTTCGGTCAGTGTGGACTCCAGTTCTCTTATTTTATCCAGCGTGCTATAGTTCTTTATGACCTTTATTTCCATGTTCTTATTGTTCCAGATTTGCATAGCCTGGCTTCCAGTGATCTTTGAGAATGGTCTTTCTTTCTGGGGCAATAAGATGTTCTCAGCTCCCCTCTTTTTTCTGCCCTAGCCCTGGAATCAACCTCTTCTCCAAGGATCCCCAGCCTCTTGCTGTGGACCAGCGTCAAGGTTATTATCACCTTGAGCTCACCGCCCTTCCTATGGGAGGGTACGCCCCACCTCTCCACTGTCCCCGATCTTCCCATGGGAGTGCATGCCCCCACCTCTCCACCGTCCCCACTGCTCCCTGTTCTCCCTCCAGCTGAGCTATTCCCTTCAGGACCTCTCTGGCCCCTGAAGGCATCTGATGTGCAAACCTTGGCTTGGCCCTGCTCACCCAGTCATGGGAGCATGGAGGTGTTTCTCAACAACAGGTATTGTTGGCATTCAGGATGGCACCAGCCTTTTTTGTCCAGGACCCCCTAGAACATTACAGCCTATTTAGCTTCCCTGGCCCTGACCACTCCATTCACCTCTGTCCCTCAGATAGTGTGACAAGGCCCCCCACTTTCCAAATACTCCACTGTAGACAAGTGTGTGATCCAAGGTGGATCCACAGGGCTGTGAAGGTGGGGAGGGGGACCTGAAGTCAAGATTGTAGGCAAGAATCAGGAATGACTTCTGGAGGAGGTGATTTGTTTGAACAATAAATAGGGATTGGCAAAAACAAGGAGAAAGCAGCATTCCAGGCATCTTTGACACACAGAATATGATTGGGCAAACCTGAGAATTCTTTCTGGAAGCTTGAAATTGTGTCTGCTTAAAGGAGATTAGCAGAGGCTGTCCCTGTAGGGCTAGGCCTTGAGGACCCAGCTCACTTCCCCCTCATTCTGTCCCTTAGAAACCAGTCAGTTACCTCTGGGCCCACAGAGCAGAGGGGAATTAGGCTCCACATTTTTTTTTTTTTTTGAGGCAGAGTCTATGTCACCCTCAGTAGAGTGCTGTGACATCACAGCTCACAGTGACATCACAGCTCACAGCAACCTCTAACTCTTGGGCATAAGTGATTCTCTTGCCTCAGCCTCCCGAGTAGCTGGGACTACAGGCGCCCACCACAACGCCCGGCTATTTTTGTTGCAGGTGTCATTGTTGTTTAGCACGTCTGGGCCGGTTTTGAACCCGCCAGTCTCAGTGTATGTGGCTGGTGCTGTAACCACTGTGCTGTGGGATACGAGCCTGGGCTCCACCTTTTAAAGAGAGGAGGCAAAAGAATATGAGGACATATTTTTAAACTGCCACAGTTGGCTTTTCTAAAGGTTAAACCTAGAATTCCTGTTTGTCTCTGTAATTCCGCTCCTAGGTATAGACCCAGGAAAATTGAAAACTGGTGCAGGTTCACATCTGCGAAGGTGGAGGCCAGGCCCAGCGTCTCACAACTGTAATCCCAACACTTTGGGAGGCTGGAGCATTGCTTGAGGCCAGGAGTTCAAGACCAGGCTGGGCAACATGGAGCGAGCTCGCCTCTACCAAAAAAGAAAATTAAAAAAAAGATGGCAATAGCCCACATGTCCACCAATGAATGAATATAATGCATCCATACCACGGAGTAATACAGGCCACGAAGGGGAGGGAAGCACTGACTTGTGCAACAGCATGGACAGGTCTGGGAGGCTTGAGGCTCCGTGAGAGGAGCCAGACACCAAAGGCCACGTCTGTGTGAGCCCGTGTCCGTGTGAGCCCGTGTCCATGTGAGCCGTCTGTGTGAGCCCACATCTGTGTGAGCCCGTGTCCATGTGAGCTGTCTGTGTGAGCCCATGTCCATGTGAGCCCGTGTCCGTGTGAGCCATCTGTGTGAGCCCACAACTGTGTGAGCCCATGTCCTGTGAGCCCACATCTGTGTGAGCCCACATCTGTGTGAGCCCATGTCCATGTGAGCCCGTCTGTGTGAGCCCACATCTGTGTGAGCCCGTGTCCATGTGAGCTTGTGTCCGTGTGAGCCGTCTGTGTGAGCCCATATCTGTGTGAGCCCATGTCCATGTGAGCCCGTGTCCGTGTGAGCCGTCTGTGTGAGCCCGTGTCCGTGTGAGCCGTCTGTGTGAGCCCATATCTGTGTGAGCCCATGTCCATGTGAGCCCGTGTCCATGTGAGCTGTCTGTGTGAGCCCGTGTCCGTGTGAGCCCGTCTGTGTGAGCCTGTCTGTGTGAGCCCACATCTGTGTGAGCCCATGTCCATGTGAGCCCGTGTCCGTGTGAGCCGTCTGTGTGAGCCCATGTCTGTGTGAGCCCGTCTGTGTGAGCCCACATCTGTGTGAGCCCATGTCCATGTGAGCCCATCTGTGTGAGCCCACGTCTGTGTGAGCCCATGTCCATGAAGTCTCCAGAACTGGCACATTCACGGACACAGAAAGCAGGTTGGGGGCACCAGGAGCGGGGGAGGTGGAAATAGGGAGAAGCTGCTTCAGAGTTTTATTTGGGGTTATGGAATGTTCTGGAACCAGATAGAGGTGGTGGCTGTGCAATATTGTAAACATGCAAAATGCCACTGGTTGGTCACTTTATAATGGTTCATTTTATGTTATTTGATTTCAACTTAATGATTTTTTAAAACCAAAATATCATGGTGGGCAAGAATGAATCAGGGAATCCCAGGGGGTAAATCAGAGGAGGAAGGATGGTGGGGGGGATAAGTGAGGAATGGTGGGGGTCAGCCGGAGGGGACAGAGATGCCCCAGTAGCTGGGGGAAGCCTGGATGGTGGGGCTCACCAAGGGGCACAAAGGCCTCCAGAAGCTTCTGGAAGGAGAGATGAGCATTTTGTGTTGGTTATGTGGTGCCTGTGGGCCTCCTGGGGTCTGCTCCCGTGTCTCCCACTGAATGAGTCAGACGGAGCCAATCTGGAAAAACCAGCCACTGTGCCTGGCAGCATCAAACAGCCTTGTCATGTGCCTGGGGGTGAGCTCTGAGGAGTGGCCTGTGTCTTAGTTCAGAGGGGGCAGAGGGACAGAGTGGGGACATGTCTGCTGGGGGGCAGGTGGGGAAGGAGGCCACTCCAGCCCAGCTGGGTTGTGGGGTAAGTGCTTGTGTCAAAAAGATAAGACCAGCCCGGGATCCGTGCTCAGGGGAGATGGAAGGGCAGCCTCCCTCAAGTCTGCTGGGATTTGTCCCTGTCCCTCCCTCTTTGGGGCTGGAATCTGGCCACTTGGGCATTGGACGGGGGTGATTCCTCACCACCTGCCCGAGGCACAAATGTTATTAAAGGTGCCCAATAGAGAGGCCACTGGGGTCCAGGGGTTGACATTTTAATCCCAGCCCTCAGGATGTTACTCACAAGAGAAATACTCCCCGTGCACCTGAGTTCCTGCAGAAGACAAGCCACATTCCGCTCCTGCCAGTGATGGGCAGGCAGGTGGACGGCAGTCACAGAGCTTATGAACTTGGGCCCAAGGTCAGAGGGACCTGGCATCAGTGCTGGCTGTGCCCGCTTACTCGTAGTCAGCTTGGGGTCAAGCCACCTGACCCTTGTGGGCCTCAGTTTCCCTTCTGTAGAAGGGGGTAATAGCAGTACCTGCCCGACAGCACCTGATGGTGCGTGTGACATCCTGGGTCGGGTCGCTCAGTGGCACTGTGAGTCGGTGACTGCCTGCAGTTTGGGATGTGCCCGGGTGCCCTCCGGGCCCCATCTAATCCCCCTTCCAGCCAGGACCTGGGGGAGCGAGGCGTGTCTGATTGTAGGAGGGGGCACAGGCTCAGAAAAGGCCATTCAAGGGGGCGAGGGTGAGTCAGTCTGCCCGACTTTTGGACTCACATCCTTAGTTTTACTTCATGCTTTGCCCCTCACAATACAGGCACCTTTCAGAAGCACAGTTTAGAAAGTTCCTTCCTAAAAATGGCCACGGGGCTGGGGACCATAGCTGGAGCTGGAGCTCCCAGTGCCATGCCAATGACTCAGGCAAAAGTCACTTATCAGGGAAGGTGGCTGTGCAGAGCAGGCCCCAAAGGTACTCGGAAATGAGGAAGATTTAGGGGATTTTATAAAACGACCGTGCACAGGGCCGGGCAGAGGCCGGGCATCCTGGCGTCACAGTGGGTGTACAGTGCTGAGGCTGAGGACAGAGGGGCCACCGGGCAGAGTCCTGTGGGGTGGGGGGATTGGGATTTAAATGCCCACTTACCTCCCCCAGTCTCTTGCCAGTGTCTGGCACTGGCTGAACCCCACCAGAGGCCAGAGGGGAGCTGGCCCTACGGGGTGGGGGAGGGGGGGTGTCCCAAGGCCAGCGTCCAGACCAGGTGGGGGCTTTACATTAGATGGGGGCCCCTCATGTACACAATCCCAGGTGGGGTCCCAGCTGCCTGTCAGGAGGGCCCCTTTTCCTGCTGTTTGTAAACTTCAGAAAGCCAAACAAATAGTCCCTTTGAGAAGAGGGCCTGGATTTGCTACAGACATCTGGAAAAAGTTACCCTGTTTCCCAATCTCCACTGATGGCGCCTGGGCTGTGGGAAGGCTGCCCTCAGCCCACAGGGAGGGGGAGGAAGAGGAGGAGGGGGGAGGAGGGAGGAGGAGGAGGGAAGGGGAGAAGGGAGGAGGGGGCAGGGGAGGTGAAGTGGCAGAGGAGAGAGGAAGCCCCCCAAGGCCCCCCTGGCAAATTGTGAGTCTCGGAAGGCTGCGGCTGGAGTTTGGGTGGAAATGTCACTTCTGATGGCCGAGAGACATGTGAGAGGCACCTCTCACTTGGGCCCTGTCGGATGTGAGCTGCACCAGGAGAGGATAGTGACTATCTACAGGCAGGGTGTTCTGGAACCTTCCATGTGGCACCTGAGGCTTCACCTGGGGCCACTTCATGAGACCTCTGGTTCACCCCTTCCCACCGTGGGGCCTTCTCTGTGCTGTGCCTTGGTCTGGGGGCCCCTCCCCAGCCTTCTCCCCTCAAGGAGGGGCCTTCATCCTTCCTAACTCACCAGCACATCCCTGGCCTCCTAAACTGGGCAGAGCCCCAGTTAAACAACTGTGATGGAGACACTGTCCTTGAACCCCCCCCAGCACAGCAGCTCTGTGCTGCCCAGTGTTAGCAGGGACCCTACAGGAATTTGGTTCACAGAGACCCCCCCGGTGTGAATATCTGCCGGGCCACTGACCACAGATCCCAGGGGCTGCTCACCCTGCTATCCCAGCCAGAACCCCCCACCCGCTGTTTCCTCTGGTAACTGTCCCTCCACACCCTTGGCCCTGCACCCCCACTTCCCTTCACTGCCTTTGGAATCAAGCTCGTTCTGCACTGAGGTCTCCTTTCCTCTACGGCGATAGTTACTGAATGAAATCTGGTTTCACTGCTGAATTATTTCCCGGTGTGTTCTGCCCCTTCACCCCCAACCGCCCTGGGTGGGAAAGGCATGTGTGTTGGGCTCCTGCTTATCCCCACCTTGTATGTGACAGATGTTCAGTAAAAGGTTTGTTGGAAATGGATGGGTACCTGGAAGCCTCTGATATATACAGAGAGGGCCAAAAAAAGCATACATATTTTAAGAAAAAAAACTATTAAAATTGTAATACTCATGTCTGCCGATAACAAGACACACGTCACGGTTGACTCCTGCAGTCACCAGAGGTGGGTACCACACTGCAGGTGTTCCCGGGACTCACATCTCTCACTGAGTGAACATCCTTTCAGCATCCCCCGTATGCAGAGGGTTTGTCTCCAGCCTGGCTTTCCAGGGTAGAGATTTTCTTCCAGTGCAAATGCTTTTGGAAACCCACGGATAACAAAATCCCGAACATCCCTCAATATATTTTTGATGTTCTGGGAGAAAGGGAAGTAGAAACAAGCAACGTCACTTGTTGAAGCTGAACATTCTTCATGACTCCCCACCTCCGGGGGTCTCATCTCTGGGGTAGTGTCATGGCCCATTGGGCTGGGCTGGGCTGACTGGAGTCCTACATCCTCCTGAAGAACCACGGGTGACCGGAGTCCTACATCCTCCTGAAGAACCTCTTCCTCAGCGTATCACTGACCTGGAGGCCTCGGGCTCCCAACTGCATCCTAGGAAATGTGGTATGTGATTCTGTTGTCCCACTCTGTCATCCCGGCCATCCAGTAGTCGCCTCAGCCTAGCTCACAGCAACCTCAAACTCCTGGGATCAAGTGATCATCCTGCCTCAGCCTCTCAAATGACTGGGATGACAGGCACCCATCACAACCTCCATCTAGTTTTTCTATTTTTAGTAGAAACGGGGTCTTACTCTTGCTCAGGCTGGTCTTGAACTCCTGAGCTCAAAGAGATCCTCCCACCTCAGCTTCCCAGAATGGTGGGATTACAGGTGTGTCCTGTGGTGTAAGAGAGAGCAGGGGTTCTAAAATGGGGCTATGCATCAGAATTCTGATTTCTGAGACCCACTGATTCAGGTCAGGACAAAATGGCCTGCGGACACTCTATGGGAGGGGTGGACAGCACTTCCCACCCCCACCTGGAAGACATTGCCTGAATAAAGATAATCGTGAATCACTGGGGCCCTTCATGTAGGTAAGCAGAATTGTGTGACTCGTGAACAGCCTCTCAGAAAGCCAGATCTGGAAAATTTGCACAAGAAAAAAAATATTGAAACAAACAAACATGTAAAAAGAGAGGGGAAATGTTTCAAAAGGTCTGGAACCAACTTTGGGGTTAAACCCAGCTGCCCACACAGATTCATTTCAGCTTTCCAAGCGTTATTCTATATGATTTATTTCCTGCTAAAGCATTTGACTGTTGTGTAAACTGTTTCCATTTATTCTGGAAAGGCACCGTCTCCTGCTCCGGGGAGGTCCTACCAGGGCCCAACTAAGTCAAAACAACAACAACTGGTTTTGATTTGGAAAAACAAAACCCACAAGAAGACAGAAGGGTAATATAAATGCTGATTCCAAAAGGAATCTGAGATATTCCCAGATGAGTCACCCAGGGCACCTCTGGTCCTTTGACAGATGAAGGTTTGAGTCTCGCTGTGTGCCCTTGGGCAGATAACTTAACCTCTCTGAGCCCTGTTTCTTCCTCCATAAAATGAGGACCGTGGTCAAATCCCTTCATTGGGTTGTTATGTGCATTAAGTGAGAGTGGACACGTCATATGACAAACGCTTTAAAATGGCAGCAGCTATTACTTGTATAAAAGGAAACATTTTGAAGTGAAGGATTTTTCTTCACTACGTTAAATAAATTGGTTCACTGTGCAAAGGCTCCAGAGGAAACCAGTAACACCTGGGACCTGAAAACAACTTCTTGCAGATAACTGAGGCTCAAGAAAGGACAAGGACATTTGTCCAAGAACTCACTAGCCACTAAAGGCAAAGTTATCTTTTGATTCTTAAAAAAAAAAATGTTTTCATCTGAAAGAAGATGGGATCCTCCTTTAGAAAACAGTAGTTTGCAAAACTCATGGTTGAATCATTCTTTTACGGACACAACAACAACAACAAAAAAATTGTTTAGGTCAATTCTATGAAGATAAAAAAGAATTTTTGTGAGCCAACATTGAGGCAGGATGAAATTCAACGGCTGGGAACAGGGTTTCTGGAAAGCTCATCAGTGTGAGAACTGAGTAAGGAAGGGTTTTCCTGAGGCTGCCAGCCGTGCCTGCCAGGGGTTGGGCAGTTTGGAAGGAGGCTTGAATTTTGCCATGAATCTGGGGAGGGCCCTTCAAAAGGACAGTGTCACTAGCAGACACCTCTTACCTGCCATCATTTCTGTAGGATTCGATGCAAGTGGCACTCCCTGGGCTTGACACGGGGCCATCAGGTGCCCTGGCTGGCTGGAGAAGGCCACACTAGCCCAGATCTGGCCAGAGGCCAGGGAAGGGTGCAGCCCTGGTGAGTTAATCAACTCATCTGTCTCCCCCTGGCCACAGGGAGAGAGAAGCCAGAGCTGGGAGCCAAAAAGCAACTTGAGGACAGCATGGGCAGAGCCAGGCGTGGGCACAGGCAAGGCCAGCCCAGGCCAGCAGGGCACCGGCAGCCCCTGGCTCCACACCTAGCTGGCACAGGGCAGGCGGGAAGCCACACCACACACTAGGGTGCTGGCTGGTCTTGGGCCAGGTAGTTCCTGCCCAGAGGTTCCCAGCAGGGCACCTAAGGAAATGACCTGCTCGTCCATGGCCGTGACCTGGCCACCTCCCATTGGGCAGGGGTGGGTGAAGGGGTCCTAGGGAGAGGGGTGATGCCAGAGCTACAGGGTGACCCTGAGTGTTTGGGGACCCCTTGCCTCCTGTTTCCCAGTTGTACTGTGCTCTGACTCAAGGCCAGGACTCAGGGCAGAACACCTCCAGATGCCAGGAATCTTCCCGTCTTCACTTCCGACCCATCCTCTTGCTGGAGCGCGGCTCTGGGGATGTCGGCTCCTCCTAGGTGACCCACCATCTCAGTTTCTCCGGGGCTGAGAGGTTGAGACGTGGGACTCTCAACACACACGGGGATGTGTCAGACACCCCACTGTCCAGCCCTCCTGGACAGTGCGTCTGCACACAGATCTATCTCCTACAGATAGAGAAAGTTCTTGGACAGGGCCCTGCAGGAAGGAGGCAGCTGGCTGAACCACGTGGCAAGTTCAGCAGCGCGTGGCCAGGGCATCCGGCTGCACCTGCTACCCCAGACCAGCTGCCCCTCCCAGGGTCCTTCCCACTGTCTCCCCTTACGCCATCTGGGACAGTCCAGCCGGCCTCTAGGATTGGCTAACACCATCATGCTCTCATCTCAGGGCCTCCACACTCCTGTTCCATTTGCCTGGACACCCACAAGGCTCCCTCTCATCTCCTGCCTGAAGTTCAGTGTCATTGTACCCATGGGGCTTCCTGGAAACCAGTGACCAAATTCACCCTCACCTAAGAAGCCCCCATTCCAGCCCATTTTGTTTTCTCCCGAGCAGGGGTCGTGCTGACCACCCATGTTTACTAGGTTTATTGTAAAACACTCCCCGTCCCCACAAGGGCAGTTTGCTGTTATCACCCGCGGGCTGTTCCTGACAGCAAACAGCAAACACTTGGCCTCTAAGTCAATGAATGAAATGAACTAAAAACAACACTTTCTAAGTGTTGTGAGAGGTGACAGTCTCACAAGAGCCTGGAGACAAGACTTTAGGCCTTTCTGCCCATGGAGTTTGCTTTCTCTGAAGGGAACTGGGGAGTTTCAGATATGGGTATGGAAGAACAAGCTGGGGTTCACGCAGGGCCTCCGCCTCCCATGCAGCCTCCAGTAATCCCCAAAGTCGCCGTTACTGGGGACATATGGCCCAGGACCAGGCCTTTAGACCTCTCCACTTCAGCAAATTAATCTATGCAGAACCCCACCAAGGACAACTGGAAACATGGTGCTGCCTCTATCAAGCCAGGGTGGGGAGTCCAGCCCTGCCTCCTCTGTGTGTCCCTCGTGGGGCCCTGAAGGACCACCCTGAGGGGTCAGTGTCCCACCAGCTTGGGGTGCACAGGGAGAGACACAAAGCTCTGACAGCTGAAACCAGAGTGTCTCAATCGGCCAGGTGCCCATCAACCACTTGAGGGCTCGTTGAGATGCAAAGTTTTTCCTACATTTTATTGTAGAATTTTTTGTGGTTTCATGCTTTGTATTTGAATCTTTCATCCATCGTGAATTAATTCTTTTATATGGTAAGAGATGGGGTCCTGTTTCATTTTTCTATATGCGGTTGTCCAGCTTTCCCAGCATCCTTTATCAAATAAGGCTCCTTTCCCATGTGTGTATTGCTGTCTGTCTTGTTGAAGATCAGATGGTTGCAGGTACATGGTTTCATTTCTGGATTCTCTATTCTGTTCCATTGCTCTATGTGTGTACGGCCGTTGCGCCTGCACCATGTTGTATGGGTTACTATTGTCTTGTAGTATAATTTGAAGTCAGGTACTATGATGCCTCCAGATTTGTTCTTTTTTTTTTGAGAAAGAGTCTCACTTGTCACCCTGGGTAGAGTGCTGTGCTATCATAGCTCACAGCAACCTCAAACTTCTGGGCTCAAGCTATCCTCCTGAGCAGCTGGGACTACAGTAACCATCACAACATCCAGCTGGTTTTTCTATTTTTAGTGGAGATGGGGTCTCGCTCTTGCTTGAGCTGGTCTCAAACTCCTGAGCTCAAGCAATCCACCTGCCTTGGTCTCGCAGAGCGCTGGGATTATAGGCAGGAACCACCGCACCCAGCCTCTTGGTTTTTTTTTGCATTGGCTATTCAGGCTCTTTTTTGGTTCCAAATAAAGAGAGTTATTTTTTCCTGATCTGTGACATATGGCATTGGTATTTTGATGGGGATTGCATTGAATCTGTAAATCACTTTGGGCAGTACAGACATTTTAATGCTGTTGGTTTTACCAGTGCACAAGGACTGGTTGTCTTTCCATTTGTTTTTGTCACCCTGGGATTTCTTTCTTTTTTTTTTTTTTTGCAGTTTTTGGCCGGGGCTGGCTTTGAACTTGCCACCTCCGGCATATGGGGCTGGCGCCCTACTTCTGTGAGCCACAGGTGCCGCCCTCATCTGGGATGTCTGTCCTCAGAGTTTTGTGGATCTCCTAAGTTAAGTATATTCCCAGGTATTTTATTTTCTTTGCAGCTCTTGAGAATGGTCTTGAGTCTTTGATTCGACTCTCAGCTTGCCTCTTCTCAGGTCTTACAGCAGCATAGAAATGCTACTGGTTTGTGTACATTGATTTTGTAACCTGAGACTCTGCTGGGTTTATTTATCAATTCCAGGAGTCTTTTAGAGTATTTAGGACTTTCAAGAAACAAGATCATATCATCAGCAAAAAGGGATCATTTGACTTCCTCTCCCCCGATTTGGATTTCTTTCTTCTGGCACTATGCTGAATGGAAGTCGTGACAACAGGCACCATTGTTTTGTTCCAGTTTTTAGGGGAAATGCTTTTGACATTTCCCCATTCGGTATAGTGTTGGCTCTGGGTTGGTTTGTCATATATGGGTTTTATTATTTTGAGGTGTGTCTCTCCAAGGCACCCAGAAGTAAACAGATGACCAGAATGTCCCAGTCTGTTCAGAGGGCAAGGTCATGTCAAGAAGAGCCTACAAGCCCTGGAGTGCCGGGCGGTACAAATGGCCCAGGGAGCCTCCAGGGGGAGTGCCTTGTCTGGGCACACAGTGGAACCTGTGGGGCTGGCCCTTCAGTCTGTGCAAAGGCCCAAAAAGGAGCTGGGAGGAATGGCGGGCCAAGTCTGCACAGGCAGCCAGGGGGTGGGTGTTGGGCCCCATGGCCATCTCCCGAGCGTAAAGGTCAACGTGATGGTAAGGGACCCTGTGGGAGGGCCTTAGTGAGGGGGGAGAGAGGCGGTGGAATCCTTCTGCCAAGGGCCCATCTGTTAGTCCCTCGGTCCCTGATCCTCCTCCATCAGGGCCAGGGAGGGAGATTTTCCCTCTGGTCACTGATTGGGGGCCACCTCCCCTTTTGGGACTCTGCCTGGGCCCTCTCCCTCTGGACAGACATCTGGGGCAGGGTGGGAACACATTTTCTTGAGATAAGACCCGGGCAGGCCTCCCTGGCGGCCGCGTTCAAGGATGTTGGGGTTTCCCAGGCCAGCCAGCACTCTGGGCCTGGAGATGCTGCAGCTTTTCCAGGCCCCCAGAGAACTCGGGCAGCTGAACCTGCCTTAAGGACAAAATAGAGTTTGCAGACAGATCCAGATCCAAGTGGAAAGCCTGCAGCCTTCAGGAAACCCCATGGTTTGGTGGGCTGCTCTGCTTTTTGTACTTTGAGGCCTGGCCTGGGACGGGGCCCCTTAACTTGGAGGTAGAACTGAACTCACATGTCATTTCTAAACATTTTTGCTTAGAGGTCGGCTTGGGAAAGGTGAACATGTTCATGCGTCACCCTTGTTTTTTCCCATTAACAAGAGTGGACATTTGGCTTGTTTCCACTCTTTGGCTCTTGAGAAGGGAGCTGCTCTGAGCACCTTTGCACAAGATTTTGTGTAAACATCGTTCCATCTCTCTCGGGTGTATACTGACTAACACGAGGCGAGTTGCTGGGTTATGTGGTTATTCCATGGTCAGACTCTATGGAACAGCCAGATTGGGAGAACGCAGATTCTTTTTTTTTTAGAGACAGAGTCTCACTTTGTCACCCTCGGTAGAGTGCAGTGGCACCACAGCTCACAGCAACCTCCAGCTCTTGGGCTTAGGAGATTCTCTTGCCTCAGCCTCCCGAGTAGCTGGGACTACAGGTGCCCATTATAACGCCCAGCTATTTTTTTTTTTTTTTGCAGTTTGGCCGGGGCCGGGTTCGAACCCACCATCCTCGGTATGTGGAGCCACAGGTGCCGTCCAAGAATGCAGATTTTTACAATTTACATGACCTGTTTAGTAAGATAATTCACTAATACTTGTGGAAAGTTACTAAAAGCCAGGGTGTCCCATGAATTATCTCATTTTACCCCCTTGACAAGCTCACTGGTCAGTACTATTCCTGTCCCTCTCGGACAGGGCAAGAAGGCTGGGATCAGAGCGGCTGATTGCCCGAGTAGGGTGGCCCAGTTTGGAAGTATGAGTCGGGGGTTCAAATCCAGGCCCTGAGATCTCTTTTGTTTAATCTCTCCCAACGAATGGCCTCTATTCTACTGTCCAGAAAACTCTGTGGACCTGGGCCTCCTTTCTAGCCACAGAAGTGCTCACTTTTGAGAGCTGGCAACACCAAGGGTACTATCTAATAACCCCCTCTGGACCCACAGAGGGCTAGACTATTACTGTAACGCCCTCATTCATCCCCCAGCCTGTAGAGTGAGACCTCTTACTCCAGACCAGCTCCTTGGAGCAGGCTGCCGTGACACCACACTTGTCTTCCTGAAGGCAATGCGGACGTTCATTTGTGCACATAAGCCAATGGTCCTGTCCAGCCTGAGCCATCAGTGTTCAAATCCACATATTGAACTGGAAGGAAGAAGGGGCTGCCCAGAGAAAGAGGGCAAGTGCTCACTCTGACCCCACCACTGATGTGCACAAGTTGGTCCCTGGTGCTCTGCTGCCTCTTAGCAGGAGGCAGTTCTGCACTGCCCCCTCTGAGAGGGGTGTGAGCCCCTTGAAAGCTTGACCAAAGCTGGGGCACCTGCTCTTGGACCCCAATGCCAAGGTCCTCCTCCCTGTTCTCTCTTGGGAACTGATCTTCTATCAGTCATTTTCACTTTAGTAAGAATAAGTCTTGAGTCTTTGATTCTCCTGTCCTGGGGGAGAGTTGCACTTAGATCTTGAGGTTCATCACTGAAAGACTGTAAGGTGCTGCCCTTGTCCTTAAGCTTCATGTACCAGAGAGGAAAGAGGAGGGTTCCCCCAAGAGCTATGGAGAGCAACTGCCTACTCTGATCCCCAACCCTGGGAGGACCTGGCCTAGGGCCTGCTTCCTGATCCTGGCTGCCCCTGCCTTGGGGAGAGGGCTGTGCAGTTTGTGTTGTGCCTTGTAGGACACCAACCTCAGACCTCAAGCACGTACCATGTGCCGGGCATCATTGCTGTGTCTTCCTGCGTGTTTACAGCAGCTCTGCAAGGTCACAGTTATTATCATCCTAATCTGATGGACTAGGCAATGGGAACTCAGACAGGCTGAGAGAGTTTTGACCTTCCCATATGCTCACTCAAGGCCTGGAGATGCCAGTGGCCTGTTGGCTCCACAGCCTGGAACTCAGAGAGGCAAGAGCTAACAATCGGTTGTGGCTCCTGCACACGCCAAACACGCTTAGGCTGAGAGATGAGATGAGTGTCCTGGGAGAGTCTAATTAGGAGGAAGAGACTCAGGCTTACCCATCAGCGGGAACCAGGGAAGGATCTGGGAAGGAGAGGAGTCAGGAAGGGGAGGGGCCCGCGTGATGCTCGCGGGCAGACACCAACAGAAAGTTTGTGATCTGTAAGAAAAAATCCCACCACTGACTGCAAACTAATACAACCTTTTCGGCAGGAAGTATGGAGAATCCTCAAAGAACTCAAATTAGACCTCCCATTTGATCCTACAATCCCACTACTAGGCATCTACCCAGAAGAAAACAAATCTTTTTATCATAAAGACATTTGCACTAGACTGTTTATCACAGCTCAATCACAATCACCAAATTATGGAAACAGCTTAGATGCCCACCAACCCAGGAATGGATTAACAAGCCGTGGTATATGTACACCTGAAAGATGGAGATTTTACATCTTTTGCATTAACCTGGATTGCCGTGGAACACATTCTTCTTAGTAAAGCATCACAGGACTGGAGAAGCAAGAGTTTATGTACTCAATTCTAATATGAAGGTGGTAGATGAGCTAATACAAAGGGGCGGTAGGGGATTGAAGGACTGGGGGAGGGGATGGGGGTCACAGTGTGTGGCACACCTCTTGGAGCAGGACACAATTATAAGAGGGACTTTATCTAACAAAGGCAATCAGTGTAACCTAATTCTTTGTATCCTCAGTGAATCCCAAACAAACAAACAAAAATAAAAAAGTAAAAAAAAAAAAAAGATGCCCCACCACTGAATTAACTGCTTTCCTTGGCTATGTGTGTGTGAATCCTGCCCATCTAGAAGAGAGAGGCTGCCCAGACCCAGCCTGAGGCTCTGTCTATGGGGTGGACTTGAACTCAAGAGCCTTTCCTGCCCTTCTTGCTTAGAGGCCAATTTTCAAGAAGAATATATATATTCTTATTTATTTATTTATTTTGAGACAGAGCCTCAAGCTGGCACCCTGGGTAGAGTGCCGTGGCATCACAGCTCACAGCTCATGGCAACCTCCCACTCCTGGGCTCAAGTGATTCTCCTGCCTCTGCCTCCCAAGTAGCTGGGACTACAGGCACCCGCCACAACGCCTGGCTCTTTTTCTTGGTTGCAGCTGTCATTGTTGTTTGGCAGCCCAGGCTGGATTCAAATCCGCCAGCTCAGGTGTATGTGGCTGGCGCCTTAGCCACTTGAGCCACAGGCACCGAGCCAGAATATATATATTCTTTATTAGTGGCCATCTATATCATATAATATGTACTGCATTGAATGGCGGCCTACAAAAAGATTGGTCTACATACTAACCTGAGGAAACCATGAATGAAACCTCATTTAGAAAAAGAGATTTTATGTGGAGAGAAGGGAACATTTTTACAGTGTTGGGACTGCCAACTAATTCAGCCTCTTTGGAAAGAAATATGGAGAGTCCTCAAAGAACTCAAAATAGACCTTCCATTGACTCCCACAATCCCATTACTAGGCATCTACCCAGAAGAAAAAAAATCATTTTATCATAAGGTCATTAGGACATTTGCCCTAGATTGTTTATCGCAGCTCAATTTATAATTGCAAGATGTGGAAACAACCTAAAAGCCCATAAGACCAGGAATGGATTGATAAGCTGTGGTGTACATATACCGTGGAATACTATTCAGCCATGAAAAAGATGGAGAGCGTGCATCTTTTGCATTTATCTGGGTGGAGTTACAGCACAGTAAAGTATCACAAGAATGGAAAAGCAAGTATCCCATGTACTCAATAGTAATATGAAGCCAGTAGATGAGCTAATATATGTCCACATAAGAGAAAAACTCACTTCAATTCAAGTTGGGGGGAGGGGGAGGAAGGAAAGGGAAGGAGGAAGGATATTGCTGTGCTCCCACCTAATGGGCACAAGGTGAGGGTCACAATGTGGGACACAACTACAACAGGGACTTTACCTAACAAATTGCGAACATTATAATCTAATCGTTAGTGCTCTCATATTAATCAGAATTAAATAAATAAATAATCTCCTAAAAAAAAAAAAAGAAGTCTTTGAAGATGTGATTATGTTAAGGATCATCCTGGATTTGGGTCGGCCCCAAATTCAGTGACAGGTGTTCTTATAAGAAACAGAGGAGATGGTCATGTGAAGACGGAAGCAGAGACCCCAGGGATGCAGCCACAAGCCAAGGAATGCCTGGAGCCCCCAGAAGCCACTAGAGGCAGGAAGGACCCTCCCCTGGAGCCTCCAGAGGGAGCACGGCCCTGCCCACGCCCTGATTTCAGACCTCTGGCTTCCAGAATGGTGAGAATAACTTTCTGTTGTTTTTAGCCCCTTGGTTTGTAATAATTTGTTATGGCAACCCCCAGAAGCCAATATAATATATATCACACGATCAGTCTCGCCTCTGTCCATCCGCAGGTACATAGCGGATGGGTATAGATAAGCACATCTACAGATATATGACGTTCTCCCTTGTGTAAAGATCATATGTCTGATCAGTGACTGTATACCAGGGGTGTCAGTGTTTCCCAAAGCAGGGTCTGAGAGACTCCTGCATCAAAATTGCCTGGAACTTTGTCAAAAATAAAGATCCCTGGGCCCAGTCTCGGACCTATGGGATTAGACTCTCTGGGTGGGACCCCTGAGTGGGCATTTTAAACAAGTTCCCAGGTGATTCTGATGGGCCTGGAACTCTGGGGACCTGGTGGTTCCTGGACGTGGTGAAGATGGTGGGAGAAATGGGGGGAGAAGGATTCGGCATCCAGAAGGGTCTAGGGATGTGTCCAGGCAGAGAGGGAGGGGAAAGGGGCAGGCTGTTCTGGCTGAGGGGGAAGGTCATGGGCCTCCCCATACTCCACCGGGCTGATAGACAGCTGGCTGCCATGGGCCCAGATGTTTGGGGTCACCGGGACCCAGCTCCACCCATGCTGGCCCTGGGGCCCCCACTGCCCTGAGGGCCCAGCTGCTCTCAGAAAGAAGCCAGGAGTTCACAGAGGCCGTTTTAGGGCCCGGGTTCGCAGTTGTGTGCCGGCTTTCCTGAAGTTTCCCCAGCTGCTCTGCATGGCTGCCCTGGGAATTCCAGGGCTGAAGTGGCCAGGGCTGACATCCTGGGAGCAGCTGGTGGGGTGGGCCGCAGGGCCATCTGGAAGTTTCCGGGCCTCAAGGAACACTTATGTAATGGGCTGAGAGGGGAAATTTGGATGAAGGATTAGCTCAGGGGCCAGGAACAAACTTCGAGTCCCACTAGGGGTGGGCGGGTCTGTCCTGCCGACAAGCATGTTATCTATTCCTCAAGGCCCAGCTCAACTCTAATGCCCTGTGCTGCCGAGGACAGGTGATCAGAAGGGGGGACTGAGGGCCTCTCGGGTTGTCTGTTTTGCCCTGTCCCCTACGGCACTGGGCGCACCGTGTGGTGAGTGCTGAATGACTTAAGTGCACAGCATCCCAGCGCAAGCAGGGTTTCTTAGGGAGGAAGGCTCAGTCCAGAGCAGTGGCTCACAAAAGGGTCAGCGTCACCTGGGAACATGTTAGACCCAGACCCCAGCCCAGCTCTGCTGAAGCAGAAACTCTGGGGTGAGCCCTTCAAGGGATTCAGATACAGGCCTGGGCGTGAGACTTGCCAGAGAGGGACAATGACAGTCAACCCTGGACCCACCTGGCCACTTACAGTCCAAAATAAAACTGGCCCCACCATGCCCACCTTCACTGAGTGGGTCGAGTTCCTGGGGGTGGGGCCCAGTGACTTGTGCAGGAAGCTGGGTGGGACCCCTGGTTTGAATGAAGGGCACCCAGGATGCCTGGGGTGAGACCCAGCTGGGGGGCTTTTGGCAAGTCACACGAGAGTCCTGTGTCTCAGTTTCTTTGTTTGTAAACTGAGGGTAGTAACAGCACCACCTTCCTCCAGGTGTATGGAGACGAATCGTGTTTGTCTCTGGGGTGTCTGGGACACAGTGAATGATAAATGGTAGTTGTCATCACCGCCCGTGGTAGCCTTGTTGTCCCCATTAGTATTGCTACCGCTGTCACTACTGTTACTGCGATTATCACCAGTCCCACCACTGCTACTCCCACTGATGCTGTGATTACTGGGACTGTTTTTTTTTTTTTTGCAGTTTTTGGCTGGGGCTGGTTTTGAACCCACCACCTCCGGCATTTGGGGCCGGCGCCCTACTCCTTTGAGCCACAGGCGCCGCCCCTACTGTGAGTGTTATTGCAGGGCTATTCCCACTAATAGCGGCATTATCATTGTTACTGTCACCACCACTACTACAATTATTAATACTATTACTATTGCTATTATTACTATGACTATTACCACTACCACTACCTCTCCTGTTACTGTTTATTTTGTCAAGGCAGAAGTGCTCAGTCCTCCACACGAGGACAGCCAGCTCTCCTGCCTGCAGACTCCGCTCTGGGCTCTTGCACCACAGCATCCTCAGGACCATGGCTGGACGGCTGGGGTCCAGTCCTTCCCTCACCGTGAACGCCTGTGGAGGGCATTCTTGGAGCACGAATCCAACTGCAAAGCCTGCACTTAATAGAGCTAAGAGCCCGTGGAAGGAGGCCCACACCCACTTCCCACCCACCCTCTCTCAGAATTGTCAGAGGGCTCAGCAGTGCTTTGGGAAAGCCATGGCCATGGCCAAGTACAGAAACAATGCTTTTGCTGCTCCCTCCTCCGTTTGGGGAGCAGCTTGGCTTATCTCCCCTGGAATGCAACTGCATTCCTCCCCAGTGGCTCCCAACATCAAGAGTGCCACCGCACAATTTGCAGCCTCTCAGGCTCACATCTTAAAGGATCTCAGCCTTTCATTCTTCCCAAGCAAAGAGATGATGGGATTTACAGTGCAAGTTTATCTGAAGTGGTTCTTCCTTACTCAAGTCCAGACATGACACAAAACAGAACACCCCTCCCCGTCTTTTAAGCCAGGGAAGGGAATTCCTCATATTTTTTTTCAAAGGCCCAAGAGCTACAGGAAATGTCACCTGCCTCAAGCTGTGGTTTGCTTGGTATGTGTCTGTGGGAAGAAAGGGAGAAAACAGAGCATTGAACTTAAAAAGAAATTTACGATGCACTTCTAGAAGGCAGAACAGGATGCACAAATCCAGGCTTAATAAATGGAGCAACCAAGATAAAAATCTCCTTCAGAGAGGCTCTTCACGGCAAGGGCTGAGCCTGGGTAGCAAATTATCAGGAAAGAGCTGCAGTTAAACCAAGGGTCTGCAAGCCCCTCTCCCAGCTCGGACCAGCAGCGTTACTATGGGAAAAATGGAAAAGCTTTCTCTGTAAGAGGCCTGGATATTTCTAGAGTTGCTTAAATATGCTGATATTTTCTCAGTGCGTTTTTCCATAAATATGACATGTATAACATACGTGACCATTAGCGAAGATTTGGGAAGTGGCAAGAAGTAGGAAGATCAGCCCCTGGCCAGAGAGAACCTCTTCATCTACAGTCAATTTCCTTCTAGTCTTTTTCCTGCATATTTGGAAACAGATGCCATCATAATTGTAGGTTACATTTTGTTTTTTCTTTCTACCCCCGCCCATCCTAAAGTTACCTGGGTTGATTGCCAACGATGCCCGGTCCAGTTTCTTTAAGCCAGAGAACCAGGAGGCCCTCAACCCTGCCTCTCCCTCTCCCCAGAGCCCGGGTAGCCCCTAAGCCAGAGCTGCTGCCTCTGCGTTTTTCTATCCGTTGGCTTCTCAGTTTCTCTCTATCCCAGTGGCCACCACACCAGCCTAAGCCGCCAGCATGTCTCACAGGGCTGGGCAATGGCCGCCTGTATCTTCTTGCTTCCATGCTAGACCTTCCAAGCCATTTTTCACGTCGTCACCCAAGGGAGACTTCAAGATGCAAATCTGACCAGGCGCCCCTGATCACCACATCGAAGGCAGTAGCCACTGGTCCTGGGATAAAGAGCAGATTCCTCCTCCGGGAAGCCTCCCTTTGATGTCACACAAAATACCCCACTTTGGGGGCCACATGCTATAGACTGCCATGATTGCTGTCCAGATGTCTGACCTGCCCTTTCCTGCCTGCGTGTACCCAGAAAGTAGGGGTCATGGGCACCTCTGGGAGCCACGCTGCCTCCCATGCTCTGCCCACAGTATGCTCTTGAAAACCGCACTTGCTAACAGGATGAATGAGAAAGCTGTCCATTGGGGAAGCATCATAATTAGCATCATGGACTCATCACTGTTTTCTTAATCCTTGCCTTTTGTTGGAATTTAGGGTATGCGAGCACTTAGCATCATGCTCACAAAATTTTGGCTTCTGCCTCTTAAATGCTGAGGATGGCACAGTCACTGATTCTGCTATCAGAGAAATAGATCCGGCTCTTATTTGTTTTTTGAGACAGAGCCTCACTCTTTCACCCTGGGTAGAGTGCTGTGACATCACAGCTCACAGCAACCTCAAACTCTTGGCCTCAAGCAATCCTCTTGCCTCAGCCTCCCAACTAGCTGGGATTATAGGTGCCCACCCCAACGCTGGGCTATTTTTAGAGAAGGGGTCTCACTCTGGCCCAGGCAGGTCTCAGTGAGCTCAAGCAATCCATCCTCCTCGACCTCCCAGAGTGCTGGGATTACAGGCGTGAGCCACCTCACTGGTAATAGATCTGGTTCCTAAAGGGACACTGGGTAAATGTAACTCGGTAAAAAACAGAGACTGGAAACAGCAGTCCCCTGAAAGTCCCCTTAGGTTATCTTCATTCCTTGCTTCGTGGAGCGGGAGGGTAGTCACGGTTGCCAAAGGCAGTCCCCAGCCCCAGATGTCCTCTGCTGCCCGCCTCCCAGCCTGCAGTGATACCCGTGTTCTCCTTGCTAGCTGGAGACTAGATGCGGTTGTCCCATGACCAGGCTGAGCTATGAGTGAGCAGCCCAGGGCCACTTTAGAGGCAGCTGGTGAGGTAGCCTGAGGCCACGCACCCAGCCCCAAGAAACTGGTGCCGACAGACTCTCTTTCCCTGACTATACTTTGGGGTGAGGTCACAGAGTCCCCAGGGGCAAGGCAGGAATCAGACAGGCAGAGGCCACTGTGGGGTAAAACATGGGGAGTCTGAGGTCACTCCAAGCTAGAAGCCATCAGCATTTAAAACCTGCTGTATTCAGAGTCCTTTTGGTTAAAATAATAATTCTTCTCTTACTAAGTGGCAGGTCGTGGAGCTGGTTACTCTTGACTTGGCAAAGCAACATGAAGAAAAACAAACCCACACAGTCTGGAAGAAAAGGAGTTAGCATCTGGGCCACGGACGGAGAGAATGATGTGTTTCGGGCCGGAAATGGCCATCACTCTGACCCACATCCCAATACAGGCCCTGCTGGTATCTCAGTGTCTGCATTTTAGAGACAAGACGAGCTGAAACTGAAGACCACAGGCTAATAACAAGCAAAACTGGGCCTGGTATATGTCCTGAATCCTTACCTGCATGTCCCCGACACACACAAGCAGCACTGGACAATGGAAGGCAGAGAAGCTGGATAGAGCAGGTTAAGGGCAGGGACCCTGGGCCTAGTGGGTTCCAGTCCCCCACAGATATCGTCCCTCTTTCTTAAAGGGGGTGTGTGTGGCAATGTCCCATCAATAAGTCCAGCACCCCCACATGGTGGCCATGAGACTGTGGGCAAGGTAATCACATAACTCAGAGCCTCAGTTTTCCCACCTATAAAATGGGTGAATAATACCTAAATCACAAGTTTGCTGAAAATCATTTCACCCTTTTTCCTCTTCTTCTAGATAAGCAGGAGAATAGGCTCCTTCTTCAGGCCTGGACATAAATACCATTTCCACCTGATGCCCACCCTCCCTAGAACCCGTGGGCTCCCCTAGTGCCTCGTTGGACCCCTTTGGACCCCCTCACACTTGTAATCTCTTGCTCTGCCTCTGACAGTTTCCTGTGGGCAGGGGCGGGTCTGTCTTGATTGTTGGGCCACCAGGGTCACTGGCATACTTTTGTCACTACTGGAGCTGGGGAAAGGGGGAGGGGTCTAGGGCAGCCGTGGCCTTTTGGGCTGACTGCCCACCTGCACGAGAGGCTCTCCAGCCACCCCCTGGGTGGGCCGAGGGGGCTGGCATGTTTCCACAGCGGGTAGCACCAGCCACAGGAGAGGGGTGCCGGGCTTCAGCAACAGTGCTACAGAGTCTGTGCTATCACCATGTTTTAGACATTGTTTTTTGTAACTTGTTATCTTGGTATAATTTCAAATCAGATTCCAGGACACCGGTCACCCAGCTTCAGCTGTCACTGGCAGGTCCTATTGAGTTATCATTATCACTCCAGGCATGTTTTGATGTGGATGTGGATTTTGAACTATTTGAGAATAAATTACAGATGTTAGTCTCCGATTCCTGAGTAGCTCAGTGTGCATTTCCCGAGAATAGGACTTTTTCTTACTTAGCTACATTCAACGATCGAGATTAAGAAACTTAACATTTTGCATGGATGGGAGGCTATCGCGGTGGACTTTAGCGAATTTAGCGTATTGTGATGTGCTGTGACACCATTATCTCACTCACAGTCCATTTTCCAGTGTTTTCAACCATCAGAACCTCTGAGACAGGTACTAGTATTGTCCCGCTTTTACAGATAAGGAAATGGAGGCACAGAGAGGTTAGTCAACTCACCCAAGATCACACAGCCAAAAGGGACTGCACCAAGATGCTACCCTGTGGGCTCCTAACTGCTCTGTTAACCCATATCTGATGCTGCTGGGCATGGCAAAATGTCCAGGGTGGGGCTGAGGACTCAAACTAAAGGAGCTAGCAGGGTGACAACCTCAGAAGGCAGAAACACAGACGCTTTGTAAGGTGGTGGGGAAAGCAGGGTGCCAGGGTGGCTGTCAGCCAGGTGACCTTGACTTCCCTTGACTTGAAGGGCTCCGCAAGCCAGGCATGGAGCTGGGGCCTGGGTTTTCTGGGTCTTGCCATGCACCTGAGTGGCTCTGCAAGCAGGGGCCATGTGCGCCAGCCATAGTCACAGCATCCACGGCAGACCGAGTCTGCCGAAAGACTCGGTCAGGATCTCGCCTCTGCCTCTTATCTGCATTACCTTGGCCAAATGACCTAACTCAAGCCTTAGTTTCCTCATTCAAAAAATGGACACAATGTGGTTTTTATGCCCTTGGGTTGTGAAGACTAGGTATAATTAATACTCGGTAGGCTCCAATCAATAAAGAGCACTGATGAGGCCACCCCTGGTGTGCCACCTTTCCGGAGTGAGGCGGAAAGAACGGGGGCGTTGGGAGGACGGTATAGTTCCCGTCGTACCGTTTACAAGCACCTCTTCCAGTAACCAGTGGCTGAAGTGACAAAAAGCGTGGTTTCAATGTTCCATTTGGGATCATGTCATGAGGCTCTGCCAACATCTTCTAGAAGTGGACGGTTCACTTCAAAGCCTTGGAAGCCCGGGGGAAGGTAGTTCTTGACCATTGTGGCTACCTCTGGCCTGGTCTGAGCAGACCACAGGGCCAGCCAGAGGAGAAAGTCCTCAAGGGACCCTGGCCTGGGATCTCTGGGACATTCCCGCTGCCTTGTACACTTGTGCCTGCACACACTGTGTGACAGGCTGTCTTATTTTTATGGCAAAATTGAGTTAGCACATGTCCACACCCAAAAGCAGATGCTTTCATCTTGACTGACCCATTTGGCCCAGAGCGAGCCATTTCCAGGCCAGCATGGACAGGGAGGTGGCGGGGCATAGGCGGATGGAAGGGCAGGCAGGCTTTCCGGTAGTTTCCATTTTCATTTTAGAAGTCCTAATGAAGTCAAGGGCAAGTTAGAGGCAACTCAAGCTGGAAAGAAGCTTGAAGAACAAATGGCTTCCCTGGAGAAGACTGGGACTCATCACTCGAGCCACCCAGGACTGGGGTGGGAGCCAGGGCCGAGGTACTTCCAGCAAGCAGCCTTGCCTCTCTGAGCCGCAGTTTCCTTGTCTGCAAAATGGAATCAGCAACACCTACTTTGTGGGGTTGTGGGGAGGAAAAACTCAGAGAAGGCTCGTGAGGCACTGTGAAGTATTCAAGTCACATACTCAGGTGTATAAGAAAAGCTGCAACTTAATTTTTCTATAATGAAACTTGAGCTGGATCTCAAGCCCCACCCCCTTCCCTATCTCCAAAAAACGTGGTAGAATAAAACTTCATGTAGCCTTTCAGGAAATGCACCCTGGTTTTCCCTATTATTTCAAGTTTAAATCAGTTAAGTTAGAATTCACTCTACCCCCTCTTTCTCTTGGGCTTGAGATCTAGGGACGATGTCCCTTAGCACAGAATCAGAGCCGATCCCTCCTTGTCTCAGAACCCTCCAGGGCTCCCCATTTCCCTGGAGTTGAAGCCCAAGCCCTTCCTGCAGCAGGAGGGCTGCCGCTGGGCCCCTATCTGCCCTCAGCACTCACCTCTCCCTCTGCTGCTCTCTCCTGCTGCGACCTCCCTGGGTTCTGGGGCTGGGTGCCTCTGGGCAGTGGAACTGTGGGGTTTGCTGCTTCCTCTGCCTGGAGCAGTTGCCCCTCCCTGCCACCTTCTCAGCGAGGCCTTCCCTGTCCATCCTGTTTAAAATACCAGCAGCCCCTGCAGCGGTACCCCCAGCCATTTTCTGGTCTCCTGTTTCCTGCAGCTCTTCTCACCTCCTGATGTACAGTGTGTGTAAATGGCCCTTTGTCTACCGCCTGCCTCCTCCACCAAAACGCAAGCTCCACCCAGGAGCAGGCATGCTGGTATCTGGTTTTTGTTTTGTTTTGTTGTATCCCTAGGACCTAGGACAGTGTCTGGAATGGAGGCTGGACGGCTAGAGGGAGGGCGGGCCAGCTGGGTCTGGCGGAGTGCAGCATGCTGGTCTAACCTGGTATCAGGTTAGGACACCATGTGCGCCACTGCTGGGTCCCCGTCCCTGGCTCTCCCCAGGCCTTCATCTACCCTCTTACTCCATTCCTGGACCTGGATGCCTCTTTGGGGGGCTTCTCTCCCCAAGCTCCCTGTCTTCCAGTAGGGCCACAGCTTGCAGGTTGGGGAATTCTGCACGTTCTGGGCAGAAGTGGGATAACAAGTCCCTTCTACTCTTGGGCTTTCAGGAACTGGCCTGGAGCCTCCTTCCTTCCCTACCCAGGCTCGGCTCTGTGGTCCTTCCCTGCACCCTGAGCTCACTTAAGCAGAAAGGAGGTTTGATACAAGGACACTGTGGGTCCTGCAGAATCTCAGGGAAAGTAAAGGACCAGGTGGGGCGTTTCTACAGCCAGAAATGATACCCAGGTCATGCCACAGAGCCGATCTGGGGGACCCAGCTGCAGCAGCTGAGCCCTGGGCTGTGCCAGTTGCTCCATGCAGCCTCCTAGGGTGGGAGCCCTGACCTTCCTGTTGGACCCACACCTGGGGTTGCCAGATAAGCTGCAGGAGGCCCAGTTTAATTTGAATTGCAGATAAGCAGTACGTTTTTAGTGCAAGTCTCATACAATATTTTATCCCTGCCCTGAAGCTCCCACTGCTGTCCTGAGAGAAGCCCCTGGACCCCACTTCCTTCACCAGGGCACAGCACACAACCCTCAGGCAGGGGCAGAGTCCAGGAAAGTGAGTGTCAGATCCTGGAAGTTCCTGTAGAGGATGGGGCTCGGCCTGGCGGGATTGGGGGGCATCAGACTGTGGCCAGCATCTGGTTTTAGGCTCCACGATTGAGTCTGGCAGGGTGATGAACCAAACTCACCCCTAAATCTATTTTCTCTGCCAGGGAGTTTTATATGTCTATGTAGAGACCTTTCTCCACTGTGGGGATCCGGGAATCCAGGGCCCAGTCCAGGGCTGGGCAAGGGAAATGCAAGACAAGCTGGGAACATCTTGTTGTGCCAGAAAGTCAGGAAGTCCTCGAGATGACGGGCTGCGTGAGGAGCACCCGGGAGCCAGCTGGATGGAGCTCCCTCTCCTGAACCTGGGACAACTTGAACATCCAGATAAAATCGGGCTTGTAACCATTGCAAACATAAGAATGAATGAGGTCACGCCGCGTGTGTGTATGACGGTGTGTATACCATATCAGTGCTGGGACACACACATATATCGGTACACGCAGGTGTGCACGTACGCGAATAAATAAATAAACGAGGGAGAAGGGAAACCGTTTCCTTACAGCACAATGACAACTAATAAGTATGGAAGCAATTTTAGAATGAGAAAATCCACCAGCTGGTGACCACCATAAAATACTCCTTTCAGGCAAGAATTATCAACAGAAGCAAAAACCAGCTGGTAACGGTTTTATGGAAAACACTTATTTACATAGTCTCAATGTATCTCTATATAAGATAACTACAGCAGAGCCTCTGTAAATTACCACCCGAGGGATTGTAACAACATACAGAAGTGGTCACCATAAGGACCTAGGCCCACTGTACTGATATATACATGTGGTGCATGTCCAATCTATGAAAATTAGGTCAACTTAAGCTGGTGTAGGGCAGTGGTTGGCTATAGAGGTTCTACTGTATTTATTTTAAAATTTAGGAACTTCAGGCCAGGCGTGGTGACTCACGCCTATAATCCCAGCACTCCAAAGCTGATGGATCGCCTGAGCTCAGGAGTTTGAGACCAGCGTGAGCAAGAGCAAGACCCTGTCTCTACTAAAAATAGAAAAAACTAGCTAGGCATGGTGGTGGACACCTGTAGTTCCAGCTACTTGGGAAGCTGAGGCAAGGGGATCACTCAAGCCTAAGACTTTGAGGTTGCTGTGAGCTATGATGCCACAGCACTCTACCCAGGGTGACAGAGTGGAACACTGTCTCAAAAAAAAGGAAAGAAAGAAAAGAAAACAAAAGAAAATTTAGGAACTTCACAATGGAGAGAGTTGGCAGGTTTCTTCACCATGTGACCAGAACTGACAGCTCAGTAACAGGACAAATGCATGTGGCCCTGATGTGACATCCCGAGAGGACACGGCGTGTCTTCGTCATTTCTGCCAAAAATATATAACCTGAGATTTGCACTGAGAAAACATTGGGAAGACTCAATTTGAGAGACATTCTGCAAAACATTTGGCCAGCAATCTTTAAACAAAAAACTCAACATCATAAAAGGCAAAGATAAACCAAAGAGCTTTTCCAAATTGAAGAAGAGTAAAAAGACATGAAAACCGGATGTGGCTCAGGGCCTGAGGTTGTCTTTTGCCACAAAGGAAGGATAACTGTTAGAATCTGAAGGAGGTCTGTAGATTAGACAACAGGTCGCAGCAACGTTAGAGACTTATACCCGGTCTGTGTAAGAGAACGTCTCATTCTAAGAGAATATCCTTGTTCCTAGGAAATAGCCACTGAAATATCTAGAGATAAAAAGAAGCCTCATGTGTACAACTCCCCCTTAAATAATTAGGGGGAAAAAAAGAAATAGAGACCAAAAAATGATAAAGTAAATCTCCTAAAATGTTCATATTGGAGGTATCGGGATGAAGGGAATACGGGCATGCTTCATACTCTTTCTTACAGCTTTTCTCCAAGTCTGAAGTTATTGCAAAGTAAAAAATTAAAACACACACACACATAAAATCTGTTCAGGAACTCAAAAGCTAAACTCGATGCTTTGGTTCCTGCTGTTCTTCTGGGGCCTCTCGTCCCCACAGTAGAAGCCAGAAGAACGGAAGCTGAAGCTAAGGCCTGGGGGTGAGATTTGGAGGAGAAAAATCATGAGAAGGCAGAAAACGCTGGTGACAATAATGATGTATCAGCAACTCCTGTCTATAGCAGGACAGATGCCATGGCAGAGCAGGAAGTGGGGAGGGCCCAGCCCTGGGTGGCTTCCCCAGCACGGCACCCTTGGACTGCCACCTTCCCCAGGGTTGGGTTTCTGTTACATGCAGCCAGACACATTCCTAAGTGAGACTTTGACAAACATAATTGAATTGGCATCACAGAACCTGCAAGTCATTGGCAGAGATGTGCACTTATTCAAGGAAATGGCAGATGGTTGACACCCACCTAGTACCTGGCACCTGTAGGCACCTGGAGCAGGTGAATTCCTTTGCTGTCTTCCTGTGTGAGGTCACAGAGGCACTGGGCCCAGGATGGTGACAGTGGATGGAGAGGGAACATTCTTCAGAGCACGGCCACTGCTGGTGTCAGAAGGTGAAAGCAGGTCAGCTGGCCGCCCATTCCCGTCCAGCATGGTGGCAACCAGGGCCCGCAGGGAAGACTTTGCCCATCTCAGAGCCAGGCCAGGGGCCGACCAAGGGAATTGGCTTAAGGGCCTGTCTCCCCGATTCTTGGATGAAGGCCGCTGCCAGTTGACTTGGTCAAGATGAAAGGGTAAAAGGAATGTTGGAGGTTTTCAAAACCCGTGCCTTCGGCACCAAATTTATTTTCTTTTTAAGGGTCTAAAAGATTTTTTAAGCCCCTGTGGCAGTCTACGGCAGGTTTTGGTTTGGCATGAAAAACTTGGAGGAAGGTGGCTACACAGTACAAACAGCCCAACCCAGGAAAACCTAACAGTTTCAGGACCACCTACACACTGCAGAGGTTGATTTTTTCTTTTATAGAACAAAGTAGCCACGGTTGTAGGATCCAGGATTCCACAGCTCCGGGTCACCCCTTTCCTGGGACCCCAGGGGCAGAGGAGGGTGTGTGCCAGGAGTCAGAATCAGGGAAGGGGCCTTAAAGTCCACCTCTGCTCATATTCCTCTAGGGCCCAGAAACTCATTCTCTCCCCACCTAGAGCACCTCTTCTGCGGGCACTTCTGCCCATTGGAAAATTCTTTATTCTATGCAGTAGAAATCTGTCTCCCCGTGACATCACCTATTAGAATTAGTTTTTATTACAAGACGAGAAGAGCAGTCACATATGGCGGCTGTCCTGAGCATTCCCCTTTGCAGACAGATGATGCACAGAGAGGTTCAGTCATTTGCCAAGTGTCACACAGCTGGTAAATGGCAGAGCTGGGATTTGACACATTTATGTCTGAGTCCCAACTCTTGGCAGGTACATCATGCTGCCTCTTGTGAGCCATACCTTTACATTTATAGAGTCAGCTCCCATGGTGTCTCTCTCAGCCAAACATTCCTGTTCTTTTGACCACTGCTTGTGACAGATCTAGGAATGGGCACATGGCCCATGGAGGATGACAGGGACATAACAGCAGGCCTACCAAATGATGCTGGGGAAGACTTTCTTTCCTGATAAAGACAGAACACTGTGGGAAGAAGATCCCTTCCACTTCCTTCCTTTCTTCCCGTCTCAGACTCAGTTTGGTGGGGACAGCCTTCAGGGTGGTGGCTGTCCTGGGACAGGGGCACACAGGATGAGAGGCCTATAGCCGTGCTTCCCAGATATTCTGGTATCACTGGGCTGCTGCCCCTGGAGACCCTTTCTCCTGACTGTTTCTCAGGGGAGATATTTGAAGGTCTTCAGAGTGATGGTTCTCAAACTGGAGTGTGCCCCAGACTCACCCAGAGGGCTCGTCACACACAGGATGCTGGGTCCCAGGCCCTGGGGCGCTGATCCGGAGGGCAGCCAGGGTAGAGCCTGGGAATCTGACTTTCTAACAAGGCCCCAGCTGAGGCTGCTGGCGTGGGGCCACATTCAGCAACACTGTGTTAGAGGCTGGGCCTAGTGGCGCACGCCTGTAAACTCAGCACTCTGGGACGCCGAGGCGGGTTGGATTGCCTGGCTCAGGAGTTCCAGACCAACCTGAGCTAGAGTGGGACCACATGTCTAAAAAAAGCTGGGCACTGTGGCGGGCACTTGTCATCCCAACTACCAGGGAGGCTGAGGCAAGAGAATGGCTTTGAGCCCAAGAGTTTGAGGTATTGCTGTGAGCTATGATGCCACGTGACAAAGACAATGTCTCAAAAAAAAAAAAGAAAGAAAGAATAAAACACTGTGTTAGAGCTGAGGAGAGCAGCAGTCACCTTTCTGTTACCTATAGCTCAAAGCTTCCCAGCCCGGGGGGCTCTGGGCCATGATGGACAGCACTTTGAACTTCTAGCACCCAAAGCTTCCCAAGTAGTATAAACAGTCTCCCTTATCTGAGCACCCTCTTTGAGCACTTTCGCACTTCCACTGCCATGAAGTGGCCGTGATAAATTCCTGTTTTCTACATGAGAAGTCTGAGGCTCAGAGAGGCAGAGTGCCTTGCCTAAAGTCCCATGGCTGGAGGTAGAGGTGTTCAGGGACTTCCAAGTAGCCTCTTGGGAGCCTCACCCCCAAGGCTGTCCCTGTTCTCTAGTGACCAGGGGTTTTACCTGCTGTTCCTTACAGAGCTTACAACACTACTGTGATGAGTTCAAGGATAGAGTCTAAATGAGGCCTTTCCAAGATGACCCCCACATCTGTCCCCCTCCCCTGTTGGACACCATCTCTCCGAGAATCACTTGTGCAGAGCTGAACCTCGACTGCTAATTTCCTTTCCCCAGAGGCCTGCACCCTCCTGACTGTGCTGGCCACCCCTGACCCATTCTGGGACTCATGCACTCCAAGGCTCACGCACCTTGTCTGCCGAGCATACTCTGTGCTGGGTCTGTTCTCATTATCCGCCCCCCAACCTTCAGTCATCATGAACCTTGGAAAAATATTCTCTTCTAATGGTGATGAACCGTGCAATATGTGCAATCATATTTTGATTGCTTCCTTACTGTGATCACACAAAGTGAGCCCTTGTTTGAATGGAGGGCCATTAAGAAGGGAATGAAAGTTAAAGGCGTCCCGAGGGTGGCAAGAAGATGGCCACCTGCAAACATAAGGAGAGAGACCTCAGGGGAACTAATGTTGCTGGACCTTGATCTTGAACTCCCAGCCTCCAGAACTGAGAGAAATAAACTTCCTTGTTTAAGCCACACCTGGACTGTGGTGTTTGATTATGGAGACGACTAAGACCTGGACAGAATGAACTTGAGCCCATCACCAACCTGGGGTTGGTGGAGGACTTTGTGAGATGTGCGGAGTTTGGGGCCCACCCCAGACTTTCTGATGGGAACATGCATCTTGGCGAGCTCACCACACACACGGGATTTGTACACACTGACACCTCTTCCCGCTGACAGGGTGGGGGGCTCTCTACGAGCTCCAGGTTGCAATGAAGTCATACCTCAATGCCTACGTGATGCCCCAGCAGAAACGCCACACCCAGGATAACTAAGAGCCTGCGAGACAGTTTTAAGTGTTTTATTTCACACATCGTTCAGAATTGTCCATAAAAGACGTCACCGACACATTTTAGAAATCAAACCAGTTTTATTGAAATGATTGCAGCAACGTGGCCCCTATTCACACAAAGCACACAAAACATTTACGGTAAATGTCTGTACACAGGAAGGAGCAAATACATCATTTTTCATAGAAAAAAGCACACACATAAACTGCGGGCTGGGTGAGCCTACAGACAACATGAAAAGTCAGCACACACTTGGGAACACGCGAGGCAAAGCTCCCAAGGAAGCCAAAACTTTGCATTTGGGGGGCAGGAGGTCCAGTGAGGCTTGAGGGATCATCTCTTCAAACCTGGTGAGGCGCCCACCGTGCGGGCCCCTTCAGCATGTGACATTAGAGGTGGTCCCTGATTACAAGGGGTGTTTGGTATCCCTTGTTTGTATTCCTTAAAATGTGTGGTCTTATGTTCATTTTCTAAAGAAAAATGGTTCCAGTTTCAGAATGTTTACTGGGCGAAACAGACAGGCAGACCCTGCTCTGGGCCTTTCTATCCTGTTGGGAGGGCCCAGTCAAGGAGGCATCAGGGAATCTGGGAACTTTATTTTTAAATGACGGGATTGACTCACGCTGAAAGCTTTGGTTTTCTCTTTGGTGAGATGCTTCAGAAGCAAGTCCACTGGAAGTCTAAACCCCCTGAGGAGATGTGATGTACCTTGCAGTCTTGACATCCACGGTCACAAAATCCTACGTCACAACGCCTAGCACCGGGAAGTTTCCCAGATGTTTGGTGGCAACTAGACACACGATCTGATAGGCTGAATCCTCCCCCTCTGACACTTGAGGTGGAATAGTCAGTATCAGTGAGTTCCGACCAGCAGTGCGCAGCAAAGAGATCTTCCTGCTAATTTTAGCTCAGCCAAGCTAAGAGTTTAGCTGCTTCTTACTCCCTAAAGGGTTTTTTCTTTTATTTATTTTTTTAAAGCTATTTGGCTTCAGATTCTGCATTAATTAAGGAGGCAAACCGAGAAAGAAGGCACCTCTTAGGTATCCAGGTAGGGTTCCTTTTCCAGCCAACAGAATCATAATTTTTTCTTTCTGCTGCTTCTTTTGCCTAAGAAATATTTTGATGGAGAATGAATTCAAACTTGAAACCAGCATTCTCAAAAGTGATATATTGGCTAGTGTGGTGCTGGAGGGTGGTATTTTCACCTTCGGCAAAGAAACGCTATTTACAAAAGGGTATTTCATTTCACTGTGGGCTCTCTGCATCTGGGCTTATGAAGGACTTTTATAAAGTGATGGCAGCCAGAACGCACTGCACTCCCCAGAGCTGGAGGAACGTCTGGCAAGAGTTGTTCCACAAAAACAGGAAAAGAAATCCTCCCCGTGTATTACCATCTCTCACTGTTAGTAAGCTGCAGGACGGTTTCATAACCACAAACTGAGCTGCTAACCTCGGTAAGGAATGTACCAAGGAATCCATTCCTTCCACTACTAAAAAATAGGTCAGCCGACAATTGG
Organism: Nycticebus coucang; assembly: GCF_027406575.1. Lineage (NCBI taxonomy): Eukaryota > Metazoa > Chordata > Mammalia > Primates > Lorisidae > Nycticebus > Nycticebus coucang. The sequence continues at coordinate 181,016,164 of NC_069781.1, read as the reverse complement.
GGAATTTGCACATTTAATTGTCATTTTTTTAAAGCAGCAGCAAAGCTGCCCTTCTTTGGCTGTTCTCTGACACCTTGATGGAGCCTTAAGAGATCAGGAGTTAAGAAAAAGTGGGCTTCAAATAGGACCACTTGCAAAGCAAAGTCCTGGGTGTGAACTAAGACACACAAATCATTCTGGAGGGTGGGAGCCACAATGGGTAGGGGGTAAAGGAAGGATCCTGATTCATTGGTCCTCAATGGGACCAAAGGTCACTGCAGAAAATAGACGGGCCACTCAGACAAAGGGAATGACAAAGACAAGATAAATCTCTGGAGTTACCACTGAACTCTAAATAAACCAGCACTGCTGTATATATGACCAGCCTGCACGTGGCCACCAAAATGGGACCCACAGCAGGACACCCAGCAAGGACATGTGTCAGGGCAGAGCTGGAGTCTTCTACACCCTCGCCCAGCCCATTTGTCTGACCAGCAAACATTAACCCCATTTTTCTCCATTGGTAGGGACGGACTGTGTTTTTTAAAATTTTTAAATAACTCCCCTATACTCTGATCCTGAAACTCCCCCTGAACTTTTCAACATACCTCTTCCCATGCACCTTAACACCTGGGGAGGGCATTGGAACCCTCTCCCACCACCTACAAAGGAGCACATGGCAATAGTCATCTTGGGCGACTGTCCCCTTCAAGAGATTGGTCAGATCCCTAAAGGAGAGTGGGCACCCAGACTGAGACCCAGGCCTCAGAAGGACTGGACATCAGCTGTCCAGCCAAGGTCCTGAAGATGCTGTTTGTCCATGGTGGGGGGATGAGACATCACTCTCACCCAAAGGCCACAAAGGGATGGATGCCGAATGTCACTCAAAGGAAGTTTCCTGACTTGCCATGTATCCCTTCCCCCCAGTGACAAAATAAAAAGCAAAACCCAGAAGCCCTCTTGAAGACACCCTTTCTCCCCTGGTGCTGCGAATTCACTGCCTGACAGCAAAGATCCGGAAGGCCTTTCCATCCCGAGGACTCCCCAAGCTGGAAAAGAAGGGAGAGTGCATGTTACCGAGAGATTGGGGGGGCTTCCCACAGGGGCTTTTGCTGGGAAGGGAGGCCTGGGGGGCCCCCTATGTCCCCTGCAGTGGAAGAGCTTGGCCCAGGGCCACTCCCCTGCAGCTGCTGGGAACAGAGCCCTCAGGAGGCAAGAAACAGCTGGCAAATCCCATTTTCTTTGCAAATGAGCCTCCGTCTGCTTCTAGGTCAGGGTTGTTAAGTTATTTTCTTTTAACTGGGGGATTTTCTGGTCCCAGTGTGTCTGAGCTGGACTCACCCTCCAAGACTTCTGCCTGTTTTTTGTTACCACCTGTCAACCCAAAGAGTAGCCACCTGGGTGACAGATTAGTAAGATAGTACTGTAAAAGCAACGGGTGGGCTCAGGTCCGCTGCCCCTCTCCAGACCTCTCCCCTTCCTCCTGAGGCCGAAGCTGTTCCTACCTTTGATCTCTACTTCCCAGAGTGGGAGATGGGGCCCAAGACATCCCCTGACATCCTGAAGGTCACACAGCTGGTAAAAACTACCCTTTCACAACAGAAGTTAAATTCTTTGACTAGCTGAAGACCTTTTTTAAAAACTGCTTTATTGAGGCATATCATCCCAAAGAAATTCACCCTTCTTAAATGAAAATTGAATGTTTTTTAGAGATTTTCTGGGGTGGTAAGATCTAGTTTTAGGTAATTTTGATCACCTCAAATAGATCCTTCCTGCCCATTTACAATTGGTTCCCCATCCCCTAGCAACTCCTGTGTCTGCTGCGGCCTGCCTGTTCTGCACATTTCGTGTAAATGGAATCCTACGACACATAGCCTTGTGTCTGGTTTCCCTCAGCATAACGTCTTCAGTGTTCACCCATGTTGCCGTCTGGATCAGAATTTCATTCCTTTTTATGGCTGAGTAATAGTCCATGGCCTGGAGGGACCACATTTTATTTCTCCATTCCTCAGTGGATGGACATCTGGAATCTTCTCACTTTTTGGATGTTGTAACTAGTGCTTGTATGAGCATTTGCACACAGGTTTTGGTGTGAATGTATGTTTGCCAGTCTTTCGGGCATGTACTTAGAAGCAGGATTGCTTGTTCTATTTTTTTTTTAATTGCCCAATGGGTTTCTAAAATGGCTGCACCATTTATCACTTCACCAGCAGTGCATGAGAGTTTACCCACATGCTCAGCACCGCTGGTCATGGCCTGTCTTGTGCCATGTGAGTGGGAATACAATGGAACCCCACTGTGATTTCCTAACGAGTCACAATACTGGGCATATTTTCATGGGCTTGTTAGCCATTTGTATATCTTCACTGGTAAAATGTCTATTCAAATAATTTTCCCAGTTCTTTTTCAGACAGAGTCTCACTATGTCACCCTGGTTAGAGTGCTGTGGCGTCACAGCTCACAGCAACCTCAAACTCTTGGGTTTAAGTGATTCTCTTGCCTCAGCCTCCCAAGTAGCTGGGACTACAGGCACCTGCCACAACGTCCAGCTATTGTTTTTGTTGCAGTTGTCATGTTTTAGCAGATCTGGGCCAGTTCCGAACCCACCAGCCCTGGTGTATGTGGCCAGTGCCCTAACAACTGAGCTATAAGCACTAAACCATTTTCCTAGTTCTTAACTGGGTCCTTTGTCTTAATACTGAAAGAGTTTATATACATGTTTATATACATACTCTCTCTGGGGAATCCTTGATCAAACATAATTTACAAAAATGCTTTCCCAGTCTGTAGCCTGTCATTTCATTTTCTTAATGGTGTCTTTTAAGGCATAAATGTTTTATAATTTGATAAAGCCTGATTTATTTTTTTTTTCATTTATAAATTGTGTTTGGGCATTAGATCTAAGAAACCATCACCTAATTCAAGGCCATGAAAACATTATACTTTTCTTCAAAGAGTTTTATAATTTTTAGCTCTTACATGTGGGGTTTTGATCTATTTTGAGTTAATTTTCATATATGGTGTCAGGGAAAGGTCTGTCATCAGTTTTGCATGTAAACATCCAGTTGTCCCAGCACCATTTGTTGAGAAAACTATTCTTTGAATGGTCTTAATCAAAAATTGATTCACCGTAAACGTGGGCATCTATTTCTGGACTTTCAATCATGTTCTCTTGATCTGTATCTCTTCCTTATACCAGTCTCCCTGCCTTAGATATAGTAAATTTATAGTAAATTTCAAAGTTGGGGAGCCTCTGCAGGTGACCTCATACTTGTTCCTGTAGTTAAAACCCCAGGGATGAGAGGGGAGCTGGGGGAGCCAGAGGAGGAGGGCTTATCCAGGAAGACTGGCTAGTCTTTCAGTCTGTTGATTGCCCCACATTATAGCTGCACCCTCAGGCTAGCTGGCCACTGGGATTGCTACTGCGTCCACACAGAGCGGAGCTGTGGCTGGCATAGCCGCTCTGCAGGTGAGCAGAGCGGGAGCTGGCTCACACCACACGTTCCTGCTGTGCTTACTCCACTTCTGAGTGTTTTTGAACAGACGCTTCTCAAGTGGTTAGATGCCTTTGCAGTGTGTTGCGCTTCCAGACTCCTGACTTGGCTGTTGGGGAACATTGCTCTTGGGAAGACGATTTCCCAAGTGTCCTACTCCACCATTCTGGACATCTTGCCTCTCCAGCGTCTCTTGCTGGCTTGGGTCTGCGCTAACGCTGGCCATGCGACCATGGACAAGTCACTAGGGCTCTTTTGACTTACAAATGCACCTGCCTTCCAGAATGCACTGTGAAAATGCCCAGTGTTGGGGGGTACCGAGGGTTGGGGAGGGACAAGCATAAATGTGGGCCTGGGAGGTGGGGAGAAAGAGCATCAGATTCAAGTTATGGAAAGCCCTTGTTTGGCTTCTGCATTTGGCCCAAGAGACCAGACCAAACCAAAATGGAGTTGCCCATCCTGGGTGCCGTGAAATCAAAGTGAACTGAGAAACCAGATGCATTTTCAAAGAAGGGGAGATTCCCAGCAACCAAGCAGAAAAGGCCGCATCACCCAGAACCAGCAGGATGAGGATATCGTCTCTGCTTTGACTCCATAAGGAAAGTAACTTGAGACCACCCCTCGAGGTCTGCTCCCTTCTGCAGCCTTTCCCTCTCAGCTATGGGCCTTTCTGTTCTGGGGATGGGCTGTTGCCTGATTCGTGAATGGTTAACAAAAGCCAGTTCAATCCTTAAAACTCAACTTGAAGTTCTGTTCTTTGACCAGGGTGACATGGCACCTTCCAGCCCCCACAGGAGGTGTCCACGAAGCGTAGGTAGGGGTGTTTGCACATCAAAATTAAAATGGGAAAGAATAGTCACAGCCGTGCTTTTCCATTTTTGAAGAGGTGATCCTTGCATATTGTTCTAAAATGTAAAGGTATAAAACACTCTCTCCGCAGACCTGGACTTTCTGTATCAAGTTCTCTCACACAGACAGACCTTACCCACGTGTAAACAATCACAAATGTCACACACATGCTGCTGGGTACACACTGCTCTGCGCTTGGCTTTTTAAGTTTAATGACATCTTTTAGAATTTGTTTTCTTTCTGGACATAAAGAATTCCTCATTCTTTTTATCCAGCTGTATAGTATTCTATTCTATTCAAGTGTCGTAATACATTTAACTGGGTCCCTGTGGGTGGATGTTCAATGTTTTCCAAGCTTTTGCAAACAATGCCGTTAACATCCATGTAACTTTCTGCACATACAGGAGGGTATCTGAAGACAAGCTCCTAGGAGTGGACTTGCTGGATCAAAGGGTACGTGCATTTGTCATGTTTTCTTATCTCATCCTTTTTTGGGGGAGGGGAGATAGAGTCTCACTCTGTCACCCTGGGTAGAATGCTGTGCCACCATAGCTCACAGCAACCTCAAACTCCTGGGTTCAAGTGATCCTCTTGCCTCAGCCTCCCAAGTGGCTGGGACTACAGGTGCCCACCACCACAACACCAGGCTAATTTTTCTATTTTTTAGTAGAGATAAGGTCTCCGGTCTCAAACTCCTGAGCTCAGTCAATCCACTTGCCTCTGCCTCCCAGAGAGCTGGGATTACAGGTGTAAACTACAGTGCCCCGTAACGCGATCCATTTAAAGTATTCAATTCAATGAGTTTTAACAAAAGTAACTGGCTACGTAACACATAATACAGCTCTGTAGCCACCACTACAATCAAAATAGCAATCAATCCCATCTGCTCCAAGGTTCCTCTTAGCTTTCTGAGACAAAGCACATTTTGGCACTATAAATAAACTTTGCCTTTTTTTTTTTTATTTTCACATACATGAACTTTTTGGTGCAGACTTGTTGGCATATGGCTTCTTTCAGCCTAAAAAGTTTTTATTAGATCCATTCATATTTAGAGTACACATGTAATTGATTTGGTATTTTCTGTCCCATGGATACTTGAGGACTCCTTCATCCATTGATGGAGGTTTGGCCTGTTTACAGTTTCAGCTACTCTAATGAAGTTGTCATGAACAACTTATCTTTTCTGTTCCGTGCATCTGTCATTATGACAGCTGCCAGGCTGCCCTCCATAAGTGCCATGCCAGTGGGTAACTCCCCTGACCACGATGACAGCCAGCCCATTTACCCTGCTCTCGCCAGCATGGCACACTACCTAGCTTCTGGTTCTTGGACAATCAAAGGTAGAGAATGGAGTCCAATTATAGTTTTAATTTGCTTGTTGCTTACCATGAATGAGATTGAGTGTACGATTAACAGCCTAGCTCTGCTTTATAAGCACAGTTTTGTTTAGGGTCCTGACAAAAGAGACCCCAGATTGGGAGGTGCTGGACTAGACAGAGGGCCCTGCCCTCCCAACTCCCTCGTAAGATCAGCTGTCCTCCAAGAATAGCCTACACAGAATTCCTGGTTGTTTTTCTGCCTCTTTCCATGGCAGCTTCATGCTTTTGGCTACCCTGGAGCTGAACTTTTGAGATGTGTATCAGATGGGAGTGCTCAGAGAGACAGAGCTGTGAAGGGAAGCCAAGAGCCAAGACAGGAACAGAACAATCGGCTGCAGGCAGCCTCAGGACCACGAGGAGGAGACAGACACTGCCCAGGGTGGGGTGGCCCTGGCAGCCCTGCCAGTTTCTAGAGAGCTCAGATTCTAGGGCTCTGCTTAGGCTCTGGGGCTACAAGATTTCCCTGGGTTCTCTGCCCAAATAAATCACCAGCGCCCCAAGGGCCCGACTGTTCCACTTGGTGGGCAAGTCACATTGGGGGCATTCCCAGGGGTTGTGTCCCTCCAACTTAGTGTGGGGCTGGACATTCTACAGAAGGGGCAGTGTCCTCTCATAGTCACAGTGTCCCAAACATCCGAGGGTCGGAGGGCCATTCAGGCTACCATCCCTTTGTGGTTGTATCTTGTGCACAGATACAAGCTAATCTAAAAGAGAGCATAAATTTCTGGGTAATTTGCATAAAAACTATTGGACCATACTTATAAAGCATGTTGAACAGCTTTCCTAAAGGATGCGAAACATTTCTGATAAAGGGTATTAAAATTGCCTCAACCAACTGGCTTATTGTACCCTCAATGAATCCCCAACAATAAAAAGAAAAAAAAAATAAAAATAAAATTGCCTCAACCAGGCGGCGCCTGTAGCTCAGTGGGTAGGGCGCCGGCCACATACACCATGGCTGGCAGGTTCGAACCCGGCTCAGGCCTGCTAAAACAACAACGACAACTGCAACAACAACAAAAAATAGCCAGGTGTTCTGGCGGGTGCCTGTGGTCCCCGCTACTTGGGAGGCTGAGGCAGGAGAATCTCTTAAGTCCAAGAGTTTGAAGTTGCTATGAGCCGTGATGCCACGGCACTCTCCCCAGGGTGACAGCTTGAGACCACTTCTGAACAAACTGCTGCCATCCAGCCAGTGGTATTGGGCACCTGCTATGCTCAGTGTTTGGGACACAGGTTAACAAGCCTGAGGGGGGTCTTGCCTTCACAGAGCCTGCAGTCTGGGGTGGGGAGAGAAACAGCTAAATAGGCTCAAGAAATAGTTTCAGAAGGTGCTGGAGGGAAATGATATTGAGGGAGGGGTGGGAGATGCTTTTGGGGGGGTGACAAGGGGGACCCAGCTGCAGGAACACACAGGAGCTGGGAGAGTCTGGGAGCAAATGGCAATAGGTGCAGAGGGTGGGCACGGTCCAGGTCCCCTGGAGGAGCAGAGAGAAGGCTGGGGTGGGGGTGGGGGGAGAAGTGCAGTGAGGGGGGGAGGAAAGGGGGGAGCAGATGGGGAGGAAGAAGAAGAGAAGATGGGAAGGGAGGATGAGGAGGGGGAGGATGAGGAAGGGGCAGGTGAGCAGGAGGCAGAAGAGGGCACCTGGAGAGAGTAGAGGGCAAGGGCCAGAAGAGGTGTGACCTCAAGTGCTAAGGGGGCCAGTTTTATTCTTAGCACAATGGAGAGCCACTGGGGGAGGGGCTCTAAACAGGAGGGCTCTGTGTGGGACGTCAAGACAGCACCCTGGCCGGTCTACCAAAAGGAAGTTACCTAAAGAAGTTGTCAAAAGTACACGGGCGTTTGCAAAGATGTTCTTTGTGTTATTACAATAAAAGAGAAAGGAAACAGTCCAGATGACAATCAATGGTAATCAATCACCGATGGTCTGTCCATGCCCTGGGCACTGTGCAGCCACCAGAACGGTGGTGTGGCTGTGTGAGCGGGACGTGGGGAGAGATCATGACCTGCTTAACAATGCTAACATCATAGGGTGGTGCCTGTGGCTCAGTGGTTGTGTGCCGGCCCCATATACTGAGGGTGGCAGGTTCAAACCTGGCCCTGGCCAGCTAAAACACAATGACAGCTGCAACAAACAAAACAAAAAAACAATGCTAATAGCATGACCCCAGCCCTTTTTATAAAGTGTGTTTGTGTGTAAACAGAGAAAGAGCCTGAAAGGAAATAATATATCGGAATGTCTGTAGTTATTTCTGGGTATGGTGTATTGTGTGCTATTAATTTATTATAATTATTATTTTCCTTATCTTGGAAGTTTCTCGTTTTTTTTCAAGAATGGGCTTTTAGGCCAGGCGCAGTGGCTCTTGCCTGTAATCCTAGTACTCTGGGAGGCTGAGGCAGGAGGATCCCTTGAGCTCAGGAGTTCAAGACCAGCCTGAACAAGAGTGAGACCCTGTCTCTACTAAAAAATAGAAAACTTAGCCAAGCATGGTGGTGGGCTCCTGTAGTCACAGCTACTCGGGAGGCTGAGGCCGGAGGATCGCTTGTGCCCAGGAGTTTGAAGTTGCTGTGAGCCAGGTTGACACCACAGCACTCTAGCTTGGGCAACAGAGTGAAATTGTCTCAGAAAAGAAAAAACTGGTCCTACTCTATGAAAAAACTCTGAACTGATATTCATCCAGATGGCCGGTTTTTCCCTGAGAACATTCAGACAATCCCCCATTCCAACATCAAACACTCTTCCTCACAATCCTTTCCTTTGCCACGTTGGTGTGTGGAGCAGAGGGATGAGGCATGGCCTCCTTTCAAAACCCTCAGGAAACCCTCTCCATTGCTAAACCAAAGCCACTCTGTTGCTCAAGCTGGGGTGTGGTGGTGTCAGCCCAGCTCTGGCCCGTGCACTGAGAATCTTGTTCAGGAGAATTTGCTTATTCGTGTGTTTGAATGAAGAATCCCCTAAATTTAAAGTGAGTTTTCCATGAACTGCTCACAGTATGTCCAGCATCCATGTCTCCCTTGGGACTGTCTGTGACCCCTCTAGGGTCCCAGCAGCGCTCACAAAAAAGCCACCTTCAGTTCCAGGCCTGAGCTTTTCCCAGAGAGGGCCACTGAAGACCCATCTTTTTTGTTTTTTGGGGTTTTTTTGTGGTTTTTGGCCGGGGCTGGGTTTGAACCCGCCACCTCCGGCATATGGAACCGGCACCCTACTCCTTGAGCCATAGGCGCCGCCCTGAAGACCCATCTTAACACCGGAGGACAGGGCCTGGCCCCACCCTAAGGGCCTCTGCAGACTTCTCTGTGGCAGCCACACCACCAAAGAGGCCCCTCTGGAAAGCAAGACTTGCCCTGCTCACTGCTCAGCTCCCTGCCCATCTGTCCTGAGCAGCAGCACCCTAGTGAGTCCCCACACTAGCTAGCAAGCCCCATGAGAGCAGAGACCTGGCAGGTGTGTTCCCCGCGTGTCCTGTGTGCCTGGGGCATCGTGAGTGCTCCCTGAGGGTAGGATGCCTGCGTTGGAGGATGAAGGACAAAAGAGAACTCCCTATGAGATGCCTTCTCCCTGGTCCCCAGAGAGATCCTGTTGCCTGTTTCTTATGACCCAGCCCTGGGACCCTGTGTGAAAAGAACCACAGCGTCTGGAGTCTGAAACAGATCTGAGGGGTCAGGTCAAAGCAACAAGGACCACGGCCTGTTCCTGCATGCTCACTGTAAGCCATCAGCAAGGGCTTTGTCAGACCCCTTCATGTGAGTCTCGCAGCAGCCCATTCAGCAGAGGAGGGACCGAGGCTGGGGAGGCTGCCTGCCCGGTGAGGGGGCACCTTCACCTCATTCTTACAAAGCAGCTGCCACGCTCAGGAGGGCATCTGAGACCCCTGAGGGTGCGTCAGACACAGACTGTCCAGCCGCTCCCACAGTATCTGCCGCAGCAGGTTAGGGAACCCCATTGGATACCCACTGCCCTACTCCCACCGTTTCCCTGTTTATAGGTGGGGAAACTGAGGCACAGGAAAGTCGATTAACTTGCTAAAGCATCATCAGAGATTCCAGCCCACAGGACTCAGGAGGAGAGAGCTGGAGAAGGAGGGGAGGCAGAGCCTTGATTCTGGGAACACTGTGGAAAATCACCGAAATCTTTCTACAGTGCAGAGACGCCGGAGCGTTTTGTGCCTGGGAAGGGTGCCTGGAAGATGCTAACAGGGACAGTGGCGGCTTGGGTGGGCCTCACAGGAAGAGAAAAAGAATGACAGCTTCCCCCACCCCCTGCCATAGCACGAAGGAAGCTGCCTTGGGGACCTTTTCTGGATCCCCTGCCCTCTCCAGGCACAATGCAGCCCTTGTTCCCAGCCCCAGAGCTGCCCTGATGCTCCCCGCTCAGCTCAGTAGGCAGAGAGAACAAAGCCTGGCCCACCAGGCTTCTCAGGAAGGCTGTTTACTCTTAAAGGGGCACGAAGGGTTCAGTAAATTGGTGTCCTGGGATTTCTTTCCAGCCTGGCCAGGAAATTCCTCCTAATCAGCTGCTTCATTCCCTCCCATTAAATCAATGGAATTTCCCTTCATTAAGCTTTGCCCAAACAAAGGCTGAGAATGCTGGACGGGAAACACAGAGGCTATTCGCTCTGGCACCAGGGCTCAGGGACGAGACCAGCAAGGTCTGAGCATCAGTGACAACGCTGTAGCGACTTCACACCTATATGGCCTTGTCACCCCAAAGTGCCAGGGAGCCTGGGAGGTGGGAGCAGGTGCCATGCACCAGGAAGCCAGGAAAGTTTAAGCTGCAAGGGGCTGTGGGTATATCACACTCTTGATTTTTATATTCTTTTTCTATTTTCTTTTTTCTTTTTGAGACGTCTTATTCTGTCACCTAAGCTAGCATACACTGGTGTCACCATAACTCACTACAACCTCAAACTTCTGAGCTCAGGCAATCCTCCTGCCTCAGCCTCCCCAGTAGCTGGGACTACAGGCGCCTGCCACCATATCTGGCTAAGTTTTGTATTTTTGGTAGAGATGGGGTCTCACTCTGGCTCAGGTTGATCTTGAACTCAAGAGCTCGAAGGATCCTACCACCTTTGTCTCCCAAATTATTAGGATTACAGGCATGAATGACTGTGCCTGGCCTTATATTCCTTTTCTACAGAAGGCCCATGAGATAGAAAACCTTCAGTGCTCCCCTCTTATGGGTTGAACTACGTCCTCTCAAAATTCCTGTGATGAAGTCCTAATCCCCAGGACCTCGGAATGTGACTGTATTTGGAGACAGGGCTTTTAAGGAGGCAGCTAAGAGAAATGAGCATGGGCCCTAATCTAATATGACTAGTGTCCCGGTAAGAGATTAGGACACAGACGTGTACCTGTCCTTTGTACAGAAGCAAGACCACATGAAGACATGAGGGGAAGACGGCCATTTGCATGCCAAGGAAAAAGTCTCCAAAGAAACCAACCCCACTGACACCCCAACCCCGGACTTCTGGCCTCCAGGACCAAGAGAAAATAAATTTCTGTCATTTAAGCCACCCAGTCTGTAGGACTTTGTTATGGCAGCCTGAACTTACTAATCATTCCCATTTTACAGATAAAGGAACTGAGTCTCAGAAAGGGCCAGGGTCTTCTTTGAAGCCATAAAGCTCTCAGCACAAAACCTCAGGACTGGGACCTGGGTCTCTGGACTCCGAGGCCCAGGACTTGTTCCCAAGGAAAAGAATGACGCGTGTAAGAATAAGTGGTGTGCTCCAAAAGATGCACCGACAGCCTGAACCAGGGCTGGCTGTTTCTGAAGAACATTCTGGAAAGGCATATTTTAGAAGTTTGCACCGGCTTTGACACAGAAATGTCACTTCTGGGAGTTTTGGGAAGCAGTCAGTGTGCGCAGACGTCCTGCACAAAGGACGCCCATCACCGTGAGGGTGGAAGGGGACCCACGCCCCCTCTCTGAAGCAGGGACCGCCCCTTGATGCCATCTGAGCAGTCAGTACCAATGACACTGATGATACATTGTAGCAGATTTTGGAAGCAACCTCAGTGATCTCTTGAGAGAAAATACAGAGTAACCGGCATACCCTGTTTACCAGGTGCTGATTACTGCCAGGCCCTAGAGAGGCACCATGTCAATGAATCATCCTCCCAACAACGCTGTGAGGTAGGGTCTATGATTCCCATTTCACAGATGAGGAAGACTGAGGCTCAAAGAAGTCAGGTGGCTCACTCGAGGTAACAAAGATCATCAGAATCGGTGCCCAGGTCTGCTGCACTCCAGACTTCCTACTCTTATTTAACTCTATGGAACTATGTTATCATGCAGCTTCATAGAACTATTATGTAGCTATGGCTCGCTCCCATTTGTGGTGTGGGAGGAAAAGTACACACACACAGGACAAGGAGCCAAGGCCACCCACCAGATAACAGCAGTCCTCCCAGGTGAGGGTTACGATGAACAGTTGCTTTTCTTTGGGCTTATCTGATGCTTCTGCAGATTCTAAATTGTCTATACAAGCAGGCATTGGTAGTAGAAAACAAAAAAACTTCTTATTTTGGAAAACAAAAGAGAAGAGAGAAGAAGCCAGGCTTGGCCTGGGTGTCCTGGAAAGAACAGGTACAAGTTTCCCCCAAGTTTTATGCCCTCTCCCCAGCCCCACACCTGCACCACTGCCCTACCTTTCAGACTGGACCCCGTTCCTTAGTGAGCCCACGTAGGTCTTCTTCTTATCAACAGGCATCACGTCCACGTAGCCCCCGCTCTCGTCACTGAGGACGCCGGCGTGCACAGCCGTCTTACAGATGCTTGAGGTCTGAAAGCACAGGGAGGTCTGTGGTCAGTGTTGGGGACTCCGGGTCCTGGTTCCAGCTGCCTGAGGCTCACCATCTCTTGGCTATCTGGTTGATGGTATGTTGGCCACATCGACCCTTTAGAAATAATCATGGCAACCTCAGTTCCTTAGTGGTCTCTCTGGAGAGCATCATCCGTGTACTCATTTGCTCAACAACTCTTTCCTGAGCACCTACTGTGTGCCAGGCACTGGGGACTTTCAGCAGGAAGCCCACAAAGACACCTTCCCAGAGCAGAGGAAGGGAGACAAGTGAGCAGACAGGAAGGGGACAAACCAGGTCCCAAGATCCAATGTCTGGGCAGAGGGGCCACTTTGGAACTTAGGTCACTTAGGTCTGATGACTTTGAATTACACAGTAGACTCCTAGGAGGGCGGCATTCCTGACACGTGGCCCCAGCTGCGCCTTCTACCTCAGAAACTTGCAGATAGAGAAAGATGAAAAGCCAGAGCCACCATCCAGAAGATGGGCCCCGGCGCTGCATGTCTCCCCTCCGTGGCCATGTGTGTGGAGGGTATAGAGATGGACGGGCGAGCAAGCTCTATGTCATCCCTGCATGTGCAGCGTGGAGGACAGAGGCCACCACTGCTGTGTCCAAGGTAGGAAATGTGACACCAGGGCAGTGGGTCCCTCTTCAGTAGGTGGGCTGGGGCTTCGCCATCTCCCTAACTCACCCCCTACATGGTGCCTGACACCCGAGGATCATCCCAGCCTCTGGCTCCTGAGCAGGTGCCCGCGTCCCGAAGAGAGTGAGACAGAAAGGAGAAGACGGCCCTGCCCAATACTACATACAAAGACGTCAATGTCACAGAGACAGAAAGTGCAAGGGGGTGGCCAGGGCGGCGGGGAGGAGGAGGGAAGCTGTTGCTGGGTAGCTCCAGAGTTTCAGATTTGCAAGATGAAAAAGTTCTGGGGATCTAATTCACCACGGTGTGAAAAACGCTAAATGCTACCAAACTGTCCGCTTAGAAATGTTTCAGACAGTGAGTTCTGTTGTGATTTTTAAAGAGAGACAGGGATTGAGAGGGGAGTCGTGTTCAAGCCCAGGGAGAAAGTTTTGCGGAGGAAATCAGCACATCCTTGAGCAAGGTCAGCCCTGCTGCCCTGGCACAGCCTTGAGTCCCTTATCCACTGTGGTTTCCAGTACCCTTGGCCCATCTGGGGGTCTCTGAAGCATTTCTAAGGTCAAAGGGAGCTGGTGTCTCAGGATTCACAGTGAGAGGACAGTTTGTCTCAAATGAATGGCCCCCAGACTCGGACAAGAAACCCCTCTGACGGGGCCAGGTGTGAGTGGGGGACAGGAGGTGGGCACTCTGAAAACACAGGCAACTGAGACTTCTCGGAACCTGCAGGCTGCTCAGAAAATGGCAACGTTTCTGCTTCAGGGATCTGCCCTTCAAGACTGTCACCCCAGCCTTCAAAATCCAAGTCCTTCCTGGGAGAAGTCACTGGTTTTGCACGGTAAGAACCACCACCCTGCGTTTCCCCCCTGTTGGCCACACACATGTTTCATGCCTACTTGAAAGCTGGGTTTCCTGCTCTCCCTGCCTGACTGACTGAGGAACTGAAGGCTGGTTTTGTTTTATGTGTTAGACTCTGCACTAACACACCTTGTCGTCTTTAATAAACAGATGAGACCAGAGTTTTTTATCCCACAGCGGGCTCCGTGGTGTCTGCGAGGCCCTGAGGTTGCTGGCAGACCTCCCTGAGCCTGGAGGGGCAGGTTTTGGTGCCGAGCAGGGAAACCCCCTAGTCCTGGGTAACTGGGACAGCTGGTCACCCTCCCTGCATATTCCCCTTGGAGGCAAGATCCACAGCTTCCCAATTCTCAAGGGGATTTATACCCGCAAAAGATTAAGAAGCAGTAGATTTGCATCCTTCTCAAAGAGAAGCAGGGAGATTTGTGACATGAAACAATCACCTTGGAGTCCCTCTGGAACGGCAGTCAGCAGGAGTGAGACTTGTAAGTGAGCACAGTTGCAATTACTAGTGTAAGATCGGGCAGGCATTTAAATGCCTTTAAAAAGTTAAAGGCATTTGCTGGGTCTCTCCGAGCACTGCCCACTCTGCCCACAGTCGTACAAAAGGGAGGCCCCTGGACAGCTGCCTCCCAGGGGCGCACCAGAAGGGACAATTCCCTTGGTGTCACAGACTCGGCCTCTGCTAGCCTTGGCCAGGGAAGAACGTCCACTCAGTTAAAGGCAGCCAAGAGGCTTTGGTTACAGCCTCAGTGACCGTGCTTTGCGTTCCCATCCCTGGAGGAATTCTGGACAGCAGTGACAGGAGTTGTCTGTGATAACATCGAGCTCACGCCCACGGCCCAGTCACGGCCCATTATCCACGTCCGCATCTCTGACCACAGATTTCGGCAAACGTGTCTCTTCCTCTCTCTCCCTTCCTTCCTCCCACGCCTCTCCTCTCACCCAGCTTCTGTAAAAGGTACAAAGTGTCCTCTTTCTGTTCCCAGGGCCTGATGCAACATGAATACCTGAATATTTATTAATAACCAATAACCCACATTTGACATTTGTCAGTTGTGTGACCTGGGGTGACTGAGCTTAACCCCAGAACCCCTCTTTTCTCAATATGAATTTCAGAGCATCACAGGTAACATCTTTGACTTTTGCCAAGGGAGGCCCTGTTGTGTTTCACATGCATGGACATAGTAATCCCAATAGCCATCTGAGGTAGGAATTATTACTATTCCCCCCTCAATAGACTGGCAGATGGAGGATCTGGAAGGCTGAATGCCTCATCTAAGGTCAGCTAGTAAGCAGTGGAGCCAGGACTGACATCCAGAGCAATCAGATGCTGTCCTATATGGGGTAATAGGAACGAGCAGTTAAAGGGCTAGTGTAAAGATAACCTAAGATTGGGCACCGCCTGTGGCTCAGTGAGTAGGGTGCCGGCCCCATATACCGAGGGTGGCAGGTTCAAACCTGTCCTCAGCCAAACTGCAACAACAACAACAAAAAGATCAAAGGCCAGGTGAGGTGGCTCACACCTGTAATCCTAGCACTCTGGGAGGCCAAGCCAGGTGGAACACGTGACCTCAGGAGTTTGAGATCAGCCTGAGCAAGAGCAAGACTCCATCTCTACTAAAAATAGAAAAACTAGCCAGGTGTTACGGCTGGCACCTGTAGTCCCAGTTACTCAGGAGGCCAAGGCAAGATGATCTATTGAGCCCAAGAGTTTGAGGTTACCGTGAGCTATGATGCTATGGCACTCTACCCTCTACCCAGGGTGACAGAGGGAGGCTGTACCCCGCCCCCCCCAAAAAAAGATTAATGTAGGCTTTATGCAGGCTGGCGCTCAGCCGATGCTATTAAGATAAATACCACTGCCATAATTGTCACTGTCACCACCACCATTACTGAAAATTCTTAAGGATTGTCCTTGCTAAGCCAGTGGTCCTCAACGTGCAGTCCCAGACCAGCACCAATATCACCTGGGAATTTGTTAGAAATGCAAATTCTCAGGCTCCATGCCAGACCCACTGAAGAGTCTGCAGAAATCTCTTTGCACCAGTCCTGGGGGGATTCTGAGAACTCATCCAGGTACTAAGCAAGACAGGGAGAACAGATGAGAACTCTGAGGTTTGAGAGAGGCGAGTGGCCTGCCCAGCCTCTCCCCTGGCTGGGGCTTTGTTCTCCTGGAGCCACACCCTGGTGCTTCCCTGCAGCTTACCACAAAGCGAGGGGTCTGCCAAAAAATGAACTCCTGGTGAACAGACAAGAACTGTGGGCAGGATCAGGCCCTTCAAAGGTCCGAAGACAGCTCTCCCAAAATAAATCTGTTAGCTAAACAGACATTTTCCAAAAGGCATCATCATTTCCCAGAACACAGAGTGACCTAGAAACTGGGACCAGAAAATAACCTCTGAAATGCAGGCAGCTCTCTTCCTTCCCTCTTCCTCCTCATTCTCTTCCTTCCTTCCTTCTTTTTGTCTTTCCTTTTTTTAAATGAGCTGTTTAATCATTGACTACTGTAGTATCTTCATTTATTTATTCCTTTAACAGACATTGATGGAGCCATTATCATATGCTAAACCCTGTCTTGAGCACTGTGATTCCAAAAGCTCAAAACCCCAGTGAACTCATTAAATCAAAACTGCATATGGGTTCTTACCACATATCTGTTCATATCAGTACAATTATCAGTGCAGGTAACGTCAAGGCAGAATAGAGTAGAGCAGCGGTTCTCAACCTGTGGGTCGTGACCCACAGGAACTGTATTAAAGGGTCGTGGCATGAAGAAGATTGAGAACCACTGGGGTAGAGAAAGAATAGAGTCCAAAGCCAGACACCTGTGCCATAAGCTAGCTGTGTGAATGAGGGCAGGTAATTCTGAGCCTTGCCTTTCACCTATGTAAAATGGAGATGAGGATACTTAGAGGTGGTATTTTTAAAGAACCTAAAACATAATAGGTGTGTTAATAGAGGATAGCTTTCTATTATTACTAAATATTTATCAAATTCTTCCATGTCTTTTTTTTTTTTTTTGGCTTTATAGGTTTAACTGCCATGTTGTTTGGTGCATACAGATTTGATTTTTATACCTTCCTCATAAATTGTACCTCTTATGCCATTACATAATGAATGGCTCTGTGCCATTCAATATGTTTAACTTTAAATTCTACTTTATCAAATAGTAATATTGCCACTCCCACTTTGTTCATATTTAGCTGGAATAGCTTTGCCCATCCCTTTTTTAAAAAATCGTTTTAAAATCTAAATCTTTTTGATAGCTGAATTTGGTATAAAAATTGATATCTATTGTTTTATTCCATCATAAAAATTCCAACTGAACTCAATTTTAGCTGAGTAGTTTTCAAGAAGAAAAAAAAAAAAAAATTTATTTAAAAAGAAAAAAGATGGAAAAAGGCTTAGTCATGAAGGCTGCTTTGACTTTACAAAATTAAGTGACCTCACATTTACAGGAATCTGGAACAAATGGAGGTAGATGGGGGGTGGGCATAAAATGAAAACGAGAAGAGGGTGAGTAAAATGTCAGCAGGAGATGAAGGATGCTGATCTAATCCTAAGATTTTAGATCAAGAAGATTCCCTAAACTAAGTAATTCTAGCTCTTGGCCATTCTACAGAGAGGGAAACCGCAGGGTAAGATCTCACAGCCTATTGGCAACAGAACTGGGACCACACTCACGTCTTCTGGGTCACCACATCCGTAAACCCTGGACACAGACTATGTTCTGGAGGATTCACTTAAGAAAAACCAGGCTAAAGACAGAAGGGGAAAATGGAAGAAGGGATTCTAGTATAAAAAGAGTGGCGATTAACAAGCAGTAAATTAGGGGCAGTTTGTAGTTCCTTCTGCTTTTATCCACATGTGTGCATGGCCCAAAAGAAATGCATCAAGTGGGGTGGACTGGGTCCTATGAAAGCATCACAAGAGCTGCAAAGAGCATTAAATACCTGGGAGAATAAAGTATGGGGAACATGAAAGCCCTCAAACCACGACAAACGATTGTGAGATGAGGCAGCCCTGTGTCTGCATTCTTAGGACAGGTAGGTAGAAGCACTCCTGCCTCTGTAAGTGGGGGAGCCTGGCAACGGTTGTGGAAATGAGTGGCCTGAATTTGTGTAGAGGCACTGGAATAAAATCTCAAGGCCTCAGAACTTGGTTTCTGAGGTCTTAACAGGCTGAGAGGTGGTCAGCAGCATACTCACGTCTGCGTAGATGTTGGTTCCGAACACAGGAGCCCAGTAGGAAGGCTCATCTTTACAGTAGGCTGGACAGTGAACTCTGGAAAACAAGAGGCACATATGTAAAAGATGTGATGAGAGGAAGACACAATTTCTGGCACTGACTCTCTTTATTTGAATTTCAGAGGGAAGGAAACTACCCTCTTTAAGAAAATCAGCACCTGTCTCACCCTAGCCATGGAAAAGGTATTTTGTTTTTCTTTTTTTTTTTTTTCTTAAACAGAGGCTTTGGGAAATAATAAAAAAAAAACATTAAAAAGAGACATGCACAAACAAAAAGGTAAAAAGAACTGAAAATCTAACAGACATGAGTGTGGAATTGTGAGATTGTGATTCCTGCTCTTGGGAGTTGGCCAGTTCATGTCATGGGCACATTATAGAGATTTTGATCAATAGGCTTCTTTTTTAGGCCACTCCCCTGTGTGGGAGAGGAAAGGGTGGAGAGCCCTCACCTCAGTGAGTCACAGAATATTCCCAGGAGGGGGCCCTGATAACCCCAGGCAGGAAGGGTTAGATCACCTGTCTCAGTCACCACAGCCCCACCGATGGCCCAAGGGATGGGGAGGTATCCTCAAGCTGGAAATGGGTGGACCCTAGGTGGTTTGAGAGATCCAAACCAGGAAAGAGCATGAGCGTTACTTAAGAATAGGTCTTTTGTGTTTATCTGGAACAGTCCATGTGGGCTGGAGCCCAGGGACCAAGAAACCAAAATGGCAGCCAGAAGCCCTCTGGGATCTGGCCAGAGGGTACAGAAGTTGAAACAGTTCTTGGGGGTGGAGAGAAAGGGTGTGTACGTGTAGATTTTAAAAACCAAAAAGTTCTCAGCTAGCCCAAGGGGTAAAATAAAATAAAAAAGGAAAGAGAAAAGAAAGAAAAGAATTGGGGAATCTAAGAACACTCTTCCTTCCTTCTCTTGGAATGGCAGGTCAGAAAGTGAATGTTTTAGATGCTGGACTGTGTCAAGTTTTTCTTCTTGTTTGTATTTTCTGAAATTACTTCTCTCTGCTTCTCTTTAATATTTGGGGTACTAAAAGGCCGTTATCCCCACTGGGGGGGGGTCAAAGAAAAGCCCCAGAGGGGACTCCCCCCCCACTCTTCTTCCCAGGCAGGGACTCTCCCAGGGCTTTTTCCTGCTTAGCCCTGAGGTCCCCACCTGTTGTCCTTGGAGAATCCGCTGAGTCACCACCCACCCTGAGTCTTTATCTTCAGAGCCTGTCCACTCAGGGTACGGGGCTTCCCACCATATTTCTAGCTTCACAGCGGAGCTAAGTCAGAAAGCTTGCTCTGTGTGAAGGGTAGCTGTGTTTCTTGATTTATCTTCGGAAGGGCAGGAATCACTACACACAAGTGAGTGTGGCCCAGAGACGTGAGCTGTCCCCACCTAAGGAGGCTCCTCTGCACCTCCGCGAAGCTCTCCCAGGCACTGTAGAGATGAACGTTACCTTTACTTTAAGCCATGAGGCGTCACCCTCAAGAACCAGTTCACAGAGGTGTGGACAGATGCCCGCAGAATCTATTCCCTGGACAGACTAGTACGCCCAGAGGATGGGACCCAGAGTGGAGATGGGACAGAGCAAACTTCCAATGCGCTCAGCAGGACAGATGCGTCTCGAAAGCACAATACACAGCAAAAGAAGCCAGATGCAAAAATCCACAGCGACAGCTCCGTAGCTTTGTTGAAAAGGCAAAATTATGGGGACAGGAAGGAGTTCCGCAGTGGCAGGGGTTTGAGGGAGGGGGGGCTAACAGCCAAGGTGCTCTCTGGGGCGAGTGTGACGTCCTACATCTTGATGTGATGGTCGTGGCCCCATGTAGCGTTTGCCCAAATACCTCCAATTGTGTTCTCAACAATGGACAAGATTTTATTGTGTCCGTCAATGAAGCTGGGTTTTTATTTATTTATTTATTTTTAATTTTAAAATAAGTACCCATCCCTCGACAGAGTTTCACTTTGTTACCCTTGGTAGAGTGTTGTGGTGTCATAGCTCACAGCAACCTCAAACTCCTGAGCTGAAGCGATTCTCTTGCCTCAGCTGCCCAAGTAGCTGGGACTACAGGTGCCTGCCACCACACCTGGCTATTCTTAGAGACGAGATCTCGCTCTGGCTCAGGCTGGTCTCGAACTTGTGAGCTCAGGCAATCCACCTGCCTCAGCCTTCCAGAGTGCTAAGATTACAGGCATGGGCCACCGCCACCTAGCCTGAAGATGGCTTTTTAAAAGCTACTTCTTACATGATTCACAGGAAGTCTTATAGATCAAGCACAAGAAATGACAAGCTAATCTAGCAGGCATATGTGACATCTCAGCTTCTGGGGTAGAGCTGATCTGATGGAATGACAGGTCTCCAGGACTGTCCCAGGCAGGGTGGGGCGAGCTTAGAGGCCAGCATGGCTGTGCTGAAGTTGATACAAGTACACTCTCCAGTGGGGAAAAAAGCACAGCCAAGTGGGCCATCATCCCTTCTCAGTAACAGCTGCTGGAGCAGGGTCCTGGGACCACGCCACACACTGCAGTCATCTGGTGAGGCCTCTGGGCAGGACCCTGGGAATTGTTGATGCCTTCACCCAGAGCTCCCAGCACATAGCCTAGACTGAGACCCAGTGTCCGAGGGTCCAGCGGTCCTTGACTGTGAGCACAAGGATTGATTTCCTCGTGCAGCCTAGCGTGGCGCCAGCATCACTCAGCCCCAGTATAGCCAAAACCAGATGCCAGTGACATCCTGTGAGAAGGCGATGTCCCTGCCCCTGAGAGCACAGACCTTGCTTCCCCCGAGCCTGCCCCTCCTCTTGGCAACTGCTTCCTGCAGTCCCCTCCTCAAGCCTTACCTTGGGCAGTGAGTTGCTGGCTTTTTAAACGGGCAGAGCTGAGCAACAGTGGTGTAGCAGTCCAACTCCTGCACTGTGAATGGGAACACAGAGGGAGGGGGTGAGGTCCCTGGTGAGCCTGGACCTCAGGCTACAGGCCTGTGAAATGGGCCATGCAACCATCCAACAAAGGGGGCGAGTCAGTATATCACTGGGGTCATGGAGAGATCACCAAAATCAGGTTTACAAGAACGTTTAAAGTCGCAGAAATATATTTCTGACAAATCATTATTTAGGGAAAAATTTAGGCTTCCAAATTGTATGTATTTCCATTTCAAATTTTAAAGGTTATCAATATATATACGATCAATATACGTACTTTAAATACATAGAGAAAATAAACAGGAAAATCCACCAAAATGTTCCCAATGGTTATCTTTGACAAGTAGAATTTAGGTCAAGTCAGTTTTAAAAAATTGTTCCTTTGGGCTAGGCGTAGTGGCTCACATCTATAATCCCACAACCCTGGGAGACTGAGGTGGATAGATTGCTTGAGCTCAGGAGTTTATGACCAGCCTGAACAAAAGCGAGACACTGTCTTTACTAAAAATGGAAATTCTAGCTGGGTATTGTGGTGGGCACCTGTAATCTCAGCTACTCAGGAAGCTGAGGCAAGAGGATTGCTTGAGCCCAAAAGTTTGAGGTTGCTGTGAGCTGTGATGCCATCGCACTCTACCCAGGGTGACAGAGTGAGACTGTCTCAAAAAAAAAAAAAGGGGAAAAAAGTTTTAAATAGATACAAAATAAAAAATTGTTCTTCTTTTATTTTTAAATTATTTGGAATAAACAGGTATTCTTTTCGTAATAAGAAAAAAGTGCTAGGTGGCGCCTGTGGCTCAGCGGGTAGGGCACTGGCCCCATATACCGAGGGTAGTGGGTTTCAACCCGGCCCTGGCTCAACTGCAACAACAACAACAACAACAAAATAGCCGGGCGTTGTGGCAGGTGCCTGTAGTCCCAGCTACTCGGGAGGCTGAGGCAAGAGAATGGCATAAGCCCAGGAGTTGGAGGTTGCTGTGAGCTATGACGCCACAACACTCTACCGAGGGTGATAAAGTGAGACTCTGTCTCTAAAAAAAAAGAAAGAAAAAAGTGCTATTATACATTTTTATGAAGATGTCTAATCAGATATTCTTGCGTCCAAGACAAATGACAAGAGTCACTTTCCCAAAGGAAAGGAGTGGATGCTGAAATGGTTTTCCTGCATCCTGGCCTGTCCAGTGTCATTCTAACTGAAGGCTCAGTCAGGCTACTGTAACCCTGCCCTCCCACCCAGGCCTCCTGCCCTGCCAAATGAACATACCCAAAGCATTGTAAAAATCTGGGCCAGAGAGGGCAAATGTATGCCAGGCCCTTCCCCCAGTCTCCCTCTTTTGTCTGTGGCAGACATTACTAATCTATTGGGCTCCAGGCAGCCAATCCATACAAAGTGGCACTTTCAGGGAAATCTCTAGCCCCCAAGATCAGTATTTCTGTGACATTCATCTGGCAACCTCAGGCCTGTGTTTCAGGCTCAGCAATGTGAGGCCAGTTTCAAGTCCAGATATGCTTAGAAACTGGTTAAAGATAACAACCTCCTCAGAAACCTCTTGAAAAAGACTTTGCAATGCTAAGAACAATGTTACTAGATATGATTAACATTAAAACATTAACTAAATCCAAGATAGTGGTATTAGGTCACATATGAGGCCAGCCAGCTTACCTTTTACTGTTGATACCGTGAATGAGCCGGAAGGCTTATATTTGCTGTGAAAGAAAACATTTGGTAAGTGCAAACAGAATTGCCTCTAAAAATGCACACTTAACTCTAGTACTTATTTACAGCCTCAGCTTTACACTTTCCTGCCTGCCTCCCATCAGCCCGAAAGGTCTCAGAATATTCTCGACTGCATCAAGCCTTCTTAACCTTTTTTGTATCTAAGACTCCTCTGGTAGCCTGGTGAAGCCTATAGACCCCTTCTAAGGAGTTTCAAAAACACCTAAGATCAATTTGAAATTGACAGAGGAAATCAGTTGTTATTAATGTTCTCAAGGCATGAGAGCACATCTATGTCACAGTTCAAGCTGTGCTTCCTTATTCACACATTAACCAGCTGAATCCAGAGGCGGGAGGGTGGCTCCAGGGGCTACGTTTCAAGATATCTGCAGCACTTGGACTCTTCCAGCAAGAAAGCCCCCTGCCCTGCTAATGCCAGTCTGGTTTGTGGCCAAAATTCGTCATGGGAGGAAATACGACATTTTGACTAGAGAATAAAACTGTAAATTGCTTGGCAACCATGTCCGCAGACTCCTGAATTCTAAAACATGGGGAACCCCTGCTCTGGATGCAAAGGTGGCCCCTGGAGGGATCCGAGATGCCTCCAGGACAAGCGTCGCAGGTACCAGGGGATCAGAACCTGAGGCCGAGCTCCGGGGCAGGGCTGCCTGCATGGAGCCTCCTCAGGCCGGTGTTGAAGGGACCCCACCAGCATTTGCACGAGTGTTTCCTTTGCTCCTTTTAAACTTCCTTGCTCTTCACTCTGTTCACCTAACCACTCGGCCCAAGTCCCTCACTTAGGCGGAAGAGGAATGTTGCAACGTCACCTGACAACCAAGACTTCTCAAAGGGAAGTGACTCTTCTTATTTTTTAAAATTCCCAAGTGGCCTCAGTTTGGACAGGACGTGTCACCTTGTAACAATCGCGAGAGCGACTGTTCAATCCTTTGTCACAGACGCTGGGATGGGCGTTTGACACTGGCAAGTCCCTGAATCGCCCTTGTAAGTGTACGTCCCATGGGCAGTGTTCAAAGCACCAGAGGTGTACCATGACTGGGGCTGGAGTGAGGGCGAGCAGGGTCCTCCATGTCCCCTGCTGTGCCAGGCACAGGGTCCTGGCTGGGAAGGGGGCTCCTGAGTGTTCTGAGGGCTCAGATGACAGCTCTTTTCTAACTGGCTCGTCGCCCTGTGCAGAGCAGCTCCTGCTAGGACGCCCATTGTGAATGAAGACCCTGCCACCCCAGGAGGAGGGGCAACTGGAGCCACACCATGGGGAAGAAGTGAAACTGGGTCTATTTGACCCAGGAGCCCCACGCCAGGTTCCACCGGCTCTGGGGTCACCTTATGGCTCTGGCTCCATATACAGAACAGGTGGGAACATCCCTGAAGTGCCCTCCCCCACTGCGCTACAGAAAGTCAGATGAGGAGGAAGACTCGTCCCTCCATCCATCCACTCCCTGTGACGAACATTATCTTGGGGGAAAAGCAGGTACATTAAAAAACTAAAAGACGTCATTCTTCAGGGAGCAGAAAAAGTTCTAGACAAGAATTAGCCTACGCAACCAGACACCACCAGCCTGAAGCCCTCCTGGTGACTTGGAAGATAGAAAAAGTTGGATACAAAATTCAGCCAAGTTACACTCAAACCCAGAAAAACTCCACCGGAATGACTAGGCTAAATTGTCGGTGGGGTGAATTCTGAGTTGCAGGATTCAAGTTGCCTTTATTTTTTCCTGCTCCCCCATACTGTTCAATGCTTCTCCAAGTTTCAACGCCACTTTCATCACCAGGGGAAAATATTTCAAGGAACCCTGATCACAGAATAGTTACCTGGAAGACTCAATGCCGTTTCTGTTAGATTTCACAAAGAAGGGGGCCTTCCCGTTTCTGGTGATGTCCACCAGGCCCCCTTGGTCATCGAGGATCCCGTAGTGGATGGCAGCCCGGCATATGCTGGAGGCCTGCGGGAGGGGAGGGCGACCACATAGCCATTCTGCGTTCATCTTTGTCAGAAATACCCACGTGGCTGTGCTCAATCTGCTATGAGCCATAAAGATAGGCCAGGATTCCCCAACTTCTGAGGCTAACCTCTCTCTATAACCACGTCTTTGTTCCTAGGGTTGCTTATCTAAAAAAATTCTTGCAAGTTGCTTTACAAAGTAAGAACAGCGACAAATAGCCCTTTCTCCCCATTCAGTTGAGCATATTAACACCCCCAAACTAAGAGGGAGACTGGCGTCCGTGAGGATCAGTCCAGTTCCTAAAAGTGACTTCACAAGTCTGTGAGCCCATGAACGTACAGCCGGATCAGTTCTGGAAACACCAGGTCTGACTCGGGAGAGGAAAGAAAATCTTTTCCTGGAAAACCACCAACTTCCTTTAAAAGCAACACGGCAGGATTCTACACAAGCCATTTAAAGAAGTAACCAGCCACACTTACACTTTCGTAAAACAGAGTCCCAAAAATCTTTGCCTTGTTGTTCAGACAGCCTGCTGGGCACTGATACCTGATGGGGAGAAATAAAGTGATATCCAGAGATAAAGATGTTGATAAGATCACACAGAGATTCTGATCGTTTTTCTCTCTGACAGCTCTATTATTGAACATAGAAAAGCTTCGTGAACGTAGATTCCGTTGCTTTCAGACAAGTCACAATTTACCCTGGCTCAGACTCAAGTTCATATTCACACAGCACAATGTAATTGTCTCTTGATGTCCTCAGGGAATTGGTTCCAGGACTCCAGCAGACCAAAATTTGTGGCTGCTCAAGTTCCTTGTATAAAATATAATACAGTATTTACATATAACTGATGCACACTCTCCCTTGTACTTTAAATCATCTTGCATTACCTACAATGCCTAATACAATGTAAATGGTATATAAATAGTTGTTAAAGTTTACTGCTTTTAAATTTGTGTTTTTTAAATTGCTGTAATGCAATTGTATTTTTTTTAATATCTCTGAACAGTGGTGGTTGAAGCCACAGGTGCAGAGAGCCTCATGTAGTCTAAAATGCTATTTTTATGTGCCTAAAAGTAGTGTTAAAGGCATATGAATGGGTATCAATTCACAGAAGACAGTTTGCTCCAAATGCACCCAAAAGACTCTCAAACCCGGCTTGGCACCTGTAACTCAGCGGCTAGGCCACATACACTGGGGCTGGTGGGTTCAAACCTGGTCTGGGCCTGCTAAGCAACAATGACAACTACAACAAAAAAATAGCTGGGTGTTGTGGGAGGCACCTGTAGTCCCAGCTACTGGGAGGCTGAAGCAAAAGAATCACTGAAGCCCAAGAGTTTGAGGTTGCTGTGAGCTGTGACACCATGGTACTCTACCAAGGGCTACATAATGAGACTCTGTCTCAAAAAAAAAAAAAGAAAAAAAAAGACACTCAAACCCCATCTAAAGAAGTTCAAATTAAAAGGAGATGCAATTTTCTAGGCATCACATTGTCAGAGTTTTTAAAAGGGTAAAACTCATTGCCGGGTACTCCAACTCAGGAAAGCATATATCACTTTGACCCCTAAAAAAATTTTAAAAATGCAAACCATTAGCTCCCCAATTTCCCTTGTAAGTTTATGTCCCAAGCAAGAAAGTCAGATCTAGGCGCACATTCCAATTTTGTGTAATTGCAGGAAACGGAGAATTAGACAACAGGTGTCAGAGCAATGGCCCAACACGCCCCATGCAGGGGGTTACACAGCCACTGAGCGTGACGTGTGTGACAAGGGCTTACTGACTTTGGAAAATATTGAGTGAAAATGCACAACAGCATGAGCCTCGTCCACACGCAGAAAACAGCCTGGCAGGAAACACACCAAGTTACTGCTGGTATTGGTGATATTCTGGGACACATTTTTTCCCCTCATACTTTGTTATGTTGTTTTCCTGAATAATTTACAATGAACAAGATACTCATTAAAGTCAGAAAATAAGTCTAGTGAATATCACTTTTGTAAAAGCACCAGGTACAGAAAACTGGCGTGCTGGGGCGTGGGGCAGCTTCTACCAGCACAAGTGAGGGGAGAGGAGCTCACGCACGCAGCTCAGGGCTGAGCTACACGTCTGGACCGAAGCCTCTGACGGTCTTTGTGAGGACAGATCCTCACCTTCTCCCTGTTTGCGGAGTGCCCCATCCACTCCTAACTCTGGAGCCGTTTCAATGCTGTCTGACAGGGAATGTTCTCTAATCCTTATTATTATTTTTTTTTTCCCATTGAGTACTCAGGTGTGAGATTCTCATGATGAGCTTAGAGGACAGAAATGCAGGTCATCACTGCAGGACCCAGGAGTTGGTGGAGTGGACACTGCTTCTAGGAGCCACCTGCTCTTCCCAATTTGTCTAGCACAGAGATGCACCAACGTCACCTAACCCTGAGCACAAGGACAGACAATGTGAGTTAAGGTTACTCCATCACTCCGTTTGACCCATCTCACCAATGAATTCATTGGTTTTACTTTGCCATATTTGCCGGCCACCTGCCAGCAACCATGGGACCATATCGGAGCCTGTTGGACAGCCTCCTCCTGGGCTGCTCAAGGTCCACCTCGCAGCCCTCTGTGCACAACCCTCCTGGCAAACCAAATTCCAAACCCCTGTGGCATACAGCAGGCTCTTCTACCTTCTCTTTTCAACATGTGCTTTAACTAACTCGATTCAGCTTTAGCTAAACTGATGCCAGATTTTGTAGGAAGATGAATCAGGTCCCCTCTCCTGGTGATGTGATTCCCCCACTGTGAACCTAAGGATCACGGCGAGGAGGCTGCACCTGTTGGCTGTTTACAGTCAGAAAGAGCACCCCGGCAGCAGCATGGCCAAAACCAAGCTCAGTCTTTTTGGCAGACACTCTTCAACCTCCAAACAGATAATATTAAAAGACTCCGTCAGCTTGACAGATTCACTAAGCTACCTTCCAGGGCATGTGCTGGGCCATCAGGGAGCAGCCTCCCAAAGCACTAGGTTTACAGGTGTGAGCCACCACACCCGGCCCCTTCTTTTTATTGAGCCCAAATCCTCTTCCCCTTGCTCCCAGCTCTGCCCAGCTCCATTCTTCCAGGCCTCTGATCTAGAGTTTCTCAAAGTAAGACTAGGAAATTCTCAAGCTCATGCAACCTCCTGGGACCCAGGTGAGGCCCTGAATCTTGGTATTCAACAGATTCCCCCAGGAGATTCTGCTAGGTTCTAGGGTTTGAGATCACATACCTGGAGTGGGCTGGTGCACTGGCAGCATGTCAGAACCTCAGGAAGGGGCTTTAAAGTGCTTAGTAAAACACCCAACCACGTGTGATGCTCTCTCTCACCTCAGGCTGGCTAACTCTCTGCTCAGGGGCCTCTGCAATGAGCATGCTTTTTAAATTTTGAGACAGTCTCACTCTGTTGCCCAAACTAGAGTACTGTGGTGTCATAGCTCACAGCAACCTCAAACTCCTGGGTTTAAGCGATCCTCCCACCTCAGCCTCCTGAGTAGCTGGGACTATAGGTACCACCACAACACCTGGCTGGTTTTTCTATTTTTTAGTAGAGATGGGGTCTCGCTCTTACTCAGGCTGGTCTTGAACTCCTGTGCAAGTGATTCTCTTGCCTCAGCATCCCAGAGTGCTAGGCTTACAGGTGTGGGCCACAGCACCCAGCCTGGAATGAGTACTTACAAAAAAGATCCCCCAGATTGATTCTAATGCATAATCAGTAGCATTTACACCAGGGAAATCAGCAAATGCTGTAATCTATTGTATGTTTTGGACAGCGGTTTACTGTCAGGGTGGAGAACCACTGGGTTAAGATGGTGAGGTTTTCTTTTTCTTTTCTTTTTTTTTTTTTTAGAGACAGAGTCTCACTTTGTCACCCCTAGTAGAGTGCTGTGGCGTCACAGCTCACAGCAACCTCCAGCTCTTGGGCTTAGCAGATTCTCTTGCCTCAGTCTCCCAAGTAGCTGGGACTATAGGTGCCCACCACAACGCCTGGCTATTTTTTGTTGCAGTTTGGCCGGGGCTGGGTTTGAACCCACCACCCTCAGTATATGGGGCCGGCGCCCTACCCACTGAGCTACAGAAGCCGCTCATGGTGAGGTTTTCTGCTGGAGCTTACTAAGAAAACACTTGGTAGTGGTCTGAGGGGTGTGGCCCCTGTCCCCACGAGGGGACAACATACTTAATGGGAATACACATCTGGGGGGAGAGGTCCCAGAGCTCATCAACTCTCTACGTTAGTGGTTCTCAACCACCAGGAGAAGGGACAGTTATCAATATCAAGAGATATTTTCAGTTGTCATGACTGGGAGAATGCTGCTGGCTTCTTACAGGTCAAAGCCAGGGACACTGCCGCACATCCCACAACACATAGTACCATTGCCCCCCACCAGAAAGATCTTTCTGCCCCAGAACATCAGCAGTGCTGAGCATGGGAAACCCTGGTCTGGGTTGGCGGAAGTGGATAGCTTGGTGTGCCAAGATCGTCAGAAGGGGCAGCAGTCAGCGGGAACTCTATTTTATGACATGGAGCAAACTGAGTGAGGGCTTTGCTGTCCCTCAACCTTGCACTTTTGTGCAAAAAGCACTAATGCCATTTTCCTGTGAGTTTCTACCCAGCTTTGTTTGGTGGCAATCAGCCTACAGGCCATGGTGGGACCTGGCACCTGCAGGCTGTGCAGGGCGGCAGGACAGGGCCCCGCCCGGGCCTCACCGGTTGCAGGTGGAGCCTTTGCACTTGTCCTTCATCTTGGTGTCACATCTGATGACTTGGGCTGGGAGAGAAGCACAGAAACACGTCACAGCAAGGAAGGTTTGTGCAGGGCTAGAAGACCCCTCCCCACTCTGAGGGACAGTCCAGAGGTTCTGGGATCCGTGCATTAACAAGAGCAAGGGCAATGCCTCATTACTGCTGGCTCTAGGAAGGAGCCTCGAACCCCAGACCCACCTCTCTGTAGTAGCGGTGTGACCTTGGACAAGTTACATCCCCCCTCAAATCCCAGACCCGCCTACACCAGGTTGAATTTCCACACATGAACACTGAGCACGGTTCAGTTCCCTCCTCCGAGGCTTTTTGTGAGCATTAAATGAAAAGGTGAACTTGAGCTTCACCACCACGTGCCCCTGGCCCCATAAGGTTCTGGAGGGCAGGAGTTAAGGGAGTTAAGTGGACACCGTTCCCGAGCCCACGGGGCAGGGGGCCCAGCTGTGCTCACCCACGCTGTCTCCCCATTGGCTAAACTTTCCTGTTTTGTTTATTTTATAAGGAGATATCAGAGTCTTGCAGGTGTGTTAAAGTTTTGAGAAGAAGTGATATTACATGTTATTAAAAGAAATGACGGGGCGGCGCCTGTGGCTCAGTCAGTAAGGCGCCAGTCCCATATGCCGAGGGTGGCGGGTTCAAACCCGGCCCCGGCCAAACTATAAAAAAAAAAAAAAAAAAGAAAAGAAATGACGGCACCATTTAGACTTCTGGACCGACGAAGGCACCAGCATATCTCCTGGTCAAAGGAAGCTATGGAATGAATGAACTATCGGGGAGAAAGACACATGAAGGCCCGGGAGGAGCCGGCCTCCACGCTGGGCTCTTCGTCCTGCCCTAGAGAGGCCAGTGCTCCTCAGAGGAAGCCAATTTCAACCCAGGTCCCCTTTGAAAGGATGAGGGAAGGTCTAACCTTAAAATACCCACCTGGGCAGGAAAAATGCCACCCAAACACAACTCCTATAATGCTTGCTTTTGAAATGACATAAAAATATCATTTTTAAAAAACGTCTCAAGGCTGTGCTTTTGCAAGCTTTGCCCCACCCTGTTCCTCACTGTTTGTCAACCTGGAGGCCTCTCAACCCCAGAGGTGGCTCAGAGGGCAAGCCCAGGCAGAGGACAGGGCAGGATGGGGCAGAGGACGGCCGACTCAC
This sequence comes from Nycticebus coucang, assembly GCF_027406575.1. Classification (NCBI taxonomy): domain Eukaryota; kingdom Metazoa; phylum Chordata; class Mammalia; order Primates; family Lorisidae; genus Nycticebus; species Nycticebus coucang. The sequence continues at coordinate 180,985,414 of NC_069781.1, read as the reverse complement.
TCATGTAGCTGACCGCCGAGGTTTTCTTGGGCTTGGTGGGCCTGACCACCCTCGGTTGGACCCAGACTTGTTTTTCTTCAGGAATGGGAGCCGTTTCCACCTCGTTCATCTCATCCGTTTCAGGTTTATGGTGATAGGTCTCTTCTTAACAGCAGCGGGGGTAAAAAAAAAAAATCACACGAGATTCAACAAAAATGCACTTGAGGGGGAAAAAGCAATTTGAAAACTGAACTTGTTTGAGGTTTGGTTTTACAAAGAATCATTTCAGCTGCAAAGAGAAAGTTATATTTCAGAACAGACCCAGCCAGGTAGAATCCTACTGGCTAAGATGAGCTGGATGGGTTCTCTGCTTAGTGTTGTTTGCTTTGGCCCCAAGAGCAGCTGGCCTGACCAGAGGTTAGAAGGCCCTGGCGCCCACACCTGGGTTATCATAATGGTTTCTTGTCCCGCATCCTCCATGCAACTAACTGTCCAAGGAAGGAGCTTTGAGAAGCTGCCCTGACCACTGACCCAAACCTGGAACTGTCTCCCCTGTGGGCCCCCTGACCCCAAGTTTTCACTGGGGACAGGGCCTTCCTCATCGCACGCCCAGTCAAGTGCACAAAGACCAGTGGCCATGCTCTTAGGAGCCACCACCCCTCCCCAACAGCACATTCTGCTCCTTTCTCTCCTGCTGCAAGTCAGGACCATCTGACCAGCTCAATTCCTTTCCCTACCCTGGAGTTTTGCTAATAATGTTGGAATCATCATGCTGAAATACCCAAAGACCCAACTCCTGGTTAAAAACAAAAATGTAGTTCACTAGGCCCCAAATTTCCTGCAGGGACAGTGTCTATCATTTTCTCAAGGATGACTGTGCATTCATGCCTGGAAACATTTTAATTAACTGAACAAATTGTACTTACTAAGCATCAGTTCACTTATCTTCCAGTTTTCATCTCGAAAGACAGTGGCCAACTGCCCATCAGAACCTGCATCCAGACCCCCAGGACACCCAGCTGCAAAGTCCAGCCACAGCAAAGAAACTAACTGAGATTTGCGTGGCCTTGCATGGCCTCCTCCAAGGTGAACCATGGGCATCTCTGCCGGGGGTCCCCTCTCTGCCGTGCCTTACAGACGTCATCAGACCAGGTCTGGGAACCCTGCCTCCCAAGGGGGTTAAAGGAAACAGACACGGATGTGTCCAGGTAAGAATGATCTCAAGAAGGAAGAGCCCCCTTACAGGCCTCTTTGTGGTTTAGATTAAAATCCAAGCTTCACCAAGTATTTATCAAGCCCTAAACCTTATTTTCACTTCTTAAAAGCAATGAGCTCCCTTGGCTAAAGGGCAGACTAAGAGTTTTGATGGGCAGGAGAGTGATTCTCCGATGCTTCCAGAGCTGTGCACCTGCAGCTTTTCACTGACTAATTTGCTACCCACAGCCACCACTCCAGGAGAAGCCTGTCCCAGGAGGAGAGTGGCTGGGTCTCAGCCAGAAGGTGACAAGCAACCCTGAATCCCAATTCCATTCTGAGGCTCACGGATCACCCCAGACTGCTCCTAGCAGCATGGGCTGCCGCGCCCCACTATCTATCTCGTCCACCAGCTGCAAACTCCTAGGAACGGGGGCCAGCCTACTTCACACCTGGCACCTGGCACAGCGTAGTTGCTCAACAAAATTTGCTGAATAATCAGCACCCCCTGAAACTTCTATCACCTAGAGAAAAGAATGTGTCCGCACTGAAGACTAAAGATGTGCAATGGGGAAACTGTAAACACCACTGGTAGCAAAAGCTATAGGTGGAAACTTTGGGAAGATGCTGGGTTTGCAGAGGCTGCCGGACACCCGTCCACTCTCCCTGTCAATGAGGCCATTCAGGTTTGCCCTTTCCTGAGAGCTGGAGCTGGCTCCAGAGTCAGCCAGGCTTTCTTCCATTAGCCTTTAGAATGTTTAAACCTCATAATCGCAGCTTTATTTAGCCGAACGTCCTCTGGTAAAGCAGTCTGAAGCATTTGAGGGCTCACTATTTAAGAAAACGGGCAGACAGTCCTTGCCCTCAGACACACACATGGGAAGTAGTGCGCTCACCCAGAGTCCGGCTGGATGTGAGCACATCCTAATTATACCACCCTATGTGACCCTGGGGAAATTCCGTGCAGAGTTCACTACGAGGTTATGGTACACACTGGCCAGCTCTGGGCCAGGGGTCTCGGGCCCAGAGCTTCATCTATATCACTTTGCAGGTTCTCCCCTGGTTCTAAAATTGGTGACAAAGCTCAAAGCTCGTGTTTGCTGAACACGGGCCGAGCGCTGGCTGGGCCCTCCCTGGCATTTTCTCATGTGTACCTCTGGCCCCATTTCATAGATGAGGAAACTGAGGCTCACAGAGGCTAAGTGACCTGCCCAAGCTTACAGAGCTGGGAGTCAAACTGCCTTTTACTAAAGCCCACACCATTTATCACCACACAGGGAGGGTCTGGGAGGGAAGAAAACCTCTTTTTTAATAACCTTATTCCTGCTCTGTCTCCATTAGAGGTCAAGACCTCACCAGGCTCCCTCAATGCACACTTAAGGAGCTTATGCAGATAAGCTGCTTTAGAGCAGACTTTCTGCGTGGTTAGCTAAGAAAATTGGGATGCTTGCCCAGTGGAGTTGGGTACTTTCCACCAAAAATAAAGAAATAAGTACCCAGGGCCTTGCTGGGTAGGTCTAAGGTCTCTTTATGTGTCTTCTCTGAAAATGACTCTCTGATGCAGAACACCCGGCCACCTGCCTCTGGTGGCACTGGAGTTAGCTGGTAGTCAAGGTTCACGAGGAGTCTGGGGACTGTGGGCATGGAGCAGGTGCACTGTCTGTGAGGTCCAGAAGGGAAGGGGTGACACCAGCCACCACACGTGGGGCACATCCCCAGTAACCAGGCACAAGCTGGTTTATCAGGGCTGATTTTTTAGACAGAACTGTCCCCTCCCTTGATGTCCAGATCATTCTGCCCTCATCCCCTCCCAGATGTCCGCTCCATATGTGGGCAGGCTTGACTGTGAACAGCGGGCCGGGTCAACAAAGAGGGTCTGGGACCTGCAACTCCAGCCCACTCGGTCTTCACCCCAGAGCCCTCCCACCCACCCAACCCTGAGAGGTCTTTTAGTGGCAAGGAGGCTGCAGGTAGAGCCAAAAAAACCCCAATCTCTGCCACAAAAACCAGGTCTGCCCCTTGGCCCAGACAGGCCCCTCCAGGGACATAACTTCTAGGATCCTAAGGAAATATTCCAAAATGTGATAAATGCTTTAGGCATAAAAAAACACGTACTATTTATAGCAGCAGAAACAGTGGAAACATCCTAGATGGCCCAAAACAACCCCGGCACAGTAAGGTGGGGGTCTCTGTGCCTGTCGCCGGGGGCCCCATGCCAGTAGTCTGCTTTCACTCTCTCGCTCTTTGTCTGTTTTGGATCAAGCTGTGAACACTGCTGAGGAGGAGGGACGTGTCTCCCCTGGACACTGTCCAGTGCCTAGTGGGGCTTTTGGCCCAGGGCTTCTGGCCCCCTATGGGGGCTGTCGGGGCCTCACGAGGTCTGGGCGGGCGGGGCGGTGACTTTAATGTCTCTGCTGCCTTTGGCCCCTCTAAGGGACATGCTCTATGACTCAGACTGAGGGGACAGTCCGTGCACAGGGTTTGGGGATGTCTCCTACCTCGGTAACACAAGTTGTTCTTGCAGCCGCCTCCGTAGCTGGGTGGGCACTGGGAGCAGGGCCGGCCAGTTTTGTAGGGGGCTTCTCCGATCCAGTTCCCCCTGAGAACAGAACAAACATAGCAACAGGAGAGCCATCCTACAGGTCCTGGGACATGTCCTCTTCCCAGGCCCACTGGGCCCCTGCACAGTCATTGATGGTCAGGGAAGTGTGCGCCATGCAAAGGGGAAAGTCCTGGGCCCCTCTGTGCACAGAGTCCAGGGAATTCTAGAATCCCCCAGATGCTCTTCCACCTGGCGCCTTTACCCTGTCTCTCTGTCAGCCTCAGACACCCCCATGGCCTCACCTCTACCGCTGTTACCTCCTGGCACACTCTAAACACCACCTCTTTGCAGAAAAGCCCCATGCCTCTTTGCAGAAAAGCTGCCAGGTTCCCCCTTTAAGCCCTCTCTCAAATAGGCAAAGTCATCTTGCTCCAGGGACAGCTCAGGTTCACCAAGTTCCTGCCACACCCAGCCCTGGCCTCTGCACTTCTCTGTGCTCCTCATCCCCACCCCCAGCGCCCTGGGTGGGAAGAGCTACAATCGAACCCTGTAGAGGAGGAGACTGAGACACAGAGAGGTGAAGCTACTTGTCCAAGGTCACACAGCAAGCAAGTGGTGGGGCTGGGGTTTGAACCCAAGCTGTCAGGATCAGAGCCCATGGCACGCTGTGCTCTAGAGGCTGGGTCAAAGGTCCCTTTGAGGGTCACGATGCCCTCCGCCTCCCTCTGGCACTCCCAGGGCCAGGTAGCAGGTTTGAGGAGGATTCCCAAGACCCTCCTGAGCTCCCAGGCCTTTGGCAGTACAAGCTGGAGCCGTGAGTAACTGGGGACCAGTCTGTGGGATTCATTCTAGAAACTTCTTTCCTGGCTACCCAAACATCACTTGTTCAGTCAGTAAAGAGGTCCAGGGCCTTTCCTGTGTCTGGGAGTCTCAGTAGTTTTGCTCCAACTATCCTGACCCCCATACAGATAGCTCCCCTCCCCCCCCACTGCCTAGTTCTGCCTTATGTCTGAGGCTACCTTTCATTCTGACACTCCTGGGTCAGCACTAATGCTTGGAGCTGGCCATTCCTGAGGCAGGCTGGGCACCAAGCCCTGTGATGGACTATCTCCTGGGGGCACCAGCACTGTGCTCCCCTCACATGCCAGGCCTCAAGGGATGAGCTCCGGAATCAGATATGAGCCTCGCACCATACATCCCATCCCCCGTCAGCCACCACCCCTTCCCTGGTGCCTGGGGCAGTGTCCAGCACAGCCCAGTGGCCCAAGTTTCTCTCTTACAGAAAGAGCCGTGGACAGTGTGGACTCTCACACAGTGAGAAGAGATACATAACCTGTTTTACCACATGTAGTTTGTTCCTTTTTCAATGGGGAAGAGCCAGTGAACACACACCACCACGGATGACCCTCATACACGTGACTCTGAGTAGAACCCCAGGTGGGGCACAGAGGGTGTGCCCCAGGAACATAGCCCGACTCAGGTGCAGCACTGAACCAGACATAACTAATCCATGGGGAGGGCTGTTAGGATGCTGTTGCTTTGGGTCACACCAGGGAGACTTCTGGGGCTCTGGAAATATTCTCTGGCTAGATCTAGATGTCAGCCACACCGGTATATGCCCACTGCTATGGACTGGGTGCACCCCAAACTCCTATCTTGAAGCCCTAGCCCCCAGTGTGACTGTATCCAGAGACAAAGCCTTGATGAAACTAAGTTAAGGTTAAGTGAGGCCAACGGTGGGGTCCTAATTCCATAGGATTAGTGCCCTTATGTCTCGCTGCCACTTGCAGACATGGTGAGCAGGTGGCCATCTGTAAGCCAGGGTCAGGGCCCCCACCAGAGCCCAACGCTACTGGACCGTGACCAGAGGGCTGCGGTATCACAGCAGCCCCCACAGACTAACACATGTGAAAACGTGTTGTACTGTTGATTTCACTGGCACGTTCTACCCTATGCAGGTTATTCCTTTTTTAAGAAGTGGAGGTGGCTACAGAAAGGAAGAATTTCATTTCTGATAGGCTATTCCAGTGTGTATTTTTTTATAAATAGTCAAATCGCATCGTTACTCACTCCTCACACCTGCCACTCTGTCAGAAATTCCAGCCCCTTGGAGGGGGCCTGTGTCGCTCCCCAGCAATAACACAAGCCCACTCTTAGCCACGTGTGCCCCTGAGACAATGTCACCATGTGTGCTGGACGGTTTCTGGGGAGCTTCTCTTTTCCTCCAAACCTCAGCTGTCCCCACTTCCTCCCACCTTCTCTCAACCACTCCTGACCCAAACCAAATAAATGAGGTCATTCCCATCTCATTCTGCCACTGAGCCGACATGCCCTGGGGCCCACTGTGTGCAGGGCACAGGTGAGGGTGAAGGCAGCCGCAGCCAGGGTGCAAACCGCAGGCACTGAATCAGACGAGCGATTCTCCAGGAATCAGCACATATTTGTCTGATGAACAATCAAGGCAAACGAGTAAAGGGTTGATGATATCTTTGTATCATGATGATAGAACTATGCTGGAGGGGGCAATGACAGGAAGACGGATGTGGCCCCCCCTTCGAAGGGGGAAACACAAAAAACTAGGTTTGGTGTGAACGTGTGTTTTCTAGGGTGTTATCCTTTGCACATTTTCAAAGAAAAAAATAATACCATGATGACAGACTCTGCTGGTTCCCCAAAGTCCTGCTTCTGACTCTGCTTGGTGGTACCAGAGGATGACTTTCAAACGCAGTTGGGGCAATCTTGTTCCCCCTAATCTGCAATCAGTTTAGTTCTAGCCAGTGACATAAAAAGAAGTGTGCAGGGATGAGAAAAGCCTAAGGAGAGACTCTTTTACTATTCTCCTTCCCTTTGCTTGGTAAGATGGGATGCCGGTGCTCCGCAGCCCTCTTGCGACCATGAGGAAAAGATGGGAAGACAGAGGCTGAGTTCTCATTGACACTGCTGAGCTGTTAGGCAACCCAACACACCCAGCCCTAGCCTCCCTGTTAGGTGAGACAATGAAAAAACCTATGGTCGTGTTGACTTGTCCTTACTTTGGAGAGTAATTGCAGACGAGGTAGACCGCGTTCTCCCAAACGTCTCCCCAGACGTTCATTCTCCGGCAGGTGTTCACAGCACAGCCAACTTTGTTGGTGGTGGCCCAGACTATCTGAAAAGACAACATTCGTGTGTCATGGCTCAAGGGAGAAGGCACACCAGGGCAACTGAATCCGGCCTCGATCTGTAAGGTACCAGCCCTAAAGGCGCAGATGGTGAAAAGTTAAAGGAGCTGAGTTTTCCCCTAAACCATGGGCCCACCAAAGATAGGGGCCTTTCTTTTTTTTTGCAGTTTTTGGCCAGGGCTGGGTTTGAACCCACCACCTCCAGCATATGGGGCCGGCGCCCTACTCCTTTGAGCCACAAGTGCCACCCCAGGGGCCTTTCTTTAAACACACACACACCCCTCAAACAAAAATCACACATACAACGAACACCCCCCAGCAACGCAGAACTGCCATCAACGTTTCTGGTGCTCACTCTCAGTTTCTGACCTTGCCATGAACTGGTAACAAACAGCTTGTTCCACCAGCTGTACTTTGAGAGCACCAAATTAAAGAAAAACACTAAGGTTTTATGGATTTGGCAACAATCTTGGGGTGCGGGGGAGGTGAATGACTGGGTTGTGGGGCAGGGTGGGGATACCTGTGTGTAGTGTGTGCACATGGCGCCTGAGCACCTCTCCGGACACCAGGGGTTGCACTCGTGGGGATAGGGATAGGTGTAATCCTTCACCTCATCGTACCAGGACTGCACATGGAACCCGGGGGAGCGGTACCTGCAGGGAAGAAACATGGCGTGTCCCAGTCACACACACCCCCAGTGGAGACTGCAGGGGGTGCGGTGTCAGGGAACAGCCCCGAATCTACCCAGCACCTGCTAAAGGTGCTTGACAGCAGAAAGGTGACCCATACACCACGTGTGTGTGCAGGAAGCTGTAACCTGCCTGTCACGAGTCCTTTTTATGTTAATTAGGCAGGTAGAACCTCCACAGTTGACCCCCTCCCTTACACTGACCACCTCCTTAAGCTGACCTAATTGTCACCTTAAGCTGACACCATCTGTGCATGTCAGTACACGCCTAGCACCTTACGGTGACCACATCTGTGTGCTGACCAGTTTGTGACAGTACCCTGGGTGGTCAGCTTACAGGGGTCCCACTGCATTTATTTTCCTGTGCATTGGAGAACATATATACAGCCTGTGAACCCCGTATTTCACAAATATTATTGCTCAAGATAAAACATTAGACAGGAGTGCATTTAAAGCCGATGTAGAGAAAGGTATTAACTAAAAAATTGAAGATGTGGCTGGGTGTGGTGGCTCATGCCTATAATCCCAGCATTCTAGGAGGCAGAGGCAGGTGGATTGCCTGAACTCAGGAGTTGAAGACCAGCCTGGGCAAGAGCAAGACCCCAGCTCTACTAAAAATAGTGAAACCAGCCAGGTGTTGTGGCAGACAACTGTGGTCCCAGCTACTCAGGAGGCTAAAGCAAGGGGAGCACTTGAGTCCAAGAGTTTGAGGTTGCTGTGAGCTACGATGCCACACCACTCTACCCAAAGTGACAGTGTGAGACTCTGTCTTAAGAAAAAAAACATTGAAGCGGTGATGCCAGAGAGGATACCCACTACGGCAGGTGAGAGTCTGAAAGCTGGGAAATGGGGGACAGGGCAGAGGGGTCCCTGTTGTCTCCCAGAGAAGAGCCTCTAGCTCTGTGTTTCTGTATTATCCTAACTGGCCTCATTCCTTAGCTGCTGGGGGACCCAAGCACCCAGACACAAGGCAGAAAACTCACTCGAGAGACGCTTCCAAGTATGGAGAGCTGTGCAGTCAGGTGCAAATGCCCCACCACCACCACATGCGGAGAGACTCTCAGCACCACTGACAGCTCCCGGCCAGGCCACCAGCTGTATTTCTTCCTGGATGTCCTCCATAAGAGCACAGCTTGGTGGCCACGGCCTCCATGCTTCAGCCCTAGACCCCAGCTGCCAGACTGCCACCATTGTGCTTTTGTAGCGTTCTTTGAGACAGGGTCTCTCTCAGTTGCCTGGGCTGGAGTACAGTGGTGTCATCATAGCTGACTACAAACGCAAACTCCCGGGGTCAAGTGGTCCTCCTGCCTCAGCCTCCCACGTGGGTAGAACTGCAGACACTGGCTAATTTTTCTCTATTTTTGTAGAGATGGGGTCTCACTCTGTTGCCCAGGTTGGTCTTAAATCCCTGGTTTCAAGGGATCCTTCCTCCTTGGCCTCTCAAAGCACTGGGATTATAGGCATGAACCACCACATCCAGCCCCATTATGTTTTGTTTTTTCTTTTTTAACCAGGAAAGAAAATAAACTGAATGCAAATCCACAGTCACACTGTCACAAGTGCAGACATAGTGGTTTCAATAAAGAGAAGACTCACAGGGGGGAATGACCATTTGTAAGAGGGACGCGGTCAGCGAGGCGATTAGAGGTCTTGTAACAATTACTGTTTGGACCCAGAATGAATGGCCGTGGTCAGCGGCGTGCCCGAGCAGGGGCCTCCCCCTGGAGGGCTGTGGAGCAGGAGGGAACAGTCTTGGCTTCTCTCCAGACACCAGGTCACGTGGGTGGCCAGGGCTGGTGCAATTGTGGGGAAAGGAACCCTTGGCCATGTCCACAGCACACAGAGGGAGGAGGCTCTTTTGGAAAGCCAGTTAGAAGAATATGTTCCATAATATTACATGGTGTACATGGAGGATGGACAGAGGGAGGGTGAGTGGTGGGATTACACCTGCGGTGCATCTTACAAGGGTACATGTGAAACTTAGTAAATGTAGAATATAAATGTCTTAACACAATAACAAAGAAAATGCCAGGAAGGCTATGTTCACCAGTGTGATGAAAATATGTCAAACGGTCTATAAAACCAGTGAATGGTGCCCCATGATCGCATTGATGTACACAGCTATGATTTAATGTTAATAAATAAATAAATAAGAAAGCCAGTTAGCAAAATTCCTCAGGAAGGAGGAAGAAATCTCTCTGACCTTTGACCCATCAATCCTACTTCTCACAGTTCCCCGACTGAAATAAGCCAAATGAGCCAAAGCAGAAAACAAAACAGAAAAAAAACCAAGCAGCAGAAGCAGCTGGCGTGATCTTTGGTGGGCCATCAGGCAGCCTGTGCAGGACGGTGATGGCGACAGAACAGAAAACGTTCTGACGCTGTCTGAGAAGGAAAAGATCTCGGGGCTGCCGGGCTGCAGTTACAACCACGTAAAAATATGTCGGCCTTTAGCCAAATGCTACAGCAGAGCGTCCAAAATGAAAAGAGCTGAACCAGGCTGGTGGAATTAGAGGTTCTCCCCGCTTCAGACATTGTCTTGTATTTATTTATTTTTTTTAAGACTAGTCAAGTTCAGTAGTGAGAAGAGGGGAAAGAAACTGACTGTGAACAGTCAAGTGAGAGAACGCGCTACCTTCGGACCAGCCAGAAAATTCACCAAAGGAAAAACCCCAGTGTCCATGTGTCCACAGAGTCATACCTCCCATCTCACCATGACACCTGCCCCCGTGTGTCTTGAAAACATACAGATCCAAAGGATACAGTGGCTGCTTGTGGCCAAACAGAACCCCAGGCTAGGAAATCTCTTGGTGTGAAGGTGAAAGCAAACCCTCCCCAACACAACGCTCCAATAATAGGGAGACACAGAAGCCGACTGTATACCTGGGAGGGTCTGAGGATGAGAGTTCAGGGCTTTGGGACATATCAGGCTCACTGGCGAGTCCTTACGGTCCAGTCAGTCACCAGTGGTTATGCTGGCTGGGGGTCAATAGATACTCTCTCTGCTTCCCCAACGAAACCAGCTCTCAGACCTCGGGAGGAGACGTCCAGCCACAGATCCATGGCCCAGGCTGACTTTGGGGAAGGCCAGTCATTTAACAGACAACTGTCAATGCCTCCCCTGGGAAGGGGGACAAAAGCACTGCCCAACCATGAAACCTCAGGGGTCCACAGGGATCAGCAAGAGAGCCTCTCGAGGGCTGAATAATGATGGGGGATGGTGAGGAGCACCTCCCAGCAAGGTGGAACCTGGATTGGCCTTAAACAGTGAGCAGAACCCAGGCACACCACATCAGAGAAAATAGCACTGACCCAGCATGACAAGAGCAAACATTCCCACCACCAGCTCACCCACCAGGGCCTGCCTGGCAGCAGCAACCGGGGCTCAAGAACCTTCTAAGGAGATGGGATGGAAAACCCAAGTTCCATGACCCCCAATTCATCATCAGTGTCTGGGGAAGACACCCAGTTGCCATACATTTTGCCCCTGAGCCTCAGTTTCCCCACATGCCAGTGTTCTCTGTGTCTTTGAGAGCTAATTTTGATAATGGATACAAACACCATGCCCAGCATACAGAGGGAGCTCAGCAGCAGTGCCAGTTCACAAGCAGGAGGACCATGGCAGCTGGGGGGACTTGCAACGTACCTTCCCCAGTGGACGGCCAGGTTCTGCCCGATGGACACCAGCAGCCTGGTGGGCCCATGCTCCCAGATGCACTCCTGGGCCCATGCCGCCGCAGACTTCTCCAGCTCTTCATCCCAGGTCTGCAGGAATGGGAGAAACGGGAGCAGGAGGTCAGGATCAGCACAGGATGTGAAAAGCAAGAACACAGCAACTCCTAGGCCTGGCTCCAGTGAGCCCAGTCTGGTTTCAGCTGCTGTGACGCTGGGTTCCTAACATAGAAAGTGGGAAATGTCAGGTCTGCAAATGGCCAGGGGTGCTGGCTCCAGGGCTGGGACCCTTCTGTGAAATGGGAGAGGCCACGCTGAATGATACACCTTACACTGAGGGGAAGGAAAGGGACCAAGAGTCCTCAGTACACACTGTCGTTAGGAGGCCTGGAAGCCCAGCCTGAGGAACGCGGCTTCCTTTCCTCGAATGTACCAGGCCTGGGACTTCATCTGAACCCTTTCACTGCATTCTAATAGTGACCTTTGAAGTAGACATTTTATCCCCATTTCACAGATAAGAAAATCAAGGCTTAGAGAAGCCCTGCTGGTTTGCCCAGGATCCCATGGATGGCTGTTTTCAGAACCAGGATTTGAAACCAGGTCTGCAGGAACCTGGAGTCTGTGCTCTCTCCATGAGTAAAGTTATATCTCGGCAAAGAACCTGATGCCATTCCCAGGCCAGGGGATGGAGACCATAAATTTTCCAGGTGGCTCCAGGTAGGCTAGGATGGTTTGATCTGAGGACCAGTGGAGGCACAGAGCCCCCTAGCCAAGCCACCAGCTGTGTGGATGGGGCATTTGATCAGTCTCCAGGTTCCTTGGTCCCTTTCCTTTCTCAAGAAGCAACCTCCCCACAGGACGCGTCTCCCAGCGAGGCTGCTCTCAGACACTGAGGGTGAGGAAGAAAAACTTAAAGGGAAGAGAGTATATTCCGGCTGCGGCAGACCTTGGGGAAGGCTGAGAGCTTTGGGGCTTGCGAGGCCTTTCTGCCTCTACTCTGCCTCTTAAGAAACAGCCCCTAGAACAGGGTCGCTCTGACTCCTGGAGCCTTCTTCATAGTGGGTTCAGACTTTAGAGGAAAAAAGCAGCCTTGCCGGAGCTGAGTCGTACCAAGACCTGTGGACGACGTCTCCTGGGGCTTTCTGAGAGTTCCTTGTTCCTCACTTTCCGTCTCCTGCTTCCCACTTGGCCCACCCCTGCCTGAATCAGCTGCCTCCTGACACCTCCTTGCCTCATGCTAGGACCCCCATGCTCCTCCGCCGCACAGTAGCAGCCTTCCAGAGTCATAACCGTATCCTCAAATGCAGACTCCTCACCTGGCCTCAAAGCCCTATGTGACTTGCTCCTGCCTGCCTCCCTGACCTCTCCCAATGGCCTCGTTCTCAGAAATGGGCCATGCATGACCCCGGGGGCTTTCTGAGATCTCTTCTGAGGCTCCAAGCTTCTTTCTGCCCTTAAGGACAGAGATTCAGAAGGTGGTGGCTTACAAACCTCTGTTCCCTCTGCCCAGAACACCCTTCCTTAAGCAACCCCTCAATCATTCTTACCCTGCAGGTCTAAATCCTCTTCCACGGAGTGGCCCATCCTGATACCTCAATTTCAATCAGGTTTGTCCCACCTCTAATGTTCTTTCTCACAGCTACCCCTATTTCTTCATCATACTCTGGACAATTCATAATTGTCTCCTCCTGGAATCCAGGGCAGTGGCTGGCACAGAAGGTGCTGTACAAATACCTCCTGGCCACACTAGCCTGTAGGTTCCGTGAGGACAGACACCATCTGTGTCGGCTACCTTTATATCAACAAGCTCTGTTTCATGCCCAGGGGAGGTGCTCAAAAGATACACAGAATTAACCAGTTAATTACATCCCAAATGTGTAGAAGGCAGGGGCGCAGTGGAGAGTGGGCAGCCGCCTCCTAACTCATTCAATATTTAGTAAGCACCCCTGTGTGTGGGTTTTGGGGACAGATAGGCTGTCTTGGCTCCAAGCTTCACCATTCACACCTGTATGGTTTGTGCCACCCCACGAAGGTTCCCCTGTCAACCCTGCTTTCTCATCTCACAGCAGCGTGGCGCCAGCACTGCTCACTTCCAGGGTTAGACAGGACGCAGGTCTCATGGCGCTCAAGAGCCATCACACTCATGTCAGGACCCGAGCCTCGCCCAGGCAGGGGTGCCAATGAATGCCTCATCTTTATCAAAGCAATCCAAAGACAATGGCTAAATTCCCCAAAGTGGCAAATACCCAGTCTCTAAGAAGACCTGAAGTTTCTTTTTAAGCCATTCAGAGCACATGGATGGACAAGTGGAGCCTATCCCTGGGGTTCTGAAAAGCTGGCCAGGAAGGAAGCTTACACACTGGAGCTTGAGGACAAAGGGTAACACCCCACAGCCACACCTGTTAAGCTCACCCATCAGTCCAAGAGGGTTGACCTCAGCTGCCTCCTGTCACCATTAGCTCCTTCCCAGGTCGAGAGAGGCAGGCTTTGAGATGAGGAGATATAAACAGAGAGGCTATGTCGTCCGCCCAAAGCCACACAGCTAGCAAATAGAGCTGACTCCTGCCCTGCCTCCAACAACCATCCGAGAGAGGATGGGGCCAGAGTCTGCACCCAAAGCCCCACAGAAATCTACCTCAATTCTCTATACTTTTAACCTTAAAAAGTCTGCATAAGCTACTCGAGGCATTAGTATTTTGAAAGAGTGCGCATTTCCTCCTAAAATTAGTACAAGCCCTTTGGAATAAATGCCTGTACAATTTTCTTGAGGGGAAAAAAGAGGCAGTTTCATAACATATTCCCAAAGGACAGCTGTCCTCAGCGGGCTCTGCCAGGATGGGAAGCCCCCTGGTCCGAGGTCTCGTGCATCCCAGCTGAGCGGCAATAAGGGGCTCACAAGCACAAGGGGTGGTCCCTGCCGCAAGGACCTCAGCTGTCAAAGCAAAATGAGAACCGACAGCTGTGTCCAGAGGGAAGGGTGGCCTTGAGGGCAAGGCCCTGGGGAGGGACCAGCCCAAGAAAGGACACAGAAGCTGCACCCTCAGAACATCTTCAGGGGACGTGGCTGACAAAGCAGGCTGAGAGACCAGAGACTTTCTTCTAAAAGGAGCCCTAAGTGCCAGGCCAGCAGCAAGTGGGCTCCATCCTGCACACAAAGCCCCAGGGGAAAGGCGGAAAGGAAGTGAAGATTTAGGGAGGGAAACAAATGGCAGGATTCAGAAACAGCAGGGGAGGCGATGAGCCCCCTCCCTGCCCCGGGCCAGGGGTATGGCAGAGGCAGGATGAAGACACAGAGTAGGAAATGCTGGAGGAAGAGTTCCTGGCACCTGGAGGGAGTTAAATTGAACATGGAGTGGCAGCTGGAACATGGGCCGCAGACTGAGCCAGGACTGGGTTCAGATCCTGGACCTGCCACTTAACCAGCTGTGACCTCAGTGTCCTAATCTATAAAACGGGAAAATAAAGGCTGGGCATGGTGGCGCATGCCTATAATCCCAACACTCTGGGAGGCTCAGGAGGTGGAGGCCACCCTGTCTCTAAAACTAGCTGGACGTTGTGGCAGGTGCCTGTAGTCCCAGCTACTCAAGAGGCTGAGGTAAGAGGATCACTTGAGCCCAGGAGTTTGAGTTATGATGCCATGGGACTCGACATCAGGTTGACTAAGACTCTGTCTCTAAATAAATAAATAGGAAAATAGCAATGCTCTGGTCACGGGGCTGGGAGAACAGGGACTGGTCTTGTCAGAGATTACTTTGGGGGTAAGATGTGGTTAAAATTTTCTCTCTGGACCGTTAGACCTGCACTGTCCAATTTGGCAGCCACTAGCCACATGCAGCCACTTAACCTTAATTAAAATGAAATCAAGTTTAATGCTGAGTTCCACAGTCATAATAGCCACATTTCAGGGGCTCAGAAGCCACCCAGGAATAATGGTTACCACATAAGCCAGGACTCCCAGCCACTAAGACACCCTCCGGGGTCATGTGGCCTTAGACCAGCAGACATCCCAGTAGAAACTTCCGCTGGACCCTGGAGATACGTGTGGGGAGAGGGGGCTGGAGCCGGAGACTTGGGGTGCTCATTCCAGCTCCGCTGCCCCTGCCCTTCCTATGCAGTCTGCTCTTACAGACAGCCCATTTTCCTTCAACTCAGCTGCTCGGAGGAGGCATGGCCAGTGCTGCAGCCTGGGGAGGACAGCGTTCCTGCCGGCCTTGTGGTGGCCACTCCTCTCACACTCAGGGGAATCATCTGAGGAAGGGCCAAGTGGAAACTGAGGTTCAAATGGGCTATGAAGCCATCCAGGTCACTTCACTAGCATGTGGCTGAGCAGGGACAGGTGTCAGCAAAACCCTGCCCTTGGCCCCTACCCCTCTGCCTCCAGAGAGGCAGGGCTGGCCCCCCGGGCTGAGCCATGAAGGGTGACACACAGGAATTGGAAAGGAGGTAAGGCTTGCACGGGAGCATCACGTGGACCCTCTCTTGCAAGAAGAGACCCCATACCAGCCACCACCCACTGAGCGAGGGACAGGAGGGGAGCCCGGCTCACCATGTACTCCATGTTGGAGGCTGGGGGGTGCACCTGGCCCCGCAGCTTGTTGTGCAGCATTAGAATCTCTTCCCTGTCCTCCTGGGGGATGGCCCTCCGCACCCGGGAGTGGGGCTCGGCGCGGTATCTGCTGAGCAGCTCCTCCAGGCCGGTGACATTGGGCAGCAAGTAACCCTGAGCTCCGCAGACCAACAACACCAGCCCCAGGGGGACAGCACCGCCCAGGACAGGGCTCATGGCTCCACACGTGCAGTGACAGCAGGTGGCAGGGCAGCTGGGGCTCCTGAGGCGAGGCCAAGTGCTCGGGGCTCTGCGGGGAGAGGACAGTTAGTGAGGGAGCAGCAGGGAGAGGTGCTCCGTCGTGAGACGTGGAAACTGAGGCCCACAGACAGGAATGCAGAGCTGGGGGTTACACCAAGTGTTTGCAGCAAGGTGAGCTGTCTGGGTTCCAAAGAGGATACCCTGGGATGGTTCCCTCTGCGCTCCGGCTTTCCTTGGGGGGAGTCACCGTATTTTTTTTTTTTTGGAGACAAAGTCTCACTATGTTACCCTCAGTAGAGTGCTGTGGCATCACAGCTTACAGCAACCTCAAACTCTTGGACTTAAGCAATTCTCTTGCCTCCGCCTCCCAAGTAGTTGGGACTACAGGCACCTGCCACAATGCCTGACTATTTTTTTCTTTTTTGTTGCAGTTGTCATGTCATTGTTGTTTAGCAGCCCCAGGCCGGGTTTGAACTGTCAGCCTCGGTGTATGTGGCCAGTGCCCTAACCATTGAACTACAGTTGCTGAGCCCATCACCCTATTTTCTAACTTTGACCTGGCATTTCTTACTTGGTCAGGACTCAGGTAGATCTGTGGCACCGATTGACTTCTGTCTCCTGCTACCAAAAAGGATTGATCACATCATTTCACATCAACAAAGGATTTGCCACACACCAGCATTATTAGGGAACTTCTCATCCCTGTGAAGTGAGACTCAGTTTATCAAAAGTGGCAGAAGGGCCCATCAGACCCATCACTGTACAAGATCTTATTGTCATAGCCGTCCCATGATGTGTCAGTGGCCCATACAAGTTATCGGTACACAAGGACCATGTCGGGATGGCCACTTGTCATTGAGCACCTCCAGATTGGTATTAGTTAATCTCCTAGAATTTGGCCAGATCTCCTTTGATTGATAAAACCTATACAGGGCTGAGGGGACAGGGCTGAGGGGACACGGTCTCTTCTTGAAGCTGTACTTCCTGAGATGTTCCTGGAACCCTATCCCTGACGCATGTTGGGGCTGTGAGACATGGCCCCCAGGTCACACTGGGTGCCACTGAGCATGTCTGCAACAAAGAAAAGTCTCTACTTTTTATTATCCTCATCTTACAAACTTACAAACTTTCAAATGCCAACGTCAGAATGTTATCAGTTGAATTTCTGCTATGTTTTTTGTTTCTTCAGAAAACCCTGCATATGCACCTACATAGCTGGTCACTTATGTTATTTCTAAGCACTGTGACAACCAGGGGGTTGGTCCATCATCCCCGTCTCTGGATAAGAAAGCTAAGGCTTCGCAGGCGACAAGGTGAGCCTAGGCCACCCTGCTAGTGGACAGAGATGCTGAGACTCAAACTGATGATTCTGAGGATCCAGAATTGTCCAGCAAGGTGCTTTGGCTCCTGTATCAACTGTCTCACAGCCACAGATCTCCTCTTCCTGGCTGTTTGGTCAAGGAAGATGAGGAAGGATTTGAATGCCCACTCCCAAGGGAGGGTCGGCAGCCACCCAGTCACCTGGGTTGAGCAGCTATTCTGTGCTGGGTGCTGAGACAGAAACTAAGGACATGAAGAGGACGAGGACACCATCCCCAGCCTTCAGGAGCTCACAGTTGGGTCACAGAGCTAGAGAAGGGAGCCTGCAGACCCCACATAACAGGACGACAGCGCTGACTGAGATGGTGCAGAGGTCTCGGGGCCAGAGGAAGGGGCCTTGCCTTGATGGGAAGGGTGGTGGCCGTGCCTGACCTGTCCACAGCTCGAGGGGCTCAGCTCTTTGAACAGAAGTCTTCCCTGGTCTTCACACACATAGCAACAACCAGAATTGTCCCTGTCGCAACAGCTGCGATTTGTACAATGGTGGCCAAAGGAGCCGTTCTCAGGGTGGACGCAAATCAAGGTCGAGACAGGCTTCCCAGGAAGCAGAGAGGCTGGTACCAGAAGGCAGGCGCCCGCCAAAGAGCTATGGGAATGCTGCGGCTCCCCTCTCTGACCCACTGGCATCTCTCCAGGGTCCTGGCCGAGCCTGCGCCTTAGATAAAAATAACCCCACCGCAAAGAGCAGCGGCTTGGCCCGCTTTGTAGTGGATGAGACACGGCTGCCCTCCCCAGAAGGCAGAGCCCCAGGGACGCGTGGGGAGGACCTCTGTGCACTCCCAACTGGGAATCAAACCAAGAATACAGAATTCCTCAGAGTCCCTGGTCTCTCTCTCTCAGGTCAGTCATACCACCATATATGAACATTTCCAGCTGCAGCAGCTGGGCTCAAAGGGGAGGCCAGAAGATTCTGACGTTTGGCTAACATTTGAGAGCTCAGGAATTGACTCACTGGTGTCCCCTGGCATCATGATGACGCTTGATGTTTCTCACTCCACACTTGAACACAAGGGTCCCTCAGAGGCATGGTGCATAAACTGCTTATGTGACTTTCCTGGGACCAACGTAGATTAAAACCCAGTTCTGATTCAAATAGCCAGTCAGCACAGTTCAGATAGCTAGCTGTCAGTGGGAGACTGGTGAATAAACTGTGCAGGGCGGTGGGGTGGCACACGGTAGAATATTATACAGCGGGTAACAAGGGATGGGCTCAGGCGCAGATAAATCTCAAATGTGGTGATGAGTTAAGAAAGCAAGTTGCAGCATATTATGCTAATGATACTACTTATGTAAATGCAAAATCATATAAACCGTATCTTGTAAAATTTATGCGTACATGTGTATATGCACACATACATGTGTACACGTTTGTATGTGTGTGAATATATACATATGAGGGGTACACGCGTGTACTAAAGCCAGGACTGATTCAAGTTCATGGCGGGGTTGACTCCAGGGTAGGGAATAGAACTGGGGAAGACCATGTGATAGGATTCATTTCTATCTTTAATATCCTATTTCTGTTTTTAAAATCTCAAGCAAATATGGCAAAACAGTGGACATCTGTAGAGAACAGGCTGAGTGGTCAGGAACCGAGAGGTGGTGACCACCGTGAGGTGTCATCAGGGCAGAGCCTCCATGGTGGACCCATCTATCCCTTGTACTTTCCTATTGTGTTTTTTTGTTTTTGTTTTTTTTGAGACAGGGCCTTTCCACCCTGGGTAAAGTGCCATGGCATCATAGCTCACAGCAACCTCAAACTCCTGGGCTCCAGTGATCCTCTTACCTCAACCTCCCAAGTAGCTGGGAACACAGGTGCCCAGTGCAATGTCCAGCTAGTTTTTCTATTTTTGGTAGAGACGGAGTCTCGCTCTTGCTCAGACTGGTCTTGAACTCCTGAGCTCAAGCAATCTACCCACTTTGGCCTCCCAGAGTGCTGGGATTACAGGTGTGAGCTACCACACCTGACTTATCTTTTATTGTTTTAAAGTATTACAGGTTGAATAACCCTTGTCCCCAATTTTTGGAACCAGAGGTGTTTTGGATTTTTTTCAGATTTTGGAATATTTGCATATACAATGTATATGTAAGGTATACATAATAAGATTATCTCAGGGAGGGGACCCAAGTCTAACTGTGAAATTTGTTTATGTTTCACATATACTTTATACATGTAGCCCAAAGGCAATTTTATACAATATTTTTCAAAAGTCTGTGCATGGAACAAAGTTTTGGCTGCATCCTATCACATGAGGTCAGGTGTGGAATTTTTAACATGTGGCTTCGTTTCAGGGCTCAAAAAGTTTCAGATTTTAGGTGGCACCTGTGGCTCAAAGGAGTAGGGCGCTGGCCCCATATACCAGAGGTGGTGGGTTCAAACCCAGCCCTGGCCAAAAACTGCAAAAAAAAAACACCTTTCAGATTTTTGTGTGCTTCACGTTTTGGGTTTTTGGGTTAGGGATGCCCTGTGCTTACCAAAATAAAACAAAACACCAAAGCACAAAAACACAATGAAACAAACTCTGGCTCCCAGCGCATCCCTGTGGCATGTTCTCCTAAACCACGCCCACCTCATTTCCAGAGATTCGACAAGCGGCCTTCATTCTTAATGTTGATGGGACTTACATGGCTCCTAGGCTGACCCTTCCTTCAAGGCTCACAAATCTGCAAAGTCTCAGGGGAAGCTTTGGAATTAGGGGACCACAGAGTGTGGGCAAAGCTCCACCCTGGAAGAGAAAGGAGAGGAGAGCAGTGGTTTCTCCCAGGGCCTCCCTGCACTTCACGAGGGTTTCTGGCCTGGGAAGTGCAGACCTGACCTTGGTCACACCATTCACCCATCATGCTGGAGGGCACGCTTGTCCTGGTGGGTCTGAAAGTGCTCTGGACTGGCCAGGCCCAGAGGACCCTGGGGACCCCTGCTGGAGAGGGATAAGGCTCTGGACGCTTCCTGCTGTAGGAGAAACTGGAGATTTTAAGTAGAAAAATGACCAGAAAAGGGCCAGCCTCCTTCAAGTCTGCATTCGCAGAGCCCGGGGGGGTGGGGGTGGGGGGGTGCTTGGCATGGAGAGAACAGGCACATGGTTATGGACTGAGTCATGTTCCCCTAAATCCACACGCTGAAGCCCCAACTAGCCCCCAAGACCTCAGAATGTGACTGTATTTGGAGAAGGCCTTGAAAGAGGTGATTAGGGTGAAATGAAGTGCTGTGGGTGGGTCCTGACCCAATGTGACCAGCATCCCTACAGAAGGGACTGGGACAGAGACATCTGGTGGGGGCGGCCATTGAGGATGTAGGAAAAGACAGTCGTCAGCAAGCCACAGAGAGGCCTCGGGAAAAACCAGCCCTGCCAGCACCTTCATCTCAGGCTTCTTCCTGTGTCTAAGCCAGTCTGTGGCGCTAGCAGGCCTGACGGCCGAGCATACCCAACAGATAATACTCGGATGAACAGCGCTCCTTCCAAAGACCTCACTGGCTGCCATATGGAAGGAGGCAAAGGCAAGCCAGTTGGGAGGTGAGGCCACGTCCTGGCCAGAAGCCAGCCAGCCCTGCAGATCAAAGAGACAGCCCAGGGGCCAAGGCCCAGCTCAGAGGGACAGTGCCCAGCACCCTCAGTGACACTGGCCATTCAGCCTCCAGTGTTGAATAGATCAACAAAATGGGGCCAACACACTTCTGCCCTTTTCCACTAAGAACTAAAAAACACAGACTTTTTCCAAATGAGATATACATGCTGTCTAAGAGCACCCAGGACTCACCACTGCTGAGATGGTGCTCTTGCCGGGGAACCTCAAGGCATAGGGACTCACTCTGGGGGAGACCCGTGTGTGCCCATTGCTATGGGAGCACCGCATCCCCTCTCTCATTCACCTTCCTGCTTATCCAGAGGTTTGGGTTCTATCCCCCCATTTTACAGACCTGGAGACCGAGGCCTCTGGAGTTCACAGACCCTGCCCACAGCAAGCAGGAGACCCAGGGCTGCAGCTCAGCTCTGTCCACACACGCCTTTTTCCTAAGGCCATCCTGTCTTCCCAGGAGTGGGCTCTGGGAGTGAAAGCCCCCAACCTCCTCTCCACCCATGCAGGGGAAGAGACTCCCTTGAACAGAAAAGCCAAATCCCATACTAACGTCCTCTAATACCCCTCTCTGTTTCCTGGGAAGGCTGCTGGACTTGGTGGCCTCCTGGGTCACACTGTGGCTCTAACAATGAGAAGACACCAATGTGTCACCCCCACAGAAGATGAAACATTATCTTTATATCACGGTGATATGTCACCAAAGCAGCAGCACCCTCCACCCTCCGTCTACCCACACGCCTTTGACTCAAGTGGGATGAGCTGGGCTCAGACCCGTGGCGCTCATGGGTGCTCTATACAGCACCTCCCAGCTGGCCCCAGCTGTTTTCCTAACATGCTAGAGGAGCTCACGCTTCTCTGGGTCCCCCAGAGCTCACTCCAGTACCTGGGGAGTGAGGCTTTGCTGTTCTGGTCCCCAATCCCCCAGATTGCCCAATGCAAGCGTCACCCCTAGAAAAGCCCCCCTCCTCCTCAGCCGCTTGCCAATAACGAAATATCCGCTGTGGACTGCGGTACAACACAGCAGAAATGCTCTCTGGAAGGTTCTATTCTCCTTTGCCAGAGTTGCAAAACTGAGCCCACAGAACCACAAGAAAGATAATAGCGCCAAGGTCTGGTGAGAGCACATCAGATGTCAGGACACCATAGGGGCCGGGAGGGGAACCAACAAAACTTCTAGTCCCTGGCTCAATGGCAAGAGCTACTCCTGGTCAATCAAAGTGTGGGAGTCCTTGGGCTTGGTGCCTGCAGCTCAGCAGTTGGGGCACCAGCCACATACACCACAGAGCTCGTGGGTTCGAACCCAGCCCGGGCCTGCCAAACAACGATAACTACAACAGAAAAATAGCGCCAGGCATTGTGGCAGGTGCCTGTAGTCCCAGTTACTTGGGAGGCGGAGACAAAAGACTCACTTAAGTCCAAGAGTTTGAGGTTGCTGTGAGCTGTGACTCCACAGCACTCCACCGAGGGTGACATAGTGAGACTCTGTCTCAAAGTACAGGAGTCCAGTTTCAAAGCCCAGAGCTTTGAGGCGCATGTTGACTCAGCCAGTGAGGTAGCTGCTTTCAGACCCATTTTACAGAATGTGAAACTGAGCCCAGGAGCCATTAACTGGTATTTGTGAAGTTGCAGGGCTGGATTAAAGTGGAACTGAGACTTGTGATCAGGCTTTCCAGAGCTCAAAGAACTTTCAACACCTCTGCTGCAATAATATTCATATTCCCACCGCCCCCGCCGGCCCAGCCCAGGCTCCATGCGCATTTCAGGGATCAGTAAATCCTTGTGTTCCGAATCTAACAAGGGGGTGTCCTTGTGAATTATCTCTGCTATCATATGGGATGCTCAGAAGTGGGTGAGAGAAAGGGACTCGGCTCCAGTCAGCTGCGGCATCTTGCCCGGTTGCCTCTGCCTTGTTTAGGAAAGTCTGCCAGAAAGATGAATCTCAGGCTGAGCCTGTCAGCCGACGCTTCCCAGACGGTGCCAAGCTCTCTGCTCTGCACATGCTGTTCCTACAGCTCATCCCATGACCCCGCCGAGCCCCCCTTCCCTGCCCAGGCTGGGCAGATTAATTCCTGTTCCTCACTAAGACTCAGCTCAAAGGTCACTGCTTCGTAGAAGCGTCGTGCTTAATCACACCCTCAGACCTGCTGGTCTGGCTCACCACTGTGTTGCCAGCACCTGACAAGTCGGGGCTCAATAAATATTTAGGGAATGAATGTATGTCCCCCCCTACACACTGGGCCAGAAGAGCCACTTGAGGGCTGAGTATGATGTTGGCTTCTTTGGTGAGTATAGTAAGGCTCTCGGGAGAAGACCTGGGTTCAATTCCTGCCACCACCGCGCACCAGCCGCAGGGCAGTGGATGCAGCATTTTTCTTCTTTGGGTTCATGTTTATAAGGTAGAGGGAGTCACAGGCCCCACCTACGGAAGCACAAGGTCATGAACATCAGCCCTCAGGAAGCGTGAGTATCATAACAACAATGACAAACTACCCACCCGCAAATGGTTGCTGGGAAGAATTTTAGAGGGCCGTGATTAATAATGTGAAATTCAGTGAAGAGATGATTCTCTCTTATACCAAAGCCCCACTGTTGCCTTAATAAAATCTAATTTTTAGAACTCCTTTTCCATATCCAACGCCGGGGGGGAGGGGATGCCCCTCCACTGAATTCGTAACCCACTTTAGCTCAGTACATGCCTGAGTGTCAGCCCGGACTCCAGCTTTCTAAGGAAGTAGGTTCTGTGATATCATGAACCAGGGCTGGAGGGGTGATGTCAACCACCTGAGCAGAAGCCATCATCACACAAACGTACTTGATAATTCATGCCAGTGACAACTGCCCAGCCCGATGCCATTTCTGTCATGAAGCTCTATCCCCTCCCACGGCTCCACGTCAGCTGAGTTGACAGTCCACACGTGTTCCTCAGCCTTAGGACTCACCACCCCGGACTGAGCCACTCCACCTTTTGCCTCTCTGCCTGGACTGTGGGCTTCTGAGGGGCTGGAACCAGTGGTGCACTGGTAAGTGTCTAATGATCATGGGGGCGGGCGTGGCAGACCCTCTACTCCCAGCCTTGCATGTTTTCTATCCTCTACAAACTATGGTGTCACTGCGACGATTAGCTCTATTCTATAGATGAGGAAACTGAGGCTCAAAAAAGGCAAGTAGGGTGGCGCCTGTGGCTCAGTGAGTAGGGCGCCGGCCCCATATACCAAGGGTGGCGGGTTCAAACCTGGCCCCGGCCAAACCACAACACAAAAATAGCCGGACGTTGTGGCGGGCACTTGTAGTCCCAGCTACTCGGGAGGCTGAGGCAAGAGAATCACCTAAGCCCAAGAGCTGGAGGTTGCTGTGAGCTGTGTGACGCCATGGCATGCTACCGAGGGCGGTAAAGTGAGACTATCTCTACAAAAAAAACAAGGCCAGCAGCTTGCCCAGGGTCCTGCAGAACCCTTCAGGACAGGTCAGCTTATTCATCATGCTCTGATCACTTACCAATCCTGTCTCATCCACACAGGGCTTCTCCAAAATGTCGGGTAGCCCTGACCTCCTGTCTCGTGTCATTCAGCTGTCACCCTGCCCACAACAGCGTGGGCACAGTCCCCCTAGAAGGCCAGGGGCAAGGGGAATGGTCCCCTGGGCTCTGCTCTTCCTCAGAAGTAACAAAGAAAGACTCAAAACTTGGGGAAGAGGCCAAGGACAGATCAGAGTCATACCCACAAACCACCAAGAAATTCCAGGAATGAGGTGGTGGCTGGGAGGAGGAACCCGTGTGCCCCCCGCCAAAGTGCATCTCTGGCAGATCCCAGGACTGAGCAGGACATCCCGTCAGGACAGGGACTGGGGCCCTCTCCCCCCACAATCACATCCTGCGGTTTTCTCTAAGCGCTCTGGACAGGATCAGGGCCAGACCCGAGGGAGGCACAGCGGCTCCCTCCTGCACTGCCCAGGTCTCCCACAGCCCGCTTGGCTCACTGGTGACACTAACCCACTGGCATCTTCTCTCTTTCTTAGCAAAACATACAGTCTTACAGGATTTCTGGGACAATGTGCCTGGATGCTTAACCAAACAACTGCAATACACAAAACCCATTCGAGTTTTTAATACTATGCTGAAAATGTGCAAATGCTGGACAAAGAGAGAAGAATGATCATTCCACACACACTCATCTAATCTTCAAAAAACCTGTAAAAAAAAGAGCTGAAAACTCAAGTGTGTTCAAGGCAAGCCAAGATCATATGTAAGAAAAGCCACTTTAAAGTGACTGGATAATAAGGAATACGTTCCTAACATGCCCAGGAGCGTAACTCCTGGGGCTCTTTCCTTCATTTTGCAGATGTGTGGATGTTTCCCTGGAAACAGTGTTCCCAGGAAAAGATAAATGGCAGGAGACCTCCATCTCCAAGAGGAAAGAAATTATTGGCTCCCAGAAGGCAGTGTGGTGGCTCTGCTCTGGGTTCAAATCCCACCCCCACAGCACAGGCTGAGCCACGCTCGGGAGGGAGGGTGACAGGCACCCAGACTAGTGTCATAAAAGGCCCAGGGACAGACCTGCACAATGGTGTCTGGGGACTGTTTTCTGCCCTTCTCCTCCTGGGGGAATTCAGGATCCCCCACGTCTCTGCTCCGGGCACCAGGCCTGGCAGCACAGACTAGCCTCCCTGCCTGACTCACAGGACTCCCTGGCATTAAGCGGCCGCAGCAAGGATGAGTCAAGACCTCCACACAGCTCTGCAGCTGGAAATCCCAGGGCAAACCCTTCTGGAGCCCTCGGGATCAGTCAGGGAACAAGACAGTCTGCCTGGGGCTTGGGAGGACAGACAGTAAGCATGGCACAGACAGGTAGATGGGAAAGGTCTTAGACACCAGCCCTGGGAAACAGGTGGAGAATACTGGGCAGAGGGAGGAGGCTGGGCCATTCTGGTTGGGATAGACATCTGGGTCCCTGTGAGATCTTGAGGAAAAGGGACTCCAAACAGCAGGAACCTCCAGGACAGACTTGGAGGTGATTACAATCTGGCCGTGATTGAGGACAAGCGCAAAGACGGTGGAGCCAGGGAGTAGGGGGCTCTCAGAGGTAGCCAGTGCCAGGTGGGGAGGGACCTTGAAGGTTCCAGTCTTTTGAAACAGTCTCACTTTGTTGCCCCTGGTAGAGTGCTGTGACATCATAGCTCACAGCAACCTCAGACTCCTGGGCTCAAGCAATTCTCTTGCCTCAGCTTCCCAAGTAGCTGGGATTACAAGCTGGCACCACGATGCCTGGCTATTTTTAGAGGCGGAGTGTCCCTCTAGCTCAGGCTGGTCCTGAACTCAGGAGCTCAGGCAATCTGCCCACCTCGCCTTCCCAGAGTGCTGGGATTATAGGTGTGAGCCACCACGCCTGGCCCCAGTCTTGATTTTACTAGAAATACAAAGAAGGTCAGGTGGGACGATTAAGCCAGGTGGGGATTTATGTTTGAAAGTGCTTCAGCACTCTCCAGCAGCCAAACCTCACGGACTTTATGTTAAACAAAAGCAGCCAGACTCCAACGATTAAACACTCATGGTTCCACTTATGAAGTTCAAAACCAGGCAAACCCAGTCTCTGCCATGGAAGTCTAGAAGGGATTTCTCTAAGGGGGTGCGGGGCAGTGGGAGGGCTGAGGGGCATCTGGGGGTTGAGGCCTTCGTGGGATTGCATCCCCAAAACATGGTCTCCTACCCTCCCCTCTGGCATGTAAATATCAATAAAAAGTTAAAAAGAAAAAAGAATTTGCCATCACTCTGACCTCTGTTTGCAGAATGCATTAAGACAGCAGGAGTGGCTGAAGGAGAATACACCAGGATGCCGGGAAAATCCTAGAGCTTTCCCTTAGCAGTTCAGTGCCCAGACAGGCCTGGGCCCTGGGCTCAGAGGCTTCAAAGAGAACCAAACTGTGTTGGAACCGAGAGAAAGCCCAGCTGGCTGGCAGGACCTCCCACTTGGACCAGTGCGCCAACTCTCCCAGACAGTGCCCAGTACAGCCCAAGCCTGAGAGAGCACTTTGTCCAGTGACACCAAAGTCCAGCTGAAAAGATCTCTCAAGTCCCGGGGCAGCCCGAGCCCTGCAGGGCCTGGGATAAACAGCATCTTCAGGAACAGGTACCTCCTCGGGGTGAGGCCAGGCTGGCTGTGTAGGGAGCTGCTTTGGGCTGAGGATGAGGGGACAGCAGAGACGATGGACATACGGGCAGTAGATGTGTTTTAAATGCCCTTGAGGAGGGCGGCGCCTGTGGCTCAAGGAGTAGGGTGCCGATCCCATATGCCGGAGGTGGCGGGTTCAAACCCAGCCCCGGCCAAAAAATAAAAAAAATAAATGCCCTTGAGGAAACAGCTCATTCTTTCAGGGGTGACTTTTAGAGGTTATAAATAGATGTTTATAGCAGGCTGGTCCTGAGCACACAGGGATGCCCTGGGGGAATTTGCGGGAATCCTTGGGACACTTGCTCGGGCCCCAGAGTATCAGGAATGCTCTGTACCCTTAGCACAGAATACCAGCAAGCTGAGCACTGTCTTCCAGAAAACAAGGCTTATAAATGCAATGAATGTACAGGTAGGACCTCGTTGCTCTGGAGGGAGGTGGTCTTTTAGCACGGGCCACTCACTCCATTCTTGGGATGTGACTTCTCTCTGGTCACACCTGGCCCTCACATCCACCCATACTAGCTAGCCTGCTCCTTCACAGCTCATCCTCAGGCCAGTGCTCTAGGCTGAGTCTTCACCAACTCTCCAGCACAGTGGGCCTGCATCAGAAAGTGCTAGATATCTCGTTAAAATAGATCGGGCCCCAGCCCCCACAGCTTCTGATTCAGGTTTGGAGTGGGGCCTGAAAATGTGCATTTCTCTGAGCAATCCAAATGCTCTAGGTGGTAATAGCCTCTCAGATCTGCCCCTTCCCCACCTCAACCCTTTCCATCACCCCTCCCAAGTTTAGGGCACCTTGCTACCCTCGCCCTGAGCCCCTGAGCAAGCACACGCTTTGCATTTTTATAGAAGTTGGCTCCCCTTGGGGGTTCTAAGAAATTTACTTAAAAGGTAACTTTCTATCACTGTTATTGCAATGAAAACAGAACAAAGTTATTTCTTCCCCTGGGTGCTGACACTTTGTTGCAGAGAATGTTTACTCTTGGTTTTAAAGGGAGATCAGGGTGTGGTGTTAGGGACGGATGGCACCACCACTTCACCCCAAGCAGAAAGACCAGCAGCGAATTGAAAGAGCAGCTCTTGGGTGCAGGGTACACGCTGCCAGGTCTGTGCACATGTTCAGTCTCCTTGGGGACTGCCAAATGGGCTCCACACACTTTGAGGGAGACAACTCATTCCAGAGAGAGCTGTTCTCAAGTGCAAAACCACTGTCACTCTCCTCTTGGTGGCAAAGGTCCACCACACCTACAGGGCAGACCTTTGGTGCACCTGGAGCCTGACCCTTAGGTTCCAGGTGCACCAAACCTCCCGCCGTTCTCCAAGGGTTGCAGGCCCTTCCCCACCTCCAGCTTTGCACACACAGGGTGCCCCTGCCTGGTATAGCCTCACCAGCTCCCCACCTCCACCCACATCTATCCCTTCTTGCAAAACATGGCCCATTTCCTCTAGGAGTTTTCAGGCTTTTATCAAGTCAGCCTCAGAATACACCAGCTAGATGCCAGCTCCCATCCTAGCAGATCTGAGTTATTATTTGCATATCCAAAATAATTTGGGGGCAGGGCCAGTTGCAAGATCACTTGAATACAAGCAAAATAGAAGCGTGATTCTTTTTTTTCCTTGGGATATTGCCTTTCTGCACTCAAAATAAAACACATTCCAGAAATTGGGATTGAAAATGTGGTATTTCATAATCTCTAATTTTTTAAAATGATGGTCTGGAAGTTGCATAACTCCCATCAGGACTTTTCTTCTCTCTGACTCTGTGGTTTCGCCGAAGCTGACGCAGCAGTGGAGACAATCAAAGAAGATAAATCTCCCTTGGGCTGGACCACAATGTACTTACAGCCTCGAAAGAGCAGTGTTTGTCCCAAAGTACCTACAATTGCACAGCTTGGGGTACAAAGCAGGGATCCCCCAGGGGAACATCTCAGATGGGATTTTCTGCCACCTACTGCTGTGACCCATGTGGACCGTCAACCTTGCCCACAAAACACCCAGATGCCAGGGTTTCCCTGCCTTCATGGCCAAGAACCTCAACACGTTCTGGAATGAGAGGACCTGAGTTGCTGCTGCTTCAGGAAGAAAGTCAAAAAACAAAACACAGTATCCTCAGTAGATTAAACACAAAATGACCACACGAGCCAGCAATTCTACTCCTAGGAATACACCCAAGAGGAATAAAAACATACACCCACACAAGACCTCACATACAGATGTTCATAGCAGAACTAGTGAGAAAAGCCAAAAGTGGAAAAGCCCATGGAAGATGGATAAGCAAACATGGTCTACTCACACCAAGGAATAGTATTCAGCCATAAAAAAGGGAAGCCGACCCAGGCGAGGGTGTGGGGATGAACCTGGAGCAAGCCATACATTCAGTGGAGGAAGCCAGACTCCAAGACTCACAGGTTACATGATGCCACTTACACGAAATGTCAAGAATGAGCAACTCCAGACACAGCAAGTAGATTAGTGGCTGCCGGGGATGAGGCTGGGGAGTGATTGCTGATGGGATGGGATTTCCTTATGGGATGCTGAAAATGTTCTGGAACTAGATAGTGGTGGTAGTTGCACAACACTGCGAGTGCATGAAATGCCACTTCAGTAAATTGCACACTTTAAAACAGTTAAAGGGGTTTATGTTTATGTGTATTTTACCACAATAAAATTTTTTTCATGGGGTGGGGGGAAGAAAAAAAGAACATGGCTTATCCTATCAACCACCACCAAGATATGCGAGGCCTGACCCTCCCTGTCCCAGAGCAGAGCGTGCTCCATTGTACAAGGTGCAGAGTCCCCCTTCCATGAAGGGCTGAGCAACTATCCCATCTCCACTAGCTGAAGATAAAGTGAAATAAAATTATGCCTGGGTTTATTTTTCTTTCCCAACAAGCCACCAGCCCCTTTGAGTGATGCTGGGTTTGCACATCTGGGACTGATCAAAAACCAGTGAGTTTGCACACACACACACACACAGAAAACCCTCCTGAGCCAGGCAGAGGCAGACACACAGGCACCTCCCCCATACGTAGCAAATTACACTGGTGACAGAGAAAAGAAATGTTCCAGGTCCCCCAAGACCACAGAGGTCAGTGTTGGAGGGCCTGCCTCAAATGCAACCTAAAAAGGGCTGTATATGCCATCTGCGGCCTTTGAGAAATGAAGTTCAGGGGCTGTAGGGGCCCCACACTCTTTCCCTGGCTCTAGGCCTCCCCCATCAGGACAACTCTTCTCCTGTCCAGCAGTGGGACCCTGGGAGCCAGCACGGGTCTGGGTGCTAGGGCAAGGCTCTCAGTGGCTACAGAGCAGTATCTGTCGGCAGAGTTGAGCCAGAGTCCAGAGTCAGCACCTTCCCTTCTCACCTCACCCCCTACCCACACAGCACAAGATGCATTAACTAGTGGTAAGCTGCATCACAATAGTCATGTGGCTCATCACTGGCCAAGCACCTTCTCCCAGAATCTGAGGCAGGGCCCAGCCAGGATGGCAGCTCCACCCCACCCTGGCTGTGTCATGCTGGGCACATGCCTTAATCATCCTGAGCCTCAGTGTACTTCCACAAAACAGACCCAGCTCGGAGCAGCCAGTGAGAGTTCATCCAGGAAAACCCTGGTACATTGGGTCTGTACTAAGCACTGGATAAACGTCAACTGCTGGTATTACTATAAATGTCATTCCTCTTCCTCGTACTTTTACAGCTTTTAAGGGATTCTGCAAAAATCAAAATTGCCCTCTTTGTTTCTCCTCCCTGGGGACCTCATCCAGCTGTTTTACCTGGACCCCTTCTCAGACAAAACGCTATCTGTGTGAAGGTCAGGTTGGGAGATGGAACTAGCAGTGGGCAGAAGTGTCTGAAAGGAAGCAGGACCCTCCAAGTGCAGGGTCTGGAGTCAGACCCAGCTGAGGGTGAGACCATCCCACCCAGCTGGGAGATCTTGCCTTGTTGAACCTCAGTTTCCTCAGCTATGAAATGTAAGTGGCAGGCTGCCCTGGTGTGCTGTAGGGACGATCACGCAGATAAAGTCCACGGCATGGGCCTCGTGCTGCCCTATAGGCAATAAAGGGTTTCCACACCTGCTCCTTCCCCTGTGTGGAAACAGCCATTTTCTGCAGAAGCAGAAAATCGGGAGCACACAACACAAAAAGCCCTGGGATGGCCAACAGTGACAACAAAGTAGCCCCAACCTGTGGGAGAGAGGCCTGCTCCGTCTATTCTGCAGGACGCTGGTCTCTCTACCCCAGACTCTAGATGGGACAGGCAGTTCACCCCATTCTGCCAGGGCAAGGAGTCCAAAGGCTCAAAGGGGAAACTCACAACTCCATTCATGGCTGCAAGGTAAGCTGGCACTTGCACAAGCTCCCAGAAACTGCTCTTGGCCACAGCAACATCGTGCCTTTTGGCAGAAAGATGCCAAATTCAGGTCAGACTGCAGTGGCCAGGCATCAGCTAAACTCCTCCTGGCTTGTCCACTAAACCAGCCCTTGGGAAGTGGAGGGGGATGTGGGTTTGCACTACACAAGAGGCTGACCCTGGCTCTCTCCATCTGAGGCAGCTAATATCCCCAGGACTCGGCTCCAGCCCAAGGAGTTAGGCAGATGCCTGGGAAATGTGTTTCCGGAAACTTCAAGAACTTTGGCATGGCCCCAAACCTGGACACATCCATCTGAAGCTTTGGAGGCAGACAGAGCCCTGGCTCTACTCAACCAACTCACTTTACCTCTCTGACCCTCAGCATCTTCATCCAAATGCAGGAAGAAGGCAGCTTCCTTGCAGGTTTGTTGCAAATGAAATCACAGGGGGACGTGGCCCTGTAAACTGCAGAACAGAACGCACAGCGCTCCAACGGGCAAAACGCGTTC
This sequence comes from Nycticebus coucang, assembly GCF_027406575.1. NCBI lineage: Eukaryota > Metazoa > Chordata > Mammalia > Primates > Lorisidae > Nycticebus > Nycticebus coucang. The sequence goes on along the minus strand of NC_069781.1, from coordinate 180,953,391 downwards.
TAATGCCTGCCACATCCGTGCCATCAGCTTGCGCCTTAACGACGCCTACTATGAACACGGGAACGCAACAAATGCACACCCTCCAGGGAGCGCAGTTCTGCTCTCAGACGGGCTGTGAATCCCGGCTCCTTGGCTTCCTAGGAGTCAGCAGCTGGGCAAAAGAGTTGTCCTCGCTGAGCCTCACTGTCTTCACCTGTAAAAGGGCATGCCGCACAGAGGTTCCGAGAGGCAAGTGGAGCACGCAGCGCCTGCACGCAGTAAGCCCTGAGACCAGCTCCTAGCGATGAGGGAGAGCAGCGGAGCTCTGTCTGCAAAAGAGAGAGGACTCTAAGTCACGCTTACCTCCGCAGGGCTCCAAACACAACCTCCTTGCCGGCGACTCCCGCGTCGAGCAGCGGCAGCGGCAGCGGCAGCGCGGGCAGGTTGATCGCAGGACCGGGGACACCGCAGATGCCCAGGGATGCGAGTCAGTCCTGGGACGCAGAGCACAGCCTTTTGTAGGCTGCCTGAAGCCCGATGGCCACGCCCTCTTGGCGTCCGGGGGCGCTGATAGGGCCGCGCATCCAGGCCCCGCCCCGGCCCTGCCCCCGGCCCCGCCCCGCGGGCTCCGCGAGCTGCGGGAGGCACGAGAGCTGCGGAGGGCATGGGGTCCGCCAGCTGGCACCTGGGGCCGGCTTGAGACCCAGATGCGTCGGTTTCTTTGCTGTGACCGCGCAGGAATAGTTTCGTGGAGCGCTCGCTTTACTATGCGCCCGGTACAGTGTCACGCACTTTCCACCATTAGTTTGCGTATTTACTAAATCCCGGCTGTCTGTGGTTCACCTGGAAAGGGGGAGTTGGGAGGTGACCCGGCAGGATAGAGGCCAGTGAAATCGGCGAGGGCTGGGGTCTGTAAACTGTGGCGCCCAGGGAACTTTCTCTGAGTTTATTCCCACCCTCTGCACGTGAATTAAAAAAAAAGGATAGAAAGCGTATTCATCACACACACACCCCAATTTGCAGACAAAGGCACGAACACTGGGGGTGTAGGTAGCTCCGGGAGCTAATACAGAGGTTCAAGCTTCCTGCCTTCACCGTCCCAGCACGTGTCCACAGAATCCCTGCAGGTGGAAATTGTTCCATTTCACTAATCAGGTTCACCTCGCTCTGATCACATTTTGAACCCAGGCACTGAGTATCTTTAACTGGTGCAGGTTTATACATAAATCAACTTACAGCCAGAAAAAAATCACCTTTGAAATGTGTAAATCCCAGTCCCTTGTTGGCAGGTGAAGAAACAGGCTAGACCAGAGATGGGACTGCTGCGTGCTCCGCGGTCACATCGGTCACATCGTGCAGACCCCCCCACCCCCCACTGCGGGCTCGGGGCTGGGCTGGGCAGGGGGCAGCCTCTCTAGGTTGCTCAGCCCTGCTCCGAGGCAGGAACTAGCTCATTCCTCCTGCACTCCCCCAAACAGCCAAGGTTCTGTGCTGGGGCAGACCCCCTGGGGGCTCAGACTGTGGGGGTCCCAGTCCAGTCAGAGCATGTGGGAGGAACAAGGATAGGAAGAGGCCGGACAGGGATGACAGACGATCGTGTGTGCAATGTGGATTCAACTGAAACCCATGCCCAGGGTCCTGGTGCAGCTTAAATGCAGATAAAGAATAACACAGATGTTCCCTTTATCTCCCTGCTCCCCACCCGTTTCCTTTCCTTTTCAGTTTTTTTTTTCAAATGTAAGCACATATTTAATTTTATTAAACAATTCCCTTTGCTTTTCTAGAGTAGTTGTGCCATTTTACATTTTTTTGATACAAACTTTTTTTTTGCATTTATGGGGTTCAGTGTACTGCTTTGATCTACAACGTGAAATGCTTACATTGCACTGATTAACACATTTATCACTCCTTTCTTAATAGTTTTGAAATGTACCATTGCATCATGTACCCTCCCTCCTCCCATCTCCTCCCTCCCCTCCCCTCTCTCTCCTCTTCCCTTCTACTTTCTGGACTACAGTTACATTTTACCATTTTTATGAATGTGTAGGTGATCATATACTGATTTCATAGAAGTATTGTCTTCTCAGATTTTTTTTTTTTTTGAGACAGAGTCTTACTATGTTGCCCTCAGTAGAGGGCTGTGGGGTCACAGCTCACAGCAACCTCAAGCTCTTGGGCTTAAGCGAATCTCTTGCCTCAGCCTCCCAAGTAGCTTGGACTACAGGCGCCCACACAATGCCCGGCTATTTTTTGTTGCAGTTGTCATTGTTGTTTAGCAGGCCGGGACGGATTCAAACCTGCCAGCACCTTGGTGTATGCGGTCGGCGCCCTTAACCACTGAGCTACGGACACTGAGTCTTCTCAGTTTTTAAAGCATCATTTTCACAGCAACTTTCATTTATCCAATACTTCTAAGCACCTACTATGTGCTGGGCTCTGTTTCAAGCACCAAAGGATTCATCAGTGAATAAGACTGTTCCAGAACAGTCCTTGGTCTGACAAAGGACAAACCCAGAAGGAGAAGAGATTTGTCTTAACAAATGCTCCTAGGTACCTGGCCCCACAAACATCCTCCCCACCCCCAACAACCCTCTGAGGCTGGTACCATTATCAGCCCCATTTTTACAAGAAGGGAATGGGGAACAGAGAGTGTCAGTCACTGTCTCAAGGCCACACAGTTCCCAAATGAAGGAACTGGTATTTGAGCTCACACTCTTGCCCACTCAGCTGCCAGACCCAGTGACCTTTAGACCTTGGGTGCCAGAGAACAGAATAACCCACTTCAGCGAAGAGGAAGGGAAGCTGCACAGACTCAGACTTTTCTGGAGCCCAGCATTTAGATGAAGAGTTGGTGGTGGTTAATAATGAGATCACAACTAATCCATCCTCCAGCTCCCTACAGATGCCTTTTGTGGCAACCCTGTAGGCTCCTTGCTGGCCCCGGATGGATCTGGGGACACCCTTCCCAGCCCAGACATTCCAGGGACACTGTAGGTGGAGATTCTGCAAGCCTGGCAGCGCCCCCCCCCCCCAACTCCCCGAGCAGCCAGCTAAGCTGCTGCCCCAGCTCCAAAGCTCTCCAGACCCTCCCCTCCTCCTCTCCCACTGTGGTCCCCTCCTCACCTGCTCCCCTGCTTTTCACCTCCAGTGCCTGACCACACATCCACCACGGCAGCTGACAGCCAGGATCACCTCCATGTGCCAGGCACCCTGCACAGGGTGTCACAGGCACCATCTGGACGATTATTGGCCCTGTTTCCTAGGTGGGGAAACTGAGGCTTGGGCAGGTGAAGGCCCTTGTCCAAGGTCACTTGGCTGTTCAGATTGGTGAGATGGGACCAGCGGCCCAGGAATGTCTGATCATTCAAGGCAAAGATCAAGGTCTTTCTCTCCTGCCTCCGTGTGGTTGCTGTAGGGCTGATGGCTCTTGTCCCCACACCAGTCTCTTTTTCTCCAGTTATTTTTATTGGAGGCTCTTGAACTGGATGATTAGAGCCGGGGCTGGTGGGGGGGGGGAGTTCCAGTTTCACATTTTTACTGGCGCACCCTTTCAGCAGCTGAACATCAGTAAGTATGTTCCCAGGCAAAAGGTCACCAGGCCTCAACTCGGCATCAAAGACCAGTAACAATTTGAGTCAAGGAGGCACGGGGTGCGTCACTTGTGATGTTATGTGTGAACCAAAACAACAGGAAAGACGGCCACAGTTCTATACTGACTGGTACCCACATGATCCTGGGAGGCTGTGGGTGGGACTGCCCTGTCTGCCTTGTTGGAGAGAAGCATGTGTGGGTAGGCTCTGCAGCGTACACCGGCAGGACACTCTCAGGGACAGTGAGGGTACTGCCAGTGAGGACATCTGGGACAAGAAAGGACATTTGGGGGGCAGCTCAGGGAGTGGCAGAGACACACACCCGGTGGTGCCATCTCGAGGGTCCTGGGGCAGCCCATGTGCTCAGCACGCCACCTGCTGCTGATTAACGCCCAGATGGGAACTAGGAAAGTCCAGTTCATCACCTAGTGAAGCCTCACAGGAATCCTGCATCCTGTTCTCATGCCAGGCTATGAGGTTTGGGATCTGTAGGATCCCCTATTTAACTGAGAAGAAAACTAAAGTTCAGATGCATCAAACCAGTGGCCTGGCAAGAGATACAGAGAGGGTGAACCCAGCCAGCCAGGAAACCTGACCTTGAAACAGTTCTGTAATGTGTTAAGTAATTGCTTATAGGTTAAAGGCAGCTGTCTCACTCCCCACTCTCCCCTCTCCCCTCCTCTACCCCACCTATTAGCTTTCTACTAAGGAGAGCTATCTGCCGAAGCAACGAGGAGGTTAGAAGGGGGGCTGTGCTGTTGAAATCTTCGGTTAGAAAATACTGGAACATTCAGGGAAGCTTTAGTCACAGGTCTTGGGCTAGAAATGGTTTTATAGGTTTGAAATAGAAAAAAATCATTATTCTGGATTATTATCCCATAGCACTTGTGAATCCTTCCTTCCTAGCCAAGGAAAAGTTCATAAAAAGTGATAAGGCTGCCAAGTCATCAACACTCAGGGTGATACAGTTCGTGTCAACACAAATGCCATGATGCCAGTTTCCCACTCTCCAACTCAGCGCCAGATCCCTTTCACCACAATAGTCCTCAGCAGGGGCACAGAGAGCTTGCGTATCTTATCTGTTTTCTTTCTTGGTTGGAAGATTCTTGATTTCTACATTGTCACTTGGCTAAAAGATGATATTCCACAGCCTGACTTGCAGCTTCTCCTGTCCACAGAACTAAGTTTTTGCTGAAGAGAAATGAGTGTAATAGTCATACATGACTTCAAGGATGTCTTCTTAAAGGCACGAGGTGTGTCTTTCTTGGTCTTCTTCTTCCCTCCTGCCTGGAACATGGATGTGATGGCTGGAGCATAGCAGCCATATCGGACCATGAGGGACCTTGGGAACAGAAGCCATAGACAAGGGATCTTGAGTTCCTCACACTATAGGTCTCTCCATTGGTCCCCCTACCTATGTTAGACTTCCTTTACATAAAGGAAAAATCAATTTCTATCCTCATTTAGGTGTAGAGGAGGGGCACAGTTTTTATTGCTCTCAGTGGCTAATCCGGATACACCCTTAATTTCAAAATAAAAATAGATCCAATGTTAGAACAAAGGAATGCTTTTGTTATTAGTTTTCTTAGTTTTCTTTCCTTTGAATTCTCCATCTGGCACCTCTTCATTCTCGAGGGGGGGAAGGGGGGACCACAAAGCGGAAGTATGAGGACATCTCTGCAAAAGCGGGGGAGGCTCCATTTCACAATTGTATAAGAGACTCCTTGCTCATGATGCTTTGTAATCGCGAACCAAACCCACGTCTGAAACATACCTGGGTTCCTGCCATGCCTGAGTTCCTGCCCTGTCTTGTTTCTCTGACATCCAAGCATAGGAGTCAGAGAGCTGGGACGATGACCAGGAGCGGGAATGCCTCAGAACAGCCCGCTGTCCAGCTCCTTTGGCAAATGCTGGCTTTCTCCCCACCTCTCCAGAAGAAGCTGAGCCATGGGCTTCACACATGAGATGTGGTGTTTCTGGAAGATTCTAAACCTGCTTCGCCCTTTGCAATGTGACTTTGCCCCTGGTCCACTAGTCTTTCCCTTGGACCTCGGTTGGCCATCTGACTACTTTGGCCCACAGAACATGGTGGACGTGATGGCGCGTCTGTCACAAGCCTGGGACTTATGAAGCCCAGCACAGCCAACATGGCGGTGCCTGAGCTGACGGCCTGGGACCTGCCAGCCCTGCTTTAGCTCCTCCTCTTCACCTGTGCGAAGGCATCCCAGTGAGACTCACAGAAAGGAAACCAGTTGCCAAATCCCCCAGAACAGGGGGATAATACATTGCCATTGTTTGAGGCCTCTACACTTTGGGGTGATTTGTCATGCAGCAAAAAGCTGACAAACATCTGACGAACCTTACTAAGGAGAGAACATTCTGGAAGCCACATATTTCACCTCCAATACAGCCAAATTCCCACTGAAGAATTCTGGGGAATATTCAGCACTTCTGCCATGGGCTGAACCATGTACTCCAACAATTCATCGGTGGAGGCCCTAACCCCCTCCAGCTCAGGACATGACTGCGTTTGGAGGTGGAGCCTTTAACGAGCTAATTGAGATAAAATGAGGCAATTCAGGGCCGGGCACAGTGGCTCACACCTTTAATCCCAGCACTCTGGGAGGCTGAGGTGGGTAGTTTGCTTGAACTTAGGAGTTCAAGACCAGCCTGAGCAAGAGTGAGACCTCGTCTCTAAAAATAGCCGGGCATTGTGGCAGGCGCCTATAGTCCCAGCTACTTGAGAGGCTGAGGCAAGAGCATCACCTGAGCCCAAGAGTGTGAGATTGCTGTGAGCTATGACACCACAGCGCTCTATTGAGGGTGACAAAATGAGACTCTGTCTCAAAAAAAGGCAATTCAAGGGTGCCCTGACCCAGTCTGACTGGCTTCCTTGTAAGAAGAGGAGATTAGGACACAGACTCTATTCAGAGGGAGGACCACGTGTGGACACAGCCAGAAGATGGCCATCTGCAGGCCGCAGAGGCCCCAGGAGAAACCCTGCCTGCGCTGTCTGGATGGCAGACTTCTGGTCTCCAGAACCTTGAGGGAATAGATTTCCCTGGTTTATCTCAAGCCCAAGCAAACAGCACAGCCTCCAGCAGCTCTGGCCAGGTCTCATCACCCCGGAAACTGCATCCTGGCTCCCTTTCTCTGCACCTGGGAACCAAACGTCTGGGTTGCCCTGAACTTGGTCGCTTTTTGTCAGCCTCGGGAGAAGGAGTGACCTCCTTTCTCACCCAGGAAGGGAGCGCCCAGCTGATGAGCCCAACCCCAGGCATCCCAAAGGAACACCTCCTGCTGGGTGGTTGCTATCTCCAGCTCTGTCTTTAGGTTTCCTACCTCTTCTCACAAAGAGGGGCCATCCCGCTATCTGCGCTAAGACATAAAGGTAATGGTGAAGTCCAAAGCGGAAAGGCTGTCCCCTAGACATAAGAGCACTTTCTGGGATTCCAGCCCCAAGCACCCCACCTGTCACTCACAGGTTCCTGCTCAACATTTGCTGAATGAGAACTTACGACATCCCAGGCTCGTGTCTCTTTCATCCACCCTTCCCTTCGCCTTTCCCTAGTGAGGGACCCAGCCCTGAGGGACTGCCCAACCTCCTCAAGCACACTCAGCCAAGAGGTGGTTGGTGGCTGAGATCCAGAAGGAAGGGCTCGTGACATGTCTGGAGCCATGTGACGTCTCCACAGACGCCTCTGCGTTCATGCATCCACTGAGCCACAGGCCTGGGCGCCTGCCACGTGACAAGCACTGTCTGCAGAGCCACGGCCGCCTGACAGCAGAGCTGCGTCCCTCGCATGGCACGGGCCATGCTCCAGCAGGGAGGGTGGCCTGTTCCTCCTCACTGCTGGGTCTCTGTGTTGGCTGAATCATGGTGCCCCAAATATGCACACATCCCAACTCCTGACACCTGTGAATATTGCCTTACATTCCCAGGGCTGTGATAACAAATCACTGTAAACAACATAGCTTAAAACAACAGAAATGCATTCTCTTACCGTCCTGCAGGCTGGGTGTCCACAATCAAGGTGTCTGCAGGGCTGTACTCTCCCTGATGGCCCCTGGGGAGGCTGCATCCAGGCCTTCCTCAGCTTCTGGTGCTGCCCGGCAATCTCCACGCTCTGTGCCTCTGAGCACTGCCATCTCTGACTCCATCTCCCCTGTATGTCTGTGCCCAGATTTCCCTCTTATTATAAAGATACCCATCATTCTTTGGATGAAGGCCCATCCTAACTGAGTATGACCTCATCTTAAATCTAGAAAGATCCAAGTAAGTCACATTCTGAGGGTTCAGGTGGACATGAATTAGTGGGAGATACCATTCACCCCAGTACACATTGGGGTGAGTTGTGTTAAGGATACCGGATGATACAGAGGGTGTCCTGGTTCATGCAGCTGAGCCCAGTGGCATCACAGGGTCTTTGTAAGAGGGAGGCTGGAGGGTGAGAGTCAAAGGAGATGTGCAGTGGAAGCAGGGGTTGGACCAAGGCCGTAGAGGGACAGAAGACTCTGAAGACACAGGAAGGAGCGGAGAGTCGGGAATGAGGCGGCCACTAGGAGCTGGAAAGGGCAAGAAAACAGATCATGCTCCGGAGCCTCCAGAAGAGACCAGCTCTGCTGACACCTTTGTTTCAGCCCAGCTGGCCTGATCTCGGACTGCTAACCTTCATACTGATGGGGTTTTAAGCCACAGGAAACGCATACAGATGCTTGACATGTGATCCACTGTGCTGTGAGGGGCAGCAGGGCAGCTGCAGACCTGGGCTCTAGGGGGGCTGCAGTGAATCCACTCATGGGGTGACCGTTTCCAGGCAGAACAGCCCATGGGGCCAGGGCAGCCGCAGGTCCCCGAGCACACACTGCTCTCAAGAGACCTGAGTCATCTGGCTTGAAAGGTGTCTCCCGAGAGCCTCTTTCCCAGAAATGCCCTGTATTCACCCTGATTATTTTTCTAGTGATCAATTAACATGTTCCAGATGCAAAAATTGGAGAGTAGCCAGTCTTGGACTTTACATGGTTTGGGAGGACCCACAAAAGAGATGCTGGCAGGTTCTGCAGGCTGAGTGGCTGTCACTATGCCTGCATTGTCCCTGAGTGGCTGTGGTATCAGTGCCACTGTCAGGGGAGCCTGGAGATGCCTGCAGAAACTCAACCGGGCGCAGTGGCTCGCGCCTGTAATTCCAGCACTTTGGGCGGCCGAAGTGGGTGGATTACTTGAGCTCAGGAGTTTGAGACCAGCCTGAGCAAGAGTAAGACACCCATCTTTACTAAAAATAGAAAACTAGCCAGGCCTCATGACAGGCACTTGTAGTCCCACATGTCCCTCCCCTCTCGAATATGAGAGGCTGAGGCAAGAGGATTGCTTGAGCCCAGGAGTTTGAGGTTGCCGTAAGCTAGCCTGAGGCCACTGCACTCTATCCAGGGAGACAGAGACTCTGTCTAAAAAAAAAAAAAAACTAAAGGGAATGGAAGGGAAGGGAAGGGAAGGGAAGCCCAAGGTGTCCTTAGTGTCAGCCTGAAGTTCTTTTTTGTGCCTTCATGGGTTGGGTGTGGAGACACGACTTGGTCTCTCTCTGTAACAGGCAGTCGGGGGTAGGGAGTGGTTCTTGTAACAACCAGCACCTCCTGGTCTCTGTGTTTAAATCATCTCTGTCCTTTTGGCACAATCTCTCTCAGGTAGCTAGTCCACTGCTGACCATTGGAGGCCACTCAGGGGCATGTCCTTTGTTCTCCTCTCCCCTTCCCAAGATGAGGCCTGGACGAGGGTGGAGGAAGTTTAGAGTCCTCATGGTTTCCCAGGGAGGGGTTGCAGGAGGGAAAGCCTGTTCCCAGTTCCAGAGGCCAGAGGTCTGACATCAAAGCATCTCTGGGCCAGCTCCTTGCTCCTTCCAGAGGCTGTGAAGGGAGGCTCATCAGCTCCTGCTGCTGCTGATGGCCCCAGGCATTCTCTGCTGTGGCTGCATCACTCCAGTCTCTGTCCTCACATGGCCTCCTCTTCTTATGAGGATCCTCATCATTGCATTTAGGGCTACCTGGGCGGGCCAGGCTGAGGTCACATTTGCAAGGACTCTTTTTCCAAATAAGGGCTCATTCACACATTCCGGAGGTGAGGTCACAGATGTGTCTTTTTAGGGGTCACCATGTAACCCACCCACCCCAGCAAGCCTGGACTCCACCTCCAGCCACTGTCTCCTCCCCAGGTTACTCCAGCAGCCCGGGCATGCTGCATTTCAGGGGTGCCTCTGAACCCTTCTGTTCTCAGTCTGCTTCCTGCCTCTCCCCTCTCAACCCCCAGCGTTTGTTTTCGCCCCACCCCCACCCCCTCTAGAGCAGGGGGAGGGTTTTCCTCCTCCTTACATTCCCTCACATGAAGCACCGGATTTACCTACCCTTGGCTGACAACATGATGCAGGGGCGGGAGCCAAGGGAACCCGCAACAGCTTTGAGGGCTGTTGTCTCACTGAGGACTCCAGAAGGGAAACTCAGGCTCCTTCTCACAAGCTCCGGCAGAGCACCCCTGGTCCCTCGGGCAGGTGGGGACTCACTGAGAAGGTAAAAGGTCAACTGCCCTGAAATACAAAAGAGGAAAACACATCCCCCCAGGTCTGAAAAACACGATCCCTGACATGGCCACCCCGTTTCACCAGCAGGAGGCCTCAGAGGCGTTTTTTTTTGTTTGTTTGTTTGTTTGTTTTATCATCAGCCTCGTGGGAGGTAGAATTCTGCATAACACAGCATGCACATTTTAAGTGTGCAGCTCAGTAAGTTTTGACAGATGTCTACACCTGTATCCTACCACCAGGATTGTGATAGAGAATATTCCCATCACCCTCATACCTCACCCCCTGAGTCCTCCCCTCCCATCTGCCTCCCACCTGCCCCATCTCCCCCCTCTTCCTCCTGCCCCCAGAACAGATCCCATGTCCTGTCTACTTGACACACCTAGAGGGCACACCAGGCCCTCCCCACGCCTGAAGGCTGTCTGCCACCTTGGCATCGGCCTCTGGCTGCAGCCTAGAGGGAGCCTGTGTGGCACAGCGGTTACCTGCCCAGCTCCTGGGCTTGCCTCCTTCCTCATTGTGAGACTCTAGGCACGCAGCTCAGCCTCTCTAGGGCTCAGTTTTCCTCATCTAGAGAATGGGGATAACGACAGCCACCTCTGCACTTCGGGAACAAGTAGTGACACTAACAGCACCCCTACGTGAGCACTCTCCAGCTTCCAGCTGGCCACGGTTGGCCAAGGAGGAGGGCTTGTTAGGTCCCCACAGCCTTATGTCTTACCATGGGGTCCTCAGGGGCAGAGAGAGAGAGAGTCAACAGAGCCTAAAGCTGGTTGGTTGAAAATCTCAGCACAGATGATAAATTTCTATCCAGATTAATCAAGATAAAATGTGGTGGGCCGGGCGCGGTGGCTCACACCTATAATCCCAGCACTCTGGAAGGCCGAGGAGGGAGGATCCCTGGACCTCAGGAATTCAAATCAGCCTGAGCGAAAGTAAGACCCCATCTCTACTTAAAATAGAAAAGCTAACCAGGTGTGGTGGTGGGCACCTGTAGTCTCAGCTACTCAGGAGGCTGAGGCAGGAGAATCACTGGAGCCCAGGAATCTGAGGTTGCTGTGAGTTATAATGATGCCACTGCACTGTAGCTGGGGTGACAGAGCTATACCCCATCTCCAAAAAAAGAAAATAAAATAGGAACTGAGGAGAGATGGAGGAAGCGTGTCACTGCCTGTTTATTACCTGAGAACAGTGACAGGCTGACTCGCATGTCTGCCCAGGTGCTGGCTGCAGCCCACAGGGAGGACGTGCTTTTCATGCACCCCAGGGCCTGAGCGGGGTCCTGGGGGAGCTCCCGTGGGGTCTGTTTCTGAGATTAATCAAAACAGCAGAGAGGTGGGGAGTTTCCATCTCCTGGCCGGCCGAAGGAAGGGGTGGGGTGGGCTCACTGAGTCAGTCCCACTGATCACGGCTGGGACCCGGTCGGCTAGAGAAGACTATAAAGTTGGGGTCTGGGGTAACCCCCATGGGACCTGTTTCTGAGATTAATCAAAACGGCGGGAAAGAGGGGAGTTTCCACCTCCTGGCTGGCCGAAGGAAGGGATGGGGATGGGACTCTGAGTCAGTCTCACTGACCGCGGCTGCGACGGGGTCAGCTGAAGAAGGTCATAAAGTTCCGGTGAGTGACGTGATCTTGTTCCATCCCCAGAATGAGTCTTAGGCAGTGGGAACTCTCCATATGGAGGATATCTCCGGCTTCCCAGAATTCTTCATCAAATGTACAAATGTTTCAAAGGAAACTGTTCTTCATTAACATTTTCCACCAGTCAACTGAAGTCTTCTGAGAGAACGCCGGGAACCTTTTTATGAGGTTTCCGTGAAACGTGTTTGCTGACACAGCAGCTGATCTGTCATGACCAGGCGGCACCATAAAAAGGGGCCTGGGTTCAAATCCTTGCTGTGCACCCCTGGGAAGATCACTTTCCTTCTGTGGGCCTCAATTCCCTCCTCCCCAAATGAGAATAATAACTGCCACCCACCTGTCAGGGCTGCTGCAGAGATAAATGAGAGGACATGGGACGTGCTCAGGAAGCGGTAAGTGCCTAACCGTCAGTGTGCAAGCATTTATAGGTGAGGGCTCTTATTCCTGCTATTTAAAATAGATTCTTCTGTGCATGCTTGACCCAAGCAGCAGACTTAGGGGCAAGTATTTCTGGGGAAAACACAGCCTGTCTGTGCGGTAGAGCTTTTGGCCACACCAGATCCCTGGTGATTCCCAAACCCAACTTGCATCACTGTAAGTTCTCAGGACAGAAGATTCCCAGGCCATTTACCATAATAATAATAATAGACTGAGAAAGCCCCTATAGACAGAGTTATTAAGTATCAATTAGGATTCAGTCTGGAACCATGGAGGGTTTGGAAAATGTTTTCAGATTATTTTCCAAGTATTTGATGAAACCCCAAGACATTTTTCCCAGGCATATTTTCCCCTGAAGTTGGAAACCCAGAAGTATTTAAAGGAGAATTTAATCCTTGGGTTCAGGATCTGCTTGTGCTTAACTCATCTGAATGGAACGGCATTTGATACCCGAGACATCCGTGGTATATCCCCATATTTGAAACGTGGAATTACATACTTGCATTTCGGGTGCCTGCAACCGAAGCTCACATTAATCCGCAAACCAGAGCTCGATTTTCCAGAGGGTATAAACTTGGTGAGGGCGCCCTTCAATTAGGGGACTTGAGATAAAACCGCAGGCCTTAGAGGACTGAGGACCCTCGGTCTGCAGAGAAGTGGAGGGTGGAGTGAGGGACTGTGCTGGCTCCCCTGGGAGTGTAACGGTCAGGCATGGAGATGACCAGATTTTCAAATTTAAAAAGGAAAAAATGCCTATTTCAGGAGACCCAGACTACACAGACAGATATTGAGAGCAAGCAGGGAAAAAACAAAACCACCCTACGAAGACGGCCCTGGTGATGGTCAGGCCAGGCATTGCCTTCTGGTCTGTCTTCCCCTCACTTTGGGAACTGGCTTTCCAGGTGGCAGAAACGAAGAGTGGGGTTTCACGAATAATCAGCCATGACCCTTCTGGTAAGGCTTGAGGGACATGGAGAGACAGGCTGAGAGCCAGGCTGGGTGGCCTTGCTGGAGGGCACAAGCCACAAGACCCAGGACTGCTGCCTCCCCACACCTGCCACTCAGAAAACACGGCCTGAGTTTCCGCTCCTCTCACAGAAGGCGTGGGAGCAGAGTCACAGCAAACAAGGGGAGAGAAGGCAGCCTCGGTGGACACTTCGAAAACACCGCTAGCTACGTTTCAGTATCCCTGTTTATAAATGGGCCTGATCACACCATGAGGACCAGGATTATGTGCCATGATTTTAATTCAGTCGCGCAGTCTGCAGCTTGGTGACTCAGTGGGCAGCCAGGAAGAAGGCGGCTTTACAGAGTCACATCTAGGCGAACGTGCCGTGCTGAGAATACAGCAATTGATTAGTGGAGATACTGTTATTAAAACTGGTAACCTCCGGGCATATTTCTGTGAGCTTAGATCCCCTCCCGGGAACTTTTTTTTTTTTTTGTAGAGACAGAGTCTCACTTTATGGCCCTCGGTAGAGTGCCGTGGCCTCACACGGCTCACAGCAACCTCCAACTCCTGGGCTCAAGCGATTCTCTTGCCTCAGCCTCCCGAGCAGCTGGGACTACAGGCGCCCGCCACAACGCCCAGCTATTTTTTGGTTGCAGTTTGGCCGAGGCCGGGTTTGAACCCGCCACCCTCGGTATATGGGGCCGGCGCCTTACCGACTGATCCACAGGCGCCGCCCCCCTCCTGGGAACTTCAACAGAGGTGACTTCAAGGCCCGTCAAGGGGTTTGCATTGGTCCCATCCATGCTTGATCCCTGCTGTGCTCTCTGGGGCAGTGGGAGAGGAACACGAGCCCTGCGTCCACTAGCCCTGAATGTGTGCTGGACCCACAGCCCAAAGAGTGTGCACCCAAGAGAAATAGGCCCACCAAGACACCTGCCAGACAGGAGTCTGGCCTGTGCTCAATCCTAGCACTCTGAGAGGCTAAAGCGGGTGGATTGCCTGAGCTCAGGAGTTCAAGACCAGCCTGAGCAAGAGTGAGACCCAGTCTCTAAAAATGTCTCAGCGTTGTGGCAGGCACCTGTAGTCCAGCCACTCGGGAGGCTGAGGCAAGAGGATCACTTGAGCCTAGGAGTTTGAGATTGCTGTGAGCTGTGACACCCACCACGGCACTCTACCCAGAGAGACAAAGTGAGACTGTCTCACAAGAAAAAAAAAAAAGAAAGAACAAAAAACGTTCTTAACGTTCCAGCAATTCCTTATCACTCGGCAGGGAGAAAGAAGCAAGCCCTGGCACCCGCCCCACTGGCACAGACTTCAGAGAAATAATCCTGAGAGAGGGAAGACAGGGAGGTCACTTATGAAGGCTCTGATTCGATGCTCAACACAGTCAAAAGCATCTGTGGCCACCGCTCTCACCGGGGGTGACTGTGTCCATGTGGGAGAAACTTTGTTGTCATGACTAGAGAGGGTGGGGGCAACTGGCAGCCAGCAGGACAGAGCAGGGAAGCCACTAAAATCAAAGAACAGCCCCGCCACAGAGAAGTACTGGCCCCAAATGGCAATAGTGGGAGGGTGAGAAACTGACGTGTGACCACAAATGTCAGGTTGGTGGTTGCGGCTGGGGATGGGACAGTGACCAGGGGCAAGCTTGGGGCCTTAGGGCTCTGGACATAATCTATACATTTACATACGTTTCTAAATACAGCAAGAGCCTCAGGGCTGTGTGCGTGTGCTGTGTGCTTTGTCACACACACACACACACACACACACACACACCCTCCTCCCACGCTCCCAAATCCAGACTGGCTCCAGCAGAGCAGTGGCCGTGGTTTCATGTCCCATCACCGTCCCCGCCACTCCTCTCATTTAACTGGGGCAGAACAGTTGATTCAATGCAGTGCTTTTACTGAAGCAAAAAGACAGGGTTTGACTCTTGGGTAATCCAAGGCAAATACGAACCATATGAACTTGCAGACTCACGGCAGCCACCGCGATCGCTTTCCCAGTATTTTCCAAACCGCCGCTGTGGCAGCGAGCGGGTGCACACAGCATCCGGCGTTTACGGCGCCCCTGGGTTTTTATTGCCTTGGCATCACCGCCTTCGGGAGCTCATCATTTCTGTGAAAAGGTGCTGGGCCGGCCAGTCCCTGCTTGTTTCATCAGCCACAAACCCGTCACAGGGAGTCAGCAACTGGTCAGTATTCAAAGGCCCCGGGCCGTCTGCTCAGTGGACCAGTAGGTCAGCGTCAAGGGCTGAGACCGTGGCCTGTGCTCACGTCCTGGGCCACAACTGTGTTCAGTCTAGTCCAGGGCAAAATGGCTTGAAGTCATGCTCTGGCAAGACTGGGTAGATCTTTTGCTGTGGCTGTCACTCCATGGACGGTTGAGCTCAGATGCTCTGACCCGAGAGGTGGAACGGTGACCACCTATTGATTCTAGTTTTTTCCAATGAGGTTTACTCACTCTTTGGTTCATATTACATGCATTACCAACGGTGACCATTAGAACAAACAAGAATAAAACACTGAAAAAGATTTAGTTTCAGGAGGCAAAGACTCAGAAGTCAAAGTCAAGGTGGGTTTTATGGTATAAGCGCCTGGCCCTGGGGATTTGTGCCCCTTAAACCAAGGGAGAGAAATAAGGCCAGGCTGCAGCCCGGGGGTACCAAACAGACCATCAGGCCGAGCAGACAGCCACCTACAGGTCTCCAAAATGGATTTCTAAAATGTAAACCGTGTCGGGCCGCATCTGTGGCTCAAAGGAGTAGGGCACCAGCTCCATATATCGGAAGTGGCAGGTTCAAAACCGGCCCTGGCAAAAACTGCAGGAAAAAAAAAAAAAACAAACCGTGTCCCAGCTATTTGGGAGGCTGAGGCAAGAGAATCGCTTAAGCCCAAGAGTTCGAGGCTGCTGTGAGCTATGATGCTACGGCACTCTACTGAGGGCGACATAGTGAGACTCTGTCTCAAAAAATAAACAAATAAATAAAATGAAAACCATATCTCAGCACACAGCGACCCTCAGCACTCCAGAAGAAAAATAGTGACCAGCCATTTCCCCGTAGAGATTAGAGGGTCGGGGTTGAGAAAGTTGATTACAGGGGCTGGTGAGATTGTGGCACGGTCATAACTACAAAGCTGGCCTTTCAGGAAGACCAGGCCAGACCCAAGCCACTTGCTTCTCGGCCGCCTCCCCTGCTTTCCTATCTCTACCTGCCCACGTTCTCACCTTCCCATCCCCTTGACCAATCTCAGTATGAAATTTGAGCACCCTTTGCTGGATTTATCAAAGTGAGTGTTTTCTTCTCAGATGTAACTGTGGGCAAGTTGTACCTTTATAGTTCTAATTCTCTGCAAACAAATCTTAGGTTGTCTTAGTTCATCTTTGTTGCTATGAAGGAATACTGAGGCTGGGTGATTTACGCTAATAAGAGGTTTAGGCTGGGAGTGGCTCACGCCTATAATCCCAGTACTCTGAGGCCAGAGGTTCGCCTGAGCTCAGGAGTCTGAGACCAGCCTGAGCAAGAGCGAGACCCCCATCTCTACTAAAAACAGAAAAATTAGCGAGGCGTTGTGCCAGGTGCCTGTAGTCACAGCTACTCAGGAGGATGAGGCAGGAGGATACTCTGAGTCCAGGAGTCTGAGGTTGCTGTGATATCACAACACTCTAGCCAGAGTGAGACTATGGCTTAGAAAAAAAAAAAGAAAGAAAGAAAAAAGGAAAGAAGAAAATGAAAGAAACAGAGGTTTGTTTGGGTCCCAGCTCTGCAGGCTGTACAAGAAACACAGCGCCAGCATCTGCATCTGGTGACGACCTTCTCCTGCTCCCTCCCTGCACAGGGCAGAGGAGAAGGGGAGCCCCATGTGCAGAGACCACACAGGAGGGGGACCGGGGACAGGTTCTTTCAACAACCAGCCCTGGTAGGAAGTGATGGAGCTAGAACTCGCTGGTTACAAGGACAGCACCAAGCCTTTCAGGAGGGATCAGCCCCCAGACCCAAACCCTTCCCCACCAGGCCCCACCTCTGACTCTAGGGATCAAGTTTATTTATATATATATATATAATTATTTTTTTTTTTTTTGCAGTTTTTAGCCAGGGCTGGGTTTGAACCCACCACCTCTGGCATACGGGGCCAGTACCCTACTCCTTTGAGCCACAGGCGCCACCCAGGGATCAAGTTTAAACCCAAGGTTTGCCGGATCAAATAGCCAACTGAAGCACTTGGATTGATGTCCTCTGTGATTTTTCTTGTGCCAGTGGCTTTTAGTTTTCAAAAAAGTCCCATTGCAGATGGAAAGAAGCGCAGGAACAGAAAAATAGAAGGCCTGCTATGCACGTGGCCTGTGCAAGCATCTGAGGGGTAGGAGGGGCCGCGCCTCCTGTCCAGCACTTCAGGGCAGCCCTCCAGCCCTCGCACCATTTTCTAGTGGAAATTTGGCGGGCAGAGGAAGTTTTTCTACTGTGGTGGTTCCAGACCAGATGGGAGACAACACCCAGATGCTGAACTAAAGCGGTCTGGGCTGAGCAGAGGCACCAGAACCGACTGCGTGGCAGGGATCCAAACGAGGGGCGGGCAAGCAGTGACCCGGGCAGGCGAGGCGCCCACTTGGGGAGGGGAAGGGTGTTGGGCTCCCTCTCCTGCCTCTTCCTGCCGCTGCCAAGGACCCCAGGACAAACCTGGCAGCACGGTGGTGGCTGAGAGGCGGTTCACACCTTGTGTGGGTGACGAGTTCTCATGGTGGGTGCTTGCTCCCTTCAACCCACCTACGCGTCGGCACCGCAGTCTCAGGTGACTGCCCCACGAGCAAGGCCTGCAGGAGGTGCCAGGCGCAGGTGACCAGGTGGGCCCCGGTGACTGAGCATCCCATGCGCTCACGGATCACACTGACTACCTTCATCAACCCTGCCGGAGGGCCTGGGTGGCAGCACCACTCCCCCCGGACACCGCATAGGTGAGATGCAGGGCGACCTGCCCAAGGGGGCGTGGCCGGCTAGGGCTGGGCGGGTTGGGAGGCAGGCTGTGTGGCTTCTGCAGCCTAGTTTTTTACACATTACTTTGCTGCTTTTGTTTGCTTTAACGCTACAACCAGTGAGAGTTCATCCAGACTTTCCTCCTATTTCCACAGGTTCTGTCTGCCCTCCCAGTTGACTCCTCGGTGAGCAGGGCAGGCCGCAGCGGAGCGCAGGAACAAGAGGCCAGTCTGACAACTGCTCTCAGCACAGCTCAAAGGCTCCACACAGGGGTGGTGCCAATTCCCCGTCCACACAACAGAGATACTGATGCTTCCTGGTGCTGCCAGAGGACAAGGTGCCTGGGAAGAGCTCAGGAGCAGGCCTGTCAAAAGCCCTAAGTCTTAGTTGTTAATATCTTTGGAGACTGTCCAGGAGAATGGAGGAGAGGCAGGGAGGTGCTGAAGGAGTGACGTGCAGGAAAACCCCAAGGGTGGCCACAGGAGTGCTGATCTACCTCGCTGGTCCCCTGGGGCCACCTCCAGGTCATAGACCCATAAGGAAGCAACAGACGTGTCCTTAGTCCTTATCTTGCTCTCAGCAGGACTCCACTTGAGCCTTCACTTCCCACGCTAAGAAGTATGGCAGGGACATCTGAAGCCACAGGAAACAGGGCTATCTTCCTGGACTGTCAGTTTTCCTCATTGCAAAGCTGATACCTACTTTCCCCAGTCAGCCCTAAGGAGGCCCTGCTCACTTGCCTGGACCCTAAAGATACATATTTTGCTGGAAACTTTTCTCTGTAGAGCATAGGAGAAAAGTATTTGTGAACTACATGTGATAAGCCTGGACTGTCAAAGGCGCTTGCCAGACCCACAGGTATCAGGAACTATTTTTAGAAACAATAAATAAGGGCAGCACCTGTGGCTCAGTGAGCAGGGCGCCGGCCCCATATACCGAGGGTGGTGGGTTCAAACCCAGCCCCGGCCAAACTGCAACAAAAAAATAGCCGGGCGTTGTGGCGGGCGCCTGTAGTCCCAGCTACTCGGGAGGCTGAGGCAGGAGAATCGCCTAAGCCCAGGAGTTGGAGGTTGCTGTGAGCTGTGTGATGCCACAGCAATCTACCGAGGGCAATAAAGTGAAACTCTGTCTCTACAAAAAAAAAAAAAGAAACAATAAATAAATGGTTACCTGCACAGGAGAGGGATCGACAGAGCTCAGTCCAGGGCTTGTCCTCTCTGATACAAATAGAACGGGTGGGGACACGGAACAGAGTCTCAAATCTAGAAGCAAATCTCTGTGTACAGAAATGGCTTTCCATCTTCTTTTTCTTTTTTTTTAATTAAGCAAAGGAATAATTCTTTTCTTAAATCAAAAAAGAATGCCGGAATACCGAGAAAACACGTGAAAAGAGAGTTGGTTTCTTTGAAGGACAAGTGGGAAGTCCAGGGGTAAGCTGACCAGACCCAACCCCAGAAACCCAAAGCTGCAGATAAGACCTTAATCTATGACATAGCCCAATACCATATGCCAAGCACAATGCACTCCAGATGGGTTAAGTTGTTGGGGAAAAAACAAAACAAAACAAAACAAAACAAAAAAACCTCCCTCCCCCCAAAACAAAATCAAAACCAAACTAAACACAGGGTCAGATTTTGTCTAGTTCCCAAATGTCCCATCAGTAACACAGGATTCCTTGGAAATTTTCTATCAGGGAACTTTTCAAATGCACAAACACGATACTTGTTGGTTCCAAACAGAATGGAGCCACGCTAATGTCATACTTGTTAGAAAACCTAATATAAAAATTTTCCCCCAAACGATCAATAACACAGAGCAAGCATTTAAATGGGAGTCTCTGAGAAGATGAAATTGATAAAAGTGTTTAAATGAAAGTATCCTGGCTGGGTGCAGTGGCTCACACCTGTAATCCTAGCCCTCTGGGAGGCCAAAGCAGGTGGATCGCCTGAGCTCAGGAGCTGGAGACCAGCATGAGCAAGAGTGAGATCCTGTCTCTACTAAAAATAAAGAAAACTAGCAAGGCATTGTGGTCCCTGTAGTCCCTGCTACTTGGGAGGCTGAGGCAAGAGGATCGCCTGAGCCCAAGAGTTTGAGGTTGCTGAGAGCTATAATGATGCCAAAGCACTCTAGCCTGGGGGACAGAGTGAGATTGTCACTCAAAAGAAAAGAGGAGGGGAGGGGAAGGAAAGGGAGTGAAGAGAAAAGAAAAAGAAAATATCTTGTACAATATTATCAGTGTGAAATCCTAGAGTCAAAACAAAATACTCTGTAAATACCGCAGCAGCTAGGATTGGATCAATTTCATTTAATGCAAATGCTGGACCATGATTTATAAACTTACTTGCTGGCTGTTACCAAGGAAAAGTCACCTAACAAAATACTATTATGTTCAGCAAATCAGTGCCTAGTAAACAGTTGTGAAATATGACCACAGTGTACAGAGGGGCATGAGTAAGTCTGCAAAACAAAATGTACAAGCAAGAAGCAACCATACCATTTAAATTCCATGAGAAAAACTGACTTGCTGATTAAAATGACATAACATTTCTTGCTGAAATGTTGAGGATAAGGAAAGGCAGGGAAAGTCTGGTCACCTGTTTCTAAGAAGCGCTACCACCAGACAAAGCTGGCGGGTGCTGAAGTGCAGTTCATTTTCAAAAACAAGTTAATTTTTCTCCAAAATCTACAAATAACACAGGAACAGGCAGGCCATGTGAGTATTACTTCAAAAAAAATTCCTAGGAAGCTAGAGGCAACATTTGAAGAGGGAAAAGCATGTCTACTTGGCAATTCGTTATGACTGATTTTATTTTATTTTATTTTTTGTAGAGACAGAGTCTCACTGTACCGCCCTCGGGTAGAGTGCCGTGGCAGTCACACGGCTCACAGCAACCTCTAACTCTTGGGCTTACGTGATTCTCTTGCCTCAGCCTCCCAAGCAGCTGGGACTACAGGCGCCCGCCACAACGCCCGGCTATTTTTTTGTTGCCGTTTGGCCGGGCCCGGGTTTGAACCCGCCACCCTCGGCATATGGGGCCGGCGCCCTACTCACTGAGCCACAGGCGCCGCCCGTTATGACTGATTTTAAAGGAAACACACCATGTTTCACGTACAGCTCTGGCCACATGGCCTTGCCACACATGAACTTTGAAGACACCAACATTTTGCCTCATGTTTTTTAAGTCTACTGACCTTCAAGGAATCGGTATAGAGGATACCATCTTCAGTGGGGTCTATTAACAAACTGGTTTTCTTTCTTGGGCCAAAGAATAGAAAAACCTTGAGTCTGTGTCTCTGTTTTTAGTTTTTTTTTTTTTTTGAGACAGAGTCTCAAGCTGCTGCCCTCAGTAGAGTGCTGTGACATCACAGCTCACAGCAACCTCCAACTCTTGGGCTTACGTGATTATTTTACCTCAGCCTCCCAAGTAGCTGGGACTACAGGTGCCCGCCACAAGGCCCGGCTATTTTTTGTTGCAGTTGTCATTGTTGTTTAGCTGGCCTGGGCTAGGCTCGAACCCGCCAGCTTCGGTGCATGTGGCTGGCGCCGTAACCACTGTGCTATGGCTCTGAGCCCTGTTTTTAGTTCTTTTGTGGGCTAGATACTTCCAGTGGGGAGTTAAACCATCCACAATGGCACAGATTATTAATTTATCACTGACTCATGCAAATTAGTTGAATACTAGTGCACTGGTATTATACGGTTAACACATTAACTGCCATGTCAGTTAATATTTAGTATTTAACTTATGCTAGTTTTAAACCCAGGGCCCTGTGAAGCATATATAACTCACACAGCTTTTGACCTATCTTGACCTAATAAAACACTGTGGCTCCAAGGAAAAAAAATATTTTCTAGTGAGGCAGTCAACGTGTTAATTCAAACAACTGACTCTGCGCTTGTAGCTGACCAGTCTGCACTGGTCAGGTAGAAACAGTCTATGACAGCAATACCCAGCAACAACACAAGGGAAAGCCAGTGAACTAAGCTGCCTCCGTTGACGGCAAAGCTGGTGCTCAGGCTGCCCACACACTAGACCACAACGGTCACACGGAAATGAAAACAGAATGCCACTGTGAGCCACGTGGGTGGCTAAACCATCACGCCAACAGGACAGTGAAATACACACCACTGTCCCCCACCCGCCCCCGCAGTAAACCCACAGTGGCCTGCACGTTCTTGGCTAGTGGGTGAGAAACGGACCAACCACTAACAAGCTACTGTGAGCCGCAGAGAGAGGATGACCAGTTATGAGGGTGGGGGACATGGGCAGGATGGATGAGCCTCTGAGGACAGGAAGGACCTGATCTGGTTCAAGTATCAAAACCTACGGCTCAATGAAGTGCTTCAGAATAGAATTTTGTTTCACCTTTCACTGGGTTACTGCTGGTGTGGTCTGCTTCCCCCAAAGTTAATTTGGCTTCCTAACTCCCTGTGCTCCAAGAGAATTGTATATTATTTTAATGAGTAGCTAACTGTGATTTATAATCTAGCCAAGCAAATCAGAATAGGGTTATAAAGGGTAAGCAGGCTAAGGGGATGATGTTAGTACTCTAATTTCACAAAGTAAGCTGTGAACCCCAGACTGGGACACTCTGAGATTAGGCATACCAGAGAGGAAGACCCGGACCACACCAAAACCACTTCTCCGCAGGTTCCAGGACGTAACCAGAAGTGTGCACAGATCCAGAAGCCCGGGCGCAAGAGGCCCAAGGGCGCAGTACTGGCACCGCACCCCACTCCTGAGTTCCCTCTCTCCACATCTTCTGTCCAGGCACCTACCAGCAGGCTAGGCGGTGTCCTGCCCCAGTGTCCTTCAACTAAAAGGATGTTCAGCCTTGACCTAACCCGTCGTTTTGGTGATTGTGAAAAACGCTGCAATGTAGAAACAAGGAGGAAAATAAAATGGGGAGGAAAATCTCTTATTTTCTGCTAATTTCAGATTTTAAAACTTCATTTACTCAAACCACTATGGTTAATAATTTTGGCAACATTAAACGCGCATCATCTGAGTCTTGGTTCAGCTTCCACACACATTTCAAGATCACTCGAGGCAAAGTCATGCCCCACGAATTCCAGTTACTGGAAAAGGCATTCACATTCAAGGAAACACACACAACTTTTAAACCAACTTAGTGATTTTTATTGATGGGCGACGACTTTATACTCCTAGGTATCACTACACTGTGTACAGTTAGGGACGCAGCATCGTAGAAGAGCAGACAGCAAAGTTAACAGAGACGCAGGAAAGACCAGTCTTCACCACGGTGCCCACTTCTCATCGTGTGCACACAGAAGCACGAATGCAATTTGAAATCTTTTAATGGCAATAAAGTTACAATCACCCATCTATGGAGACTAACATTGTAACTCCAGATATTTGATCTGCAATGTGTACGTAAGCAGTTTCTCATTGCACAATTATCAAAACCTATTCTTCCTATTAGGAACCAGCAACTTATTTTTGTGTTTATTTTTCTGTGAAGTAAGAACTATTTCTTCTTTGATAACTGGCTCATTTTTATTGTTTATCAAAAACTAAAGGGTGGGGAGGAAAGTGTGATGGATTAAAAAATTTCTTTTTTAAGGAAAGATAAAATTCATTTTCACAAATTTACAAGTGTTGCTGGTGCAGGATTTATGCTACTAAGCAATTAGGCTGGGAATCAAATGCAAGTTCCACTTTCTTGTCTCAGGAATCAGCATTATTTCAGAAATATGGGGTTTTGTATATATTCTAAAATCAAGCCAACAGTCTGTTTCAACCAGATGATTTGGAAGTTAGAAGTCAACATAGCTAGGTTGTGCACAAAGCCCAAGGCAAGTCCTTTTCATTCTAGCCCATTTTTGCAAAAGGGAGAGTTTCTCTCTATAGAGCCACTAAAGAGAGGCGGGAAGTCAGTGAGAGATGGAGTTCTACAAAGCGGGCACCGGGCACACACAGCGCACAGGAGCTCACAGCAGGTCCACGCGGCGGTAATACAGGAGGTAGGCTGTGCGTTCAGCAGTTGGCTTCACCACCTGGTACTGGTTAATCACCTTGACTGTCTGGTCATCGATGCGCAGCCAGCCGTTCAGACCAATCTGGAAGACGTCCGTAGTGTAGTGACCCCCTGTGGCGCTGCCGCCGTGATGGTAGACCACTGCAAGAGAGTGCCAGCAGGGACACCGTGAGAGCAGCACCGGACAGACCACCTAATTAGGGGTGTCCACCTCATTCCTTCCAAAGATGTGTCTTACGTGCAAAACATCTTACCAACACAGACGAGACAGAGAGGAGCACCTACACAAAACAGTGCGATTTAAACTCAAAAATGTAAACAATTTATAGTAAAACCTTTTACACAGCTTTAAAGTAAGTGTGTGTGTGTGTGTGTGTGTCTATCTCAGTAACGTTTTAACATGCCCGGCCCCTCACAGGACACTGCCCTACACGGCCACCAGCAGCACGTTCTCATCACCTCTGAAGCACACAGTCAGAGGCTAGGTTCATGCCCTCCGACCTAGCCAACTCCACCTTTACACTGTCCAGAAAAGATTATGGAGTCTTAAATATTATGTTATCATTTATAATACTGAAAAAAAAAAAAAAGGCTTGGCACCTGTGGCTCAAGCGGCTAAGGCGCCAGCCACATACACCTGAGCTGGAGGGTTCGAATCCAGCCCGGGCCGGCCAAACAACACTGATGGCTGCAACCAAAAAATAGCCGGGCGTTGTGGTGGGCGCCTGTAGTCCAAGCTACTTGGGAGGCTGAGGCAGGAGAATCGCTTGAGCCCAGGAGTTGGAGGTTGCTGTGAGCTGTGTGATGCCACGGCACTCTACCCAGGGTGACAGCTTGAGGCTCTGTCTCAAAAAAAAAAAAAAAAAAAAAAAAAAAAAAATACTGAAAAAAAAAAGGGAAAAACTTTAATGCCTATTGTAAGAAATAGGACTGATTAGTAAATTATAGTAACACAAATTTTTTCATAGACTAAAAATGGTGACATGGGAATGTTTATAAAATAGTACACGAGAAAACAAAGACCCCAAGTTTTCTGTGAACAATCTGTCATCATGAGTTGACATCACATGCATGCATGGGCCCAAAGAAAGGAGGGACATCAGGACTGTTGAGAGTATAGCTGTGGAGGGCCCCTACAGAGATGGCACTAGTAATCCTTTCTCCTTTTTAAAAAAATTCAATGTTTCTATAATGCTTTATTTATTTATTTTTTTGAGACAGAGCCTCAAGTTGTCACCCTGGATAGAGTGCCGTGGCATCACAGCTCACAGCAATCTCCAACTCCTGGGCTTAAGCGATTCTCCTGCCTCTGCCTCCCAAGTAGCTGGGACTACAGGCACCCGCCACAAAGCCCGACTATTTTTTGGTTGCAGCCGTCGTTGTTTAGCGGGCCCGGGCTGGATTCGAACCCACCACCTCAGGTGTATGTGGCTGGCGCCTTAGCTGCTTGAGCCACAGGCACCAAGCCTATAATGTTTTAATAGAAGAAAACACCACTTGCTATTTACTTTTTTAAAAATCCTCTTATTCAACCTAGAAACCTAACCAAAGGCCTAAAACAAAGTCACCCGTTGGACGATGCCATGAAGGTTGTTATTAAAAGACAGCTACAGGACACAACCGTCCCCCATCTATGAAGCGGGGAGCAGAGGGCTACCAGGCCTGCAGCAGACGTCAGCCTGGGGAAGGGCGGGGGGTAGTCCGAGACTCTAGGACGGCAGTGTGGCTTGGTAAACTGTGTTCCACCACCGGGACCCAAAGGACCAGGCCTGGGGAGTGACAGAAGACTCAGCTGGTAGAAAATTCTGAGACTGGCATGAATTAGAAATGGGGATAGTAGAGACAGCAACGCAGGTGGGTGTGGCACATGCTCTCACGCAGCCCTTGACCAGGAAACACAATTTCTAAACCCTGACCGTGACTGCCAACCTTCTCGTGCAGCCACCTCCCTCCTGAAGTGATGCAGAGAGAAAGCAAAGAAGCTGTTCACCGCCTACCAGGACTTGGGTGCTCGAGTCCACCCTAGTCAGCTGCTGAGTCTGAGCCCCAACTGAGGCCCTGGAATTCCCACTCCAAGGCAGAGGAAAAAAAGGCTGAGAGACCCATGGGAACAAATTGCCTGCTGCCACCCAGTCTGGGGCCCAGAGGGTACAGGAGGGTCTGTGCTGCCTTTGGGGGAAACCAAGTCAAAAGGAACAGTGACTAGGAGGAGGGGAGAGAAGTCTGGGCACCTTCCAGTGTGGCCCAGGGCCCTCTCCCACTGACCAGTAGCCAAACTCTCCAAAACCTCAAGAGTGGACCAAGGTAGACAAGAGCTTGAGACCCTGCTTGGGCAGTCCAGGCCAGAGTGGTGACTTTTACTGTTTGAGTTCCAGTTTATTCTGTTATAAAATGGTATACCATGTCTAATACCATGTCTAATCTCTCAGGACAGCTGTAAGAATAAAAGAAAAAGCTATCCAGTACAAAAAAAAATCAACAAATGAATAAGGATCAGTGAATAGTAGTGTTATCTTAAAACACAAACAGGCTCAACAAAGGTAACATAAAAGAGCTATAAAGGCCGGGTGGTGGCTCCTGCCTGTAACCCCTGCAGTCTGGGAGGTCGAGGCAGCAGGAGCTCAGGAATTCCAGACCAGCCTGAGCAAGAGTGAGACCCGTCTCTACTCAAAACAGATCAGCCACGTGTCGTCTCCACTCAAAACAGATCAGCCACGTGTCGTCTCTACTCAAAACAGATCAGCCACGTGTCACGGCTCACACCTGTAGTCCCAGCTGCTTGGGAGGCTGAGGCAGAAGGATCGCTTAAGCCCAGTAGTTTGAGATTGCTATGGGCTGTGATGACACCACTATACTCCTCTACCCAGGGTGACAGGAAGATTCTGTTCAAAGGCATTAAAGACTCAGGCTGTATGTACAGGAGAGAGGAGGATGGACAGCAAGAAGGGAGAGGGAAGAAGTGTGAAAGAGGGCGGCGCCTGAGGCTCAGTGAGCAGGGCGGGCGCCCCATATACGGAGGGTGGTGGGTTCAAGCCCAGCCCCGGCTGAACTGCAACAACAACAAAAAAATAGCCAGGTGTTGTGGCGGGCGCCTGTAGTCCCAGCTACTCGGGAGGCTGAGGCAAGAGAATCGCTTAAGCCCAGGAGTTGGAGGTTGCTGTGAGCTGTGTGAGGCCACAGCACTCTACAGAGGGCCATAAAGTGAGACTCTGTCTCTACAAAAAAAAAAAAAAAAAGAAATACAGAAGGGAAGAGGTCCCATTCTCCAAGGGCCAGCTTGACATCCTAAGACTCTCCTCAGACTCAAAGACAGAGTGAGCTCCTATGTTAGGGCCTAAATGATGTGCCACCAAATTCTAGGCAAAACATTCTCAAAGGACTTCCGGACTTATGAAGCCCACAGGGACACCTAAATAGAATACCATACTCCCTATGTTAAGTGGTATTAGCACAAACATGTGCCTCAGCACACACCCTTTTCAACATTGCTTTCACAGGAATATACAAATTTACTTACCTGCAAACAGCCGATATGTTCTGTGGCATTTAAAATTCTTATTTTTAACCCCTGGAGAAAGAAGTTCTGAAAAATAAGACATGGAAGGTTCAGAGCAGCAACACCAAATGCCTAATAACAGTCCCTGAAATAAACTGCCCAGCAGGGGAGAGCTAAACAAGTCTCCATCCTTTCGATTGCATGGAAATTGAGGAAGGAGGAAATTCAGCCACACAGCACAGCAATACACTTGAGCAACCAACCCCCTAAGACAAAGGAGCTAGAAACTGAACCTATGAGGTTTGTACTAGAAAAAGTTCTTTCTTTCTTTTTTTTTGAGACAGTCTTATGTCGCACTCGGTAGAGCTCACAGCAACCTCACAGCTCACAGCAACCTCAAACTCTTAGGCTTAAGTGATTCTCCTGCCTCGGTCTCCCAAGTAGCTGGGACTACAGGCACCCACCACAACGCCCAGCTATTTTTTGGTTGCAGTTGTCATTGCTGTTTAACTGGCCTGGCTGGGTTCTCAGCAGTTGCCAATGCTGTTTAACCAGCCAGCCTCAATGCATGTGGCCAGGGCTGTAACCACTGTCCTACGGGCACTGAGCCAAAAAAGATGTTCTTAAAACTGGAAAAGAAAAAGCTACCTACTTAAAAACAAAAACCAAGAATCAGAATATTTTACACGTGAGTTGCTTCATAAAACTTCAATTATGTGACAGTGAGAAGATTTCAACAACAGGTGTCAGTCCAGCAGGGGCTACCGCTGGGAAGCTCCTTCTCTCCTGTGCAGCCCCCACCTTTGCAGGAGTGCCACTGCCTGGCAGGAAAGTCCAGCAGAAGATGCACTGTTCCTGGCAGCCATCAGTGGCTCCTTCTCTACTGCCCACCCCACAACTACGCTAGGTCCTTTTGTCCCCATTTGTCATCTCTCTTCCCATAAAGTAATGGAGGTGGCAGTTGACACAAAAACACATGACAAGCAAGAGAAGCTATGCCAGGCTCAGTGCCCGTTGCTCAGTGGTTAGGGCTCTGGCCACAGTCACGGGGGCTGGCGGATCTGATCCCGGCCCAGACCAGTTAAAACAACAATGACAACTACAACAAGAACAACAACAAAATAGCTGGGCATTGTGGCAGGTGCCTGTAGTCCCAGCTACTTGGGAAGCTGAGGTAAGAGAATCGCTTAAGCCCAAGAGTTGAGGTTGCTGTGAGCTGCGATGTCACAGCACTCTACCCAGGGCAACATCCCGAGATCCTGTCTCAAAAAAAAAGGGAAGCTATGCCAATAAAATCCATGTGGAACAATATCCAAGTCAGACAGACAGCTGATGGGGTGGGGGAGACGCAGGAGTGTGGGTCAAAGACTGCCTTGCCTGATGCTGGCTGCATTTCAGACTCCCTGCAGATAATATAAGATGGGAAGGCCTATCTACCACACTATTCTTGCTGCCGTCTTTCTTTCCCTTTCTGGTCCTCGAAATCCCTGATGACTAAGGAAGTAGCACGAAGTGCGAGGGAGGAATGGGCACTGAAGCCGGGTGGCGGCGATGCCCACCAGCACCAGACTGTGGGCCCGGAGAGACCCATCTAAACGCTACACTACAGGTGATAAAGGTGACACTACATCTCCTCCATCATCTGTAATGCATGGAGGTGGGGGTGGGCACTGAGTGCCGTGGGGGCGGGGGAGGAAGAGGCTCTCAGTCCAGGTTCATTCCTCTACCCCATCCAGGATCAAGGTCAGACATCTCCTCTTTTGTTTCCCAAATATTCAATATTCTGAGAATCACCTCTAGCCTATCATAGGTTTTTTCACAAATTCTGAAGCTTTCAAGAAAAAGTTTTCCTTCAAGCTGTGATTTTTTTTTTTTTGAGACAGTCTCACTATATTATGTTATCCTCCATAGAGTGCTGTAGTATCAAAGCTCACAGCAACCTCAAACTCTTGGGCTTCCACGATTCTCCTGCCTCAGCCTCCCAAGTAGTTGGGACTACAGGCACCCGCCACAACGCCCGGCTATTTTTCTGTTGTAGTTGTCATTGTTGTTTAGCTGGCCCGGGCTGGCTTCGAACCCGCCAGCCTCGGCGTATGTGGCCAGTGCCATAACCACTGTGCTATGGGCACTGAGCCTTTTCAAGCTGTGATTTTAACATGATATCCTTTACCTTAGGGCTCTTTAAAATAGCTTCCAAAATATGTGGACACTGCCCTGGCTCCCTGACAGAGACTTGCGGCCAATCAATTCTTCCAAATCTCTCCTGAGTCCCACTTCCTCTGGCAAGCATTCCCACTGCATTAAGACAGTCCACTTAGCCAGGCTGCTCGAGTTGTTAATGCTCTGTGTGCCATTAATGCACAAAATGTCTATGGAAAAATTATGTTCTTTTTGATGGACAAAAAGCTCTTATTTCTCTAATCTAGTAAGATTACATGGTTTACTTGTTTTTGCCTCTATATTAAAAAGGTTACTTTCATCGGTATTTTAATGTAAAGGTTTACTGTAAGTCAAGAAATTTAAAACAAAGTCAGCAGGAGAACCTCCCCGTTCAGCGTCACCCAGGAATGCTCACTGATGTGCACGGCACTGCTCATCACGTGTGTTACCTTTACTAATCTCCAAGTCCACAGGATAGTCGATGTTTTTGATAAGCTTCTGACATCCACCGGTCTTCTCATAAACAAACCGCTTCAGGTGCAGCACAAGAACAGGAGGCAGTTTCTCCAGAGTCACTCTTCGACTTATTTCAACCTACGACACGAGACACACCAGGACACATCACCCTGTCTCACGAGGACCAGCAGATGTCACATCCACCTTCCCCGTGGACTTCCTCTGAGAGCTGACACCTGAGACTTCTCCAGGGTAGCACAGACACTCTTCTTAAAAGCTGCACACCTCCCTCTGAACTGTAGGGGATTCTTTGGGTCCCTGAAAGCCCATCCGTGAACTCAAAAGTTAAGAACTTTCCTCTGTGACAACATTAATGATGAACTGGCATAAAACTAAAAAAGCTAACTTAGTAGTACCTTGAATTATATGTGAATTAACCTTTTTTTTTTTTTTTTTCTTTTGAGACAGAGTCTCACTCTGTGTCCCTCGGTACAGTGCTGTGCCACCTTAGCTCACAGCAACCTCAAACTCCTAGGCTCAAGCAATCCTTGTGCCTCGGCCTCCCGAGTAGCTGAGGCTACAGGTGCTGGGTTATTTTTTTTTAAGAAACGGGGTCTCGTTCTTGCACAGGCTGGTCCTGAGCTCAAGTGATCCACCTGCCTCGGCCACCCAGAGTGCTAGGATTACAGTCATGAGCCACTGCACCCAGCCCCCATTTTTAATTAAATAATGTTCATACTATTGATAAAACTGATCCAGTATGTTTCTTCTGCCAAGCATTTACGTAACCATATAGCTATTTATTTTAACCATTAATCAATTTAATATGTCCTTATGCACATATTGTCTAATCAATAGTGCTTTTCAATAAAGCTAGGATTTTTTATCAAAATGCATTTTTATAGATAATCTTTTTATCCATCATTCTTGGTACTTATAACCTCTTCTGTGCTTCCTACATTTATCTGGAGAATACTTCGGGTAGAAATATTTTTTAAGTAACAATTCAAAAGATAGCAGCACATAAAAAACAATTTTAAAACCATCAGAGTACTATATACAAATCTAGTTAGGCAATTTAATGGGTGCTGCACTCATAAGACAGCACTACATGGATTTATGTGTGTTAATTTCCCAAACTCTTCCATACCTGTCTTCCCACCCACACAGACACCCCTCACACTTCCTCCTAGTCCCAGGGTGTCCTTCTGCTCTGGTATCTCTGTTACAACAGGAATCTGCTAATGAGAAGCACGGACACAGCTCACAGGGACCCGGGGAGCGGGCGTGCTGGACTAACACGTCGCTAGGGAGCTTCTCAGGGCTGACCAACCTACGAGTTAAACAGGTAAGTTCCTGAATGCGTACTGGGAAAGTGCTGCATACCTCACTGCCGAATGCCACTAAGGTCATGTTTGAAGTGCCCCCCGTGGCCATCTGTGACCACAGTAACATTCAGCATTGAGGCATGTAGCACTTTTTCTAGAACGAATTTGTGAACTTAATTGTCAGATCCTGTATAATTATGACTAAACTTTCTGCTTATTCATTAAACGGCTAATCCAAAATTCTTAAATATGTATTTTGGGTTTCCAAACTGAGGCACAATTTCTCATCACCAACAAAACTGAACATTTTCTATATAGCAAATATTTTGTATGATCATATTTCCCCAAAGACCTTCATGGGTCCTCACAGAAAAATACTTATGACTTAAAACAACAGTGAAATTAAACTTGGTATTCTAAAAAGTTTAAAAAGAAAATCACATTCAAGAAAATGTAAGCTGTCCCAATTGTCCTTCCTCAAACACCGGCTTTTCCCACTGTTCCTGACCTCCCGTGGTAACACACTAGTCCAATCACGGAACCACAACAGTCGCCTCTTTCTTTTTGATCCTGAAGGCTTCACCAAAATGCCACACACACACACACACACACACACACACACACACACACACACACCCTGTTCTTGAAACCTTCCTGCCAATGTGCTCTAGAGGACAAACTGTCCTTTCCTGCCACTTTCTAACACTGACAATCACCTGTCCTAGTTCCCGACCCTCCTACTGCTCAAGCCCCCTAAAAAGTCAAACTTTAACTGCAGCAGAAGCAAAAGTAATGAAAGCAGATACATCACAATGGCAGCTTTCCTAGGTTGCCTAAGGCAAGGCTGACAAGCTCCCCAGCAGGATGAGTGGCAAAGGCTCCTGGGTCAGGTCAAGGAAGAGAGCAAGGACAGCAGGCCGCACCTGGAGAGTCAGACCCATCCGTTCCCACAGCCAGCGCGGCTTCCCCACCCGCCCAGCCACCCAACACAAGAACCCATTTCTCTCCCTCTCTCTTCCGTGAAACTCCACCACCAGGCTCTTGTTAGCTGATTCACGTAGTCAACTGTCTCTGGCTCCTACTAGTTTTATTTTTTAAACAAATCCACCCGTAAGACACAAGTCAGAAAATATGAAGGCAGATCAGGCATAACTTGTGCAGATTCCAAGAGTCTGGCTTGACCAGCCCAAAGCACAAGACCCTGGACGTACTAACAGTCTCCATGTGCTACCGTGGTCTTCTCAGAGCACAAGACAAGGATAACTCCAGCCACACCGTGGCGACAGGTTCTCTATGCTGGGCTGCCTTACTTCACCTGGTAGCTGCCACACACTGCCCAGCATTTACATGTTCAAAGAAGCTTTGTCCATCACCAGCCTGCATGTTATGAATTCACTGCCACAATCTAAAGTGGGACTTTAAAGAAGAAAACAGGCACACAGTGGCACATTCACACAGCCAGGAACTAATAAGCTCTCTCAGACAGAACACGACCCGCCTCTTCTGGCTTAGCTGACACGTACACCACTAAGCTATCATCTGCTACTCTTAACCCCTGAAGACTGGGAAGACTCAAAGATTTTATCTTTTCCAGATTACATCAAAGAGCAGCAGGCATTAGAATCATGGCTTTATATTTTTTCAGTGTCCTTGAACATCTACCATCAAACGTAAAACAGATGTGTTTAGAATCTTTTATATCCTAACTAATCTAATACAAGTTGTGCTCGATGATATCATGAGTATAAATACACTGTTCAACCTCAATTAGAGATTTTATTGACTTTGTGATATGACGATTAGTTTTCCAGAAAATCTCACGTAGCTCAGGAAAAACAACCAAGATGAAGACGGCCGCGTGTGGCACGATCCAGAGCTAAGAGGTGGTCGGGATGACCCATTTCAACTAGAAACGTGGACGCTTTCCGTCCAAAAAGTTAAGCAGCTAATTTAAGGAACAACTCAAATTCATTTCCCTTCATTCCTAATTTCATGTTTTTTTCCACCAAAGCAGAGTGCCTTAGTGCAAAGGTTCAAGAGCAACTGTGAACGTACCTCTTGCTTAGTTTTTGTGGTATAACCTTGGACAGATTCTCTTGCCACCAAGCTTTCCAATGCGTCCTGGACCGTACGTATCTTGTCAGCCTGGATATCCAGCTGCAACGTGAAAAATGGTTGCAAAGTGGCAGATTCTTTTGAACTCTGCTGGTAAACCACAGACCTAAGAAATGAAAACAAAAACAAAAAATTTAAGGGAAGAGTCCTTGCCATTTTCTCTAAGATTAACTAGAAGAGGAATAAACACCGAAAATAAGATCATTCAACATTACTTTCAAAACACCAACAGAGAAAAAGCCAAAACATAATGAATTTTAAAATAATTCTGCTGAATACCACCTCCTTCGTATTACCAGCAACTAAATCTACAGTTGAGGCGGTGCCTGTGGCTCAGTTGGTAAGGCGCTGGCCCCATATACCGAGGGTGGCGGGTTCAAACCTGGCCTTGGCTGAACTACAACCAAAAAATAGCTGGGCGTTGTGGCAGGCGCCTGTAGTCCCAGCTACTCGGGAGGCTGAGGCAAGAGACTTGCTTAAGCCCAGGAGTTGGAGGTTGCTGTGAGCTGTGTGATGCCACGGCACTCTACCGAGGGCCATAAAGTGAGACTCTGTCTCTACAAAAAAAATAAAATTAAAAAAATAAATAAATCTACAGTTGAAAAATTTTCCCAGCTTAAGTGCACTGGAAGAAAACACACTTCATTCTTTCCCCTCCACTCCACATTATCATCTACTGCGTGAGTTGAATACAACGACATGGACTCAAAATGCTGACGCTTTTTTTTTCTTTTTTTTTTGTAGTTTTTGGCCAGGGCTGGGCTTGAACCCACCACCTCTGGCATATGGGGCAAGCACCCTACCCCTTTGAGCCACAGGCGCCACCCCAATGCTGACGCTTTTCATTTTCTCAGAGTATCGTAGCCTGTTCTAATAAAAACGGAGGCAATCCCAAGGTAAACAAAAAATTTATAATGGCATTTTCCCCAATAAAAATGACTTACAAAAAGAAGAAGGGGAGTTGGGTGTGTACCAACAAGTTAACATTCCATGAAAAAAGGCTACCTACCACCCTTTCAAGAAGGGTGTCAATTCAACCTTATTTTCTTAGCTAGTTTTTCATTTCAATTTTCTTTTTCTAAGTTTTCTGAGTAAAAATTGTGTGTTTGCCCCATTTCTCATATAGCCTTAGCAAGGAAACATTCCAGAAGTTTAATAAGTGATTCTGTCTCTGCAGTCTGAGTGACCTAGTTACAAACGGAATAAAATGGGTGTGCGCAGGTATTCAGGCTTCCAGAACAGGTGCTGTCTAGAAACATTCCTCTGGAATGATGTCAGTGACAGCAGTTCCTATGGTTCCAAAAAGGAATGCAGTGGTGGGAAAACCAGCAAGGAAAGTTGATGAAGAAATTAACAGGGGCCTCTTAATTTAGTGGTCCTGCATTTTACAGGATCACAGGGGGAGAAAGGTGAAGAATGATGCTGGTCTTCCTGGGGAAACTAAAAAACACCTGAAGAAGAATTTTAGAAGAAAATCTTTCAAATGGCTTGAATAAACATGCTAATGACAGCTGA